>NC_139019.1:13302839-14502839 GCF_964374135.1 Grampus griseus
GAAGGAAAGTGAGTCAATTTGCATGAATCCAAGCATAGATTATCTTGCCATGAATTTCATACTGCATTTGGGAATTGAAATTGCATATTATGCTCAATTAAATATTCTTTGCTTCTCATACTTCTCTCTCTCTTGCTCCCTCCCTCTTTTCCCTCCCCCTCTTTCGCCTTCTTTTTCTTTCTGTAATTCCATCAGTGTTTCAGAATTTGTCCCATTCCATGCAACCCCAAATGGGAAAATTCATTAGATGATCTCTACCTCTCTCCAAAAGCTTTCTTATTTTCTTTAGAAATAAATAAGGAGGATGAATTTTAATAGCATCTCTTTCACCTGCTGCTGCATCTCACCTTACTATCTGCATCCACGGACTCGTCCCTCGACCAGTGCAAAGACCCTGTGTGAAGGGGAAGTCAGTCACTCCAGCCTTTGCGCAGGGGGGAATCACACAAATGGGAGTCCCATGTTTAAGAGACAGGACTTGGACATTCCGTAGCAGCCCGCCAGAACATTCCATACATATCTTTGTGTCACGCAAAAGAGAAACAATCAGACACTTCAGTGGAATGGTGATAGCTCTTCTTTCTGAAACAAGTATCACAAGATTCTTACCATCACTTGTAGTTATTTGTGACTGTTTCTTCTAACCCAAATATTAAAATAATTGATTTTACACTTCCATATTGTTTGTTAACCCCAGAATATATTTTTGCAACTTATTTGTACTACAGCATTCTTATTCTACTTTTCTATATTTACAATAAAATTGTAAAAGTTGATTGTTGTATTAGTTTATTAGGCTGCCATAACAAAGTACCACAGACTGGGTGACTTAACCAACAAGAATATACTTTCTCACAGTTCTGGAGGCTGGAAGTCCAAGATCAAGATAACAACAGGGTTGATTTCTTCTGAGGCCTCTCTCCTTGGCTTAAAGATGACCACCTTCTCCTGTGCCTTCGCATAGCCTTTCCTGTGTGTGTGTCTGTGTCCTAATCTCCTCTCCCCATATGGACACCAGTCATATTACAGGGCCCACCCTAAGACCTCATTTTTACATAATTTTCTCTTTAAAGACTCTATCTCCAAATACAGTCACATTGTGAGGTATTGGGGGTTAGGACTTCAGTATATGAACCTGGGGGGTGGGGTCACAACTATAGAGACACTAGCATAGAGAAGGATATTGTTCTGAATTCCTTAGCATGACTTAATAGCTATAAGGAGTGAGGAGGGATGATATCTCTTTTAGATCCTGAAATTTCACTCTTCCCAAATAGAAAGCTCTCTGAATTTGATAACTATAAATACTCCACACACTGAATTTATAGTAAACTATCATATTAAATATAGTAGAAGATTATATTAAGATACAACTTTTTAATTTTTATGGATTTTAGTTTTTTTATGGATTTAGCTTAAGATCTATCTACAGGCCAGGTCTTCACTGGGGATTCATATAATGACATCTAATTACAAAGGTCTTTGTGAAACTCTATCACCATAGCCATTGAGAAGTTTTCTAAATAGTCAATGCAGGGCCCCAAAGGCCCTATTTGACCCTTAGGGTTACTGACTATCAACCATAATCAATTCCAGGAGAGAAGAATCCATTGGGGGAAAATAATGGTTATTAAATCATAGGATTTTAAAAAGAAAGCTAAGTTCTTTATGATAACTTAAATATTTGATGGGATTTACTTAATCATTCAGCTTCTGAGATTGATTAAAAATAGATATCTTAGCTTTTATTAATTTATTTTAAATTGGACAGTTATTTGGGTATGAAATATGGACATGAATGACTCACCTTCCTTTTTCAGGCTGTGAATAAACAGGAAGAGAAAAGTGAAGATGGATTTTTATCCTACAGCCTTTATGTTCGTTTCTCAAGTTGCTTTAAAAGAATCTCAATCACAGAATCAAACTTTACAAGTGATGGAGTTCTTCGAGATCATCTGATCTAATCCTATAACCTAAAGGCTCAGTAGCTAGACCCAGGAAAGCCAAAAGGACTTAACTACAGATTGAATAATTTAACAGAAACATTTAAAGCTTAAAAATAAACTTGTTTAATTTGTCCCCATCATTCTCCAGTTTGCTTGTTTATAGGCTACATAAGTGAGTTGCTTTTATTCTCTAAAATAACATAAAGTCTGTCACTTTGGTGCTTTTGGTGTTGTTTCCTCAGCCAAAGCGGAAAAATTCACTTCCTGCTCACACTTCATGTGTTGATTTGTGGATGATTCATCTCCAAAGTACCTTCCCGTGTATCAGCTTAAACTAGCTTTGACAAATGTAAACACGAAAACCAAAATAAAATCTCTGGCATAGCCTGAAAAAATTAGAGTGAATAACTTAAAAAATAAATTATTGTTTAAAAACAGTGTGGAAACGAGGGAGTTAGCAACGGATGGGAAGGAGTTTTAAGATTTTGAGCGGAGAAGTGACATCAGGACAACACCACAGATTTCTCTTCCACACTGGGGCTCATTTGAGAGGGCAGATGTTTTGATAATTATCAGGTTGAGACATCAGGCATAAAACAGGGCTTTGCCCAGCAGCCTGGAGACATGGCCACCCTATTCTTTAGGAAGATTAGCCCTGCCCAGATCTATGAGACAGACGGGATCAATCGTGGATTGGTAAGTATGTCTCACAAATACACCAGCTAAACAGAGTGGAGGCTTACCTGTGTCCAGAAACAGCTCTCTCCTGGGACAAGTGACAGAAGCAGCCTAAAGCAAGGGGACAGAGATTTACTATGTGACTTCCCCAGTCCAGCTGTCTGGACCAAAGCTGCCCAGTTGTCCAATGTGTCCTGTCCTGTGAGGCTGTTTCCATTTCTAAGTCTATGCTATGACATGATTGCATTTCTAAACAGTAAATATATATATATATATTTTTTTCTCATTATATGTTATATATATTTTTATAAATATATAATATATAATAAATATATATTCTCATTATAATATATGTATGTATTATACTGAGAAACAAAAGTGAACATTCTGGCACATGGAGTTAGGTCACCCTGCCACCCTGCCTTTAGACGTCCTCCAAACACACACTTCAGCAGATGCGTGGTCCTGTGTGTGCTGGGAAGGAGAGGGCCGTAGAGGGGGAAGAACTGTGCCCCAGACACCCCGGAGAGCTGGCTAGGGGAAGGAAGTAGCCTCACTGTCTGGAGAGGAAAAAAGCGCTGCAGTCACCAGTGGGCACAATTCAGCACAATCTGATGCAACGTAGGTCGGAATATTTCAGTGCAGTTTTCTGACAATCCGGAATAGTCACCATTCCTGAGGAAGAGAGTTAAATTGCAAACTGGTTTTAATCAAATTTCCCCTCACGACAGGGACTTACTTTTGCCTCTAACCCCTGCTTTCCTCTTACATCTCTCAAGAAGGTGTCATAAATTGAGCTTCCAAATGCTCAAGATCCCTTCCAGAACTAACTTCCACTTGTGTCTTTGAATCACAGTATACACAGATGTCTAGCCGCGAGGCACCCCCCAAAAGCACTTCAGGGCGGTATCTTTGCCAGTGGTCGGAAGTAACCCCTGAGCCTGACTGGGCAAATCCACGGTACAGCGCACTCCACTCTGAATTCACAGCTCTCCAGAGCTGGAAATTGTCGGGCTCCTCGGCTGGGTGAAAGCGAAGACGAGGTATCTGCTGTGGGAGCTCTGACTATCTGCTAGGTCTCCCTGTGACCACAACCCAGGACTTGGCAGTTGAGAAAAGACAGCTGTTCCAGGTCTGTCAGCAGCAGAGGGCACATCTGTGCTGGAAATTACTCACACAGTCCCGAGGACCGGATAATTTATCATTTTCCTTTGCCCCAGATTAGCTGAAATACGTGTGTGGAAGTGATCTAGTCCCTCGCCTGCTTCCTGTGGAGTCCGCAGTGGGCATTTTTCTTTAGATTTTCTTCGTTGTCTTTCTCAGTGTCCTATCAAATTCTGAAGATACCCTCCAGGTCAAGTGTTCCGTTTACCAAGTCTTTATATGTAAGGGGAATAAAGGGAACTCCTGAATTTATTTAAAATGTATTACCAGTTGTAAATCCTTCTGTATCCAGCCATGTACTTCTGATGGTCAGTGAGAGTTTCCCCAGAGCCCCTTCCTCAAGCTCAGCCTGGACTTGCCCCTCCCCCATCTTCAATGGCTGCTCTGGGCATGGCTGCACATCTCGCACAGGATAACCCTGGTATATGGTAGTCAGACCTTCAGTAACTACTAGAGTGAAAGATGGCAGGTTGGGCCCTGAGAATAATGATGGACATGACATAGCCTTGGGCCCTTCTCTTTCCCTAGTCAGACTCAACACATGAAGAAATAATAACAGCTTGATAAATTATGATATAAGAGAGATTTGTCCCAAGTGACCCAGTGGTGATCCCCTTTGTCTGAGTTTCCTTCGTAAGTGAAAGTTTGGATGCCCCACACAAGCAAGGACTTGGGTGCTCTTACACTCTGCTGTTGCCAGCACTTGCACAGCTCCTGACACACAATAGGGACTCAAGGTGTGGAATTAATATACAGCACAATTTGTGAGTTTGTGCAGGGATATTTTGTTCTGCTAACCACTGCCTTTCAGAATTCACGTGGGTAACTTAGAGAGTCTGTCTCCGTTAACTATATTATTTCGCCCATCCTCGATCTCTGAAGACAGCTGGCTATCATTTTCACCCAATAAACCATCCAAACCCCAGCCATTTTCTTTCAGTGGAACTCGCAGAAGGAATTGCTCTACCTTAATATTAAACAGCCATCATGGATGTAACTGTGCAGAAATATTTTCTTGCTAGTGGGCAACCCATGATCGTCACCATGTGAAGCTGCTATATTTAACGATAATGTGTATCAGTGTGTCCGTATCACAAACATCTGTGTAATTGCATATTCTGAAGCAGATGGTGTATGCATATTTCGGGGATGGTTTATGCAGATGGTTACTTGAATGTTGAACTTCAGAATTTCCTGTGGGAACTGCTCATCCTTCGGTGCTCTTGGACTACCACAATGGGTACCTTTTTTTTTTTTTTTTTTTTCCACGGTACGCGGAAGGCCTCGGTACTGTTGTGGCCTCTCCCATTGCGGAGCACAGGCTCCGGACGCGCAGGCTCAGTGGCCATGGCTCATGGGCCCAGCCGCTCCGCGGCATGTGGGATCTTCCCGGACCGGGGCACGAACCTGTGTCCCCTGCATTGGCAGGCAGACTGTCAACCACTGCGCCAGCAGGGGAGCCCAATGGGTACCTTTTGACTCACTTTATCAGGCAATCATTGTGGTGGCTAAGAGCTTGATCTGGGTCAGAATCCTAATTGCTAACCCTTCCTTAAAATTCACTTCCCCCTGAGAAAAAAAAAAAGAAGATGACCACTAATTGAATCGACTTCGTAGGGCTATTAGGTGGATGCAATTTGATAGGGTATGTAATAATTTTAGCACAGGGCCTAATACAGAGTGGACACTCAGTAATTATTAGCCATGTATATTAATATCTCTAGAATCTCAAAGAACTAATTATATTAAAATAATCATTTATGCCTATAAATGCTTGATACACCTAGAAAGATCAAATGATTTAAAAGAAAAAATAGCTTTAAACTTTTTGATAGAAGAACAGAGCTAATACAACAAAAGAGGAGAGACGCTAGGATTTTTCAACTAATCAGTAAACAGAGCTGAGGCATGAAGCTGAAATGGAAGGGCAAAACATGAAAACAGATGACTTGAAAGGCGTTTCTTTTGCATAACTGAAGACATGTTGACATGCCCATTTGAAACACAGTATCTGAGCGTTACAGTCTTTTAACAGCCAAAGCTGCAATTCTCCACTTTCCCCTAGTGTCATACATGACACACGTCATTTGAATGTACAGCATTGAATATGGATTCCCAGAATTTCTTTAGAAACACAAAATATTTTGTTGGATTGTTTAGCAAATAACACTCTAGTCTTTTGGGGGGTAATATATTTTTAAAAATTTAAATACATATCAGTAAAGAGCTCAGACAATAATGATCCATGGTTTTCATTTTATGCAAAAAATAATAGGGGAAATACTTTAAATTGAAATGTATTTCTTATTGCTTAATGTTTTCTAGATTTCTCTCACCACAAGAGATATTAAGAAGGTGAATAATCACGTCCCTTATTTAATATTGAAAAGAGTAAAACATGGGACACAGATTTGACCATATTACTATGAATACCATGACTGCAAATTTTATTTGCATCATTATTTTATCTGCCTTAGATTTGTTCAGTGAAAGCTGTAATATTGTTAGTTATGGTTCAGTTGCCACTATTTTTCTTTTATATCACTTACATAAAAGAAATTTTGTTTCACTTAAAACTGAAATGAAATAATAAATGGTATTGATATTTAATACTTCTCTCTCTCCTCCCAACTCTAAAATCCAAGAAGCAGATCTATCTTGCTTTTTGTGTGTGTCCACTATTTAGCACAGTTCTTGGTACGTAGTAGGCATTTAACAGATACCTCTTAAGTAAATGATCAAACAAGATGTAGATATGAAAATGCTACTCTTGCATTTTTACCCTTTCCATCTTTCCTAACAAAAGAAAACGCAAAAATTGATCCTTGGGCAAAATTAAAAGAAATTGTAGAAGTATCTCTAAATTTACAACTCAGGCAAATAAGAAACTATGATCCTCACAATTATTAACCACACTATTAGTAGTAGTTGCTTATATGGTGGGATGCAGAGGTTAGATAGGCCATGGGCTTTGTGCTCTCCACTATACACTAATTATAGAGATATTTTTGCTGTGAGATAGTGTTCTGCTCCAATAAATCTTTCTGTTGTGTGTATTAATTTGCTCTGGTTGCCATAAAAAGTACCATAAACTCGGGAGCTTAAATAACAGACATGTATTTTCTCACAGTTCTGGAGGCTGGAAGTCTAAGATCAAGGTGTCAGCAGAGCTAGTTTCCATTTGAGGCATATCTCCTTGGCTTGCAAATGCCTTCTTCTCCTTGTATCTTCACAATGGTCTTGCCTCTTTGTGTGTCTGTGTCCTAATCTCGTCTTCTTATAAGGACACTAGTCACATTGGATTAGAGGCCACACTAAGAATTCATTCTAACTTAATCACCTCTTTAAAGACCTTATCTCCTAACCCTGTCACATTCTGAGTTACTGTACTGTACTGAGGGTTAGGACTTCAACATATGGATTTGGGGGGAATGCAGTTCACACCATAACAATGTGGTCATGAAAATCTTCCATGATCAGATTGGTTTGAGAAATGCTTTGGTGAGACCAGATTTAACAGATCCTTTTAATATGCTGCCGTGCTCTAGGAACCTCCAAGAGAAAACTACAGGATGCTAGTTTTGCCCAGGGAAAAAAACAAGCCCTCCCTCACTCCAATAACATACACTGTCAACACTCCAGATCTTCCCTTGGAACACCCGCTTGGCAAATCACAGTGGTGGCCCGGCGCTGTGTTGGCAGCCCTGCCTCTGAGTGGTGCTGTTACCGAGGGCTGCTGATCTGTCTGACCCCAAGCAACCCTGTGATGAGTCCAGTCGCATGAGCAATTGTTTCCAACTCTGTACCGTCTCCACAACACATTATGAATTTGACACAGGACTTTTCTTTATACATTTAATAATTCTTTCTTAAGTTATGACTTTGTGTTTTTGCATTCTACCAACTGGTACCAATTTTTCCACATACTTCCTCGCTCCAAGTGAAGGTACTGTTGACATCTTTCTCTATAGGCATTGGCATTCGATAACATTTTTGCGGCTAATTATCTCATTGTTTGAAAGGAATGAAGAAAAGAACAAATGCAGTGAAATGCCTCTTGGAGAGAAAGAAACATAAATTTACAACTTTGAATAGGGTTTCAATGCAGAATAGCTGTCCAGCCTCCATGGAGACAGAATTCTTTAAGGACTCATTATACAAGCAAACTTGCTAAGCTCTTTAGGACATTAGTGCCTTTGATAAGGATGTTAGCAACTTTCCCTGAACTATTGCATATTTATAGTGGGTCCTTAGCGGAGTAGGGGGCCTTGTGAATTAATCCCTATTTAATGAGAAATATTTGAAGGTGATGAGAGTCACATGCTGCGGATGGGAAAACTCTGCCTTGATAGATTATTTTTGGAACGTTAAAGTCTACTCAGTCAAGACACTTGACTATTTAGGGCAGGACAGTTTTGTGAGAGATTGAAATAAAATATAGAATTTATACTCAATTATTTTCATCACCTATAAAATGTGCTGTGTTTGCTTTAAGGGTTTTAAATTTTCACACTTTCTTGCTTTCATCAGACCTCAGTAGCCTGCACTAAATCAAATGGCTATATATTGAGTTTTGGCTGAAGGGTGTTTTTAGTAAGGTAACAGCCAATGGCTGCAATTGAGAAAACGTAATTTATTTTAGATTAATTTGTAATATATGTTTCATTTCAAACTGTATGGACAGAGCTATGAAAAGACGTTTGTATGTGAAAAGTGCTCTTGGATTCTCACCAATGTGATGCAAATTATCCACATCTACCTCAAGATTTAGACACATAATTAAAATGTTTTTAGGTTCTTGGAAATGTTTGGACATTCAAAAGGAAATTATCATAATGAAAACTATTAGTATTATTTCTTTAGACTTGATCTTATCACTCTGATACAAAGTATTCAGGAATTAACTGGTAGAAATATATTGCCGAAATAACTTGCTTCCCTTTTAGCTCATCTACTACTCTGTTCTGTTCCTGGGTATACAAATAAAAGGTGTTTAATTTCTTAGTTTTTTGTCTATAAATTGAAGAAAGCCGTGAGTGCGTGCTGGTAGGTGGGTACGGTAAAATCCATCGGGATTTCTTTTCTTTCTGGAGATGGATGGCCCTTCTCATGTTGGCAGTGTTTTTCAGTTTTATGTACCTGTAAAGGTCATGCCTTTTCAAATTCACTGAACACACAGTTAATTTGATACCCAAACCTGGATGTAAACATGACAATAAAGCATCATAATTTAGTAAGACTATTGGATGTGATAATAACTGGCCGTGAGTGAAGTTCTAACCCTTCCTGACCACATTTTCCTCATCTACAAAATGAGGAATTATCCAAGACCTTGCCTTAGTGCTGCCCTCATTTTCTTCCCTGTTTTGCACATCCACACTCAAATTTAAAAAACAAACATTCAGTTGTTCACACTATCGTGGCTCAGATGTTTGATATATTTTAGATGCCACCTTTAAACTCAAAGTTGATTTAAAGATCTTGCGCTGCAGCTACTTAATTTCTTTTTAATTGTGAAGGCCACAAAGGTGATCATCTATTCAAAACTGGGTGTTATGAAAGTTATTTATTTTGTTTTTTTCATACAAAATAATTGCATTGGCGGTTTTGTCCGAAAATAAAATGCAATTCCCTAACAAATCAACCTTTGTCAAAAACCAAAGTTTAAACGACAAAACTCCTAATTTCTGTGTAGGTTGTTCTTGTTCCTTAAGTCTATGAGAGGCTTGTGGTTGAATGTGAGGTAATGGTAAGTTTGCTGGGCTTTGAGTCCAAAGACCTGGGATCAGGTCCCAGATTCTGCTGTAAGCATTGGGCAGGTCACTTACTCTGACTGCACCTCAGTTTTCTCACCTGTAAAATGGGAACGACATCCCTTATAACAAGTCAAAAGGTGGTGGGAGGAAGTGCCTGAGGCTTTGCCAGTGACGAATACATCAGTCATAGGGAGCAGACGGGTTTGCTTTTTCATGATAAATGAGGCGATTAGAGACTTCCTTTCCTAAGTGCATGATGTTTACCAACTTAAAAAAAATTTTTTTTTCATTTTTGTCTGGATCACAATCCCTGGTCAGCTGGTAAAGTTGTAATAGATAAGGCAAATTTAGGGTAGGCATATAAGACTGAGGATTAAATGGGTGAGAAAATTTAGAGACTGGCATTTCAAGACTGGATACCAGCAGATTCCACTTGGAAATAATGGCAAAAGAAGGCATGTTTCTCTGTGATCCAGCTTCAAGTGTTTGTGCTTCCTTTATAGAGATTCTGTACAACGTAGAACCAACTGGAACCCAGGAACCATAGAGAGGGTCTGTGTGACAGTAGCTGGTACTATGGCAGGCGTTCTGTCATTCTTCATCACCAATATATACACATAAATACAACGCTAGCAGTATACATTATTATATATACATATATAATAATACACATATACACATGCATACATATATACACATGCATACATATACACACATAAATACAGTGCATACATATATACACATAAATACAACGCTAGCAGTATACATTATTATATATACATATATAATAATACACATATACACATATATACACATGCATACATATATACACATAAATACAGTGCATACATATATACACATAAATACAATGCTAGTAGTATATATTATTATAGTAAATAGCATGTATGTAGTATTTATGAAGAGATAAAAATCTGACAAAGCACTAGCTATACTAGGAGAGAGTCCCAGATCATGTTCAAATGAGAACCTAAATATCTGTAGACAGTAGATAGACTGTGGCCTTTTCTTCCAGTTTTTCAAACCAGTGAAAAAGATCATTTTAAATTTATTTTTTCATAGCTAGACGTTGATATAGAAAGGAAAACATTGTATTATTCCTTCTCATCCAATATATCTTCAGGAAAAGCTCATCTCTAAGCTATTCAGTAAATATTTATTAATTCGAATTTATTTATTAAGACTTTTGCGTACTAAGGTGGCTAAATTAACCCTTTCTTTTAGAAAATCATGAAGGAATAGGCTAAAAAGTAAATTTTACAAAACTTTAAGTTTTAAATGATACAGAAAAAATAGTGACCTAATTTATCATTTTTTAATGTTTTCATTATTCCTTAACTTTCTATGTCTAAATGTCAATTTAATACTGATCATTAAATAAGCATATTCGAAGAAATTATTACATAATAAAATTTGGTGAAACTTAAATCTTTATATTGAGGTGAATTTGAGTGCTCCATCATTTCTTGTAATTTATATCATTTAAAATCCCCGTGGGATAAATTATAAAAATGGAGACTGAGAACATACTGTCTATTCATTTACCCATGCATCTGAAGTTAGCGTTTTTCTTAACCAAATGCATAATGATTTCCAAGGTGAAGAGCAGTTAACCCAGTGGCCTCTTAAACATTCAATTCCATTAAGTTCACCTCTGAACAACTGAACGAGGGCCAAAGTCATTAGTGCATCTTCTCAAAGTGCTTATTACTCATGTGCCAATAAGTTTACTGATTTAGATAACTTCCTAAAGCCAATCAGAGAAAGCCAGTTAGCTACAGAGAGAAGATGATGATCTCCATAAAGAATTGGCAGACTTTGTCTGCAAAGGGCCAGGAGTAAATATTTTCAGCATTGCCGGCCATCCTAACTACTAGACTCTGCCTTGTAGCTTGAGAGCCGCCAAGAGACAACACGTAAAGAAATGGCGGGGGCTGGGTTTGGCCGGCAGACCTTAGTTTGTTCACAGGGGTCCTACATGATAGGAGAATAATTGTAATTTCTCATTGCGTTGTTGCAAGTAAAAGGTTTGTGGCTCCATGAAGTCCTGGGGCTGTATGAAAACTGAAAAAATGTAATCAGTCATCTGGATACCTTCAGCAAAGTCCAAACATCTGGATGTTTGGAAATTCAAAGTTTAAAAAACACCTATTATGTTATCGTTATGATTATTACGAAGCTTTGTGTACTTCATTCCAAGAGTGATCTCAACATATTTAAAGAGCTGGAAGCAGAGTGAAATTGTACCTTTTTTCTTTTCACTTTGATATTTTAAAACAAACGCCAAAAATGTTTCCAGTAAAAGACAGTGTATATTTTTTAATATCAGATACTCTCTTAAAACCATCATAATTAAAGCCACAATAGCACTGAGTTTGTTTGATATCAACCAGTTTGCAAATTAAAGATTCTTTGTTAGGAGACATAACCAACCCCAGGATAACACACACGGAGCCACCATCCACATCCTTCCCAACTTGATCCCTATCTGGATTCTAATGCTGGAAAGAGAACCTTCCAAGAGGGTCGTTACTTCAGGAAAAGGGATGATGCGGGGTTATGCCCACCTGGGTTTTGTTGGAGCTGGTAATCTTAAATGATAGAATGAGGAAATATGTCCTATGCAAAAGTCTTGTGATTGCTTCTCCTTTTCAAAATATTATTGGAAGGCAAAGCTGGGCCCCATATTGAATTCTAGAATGAAAATAGACCAGCTCTGTTTATTCAGAGTCTAGTAAAAATAAATATTGGGATTGTTGTGTATTCCTTGCAAATGCTAGATCATGAAGTCATTGTTGGTGTGTTTGTGGAATGAGCTCCAGCCTACATCTGGGAGGCCCTTCACACTTCATGTTAGAAGAGCCTTTATTATTATTTTACAGTATAGCAAAGATGAGTGACTGCACAGGTCTCTTGCTGGTACCAGCACTGTACCTTACATGGCTGCACTCACACTGAGCTGCCCAGGCACTGGTCCTGTCCTTGTGTGGACCCATCCACACCTCCTCTCAGGTACCCTCATTAGGAGAGACATCTTTCCACCCAGGGAAGCTCCTCCTGGCATCTGATTCTGGATCATACCCCTTCCTCTCTGCTCTTAGAGGACTCCATTGGTTATCTCTTGCCTTATCTTCCCTTCAGCTTATATTTTCCTGTTTTTTATTTAATCACAAAAAGTTAGCCAGACCTCTCTCATCTTATATCCTCCCTCTTTCTCTCTCATCCCTGTCCCTTCCTTCCTCCACTTTCCCTCCTGCAATTCAAGTGCTATATTTTGTCCTCCGTGCCTTCAGAGCCAAGTTCCACCTGAGAAACCTCTCCCAGATCTCAGACCTCCTGGTTTCCTGGACATTTGTGGGTTTCCTCTATAAGCATCCAATTTCAATTTGCCCAGTTCATTTTTTTTTTTTTTTTTTGGCCGCACTGCATGGCATGTGGGATCTTAGTTCCCCGACCAAGGACCGAACCCATGCCCCCTTGCAGTAGAAACATGGAGTCTTAACCTCTAGACCACTAGAGAAGTCCCCCATTTCATTTCCTATCAACTGAATTCTCTTTTCTCAGTCTTAGGCCTTTTTTTTTTGAAGACTTGACCACACCCTAGTATCTAGTGGTAGTTACGGATTTTTCCCCATCAGAAATGATGATTGGTCAGGAAGGGGCACCTGAGCCCACACGGGCCAGTGAAGAAAGAATGAATCCCAAGAGTTGCAATGGTCCAAAAAAAATCAGCTCCCTTCCCCTATGGTCTCAAACCTGGCTGCACCTCAATGTTTATCTAAAGAGACTTTAGAAAATACAGATTCCTACACCACCACCACCCTCCTGCCTTGAAATCCCCATGTAATTTGTCTGGAGTAGTAAGTGCTCTAATAGAAGTGAGCTACTGTCCTATTGGATGCCTTCTTCCTGATGGCAAGAGTACCTCTTATTCAACCTGTCCTATCCACTGAATAGGACATGACACATGGTATGTCCTCAGTAAATCGTTTCTAAATTGGATAGCTTTGTTGTGAATTAATTTCTAAAGAAATCGTTGGCAATTTCATTAATTAGAACCATAATTTTACTTATATTATCAACTAGATATGTCTTTACCTAAAAAAGTTTTTTAGATTATTAGCATCAGTCTTCATCTTGTGAAGATTTTTTTTTGCTAATGTCTTAGTTGTGTGGGAATCAACATCTCCTATAATTCCTGAGGGAGACCAATCTCAAAGTTCCTGTAAAATGACAGTTCTCAGGAAAGTGTTGTACAGGGAGGAGCCCATTCATCCTCCTGTCCAATGTACTGGGCTTGGGATTCCAACTCTGCCACTTACTGGCTGTGGGATGGTGAGCGATTTACTTAAGATCTCGGAACGTCGTTTTACTTAGCCATGAAAATGAATAACTCAGCAATGGCGAATGTGTATGGGACACTTGCTAGGTGGGTCCCATTTTACCCTTTCTCTTAACTGACCCTCAGAGCCCTATGAGGAAAGTAATATCATCACATCATCATCACCACCACCATCCCTGTTTTACATATTTGGAAATGGAAGATTAAAGACTTTACACACTTTAAAGGATTAGAGAAATTCCAGAGCCCTCACTTAATAACCACCAAAAAGTCAGGAGTGGCTTTTCTGAGATTTCAGGGGGGGTGAACTGAAAGTGCCTGAGAAAGTCGTCATGTTGCCCTCATAGCACCTGGGTGACCTCATCCCTAATTTCTCAGTTAAGAAGAATCTCAGCACCCCGATTAACTCGATCTTGGGGATGGACGTGAAGGCATAATAGTTTAGATGGAGCTCCTATGTCTGCCTCAGTGAGAATCATCCTATGTGGGGTTTGAGGTGGGCCAGCCTGAACCCAGATGATGTCCCTCTGAAAGCCCGCCGGGGTGAGTGTGCAGACCCCAGCAACAAGGGTGATGGGACTGCTCTCCGATGAGCAAGGTTGGCTGTCCTTTCCTCTGGAGGAATTCCTGTCAATCCTGGTTTATGAAGCCTGAATATTTCTCCATCCCATATTTTAGTGGGGTTGATTTTTTAAATTATTGCACTCAGCAAAATCACCGTTTTCCCATTGATTCTACTTCCACGTAACGTTAACATTCCAGTTGATATTTTTTTCTTCTAATGGCTATCAAGATTTGTATAGTAATATTAAAAACACGTACATATTGCATACTGCATGTACCACACACTGTTCTAAACACTGTAAGTGTATATTAACTCATTTATTTTTCATAATAACCCTATTTGCTCCCATTTTATAGATTAGGAAACTGAGGCACATGGACCAAGGGTTTTCAGATGTTAGTGTGCATCAGAAATCACCTAGAGGGCTTGTTAAAATAGGTTGCTGGACCCTACCCCCAGAGTTTCTGATTCAGGAGGGCTGGGGTGTGGTCTGAGAATTTGCATTTCTAGAAAGTTCCCAGGGCACACTGATGCTGATGCTGCCATTCCGGGGACCATGTGAGAGCCAGTGAGATGCGGGAACTTGCCCAGGACCACACAGCCAGTAAGTACTAGAGGCTGGATTCGAACGCCGGCACTCAGGTTTCAGAAGCCTTTGCTTTACCTTGCGTAATAACCAGACAGGACTCTCATGCCTTTGTAAGAAGAATGCCTGTTTCCATATAACCATTTTCCACTTTTCTGCATAGAAATATGCACGTTTGTATGGTGTCTGCATACGTGTGGAGGAATATACACGTGTACATAATAACCAGACACTCTACTGAGTCCAATTCTGTATCAACAGAGAATAACCATTAGCAAATTCTTTAATCATTCTTATACTTACTTTAATAATTATAATCATTAGTTTGTTTTAATAACAGATCTCTGAGCTCATCACAGTCATTATGACCTGTTATTTGGAAATAATGAGCTTGTGTTTCAAAAGCGTGTGTAATCTCATACTTATTTCCTAGAAGTAAATCAGACTCTATACAATTTGACATAATGAAAGTGTAATTAATGCATTCGAATTCTAGTTTCTTAGTCATCAACTCGAGCCTCTCACCAGGTTCATAAATCTCTCAGGTCTGTGAATGAAGCGTGGGCAGCCGTGGCTTGGAGACTTCCCAAGCTGTTTGACTCAGTTGTGGGCAGCTCCACTTGTTTAGAAACTCTTCCCCACAGTTACCCCAACCCTGACCACCTGTGAGCTCCATCTGTCCTAGACCTCTGGCGATACACTAGTCCTTTTTATCCTTCACATGAGACCGTCTCAAGTGTGCAAAGACTCTACCCAAGGATTCTAGTCTTCAGACTATGCCTGCCCTCTCATCAATGACTCCCCATACACCAAACTTGTCTTCCTGTCTCCTGCGCTGCCTGCCCTGGGCGTGCTCTAACCTGGCACTGTCCTTTCTCTCCTATATGGTGTCCCAAAGAGAATGAAATATTTCAGAAGATACCCAAGAAGAGAATCATAGCCCTTGATCTGGAAGTGGATGCTGAGATTAAATGTAAACCATTTTCATTGGCAGTTTCCCAAATACATTCTGAAAATCTTTGTTCCCACCTGGCTGTGGCTCATTTTCTGATTCCAGGCTCGGGACTTCCTGGCACTGAATGTGATGCCAAGGTTTTTCTTTTGTTTGTTTTGGTTGTGATTGTGGCGCCCTCTGCTGTTCTTCATAGTCCTTAATGTTTGCATTTTCCAAGAAAAAGCTAAGTGCGATTCAAAGGAGAACATAACATCTGTTGATTTAAAACAATGATAATTTTCTTCTTCATGGTAGACAAATACTGTAAGCCCCCTTTACCAGTGTTGCTTGGTCTAAATAACCCAGTTTCACCACTGGTTGATGTTGGAAACACAGGGTATATATATTTTTTATATTAGATCTTTGGAATTGATCTAACGAAACAGTTTCAGGGGCTTCTAAGTACTTTTTGAAAGCTGTTATCTGGAATCATAAATTCTCAGAGCTCAAAGGCACTTTTAAAATTACCAACCAGTCTTTCTACAGATGCAAAACCGAGGTTCTGAGGAGTTAAAAGAGTTTCCAAAAGGCATAAGCAGTGTCAAAGCCATTCTGCACGTTTCAGATGTGAACCTAATTCATTGTGATATGTTTTTATTTTAGTAAATCAAATATATTAATTTTGGAACATCAGATACTATAAACTTTCTGGGTTTTTTATTTTAAGCCAAAATAAATAATAAACATTTAGTTAAAATTTTGTAGTAATTTAATTATTTTGGCATTTATTTAATAAAATCCATAAGCTATGAAGAGTCCCTTAAAAGTCCAATTTTCAACATTTATTTTCTTATGTTTTCTTGTTATGCTTGCTAATGCAGCTTCTGACAGAAGTAAATATATTAATAGAATTGCTGTAGCCATTCTCATTCGTATATGATTACTAGAAACCAAAGAAAGTTTGGAATTGGTCCATAAATGTTAATATTATCTGAATTGAATCCAGTAAAATCATCTTTATTTGGAAAAAAATGACTTTATATGGAATATAAGTTCTCAATCCAATAAAACACCACATATGTTGCTGTAAAATACTGAATAGAGCTTACAACTCCTAACTAAAGTAACTTTGCAATTTACTTATTTAGGATTGTTTGAGGTTTTCACTGGCTTCGAGCCAAAAGAAGAAAAGATCACACATGCATTTGAAAGAAGTAGACCTGTCATATTTCTATCAGAAGTAGAAATTATTCCAATTCCTATTGTAAAATAAATCCCTGAGAATTTTATTTTAGATGTTTCCTAATTTCCAAATTTGTATGCATTCGGGTCAGTGGAAGACATTACCTTTTTTTTTTTTTTTTTCTGGATACTATCCCAGGTCTCTTGCAATTTTGCTAAATCTATTATTCAAAAAATTTGAAATGCAAATGGGTAAAAGTAATTCCATCAAACAACTTAAGTTATAGAAGCAGAATTCTTTAGAGCCAGAGGGGACTGGAGCCATTGTCAACCTCAGTTATTCCTTGAGAGATGAAGAAAAGGAAAAACTCAGCAGTTGGATGACTTGACCAAGTAAGAACCAAAGCCAAGAGCAAACTTAGGTTCCAGTGATTCCCAGGCCGGTGCTCATTGCACTCTGCCTAAAGTACATCATCTAAGCCTCCTTATGGAGCTTCTAGTGAACTGAAAATCACAAGAAACATATTATGGAAACTTGAGGACGCGGTTGACATTTCTTCCCTGGTTAACGGGCCAGGTTGAAAGTAAGACTTCTCTCGAGAGCAGAATTAAATGTACTGAAGCCAATGCTTTGTGATATTTTTGGTATGACTGACCAACATCCGCATCAGTTCATTCTTTGGCAAAGTCTATTTCCCACTCCTTAGGTATAAACTAATATACTTGAAAATATTAGAGAAAAATCACATTTCAAAATATTTTAAAGACTCTTCATTTAATACTAAATGTCTAATGTTGACAAACTCTCAGAAAATGTAGATGAGCTTTTAAGACGTTAGTACTTTGAGAAAATAGTCACTAGAGGGTATAAAATTCAGGCTTTTAAGTACAGAGTAAGGAAAGCACCAACATTTTCTGTGATCTTTTTGTTCTGTCCGTCATACACTAAGATCTAATATCATGCCTAGTCTGTTTCAGCAAAAGAAAAAAATAATATTAAAAAGCAGAGAGGGGACTTCCCTGGTGGCGCAGTGGTTGAGAATCCGCCTGCCAGTGCAGGAGACATGGGTTCGAGCCCTGGTCTGGGAAGATCCCACATGCCGCGGAGCAACTAGGCCCGTGAGCCACAACTACTGAGCCTGCGCTCTAGAGCCTGTGCTCTGCAACAAGAGAGGCCATGATCCTAAGAGGCCCGCGCATGGCAATGAAGAGTGGCCCCTGCTTGCCGCAACTAGAGAAAGCCCTCGCACAGAAATGAAGACCCAACACAGCCAAAAATAAATTAATTTTTAAAAAAAAAGCAGAGAGGCCTGAAATAAGAGAGTGTAACTGTGTTCCTTATACTTGTCTCTTGACATTGTAGAGAACCAGGCATTCTTCTCTGGGCTGCTTCATTTTTTCATACTAAGAATGTACTCAAGCAGTGATGGACCTGGCTCCCCGATGATGATGGGAAGCAAGGTTCTCTCCATTTCACCGTCAGCTTCACCTACAACAGCCTTCCCAACTTCCTACCCTATGAACGCTTCCTTCGTCCTTAAGATTTAGTTCAAGTCACATCTCTTCCATGAAGACCTTCTTGTAGTCCCTAATCTTGAGCTGGATAGCTCTGCTCTGCACTTATAGAGCTACTATGTATATCTCCACCCTAACATTCAGCATGTTGCATTTAAATTTTGTATGTGTCTTTCTCCTAGCTCTGACACATACGAGGTACATAATAAATGGAATTATGTTAAAACAGAAATCTTCATTTTGGCAGTTGTAGGTGCTCTTTAAATAGCTATATCAAACAAATAGCAGGTCAGATCGTTTGGAGATTAAGGGGCACGCATTGTAGCCAGTTTATCTTGGAAAGCTCACCCAGAATTTCATTGCTTAAAATTCAATACTCTGTGAGTGTCTTAATGGCTTCAGTGGGCAATTGGTAACACCTGCTGTGGACATTTTCCAAACTAAAAGTATATATCATACTCCATGCCAAAGAGTGTTAGGGACCTGGATCAAGCACTTGTCCTTGTGCTCAAGCAGCTCGAAAATGTTTTCTCTGGAAAACCTTGGCGCTTTCCATCCCCACAAGATGGAAAGCCATCTAAAGCTTGAGGATCCAGATTTAAAATACTTGATTTCATAAGAGAACGTTTACTTTAATTCTCTGTGCTTCCATTTTCACACCTGTAAAATGGGGATAATAACTACCTCATGAGGTTATTGCTGGAATTAAAAACACATAAAAACATGTTAAGTGACTGGCATAGTCAGTGCTGTGTAGGTGTTGCTGGTTGTAATTAATGTAAGATTGCATTAGGGTTGCCAGATTTACCAAATAAAAATATGGGATACCCAGTTAAAACAACACATAATTTGTTTATTACAAGTGTGTCCCATGCAATACTTGGGATATACCCACGCTAAAAAATCACTGGCTATCTGAAATTCAGTCTAAACTGGGTGTCCTGTATTTAATCTGGCAACCATAGGCTGAATGAATGAATAAACCTTAGCTGGAGTTTAGGAATGTAGCTTTAAAGGGTTGTTTTTAATCAGCGGAATAGTATGTACAAATCCACTCCAGCAGGGACCTTCAGTAAATAATGGAACACCTTCTGAGATGGTTTCTTGATCTATCACACTGTAAGCTCAGGTAAGGAGGTAGGAAGCACCTGAAAGTGAGTTGAAACAAAGATTCAAAATTCTGGGGAACCCTGTGGGTTTTCAGTGCCAAAGTTTAAGTTTAGATTTAGTCTCTCCCTGACCTGCAGTGGTATTTCTGTTTGGAAAGGCCAAACAGAATTTGTAGCAGAAATCTTAGAGTGATATCCAGAATGTTGCCATTCATTTGTTGCCAATCATTTGTCAATTGACTAGGAAAAAACTTCTCTGAATCTGAGAAAGGATTGGAGACAATGCACCCAATGCCGTACAGAGCCTGTCCGTGTAAGGTTTCCTACCTTACTTAGTACTTTTCAATTTCTTAGAAGTTATCTGGCCTTTGAGTTATTAGAATTTTTTTAACAGCTTTATTTGAGTATAATTGCTTAATAATGTGTGTTAGTTTCTGCTTTATAACAAAGTGAATCTATACATATACATATATCCCCATATCCCCTCCCTCTTGCGTCTCCCTCCCACCCGCCCTTTCCCACCCCTCTAGGTGGTCACAAAGCACCGAGCTGAGATGATCTCCCTCTGCTATGCAGCTATCTAGCTGCATAGCTAGATGGTAGCTATCTATTTTACATTTGGTAGTGTATATATGTCCATGCCACTCTCTCACTTTGTCCCAGCTTAGCCTTCCCCCTCCCCATGTCCTCAAGTCCATTCTCTACGTCTGCGACTTTATTCCTGTCCTGCCCCTATGTTCTTCAGAACTTTTTTTTTTTTTTGGAGTCCATATATATGTGTTACTGTACAATATTTGATTTTATCTTCCTGACTTACTTCACTCTATAACAGACTCTAGGTCCATCCACCTCACTACAAAGAACTCAATTTCGTCTCTTTCTATGGCTAAGTAATATTCCATTGTATATATGTGCCACATCTTCTTTATCCATTTGTCTGTCAATGGACACTTAGGTTGCTTCCATGTCCTGGCCATTGTAAATAGAGCTGCAGTGAACCTTGTAGTACATGACTCTTTTTGAATTATGGTTTTCTCAGGGTATATGCCCAGTAGTGGGATTGCTGGGTCGTATGGTAGTTCTATTTTTAGTTTTTTAAGGAACCTCCATACTGTTCTCCATAGTGGCTGTATCAATTTACATTCCCACCAACAGTGCAAGAGGGTTCCCTTTTCTCCACACCCTTTCCAGCATTTATAGTTTGTAGATTTTTTGATGATGGCCATTCTGACTGGTGTGAGGTGATACCTCATTGTAGTTTTCATTTGCATTTCTCTAATGATTAGTGGTGGTGAGCATCCTTTCATGTGTTTGCTGGCAATCTTTATATCTTCTTTGGAGAAATGTCTGTTTAGGTCTTCTGCCCATTTTTGGATTGGGTTGTTTGTCTTTTTGTTATTGAGCTGCATGAACAGCTTGTAAATTTTGGAGATTAATCCTTTGTCTGTTGCTTCATTTGCAAATATTTTCTCCCATTCTGAGGGTTGTCTTTTCGTCTTGTTTATGGTTTCCTTTGCTGTGCAAAAGCTTTTAAGTTTCATAAGGTCCCATTTGTTTGCTTTTGTTTTTATTTCCATTTCTCTAGGAGGTGGGTCAAAAAGGATCTTGCTGTGATTTATGTCATAGAGTGTTCTGCCTCTGTTTTCCTCTAAAAGTTTGATAGTGTCTGGCCTTACATTTAGGTTTTTGATCCATTTTGAGTTTACTTTTGTGTATGGCATTAGGAAGTGTTCTAATTTCATTCTTTTACATGGAGCTGTCCAGTTTTCCCAGCACCACATATTGAAGCGGCTGTCTTTTCTCCACTGTATATTCTTGCCTCCTTTATCAAAAATAAGGTGAACTTATGTGTGTGGGTTTATCTCTGGGCTTTCTGTCCTGTTCCATTGAGCTATATGTCTGTTCTTGTGCCAGTACCATACTGTCTTGATTACTGTAGCTTTGTAGTATAGACTGAAGTCAGGGATCCAGATTCCTCCAGCTCCATTTTTCTTTCTTAAGATTGCTTTTGCTATTCGAGGTATTTTGTGTTTCCATACAAATTCTGAAATGTTTTATTCTAGTTCTGTGAAAAATGCCATTGGTAGTTTGATAGAGATTGCATTGGATCTGTAGATTGTTTTGGGGAGTATAGTCATTTTCACAATGTTGATTCTTCCAATCCAAGAACATGGTTTATCTCTCCACCTGTTTGCATCATCTTTAATTTCTTTCATCAGTGTCTTATAGTTTTCTACATAAAGGTCTTTTTTCTCCTTAGGTAGGTTTATTCCTAGGTATTTTATTCTTTTTGTTGCAGTGGTAAATGGGAGTGTTTCTTTAATTTCTCTTTCAGATTTTTCATCATTGGTGTATAGGAATGCAAGAGATTTCTGTGCATTACTTTTGTATCCTGCTACTTTACCAGATTCATTGATTAGCTCTAGTAGTTTTCTGGTAGCATCTTTAGGATTCTCTGTGTATAGTATGTCAATCTGCAAACAGTGACAGCTTTACTTCTTCTTTTCCGATTTAGATTCCTTTTATTTATTTTTCTTCTCTGATTGCTGTGGCAAAAACTGACAAACTACGTTGAATAATAGTACTGAGAGTGGACAACCTTGTCTCGTTCCTGATCTTAGTGGAAATGGTAGCAGCTTTTCACCATTGAGAACGATGTTGGCTGTGGATTTGTTATACATGGCCTTTATTATGTTGAGGTAAGTCCCTCTATGCCTACTTTCTAGAGGGTTGTTATCATAACTGGGTGTTGAATTTTGTCAAAAGCTTTTTCTGCATCTATTGAGATGATCATATGGTTTTTCTCATTCAGTTTGTTAATATGGTTTATCATATTGATTGATTTGCGTACATTGAAGAATCTTTGCATTCTTGGAATAAACCCCACTTGATCATGGTGTATGATCCTTTTAATGTGCTGTTGGATTCTGTTTGCTAGTATTTTGTTGAGGATTTTTGCATCTATGCTCATCAGTGATATTGGCCTGTAGTTTTCTTTCTTTGTGACATCTTTGTCTGGTTTTGGTATCAGGGTGATGGTGGCCTTGTAGACTGAGTTTGGGAGTGTTCCTCCCTCTGCTATATTTTGCAAGAGTTTGAGAAGGATAGGTGTTAGCTCTTCTCTATATGTTTGATAGAATTTGCATGTGAGGCCATTTGGTCCTGGCCTTTTGTTTGTTGGAAAATTTTTAATCGCAGTTTTTCAATTTCAGTGCTTCTGATTGGTCTGTATATATTTTCTATTTCTTCCTGGTTCAGTCTCACTACGTTGTGCTTTTCTAAGAATTTGTCCACTTCTTCCAGGTTGTCCATTTTATTGGCATAGAGTTGCTTGTAGTAATCTCTCATGATCCTTTGTATTTCTGCATTGTCAGTTGTTACTTCTCCTTTTTCATTTTTAATTCTATGATTTGAGTCTCCTCCCTTTTTTTCTTGATTTTGCTTGTCTATAAAGGTTTTGATTTCTCTATAGAATCTGAATGAGATCGTTGCTGGGTAGAGTAATCTTCGTTGTAGTTTCTTCCCTTTCATCGCTTTAAATATGTCCTGCCACTCCCTTCTGGCTTGCAGAGTTTCTGCTGAAAGATCAGCTGTTAACCTTATAAGGATTCCCTTGTGTGTTATTTGTTGTTTTTCCCTTGCTGCTTTTAATATGTTTTCTTTGTATTTAATTTTTGATAGTTTGATTAATATGTTTCTTTGCATGTTTCTCCTTGGATTTATCCTGCATGGGACTCTCTGCACTTCCTGGACTTGATTATTTCCTTTCCCATATTAGGGAAGTTTTCAACTATAATCTCTTCAAATATTTTCTCAGTCCCTTTCTTTTTCTCTTCTTCTGCAGAGACCCCTATAATTTGAATGTTGGTGTGTTTAATGTTGTCCCAGAGGTTTCTGAGAGTGTCCTCAATTCTTTTCATTCTTTATTTTTAATTCTGCTCTGCAGTCGTTATTTCCGCTATTTTATCTTCCAAGTCACTTATCCATTTTTCTGCCTCAGTTATTCTGCTATTGATTCCTTCTAGAGAATTTTTAGTTTCATTTATTGTGTTATTCATCATCGTTAGTTTGCTCTTTAGTTCTTCTAGGTCCTTGTTAAAAGTTTCATGTGTTTTCTCCCTTCTATTTCCAAGATTTTGTATCATCTTTACTACCATCATTCTGAATTCTTTTTCAGGTAGACTGCCTATTTCCTCTTCATTTGTTTGGCCTGGTGGGTTTTTACCTTGCTCCTTCATCTGCTGTGTGTTTCTCTGTCTTCTCATTTTGCTTCACTTACTGAGTTTAGGGTCTCCTTTTTGCAGGCTGCAGGTTCATAGTTCCCATTGTTTTTGGTGTCTACCCCCAGTGGCTAAGGTTGCTTCAGTGGATTGTGTAGGCTTCCTCTTGGAGGGCACTAGTGCCTGTGTTGTGGTGGATGAGGCTGGATCTTGTCTTTCTGGTGGGCAGGAGCACATCCAGTGGTGTGTTTTGGGGTGAATGTGACCTTATTATGATTTTAGACAGCGTCTCTGCTAAAGGGTGGGGTTGTGTTCCTGTCTTGCTAGTTGTTTGGCATAGGGTGTCCAGCATTTTAGCTTGCTGGTTGTTGAGTGGAGCTGGGTCTTAGCGTTGAGATGGAGATATCTGGGAGAACTTTCGCTGTTTGATATTACCTGGACCCAGGAGGTCTCTAGTGGACCAATGTCCTGAACTCGGCTCTCCCACCTCAGAGGCCCAGGCCTGACACCCGGCCAGAGCACCAAGATCCTATCAGCCACACAGCTCAGAAGAAAAGGGAGGAAGAAAAAGAAAGAAAAAAATAAAATGAAATTATTAAAATAAAAAAAATTATTAAAAATAAAAAGGAAATTTTAAAGTAATAAGAAAAGAAAAGAAAGAAGGAAAGAAGAGAGCAACCAAACTAAAAAACAAATCCATGGCTTCCCTGGTGGCTCAGTGGTTGAGAGTCTGCCTGTCGATGCAGGGGACACGGGTTCGTGCCCCAGTCTGGGAAGATCCCACATGCTGTGGAGCGGCTGGGCCCGTGAGCCATGGCCGCTTAGCCTGC
Source organism: Grampus griseus (assembly GCF_964374135.1). Lineage (NCBI taxonomy): Eukaryota > Metazoa > Chordata > Mammalia > Artiodactyla > Delphinidae > Grampus > Grampus griseus. The sequence continues at coordinate 13,327,685 of NC_139019.1, forward strand.
GCGTCCGGAGCCTGTGCTCTGCAGCAGGAGAGGCCACGGCAGTGAGAGGCCCGCGTACCGCAAAAAAGAAAAGAAAAACAAATTCACCAATGATAACAAGCACTAAAAACTATGCTAAAAAAAAAAAGAAAGAAGAAAAAACAGACCGACAGAACCCTAGGGCAAATGGTAAAAGAAAAGCTATATAGACAAATCATACAAAGAAGCATAAACCTACACACTCACAAAAAGAGAAAAAGGAAAAAAGTAGATATATATATATATTTTAAAGAAGGAGGAAGAGAGCAACAAAATCAATAAATTAATCTCCTAATGATAATAAACTCTAAATACTATACTAAGATAAACATAAATCTAGAAACAGATTAGATGCAGAAAGCAAAGCCGAAGTCTACAGTTGCTCCCAAAGTCCACCGCCTCAATTTTGGGATGATTTGTTGTCTGTTCAGGTGTTCCAGAGATGCAGGTGCATCAAGTTGATTGTGGAGATTTCATCTGCTTCTCCTGAGGCTGCTGGGAGAGATTTCCCTTTCTCTGTTCGCACAGCTCCTGGGGTTCAGCTTTGGATTTGGACCTGGCTCTGCGTGTCGGTCGCCTGAGGGTGTCTGTTCTTCACCCAGACAGGACGAGGTTAAAGGAGCAGCTGATTCTGGGGCTCTGGCTCACTCAGGCCAGGCGGAGGGAGGGGCACGGAGTGCGGGGCGAGCCTGCGGCAGCAGAGGCCAGCATAACTTTGCAACAGCCTGAGGTGCACCATGTGTTCTCCCGGGGAAGTTGTCCCTGGATCCCGGGAACCCGGCAGTGGCGGGCTGCACAGGCTCCCCGGAAGGGGGGTGTGGAGAGTGACCTGTGCTCGCACACAGGCTTCTTGGTGGCGGCAGCAGCAGCCTTAGCGTCTCACGCCCGTCTCTGGGGTCCGCGCTGATAGCCGCGGCTCGCGCCCGTCTCTGGAGCTCATTTAGGTGGTGCTCTGAATCCCCTCTCCTCGCGCATCTGAAACAGTGGTCTCTTGCCTCTTAGGCAGGTCCAGACATTTTCCCGGATTCCCTCCCGGCTAGCTGTGGTGCACTAGCCCCCTTCAGGCTTCGTTCATGCAGCCAACCCAAGTCCTCTCCCTGGGGTCTGAACTCCGAAGCCTGAGCCTCAGCTCCCAGCCCCCAGCTGCCCGGGCAGGTGAGCAGACAAGCCTCTCAGGCCGGTGAGTGCTGGTTGGCACCGATCCTCTGTGCAGGGATCTCTCCGCTTTGCCCTCTGCACCCCTGTGGCTGTGCTCTCCTCTGTGGCTCCGAAGCTTCACCCCCACCGCCCACCCCCTGTCCCCACCCGCGAAGGGGCTTCTAGTGTGTGGAAACCTTTCCTCCTTCACAGCTCCCTCCCAGAGGTGCAGGTCCCGTCCCTATTCTTTTGTCTCTGTTTTTCCTTATTCCTTTCGCCCTACCCAGGTACGTGGGGAGTGTCTTGCCTTTTGAGAAGTCTGACGTCTTCTGCCAGCATTCAGTAGGTGTTCTGTAGGAGTTGTTCTACGTGTAGATGTATTTCTGATGTATTTGTGGGGAGGAAGATGATCTCCATGTCTTACTCCTCTGCCATCTTGAAGGTCTCCTCCTAGAATTTTTAATGAAATAGCAAAAGTGAAGTGTGAGAAAAAATCAATAGTAGTAATATACCCTTTTTAAAAATTTATTTATTTTATTTTTGGCTGCATTGGGTCTTCGTTGCTGCATGTGGGCTTTCCTGGTTGCGGTGAGCAGGGGCTGCTCTTCATTGCAGTGTGCAGGCTTCTCATTGTGGTGGCCTCTTTTGTTGTGGAGCATGGGCTCTAGGTACGTGGGGTTCAGTAGTTGTGGCACGCGGGCTCAGTAGTTGTGGCTTGCAGGCTTAGGTGCTCTGCGGCATTTGGTCTTCCTGGACCAGGGCTTGAACCCGTGTCTCCTACATTGGCAGGCAGACTCTCAACCACTGCACCACCAGGGAAGGCCCAGTAATTTACTGTTAATTTGAATGGTGATTCATGACCTTCAGAAGCCTGGACCACTGCCTTGGATTATTAGGTTTTTAATATAGCTTTCTTTATAGAGTTGTGTTAAACAGCTAATTAAATAACAGTGAACTTTCATATCATTATTTAATAATGACCCAAAATTAACCCTTGAAACTTCAGAGACATCTTAAGTCTTTCTTTCTACCCTTGTTATCTATAGTAATTATCTTTGATTTTTTTTTTTTAATGTGGACCATTTTTAAAGTCTTTATTGAATTTGTTACAATATTGCTTCTTTTTTTTTTTTAAATGCTTTGGGTTTTTGGCCATGAGGCATGTGGGATCTTAGCTCACTGACCAAGGACAGAACCTGCACCCCCTGCATTGGAAGGCGAAGTCTTAACCACTGGCCCACCAGGGAAGTCCCATCTTTGATTTTTAATGCAGTTCATTGGTTACAATTTTTTTGTTTTTCTGTTTTCTAAGCCATTTATCTCTGGAAAGTTGTAACTACAAAAATACTAAATTTATAGACTTTTTTTAAAAAGTTTTCTTATACTTTTGGAAAGCTAGCAGCTGCCATTCAAATATATCTAAAATCCATGTTTCAAAACCATCTCAAGAAATGAATGGTTAAAATGAAACATGGGGTTTTTTTTCACTTTTATATTTTTTCCTAATGTTCGGAGTCACCCAAGCAACATATGGTAATGATTTAGGATTCTGAATCATATACAATTATTTTCATCTTAATAACATTGACTCTCTTTGCTTTAAAATTCACCAGTCGGCATATAAGTTTGCAGTCCACACTCAATCTGTATTTTCCTAGAATTGCTCTTGAAAGTATGAACGTGAAATGTTATTCTACTGTCGGACCATAACATTGAAAACTTGAACATCGAGATTTGCTTTTGAAATATTGTTTTATTAGCACAATAATAATATGTGGCACTTGGGTATTTCCTGTATGAGGATCCTGCAAAGGGGTTCTCTGCAGGTTTTCCGTCTTCTAGTAATGTGATTATTTCAGTAATTTAAATTAAAACTGAGATTCAAATCATTGGCATCTTGAAATGTGCCCAGAGAATGACATGTGGGGTTGACAGTGAACAAAGCTACACTCATGTCACTTGTCTCTTGGCCACATCTCTCCCTGCTTAAAACCCTCCCCTGCAAAGCTGGATTAATCCTGAAGCCAGTGAGGCTTACACTTCAGCATCCACACTTGCCTGGGTCTTTCCAAGGTCCTGGGAAAGATCTAGAAATGGATTCACTTAGACTTCAGAAAATTGTGCAGAAGGAAGATATTTCGCCGCAATCAGGCAGGAGTCCAATCTCTTTCCTCTTCAAGTTTAAAGAGGACTCCCTCCAAATTGCACAAACCTCAGGCCCATGAAACTGGGATCCAGCCCTGTTCCCAAGATAGAGCTTATTGTTTTAATTACATATTCAGGATTATAAGTGAGGTTGAGCATTTTTTAAAGTTATGCCTATTTGTTACATGTTGGCCTTGGAGCCAGCTTTGGTCGCTGTCAACTCTGCCCCAAGGGAGAGTAGGATGGTGAGAAGAAGCCTCCCCTGGAGCCCAGCATGGCCCCTTCTGGGGCTGGGTCTCCTCTCTCCTCTCCCCTCTTCCCTTATGCTTTTAGGGCCAACTTTCCTGCAACGTTTATAACTGGAGAGACTCAGACAGGAAGTTCTCCATCTTGGCCTCTGGCTGTTTCTCAGAAGCCGAGGACAGAAGGTGAAGCACAATGACAACCTTAGCCTGCAAACCACTAATAAAAATACTGTGATCACAGTCATCACCGGAATCCATCACGAACTGCTGACCCTGACATGGTGCCTTGGGCTCAGGCCCAGCCCTGGTCTGACTGGCTAACTGGGTGCTATGAGATTTGTGGGATGTTTTGTTGGAGATACCCTCCAGAGTTCTCTCTTTCTCTGCCACATCAACAAGCCGTATTCCAAGTAGCATCCTGAATCTCAGAGGGAGAATAATGGGCATAAAACCATGCCCATGTAGCTGTTCACCCTCATGTAGATGAATAAGGAATACATCTTTACTGTATGAACCACTTAGATGCTGGGGCTACTTGTTACTGCAGTGCAGCCTAGCTCATCTTGACTGACACACTGTTTAACTGTTTAAGGTTCCCCTTTGCTCTCCACCTCTCTCTCCCAGCAACCTGCTGAACCCATCAGATATCAAATGGGTGCCTAGTCTAGTCAAGGTTCTTTCTAGAAGCATAAAATTCAAAGAGAAAAGCATCTAAAGTCTCAGTCTTCAAGGAAATGTCTGTCTATGGAGGAGAGAAATACTCAGATAATAACTTAGGACAGAATGCAATCAAAAGAGTAGCTAGTTTTGCTAAAGATCCTTAAGATTCGTCTAACTTCAAGTGAAATAATAAGCTTTGGAAGCTCAAGGGAGATTGCGTGCCAGTGGCATATCTGAACCCTTCCTGGCGATAGTGGCTTTTCAAGCTGAATGCTGAGGAGGATGTAGATGGGAGGGGGGGGATGTGAGCCAGAACGTTCTCAGGAGGGGGGCATGAGGAAAAGGAGGAAAGACAAGGCACAGGGCACCTTACCATAGTCCAGATTCTGCACGTTTTGTACGACACAGACTCATCTGATACTGTCAATGATACTAAATGGTATTATTCCTATTGTGGGAAAACCTAGAACAGGAGACAACCCTAGGACACACTGATCCTACAACCAGGGAGCTGAGCCAGTGTTCCCCACCATGTGATTCAAGGAACAACAGCCTCACTGGACGTCAGCATTCCAGGGAAAGGGATATCTGTGTTTTAATGGACTTTTTATGGGCAGACACTCTAGGGAAACACCAAGAGGTTCTCCTGTCCCACACAGAACTCTTATCAAAGCTCTAATAGGCTGATCTGCAGGCTGAGTCTAAACGTCTGTTTGAGGATGGGGAAAGGGGGGATGTGGTAGGATATGTGGGGCTGGGAGCCGGCATGCAGAGACCTGCATAACATCTTTCATTAGGAAAGAAGGTAATGGACATTTGTCTGTACACGTGGAAACCCCAAGTTGTGACTCACTCTCTATAAAGAGGTGGCCCATGGTCCTTGCTCTTCTAGCTCCCACCCTGCAGGACCTCTGCTCTTCTTTTCACCCCAATCCCTGACCTTCAGAAGAAGTAAGCCGCTATCGGTCTTAACGCAGGCCTCCCTGCTTCAAGATTTATGGTGTGAACTCTATGCTCTAAGTACTCCAGCCTTTGGTTAATGGAAACCACACATCTTTTTCTCACTGGAAAGGCCCAGGCCTTTCTTGTGACTTTAAATTATTTTTACTTTCAAGAATACTGTTGCCTCTGCTGTGAATTTCAAAAGACTGTTTTGAGCTCTCCCTCTTTCCCTCAGGGCAGTTCCTAGAGGAGGTTATCTCTGCTGCCTCAATAGTGGAGAAAAGGATCATGGGAGCTAGCAACCTTGGAGAATAGCAGTCCTATAATATCATAAAATATGATTTCATTACATCTGTTTAAAGATTGTTTTTACAAATGCTAGAAGTAGCACTTCCTAGGGGATAAATCAAGCAAGAAAAATCATTTGTTCCTTAATAAATATCAGTGTGTTATTCCTCAATGTGAATTTATATATTCAAAAGTGACAGAATTTTGAATACTTCTCAGAAATATGATGAAAACACATCATGATTTGATTCCACGTTGGGTCAAATGATCCTTTTTCATACAGGACACTTTAGATTAACCATCTTCAGAACCGCTAGTTCAATTAAGGATGTTTTTGCAAGTAGAACAAGGCAGGAGAATACAGACACTTGCGAGACATGACAACACTGAGTTAGTAGGAATTCTCTTGGTCCGAATGCAGAGAAGAACCAAGGCAATAAAAAACCTCAGAGGCCTGTATCTGGTAAATTGGGATGATCGAGTCAAAAATTCAGAGGGTCCCTGTGCGGGTTATCCAGTCTGCTTTGCTGTAATCGACCAGCTCTGTCATCTCCCCTCTGAATTTAATTTGGGCAAACATGGAGCCAGACTCCCTGTCCAAAGCAATAGCCACACAAGGCAAGTCTTTCCAATCCCACCCTTGGCTTTGTTGTCAGCTGTGTTGGGCCAGGTTTTGTCATCTGTCCCTGTGATGCACAGAGACCCATACTCAAGCTAGAAGAGGTTGTACTGAAAGGAGATTTGTTTATCTTCCCATCCCAGGTCAGGAATGTCACCTTCAATCCATCACTTTTCCCCCCTTGCATCTGCTTCTTAGTGCTGTCTGAGAGGAAGTGCATGAACAGTCTAAGAGTTTCATGATGTTATTAACTGCTTTGACACAAGTAATCATTTTCATTCGAAATATATATTTTGGTAACATATATTTATAGGGAAGATCTGGTTTCTACTCTTAGAAAATAATAGCCATGCTCTCTTGCATCAGAAATATCCTGACGCCATCTTCACTCTCTAGGTAATTTTATAATTATCAAAGGGTAAACTATAGAGCTACCTGTAAATAAAGCATTATTGTCTTCATTGTACTTACTAATCTGTTTTCAATTTCCAGGAAGACACTTACTGGGAGTTAAGAAAAGTTAACTAAAACTTGGAAATAAGGCAAAGCTAGGGGAGCATGTCATTTTGATGCCATACAGAAACATTGCTTAACATGTTCACCCAAGGATCGTATTCTTGTTTAGGGAACAAGTTTAGGTAATTTTGTTTGACTCGCTGAGTACTATTTACTAAAGACTAAATTCTATGAAGTTATATGTTAACATGTAGATTTTTAGCCAGTAGCGTTCAAATGATTTCTGTCTGCAGAAAAGATATCTTCCCTGTAGGGAATCAGTTGTGCATCAGATCCAGAAATCTTATTAAAAATTTATTTTTCCTCTGACTATATATTCTTATTCTCTTTTGAATCCTTGTTGCTGGTTCTCTCATTAAAGAGTTTTTAAAAAAAGTTTACATTTATTCATTTTACATTTATAAGAAAGTCATGTTTTTAAGGTTTTGAAAATTATACTTTGACACAGGTAGTATATAGATTTTTTAATAGGATCTTTGTCTTCTGTAAAAGGCACATACATAAAACTGATAAAAGTATTGCTGCTCTGAATCTGATGGCTGAAAGCACTGCAGACAACCTTAAATGTACGGCTCTCTGATTATAAATTCTATGGCTTTAACTGGCTTCTCTTTCAAGAAGTTCAAATCATAGCTCTGCCACTTAGAAGCTGTGCAAACCTATCAAAGTTCTTAATCCTTCAAGGTTCCCATTTCTTCTTCTACAGCGTGTGTTTTATAGCCTTGGGGCTGAAAACTTGGCCTTCTGGAAGTATGCAGATTACAGAAGTGCTCCTTTCTCAATAAGATTTACATTATGCAAGTGGCATCTATGAAGACTTAAGTAGGCAATAGAAAAATCAGCAAATTCATTGGCTACTGATGTGCTTATTCTTTAATTTCAGAAGCTAAATGTTAATCATACTTCAAAAAGAAATATTTCCAAGTAACGGAGCTGGGCTAGTCATTGTAAACTACAGTTTCATCTTTTAATGGTCACTTTTGCTTGGTAATCAAGTCATGACTTATCAGGGATATACATCATTAGCTTCTTTCAAATGTAAATAGTGGGTAACATATGAATCATTGCTCTGCCCTTTTAGTAAATATTCTGATGGAATGCTATAATTTTTAAGGAACCCAGCATTAATAAACACTCATGGCTAGATTTGCACTGAGGAAAGAAATGAAATGGCCTGTATTTTAATTCCATTTTCTTGTGACATTTCCTACTGTACAGTTATGGCGTAAAATACAAGAAGAAAATAAAGGAATAAAGTGATCTAATGGCTAGACCTTGGATGAGAAAACAAAATCTTGTTTAGAATTATAATCTGTAATAATGTATTATTATGCATAATTATGCAATAGAGATATTAGAATCATGCATAGAAAAGACATAGAGGGCACCGTGATTTTGAGGGGAACGTCTAGGCATTTTACTTGACACATTCTTTTTAGCTTTGCAAGAGTCCTAAAGAGTGGGTATTATTTTATTTTATTTTATTTTGTTTATTGGCTTTTAAAATAAAAACATTTATTAAAAGCATGTTTACTGGAGAAAATTGAGGAAGTGAGAAAAGTACAAAGACCAAAGTAAAACCACCCATAATTCTGATGCCCAGAGGTAATCACCATAGAATTTTGCCAGAAAACCCTTTAAAATACAAGAAATGGAGGCCCAGAAAAAGTGAGTGAGTTTTTGAGAGCCACACAGTCTAGGACAGGATGGGGAGGATATTTGATGTTAAGTCTCTCTGACTCCAAAACCCATGATCTCTGATTACAGCACAGGAAAACAGCACTGAAAAGAGAGTTTCATACTGCAGTAGAGTTATGTCACAGGACAAACCATCTTCATGTACTTTGCTTTGTCTATCAGATGCTGTCATCTTTTTCAGGACTTTCTTTTAAGTAGTTGTAGCCCTTTTGAGTTCTCAGGTAACTGAAAAGAATAATCTTTTTTTGCAACACTCTGGGTAATTTTATGAACTGCATGCAGCTAAAGAACTCTGGACAGGATTTGGTACACAAAAATACCCCAATCCTGGTCCAAAGGTATTCATTTTCACTTATGCTTATTTGGGTTTTACGAACTCTTCCCCCCACCCCAATAACGTTCATTCACTCATTCAATAAATACTGTCTGCTGGGGACTGTCCTAGGCGCTATCGTGGTGACAAAACTCCAGATGATCTTGGCCCTCATGGTCCTTATATCTTATCATTGCACAATATTCTGCCAACTTCATTCATTCATTTATTCATTCATCAAATATTTATTGCACACTTACTATGTGCCAGGAACTGTTTTCAGAGCTTTGAGATGCACCAGTGAAAAAAATAATGATCCCTGTTCTTCTGGAACATGCATTTAAATAAAAGAAGGCAGACAGTACTCAATGGACATGATAAATGAGAAATATTATATAGTACTTTGGAAGGTGATAAGTGCTCTAGAGAAAAAGGAGAAAAATGAAAAAACAGATCATATGGGGCTTCCCTGGTGGTGCAGTGGTTGAGAGTCTGCCTGCCGATGCAGGGGACATGGGTTCATGCCCCGGTCCGGGAAGATCCCACATGCCACGGAGTGGCTGGGCCCATGAGCCATGGCCACTGAGCCTGCACGTCCGGAGCCTGTGCTCCGCAGCGGGAGAGGGCACAACAGTGAGAGGTCCATGTACCGCAAAAAAAAAAAAAAAAAAAAAAAAAAACAGATCATATGAAGAGATTGCGAAGATCAAGGTGGGAGGCAAGTGGGTTGCAATTTTAAATAAGATGTTCTAGGTCAGCCTCATCGAGAAGGTGACATTTGAGCAAAGACCTGCATGAGGTGGGGAGTGCTGTAGATTGAATGTTTATATCCCCCCAAATTCATATGTTGAAATCCTCACCCTCAATATTATGGTATTAGGAAGGAGGCCTTTGGGAGGTGATTAGGTCATGAAGGTGGAGCCTTCATGAATAAGATTAGTGCCCTTATAAAACAGACTCCAGAGAGCTCCCTAGCTTCTTCCTCCCTATGAATTACAGTGAGACGATGGCCATCTATGAAACAGGAAGTGGGTCCTCACCAGACATGGAATCTGCTGGCACCTTGATCTTGGACTTCCAACTTCTAGAACTGGGAGGAATAAATTTCTATTCTTTATGAGCTGGCCGATCTATGGTATTCTCTTATAGCAGTCGAAACGAACTAAGACAAGGAATGAGCTATGTAAATATTTATGATGAGAGCATTCCAACAAAGGCAGCAGGCAGTGCCAAGCTTGTAAGTGGGAATAAGCCTCGTGTGTTCAAGGAACAGTGAGGAGCAGTGTGCTGGAGCTAAATGGAAAAGAGGAAGAATTGTGAGAACTGAGTTTGAGAGGAATGAGAGGCCAGATTAGGTGACATGTCATACAGCGGTTAGTCCAAGACACCCTGCACGTTTTGGAGCAGAGGACAATGTGACCTAGCCTCTGTCATTCAAGCACCATGACCATCCTCATTGTATACTACGATGGAAACTTTGAGAGGAACCTTATCAGGAGAATTGGGGTAAGTCAGCTGTCAACTGTATCTTCACCCTTTGTCCAGGCAGGACCTTCTCTTAGACATCTTGAGAGGTTTTGTCTTCTTTTGCTACTTCACTTATAAGAAAACACTGAGGCATCCAGACTTTGCAGCTTTAGATCTCTCCCTTACGTCTGGCAGACAAATACCCAGAATTACATAGAATTAGATAGCCTAGAGCCAAAACATTCTGTCACTCATTAATCTATGACACTAAGATCCCTGATATTCTGCTGACATGTTGTCTTTGTCAGTTTGGGCTGCTATAACAAATATTCATAGACTGGGTGGCTTATTAACAGAGGAATTTATTTCTCGCAGTTCTGGAGGCTGTGAACTCCAAGATAAAGGCTCTGGCAAATTCAGCTGCTGGTGAGAGCCTGCTTCCTGGTTCCCAGATGGTGGTCTTCTTGCTGTAAGCTCACATAGAGGAAGGGGTTGGGGTGCTCTCTAGGACCTCTTTTATAAGGGCACTAATCCCATTCATGAGGGCTCCACCTTCATGACCTAATCACCTCCCCAAAGCTAATCACCTTCTAATATCCTCACATTGGGGAATAGGTTTCAGTACATGAATTTGGAGAGGACACAAACATCCAGTCTATTGCCCAACTTGGACCGAAGCCATCATAACATTCAAATTTTAAAATTTAACATGAATTGAAATCCTGCAAATAATATTATTTGATAAAATTAGGCAGTTGCTTCTTATTAAAATTTATTGCTAATCCTTTAATAAGGAATCCTTTCATAAAGCAGTAAACCCTCAATTTATTTTTAACTGCATATGTTGGCTAAAATTAAGTGTGATACTGGTCTTTTCAAACTTCACAGAAGAAATTCTAGGACATTTTAAAGGATCTGAGACACACAGTTCTGCCTGTATGTAGCTGACATCCATCAAAAGGAAAAACAACCATAAATAAGCTTCCTTTCAGTTCGAAACAGCTAATCAAAGACTACAGTTAAGTTTAGTGAAGATAAACTTGTTTTAACAAGACATTTATGTTTGGTTACAATGGACATTTAAAACAAGCATGCTTAGACTGAATCCAGCAAAGGAAAAGTGAGCCAGATTCTAGATAGAGCCAGACCACCCTCTGTAGATAATCTGTTACCTAATCACTTCCTTTCTTGGTTATTATTATGATAACGATTAGCGTTAAGATCTAGTCAATTTCTATTGATTGGGGAAGGCCAACAACCCTGGTCGGTATCAAATACAGTGCCCAGTCTCATCTCCTTTTCTCTCTCCCAGGTAACCACTGCTCTGAAACCTATCACCATAGATTAGTGTTGCCTGATCTTGAACGCATAAATGGGATCCCGCAATACGTAGTCCTTTGCAGCATAACGTTTTCGAGATTCCTTCATGCTGTGCACGTATGAGTAGTTTTTACCATTTTGTTGCTGAGTCGTGTCACTGTATACACAGACCACAACTCACGTATCCGTTCACTTGTTGATGGACATTTGTGTTGTTTCCAGTTTTTGCCTGTAATGAATAAAGATACTATGAGCAACAACAAAAAAAAATGATATTATAAGAGCTAAGGATGGCTAGAAGTCAGGTTGGTCAAAGACCCAGAATACAGTGCATCTTCCTTGAAACTAACTTGGTAGGGAGTCAGGAATCGGAGGTCAACATCTGACAGCTGCAGTTCTCAGGGCTGTGGATTCCTGGACGCAGACTCTGTCCTCAGTGGTTATTTGCATTGCTCTCAGATCCGCAGTAGTTTTTTTTAAGAGAAAGTTTTGAAACTTAATCACTCGGCATAAAGTAAAAGGAGGATAAATGGATAAGTAAGTTTTGTTTGGGAACAAAACAGATATACTCATTCCTCTTGGCATGTCTAAGGCCGTGAAGAAAGACAACCGTTTAGTCCAGTGTGTTGGAGTTTGGGAAAGGCATATGGTGGGCTTCACCTGCTGTGGCGCCAGACTCACCCAGGCCACTCAGTCCCCACCTTAGGGAATTAGACAAGCACACCGTGGGTGGATCCACTGAGACTATCTTCAATGCTAAAACTTTTTAAATCTACAAATATTTGTATCTTTATCTCAGTACATTTGTCTGCTACATTTGGCTGATAATCCCAGCGCCTTCTAGAAAAGCTTTTTCCACCCTTGGTTTCCTGGTCTTTCTCTCCTCCCAGAACCAAAACCCTCTTCTTTTACTGGCGTCTCTTCTCCCTTGACTGCACATTTGAAATGCTAAATAGACCCTATGAACCATGTAATTGTATTTCCAACATGCCCTTTATGAACTGCTTCTACCCATAACTTTCTAATATGTATTCTTTTTGCTTTGTTTTTCCTTCACTGTGATTTTTCTCATTTTTAAAAAAAAATCTTGTTTTCCCTGAGTACTCTGCAGGTCAAGAGCTTTTTATGCATTTCTGTGCTGCTTAGGTTTTCTCTGCTGTGAATCGCCTAGTCCTATACTTTACCCATTTTTCTATTAGGTCCTCTGCTTCTGGGGTTTTTTTATTGTCTCCCAGTGTTTACTGAACTGAAACTTGAGGAGATACTTCAGAATAAGTACAAAGTATTTGAAAACCCTCCTGATTAAAAATGAATTATTTCAAAAATTTTTCCCAATCAGACATTCCTTAAGGAAGCCAGCCCTCTTTTCTGGGGGATACAAAACCCCCAAAGAATCAAGTGTCAGAAATCTTCAGTGGGGCTAATGTTAATTCATGATTTCTCAATTTGTTAGACTATGCATCTCTTAAATTATGTATCAAAAAATGATTGTTTTTAAACAATTTTGAAAAACTCTGCATATTAATTCTGCATGGTATGCATGCGTGATATGATATACATCATATGATATACATCAATTCTGTATGTATGATATACATTGATACATGAAGGCTCAGAGTTCCTTAAGTTCTATTTCCAAGCCTAATGCATTACAGATCCTTTTTTAAATATCTGTTGTTATCTTCATCTCAGGGAGCTAGTGTTCTCTGGAAGTCCCAGTCCTGCTGAAATCATAAGAATTTGCCAAACGGAGGTTTAGATGGAGTTTGAATGAAAGGGGAAGCTTCTACAGTGGAGCAGACAGTGCGGGTTAACTAGTGGCTTCAGAAAGCCAGTGCGAATAGCTTTTGTTGCCGTAACTCTTTCAAATGTTTTATGGAAAATATATCATCTATTGATGATTTAATCATGACAAAGAAAAATGCATTTTATGAACAATTGCTTTTCACTGAAACAAGTGAGAAAACAACTACAGCTTCTTTAAGCTGGACCATATTTTGCTAACCATGATTTGAAAAGAGAAAAGAGACCATGAAAGTACCTCTGCGAATAAAAGAATATGTTTTGAAACATCCTTATTTTGACCTCATTCTTATAGGTGATTCTTTTTATAATTTTCAGGAAACATCTTTTATGCCCACTTTCCTCAAATTTTCTACATCTGTATAATGCTAAGAAATGTGTGTGTTCTCATATAAAATGATGATTCACATAAGCCTTTGCTTCTGTTAAAAAATATATTCCCCTCTTCTTCTAAGATACACGATTTAAAATAAAGGTTCTCATTTTTATCTGCCCTTATTACTCTCCTTTTTACTTCATAACACATTTCATGCACATACGTTTATGTGTTTATTGGCTTATTGTTTGTCTGTCTTTATTGGAATGAAATTTCCCTAAAGTCAGAGATTTTGCCTCTTTTTTCCTCTGCTGTATTCTTCCCACATAGTAGGAATTCAGAAAATATATAAATGAATAAAAGCATATGAATATTTCCTTTTATGTGGTTGATTGGTCATAGAGTTAAAAATATGAGAAAGTCCCGTAGCCTAAGAATGCAAAGAACAACAGTTTTCAGAAGACAAGTGAATATCCTTAAGTTGTTCTCCTCAAATTCCTGTATCTAATGAATGAAAGTTTAAAAGAGAACTATAGAGCTCTCTAGATTTTCTAAGAATTCCAGAAGATTGCAAATTGCTGATTAATTGTCTTCTTTTGTCTGAGTTTTAAAATCTTAAAGTTAATCAGATATCTCAAGAAGGTGTCATATGAATAATCTTTAAAGAAGAATCAATGCACAGTGACAGTAAAAATATATATACTTTCCAAAAATTAGGCTAAAAATTATAGTAACTACTGCTCTGGAGAAATGCCATACGTTAGAATTTTTTTTTCATTTAAAAACTCCTTCCTTCCTTTGATGGTTATAACCTTGCCAGCAAGGCTAAAGACACCACTCCCACCTATGACAGTTTAGTATTGGAGTGGGGAGAGCCTGAGAAGGTGGAAAATTTGAATTTCTATTGTTTTAACCGCCGGGGGGTGGGGGGGTGGGGAAGGTAATTGTCAGTAGATGCTTTGAATTATGTACAGATTGGCCTTTTAATTTTGCTTCAGTCCTTTCCGTTCAAGTGCCAGGGAATGGGAAGTATTACCTCCACTATTTACATCAGAGGTCTGCTTTCACTTAGCAGCTGTCACTTGCGAAGCAAGTCTTGCCTTCTTTCTAGGGCCTGAAAGTTCACTGTGAGAGGAGTTGAAGTGACTCCAAGTAAGGCAGGGACATTTCTGGAGTCAGGCCGGCTTCCAGCACTGCCAGGGACCGATCCCCTTGAGCAGTGAGAGAAAGCCAGGCGGGGTGTCCAGGCCATCTTCGTGCTGGAGGAGAGCTGGGGGCACAGGGTACAGGAGGTATGAGCTAAATGAGGAGGAATGGGCAGGGCTGGGGAAGAAGAACGGTTCCTCCATCTCCATCAGGGTCCCCACCTTCCAGACAGCATCACTCAGACCCCAGGGCAGGATGCTGCGGGCATGAGAGAAACCAAGCACTAGGAAGGGATGCCTACATCAGGGCACGTGGAGAGATGGAGAGAGCAGAAGAGGATGTGCTACAGAGGGGACCAGTGCTTGGCACTGGTCAGAGTTAAAAGGCATTATTTTTGTCACAAGGGATAAACCGTAGTCACTCATAGAGCCACCCTAACTCAAAAAATAAAAAAAAAGACTTTGGAAGTAACTAAGAGTCACAAATACAAGAAAATCCAAATAGCTAGGGACCCTGTAGGAAAAGATCCATTTTCTTAAGCCACCTTGGTCTCAGGATCCAACTTGTTCCCTCCTTCCCTCGGGTTGACACACAGACTTCCAGCTTACCCCCCAGCTTTCGTGCTGTGCCCCTAGACACCAAGCCGACCGGCTGGCTGGACCACTTCCTACGTCCTCTTCTGTGCAAACTTGGTAGCTAATCGTGCTGATTCCTCTGACTTATCTACTATGGGAAAATAAGTCCTTCTGAGAAATGGGTCCTTTCAAATAGAGCGGAAAATATTTGGATGATTTTGTTCTTAGCAGATGTTTCTGTGTGCCCTCCTGATGTGGTAAATTAATCCAGTTTCTAGTTGGTTTTTCTGCACACACCAGCCCAGTCCAATGTGAGGTGCACACAATAAACTCCACTTTATGGGTGATAGTGTAGAATCAATATTCTGGTAGGATTTTGAGCATCTAGGTTACAGTTTTCACTTTTCCAACTAACCAACCAGCCCTCTGATCACCAGTCAAGTAGCAGACTCACTGAGACCCAGTTAGCTCCTCTTGTCAACTGGGAAAATTAGGACTAACCCACCAGGTGTAAAGAAATGAAAAAGCTCATATTGCTAAATGAATATCCCTCAAATGGAAAATATGATTAAGAACATTCCAATAACACAGTAAAATGCATCATTTATATTTAAAGTGGATTAAATATTATTACTTACCTTCTTTTCAAATATAAAATCAAAGATTGCTTATTGTAATGTTAAATGGAAGTATGTAAATAGAAGTGAATAAGGTAAAAAGCCACAGGCAACTGCCTCATCCAGTTCTCCAGATACATCCACTGTGGCGTGTTGCTATTATCTTGATGTGTGCTATTCTAGACATTTTTCTATGAATATACAATTATTCAAATAGGCATATAACAATTTTTTTTATCAAGCATGGGATCACAATTATAGATATTCTCTAACCTGCTTTCCTACTCATTGAAATATTGAAGTCTCCTTTCTGTGTCCATATCTTATAAATATCAACCACTGGGCTTCCCTGGTGGTGCAGTGCGTGAGAGTCCGCCTGCCGATGCAGGGGACACAGGTTTGTGCCCCGGTCTGGGAAGATCCCACATGCCGCGGAGCGGCTGGGCCCGTGGGCCATGGTTGCTGAGCCTGCGCGTCCGGAGCCTGTGCTCCGCAACGGGAGAGGCTGCAACAGTGAGAGGCCCGCGTACCACAAAAACAAAAACAAAAACAAAATTCTCTCAATAAATATCAACCATCAATATCAAACTCATTTTTTAATGTTTTAAGAATATTCCATCAATTTATTCAATTTATCCAACAAGTTGATGGACACAGTTTTTGGTTTTCATTTTGATTTTCCACTATTATATATTTGTTTTAAAAACTTCTTCATGACTAAAACCGGACAAAAATAAAAAGTTCAAAGGCTAAAAGAGAGAAAGAAAAAAAAAAATAGTTGCAAAGCATAAAAATAGAGAAAGTTCTATTCCATGAAACAAAAATAGCTCTTATAAATCAATATGAAAAATTAAAAGCAATCCAATTTAAAAAGAAAGCAAAGGATATGAAAAAGGTAATTCACAGAAGATGTGTGAGCACATGAAATTATGCTCAGTTTCTTTCTCAAAGAAATAGAAATTAAAACTACAATAGGGCTTCCCTGGTGGCACAGTGGTTGGGAGTCCGCCTGCCGATGCAGGGGAAGCGGGTTCGTGCCCCGGTCCGGGAGGGTCCCGCATGCCGCGGAGCAGCTGGGCTCGTGGGCCATGGCCGCTGGGCCTGCGCGCACGGAGCCTGTGCTCCGCATCGGGAGAGGCCACAGCGGTGAGAGGCCCGTGTACCGCAAAAAAAAAAAAAAAAAAAAAAAAAAAAAACTACAATAAAACATTTTTCTCCTGCCAGATTGGAAAAAAATTAAAGGATTTGATCATCTTGAATATTGATTAAAATGTGAACAAGCAAGTTTGATACACTGCTGGTGGACTTGTAATTGTCCCGACCTCTTTGCAGAACAATTTGGCAGTATGGATGCAAAATTTTAAAGTATGTACTCTTTTTATTTATTTTTTAAAATTTTTATTTATTTTCATTTATTTATTTATATTTTTATGTTTTGTTAATTAGAACTTTATTAATTTTTTTATTGAGTGAAAGATTCTTTAAATTCTATAGTGCATTACAATTTTCAAAAGTTTCACACACATGATTTCATATAATCCCATAATAACCCTTTTCTCCCTCTACCCCTATATTGCCCCTCCCCATTTCCCTCTCCCCACTGGTAACCACTAGTTTTTTTTTTTATATATGTGAGTCCGCTTCTTTTTTGTTTTTGATTTTTGTTTGTTTTATTTACCAGATTATTATTTCGGGGTTTTCTTTGTTTTGTTTTGTTTTGTTTTGTTTACCAGATTCCACGTTTAAGTGATAACATACAGTATTTGTCTTTCTCTGTCTGACTTATTTCACTAAGCATAATGCCCTCCAAGTCCATCCATGTTGCTGCTAATGGCATTATTTCATTCTTTTTTATGGCTGAGTAGGATTCCATTTTGTACATATGTAATATATCTATATCTATATATCTTCTTTATTCATTCATATGCTGATGGACACTTAGGTTGCTTCCATACCTTGACAAAGTAAATACTCTAGCCCAGGGCACTAGGCAGAATTCTAAGATCATCTATCTGCAAGATCCCTGCCCTCTGTGTACAAGCTCTGCATATGCCCCTTCCCTGACTGTGAGCAGGACCCATGTATAGGATGGGATTTCTTGATTAGGTTGCAGCATATAGTAAAGATGAAGAGATTTTGCAGAGGTAATTAAGACCCTAAATCATTTATTTTTAATTCAATCGAAAGGGAATTACAGTCAAGGGTAGAATCTGAAATGTTCATCCTAGGTGGGCCTGACCTAATTAGGTGAAAGTCCTTAAAGGAGAGACTGGCACCTTCCTAAAGAGAGGGATTCTTGATGGCATTGAAGAAGTAAACTGTCATATTGTAAGGGGCCACATGGCAAGGAACTGCAGGTGACCTGTAGGAGCTGAGAGTGGCCCCCAGTGAGCAGCCAGTGAGAAAACAGGTTCTACCACCACAAGGAACTGAATTCTTCTAACAACCATGTCAGTTTGGAAGGGAATCCTGAGCTCCAGAAAGGACCACAGCCTAGCCAACACCGTGATTGCAGCCTTGGAAGACTCTGAGCCAAAGACCCAACCAAGACTCCTGATCCACTAAAACTGTGAAATCATGAATGGTGTTGTTTAAAGCCGCTAAGTTTGTGATTATTTGTTACACAGCAATAGGTGACAAGTACACCTGGCAATTGTGCTTCTAGAGATATATCTGACAGAAATTCTCTGATGAGTCTATGGTGTTGTATGTACAATTATCTATAATTATCCTTGAATTATCTATAATAGTCTAATCTTTCTTGAAAATTTAGAAGTCTTATCCAGCTCTTTATGTTATCAGGACCACCTCAGTTAATTCATTTTTCCATTCTTAAAGGAAACTTAATGCCTTTTTCCATTCTTAAAGGCACAATACTCTTTGAAACCAAGAAGGTTTTGTGTGTGTGCACAGATGTATGTTTTAATGAAATTGTTTAACTGAGAAAGAACTTTAAGTCAAAAGTAAAGCTTTCAAAGTCAATGAAAGTAACTGCAGGATTTTGTAATGACTGAGAGCCCAAAATTTGTTTTGTGACAAAGGAGTCCCTATTGCTTCTCCAGAAACTCTAGGGGTTTTATTGTTATTTCAAACAGTATTTTTCGGGAGCACTGACTCCCTGGCTGTTCAAAAGGAAATAAAACCAGGGGTTAATGTTTTCAAATGCTATTGCCTGGAATCATTTTCTGTTCTGGAAAAGTAAATCCAAGATGGCAGTTGCCAAGATTGAGTATGTTTTGGGGGGTATTCTTAAAGCTGAATATATAAATTATTGCTCTAGTTATGTGCAGTTTAATGAACTCTACTGAAATATGGTTTATGCAGGCAATTCTTCCATGCATTAAAAACCCTTTATAGCTTTGACCAACTCCTAAATTTTATCCTTTGGTTTGTGATTTAAGTATTTGAAAAAAGCCACCTAAATGTAAAATGAATTCAGTGTGTGATCCCGCTCTTGACCTGCGTATTAAAATTGAGTGTCAATTTTTCTTCTTTTCATTGTATCTTAAAGAGACCATCTAGAAGTCTAGTAAATATTTGGTGGATAAATGAATAGATGAATGAATGAATTCAAAGAAACGAATCACTACTAATTCAAAATGCAAACTTTTTACATGTTAATTTTGTTTTTAATCTCTTGAAATGAGACTATTAATACTATTAAGACAGATTGTCTGAATTCTATTTACCTATAAAAACTTGAAGTCCACTAAAATATTTCTGCTCTGCCTTACCCGTTCTCAGAACTTAATAGGTATTAACTCATTCAGTTCTCCCATGAGTGAAGTACTGTTATTGTCTCCATTATAGAGATGAGAAAACTGAGGTATTGAGTGGTCAGTCATCTTGCCTGACAAGCTAGTTAGGTAGATGTGGGCTGAGGATTTGAATCCCAGCAGTCTGGTTCCAGGACCTCCCTTCATAAGCATCAGCAATTCTGCCTGTGGACATCAGAGCTTAGATATCCTAGGTATCCACATACCATAACATCATGGAAAAGTGTCATCACAATTAAAGCTGTTACACAATTTTAAATTAAATTAGTAATGATTACTTTTTAATATGGGAAAACTTATAAATGTCGAGGGTTAGTGAAAGTATGAAAAAAAGCTAAAGCAACGTGGGCAATGATAAGAAAGTATTTGAAACCTTTGAATTGATAAATTCCAAGAGATGCACACATGTGATTCCAGGTTGAAAAGCAATAATTTTGAATAGAAATGGTACAACATTCTTCCTCAGTTGGGCTCTAAGTGTGAAGCCCCTTGTTCTAGTTTCTCTTATATCCTTCCTTGCAGTGTAGCTTCTATCTGATGATGTCTTTGGACCACAGCTTCTGTAGAGACAGGGACATGTCTTTGAAAGCACCCCAGATCAGGTAAATCAGTCCTGGATTTTCAGGTGGGAGGGTTCACAGGGAAACCACTTTCACAGCCATATAAGCTGAGATCACCTCCACGTCATCTCCAAGATGACAGAGATAGAAGGGCCTCTTAAAATACAGACATTTGTTATAATTATTGATATTATCATTTGGAATTATAACTTTTTCATAGAACTTATGTGCTAGGCATTGTAGCAAGTGCTTTCAAGCATTATCTCATTAATTCTCACACCTTCCTCCCCAGTCAACTGGGGGTTACACCCAGCTAATTTCCTTTATCATCAGGGTTCAGATAATTCTAGTTACAACCTAAAATCTGAATATACCATTTGCTTCTTACCTGTACCCACCAGTTCCTCTCCAGGGCTCTCATCCAGAAAATGAAAAAAAGAGATATGAGCCATGCTTTTGATTTTTTGTTTTCCTGAATCCTTTTCTAGAAAATCCTGGAGCATTGTCAATGCTGGATCTTCCCTCTGACTGTGCTGTGAGCCCCACTCATCTTTTCCTCCTGTGCGATTTGCCTCTGTCCCCAGCACACAGGCCTCCTAATCTCTCTGCTCCTGTAGCTGCTCTGCCTCTTTCCAACAGGGCTCGATTAGAGTGCTGTTTCTTTTTTCTTTTGAAAACATAGCTCTGCGATGCAGCCCTTCTTGGTACAGAACATGGCATTGGAGCTATTATGTGTGTAATCAGCAAGGACACACACGCCCAGCCACTTCCTGAAGCACATGTTGCCAGGCCAGTTCAGTCACTCCTTTTTTTGGCATTCCCTTGTCTGTTTGCAGAGCCTTACCACGGTTCAAAGAATTTTTCATCTGTCGAGTACTTTCCATTTGAAAATGATGCATAAATGACCTCTTTTCCTGTTTTAGTCTGTATGCAAAATGGAGTCCAAGTTGAAAGCAGACTTTCTCAGAGAATCACTCACACACTAGCACGTGCTTAGGTCACTATAGCACCTGAGCTTAGGAAAGCAGCCTATCGGGAGCTTGACCTTCTTTCCCTGTCCTCCAAGAGGCTAGAACTCACTTTCTCAGCAACAGACCCCTTTTGAATTAATGAACTAATGGATTGTTCCAATCATTTCATATGTACTCTGTAGCATAAGGACACTTTTGTCCTCTTGTTATGCCTGAGAGTGAGAGTTTTAGTCACCATGAGTCTCTTCGTGTACAGTAATTCTCAGGGCTAAGTCCATAGGAATTGAGTAAATCTTGTCTGCTGTGTCTGTTGACTTATAGTTTCACTTCTCTCCTAATTCTTTCTAATAGTCAAGGTAGTTAATGTAGTTTGGGGGAGCTAAGGGTAAATGCAAGCTTGTTCATTGATATATTCATAGAAATAAATAGCAAAATGGAAAAAATGAGTCTATAAACTATAATAAATGTATAAATAATCTTAGAAACCAGAGATGTTTCCTACATGCAGTTCTCCAGTGGCCTCCTTCTAAGGCAGGTTCTCGATTCATGAAAAGACATAACGAATTCACTTTTTATTGGTGAAGGGTATGCCTAAAGGGTACTAAAGAGAAACCTAGAATACAAACCACTAAGCACAAACAACCCATCCTCTCTCCTCTGCATGCCCTGTCAGTTTCATCAAGGTCCAGGTTGTCTAGGTCTATGAGTGTGTAGGGAGATGACACCATGGTGAAAAAAGTCCATCAGTCCATGCTAGATTGTAGTTCCCTTAGCACTGGCCTTGCAGACTTTGGAATATCTTTCTCTGCTATTGGATTGGTTACAGTGGAAACAGAAAGATTCTAATCGTGCAAAATAAAGATTTCTATTTGTGAGCTCAACTATTGGATCTGTCATCTTTCATCAGCAGAAAAATGGGGGAAATCAAATACTTTGTTTTGTTTTAACCACCCAGAGAAGGAAGAGAATACTGTGTGGGAAATCAATATATCTTACTTAGTCCGACAACCCCTCCCTCTGGAGTGTGTAAATGATCAGGGACAGGCAAATTAGTTTTCCATCATATTTGGCACAGAACTACCCTGGTGAGTGAGGAGAAAGGGAATCATTTGATAAGATTTGGAAAATACCATCTGTTTTTCTTAGCATTTCTGGATGAATTTATCAGGCATCCTGTAATTTACACTTTCTGTTGAAAACTATAATTGGATACCCTGCATGGACATGAAGCCTTTGGGTATTTGTCAGAAGCTGTATGAGGACTGTGCCATTTAAGGAGGCCGTGTTTACAGTCAAGGGTAAAATCTGAAAGGTTCAATTGTTTCCTCCCTGGGAAAAAATGGCTCTCTGTGCCTACATAGAGTGCTTCTTTGCTCTGTGAACTTGGAACTAAATGTTGATTTTTAGACACTTCCAGTTCTAGGATTCTAGGACTCTGAGATTATTCTTACAAGTTCAGCCTGTGCATTGCGCTTACTGGGTGTCAAGCACTATGTAAGGGGTGAGGGGTATACAGATACCTGAGACATCTCTTCCTGAAAAAAATAAACCAGATATCCAGGGTGAAGAGCAAACACGATAATCGCTGTCAGTAGCTCACACTTGTTGAGGATTACTGTTTTAAGTTTTAGATATATCGGTTTATTGAACCCTCCTTTCTGTAGGGTAGATTTCAGTATTATGTCCACTTTGCAAATGCGGAAGCTGACCCTGCTGGCGAGCGAAGGAGCCCGGATTTGAACCCCAGGTGCACTGGCTCCCAAGTCTGTGTTCAGAAACACTAGGCTGTGATACAAATGCAGTGGTTAAACATGGAACCACTGTGTACCGTGGAGCACAGAGGAGGACCACCTGGCCAGGCACGTGGCGGACTGGGGAGGTCGAACTCAAGGTAGAATCTCCGGCTGTGCGTCTGGTCATTTCAAGGAGGCTCCGTCTTGAACAGAGATTTCAAGGATGATTAAGTGGTTGCTAGCTGAAGGAAGAGACGTGAGGAGCCTCCAAGGAGAGGTCATAGCTCAGCAAAGACCCTGAATGGAGAAGTGGTACTTCACCTGATGGGAAGGGTGGTGAGAGGTGGAAGACGTGTGTCTATTTCTGGAATCTGAGTGCCTAAACGCAATTCTGACCCATCAGGATGGTGATACAGACGTTTCACATGGAGTAGGATCTGGGAGGAGACTTTGTGGACATCACTGCCTTTCTGAAGTTTAAGCCGTTCCTGCCCTGCGCATTCAGGCATACTGATGCTCAGGTACATTGATGCTTTAACTTGAGAGTAAAGTCTTTCAGGGCCCTGGACTATTAAGCACAGGGCAGGAAGGAGCAGGGCTTGAAGTTAAGGGTATGGCGAGGGGCTCGATTGCAAGGATTTCCTATTGATATTTACGATCAGGACTTGAAATTTCCCCTACACTGATAGTTTTAGAAAACATGTGGCAACTGTACGGATCTTGAATATGTTAGGGATACGACTCAAAATTTCACATCTAGGACATTGGCTGTCTTCTTGAATGACATACAGATATTTGATCCTTTCGACTCCCTTAAGGAACGGTGACAGAGATGTAACAGGTTGTTTTCATCAGCGTTTAGAAAGTTCCTCTCTGCCAAGCCATTGGACCAAAACATTCAATAGAATAAAGTAGACCACTTGAGAGTTTCCCTACTCTGATTTCATCTTTCTGCCTTCAGAGAGAAATGGTTCTGGCACCAGAATATGAAGCAGAAATAAGAGAGAGAGGCAGAGGAGTTATGAATCCATGTAGTAAATAAGCATCTGTTAACAATTGATCTGACAAATATTTATAGAGGGCCCGAGCATGCTAGGTTCATTTGGACGTGCCACATTAACAAACGTTTGTCCTCATAAGTGTGTACGTTTAATAATTGACTGTAATTAATAGGTCAGCCTAAACGTGAAAGAATCAAATTCCACACACATTTTTTATACACATCCTGCTACCCATCATGTGAACTATCCTATTTTTCCATAGAGTTTGGCATCCGTCAAGGTAATCTTAGGCCTGTTTGCCCTGTGAGCTTACCTGAATGTTAATTGCATTCGCACACCTTGGGGGAAAGGAAATAAGGAAGACTTTGTGGTGAGATATCTGGTTCAAGTTCAGGTTCAGATCAGGTGCTCTCTTTTTCATCCTCTCTGAATATGCACATGCTGAGAGTGTGAGACTTCATTTTTTTGTCACATGCTCTCCCAGCATGCTTCCTATTTTGCTTTCAACATGGAGTAGGTCATTCTGGCTGAAACTGGCCGCAAACAGCCCTCGCCACTTAACAACAATTTCCTACCGCATGAACTTACCTGAATTTTTCAGTCAAGTTCTATTTGGAGTGGGCAGTGTGACAGTTGACTCCTTTCTGTTAAAAAACACTCACACAGAAAGTTACACTACTGGATTATAACAGTTGCAGGCAAGCCTCAAAAAGCAGATACTATTCCCTAAATAATACTGATCAACTTCTTGACTAATGTTTTGCTTAATTGTTTACAATGAAACCAGGGTACCAGTCCACTGTTGTGATGATAAGACCAGTGTATTTCCTAACGTTAGAAACAAGTCAAAATCCATTGTTCTCACTTCCTGCACGGAGTTTAGTTGACCTCATCCAAATTAGGAAAACGCGTAGCTTGAAGGTTTGCCCTGGTAATTTTGATAGAAAATAAAAACAAAATAATTATCAAAGACCTTGGTTATTTTTCACTGTTGCTTACTTCTATGTATTTTTAGATGTAAGTAAATAAAATGTTGCAACATTTACTGTGTAGTTTTTATTTCAAAAGAAATATACATTTACAACGTTTTAAAGGTGTAAAATGAGTTCAAAAGAAAGAAATTTTCTGTAATTTTAAAGATCTGTTAACATGCGGAAGAGCTTTTTCTGCATATGCATGTATTTATATAAATGTGCATGAATACATATATTTATAAACATTTATAGTGAAATAACTGTTACTTCACTCTGCAGTGATTTACTGGATTACAGATGGGTTGGGACACGAAAATTACATATATATTTGTCCTGATAGACCTACTGTAAAATTGCAGGGGTTTAACCATTTCTTTCACACTTAAGTTACATATTTTCTTGCTCCCTCTAAAATAAAAACGATCTTAGGAAACATGATACAGTTAAAATAAGGATATCACAAATTTGGTCTATTAAATTTGTGTCACTCCTAGAGCTAAATTAAAATCTTTGTCAAGAAATATTATTCCTATTTTTTAAGTTAAACAGCATAGTATATAGATATTTTGTAATTAGCATGAAGTAGAGGAAAGAAAACTAACATTTATGAAACATTTACGGATGCCAGGCTTTGCGTTAGGGAATTTAAATCACCTTGCAATAATGAGAATTCAGTATTATCCATTTGACAACGAAGGGAACTAAGATTTAGAGGCTTGCAATAGTTTTCCCATGGTCACACTGCTAAAAAGTTATAAAGTTACAGTTTGAACTCAAGCTTGTTTGATTCAAAGTCTATGATTGTTCTTTAAAAAAAAAATTGAATAGCTTTGTTTCCTAGCTACCAAAGTAGTGCTTACTTAGACTTTAAAATACTTAGAGAATAAAGAAATATGTAACATAGAAAGATAAAAATATCCATAATTCCGTCCCCAGAATAACTACTGATAATTGTCGGGCATATATTTTCTGCATTTGTGTTTTATGTACCTGCTAAAATACACATGTATTTGTTATTGCTTTCATTCATTTTCTCCTTTTCCCTCTTTCTTTTCTTTATTTTTTTGATGAGATTATGCTATACACACTGTTTACAACCTGTGCTCTTTCCACTTGGCCGTTTACTTCCATGACTATCAAACTCCTTTTTTTTTTTTTTTTTTTGCGGTACGCGGGCCTCTCACTGTTATGGCCTCTCCCGTTGCGGAGCACAGGCTCCGGACGCGCAGGCTCAGCGGCCACGGCTCACGGGCCCAGCCGCTCCGCGGCCTGTGGGATCTTCCCGGACCGGGGCACGAACCCGCGTCCCCTGCATCGGCAGGCGGACTCTCAACTACTGCGCCACCAGGGAAGCCCTCAAACTCCTTTTTAATGGCTATAAACTAAAGCAGCATTATTTATGATAAGTAATCAGTTCCTAATAAATGCATATTTAGGGTCATTATAAACAATGTTTCAATACATGTTCTTATACATTTATCTTTTTGCATGTATGCAAGTACTTTTGTAAGATAAGCCACAAAAAATAAAAATTGCTGAGATTAAAAGTATGCACACATTAAATTATAAACAATATTGCAACGTTGCTTTCCAAAAAGATTTTACCAGTTTTTAGTCCCGTGGCATGTAAGTACGTCCCTGTCCTCCTGCCCCAGCCATCCTTTGTACACCCTAACCAAAGGAAGGGAGTACAGGAGACGGTTCATCCCTTTCATTTTACTAACCAAACACTGAGCCTGAGGGATGCTCATGGTTTTCCTGTTACATCATACGTACAGTAAGACGTGGCTTCAAACCCAGCCAAGATTATAGCATCAAATACATAAAATAGAATAATAATGATAGCTTCACTTCAGAGTGCCAACCACTGTTCTAAACACTGTTAAAATCCTCTAATCCTCCCAAAAACCCTACCAGCTGGGAGCAATTACTATCCTGAGATTGCAGATATAGAGACTGAAGCACTGAGAGGCTAAGTGACATTTTCCCAGATCAACGCAGTTAGAATTGAGCAATGTGGTCCAAAAGTCCGTGTTCTTTACCTGCATACTGTATATCTGTTTTATACTTATTTTCTACTAATTAAGTTGTTCCCAAGAGTTGCTGGAATCAAGTTGCCCAGCAAGTCCATTAAGAAGTTATAAGAAATCCATATGTAGCATCAAATACAGAGAAAGTGCAGGATGAAGGATTTTGAGTTAAAAAGAACGCAAGTCAAGCATGCACGAGAGTGTGTGTGTGTGTGTGTGTGTGTGTGTGTGTGTGTGTAGAGGAGATCATGGAGCTCTGGGCAAGTGAAGGAGCACATGCCATCGGTTCTGACTGAAGAGAACTGTAGCTGGAACTTCTTGGGAGTTCCATAGCCCCCGCTGTCTGCTCGCCACTTGAGCCATAGATCTAGCAGGTAAGGGAGGGCTTTGAATTGAATATGAGCCTGGGGTATAACCTGGACCAGAAAAACCTTCACAATTGAAAGTGACTGAAAAATGAGGCATCCAGTAAGGTGTTTCCTATGATTCAGTAAAGAGAACACAATTAGTAAGTTACCAGGGAAATCTGTTCCAAGTTTATACCTCAGTGAGTTGAAACTTCCCAATCAAATAGTTACACAGCTCAGTGTTTGTTTCTTATGGGCACACAGGGATCTCATTCCTTTGAAGCCCACCTAGGGTTAGTGGGCGCCTGAGAGCTTGGATAGACGTTATCTGCCTGCCTTCTGTAAGGGGCATCATACCTGCCCCCAGATGTTAAGCAAAATGCACATCCTTCGGAACTCACTTCCATCTACCCTCCTCAACTCCATAGCCAGGCCCCCAGTCCTTCAGGGATCCTTTCCTCTGCCTGAACAACACTGGGCATCTCCACTGCTCTGCCACCTGAGGACCATTTTCCTCCAACATTCCATGGCGTCCTGGCGTGTCTGTCAGTCCCAACGCTCTGCAAACCTTAGCCAGGGAAAGGGCCACCAGGTTTCACTTGTCATTTGCCACAGAACCTGATGACACAGGAAGTCTACGTCCTACTCACGTATTGCAAGTTCTGTTCTTTAAAACTGCCCCCTCTTCTCTTTTCTTCCTCCCCCTTTCCTCTTCTCTCCTCCTTTCCTAAAAGCAGCCCTAATATGGGCCCAGGTTGCAGAAGAAGATTTTAGTGAAATGAATTCAGAGTCTCTTCTCCAGGGTGCCATTCCACAAATCTTTGGAAAGCTATGGTACCATCTGGTTCCAGTGGCAGGTCCATCCATGAAATGAAAGTCTAAGAATAGATATATTCCATATGTTATTTACATTGAATGGAAGCTGTGCTCTCAAGCGTGAGGGCAGAGAAGAGTCCTGTAAACAGCTCTGTTCTCCCTTGTTACACCTGGTACACATCTGTGGAACCCTGGAGCCCTCAGGAACACAGTTTGAAAACCACTGTTCTAGAAAGAGGAACTATTCAAATTTATTAGTAAGGGAGTGAGTTGGTAAAGGTAATGAACGTTTTCTTGTGATTCTAGGCAAAGTGAGAAACCAACAAGATTGGATTGTGATCAGAAAACACATTTATTATGCAGAAATAGACATTTCCTTTCTCCCACAACAAAGTCCTGAATCTTTTTAACTACTAACAGATATGTGCAAAGATGACTTACAAAGGGTGATTTTCAATATATAAAGTACAGTTTCTGATACATGGGTGTATATGTGTATAATTATTTGATACATGTGTTAGAAATGTTTCTGTTTCAAGGACCTAACAGCCATAAATTGAGGAAATGGAAACAGACAAGTTAAACAATTGTTCCAAGCAGGCACACTGGCTCAAGAAAATGCAGTGTTCATCAATGTGGCAACTGGGATTTCTTTCCAAGTTCATGGCTTCATATTCCAGTCTTATTCCATTTCTTTTTTCACATTAAAATTCTACAACACTCCAAGAGAATCATAGCGAATTTCAACCTCTCAGCTATTAGAGAATGGAAAAATGGAGGGAAATATATATATGTATACATACACACACACACACACACACACACACACACACACACACACACACACACATATATAACTTATTTAAGATGTGTCAAACACTCAAACAATTCATCCTATGAGAAATTACCATAAATAACACATTGTCGTTGACAGCAAAGATAAAGGACTGTTCTACACTAAACTCTTCAGCCAGTATTTGAGTCAGGAAAGGTGTTCTTCCTGGTATTCACTGGTTGAAAGTAGGGTTTTTAGGAGGAAGGCAGTGGTTTTGCAGCTTAAGCCCCATGGCAGTTAGCTCCAAGGGATCTAAGAACTGTAGAATTCTCTGATGGCATTTGTTAAGTACTGTGGTTATACAGGACAGGCAATACCCTTATATGAACAGTAACTTCATTTGCAGAGAGGTGTTTTGGTGGGAATTATCTAATGTATACATTTGTAAGACTTTGTTTTCAGCAACTTCCAACTGTGAATTCATAAGGGAGCAAGCTGCCTTGACCAGATGTTCGTTTTTGCTTTAGCTTTTCTTTTCATGTTTTTAATATTTTTTAATATTTATTTTACTTATTTTATTTATTTATTTATGTTTTGGCTGCATTGGATCTTCGTTGCTGCACGTGGGCTTTCTATAGTTGCTGTGAGCGGGGGGCTACTCTTCATTGCGGTGCGCGGGCTTCTCATTGCCGTGGCTTCTCTTGGTGCGGAGCATGGGCTCTAGGCACGTGGGCTTCAGTAGTTGCGACACTCAGGCTCAGTAGTTGTGGCCTGCGGTCTCTAGAGCGCAGGCTCAGTAGTTATGGCACACAGGCTTAATTGCTCCGTGGCATGTGGGATCTTCCTGGACCAGGGATCGAATCCATGTCCCCTGCATTGGCAGGTGGATTCTCAGCCACTGCGCCACCAGGGAAGCCCCTCTTTCTTTTTAAAAGAGCCAAATTATTTTGATTCTATAACCTGATTTAAGTTGTTTGCCTCTGCTTCTTTGGTTAAAGTCAACATAGAACCATTTTTCAAATTTTACCATTTTTTTTGCTTTTAAAGTTCTGGTTGATTGTTTTATAGACCCGTCTTTACTGTACTTATGGGACACAGTGGATCACCAGAAATTTAACGTAATAAAATATAGTTTCATAGCTATGAACTAGAATGTGATTAATAGACAATTCGGTCTGGAAAAATTTCTACTACCATGCTCAATAAATATTGCATATATAATGTATGTTTTTAATATACTGGGATTTAAAAAACATACCTGGATCTTCTCTCTCCTCTTCCTCAACTATGTCATTTAAATGACATTAAACCTATGTCAATTAGGTTTTCAAAGCCAGCCATCATGATCAGGTGATGAACAGAGATCAGAGAAACCAACTGAGTAGATGGCACATGACTCAAGGAGCTGATAGATGGAGCCTTTGAAGGTCCCCAGAATTTCCACCAAGACTGGAGTCAAGAGAAAAGGCACCAGACAACTGCTGGGCCCAGACTGCACCATGAGCTTCTTATCTTTCTTCCATTCCATTCTCCCAGTAACACATGAGATAACCATGAGTACCCAATTCAGAGATCCTTAGCCTAGAGTGATGTTGCCCAAGGGGGATACTGGGGAGTGTCTGAAAATATTTCTGATTGTCACAACTCCAAGGGTGCTATCAGTATCTGGTGGGTAGAGTCCAGGGATGCTGCCTGATTATCATACCCAAAATGCCAATAGCATCAGGCTGAGAAACGCTGTCCATTTTTTACAGATAAGGAAACTGAGTATCTAAAAGGTCCATAAACTCAGGCCTGACGTTCTTTATCACTAGAATTCATTTCTTCTTGAGGAATCAGAAATAATAAAAAAAAAAAAAGCTCAATTAGGATGACTTGGGGAAATAACACCACAACACATAAATTCCTATTTTCAACCAATTTATTAGTCATGAAATTTCACTCCTTATGCTCTCCTGTTTACATAGACACATATTCTCCTTCTTGACAGCCTAGAGTTGCCAAAATGTATTAAGAGTAGCAAACTTTGATCAAAATCAAATCAAACATTTTATTTTACACATTTTCATTTTTACTTGACAAATATCAAGAGATATCATCTCTGGCCATCCGGCTTGCTTCATTTTCTTCTTGTTATCTCTCATCAAAGAAGTCCCCTGTGGCCAGGGTACCAATGAGGGATCTTGATGGAGCCTTGCATATGATATCGATAGAGCCTAGTTTTAGTGACAGCATTTCACACTTTGGGAAGTTGGGTTTATTTCGCTTTCTGATGAGTTTATTCAAATGTAGGTCCTTGGAGCCTATCTTTGAAAATTTTATTCCATCCTCCCTCATCTTCTCATATTGGTCCATCAGCATATTAATTTCCCTTAACCTGGCTTCTTATTTCCATAGTCACTATCAACAAATCCAAGCCCTCCTTAACTAGTTAAATACTTAGGGATAGTGTCAATTCTTGACATTGGACTCCTCTTGGAAAATGACCAGACTCTGGACCCAAATGACCCATAGGGTGTTAGCACTGATAGAAGCCTTAGACATTGTCTAGTCTAGATTCCTATTTTGTATAGTTAGAGACGATAAGATCCAACAAGGTTGAGTGTCTTGGCCAAGGTCGAATAGCCCATTAGCAGTCTCAGTGAGACCACAGTCTTTATCTGCTGATTCTCATTTCCAGGCTCTCTGCACTACACTTTTTGACAAAATTCTTTCCAATAACAGAGTTCGCTGGAATGTGTTTCAAGATAGTATTTGCTAGGTGGTAGTGAATTCTACTCCACAGAATATACTGTAGATTCCAAAGCGGCATACTTCTGCTCACTGTGTGTTCTTTAACATATTTTTGTGGCTTATTCACCGGCCTTGCCAAGATAATGCCCCATTTCTTAGGTTCTGGTGTGACATGGTGATACTGAGACCCAGCCATTGCTCCAGCACTTGAGCAGGGAGTGCCTTGGCTGTCACAGACTTCTTATAGATGAGGCACAGTCACTGGCTCCCAAGGTAGGCTGCCTCACAGACCACATATGCAAGAATTTTACCAGAATGACAGATGTTTGCTTTGTCCATACTTCTGTTGTCTTTTAAAAGAGCCACAGCAATCACTCAGACTAAAGAAGGAAAGCAAATCCTCTGTTCTCCTGACAAACCAAAGCCTTTCGCTCAACCACCTGCAGATTTGAAGGTACATCTTTGTGTACTGGGTGTTGGGCCACACGTTAGTGACAGTCATACGGACACTCAGACAAAGCTCATCTGTCCTCAGTGGGAAAATGCACAACACTTGGTGATTCTCGGAGCCCTTGAGCATGGAGGATTGGGTGGAAGTAAGCCTCATTTCCCACACCTTCCAACCTCTGCTTTAAGACCAAGCAGAAGGGGAAGCACATGTTTTTCTAGAACACAGCGGCAAGGCTGTCAACAGAAGAGAAAGAGCTGGTACTGTGGTCCTTTTAACCTTGCTCGCCCTGCTGGCATTCTCAAGTGGTGGATTGCTGACCACGGAAAATCAGCCACCCTCTGTAGGAGTTGCCCTCTGCAGTGTGGCACATTCTTGGTGTCCCCTTCTGGAGACTGCGGCACATGCCCACCCTATCATTATCTGCTGTGTTCCAGTGCCCTTTGTATAAGAAGCCAGGTTGCATTCACCTTCTGCAAACACAAATTGATAATATGTGATCTGCCAGACTTCATTTATTAATTAAACAATGTTTATGGAGCACCTGCTACAGGCCAGGTGTAGTAACTGGCATGAGATAACATGGCGAACTAAACTTACGGATAGAGTTAACACTGACTCTCTTTGGGAGTGGAAGGAAGAGAATGGAGAGAGAATGTTTACAGAACATCTACAAAACCCAGGCACTTTATGTGTCTTATTGCCCTGAGTCCTCACAAGACTCCTGTTATTAGTCATTATTATTACCAATTTCTGAATTAAGAAATAGGCTCAGATATGCTCTATAGCATGCCCAGGTCTCAAAGCCAGTGAGTAGAGAGCCAGGAAGGGAGCTGGATGTTACTCTTTTCTGTACTTTAAGTGACTTCAATGGAGGAGAAAGCTGCCACGCTGAACAGGAATGTGTCTCTATAGCATCTGGATGGGATGGGAATGGGCAAGGAGAAGGTGAGCAACCCTGAGCTGGAACACAAGGTAGGAAGCAGAAAGGAACCTCAGAGTCCAGATGGTGGGAAGGACTAACCTGGGAGAAAGAGGATCTTCCCCGCTACTCTCCACCCTCTGCCACATCCAAAATGTGAGGCTGGCTGCTCGTTTCGTCTAAGGAAGTCCCTGGGGGACTCAGGCATTTTCGTGTATGTTCGTGTCAGTGTTTGTTGGGAGCATTTTCTTCTGTATGGGCATGTGTACACTCTGCACATAGATATCTAGGTTAACGGTAATCCCCACGTGTTATATACAGCAAAAAGTTTAAAAAGTGACCTTTTCTACTAAAATTTCTCAAAGGCACTGCCAGGTGACAGATTATCCACTCTAAATTAGCTCTTATTTTATCTGCTCTCTGGAACCAGTGCCAATAAGTACTGTAGTTAAAAACCCAAGAGTGGAAAGCCAGAAAGAGAAGCCGTGAAAGGATTGAGAAAATCCTTAATAATTAAGGATTTCCAGTATTAATCTTTTCCACTTGGCCCATGTGCTTTGCCGTCATCATTTAATTTTTAAGAGCCCATTTTTATTTAAGAAGAAGAAATGTTGATGCCTTTTCTTGTACCAGAGAGTATAGAAAAATTCAAGGCAGAAATTCGACAGGTACCAGGTGAGTTTGATCCACATGGACTATGTTTTTAAAATATCTACATGGGAACCTCAGAGAGTGGTGGATGTGACCTCACTTTGATGACAAAATTTTCCTCATTGTCTCTCTACTGTCCAACTTACTGTTTCTGCGTTTCTGGAAGCCCCATCACTGATCTTCCGAGGCTAGAGTTGGGGTAGGTGGTGCATCACTGCTGCTCTCCTGGCTAGAGTGAGAGAGGGTGATGAGGACTAAGAAGTGCTGAGAATGAATGAAAATACAGGATTAGCTCTCAGGTCTCCCAGAGGGAAGGAATAAATCCTGGCAGAAATCGTTTAACACAAGCGTCCCAGAGCAAGTGGAGAAACTTAATGAGAGAAGCCGAAAAAGCAGTGCAGATTTCTGTTCATGTGGAAATGTAGCCAAGACTCATGATTTAGGTTTCAGCAGAATCAAATCAGTAGATTCAGCAGAATCAGTAGATTTTGATTTCTATCACGATCAGACTTCAAAAATATTAAAGAAAATATTATATTGTCTAAGATATTTTCCCACTACAAGAAATAGAGCCCACTTTAATCTAACCTTAAGCTAAAATAGAATCTATCGTCTGGTGCAGCTGAAAAGTTCTGGTATTGTCTTGCTTTTGGCTAGCTAAATTCAGGCGTTCCATGAATGGTCTCGGAGAACTGACTCTTCTTCCAAGCCTTAGCTCTGATTTCTGCGGTATCGCTTTCATTCAGTGAGTGATTCTCTTTACAAAATGGGAAGAATTACTATTTTAAACTTAGATGGTCCTAAAAGCTTAAAATCTCATAAGGAAAGAAGCAATTTTTGGCCCTAAGCATCCATTCCAGTATCCAAAATGTCTCTAATAGGTGAGCAGGCGTCATTTGTCCAGCTTCTGTGGGAGAGATGGAGCCCCTTGACTGACAGCTCCATCGTAATCCCATGAGGTTGAGGAGGGGCAGATCCCAAAGGAAGGCAAATAGGAACCATAGCTCTCCACTCCAGACCTGCAGGAGATCCCGATGCCACAGGGGGAGAAATGGCTTAGAAAGCAAACGGGAGCTTACCTGAGTGTAGGAAGAGGGCATTCACTGCTGGGCAGGCTCTCAGAAAACCAAAGGGAGAAATATTTGAATTGGGATTAGACTTGTCAGGAGGATCCAGAAGCAAAGATGACTCTACCACTTCACTCCTACACTGCACAAAGCTGACCTCTCCACCAGCACTTCCCGCGTCCATGGAGGGAGCTGAAAATTGATGACAGGTCTCTAACTCTGCAAACATCCTCTCCCCTAATCCCTTCACAGCCTCACTCAGCATTTTGTTCTCTGTTCTCGGTCTCTGGATCTCTCACTCTTCCTCCTCCCATCCCTCCCTCCCTCCGCCTCTTCTTTCTCTTTAAAATAGCCCTTTGAAAACAATATACAATAGTACTATTTGGGGAGGACAATTGCTTTCAATCCACTTTTGCTTAGAGCTGTTTTCACCATAATTGTTGCCCAGATGAAATACTGACCTTTCCATGTTGAGAAAATTAAAAGTGCCTCAGGGGTCAGAGAAAACAATCCCATAAATACCAGCTGCAGGGAAAATGCCCACATAAAGGGACTGCTCCCTTCCTGACACCACAACATGTAATTCTCTAGTTTTCCCAGAAGAATAGATCTCCTACCCCGTCTCATTATCTGCAAAGACACCAACAATGGGACCTCTTAGCCCAGAAGGCCCACAGTGCCAGCCAAGTCTCACAAACAATTGTGCGATTTCTTTTTCCTAAGACAAAATCTACAACACCAAATTCATTACCGAAGAAAAGGTCATCTCTCCACAGAAGTGGCACACAAATGGGACAGATGTAGATTTTGCTTTCGATTATGCAGAGAATGGCTTCAATTCTCTATTTGTTCTCTGCAGTCACAACAATGAACCACCAAACAGTAATTATTAGGGGAGTGAAGTTAATAAATGCTACTGAGACAAGATGCGCCCTCAACCCCAGGTAGAATTAAAGGGCTGATTTCATTAATATATGAGACTCAACAAAACATTTACAGGTTATAAATGCATATTTATTGATACACTGGTCTACACATATGTGCATATATCCATGCACATAGCAGCATGGGATCAGAAATTTCTGGATGCCATTTCAATGAGAAACGGTTCCTATATTTATAACTTCAATTTGATTGGTGACTAGTGCCCATCACTTATATGAAATGAGGTAGAACGAGCCATTTTTGCCCATACCTGACCTGAAAGCTTAGAAACATGTTTCTAATGTTAGAAAGATGCATAATGGTAGGAAAATATATTTGGAGTGGGTAAGACATAAAGATGTATGAATTTTCCAATTTACATTAAGTTGAAATATTTAAATCTTTCTTAATTTGAAGAACTCATAAATTCAAATCCATACATTTCAGGATAAAGTTCAGCACTAACTGTGCACTGAAGCTCCCTCTCTCAGCCCTGCAATCACTCCTTCCCTCCCCTTCCCCAAAAGCATGTGTGTGTTGTTAGCAGGGAGCTCTTTGAACTCAGCATGCTGTTTATCAACTCAGTGACTGTTCAGAGCTGCCTCTTTCTGGAAGACCCTGCCCATCAACTCTGCCCTTCTCCTGAATATCCTGCAAGACTTAACTCAAGCACACTTCCTACTGAAAGCCTTTCTTGACAGTTCCCCAGTCTAAGGAAAATGGTGGCTAGTCCCATGGATAACATTTATCACATAGACTGATCACATAAACCAATCAGAGTAGTGATTGGTTTACTTGCTGTTCAACTACAGTAGAGCATCTGCGTATCTTAAGTAATTCTGAGGTTAATTTCCCTAAAGTGTCCCTCTGCGATGGGCAGAAAAATTGCCCCAAAATGTCCACAGGCCAATTCTTGGAACCTGTGAATATGTTATATTACATGGCAAAAGGGACTTTGCAGATGGAATGAAGGTTGTGGAACTTAATATATGGAGGTTAACCTAGACAATCAAGTTAGAACCATTCTTGTCACATGGGTCCTTAAAAGTGGAAGAGCGAGACAGAAGAGGTGCAACCACAGAAGAAGAGGCAGCAGAGATTTGAAGCCTGAGAGGAACTCAAACCTGCTATTGTTGGCTTTAAAAATGGAGGAAGGGGGCTACGAGCCAAGGAATGTGGGATCCTTTAGAATCTGGGAACAGCCCTGGCTGACAATCAGCAATGCAACCAGGACCTCCAACCTACAAAGTCCTACAACCCTGAAGGACTGAATTCTGCCAACAACCTGAATAAGCGAGGAAATGGATTTCCCCTAGAACCTCCAAAAAGGAGTGAACACCTACTGACACCTTGATCTTCTCCCAGTAGGAAGCATGTCAGGTTTCTGACCTACAAAGCTGTAAGATAATACATTTGCATTATTTAAGCCCCAAAGTCTGTGGTAATTAGTTACAGCAGCAATGGAAAACTAATACATGCTCTCTGGCATGGACTTGGACTCAGAAGGCCTGCGTTTGGTGCCCCAGTGCTTATGGTAGTGTCATCTTGGGTGCTGAGCCTGAGGGTCCTCATCTGTACATGGATAAAATCTCAGCCCATCTCTTAGGCCTCTGTGCGGAGAGCCTGAGAAAATACAAATAAAGCACTCAACATATGGTGGGCCCATGAGAATTTTTCCTTCTACCCCATTGCATATCTGTGAACCCTCAGCCTAGAAGGATCTCCCTGCAGGCATCTGCATGACTCCCTCCCTCACCTCCCTCAAGTTTCTGTTCAGTGGAACCTTCTCAATGAGGCCTTCCTTTGTGACACTATTCAAAATTTCAACTTCTTCCTTCACCCCTAGTCCCATCACTTTCTAGTACTATTTCATGCTTTATTTTTCCTATAACGTTTATCACTAGAGTAACCATGTGTATCAGTTATCTGTTGCTATGTGACAAATGATCCCAAAACTTAGTGACTTAAAGCAGTCCATATTGATTTGATCTTAAGTGTTCCTTCCACACACATGGGGATGGATGTGTTAATTAACTTGATTGTGGTTATGTGGGTATATATCACAATGTGGGTATATATCAAAACACCATTTTATACACTTAAGTATGCATATATGGTTTTTACTTATCAAGTATACCTCAATAAAAATGGAGAAAGCGAACAATACACATTTATTTTTTCACTGTCTCTGGGTGAGGGGTGCGGGCACAGGTTAGCTGTGTTCTCAAAGCTTCAGGGACTCTCACAAGGCTGCAGAGTGTCAGCTGGGGCTGGGGTCATCTAAAGGCTCAGCTGAAGAAGTAGGTGATTGTTGTCCATAGTCAGATCATTGTGGGTTGTTGGACTGAGGGTCTCCATTCCTCACTGGCTATCGGCTGGAGGCTGACCTCAGCTGCATGCCACATGGACTTCTCATCAAAGCAAGCAAACCTAGAAGGCAAGAGAGATTGACAAGATAGAAGCCACATCCTTTTATAACCTAATCTCAGACATGATCCCATCCCTTTCCCTATATTCTATTTCTAGAAGGCCGTCACTAAGTATCTCCCATACTTAAGAGGAGGTGATTACAGAAGGGTGTCAATACCAGGAAGCAGGGGTCTTCAGAACCCCTGTCTTGGCTTCCCATTAGAATCACCTGGGGAGCTTTTATAAATATTGATGCTTTCTGGTTTCTGGTGGAGATCCCGGGTTCTGCTTTCACTTTGGGGGATTGGTGTAGCCCAAGGTCTGGTCAGCCAGGAGACATCAAGGGTACCTAGGGCATTTTGCAAAGGGAGGAGATGGATAGGAGCACCACTGGCTTAAAGGAATCTATGAAAAGAGAGGCACATTTCACCTCCTCCAAAATTTAACAAAGGGACAGAAGAACTCAGCCTGGCTTCCCTCCAGTTTCTCTTCCCTTCCTCACACTCTCAGTTGGCTGCATGGGTTGCACTTTGGGTGGATGGAAGGCCATGTAGTATGATACAAAGACAACCAGAAGAAAGAGAGTTTTCTGCAGGAAATGAGTGGTCTAAGCTCTAGGGAATTCCTCAAGGACTTGGAGATGTGGAAACTAGCTCGTGATCTGAGAGTGAATTATAAATAATTTGAAGGTAATTCCCAGGTTGTCAGGGTTGGAGATTAAATTTTGAGCCAAAACTGTCCCATGGGGTTGTTGAATCTTCCATCTTCAGGCAGAGTTGCTGGGGAGCATGGAGGGTGATTTGGGAGGAAAGGAGCCATCCGTGGGCAGTAGGTTAGGCACTCAAATAGACATTTTTGGTAAGATGTCACTTTGAGTTTATGATATGGCTATATTTATATGTATAGGGATTTTTCTTAATTTTAAGCATAACTACCTTTTTACTGAAGTATAGTTGATTTACAATGTTAGTTTCAGATGTACAGCAAAGTGATTCAGTTATATACATATATATATATATATATATATATATACACACACACACACTATATGTATATCCATTCCTTTTTTTTTAACATCTTTATTGGAGTATAATTGCTTTACAATGGTGTGTTAGTTTCTGCTTTATAACAAAGTGAATCAGCTGTACATATACATATATACCCATATCCCCTCCCTCTTGCGTCTCCCTCCCTCCCACCCTCCCTATCCCACCCCTCTAGGTGGTCACAAAGCACCGAGCTGATCTCCCTGTGCTATGTGGCTGCTTCCCACTAGCTATCTATTTTACTCCATTAATTTTCAGACTCCTTTCACCTATAGGTTATTACAAAATATTGAGTAGAGTTCCCTGTGCCCTACAGTAGGTCCTTGTTGGTTATTTTATATATAGTCATGTTTATATGTTAATCCCAAACTCCTAATTTATCCCTCCCCACCTCCCTTTCCCCTTTGGTAACCATAAGTTTGTTTTCTCTGTCTGTGGGTCTATTTCTGTTTTGTATATAAGTTCATTTGCATCCTTTTTTTTATATTCCACTCATAAGTGATATTGTATGGTATTTGTCTTTGTCTGGCTTACTTCACTTAGTATAATAATCTCTGGGTCCATCCATGTTGCTGCAAATGGCATCATTTCCTTCTTTTATATGGCTGAGTAATATTCCATTGTATATATGTACCACATCTTCTTTATCCATTCATCTGTTGATGGACGTTTAGGTTGCTTCCATGTCTTGACTATTGTAAATAATTCTGCAGTGAATATTGCGGTGCATGTATCTCTTCGAATTATGAAGACATACAGATGGCCAAAAGGCACATGAAAAGATACTCAACATTGCTAATTATTAGAGAAATGTATAGGGATTTTATTAACAGAAGTAATGGCATGTACATAAACAGGTTCCATTATGGTTATTGTGTGGGTGACTTAAGTCCCCCATCATTTGTTAAAAAACCAGCTCCTTGGACCTTCTGTGCAGATTTTATTCAAAAGGATGTGGCTGATATTGATGGTGAGGTATTCTATGAGTTGTCTGCGAAGACAGCTAAAGGATTTGTGTGGTCCTTTCACACTCATGTCCTCATGATCAAGCGCTTTTGGGAGCCCATGGGCTGTGATCTGGTCTGCATCTGTGGAATCAAGCTACACTCACATAAGGCTGAAACCCAGTGTCTTTTAAGGAACAGGCCTGAAAGTCTGGCAAGGCTAAAAGGTCATGCAAGAAACTATGTGAAGAGACATGAAGCAGGATGCAGCATTAAAGATGAACTGCAACAGCAGTAGAAGAGTGTATTCCTTCCAAGAGTTTACTCATCATAAGGGTAATGCTTCTCTTTTGCAGAGATGTTAAAAACAAAAAACAAAAAAACCCCGGCAATTTCTTTTGCAGCCATGTGATTAAACCAGCAGGAGTTTAGAAAGAATTACAAATTATTTTAAAGGGAAAAATCAGTGCTGCAGATGGGCTCAGCAATGCAGAAATAATAGTAGTCTAGAAATTAATGTTTTACTAATTTTCTCTGTTTGGCTTGTTAATTTCCTCCATTATAGGATCTGTCTGTTGCTACGTACTGAGAGATGACTCCAAGTAATATTTTGAAGTTACTTCATTATTCATTGTTATTTACCTTGCCAAGTACACAGATCTAAACAGTGAGGAATTAGAATGACAAAGATTGTTCATATTTTGCTAATTGCATCTCTTTCATCTCTATGGAATTTAAATATGATTAAATGAACCCTTCACATAAATTAACAACCAACACAAAGGAAATTAATCTCTCTGTTGCTATTCATATGAGTCTAACTTGTCTTTGAATATCATATAATAAAGTCAGTAGAGACTATGCAAAGTGACTGAGCTAAAGTCTCCCATTCAAGTCCTTACACGGGCTGCATTCTCTTTTCATAACCAAAATATAATCATGGAGTAAGTGGGGGACCTTTTGGTTACTTGGCAAAATGTCTACATGTTACTAAAGAGAAACCGCTACAAATGTTAACGGTTGCAGGTGTCATGTGAATCCAATGACAGCTTTTCAGTAGGAATAGACGCTATAATCTGGGGTTGGACGTGGCTTTGGTACTAACTATGTGATCAGAGACAAACCAATTGGCCTTTATGAACTGGTAAAAAAAAGGTAGTTGAAATATGCAGTTAACTTAGAAGTTGAACTGATCTCTAGAGAAGCAAATGCACAGAGATATTAAATACTTAAAATCTCTGCTCTTTGACATGAAAGTTTACCAGATGAACTTAGGTTTCGAATGTTCCCAAACTAATTATTAACGCTCTCCTATGGATGGAGTTCTGAGTCCCACACTAATAAATGAGTTTGCTTCTGGCAAAGCATGACGCATCACGTCATGAAAAATGTTTTCCAAGAAGTGTTACCTGAGTTTGATTTTGTAATTATTTATTTTAAGGAAACTGAAATAAAAGCTCCCATTTATCAGAAATAAGTGGAATTTAGACTAAAAATATGCTTGACTATAAAGCAGAAGTTTTCAAAAACAGACATAGGGTAATAGTTTACTATTTTAAGAA
The DNA here is from genome assembly GCF_964374135.1 of Grampus griseus. Classification (NCBI taxonomy): domain Eukaryota; kingdom Metazoa; phylum Chordata; class Mammalia; order Artiodactyla; family Delphinidae; genus Grampus; species Grampus griseus. The sequence continues at coordinate 13,369,199 of NC_139019.1, forward strand.
GTAAAGGAAGTTTCCTACCTTGAGGTTCATGTGTAGAAATTGATGGAGTTTTACGTTTCAGGTATCTTCTGCTGGAGACTCTCTGGAATATCAGACTCTCTAGAAGTAGGACCAGACATGGATCATTTTTCTAGCTCCTTAGGTGCTTTTCATATGTAGCCAAGGTCAAAAGCTGTTGCCCTGAACTCTCTCATTCCCAAGCAAACTTGCTGTCAGCTATCTGGCCATTCAGACCAAAGTGAGTAGGCACGTGGATCCCTACTAATTCACCAGTAATAGGTGATGATTTCATTGTTTCTTTTCTCAATAATTATTTGCACCGTGATAGGGAACCTATACAACCAGCAAAGCCCTATCTTCATGATTTGTAATTTCAGGTAGTTTGGGTTTTTTCATCCTTTTACCTCCTTGCAGAGATCATACATGAGGAAATTTTTTTTTAAATTTTTTTGACTTTGTATTATTCTGTTTATTTTCCCCATTACTTAATTTTTTTATTGAAATGCAGTTTATTTACAACGTTTTGTCAGTTTCAGATGTAGAGCACAGTGATTTGGTCATACATATTTATATATATACTTTTTCAGACTTTTTCCCTAATAGGTTATTACAAAATATTGAGTAGAGGGCTTCCCTGGTGGCGCAGTGGTTGAGAGTCCGCCTGCCGATGCAGGGGACGCGGGTTCATGCCCCGGTCCGGGAAGATCCCACATGCCGCGGAGCGGCTGGGCCCGTGAGCCATGGCCGCTGAGCCTGCGCGTCCGGAGCCTGTGCTCCGCAACGGGAGAGGCCACAACAGTGAGAGGCCCACGTACCGCAAAAAAGGAAAAAAAATAAATAAATAATATTGAGTAGAGTTCCCTGTGCTATACAGTAGGTCCTAGTTGATTATCTATTTTATATACAGTAGTATGTATATGTTAATCCAAACTCCTAATTTATCCCTCCCCACCTCCCTTTCCCCTTTGGTAACCATAAGTTTGTTTTCTATGCCTGCCTGTCCATTTCTGTTTTGTATATAAGTTCATTTGTATCTTTTTTTTTTTAGATTCCACATGTAAGCGATACCATATGATATTTGTCTTTCTCTGTCTGACTTACTTCACTTAGTATGATCATCTCTAGGTCCATCCATGTTGCTGCACATGGCATTATTTCCTTCTTTTTTATGGCTGAGTAATATTCCGTTGTATATATGCACCACATCGAGGGTCTAATTTAACAAAATGCCTTTTATTTTCTGTTTTGTAAATAAGTTCATTTGTGTCTTTTTTATCAGATATAAACGATATCATATGATATTTGCCTTTTGACACAAAATGTGCCAGCTGATCAAACAGTAAGTTCAGATCATATTATAACGGCCAGAAGAAACTTGAAGGACAGCAACCAGGTTCTCAGAGTTTGGAAGGGGAAAGAAATCCTCAAGCCTAGTCCCCTTATTTTCTAAATCTAAAACTTTCCTAAAAGACACTTGGATAGCCCCTGCAGGCACTGTAGCATGAGGGGGAGGGCTCACATCCCACGGTGAGCTCACACCACTGTGCACCTTTCTTTGTCGGCTGAGCAGGAAACTGCCTCTGTCACCCATTACATGGCAGGAGGCTTTCACTAGAGCAGCCTCCTACATGGGAAATCAGCTTTGCGGGGCTAAATTCTTGCTGAAGATCACAAAAGCGTGAATAAATTCCAGGATAAATTCCCCTCAGTGTAAAAAAGCACAACGTGGGAGACCAGTTTCCTTCATAACTGTGACATACGGCCTGCCAACTGGCCCATGTCACTTAAACTTGTCAGAACGTAGTATAAAATGTTCATCCATTTTCAGCTTGATTTTGGAACTAAACTGGAGTGTCTTTACACATATGATGGTACTGTAGGGAGCAAGACGGAAAAGAAGTTAGTAGAGCTGGGTTAGTAATGGGATAATAATACACATAGGAATACCAGAGTGTTTGTAGACAGCCATAGGTTGGCCAGAGTCAATGAGATGCCAAACGCCAGGACAGCCCATCTTCTTGATTTTTGTCTTTTAAATTCATATCAATTACTAATGATTCTTAATTTCAAGCAATACAAATCTACCAGCTAAGAGAGAACTCATTAAAATAATGTCAAGTAGGTTAACTTTCCAAGAGAGTCTGAAATTGAGGCCCAGGAGCTCCCCTCCAAAGGTGTTGGGCCATAATCATGGCAGGATACTGACCTGGTGAAGGACCACGCCCACGTGGGCACAGACCCCTCCCAGGCTGCTTCTAGAATCCTGGTTATTATTGGAGGTGGCGTGTGCCTCTGTTGCTTTCTCCACTGTTTACTGGAATGACTCTGTTCTATCTGCTTCTTCTCATACCTGACTTCCATTCCACGTCACTGTATCTGATGGTCAAGCCAAGGTCATGAGCTAGCTGGCCCTAAGTTTTTTTTTCAGTGCCTGTGGTTAGCGGGGTGGGCATGCCACCTCAGAGGAAGGGGAATTGCCCAACACAGGAAAATGTGCCCGTGCACTACAGTCCTAACTAAAAGCTACTGTCTTCTGCCGCTGTGTTGCTCCAAGTGGGGTCTACAGACATGTACCCATCTGTGAATTGCATGACCAGATGGCAAGGAGACAAACACAGGAATGAAACGAAGCTTTCAGAAATATTTTATACAGCAGTTTAGGCTTAAGTTTTGTGTATCTTTATTCCATTTTTATTTTATTTTTCTAGTAATTTATTTTTATTAATTTTGTATTGGTCAAGGACACATTGGAGGCAAAAAGCTGGTCCCTTCACACAGGGAGTTTGAGAAGCACTACGCCTTACCATATAAATAATGTGGTTTGTAATATATGCTTAGTAAAATAAATTCTGAATCACGTAGGCCAGGGAAAGTTTTATATTTTCATTTAATAATAAAAAATCATATATTGAATACTTATCATATCGTTCTGCCTATCTCTACTATATGCCCATTTAAGCTTTACCACGCTGTGAGGCTGGTACTATTTCTGTTCCCACTCTGCAGGTGAGAAAACTAATCAAGAGAGATTAACTTTCCCAAGCATTTTGTTTCCAGAAATTTCCCTCTTACCCACCAAACCGCACTACCTTCTTGCATGGAAGCCCCTACATAATGGCAGCCCGGAGGAAACTTAATCGTATTCTTTACTGTCAGAAGTCGCCTTTAAAGCACAGATTCTTTGGTCAGATTCACTATTCTTCTGAGTGAGCTAAAAACCATTTTTAAAAAACAATGACTCCCGAGATAGATGATTTCACTGTTTTGCTGGATTTGTTGCTGTTGTTTCCAGATTTGAGCAAGTTCATTTTTTAAAATCCTTTCACTTTTCTACAGTGACCATGTATCACTCTCTACCAAATTACAGGTAACTCTTTGCTGAAACTCAAATCCCTGGGATGTCTGTGTTTTGCAGCGTCAAAGAGAGAGAAAGTGGAGCCACTAAGCATAAGATCTCATAGGAGGCTGACAGAAAGCACTCACTCCAGGTCATCTAATGCTTCTGGTGTCATGACCTATCAGAGACAAGGATCCCAGCACCTGAAGGGTCCGGGCCGGGAGACACACAAGGAGCTTTTTTAGGACCTGATCTAGGCTGGTGTCAGAGTGCAGAGCTTTCTATGTGCATCTGACTTGTCTAAGGTGTGGTCTTAGGAAATGTCTGCTCTCCAGGACCATGAATGAAACCAGCACCCCCATTCTTCATAAACAACCGAGACTGCTATAAAACCCACATTTCAGACCTGGCAGAAGTCACTAGACAGAACTGGAAATACATTAATGCTCCCAGGAAGGGGATATTAGCAATGAAGTCAGATGACCTCTAACGCATAAGCACAGTCTCTTCTCAGTCGATTCCCCTTAGAAGAAAAGCTTGCTGTATGGGTACAGAACTGGTTCCTTCTCCTTGGCCAAAACCCTAAGGCTAAGCTGAGGTGAAATGCCTGAGTTTGCAGAGTAGAAATAACTCAAGTGTGGAATCATCAGGCAAGGCAGTTCTTCTGAAGCCAAATAGAGCTCCAATCTCTGAAACTCATGTAGAAAAAATGATACAGCATATTTTATTAAAATATGTATTATTAACTAAGTGTATTTTCTCATGTCAGTCCAGTCATTTTCAGAAATCAAGCTAAGTCCTAGCCTTCTCTCTCTTAGTCTCAGACACATTACCATAAATTATCTCATCTTCAAGATGGCGGCCAACTCACAACAGTTGAAAAATTCTTCCATATAATTAAAACTACCCTTTCCATATTTATCATTCATATGTTAGGCTGTAAAAGCGCAAACATTTGCCGTAAGATAGGAAATATGAGGATATTTTTATCTACATTTTTAGTGTTGGCTATAGATGCTGACTAAGAGCATTGTGACAGAGCAGGAAATTCAGAAGAATACACATTCCCAAGCACTTTATCCCTGACAGGGCAGTTTTAAGGTTTCATTTGTTTCCTTTTTTGTTTTGTTTTGTTTGTTTGTTTTTTTGGTTTTTCCCAGAAGAGAAAGTACTACCAATTTACCCCACTCTTATTGAAAATACATCATGAGATACTCAATGGTTTCTAAACCCCTGTACAGAAAAGCTATTATTCACCAAACAAGGTTTCCCACACATTGGTTTCTCATCACAACAAGTTGTATGCATAACAATTTTAAGTGTTGTAAGAAAAGGGTTTTATAACCCCCAATTGGGCATTGTGAACTCACTTACCACTTTACAGGTGGTGAGACCAGCATCTTTTTTGTTGGAAAGATTTTGTCAGCAAGTCCAAGATGTGGTCTTGGGTCTATTCCCTTAAGTCTTAGATCAATGTTGACCAAATTACCACTTCTGTTGGTCATTCAGTTTCCTTGAACATCTGGAGATGATATTTCAGTAGTGGCAGAGGACAAGAATATGTAGCTGGGACCTTAAATCTAATTAAATCCTAAAATCCACCTTTTTTTGAGAAACTATTTCATGTAAAGATAATTTGTTTATAAATATCAAACTATCTGCCCAAATGTATAGTACAGGTTCAAGCGTAGTTAACTACCTAATAAATGCTTATAGAATCAGTTTTTTACCAAAAAAATAATAATACTAATGGTAATCACGCAGCCAACTAACTGCATTTATCTTGATCATCTATTATTTTGATGCTGAAATGAACAAACAAAACTGGGCTAAGAGGGACAAACACAATTTACTTACAAATGAATTCAATGTAGATAATTAAAAATATCAAATACAAGATGTTAGTGGAGAAAAGACAGTTTTCTGAGTAAGGAATTCAGTAGGTAAAAACAGGCTTATTTTATTGGGAACATTTTTTACTGTTTGAATTCCAGTGAACCTAACAGATTCTTTTAGAAATGGAACAGTGGTGGGATTCAAAATAAAACATTCTCCCTCCCCAGAAAAGTAGAAGGGAACTTTTAATAAATTGTGGATGTTTACCATTTTGAAAAATATTCAGAGTCTACCAGCTAATGATGGAGAATGTTTTTAGAATGGTGTATTGGCTACCTATTGCTGGGTAACAAATTACCCCAAATGTGGTGGCTAAGAACAACACCATTTATTATTACACAGAGTCTGTGGGTTAGGAATCAGGCACAGCTTAGCTGTGCCCTCTGGCACTTCGTAGAGACAGATAAATTGCAATCGGGTATCACCTGTGGCCGTCCCAAGTCTTGCTGGGGAAGCACCCCACTCCACACTCCCTTACAGGTTGTTGGCAGAACTGAGGGCTACAGTTCCTCACCAGCTGTTAGCTAGAGACCTCCCTTATTTTCTTGCCACCTGGGCCTCTCCTTAGGGCAGCTCACACATGGCATCTGGCTTCATCAGAATAAGTAAAAGAGAGAGGAAGAGAGAAGGCAAGTGACAGGTAAGTCACAGTCCTTTATAACCTGATCTAAAAAATTTTATTTTTTAGAAGCGTGTAACTAGGTCCAGTCCACCCTCAAGGGGAGGTGATGACACACAGAAGTAAATACCAGCAAGGGAGATCACTGAGACCCATGTCAGAGAGCACCTACCACAAGCAAAGATTGATTTCCGCTTCAATGGTTGCAAAATGAAAGGAGGAAGATCAAAGAAATGGCTAAGTTCCCACCATGACTACCCTCCAAAATATTAAAAATTTTTAAGTCATTGTCTTTCTAGGACCTGATTCAGTTTCTATGACCGTATGTATAGCCAGAACCAGGCAAGTTAGCAATCCCTATTATCATTTAGTCTCATTTTTAAAATGACATTTTCTTGTTTAAAACGTGTGTGAGTAAATTACAGAAAGAGAGCAAGAAGAAGGGAGGGGCTTCTCTGGTGGCGCAGGGGTTGAGAGTCCGCCTGCCGATGCAGGGGACACGGGTTTGTGCCCCGGTCCGGGAAGATCCCACATGTCGCGGAGCGGCTGGGCCCGTGAGCCATGGCCGCTGAGCCTGCGCGTCCCGAGCCTGTGCTCTGCAACGGGAGGGGCCGCAGCAGTGAGAGGCCCGCGTACCGCAAAAAAAAAAAAAAAAAGAAGGGAGAAGCGGGGCTGGAACAGTCCGTACGAAATGCAGACTGGATGTTGTGTCCCCCTTTCTGTTTCTTCGAATCAGCTGAAAGAACTGTCAGGAAGTGATCGTGAGCTCTGTGTGATTGTGTGTGCACTTATGCGTGAGTTCCTATGTGTGCATATGCATGTAGGCATACATATTTTTACAATGAGAACACGCACAGGGGAAAGGATCCGTGTCCCAGTGGGTGGCCTTGTATATTTCCCTTGCTCCTTTCTCACTGTGGCGGTAAAACTGGGCAGAGGGACTTCTAAAGTTATTAGCCACTGCCTTAATTAGCCTTGTCTCCAAAAGGCTTCTCTGATGTATGCTATTTTCTTTTTTCTCCAAACAGCAATCTCAGTGGATATGACTTAGTACATCTCCCGAGTTATATTCTGTCTTTAAATGGAGGCAAATTTCAGTAATCCCCACATTCCCCTTTATTATGCTGGTTTATGGATGGCCATCCTGCCAGGAAGGCTTTTCACCCCATAAACCAAGGATCTTCCACTTCATTAATTAGCAGGGTACAATAGTGTACGCAGAGCCAAGGAGAAGGTCCTTTTCTAATAAAATCTGACAAAACTTTGGAAGCTGCATGTGGGTCTGCCTTTGTGTGTGCGTGTACACGTGCCTGTGTGACCCAAAGTCTCAAAAGCACATATTTTCCAAGAGTCGTGGTTCATAAAGCAACATGGCTGATCTAACAGTTACACTCTCCCCACAATGATTTAAAGTGTTGTGAAGATTTTCTTGCATGGAACAAGTTCATTGTTCAATTAAAAGGCCACACTGTGCTTTGTTTTGCATTGGAGCTGAAAAGAGGAAAGAGAAAAAGCTTAACCATTCAAGAGACAGATAAATTGCTTTTTCTAAACAGACTCATGGCGTTTATAAACGTGGCTCTCCCATAATTTAAAAAAATCGTTTATATGTGGGGATGGGCCTTATAAACAGTACAACCTAGTCAAGGCTATGGTTTTGTCCAATGAAAGGACTGGACCTGACAAGACCACCAATTGTTCTGTTGTGTTTTGGAAGTTTGATCCAAGTTTACATTTCCAGCCAGTGTTTCACCCTTTATGTTTATGACAGCACAGAAGAGCAAGCTCTGGGAATTTCTCAAGGGGAAGTCAGGGCAGTGTGCATTGTCACAGGAGAAAGAGAGCGAGGGAGGGAAACAAAGCCACATGTGGGAGGGAAGGCAGGAGAATGGGTGATCCCTCTTGGCTTGACATTTAAATACCAAATTGGATTCTCCTACATATCAAAGGCGAAAATATTTTCAGTGTTTGGACGTATGCAGGAATTGCTAAATGGAGCTTTAAGTCTGAGAAAGGACCCCAGCATCAACCATTTGCACAGCTGTTGTTGGAAAAGGCTCCAAACCATCCCAATGTGTCTAGCGAATATAAATATTGACCATGTGTACTTCTAGGCTTTGTTTAGGGTTGTCCCTGAAGAGAGTGAGCTAATAAGCTCACTAAACACACATTACGGTATTAACTGCCACCCATGACGGTTTCATGCATGCAATAGCTCTTTTGTGGGAGTTAGAAAGTATCGCGTATGGTTATTTTGGTAAACTCAAGAGGAGTAACTATGTGTTAGTGTCTGTGAAACTATTTTAAATACATAGGTGCTTCTTCAATGGAAAGAGGAGGAAATACCAATGTTAAAATGCCAGAGTTAACTCATTCCGGAATTCTTTGTCTCCCAGTGCCCCCATGTTCTCCCACTCACCATCCACCTGCCCTTCCAAGCCCTTGGACACCAGCTCTAGGGTTGAGCCTCTTTACGTTTGACATCGTAACAGTGCCAAAGGCTCTAGAGGTCCCTGATCTCTTTTCCTCAGTGAAAATCCCATGGGCGGACAACCTGAGAGGCCAATGTAAGGAGATTTTGTAAAGTGCATCCCTAGCAACTAAAACTAAGTTATCTTGCATGATCATCCAGGAACTTAAGAGCTCTTAATTTACTTGATGAAGTGGTTCTTGTGACCCCCCTGAAAATTCCACATAAAATGTTAATACAAATGCCTTCCAGAAGCCACTGAATTTTTCCCCCATGATTTTTATCTTTGTGTGGTGACATTTTAAAGCTATTAAGTTCTTTTTTTTAATTTTTATTGGAGTATAGTTGATTTACAGTGTATTAATTTCAGGTGTATAGCAAAATGAATCAGTTATACATATACATATATCGACTCTTTTTTTAAAAAATTTATTTATTTTATTTTTGGCTGCGTTGGGTCTTTGTTGCTGCGCCCGGGCTTTCTCTAGTTGCGGTGGGGGGGTGGCTACTCTTCGTTGTGGTGCGCGGGCTTCTCATTGCGATGGCTTCTCTTGTTGAGGAGCACGGGCTCTATGCGCACAGGCTTCAGTAGTTATGGTGAGTGGGCTCAGTAGTTGTGGCACACAGGCTTAGTTGCTCCGTGGCATATGGGATCTTCCTGGACCAGGGCTCAAACCTGCATTGGCAGGCGGATTCTTTAACCACTGCGCCACCCGGGAAGTCCTATCCACTCTTTCTTAGATTCTTTCCCATATAGGTCATTACAGAGTATTGAGTAGAGTTCCCTGTGCTATACAGTAGGTCCTTATTAGTTTTCTATTTTATATATAGTAGTGTGTATATGTCAATCCCAATCTCCCAATTTATCCTTCCCCCCTTTCCCGCCTGGTAACCATAAGTTTGTTTTCTACATCTGTGACTCTATTTCTGTTTTGTAAATAAGTTCATTTGTACCCTTTTTTCTGGATTTCACATATAAGTGATATCATATGATACTTGTCTTTCTCTGTTTGACTTAGTTCACTCAGTATGACTATCTCTAGGTCCATCCATGTTGCTGCAAGTGGCATTATTTCGTTATTTTTTATGGCTGAGTAATATTCCATTATACATATGTACCACATCTTCTTTATCCACTCCTCTGTCGATGGACATTTAGACTGTTAAAGCTATTAAGTTCTTAAGAGAATCACTTGGTCAGGTTTGGAAAAGAATCTTATAAGGAGATGAAGTCCAAGACAAATAATAACCTTCTGCACCTGACTCCATTCTGCCACCTGTGTGCACATTTCCATTTCATGAAAAATGGCAGATTTGGTCTTTACCTTCCTAAAGCCTATAGCAGTGTTCAGGCAATACTAAAGCTCCTTTCCCCATTTAGTTTCTTCTTTGTTTATGCCTGGTCCCTCTGTATCTTGGATATCCATGACAAAGCCAGTGGGACAAACAAGCAGAAAAGAAACGTGGGGAAAGAGGATATTAATGCCCTCCCAGAGAAAATGGATGGTATTAAGCACTGTGAAATTTACTAACAGCCGGATACAAGCCAATGAAAACACTCCACTTTGGGATTCAGTGGTTGCAGATTAACAAGCCGAGAGTTTCTTCTTCTCTTCAAGGAGCAGCATCCTTCCTTCTTGATGTTCCCCCAAACAGCCCTACCTAAGATGAAGAGAAGATCCCTCCTCGTGTGATTTATCAGGAAGCTTGCACATGACTTCTGATGAATTTCCTCACCGAAAAGCAAAAGCTCATGTTTCTTAGAAAAACAGTGAGCAACAGAGATTTTTCCTAATGAACCAAAGCGAGGGAATGCAGGAGCACCTACGGTGTTTTTAGAGTTAAAGCAGCAGAAGCTATATGTGACTAGAATCAGGTGAAACTTGCATTGAAGATATGCCAGTGGCATTCATTTTCCCTAAATCAGTGGTCCTCCAACTCTCTCCCATATTAGAACACACAGAAGCTCTGAAAACCTCCAGTGCCCATGATGTACCCCATACTAATTAAATCATCATCTCAGGAGGTTGGATCCAGGCATCAGTGCTGCTTTAAAAGTCCTCATGTAATTTCAGCAAAGGCTGAGAATCAGTACACTAAACTGAACACTTCGAGTGTCTGCAAGTATGGGGCTCTGTGCTTGGAGCATTTCTATCTCTAGGGTCCATTTATCCTTTCCTTCCACAAACATGTGATTATTCAGCAGCCAGTCCCAAATAAAAAAAGGGCAAAGACTTGTGAAATCAAACAACAAACAAGAAAAGTCAGCCAGGTGCCATAACCCAGGCCAATTTAAGAAGCAAGGTGGGAAGCAGTGGACCGTTCATAACCTGAGATATGTTTCTCGTAGTGCTGACTTTATAAGGGACAAAAATTCTTGGGAATAGCAAGCTTCATGCTCTCTTTTCAAGTAAAGAGCAGAACACTGACAGAACTCAACCTTGGTATCCTCTAAAGACGGTCTGAAAATAGAAATCAATAGTAGACTCCAACAAGAAGTTTGATTTTCTAGCCTTACTTTTCAATATGTGAACTCTATATACTATAAACAAATCCAGAAGGAGATCAAGATTAGTTTATTAACTAATTTCTGATGATCAATTTGGTGATATTTTAGAGGAATTAAAATTACTTGAATAATGATATACTAAGCAGAATAATCTACACAATTAGAAGAATCTAAAAAAAAATGCTAAAATCTATCATCTGTGCAGAGAGAATTCAAGCTTAATTTTAGCCAGCTTATTCTTAGTATTTTCGCCACATCATTTACACTTCTCTTCTGGTATTGTTGTACTGTTGTTGCTATAATTTATTACCATTTGGATTCTTCAACTAAGTTGAAGTAGTATTTATTATTTATTTATTTATTTATTATTTCTTTTTGGCTGCATTGGGTCTTTGTTGCTGCACACGGCTTTCTCTAGTTGTGGCAAGCGGGGGCTACTCTTAATTGGGGTGCGCGGGCTTCTCATTGTGGTGGCTTCTCTTGTTGCAGAGCACGGGCTCTAGGCGCATGGGCTTCAGTAGTTGTGGCTCACGGGCTCTAGAGCACAGTCTCAGTAGTTGTGGCTCACGGGCTTAGTTGCTCCACGGCATGTGGGATCTTCCCGGACCAGGGCTTGAACCTGTGTCCCCTGCATTGGCAGGCGGATTCCTCACCACTGCACCACCAGGGAAGCCCCTAAGTTGAAGTAGTTTTAAAAGGTAACATTACGGCTTCCCTGGTGGCACAGTGGTTGAGAGTCTGCCTGACGAGGCAGGGGGCACGGGTTCGTGCAGTGAGCCATGGCCACTGAGCCTGCGTGTCCAGAGCCTGTGCTCCGCAATGGGAGAGGCCACAGGAGTGAGAGGCCCATGTACGGCAAAAAAAAAAAAAAAAGGTAACATTAACACTGCCTAATTCATCACTTCCTAATTCTACCGTATGCCCTCACATATGTCAGGGAAGTAGAATCGTTTTTTTATATATATAACTTTATTGGAGTATAATTGCTTTACAGTGGTGTGTTAGTTTCTGTTGTATAGCAAAGTGAATAAGCTATACATATACATATATCCCCATATCTCCTCCATCTTGCATCTCCCTCCCACCCTCCCTATCCCACCCCTCTAGGTGGTAACAAATCACCGAGTTGATCTCCCTGTGCTATGTGGCTGCTTCCCACTAGCTATCTATTTTACATTGGGTAGTGTATATATGTCCACACCACTCTCTCACTTCATCCCAGTTTCCCCGTCCCTCCATGTCAAGTCTGTTCTCTACGTCTGAGTCTTTTTTCCTGCCCTGCCACTAGGCTTATCAGTACCATTTTTTTAGATTCCATATATGTGCATTAGCGTAGGGTATTTTCTCTTTCTGACTTACTTCACTCTGTATGACAGACTCTAGGTCCATCCACCTCATTACAAATAGCTCAATTTCATTCTTTTTTACTGCTGAGTAATATTTGTATATATGTGCCACATCTTCTTTATTCATCTGTCAATGGACACTTAGGTGGCTTTCATGTCCTGGCTATTGTAAATAGAGCTGCAATGAACATTGGGGTGCATGTGTCTTTTTGAATTATGGTTTTCTCAGGGTATATGCCCAGTAGTGGGATTGCTGGGTCATATGGTAGTTCTATTTTTAGTTTTTGAAGGAACCTCCATACTGTTCTCCATAGTGGCTGTATCAATTTACATTCGCACCAGCAGTGCACGAGGGTAGGGAAGTAGACTCTTAAGGGTCTTCAAGTTCTTGCTCAGGTCAGGGATATACTAATTACTTTTACTATAAGCCTAACCTAGGGTCAGTAGATTTCCTGTGATTTTTATATTCCATCCTCTCCTTAAGTTCTATTCTCCAGAGCAGAGTGGTTTCTGTTGACATTAAGTCACTGCCTTTACCATTTAAAATCTTGGAAGGAAAAAGAAATCCCAAATATAATTTCCTATATTTTAGAATTAGGAAACAAGTATTTATTAACCACATATTTTGTGCAAGCTGGAGACACATCAGGAAACCAAACACAAAGTCGTTTGAGCTTACAGTCTATACAGGGAGGCACACAATTTTAAAAAATTAATGTATTATATATGAGGTGGTAGTAAGTACCATGGAGATAAAGTGTGACTTATGTTTTTGGTTTTTGGTTTTTTAATTTATTTATTTATGGCTGCATTGGGTCTTTGTTGCTGCGCGCGGGCTTTCTCTAGTTGCAGCGAGCAGGGGCTACTCTTCGTTGCGGTGCGTGGGCTTCTCACTGCAGTGGCTTCTCTTGTTGCCGAGCACAGGCTTTAGGCGCGCGGGCTTCAGTAGTGTGGCACACAGGCTCAGTAGTTGTGGTGTACAGGCTTAGCTGCTCCACGGCATGTGGGATCTTCCCAGACCAGGGCTCAAACCCATGTCCCCTGCATTGGCAGGCAGATTCTTTTTTTTTTTAATTTATTATTTATTTTTGGCTGTGTTGGGTCTTCGTTGCTGCATGCGATCTTTCTCTAGTTGCAGCGAGCGGAGGCCACTCCTCGTTGCAGTGTGCGGGCTTCTCACTGTGGTGGCCTCTCTTGGTGCAGAGCACGGGCTCCAGGCGTGCGGGCTTCAGTAGCTGTGGCACACGGGCTCAGTAGTTGTGGTGCACGGGTCCAGCTGCTCCGCGGCATGTGGGATCTTCCTGGGTCGGGCTCGAACCCGTGTCCCCTGCATTGGCAGGCAGACTCTCCACCACTGCGCCACCAGGGAAGCCCTGGCAGGCAGATTCTTAACCACTGTGCCACCAGGGAAGCCCCTGACTTATGTTTTAAAGAGCTTCTTGTGGAAGACTTCACCCAGGAGGTAAGCTATGAGCAGCGACAGATGGCACAAGGAGTAATTGAGGGAGTTGAATAAAAATACTATTTACACAGATACAGGTAGGATTAAGGGGAAGGGATGGTGAGTACCCAGGGACTAGCTACAGAGGGAAGCCGTTACCACGCACAGTCCTGAAGGGGCAGAGGAAAGGCGTGGTGATATTGGAACTTGGCAAGAACCGTAGCCAAGGGAGAGGGGCTGCTTGTCAGCAGAGGGGGCTGGAGGGGAAGGAACGCAGCCACTGCCCACGCCCCCAGCAGGAAGAGGACAGAGGGGTGTGGAAGACTGACTCTCCCCGCCCCTTCCTACGTCCCACAGAACAAGGAGCCTGGTAAAGCGATGCATAGAGGCCAGGCCCCTGCCGCCCAAGGAGCAGAGCTCAGGGAAAGCACCAAGGGAAGGGGGCAGATGGTGTGAGCTATCCCACGTTCTGGGGACAGCACTCCAACGGATCCCGGGTGGCCTCAGCCTGCAGCGGCTTGAAGCAGGATTTTGGTTCCCTGGCCAGAGATTGAAGTCAGGCTGCAGCAGTGAGAGCGCTGAATCCTAGACACTAGACCAGTGGCCAGTGACAAGGCCCTGGCCCATACAGCTTTGCAGAAAGTGCATTTCCACAGAGAAACGGAAAGCAGTGAAACAAGGATACTGTTTATTAGGACGAGAGAGAGTACGCGTGGATAGACACACACGTGCATAGACACACGGGCGGGCTCAGGGAGAGAGTCGCACCCTCGTGGTAGTTTAAATCACCTATATGGGGCATTTCTTCCGGGTTTCCTGTGACCATTCATCTTGCTTTGCCTGGTTCTGAGTCTGTGTTTGGTATATCTCAGGATCCTCCCATGTGTGCGTGCACATCTCTTAGCCAAGATGGATTCCAGCAAAGAGGCCTATGGGTAGGTTGACATCACTCCCCTTTTGACCTCCAAGGAGCTTTTCTGTGCATGTATAGACGGGAAGGTCTCCTTGACCTCGAGAATGAGAAATATGTGGTCTCTTATCTGGGCAGTTGCTCAGCTCTTCTCCTCTTCAGCTTGGAGTATCTGTCCACAGTGGACAGACTCTAGCTGTTTAGCCTGGGGCCCATCTATCTCCTGCCTCACGATGAGCAGGAAGGTCCTGAGGAGGGGGAGGTGTGCTTGACACACCCTAGAAACAGGAAGGGGTTCCAGGACATGATCTCAGTGAGCAAATGGAAACATTGTAGGAAACTGGGTCACTGAGGTAAGTAGGGGCAGAAAACGTAGGACCATGTGGACTCTACAAGCACTTTGTCTCTTATTTTATTTTTGTTTATTTTTTTTGCGGTACGCGGGCCTCTCACTGTTGTGGCCTCTCCCGCTGCGGAGCACAGGCTCCAGACGCGCAGGCTCAGCGGCCATGGCTCACGGGCCCAGCCACTCCGCGGCATGTGGGATCTTCCCGGACCGGGGCACGAACCCGTGTCCCCTGCATGGTCAGGCGGACTCTCAACCACTGCGCCCCCAGGGAAGCCCTAGAAGGATTTTTTAATCATACTCAGCACAGTGTACTAAATACTCAGCCATGAACGTGAATGATTGGCTTTGCATTCTTTTTTTTTTTTTTTAACATCTTTATTGGGGTATAATTGCTTTACAATGGTGTGTTAGTTTCTGCTTTATAACAAAGTGAATCAGTTATACATATACATATGTTCCCATATCTCTTCCTTCTTGCGTCTCCCTCCCTCCCACCCTCCCTATCCCACCCCTCCAGGCGGTCACAAAGCACTGAGCCAATATCCCTGTGCCATGTGGCAGCTTCCCACTAGCTATCTACCTTACGTTTGTTAGTGTGTATATGTCCATGACTCTCTCTCGCCCTGTCACAGCTCACCCTTCCCCCTCCCCACATCCTCAGGTCCGTTCTCCAGTAGGTCTGTGTCTTTATTCCTGTCTTACCCCTAGGTTCTTCATGACATTTTTTTTTCTTCTTAAATTCCATATATATGTGTTAGCATACAGTATTTATTTTTCTCTTTCTGACTGACTTCACTCTGTATGACAGACTCTAGGTCCATCCACCTCACTACAAATAACTCAGTTTCGTTTCTTTTTATGGCTGAGTAATATTCCATTGTATATATACGCCACATCTTCTTTATCCATTCATCTGATGATGGGCTGGCTTTGCATTCTTAATGACTTTTAGGCAGGTGTGATGGCCATGTCTTGCTCTATATTGTACAGGTTTATTTTTTCAGGTTAATATCGTTCATTTTAGAACGCATGTGTGAAGGGAATTTAACTGCATTCTTCAACAGTTAACTTGCTTTGTGCAGACTGTCAAAGGGAATGTGATTATAGGATGACCAGAAACCTGCACTTCATTAGGACCCAAAAGCCTTCTACTCCCAGTAACCCTGCTTCTCTTTTCCTGTCCAGTCTTCCAAATGGGGAATGTCCATGCAGCTGCCTCTCATCTTGTCGCTCCTGGCCTTCTCTTTGTGACTGTAGAGTACGCAGTGACAGTTTTATATTGGTTGTCTTGCTTTCACATGGCTGTGCTTTTTTTCCCCTTACAGCATATGTTTAATATTTAAGATGAGACAGAATGTTTAAAGTTGTGGTGTTATCAGTTTGTTTTCCTTAGAAGGCACAGATGCCCCAGTATGCGAAGTCCTGGAACTCTTAACATCCTCATAGCACAAAGTGCCCAACTTTGCATCTCTGTTTACACAATTATGATTATCTAAATGGTCGAATGTTTTGAGCCAGCACATTTTCGCTCTTTGCAGCCATTATGTTGATTGAAGACAACTGAACAATATACAAGGAAGAATTCAGTGCTTTGATTAAAAGAAAAAAGTGTCCAGATGACTTGAGGAAGCTGGTCAGTTCCCCGTATGAGAGGTACTTTGGCTTAAGTAGTAATGCTGGTATTCACAGTTTGCCCATGATTGAGTGGAGGGCTTACTCTTTAGGAGAGAACTTGCTAGCTTTCTTTGTGGGGTCCCACATAGGTCTCCAGTTGGCCTGTACAGCTCAAGAGTCAGCGGCTCAGTACAATTCTTTCACCAAGTCCCCTAGACTGAGAGAAGTCACGGAGCTGTCCTCAGAAATCCAACACCATGTTGTCACTGTCAGTCCTTCCAGGCCAGTTCAGTTCCTGCCTCTCTGATCTCTGGTGAGCACGGTGTAGGCTCTCAACAGAAGTGCGATGATATTGATGGTGACATTTTCAAGTGGTAGGTCTAGGCAAGCAGATCAGAGCAAGCCCTGAAGGACTGGCTGGTAACTTGCCTGCCAAATGTCTAGGTCAAGGGCATTTCCACAAAAGGGCTGGGAGAGGAAGACAGCAGTCACCATGCTGATGACCTCTGTGCTACTTGCAGAAAATTCAGCAGGTTGAAGGCCAGGCAAGCCAAATGAGTACACTGAGGAGAAAAGTCCATTTAAAAGGATATATTAAACTCCATGCGCAACATTTCAGAAATAAAAGAGTGGAAAATGGGACCCACCTAGGAAAGGAAAAGTTTCTTAAAAGATCGGACTCTCAGTTCTTTAGTTGAAGGATTCTGACAAATGATGCCTATCTAGAGGTCAATTCCCATCCCTTACCATGCCCTTTCCAGTATTGTGCCCACTGGGTGCAGACTATTAAATACAGGAGTTGGGAGGAGGGGGTTTAGATGTAAACATCATGAAATCTGATGAAGGCTCTCCTCACCCTTTGGTATTGTCACACTTCTCTCCAGAAAGATCAACACCTTCTTAGTTGCCATAGCTTTATCTTTTTATGGCCTCTGGTCTCTGCATGCACATGAAAACAAATTCTTTTTGACCAGCAACAATTTTTCCTTTCTTTGTGCAAAAATAGGGAGGAAGTAGGAAAACCCAGAATTTATTCAGACATTTGACTTTTTTTTTTTAAACATGGTTTTAGTTCTCAATTTTGAAAGATAGAACCATGAAGAGATATTTTTGTGGAATCTCCTTTAAAGGAGATTATACAACTTTGCCACGTAGTAACTGCCTTAATGTTTTGTTTTGTTTTTTTCTATTTCTCATGCAACTCAAAATTTTCAAAACAGATTAGAGGTCAGAGTGCCACTAATTCATTTCAAAAAAGTCTAGCACATGGGGCAATAGAATATATATCAATACTTGTATTGTCGTCCACGCTTTCACAATCTAGGGATCGAAACCTTGGACACTGACTTTCTCTTTATGTAACTTTTGGAAACTACATTTTTATAGCCCCTGGAAAGAGAAGGAAAGAATTGGAGAAATAATGGTTATTTTAGGGACCTAAGCTTAAGGTTGACATTGTGAAATACAGCACCCTTAGAACATCCCATGGTAGTTGCTGCATTTCATGGTACAATATATTATTATCTCTGCATCTTCATAGGTACAGCTTTCTATTGTGTTTATAATTTTTATCACTAAAGTCATAGGACTACTTCAAGCATTATTTTTCTTGGCTACTCTAATTTAAAGATGTATTCTTGTATTTTGATAGACTTCTAAGTTTTGAGCCAGATTTGTTCGTACTAGGTTATCTGTTTAGTCGAATGTAAATTGCAACGGACCCTTTCTGACATTTTGTGTACTTATTTACAACGAAAACATGCAAAACTCATAACCCTGATGTGAGTACACAATGCTCTTTGTTCCCTATTTTGAGTAGGTAACAATGCCAAACTCTAAAGAGGGGTAAATTATAAACGCTTTGTGGCTTTTGTGGCAAAAACAGAGGTTCTTTGCAATGATTAAGTATTCGATAAATTATGGTTGTGATGGGTTACTCCTAATTTTATTGTGATCGTTACAGAATTCAAATCATAAGAAGAAAAACTATTTCCAGGGATAAAGGACAGCTCTGTTCAAAGCTCAAAATGAGTTCCAGGTCTGTAAGATACAAAAAAAGAAAGAATTATGTTAATAACAAACCACACACTTGATATCTTGCACATTAATCTTGGTCCTAAATGTTTCCCTAAGAAAATGAAATCTCTGTTTCATAACTGTTTGACTGTATTTATGTAGGTTATTTTTTTTATAATGAAGAAAAGTGTGTCCTTTACATTACATGACTGGCCAAAGATGATTATTAAAAGTACAAATACCTGACCATTTCTTTGTGGCTTGTGCCATTCTGTTATGTAATTAAGTATTATAATAGTCAATCACTGAATATTTAACTGTACTGTTTCATAAGGTTCTTGACATGGCTAGAAGAACCAAATGGACCATTTTGCAAAATGCAAAAATCATCTTTTTATTTTCTTGATCCATGGAGCCAATCTTTTAGCTTTCAACCGTGAATTTTTTTGTTATTCAGAATAACCTGAAATTAACTCTTAAACAATAAAACATTGAAATTTCTTAAAATCTAAAATTAAGCTGCCATTTTCAACTTATTTTCTGGTTTTGAACTGTTTTAAGAGATTTGATCTTCTCCTTAACCAAAAAGTACTAACTTACTGCTTAGAGGCCAACCTGCACACCATCTGACCCAGAATGAGGAATTTTTTTAAGGGTGTTCACTTTGAATGAGCCGAAACAATTCCTACCTCAAGGCTTCTATCTGCTCAACCTCTGAAGCATAAATCTGAAGATGTTTTTATCATCTTTGGAAGTAATCTTTGCTCCTATTAATTTAATAGAGAGAGATTTTAAAACCAAGTGAATAAGTGTAACAGCAACAAATCTTGAGGAAAACCCAAGCCACCAGCCTGGCAAATGTCAAAGTGTTACCATTTGCTGGTAAAAAATAAGTATTTTAAGTTCAGATCTAAAGTAATGAAAGTAAGCAGAGTGGTCCACCCACGAGAACCATCTGGATATCTTGGGTTAGGGGAGGCAAAGGGAAAAATGCAGGGGCAGGAGAGAGGGGGTAAATCCTGAGTTACCTCCCAGTCTACTCATGGGCCACCACCTACACCCTGACCCATGTTCCAAGGTCAAACCATGGCCTCCTGGGGAAACTAGAAGTTTCCTACTAAATATGAAACATCCTAGAATACGAAATATCCATATATTATACATGTTGAACCAGAATCTACCATTTTGTTTGCTACGACTAAATCTTGAATTTTGGTTAAAAGAGAAATAAAGGAACACGTTGTCCAAAAAAGCTATTGTAAATAGAGATCATCTCCGACGTATCAAATGTATACATCCTCCCCTCCTGGTTCCCAGCCCTGACCCCAAGCATTTTTGTTTTAATGATCTCAGGATTAAGCGGGAGCTTTCAGCGCTGATTATGCTGAACCGCATGTTATAATTAGGAACTTACGTTTAGATTTATTTTTTCAATCGTCACCCAAATGCTGCTAAGAGATATACTCAATAAGTATACACTTCTAGATATCTTTCTAAAGAGAAAAATGACCCAGAAATTATGGACTGGTTGGAATATGGGTGAATTGGAAAGTTGATAAAAGGTCCTAATTCTACAGAAAAATATGCAGTTGGTGTGGAAGGATTTCCCAGAAGTATTTCAGTTTGCTTGAATTCTATGCTGCAGCCGAATTTCCTTAAGGTTGTTATTAATTTCCCTTTAAAATGAGGACTTCCTAAAACAAGCATGAATTAATAATGTAGTCCAGAATTGGGCCCATGTGAGCCAGCCATGTACAGTACTGCCCCCAAAATCCAGGGGCCCATTGAAAAGCCAGTCTTTGTGCTACTGAGTATTGGGTCTATTCCTTGAAATAACCCTACCTTGTAGGGAGGCCCTGGAGGCTCTCAAGCAGAGATTTATATATATATATATATATCTTTATTGGAGTATAATTGCTTTACAATGTTGTGTTAGTCTCTGCTGCATAATAAAGTGAATCAGCTACATATATACATATATCCCCATATCCCCTCCCTCTTGAGCTTCCCCTCCCACCCTCCCTATCCCACCCCTCTAGATGGTCACAAAGCACCAAGCTGATCTCCCTGTGCTATGCAGCAGCTTCCCACTAGCCATCCATTTTACATTTGCTAGTGTATATATGTCAATGCTACTCTCTCACTTCGTCCCAGCTTCCCCTTACTCCACTGTGTCCTCAAGTCCGTTCTCTACGTCTGCATCTTTATTCCTACCCTGCCACTAGGTTCATCAATACCGTTTTTTTAGATTCCATATATGTGCGTAAGCATCCGGTATTTGTTTTTCTCTTTCTGACTTACTTCACTCTGTACGACAGACTCTAGGTCCATCCACCTCATTACAAATAACTCAATTTCGTTCCTTTTATGACTGAGTAATATTCCATTGTATATATGTGCCACATCTTATTTATCCATTCATCTGTCGATGGACATTTAGGTTGCTTCCAAATAAGTCCTGACAATTGTAAATAGTGCTGCAATGAACATTGTGGTACATGTATCTTTTTGAATTATGGTTTTCTCAGGGTATATGCCCAGTAGTGAGATTGCTGGGTCATATGGTAGTTTTGTTTTTTTAAGGAACCTCCATACTGTTCTCCATGGGAGCTGTATCAATTTACATTCCCACCAACAGTGCAGGAGGGTTCCCTTTTCTCCATACCGTCTCCAACATTTATTGTTTGTAGATTTTTTAATGATGGCCATTCTGACCGGTGTGAGGTGATACCTCATTGTTGTTTTGATTTGCATTTCTCTAATGATTAGTGATGTTGAGCATCTTTTCATGTGTTTGTTGGCAATCTGGATGTCTACTTTGGAGAAGTGTCTACTTAGGTCTTCCACCCTTTTTTCTTAAATTAATTAATTTATTATTTATTTATGGCTGTGTTGGGTCTTCCTTGCTGCGCACAGGCTTTCTCTAGCTGCAGCGAGCGGGGGCTACTCTTCGTGACGGTCCACGGGCTTCTTATTGCGGTGGTTTCTCTTTATTGCCGGCACGGGCTCTAGGCGCACGGACTTCAGTAGTTGTGGCTTGTGGGCTCTAGAGCACAGGCTCAGTAGTCATGGCACATGGGCTTAGTTGCTCAGCAGCATGTGGGGTCTTCCCGGACCAGGGCTCCAACCCGTGTCCCCTGCATTGTCAGGCGGGTTCTTAACCACTGCACCATCAGGGAAGTCCCATTCTGCCCATTTTTGGATTGGGTTGTTTGCTTTTTTGATACTGAGCTGCATGAGCTGCTTGCAAATTTTGGAGATTAGTCCTTTGTCAGTTGCTTTGTTTGCAAATATTTTCTCCCATTCTAAGTGTTGTCTTTTCGTCTTGTTTATGGCTTCCTTTGCTGTGCAGAAGCTTTTAAGTTTCATTAGGTCCCATTTGTTCATTTTTTTTTTTATTTCCATTCCTCTAGGAGGTGGATCAAAAAGGATCTTGCTGTGATTTATGTCATAGTGTTCTGCCTATGTTTTCCTCTAAGAGTTTTATAGTGTCTGGCCTTACATTTAGGTCTTGAATCCATTTTGAGTTTATTTTTGTGTATGGTGTAAGGAAGTGTTCTAATTTCATTCTTTTTCATGTAGCTGTCCAATTTTCCCAGCACCACTTATTGAAGAGGCTATCTTTTCTCCATTATATATTCTTGCCTCATTTGTCAAAGATAAGGTGACCATATGTGTGAGGGTTTATCTCTGGGCTTTCTATCCTGTTCCATTGATCTTATTTCTGTTTTTGTGCCAATACCATATTGTTTTGATTACTGTAGCTTTATAGTATAGTCTGAAGTCAGGGAGCCTGATTCCTTCAGCTCTGTTTTTCTTTCTCAAGATTGCTTTGGCTATTCGGGGTCTTTTGTGTTTCCATACAAATTGTAAAAACTTTTGTTCTAGTTCTGTGAAAAATGCCATTGGTAATTTGATAGGGATTGCATTGAATCTGTAGATTGCTTTGGGGAGTATAGTCGTTTTCACAATGTTGATTCTTCCAATCCAAGAACATGGTATATCTTTCCATCTGTTTGTATTGTCTTTGATTTCTTTCATCAGTGTCTTATAGTTTTCTGCATATAGGTCTTTTGCCTCCTTAGGTAGGTTTATTCCTAGATATTTTATTCTTTTTGTTGCAATGGTGAATGGGAGTGTTTCCTTAATTTCTCTTTCTGATTTTTTGTTGTTAGTGTATAGGAGTGCAAGAGATTTCTATGCATTAATTTTGTATCCTGCAGCTTTACCAAATTCACTGATTTGCTCTAGTAGTTTTCTGGTGGCATCTTTAGGATTTTCTCTGTATAGTATCATGTCATCTTCAAACAGTGACAGCTTTACTTCTTCTTTTCCAATTTGAATTCCTTTTATTGCCTTTTCTTCTCTGATTGCCATGGCTAAAACTCCCAAAACTATAATAATAATAGTGAATAATAGTGGTGAGAGTGGGTACCCTTGTCTTGTTCCTGATCTTAGAAGAAATGCTTCCAGTTTTTCACCATTGAGAATGATGTTGGCTGTGAGTTTGTCACATATGGCTTTTATTTTCTTGAGGTAGGTTCCCTCTATGCCCACTTTTTCAAGCAGAGATTATGAACTTGGGCTACAGCAGGAACTCGCCATGCAAGTGTATCCTAGGTCACCTTAAAGTATCCATCCACCCACCAGGCTGCAAAGAGACCCTCAGTAGGTAAATAAAACAATATTTAAATGTGTGAAGTTCCTTTATTGGTCCCTTCTCTATTTGATAGTATGGAGAGAATAAAATATTTCTCTATATCATTGGGTCATTGGTTTTCCCAAGCACTAAAAAAATGATAATAGGAACATTGTATTTGAGTCAATATTTATATAGTACTTAGAACAGGGTCTTATATATAATAAATGCTTTATACATTTTTTATATTAAAAGAAATTGTAAAGAATTTAAACAATGGTGGATCATATTTTCAAATGGTTAAGGAAATTCAGGAACTTGCTTTGCTTTGGAAACAATTCTAATTAATTATTGATATTTTACATGTTCATAAGTTTACTGGTGATTTCTGTTTTTTCTCACTTGAGAGCTGAATGTGTGAGCTAGACTATTTCTCCCTGTAGGGCCTATTTTCTGCTATGAACTGAAAATTTATGTTTCTCTTTACCAAAATCTAAATTCAATACTATACCATCTATTGCACTTTGAAAGATGCAAACGTTGGAATTTCGTAACTATTCATGGAGAAATAAGGCAAAAGCATTATCTGACAATTGAAGGTAGAAAGCAATTAAGGCAGCCATATAAAGTACAACTTGAAGTGGAAAATTATGGATTGCAAGCCTTTTCATGGAAATCTATGTGTTTTCTTGTCTAGACAAAACTGGCTCATTTCCCAAGCTTTGCAAAAGCTATCCATGAGCTCTCTGGGAAAAAACAAATAAATATTACGGTCTCTCCCACACTGTCAAGGAAAAGCCAATTCCAATTATTACAATTGATGGGTGAATCAATTTGGGGCAAAAACAAAACACACACACATACAAAACTTCCTGTTCCATTTTAGGTAACTAAAGTTAAACAGAATACATTTTAAAATTGTGGGCCAATGTAGAAAGGTTATTCTTTTTTTCATTTATTGTGAGTTTTCATGTTTCATTGTTATTAGAAGTGAGCAGTGATGTGACTCATGTACAACAGCAGGTACCGTGAACAAAGCACTAAGAATTTGGCTCTCAGATACTTCAGGTGATGTGAGCTGCAACAGAATGTTTTTGTGTGTGCATGTGTCTTTTTAAATATTTTCCGAGTAGACGAATTTTTTAAAAATTTTATTTATTTATTTTTGGCTGCGTTGGGTCTTCATTGCTGCGTGGGGGCTTTCTTTAGTTGCGGCGAGCGCGGGCTACTCTTCGTTGCGGTGCGCGGGCTTCTCATTGCAGTGGCTTCTCTTGTTGCTTCTCTTGTTGCAGAGCACGGACTCTAGGCAGGCTTCAGTAGTTGTGGCTCGCGGGCTCTAGAGCACAGGCTCAGTAGTTGTGGCTTGCAGGCTTAGTTGCTCTGCAGCATGTGAGATCTTCCCGGACCAGGGCTCAAACCCGTGTCACCTGCATTGCCAGGTGGATTCTTAACCAATGTGCCACCAGGGAAGTCCAACGAATATTTTTAAACTAAGTGTGTATGCTACCTCAGCCTAAATTAAGTGGAGGGCCAAAGATGAGATGTTGATGAAGGACAGAGATGTTCCAGCCCGTTCAGTCTGAACCATCTGGTTGCTCCAAGTACCAGGCAGTCCCCGACTTATGACTTTCCAGCGTTATGATGGTGTAAAAGTGATATGCAAATGTTGAACTTTGATTTTTCCCAGCCTGGCATGATGCGGTGCCATGCTCTCTCATGATGCTGGCTAGTGGCAATGAGCCAGCTGTCAGTCAACCACATGATCACGAGGGTAAACACTACCCAGACCACTATTCTCTTTTTCACTGTCAGTACAGTATTCAATACATTACATGAGATATTCAACACTTTATTATAAAATAGGCTTTGTGTGGGCTTCCCTGGTGGCACAGTGGTTGAGAGTCCGCCTGCCGATGCAGGGGACACGGGTTCGTGCCCCAGTCCGGGAAGATCCCACATGCCACGGAGCGACTGGACCTGTGAGCCATGGCCGCTGAGCCTGCGCGTCCGGAGCCTGTGCTCCGCAACGGGAGAGGCCACAACAGTGAGAGGCCCGCGTACCGAAAAGAAAAAAAAAAAAAAGCTTTGTGTTAGATGATGTTGCCCAACTGTGTTCTCGTGTAAGTGTTCTGAGCATGTTTAAGGTAGGCTTGGCTAGTTATGATGTGCAGTAGGGTAGGTGTATTAAATGCACTTTCAACTTAAGATATTTTCAACTTATGATGGGTTTATGCAGACGTAATTCCTTCATAATGGGAAGAAGACCTGCACTTCCTATAAATATTTCCAACTCCAAACAAAAGAAAACTGAAAGGGGTTTGTTGTAGGGCCAAGCAAAGAACATTTCCTTTTGCTCTTTAGGTAGACAGTTTCTTGGTGGCCGAATCCAGTTGTGACTCCCGATTGACTTAGAGATGCAGGAGAACAGCTCCTGGACTCAAGGTGCTTGCGGTCCGGTGAGTGGAGAGACGCTGTGTGAAAAGGGCCATGGTACAGCTACAATTCTGTGCAACAGTAAAAGTAGTTAAATAATTCAGCCTGGGTGGATCTGGAAAGGCTTGACAGAGAAGCTGACATCCTACTGGGAACTGGAGCAATGACTGGGAATCAACCAGTTAGTCTGGGGGAAAAGAACTTCTAGGCCAGGAGAGCAACATGAGCACGTGCTCTGAGATGTGAACTTGGGGGAAGCGTCTCCTACACACTGTAAAAAAGATTAGACTTTGTTACCTAGGTAGTGCCTAATGCAATGTCCGGCACATAACAATCATTCAGTTAAAAAGTATGGGAAGAAGTGTACTGGTTTTCAGGGCTACCGTTACAAAGTACACGAACCAGGTAACTTAACAGAATTTCTTGTTTCACAGTTCTGGAGGCTAGAAGTCCAAAATCAAGGTACTGGCAGGGACACGGAGAAGGATCCTTTCTTGCCTCTTTCAGCTCCTGGTGGCCCCAGATGTTCCTTGGTTTATGGCAGCATAACTCCAGTTTCTGCCTCGATCTTTATACTGCCATCTTACCTCTGTGTCTGTTTCTGTGTTTTCTCTCCCTGTGTCTCTGCTTTCTTTTCTTGTAAGGACACCAGTTATATCAGATTAGGAATCACCTTAATTGAGTATGACTGCATCTTAACTTGATTACGTCTTCAAAGACTCTTTTTCCAAGTAAGGCCACATTCACAGGTAGCAGGGGTTAGGACTTCAGCATAATTTTGTAGGGGACCCAGTTCAAACCCCAACGAAAGGTATGAGCCATTCAAGTTTTGTTGCAGGAGACTTGGACCATATTTTAGAAAATTGACTCTAAATGCAGTGCCAAGGCTATATTAGAGTGCTGGAGAATTGGAAGGAAGGCCAGAGTAAGGGCTATCAGTCAAGGAGTTGTTGAGAGAAGACAGAGATGATGAAAACTTGAACTGAGGAGATAGCAGTGGAGACAGAGAAAGGGAGGGGAATCCTACTTCCATAAACTAATCAAAGTGAGGGACTTGACAACTTATTAGATATAGGTAGGATTCAAGGTGATTCCCAGATTTCCAGCTTAGGAGGCAGACTTGACCAGCAGTAATACCTTAACACCAATACAGAAAGTAACAGGAAAAGGTTGTTTCCCAAAGGGTATTGATGCATTCAGTCTTGTACATATTGTATTGGAGATACACTTGTGGGAAAGAGTTAGTATAGATGGCATTGTCCAGTAGAACTCTCTACAGTGACGGAATTGTACTGTATCGGTGCTGTCTGGTAAAACAGCCGCTGGCTATATGTGGCTAGTGAGTCCTGAAATGTGCACACAAGGAGCTGAATTTTTAGGTTAATTTTAATAAATTGAATTTCTAGTAGCCTTAGATGGCTAGTGGCTACCATAGTAGGCAGCACTGTTCTAGCAGGTATTTGGCTATATGTATTTAATGTTTGGGCGAGATATGCAGAAAGAGCATGGTCTAGACTGGAACTTGAGTTTCAGGAGTCATTAGCTTAGAGGCACTTGCTGAAGCCTTGTGAGCGCATGAGCCCACGGTGAGGAGGGGGGCAGATGCTAACAGAAGAATTAACGATGAAACTCTGTGGAAACACTGGTGTATAAGTGGTGCACCACGGAAGAGGGTGAGAAAACAGCTCCTGAGAAGGAGAAAGGAAAAGCAGAAGAGAGAAAGGTGCTGCAAAACCAGGAGAGAAATTTCAAGGAGAGAGCAGTCCACCGTGACATAAAAAATATATATATATAATAAACTATGAGAAAAGACTTTCACCATTACAGTATTCTTTTGCCAGTAAATGCAGTGGTCATATTTTGTTCGCCAAAAGTACATTGTGCTCTAACCATGGATTTTTATCTATATTCTATTTATCTTTATTCTCCCCCATCACCCCCCATTGACGTGAAAGACATTTCAAAGGTTTGTGGCAGCAACAATAAGAAATTTATGAAGGTGGGACTATACATGAAATCTAGTGGGGCAGGAGAAGATGGCCAAGAGACTGCTCACTGGAAATCCAGAAGAGTATGCCCCTAAAAACTCAGCCCCATAGCAGGAGAGCCCAGAAATTCTTTCCCATGAGGTCCTCAGTAGAGATTTATAATTTTTGTCAAACACTTCTACAGATAGCAATATCTTAACCTTTCATGGACTCCACCTAACTACTCTGTAAAGTGGGTGGAATTATTTCCAGTTTACGAAAGAGGAGGTTGGTGGCCCCTGGAGTTTCAGCATCTTGTCTCACATGATGCAAGTTGCCCATAGTAATGCAGAGGCAGGAATCCAAGTTCATCCGTCTTCAATGTTCTTTTCACCTTAACAGTGTTTCCTAAACTTGAGACATTTACAAATGCCGTCATGATCTTTGCCATATCTCTTCACACCTGTACTATTAAATACTAT
Organism: Grampus griseus; assembly: GCF_964374135.1. NCBI lineage: Eukaryota > Metazoa > Chordata > Mammalia > Artiodactyla > Delphinidae > Grampus > Grampus griseus. Next base: position 13,397,227 of record NC_139019.1, read on the forward strand.
CACTTAATATTTTTAAAAGTAAACTTAAGTTATTTAAAAGCCAGATATTCATAACCTTACTTGAAAGACCAGTATCGTTTGTCATAATTAAATGATTTTTAAATAAGAGTAAATTATAAAGAATCATTTTTACAAAACATTAAAATGTTATTAAATGCTAGCTAAATAACTGCTGCCTGTCAAAGACTTTGAATCTGAACCTTTCTTTTTATTACAAAGGAAGATGAACAAATGGTTAAAGTGGTTCTAAAAACATGCTCTACCCAAAGGAGAATATCTCCTCACCTTTTGAAAAGGGTTGCGTCTAATAGCAGTGGTACTCAGGGATAAAACGTCCTGCTTTCCATTAAAGAATAAATAGTGTAAGGTCATCTCCCTTTGCCATTTTACAGACTTTTTAAAAAGTACTAGGAAGTTATCATTTCAACACAAAGTAAAGCCATAAGGAGGCTGTGAATTATAATCCAGGACTCTTACATAGTTTCTGAGGCCACTTGATACTTCCTCGGGAATAAATTGTCTAAAAGATCCTTTCTAGATACTCTGCGTTGCAGACAAAATGATCCTGCACTATAGATTCCCAAGGTGCCATTCTGTACATTTCACTGATTATATAATATTATGGCTTTTAGAGCAACGTGAGTTAAACGCTTCCTTAGCAGTGTGACTGTTCTCTTTTAGAGGAGCTAAAGGACAAAATAGACTCCACACTCAAATCAGTTTAGAGTCAAAAACTGGATAAATTGAGGAATTGGTGTTAAGCATAAAAATAGAGCCAGGCGTTGGACTAGACTATATCCCCTGATATGAGAGGACCCTCACGCCCTCGTCAAGATTTCAGGGACCAATCACCATACCTCTACCTTTATAGGACTGATCCAGGTGACTGACAAAGCAGGGTTTTTATTCTTGGGCAGAAGTCTTAGCCATAATCTGATCCTGGGGGGTGCCACCTTCTGAAGGACATTCCCAACAAGAACCCTTGAGTCCTAAAGGTAACCCCTCTCAGGTAAAATGCAGGATTAACCTTGTCTGTATAAATTTCCACTTTATAGCAACCAATACCTCAAATAAGTTCTAGGGTGTGTCTTTGATGTGAACCACATTAAGAGAAAATATTTTGAAATAAAACAAGAAGAGAAAGATCTCTTAGATTGTATTTTTTTTTTTTTACTAGCTAGGTTTTATGGATCTATTTTTTTAAGCTTGAGTTTAAGCTAAGAAAAGAAACTTTGCTTTTTATGGCAAGAGTTCTTGAGTAGAAAGGCAGCTTACAATGGAAAGCATCTTGCACAAAAGTTTTGGTAATCAGAGGGGGAAAATGCAGAGTTGCTTTGTAAATTTTGACATTGAAAGGCCAATGCAATGTAAATATGACTTCCTAGAGTGTAAACAGCAGTGGTTTGAAAATAAAAACTTGTACAAAACGGGCAGCTATCTAGTTAGAAGAAAATGTGTCTAATAAGCATGTATGCGTGAGATGCCTTGAATATTTTTGAAACTGTACTATAATTACTGAAGAGGTAAAATTTCCAGGACTTTTGAAACCATGAGAATAAAAGGTCATAGGGTTTTCCCTCCAGAAAAAGACAGCTATACTTTTTGGTATTCTTTACATATTTAATTTAACAGCATAAAGCACATCCTTCGCACATAATTCACATACTTGGAAATGTTTGAAATTATTAATGGAGCCATGAGTTCTTAAACTTTAAAGTATCCACTGTCTCTTATTTTAGAAAACAGATGAAAATATCAGTATAAAAAAGTATAATTCTATTCATTTGATTTACGATCTCCATTGTATGAAATAAAAATTAGCCTCATGTTGAGAAAATCCAAAAGTTTACCAAAAATATTCTTTAATTCAAATGTTTTCCACTACTAGGAGATTTTATATTCACTGTCCTTACCTTGGACTCCTGAAAACTGACTATGTTTTCAGACTTAGACGTACTTTTCTATCCTTTTCCATCCTGGATTTTGTGTGATTCAGGCACATTCTCAACAGAGAGTCTTTTTTTCTCTCTCCCTAAAGGCTACAAGCAATTGGAAAGGGCAGAGTCTTTGCTGTGGATGTACTTGAATGGGGCTGCAGTGCAGAAAGGAGGTGGGTCGGGAACATTTGCTTTATAGTCTACTCAAGTGCAAAAACTCCTGCTTTCCAGACCACACTGGGCACTCAGGCAACAGTAAGCATGTGTGTTAAATGATCCAGTGAATAAATGAATCGTCACTTTCTTTTCTGCCTATAAATCTGTAATCCAAGAATCTGCAGCAGCGCAACCTACTGGATTTTCATACCCAGTGTCTATCCCTGTGTATGTATTCCTTGCAGTTTATTCTGTATATTTTCCTGCAGACATCAGTGGTGTGTGTTTTTATGTTCTTTTTTGGTTTGGGGGATATATCCAGCTTCCCGATATCATTAAGAGACACAGGCCACAAAATACATGTACTATTGCAAAAAACGGTTTGTTCACTTCTCCTTAAATTCTCCCATTCTGCTTTCATGACATTCACATGTGTTCATCTCTATCTTTCTTAGAGTCTTACACATTCATAACTGACAACCTCTTTCCCAATTCCATTTTTTTTTTTTTTTCCGGTACGCGGGCCTCTCACTGTTGTGGCCTCTCCCGTTGCGGAGCACAGGCTCCGGACGCACAGGCTCAGTGGCCATGGCTCACGGGCCCAGCCGCTCCGCGGCATGTGGGATCCTCCCAGACCGGGGCACGAACCCACATCCCCTGCATCGGCAGGCGGACTCTCAACCACTGCGCCACCAGGGAAGCCCTCCAATTCCATTCTTATATGTGAAATTAACCAAACATGTCCTTTTTTGCAGATTTTATCATTTTTCCTTTTATAGCTTTGTCTGTTTGTCCGTCCGTCCATTCACTGATCCATCCTACAACGACGTAATTCATTGAGTGTACCTTTAACTGATTCCGTTACCAATTCATGTATTTATTTTTGAAAAAGGTTTGCTCATAGATTGTCTGCAGAGTAGACAGCAGTCTTGGTAAATTTCACTGGAAATTTTTCATATGTGATGAAGATGTATTTGTCTCCTAAGAGTTTGGGCATTCCTTGTCCTGATATTTCAGGGGACATTTGATCTTCAAAGGAGTGATCCAAGCGGCTTTTGCATACCCCCCTTCCAATGATTCTTGCCAAGAACGCTGTGGGTGGTATCTGCGCCTCATGGCCATGTGGATACCATAGAAGCAGCAGGGAAGAAGGGCTTTTAAACAAGCTACTCTGTGCCATTTCGTGATCTCCATTTCCATTTATCAAAAGGACTTCTCAGAATTTAAGGACACTTAATGCAAGCATCAGTAGATTTGATTCTTGATAGAAGCTTTTGGAGATGTATATTTCACTTGGTACTTTCTGCCAGTGCTATTTTCCCTGCTCAAAATAATGCCTGGGGGCTTCCCTGGTGGCGCAGTGGTTGAGAGTCCGCCTGACCATGCAGGGGACACGGGTTCGTGCCCCGGTCCGGGAAGATCCCACATGCCGCGGAGTGGCTGGGCCCGTGAGCCATGGCCGCTGAGCCTGCGCGTCCGGAGCCTGTGCTCCGCAGCGGGAGAGGCCGCGGCAGTGAGAGGCCCGCATACCGCAAAAAAAAAAAAAAAAAAAAAAAGTAGTGATAATATCCTCCCAGTTATTGTTATACTGTGTTATCTCCCAATGGGTATCACCCTACTACTAAGATAAACAGGTTGAGTTTGCCCTCAAGACATCAGATAGGTAGAAATTCACTTGGAATAGGTATTCAGATATGAAAATATGTTCATTCCTACAAAATATTCTAAAGTCATATTCTAAGTTCATATAAAGTCATCTTTCTTTCTGCTTCTGTTTGTCTTGCAATGTCACAAGGCCAGGAGGAGGGTTCCAGGTTTCTTCTAACTCTATCGTCTTAATATTTGTCTTTGATCCTTTCCTCTCTGTGTGTGTGTCCAGGTATCAAGGCATCAGCATCCTTGTTTCTAAGCTCTATCAGAAAAATTAGCAGCTGTTGCCAATGTCCATTTAGCTGCCAGTCCTCTGAAAAGGACATAGGAGAGAAAACAATGTACAAAGAGAGCACTAGGTCCTTCTGCAGTGCCATGGGCACATGGAATACATGACTTGGTAGCGGAAATGGTCCTTGTTTTGAATTTGAAGCCATACTACCTTTTCCTGGCACATAGACATTGATACTCTAGGACTCTTGATAGTTCTATATGGAAAAAGTACTTCCTGTTTATATAAGTCATTGCTTGTGGCAATAAATGGCTCCAAGTATCAAAGGGTAAAAGAAACTGTGTGGCAAGCTATGCATACTTTTTCCATAATAGCGCTTATTTCCAAATTAAAAATATGTGCTTACGTGTATGTGTGTGCATGTATTCTGCGAAAAAAATATATTTACGTATTTCTATTTCCCCAAATATATATGTTTCTGGGTATAAAATATCAAGAAAAGATACTTTGTGACAACATGTAGATATAAATATCTCCAGGTGTTATTTGTCTTAGTCTGTTCAGGCTACTATTGCAGAAAGGCACTGGGTGACTTATAAACAACAAAAATGTATTTCTCACAGTTCTGGAGGCTGCAAGTCCAAGAGCCTGCTGGCAGACGCGGTGTTTGGTGAGGGCCCACTTCCTCGTAGATATCTGCCTTCTCACTGTCACCTCACGCGGCAGAAGTAAGAGCTAGCTCTGTGAGGTCTCTTTTATAAAGGCACTAATCCCATTCATGAGGGTTCTACTCTCATGACTTAATCACCTCCCAAAGGCCCCACCCCTAGGACCATCAACTTGGGAGTTAAGATTCACTCAGCATGATTTTGAGAGGGCTAGAAACGTTCAGACCATAGCATTACTTATCATTCTTCATTATTTTTATAATTATCGGGTGCTATTTATTCAATTATGACAAACTGTATCCTTGCAAAAATTCTCAGAGGGTTTTTGACCTACTGTAGAATAAATAGGAAAAACTCAGAGAAACCTGGTGTACGCTCTGGAAAAATACACATCCAGGTGTCCTGGCCGAAATCCCCCAGACTCCCCTACTCTACTCCCACCTTGGGGAGCAGTGCAGAGCCATCGTGAATTACTGATGAGAATCCTGTTGCCAAGCACTAGAGAGGAGAGCCATTACCATGCTCCTGAGTCTCCCAGGGCAGAATTTTCCCGACGGAGGTGCCAGACTGCCATCTTTTTCTGAGTGTGAATTCCCTTAATACCAGGGCATGATTATTGGCAAAGAAAAGAAAGAAAAAACTAAAAGCGTTACTGAATGCACAGCAGTGCTAGGCAATCTGGATGCATTCCTATAATCCAGTGCTGGGAGTATGAAAGAGAGACGAAAAGTGAACCCGTTATAGATGCAGGTTTTAGGAATCCACTCCACCTCCACCGTAAGTATAGTTCATTCCTCGGGGGCCTAAATCAAGCCGTGCAGGTCTCCACAGAACAATTAAGTGTCTTCTCTTTCAAGATGAACAGAATGTAGGCAGGCAGGAGAGAGATTTCAGAGCCCTCACAGCTGCTAAAATGTCAGAGCTGAAAGCCTAAGATTGCCCCTCCTTCCTGGTCCAAAAGAAGTTGTTCAACTGCCTAAGAAAAATGGTAACTTCAGAGGCAATTCTTGGAGTTCATGTAATGATGGTTAGTACCGTGGTAGCTTGCATGGCAGTTCTGAAATCCCTAATTGGTTTACACTTAAGCTTTTCCTTAAAGATTTACTGTTTATTGTAGCTGATTACAAAAGAGAGAAGTACATATTTCTTTTCTTATGAATGACTTAAAATGCAGTATGTATACCACCTGGGATAGAAAAGTACATGCCAAGCTAGGTATTAATCCTTTTTAAACATATAAATATTTCCTTTCCATTCAAGACATTTATGTGCACCTACTATGTACCATAAACCTACGTCAGGGGCTGCCAGGACACAATAAGAAAAGGATTTAATCCTGTCTCAAAGGAGTTTTTAGTGTAATAGAAGACATATCTGTCGTCTGTTGCCGCAGCAATACTGTGATACAAATCATCCCAAAACTCAGTATTCTAGCTCCCACGTCTGTGGTTCATCTGGGCATCCATTGACTCCAGCCAGGCTTGGTTGAGCTTGGCCCTGAGCTGCAGGTTGGGGCCAGTTCTGTCTGCTCATCTGATGAGATGATGGACCTCTCGTCATCCTAAGATCAGTGGACCAGTCGAGCATGTTCTTCCCATGGTGATGACAGAAGCAGGTGGGCAAGCCCAACCACACAACCGGCTTTGGACAAATCACATCCCCTAATATTCACTAGCCAAAGCAAGTCACATGGCCAAAGCCAACATCACTGGACCAAAGAAATATACTCTGCCTAGGAAGACTGCAAAGATACGCGACAAAGGATATGGGGATATAGGGAGAAATGCAAAAGTGAGAAAAATAATACAATGAGCCTCATTAGGGAAAGATAAATTCACACATGCCTGTATAACAAAGGGTGGGAATTTCCAAAGGGAAGGGATTAATTATATCTCAAAGACACTAAGGAAGCATTCTTAGTGGAGGTGACATTTGCACTCAGTCACAAAAGGTGTTTGCATTTCAAAAGGCAGACAAGGTGTATGTTATAGGTGTGTCGGGGGGGAGAGGGGTGGACAGATAATAATTTAAGGATGCTCCAGGAGCAATAATGGTGGACACGTGTAGGACAGTCTCAGTGTTAGGTTACAGAGAAGTAAATTCAAAAGAAAACATAGAAATAGAAAAAGTATATCAATAGGAATACTACGAGTAGACAGCAGAGATGTCCTGTGTCAGAAGTTCTTGTGTTATATGTTATTGCCGGAAGTTCTTTGAAAAGACAAGTGTTTGAAAATTCTGAAGGTACGGAATGTGAAAAAGCACACAAGGATGGAGTTTTTGTTTAAGTCTTTAGGGCTATAATTAGAGCTGGAAATGACTTAGAAATTATCCAGATCAACTCACTACTTCACAGATAAAGAAATGTGTATTTTGGAGGTAAATTCATTCCCTCTCTCTCTCTCTCTCTCTGTCTCTATGTATATATATATATATATATATATATATGTGTGTATATATGTATATATACATATATATATGTATATTCACACATCTGTATGAAATAGATAAACATATTTACAAAGAGAATAAATGTCTTCCTAAATAAATCTATCCATCTAAATATGTAAAATATATATTATATAAATATATTAATATAGCACGAGAATAAATTCTTCCATATATATGTATATATGTCTCTCAAGGTTGGGAGAGGGGCAGCTATGAAATGAGCAGACTTCTTAAAGCAGTATTCTAAAGAACTCTCAATCCCTCATAAACAAAAACCACTTGCATCTTCATCAAGTGATCTTTCTGGTTCTGAGGAACAGAATATGAGTCACATTATTCAAATGCAAAGGGAGGAATGATTACTAAGAAGGAAAAATAAGTATTGCCACAGATATTCAAGGCCTGGAAATACCATCTGAAGTGCTAGATCTAATGGAGGAAGGAAGCAGGGGCTCCCCAGAACTCAGACCGCAGAGTTTGGGGTATGGTTATCAAAAGATGGGGGACTGAACCCCAGGGGGCAGGTGAGGGCAGAGACAGCAAATGTTCTCTATACCCACTGGCCAGTCTTCCCCTCTTGGGAAACACATTCCCCTCATTCGTAAATGAAGTGTAACCATCTGCCTAACTAAAGCATAATTAGAAAAGTAAATCAGTTTGTGTTCATAACGTATGAGCTTCCTTCCCAGTATAGAAATAATGAAACTTTGAAGTTGTGCCCTTTAGATAATCGCCATTAACGTGGATCAAAGGTCAGCAAACTACAGCCCTTGTGCCCTTTAGATAATCGCCATTAACGTAGATCAAAGGTCAGCAGACTCTAGCCCTTGGACCAAATCAGCCGACCTGTTCTTACAGGACAAATTTTATGGAAAAATAGCAGCGACTGCTTGTTTACGAATTGTTTATGGCAACTTTTGCACTAAAACAGCAGGGCTGAATAATTGCAACAGAGACAGAACCCATGTGGCCTGCAGTGCCTCAACTATTTCTTATCTGGCCTTTCACAGATAGTGTGCCCACCCCTGATGTAGATATTGGAGGATTAGCCCTTTTCTGGAAGGGGTGAAACGTGCATGTGCTTCCACTTCCGGTGATGGATTCAGCAGGGGTCGGCCCAGGAAGGATGTCAGTGGCCTGAGTGTCACCTCCCTTGCCTCCTTCCCGGGGCTCCGCTCTGGCCATCCTTAACCCTTTGCTCTATCTATGTCCTTTGCCAGACTCCGACCTGAGCATGCGCACACTGAGCACGCCCAGCCCAGCCCTGATATGTCCACCCAACCTGCCGGGATTTCAGAATGGAAGGGGCTCGTCCACCTCCTCGTCCTCCGTCACCGGGGAGACGGTGGCCATGGTCCACTCCCCGCCCCCGACCCGTCTCACCCATCCGCTCATCCGGCTCGCCTCCCGGCCCCCGAAGGAGCAGGCCAGCATCGAACGGCTCCCGGACCACGCCATGGTGCAGATCTTCTCCTTCCTGCCCACCAACCAGCTGTGCCGCTGCGCCCGCGTGTGCCGCCGCTGGTACAACCTGGCCTGGGACCCGCGCCTCTGGAGGACTATCCGCCTGACGGGCGAGACCGTCAACGTGGACCGCGCCCTCAAGGTGCTGACCCGCAGGCTCTGTCAGGACACACCCAACGTCTGTCTCATGCTGGAAACCGTAAGTGTCAGTGGCTGCAGGCGGCTCACGGACCGAGGTCTTTACACCATTGCCCAGCGCTGCCCGGAGCTCCGGCGGCTGGAAGTCTCGGGCTGCTACAATATCTCCAACGAGGCAGTCTTCGATGTGGTGTCCCTCTGTCCCAATCTGGAGCATCTGGATGTGTCAGGTATGTGGCCACGGACCTGCCATCGGCAGGCCCTTCCCAGTGCACCATCCCGAACCCGTAAAGGACGCTGCCACCTGGGAAGGGTCCCCCTTGTGATAGCCAGGGGTCAGGAGGCTGACTCTTCTTCCTGAAAGACTGTCTTTACGGAAGCATGACCCTGGGGGCCAGAGGTATGCCTTTCATCAAATGATGTCAACTTAGAGGAACTAGAGGCACCTTTTGTCTGGCAGTTCAAGTTGGGGTGACTTTTAAGCGTGTCTTTCCTCCCCATCATTCTCAAAGTAATTTCAGAGCAACCGTAGATTATGGGAACTAAACATCTAATCACAGATAAATAGGAACCAACTCTAACTCAAACGGAGGTAGTTTAGAAAGTGCCCTGACATCCACTGGTTACTGTTTCATGGAGCCTGAGTGCTGTGTCTAAGCTGATTCTGTGTTGTGGCCTGTGATTGTGATTGTTCACCATTTTGCAGACATTGGGGAAAATCCATCATGGCCAAGCACCTCTTCCTATTTCACCCCTACTCTCCTCACCCTTGGGTTGATTTTGCACCTTTTCTCAAGCACAGTTCTCAATTAGTAGTGCAAGGTTAGGGCCCACAAGGGAGAGCCTTTTTAGTTCCTTTTAAAAATGAAGGAAATCCCAGCATGGCTGCTTCGCTTGAAGCCCTCTCTCAGGCAGGAAGAATTAAAACCCAGACTCATACTTAGGCGCCAGACAGACGTGGATCCAGCCGGACTAACAGCCTTTCTTTATCTCATCCACTGCTCAGTCAGAAGACGAACATTCGAGAGGCTGAAATGTGTAAGATGCATCAGGGAGTTAAAGAAATGAACAGTGTGAGCTACAACCTCAGGGATTGTTGGGGAAGAGGGTCAAGAAGTAAAAACCACTGTGACGGGTGAATAAACAGAATTGGGGATTTGCAAGCATCTGAGGTAAATGATACCCTCCGGCAAAAGCTGAGGTAAAAGTCGCCTCTCTGAGCTCGCTCTCTCTTTTGAAAACCGACATCTGAAAATATTTCAGATGACAGTCAATTATTTCTCGCAGATTCTTTCCCTTGCTGGAAAGCAGCTCTTTGCCCCCCTCCTTCAGCTGGCTCCAGGACAAAGCCATAGAAACTGTATGTTCAGTTCGTCATGAGCAGCTGTTGGCATAAAGAAGCAGGAAACTAAAAGGTTTTCTTACATTTTCCCCCCAAGGATTTCTGGAAAAAGAAAGCATTGTGATGTGGTAGAAACTAGTTTCAGAACTCTGTGATTTGGGACAATTCACAGCTTTCTCTAGATGTGTTTCCTCTTCGTTTAAAAAAAAAAGGGGGGGGACGGGGGGCTAAGGGATTGGATTCTTTAACAGGCTAAGATTCTGAAGCTTGTGGGCCTCTTTTATAAACACCTCATTTTCTCAGATTAGAAAATGACTCATTTTTGGAATCCTCATCTTAGTTAAAGGGGCAGCCCATGCACCCTCAGTACAGGCTGCAAGTAATTGTGTTCTGTCCTTGGAGTCCGTTTGAAATTCAGAAATGCAGAAACTACTTTGGCTATTTGAGAATGGAAATTTCTGGGCTTCGATCCTGCTTGGTCCCTTTGCTAACCATCATGGAAGCCTTGATGCCCTTCGTCTTTATCAACCTGCCCCGTTGCAGAACCTAAAATATTTATGTATCTTCTTCACATGTCTTCCGATGACACGCTGTGATCTGGGTATATAAAGACTGTGTACACAGGGGAAGCTCTGACTCACCGAGAGCACATAATTGTAGATATTGGCAGGAGTGGTGATGGGTATTTTCAGGTAGGTGAACTGGAAGGACCCAACAAGCCATAGGGATGGATTTGTATCACCACCTCTGAACAGTGCCCTCCAGTTCTGAGGGAATCTAGAAATTGTGATTTCACCCATGCCTCGTTCCCTTTGGGTCTTACAGCTGGCCTCTGACAGTGACCGCCTCCTCAATGGCAATAAACTTGACTTTGGAAGACTCATCGCTGGTCTAGAGCCTAATTCCCCCAGAGGACGTGAGACTGCCCCTCCCATCCCTAGCATGCCCACCTTGAAAGTTATCTTTTCAAGTCACTGAAAGTTACTATAACTAGCTCTAGTGTTTTTTCATTACCACTTATTACCTTTTATTAAAGTCTAGTCAGGGTTCTCCAGAGAAATAGAACCAATAGTATATATATAAAGAGATTTATGAAGAGGAATTGGCTCACACAATTACGGCATCTGAGAAGTCCTACAGTTTGCCGTCTGCAAGCTGGAGACCCAGAAACACCAGTGATGCAGTTAGTCTGAGTCTAAAAGTCTGAGAACCAGGGTTGCTGATGGTGTAAGTCTCGGTCCGAAGGCAGGAAGAGACCACTGTGTTAGCTCAAACATTTAGGCAGAGGGAGAGTTCTCCATCCTCCACCTTTTGTCCTATTCGGACCTCAACAGATTGGATGGTGTCCCTCTGCACTGAGAAGGGCAGACTGCTTGACTGAGTTCCCCGGTTCAAATGTTAATCTTAACCAGAAACACGCTCACAGGCACACCAGAAATAAGGTTTAGCCAAATATCTTGGCATTTCGTCCCCTAGCCAAGCTGACATATAAAATTAAATATCACAATTAATAACATCTTTAAACATCAATGGAATATATTAAGACTAACCAATTTTTTTTTTTTTTTTTTTTTTTTGCCGTATGCGGGCCTTTCACTGTTGTGGCCTCTCCCGTTGCGGAGCACAGGCTCCGGACGCGCAGGCTCAGCAGCCATGGCTCACGGGCCCAGCCACTCCGTGGCATGTGGGATCTTCCCGGACCGGGGCACGAACCCGTGTCCCCTGCCTCGGCAGGCGGACTCCCAACCACTGCGCCACCAGGGAAGCCCCTAAACAATTTTTGAAGTATAAAATCTTGTGATTATTACAAGTGAAACGGCTTCAAAAGGGTCCCCTGTAATTGGAGATCTGGGAGTCCTCCTTACTATTCTTCCTAATCTTTTATATCAGACCAGTTGAATCCTGTCCCTGTGACTCTACTTCCCCAGAATCTCGAGTCCGTCCCCTCTCCCCTGCCTGCCAGCCTGGATGCATGCTTCCCCCATCATTGTCCCTACACCCATCTCAGCCTCATCAACCCGCCCTCCACACAGCCAGCCTCCAAAGGGATGTCTTCAGACTGCAAGTCTCACCATTCATTTTCCTACATAAAATCTCCAATTCCTCCTCACGACATACAGGAAAAAGTTCCTCAGCAGAGTATATATGGCCCTTTGTGAGCTGCCCTTTTCAAGTTCAAACCTCACGCCTTTCCTTTGTAACCTGAGTGCTCCCTTCTATAGAACCAGTTGCATTTCCCAAACACATCATGCCTGTGCACACTGTGATGTATGGGCACTCTCTGACCTGCGTGCCATTCCCTCCTCTGCCCCCTGCCTCTCCCCAACAGCCCTCTTAACAGATTTCTCATTGCTGGAGCCCCAGCGCAAGCATCCCTTAAGTAAAGCCTTCCCTGCCTGATGCCCGGTAAGCTGAAGGTTTCCTCCCAGGTGTCTACCTTTTGAGTATAAGCAGGTAGAGTGTTACTGGGTTTTGCCACTGTATACTTGTATATTTCCAGATTCCTTTCTCTCAATTCATTACAAGCTTTATATGGGCAAAAGTGAGGCATATTTTATCTCTGCACTTTACGATATTGTAATGAAGTGAACAGAGGGGTGTCAAAGCCCTAAACAGTCATCTTGACCTCTGAAGCATTCAAACAAAGTTGTCATTGGTTAATACTCTGAACGAGCATTTAGGAAGCTGTGTGCAGTAAATAAAACTTCCTCACCAGTAAAATTGAGTTCATTAGGAGGATTAAATGAGTTAATTCATGATAAGTCCTCACATGTGTGTTCTGCTGAAAACTATGTAGCAAGCATTCAATAAATCATAACTGTTATCATCATTTTTGGATTGTCATTGTTATTAAGATGCTTGCAGGGCAGAGATTGGTCTTCAGTGACAGTAGCTGGTCTTCATCAGGCCTTTTATATCCCAGAGAAGTAGATATTATTACCCCAATAATGAGAGGAAGTGGTAATGAAGAGCATATTTGTGAAAGCTGAACTAAATCTGGAATTAATTGAAGATATCCCCAGATTTATTCAACCCATACTGTTCACTCTCTGTTGTGTAATATCCCTACTCCTTACCCTGAATGTTAAGGCAGGCCCCCAAGATCTGATCCCAATGGACCATTCCCATCTTAGTTGCCATTAAATCCTATGTTCTAGCCTATCAACACTCCTCACTCCCCCTCTGCCTCTATGCTTTCTTGTCTCTCGAATTTGCTCATACTATTACCTTATACTACCTGGGCTCCATATCTGTGTATTAAAGTTGTTTCTCTCTTCCAAGAATCCCCATATAGGTATCACCACTCCCAAGACTTCTGATGCCCCAGTGTCTAAATATTCACTTCATGCTGACACATCTACTGTAAATCCCTCATGCAATTCATCAGTTGCATGCTATATATACCATCCCTGCTATATTAGAAACCTTGGATCAGGAAACTTTTCCCTAGTCTGACTGTACAAGTCCTATAATCTCACTGAATCTGAGATGCCTCATCTTTAAAAACTGAAGTTTAAATTGAATGATTTCTCAGGTTCTCTCCATGTCTCTTATGTATGAATGCCTCCACTAGCCACAGATATTACCTACTGAGCCATGAACCAATTTATTTTCTTTCCAACCCAAACTTAGCAAATCTGTAAGAATTAAGGCTAAAGCTTAAATTTTAAATTATTGATCTAAAATGATACAAGCATATCAAAATAGTGTCTTTACCAAAACTGAGCTCAGCTAGTATTTCATGAAATTTGGGGCTTAGTTTCAAAAACCAAGCATATATTGGTATCTCCCTGGACCAAATAGAGTATCCTCCCTGGAGTGCAGCAGATTTTACTAGGTTTTTTTTTTTTTAATAGGAAACTGGAACTAAGAGTTTAGGAACAAAGGTTGTCATATCATCTTGAAAAACATCACAGATGGGCAACCACTACTGTGAACATATAAATTCAGCATAAGCAGGATCACAGTCAGTATGAAAAAGAAATTCAAAATAAAGGAAGATTTCCAAGTTACAGTTGAAGGGTACCAACCACGTTCTGCAAAACCACGGAGCCCACTGGAGTAGTGTGGGTAGCCTTGACAAGCTGCATCTTTGTTCTCCAGTGTTGGAGTATATGCTTTGCTCCTTCCTGAAATTCTTTGACTTGGTAGCACATGGCTTCTGAACCTCGTTATTCCCATGACCTGAATTTTATACGAGTTTCCTGGGCAGCCTGCCAGGAGTGGGAGGAAAAGTCCCCGTTAGCACTGTCACGTGGTCGTTTAGAAGCCTCGGAGATGACGTCATCAACCAAGGCACAGAGCTGCCAGGGTTGAGGCACCTGTCTTTAGAGCTGCCAGAGGGATTTGGGGAAAGCAAAGAGAAAATGAAAAGTATATATGCAGTCTATGTAGCAGAATGAAATATATGTATGCATATACATTTATTTATATAATGTGTATCAGCTATGGCTATTAATTATATTCATATACGAAAAATATACTGTACATATTTTAAAGAGTAATAACCAGTGAACTGAAATACACAATTAAATGAGGGCTTCATATGTAACTATATATTCATTATATATTATATATATTATATATGTAATATTCATTATATATAAAATATATAATTATATAATATATAGTATAAATATATGCATATAAAATGCATATACAAACAGACATTCTTAGGGGAAGGGAGGTTGGAAACAATGTTTCAAGAGGCATCTAAAGATATCTTCCTCAGCACTAATTTCCTTATCTGTAAAATGGATTTTTTTAAGAATCAAGTGAGAAAATGTTTATAAAAGCACTTTGTAAACTTCATAATTCAACATAAATAAGAGGCATTATAATTAACTATAGAACAGATAATCAGTTTTTCGATGTAGGTATACATCAGCCACGGTCAACGTCCCGAGGACATTTAAATGTTGGAAGTTGGATTATCCCATCAGGTCTTCTTAGAAAAGACCATACGCACTCTATAAATCATTCATTCATTCAACAGATGCTTAGTGAGCACCAGCTGTGAACCAGGTATGAGGGATACAGCAGTGAACAGTGCAGAGTCCCTTTTCTTAGGAGCTCACATTCCAGAGTGAGGACAGCAAATACATAAGTGAATAAATAAATATATAGTGCCTCAAGGTGATAACAAGTGCTGAAAATAAATGGGGATACCACTTCATACAGGGTGAAGAAGGAAGAATTGTCCAGTAAAGGGACATTTGCTCAGAGACCTAAGAAAGTGGAGGTGGCCCGTGGCGCTATCCAGGGAAACCCTGTCCAGTGCACACATGCTGAGGCAGGGGGGCACCTGAGCCATCTGGGAACCAGCAAGGAGGCCAGTAGGGTTGGAAGAGGGGGTAAGAGATAAGGGCACAGGGGTGCAGGTCCTTGGAGGCCCCTTTCGATTTTACACGTGGTGTGAGATGGTACCATCTGAAGGCTTTGAGCATGATAGATGGAATTCTGTTTTCCAGAATCTCTCTGGCTGCTGTGAGGAGAATAGACCGTAGAGATTGTAAGGGCAGGGCAGGGAAACTGGTTGAGGGGCTAGAGGGATAATCCCGATGACACAATTGTTCTTCCTTGACCAAAGAGGGTTGAACTGAATCCCTAGACGGTCACCTTGTTAGACTAATAACTGTTGGTATATACATTTGCCGTAGTTTTCAGAGTACGTCCGTATCCATTATCTCTCGTTGCATCCTCATTATACCCCGTGGAGGCACGCCAGCTACTCATCCTCATTTCAGAGGAGAGTCGTGAGACTCAGGAAAGTTAAGCCTCCTGCCTCAGGCCATAAAAAGTAGATCTGAACTGGTTTGTGATTCCCAAGCCAATGCTCTCTTTCTGCCACACCCAGGTCATGGCCAACCCTTCTATCTCATATCTCACTTCTTTGGACCAGACCATTGTAGGGTGAGAACTAACCTTTACTGAGCTTCCCGAACTTTCCAGGGCCAGGGCAGGATATTTACACACATGGTCTCATTGCCTCTTCACAGCCACCTTGCAGGGAACGTGCTCATCCTTATTTTAAGACAAAGGAAGTACCGAGAAGGATTGATTTGCCCAACGTCAGGCAACTAGTGATGGATCTGGAATTGGAACCATTATCTTTCTGATTCTAGAGCCCCAAAGCCTCTTAAACCCAAAGTCGTTAAGGGATGAAATGAACATGGAAAGCCCATTCTTGGCGTTCCTCCTCCGTAGGGGCTGGGAAGGGAAGGGGTAACCTCAGGACCTGAATCCAGAGAGGGCTAGCAATCCGTAAAGGAGTCCCGCAACTGCACCCGCAGCACCCCCCCCCCCAATTCTCGGAGGTCGCTCTGAGCGTGTGTTCTGTCTCTTCGTGTAGGGTGCTCCAAAGTGACCTGCATCAGCTTGACCCGGGAGGCCTCCATTAAACTGTCCCCCTTGCATGGCAAACAGATCTCCATCCGCTACCTGGACATGACGGACTGCTTCGTGCTGGAGGACGAAGGCCTGCACACCATCGCGGCGCACTGCACGCAGCTGACCCACCTGTACCTGCGCCGCTGCGTCCGCCTCACGGACGAGGGCCTCCGCTACCTGATGATCTACTGCGCTTCCATCAAGGAGCTGAGCGTGAGCGACTGCCGCTTCGTCAGCGACTTCGGCCTGCGAGAGATCGCCAAGCTGGAGTCCCGCCTGCGGTACCTCAGCATCGCCCACTGCGGCCGCGTCACCGACGTGGGCATCCGCTACGTGGCCAAGTACTGCGGCAAGCTGCGCTACCTCAACGCGAGGGGCTGCGAGGGCATCACGGACCACGGCGTGGAGTACCTCGCCAAGAACTGCGCGAAACTCAAGTCTCTGGACATCGGCAAATGCCCTCTGGTCTCCGACACGGGCCTGGAGTGCCTGGCCCTGAACTGCTTCAATCTCAAGCGGCTCAGCCTCAAGTCCTGCGAGAGCATCACAGGCCAGGGCTTGCAGATCGTGGCGGCCAACTGCTTCGACCTGCAGATGCTGAACGTGCAGGATTGCGAGGTGTCCGTGGAGGCCCTGCGCTTCGTGAAACGCCACTGCAAGCGCTGCGTCATCGAGCACACCAACCCTGCCTTCTTCTGAAGGGACAGCTTCCAGCCGTCGCTGTCTTCATACAGACATGAACGAAACAAAATGTTTTTTCAAAGCAGCGTATGTAAGCGCCGACACCCACTCGTAACAGCTCTTTCTTCCAGGAAGGTTCTTAGGAATCTGGCTTTTCTTTTTCCTTATTTCTCGTGGGCAACAGAGGTCCAGGAAAGGAGGCTGGGGGGCACATTTCTATCGCAGCCAATGGTTTCTTGGGGGGTCAGGTCATTTGTAGGCAGTTTCTCGTCTCAGAAGGATGTACCTCAGAAAGCGGATTGCAGTGTGTTTAGGAACGCGCCTTTTTCTCTCTGTCTCCTTCCTCCTGGCCACAGCCCCGAGGTCTACACCCTGGTCCCTCCTACCCCACTGCTCCCTCTCCTACACTGACAGCAAATTATCAGAATAATAATGCTCTCCAGACCGCCTCCTCTTTCAACTTCTTGATTGGCCTAAAGCACATTTTTCAGCCTCACCCCCAAGCAAATTCTTGTTAGATAAACGTCACAGCACCTGGTATATATGAAGCGCTTCTAAACCTTTTTAAAGAATCATTGGTGGCAGGCAGCACGGTGGAGGAAGAGACCTGCGTTGTTCCCCCACCTCCCAGCTCTGCCACTTACGAGCTGTGTGACCTTGGGCAAGGCACTTGACCTCTCTGGGCTTCGGCTTCCAGCACCGAATGAGAGGCCATTCTCTGATCTGATCGAGGATTAGCTTCATGCCCATTTTAGAGCCGAGGGAATAGAGACAGCAGTAAACACAGGCTCCTTGGCATAGAGCACAGGAGACCTCTACCTCTTCCAGGGGTGTTGATTCTGTGAATGCTTTGAGGCACGCCACCACCGGCGTCCTGTATGTCCTTCACTCCGATCTGAGTATCACTCACAGCCTGTTTGTTTTGGTGAGCGAGTCTCTTGGTCATCTTCTCCTGCCCAGCTAGATGGATGGTTTCCATACACAGATGCTTTCGGCATCACTCCACTCCACACCATTGTATGGAGGCCATGGGATTCCTAATCACAGCAAAACCCACATCCCCCAGTCAGGTTGATCTTTCTGAGTGGTTTCAAGTAGGAGGAAAGGCACTCATAATTTTTAATTAACAAGGGAGGCCCAAGAGAACACATGTCCTCTAGGGTTTTTCAAATCCCTCTCACTGCACACGTGGCATGCATGCACACATCTGCCCTACAGCTGGGAGGAACAGACGCCTCGGTTCTTTGTCATTCAGATCACATTTCTACTTTTCTCATCTATTTGTTTCCTTGTGCATCCAGACTTCATCACATGAAGCCTGTTGGGGTTAAGTCATAAGTGTTTAATCTTGCAGATTGCCACCTTGTGTGCCTTCCCCTGTGACTGTTTGCATGTCCTCCGTCCAAGATGCAGAGCAGACTTCCAGGTAGTTTAAATCCTGTCCACTCAAAAGTGCCACACAAACGGAAGAAGGAACAGAATGGTAAGACTTAGGCGCTGGTCCACCAACCAGACCCTTGGAATACAACGTTAAAGTCATTGCCAAGTATGCATTTTAAATGGTCCTATTTGGATAGAAATCCATTTGCTATCCTCATTCATGTGAAGTCAGGATGCCAGAAATTCCACTGCTTGTTTTCATGAAATTTAATTGCTTTTTGTTAATAAACCCATGACCTCTCTTAAATTATTCTTTGGCAACAGCCCTCCACCGTCACTGTTCAAACAGTTCATCCATTTCTTTCTCAAAGGATCCACCACCCAAACCCAGAACCTCTGCGTCTGCAAGTCAAGCATGTGGAATGGGTTTCAGATCGAGCCTACGCCCCACTTGACAGCTGCACTCGTGCGTGGCTTTGTCCTACGTTGAGAAGCAGGAGGTAGGGTATGAAATATGACCTCCTCTCCAATCAACACCGCCAGCAGCTTAGAGACACGCTCAAGGCTGTGTGCCATGGGGGAAAAGGAATTGTTTGGCCGGGGATAGTATCTAGTGATGGTCACAAGGTTTAGAACCGTGAAAGGGGTTGAAGGTAGCATTCCCTGCTGTATGACTTGTGACCCTGTCTAAAGCTTCAGAATTTGAGAGTCACAAAGGATTGTGCCTAACCCTTGGCACTGGCATCTTCCAAGTGAGCTGCTTTAATTCTCCCGGAATGAGAGGAGAGGTCCAAAATGGCTCCCAGAACCAGAGAAGGGGCATCCCATTCCAAATACCTTTATCCCCACCACCTGACCACAGCACCTAAACGTCTTCCAAACATGAGACAAAGCCGACTTTCACACCGATTGCCCAGCATGGACTGTCCTTCCCGGTTTCTCCCTTTTCCCCCATCTTCTCTTCACCCATTCTGCTTCCCCTTGTTGTAGGTACCTATGACACAGGTTCCTGGGGTAACAGCTCAGCAGATTTTTAGAGACCAAGCAAAAAGCCTCACTAGGAAATTGATCTGTTTTTAAACATTGCTTCCTTCCTGCCTTTGCAAAATTGAATGCTCATTGTTGTTGTTGTTTTTTAATTCTAATGTTCAAATCACTGCGTGCTGTATGACTCTAAAAAGCCTTAATTTACTACCACCAAGAAATAAAGCAATATGTTCGTAATTGGGTTAAGCCTCATTTAATACCCTGGCCAAAGGAGCCTGGTGTTCAGATGGTGACAATCAAGAGTGAGGGAGAGACTTGCCTCATGTCCAAGTAGAGAGCAGGTCGGGTCACTGAATTTGTCGTCCCTTTAAAGTTGCACCCATGGTTTTGTCATTCCCCTTAGTTCACTATCTTTCGCTGAAACTTAGCAGGTAAGTGAAAAATCATTACCTTCACAGTTTAATTTAGGTCTTCAATTCCCTAACCAACCCTTTGGAGGCAGGTGTGTTTCGGAATTTATAATTTTTCACATTTTAGGAAGTTATCTATGGAGTATATTGTAACACCCTGGTAGAATCTTGGACAGCACTCTTTTTTGTGTGTGTGTGTGGTACGCGGGCCTCTCACTGTTGTGGCCTCTCCCGTTGCAGAGCATAGACTCCGGACACGCAGGCTCAGCGGCCATGGCTCACGGGCCCAGCCGCTCCGCGGCATGTGGGATCTTCCCGGACCGGGGCACGAACCCGCGTTCACCTGCATCGGCAGGCGGACTCTCAACCACTGCGCCACCAGGGAAGCCCAGCACTCTTAATAAATGTGTTACTGTTTCTACAGCAGTGAATGTAAATAGTCAACTACATAAGATGATTAGAGGCTATAAATAGCCTTGTATCCGTTCAGGTCAGGTTTTGTCACCAAATTAAGTTGTGCAAAAGCATAATGAAGAAAGCTATTTTAGCAGAGCTTTCTAGATTTGAGAATTATAAATAAGTAAC
The DNA here is from genome assembly GCF_964374135.1 of Grampus griseus. NCBI lineage: Eukaryota > Metazoa > Chordata > Mammalia > Artiodactyla > Delphinidae > Grampus > Grampus griseus. The sequence continues at coordinate 13,417,698 of NC_139019.1, forward strand.
TGTGGCCCTGAATATACTTCCCCTGGCACTGGTTACAAACACTGGAGAAATTTGCAAACTTACGTTGACCATTGGTTGTTACAAATTTTTTAAAAAGTCTTAGAGTGTTACGACCTGGGAGAAGAATATGGCAACTTGATCTAAAAGGAAAAATTATCAGTCAGTTGGAAAAAGAGAAATGCCAAATATCTCTTCACCCAAACCTTCAGATCTGAGAAATCAACATGGCAGAAAGTAAGTACTGATTGATGAATGACAGACTCCATCTTTAGCAAGTAAAAAGGTTTTGAGATATCGATTTTAAATGTAGTTGTCTTCAACCTTCTTCTCACCCTATGTGAGCTGCTTAATGTCTCTCACGGAAACCAATGGGACTATTAACTGCTTTGGAACCTTAACTCGAAGGTAGACAGACCCATGCAATTCTTGTCCAGATCTCAGAATAAGGTTAGCAGTCAATAAAATGCATTTGCCCTGGTGGTCCATGATTTCTTATATTGACATTTGTTGAGAAGTAGAAAAAAGGCTTCAAGAAGTTTGACATCCAAGAGCACGCAACATGAAACCAAAAACACCGAGTATTTTTAAGGGAAAAATAATGCAGTAAAATTGCCTACTGTGTCTAAATTTCCACAGAAAAGTCACCAAAAGTAGTGCATTTGTTCAATAGCCGGCAATCATGATTAGTTCAGGGAGAAGTTAATAGACGGTAGAAGAGGGAGAGAGACTCTTTAGGGACTAGGTAAATATTGCGTGAAAACGTTCACACAGACAGTCTGTGAAACAAAATTGGTTTTCATCTTGCACGCTCTTGGTCAAATGGTTCCTTCTTTCTGCTCCATACACCAACAGGGGCTCTTAATGTTGCAGGAAGGAGAGGTGCAGGGCAAGGGGAGTGCCTGTCGCCCTCTGTCTGCAGAGGATGCTCATGCCATCATTGAGACTTGCCTAAACACAGCTCCAGTTGTCCAAAGAGCAACTCAGGCACGTTTCATTAAGATGACCATCAAGTGGGCAAAGTTGTTCACTCCAGGGAAGAAATACCCTCATAGACACTCAGACTGGGGACACACCAACCAAGAATGCACTCAAGAAGTGATTATTTCTCCTTCTTTCCTTGAGTGCATCATTATCTCCTAAAGCCACAGGTCCATTTTGTAGAGTCTTTTTTTTTTTTTTTCTTCTCAAGTCAGCAGGTCAACTTGCGTTTGAAACCACATGAGATGAAAGAACATGGCCATTTGGGAGCTGGCTATGGTACCATCCCTGCCTGTCAACAGCACAGCTGTGACATCTTTGGCAGAGCTATCCTAGGAAATACGTACAGCTAGAATGCTGATCTCGTGCAGCATCCAGGAAGTCTACATTTAAGCTCTAAATTGTTGCTCAGGAAGTAACAGTCAACATCATCCAGGTATCAAAGGATGGCTTTAAAAGATCATTAAAAAATAAAGTTGAAAACCCTGACCTAAATATTTCCAAATCTGGTCTTTTCTATATCGTAGAATGTTCCTCCCTCCGGTCACTCAGCTACTGAATTTTATACTGATGAGATCAGTATGTCTGAATTCTGTCCTGGCCCATGTGATTATCAGCATATGATGGAAACTGGATGATGCAATCCATTCTTCATGAACAGTGAATCCCCAGGGAGTGCCAATCATTTTCTTCTGAAGGAGTAGATGGTACTCAGCATCCCTTAACTCCTTTAACGGAAGTTTATTGACCAGGTACTGTAATAGGTTCCGGGTGAATAAGAAACAATATCCTTACGCTAAAGGATCTCAGATCAAATAATATCATGTAAGGAGCTGGAAGGTGGAGAAGGGAACATACAAAGGAGAGTGGCAACATTTTTTCATTCATTCATCAAATAAGTATTTTTTAAGAACCCAGTATGTGTCAGGCACCATGCTAGCTCTGAGAGTCTTGCCCTGACGGTGTTCACCAAAGAAATCATTTTCATCATTATATGGAGAGAAGGATAAAGCTTAGGGACTCCTCTCAGGGAGAAGATCCTTGAGCTGGATTTTATAACTCAGACAAGGTGAGCTTCACAGCCATGATGCACTTGAACATCCAAAACATGGAGCTCACTCAGGGACAAAATATTTGATAAAGTTGATGAAGCAATTTCTCTCTACTGTAGGTTAAGATAATCATAATATTAGCTATTCTAACTCTAGGTTAACCTTGCCTTCGCCTTGAGTTAGTCATATGGAAATAGAAAGTTCTCTTTTATTCTAAGGTCATCCCATAGATTAATTCCTACATACACATACACGCTCTCTCTCACACACATACAATACGCACATAATATAGTTTTTAAAGGATGGGAACATTTTGCAGAAACAACATTCACACATAATTCCTGGGACAAACTCTAAGAACGTCAAAGCAGCTTGACTATCCTTCAAACAGCATATGAAACAACAAACAGTCCGAACACAGCCATAGCCCAGCAAAACTGCCATAATAATTTCCACAGAATCTAGCTCGGGGAGAGGGAGATAGCAGGTACCCCCCTCAATAATCCTTGGGTTCTTCAGCCAACATTGTGCTCTTTGGTTTTACCCTAAGCATTATGCACTTATGATGGGAATGGTCAGAGAGAATAAGTGATGCTTCTCAGTGTACCATGTCTCTATTAAAAACTGGTCTGTGTCAATAATCTGAAAAGTACTGGATGGCCCAAGTAAGATTGATTAAGTAGCTGTTAAAATTTCCAAGAAATGGATTTTACTTGTAAATTCACTGAGGCTGGATTCTTTGAAAGCTCAAATTTTATCAGGGTTGCAAATGTGAAATTATCAGTAATAATCAACTAAACAGTGAAATCCATTAAAAAGTGGAAGAGTGATAGGAAAGCTTTTAATCCCTGTTCCCCTGCAGTCACAGGCAATAATCCTCCTGGTTTTTCAGAGCCCCAAAGGTCTCCCAAAGTCTGAGTAGTAGACTTATTAAGCCCATTTCCAGATAAGCACACAAAGATACAGGGGAGACGATTTCTAATTACAAAGATTAACCAGTAATTGGTACTTCCTCTTTCTCTAATCGTCCAACAACCACTAATGAACACACAGCCACCTTGTATAAAAAAATTAAAAAAAAATCCGGGTTTCACATCCTGAATGTATTCTTCACGGGTGTTTACATTAAGAATTTAAACAAACTTATCATGGTCTTTTTCATTTAAGAGAAAGTAGATAAAGGGACAAAACTGTCACAACTGATAAATATCCTTCTTCATTTTTATCTCAAAGCCTTTCTTTTAGAGATGGAGACCAAAATAGACATGATTCCCTTTGTATAATTTTACATTTTTATACATCCAGTATAACTGGAATGCACTGCGTTAGATTTTAAACTGTGCAGTCTCTCATTTTGCAGTCCTGCTGCCTAATAATGGAGAAATGTGAGAAATATTGTTTTTTCATGCTCCCTTGCCACCTAGTAAATCCCCTGAAGAGATCATTTTGCTGAACAGAGCCTTGTCTTAGTAGAAGATCCAGAGAGGGAGAATTCAGACCATATCTCTTGTTCTCATTACATCCACGCAGGCCAGCATGTGATTTATGACATAGTTGATCTGTATGAATGACGTTCGTGAAGCACAAGCTTTCCATTAGCTACTCGGACTGTGAGACTCCAGTTGGCTCTCTTTTATGTTCATAATTTTTAAACACCCGAAGAATAATGACCACTGGAATTTTGGAGACCAGGAGGCTATGGATTTTTAAAAAAGAGAGAGAAAAACAACAACAACAAAAAAAAACCCTTCAAATAATGACCTCTAACTCACATAATGAAAACCGAAATCTCCTCCGGATTTGCAAGCTGGCATTGTTTCACTGGTACCCTCACCTTGGGGCTCCTGTGTGTAATGTTTCTTTTAAAAATAGTGCACACGGGAAAGCGATGGGAAATACAAACACCGCCACGGGAGGGCATTAGTCTCCTTTCCTTTTAAAACGTGTGCTTAATCCCACATGCACGTGGCAAAATAACCTCAAAGCTGATCATGTTATGTAACGAGTCCTTTTGCTTTTCAAGAAGAACAGCCACACGTTCTCAGGTACTGTCTCTGTGTCTTTAACTTCCCTCACCCGAAATTCGTTGGCCTTGTGGCTTCAGGGCCCCGACGCCTAGTTCTTCACGGTCAATAGCTTGCTCTGGTCACGGAGAAAAGTGACCTTTCTTATCTGATTTTCTACTCAATGCAAAGTATTATATCAGCAGCTCCACAGCAAAGTCCCTCTCCGGGGCTTGGGAACCCAATGTTAAACCTTGGGAGTAGCTGGAATCCAGGAAAGGCCTTGGGAGAATTTGGCTGAAGGTCTCTGTTGGCTGAAACTAAGAAACACTGAGCTAATGCAACTTTTTAAACTTTTTTAAAGGTTACTATGTCTTGATTTGAGTGAGATAAATTTGAGGTACTTAACCTCCTTTTTCACAGTACTGCCCATAGAGTTCTCTGTGGCAACTGATGAAATACAAATTCAAGTTTAAGTCCTGTTTTGTTTTGGTTTTGTATTCTTCTGTATTTTTTTAGTTGTGCTAGGTGGGTTTGGCTACTCTTGTGTTGTAAACTGTTTTCAGAAGATGTGTCCCTGGGTTGGACGGTGGGGTGAGGTGCATTCTCTGGTGATTTCAAAGACCTTCTCAGACAACACTGCTAAGCATGGGTAGCCCAACGTTCAGCAGAAAATACCACTGTCAGACACTGGAGCAATTTGTCAAGGCCACAGAGCATTTTTGGAGATGATCCTGGAAATATAACGTGGCTTGATCTGGAAGACCACAGAGGTATTCCACTCCATTTCTCCAAGTTGAATTCCAAACAGTATGCAGAGACTTCATTACCCCATAGCTATAAACTATAAGTTTAACAAATTTGGAGGTTTTTTGTTTTGGGTTTTTTGTTTTTTTTTTTGCCAAACTCAAAACTTCATGATCTATTTGTAGATGTTCCCTCATCATTCATCATTTCCTATTCGTTTCCCTGGATGGTCCTGCTTGTGCAGTGTTTACAGTGGTAAATTTTGCTCCCGTTAGAATCCAGGGTCCCTCATGTAAATGATTAGTGAGTATCAGCAAGTCTCTTGAAAATGGCTACAAAACTACAGGTAAGCCCTCAATAGATGTGGGCTTAAAACTTTGAAAAAATTTCAAAAAGCCACTGAGAGAAAAGTGTCAAGGTTCTTTATGACATTTTGTTTCTGGTAGAACATCACAGGAACGAATGGTTTGTAGGTCTCTTGTCTTGCTTTTAATGAATGCCCAAACATATCCTTTCTATATGTCCAGGAATGGACTAGAAATACAAATAACTGAACTTTTTAAAGATTAAGTTTCATTTTAGATGTGTTCCAACTTCTGTTGAAAGGATTACAACTAGAAATTTCTCATTTCACTTCACCTTTGTCATAGGAAGACCTATGGTCTGGTCCCACACCTTTATGTAACTAAAAAAAACCCTTTGCTTTTTGTTTGGGTTGTAATAGGTGCAATAGACATGGATTGTGTAGCAGATGAGCTCTAGGTATCATTGATTATATTCCAAGTTATCATTAGCATAGAGATAAATTTAAGTCTGCTTCAAGTTAGCATCAAGCAGTTAGCGTCAGTAGGATTTATGCACATCTGAACACCTAATCCTTCAGAAAACTACTTTTAACCACCATCCTTCTTTAGCAGAATCCAAACAAAGAGTAGAAGTTCTTACAGGCCCTTTTTCCAACCTTCCTAAAACCTCTCCCCACCACTAATCTGAAAGCAGAGAGTCTTGCCAAAGGGCTCAAACCAAATGCACTTAGCTCATTTATTCTCGACTTCTTTATTAACAATTTCCAAATGTCCCTGAATTTACCTTGGTCTAGCATTTGGGATGCCTCTACGCTTTCTACAGTAATTTCTTTTTTTTTTTTTTTGAAGATGTTGGGGGTAGGAGTTTATTAATTAATTTATATATTTTTGCTGTGTTGGGTCTTCGTTTCTGTGCGAGGGCTTTCTCTAGTTGCGGCAAGCGGGGGCCCCTCACTATCGCGGCCTCTAGTTGCGGAGCACAGGCTCCAGACGCGCAGACTCAGTAGTTGTGGCTCACGGGCCTAGTTGCTCCGTGGCATGTGGGATCCTCCCAGACCAGGGCTCGAACCCGTGACCCCTGCATTAGCAGGCAGATTCTCAACCACTGTACCACCAGGGAAGCCCTACAGTAATTTCTTAATGTCTCCACCAGCATTCCTCTTGACATTAGCAGTCGTGGTAGCAGAACTTCAATATGCTCTTGTGCTAAGATCAGAACAAGAGACTGTCCTGATCTTGTCCTGACAGGACAAGAGTCTGTCCCTCCTACGGACTCCAAAAGAGCAAACACAGAGATAATTGACCAACTCTGCCCCTGGCACATATTACAAATACAAAGGGAAAAAGTTGCCTTTAACTTTTTATAACATGATCAGATCTGATCAAGTTAATTAATTATCAGATTAGAATTTAAGAGTCCAGAATTTGCTTCTTGGTTCCGCCACTGATTTTCTGTTAATATTTGGAAGAATTGTTTAATTTCTATATTAAAAGATATGACAACAAGAGTTAAGGGGTCAAATTTTTTGGAAGTATCACCATTGATCCTATTTTACATGACAGACTGGTTTTCATATAAAAAGATGGTTGGGTAGGTGACAGATAGATAGATGATAGCTAGATAATGTATACATATACAAACATGTATATATTTGGTCGAGGAGTACCCAGCATGGATGCCATCTCGTAAAAGTTTCTGGTGTTTGTGAAATTCTCACTTGCTCAGTATTTTATTTAGGTTTTTGAGACTCAGAACAAAACAACAATGGAGCCACATCTATCAAAAATATTGAGTGTTGCGTCTGCCCTCAATTTTTATCAAAATCACTCTAAATCTTGCCGATCTGTCCAACTAAGAAGAGTAAAAGAATAGAGATATTCTACTGATGCTGGAATAAGGACAAGAAAGATGTTTGACTCAGCCAATAAAATTGAAACCCTATAGGAGAAAGCCAAGGGGATAAATAACCCATCTGAATTAGGATGCAGACAGGACTTCATGGCTTAGATTTTTTTTTCTCAGCTCTGGTTACTAGGACTAAAGATGAGGGTATTTGCTGATGGCATCCAGAAGTCTCCCCTTTGCCAAACACAATATTTTTTCCAATGTGGTAGTGAAATGTGTCTTTTGTACTGACTTTTAAAATCCCCTAGCCAGATTTTTTTCTGGAAGAATATAGCAGAATGAATACCATTGATAATCAGAAGTAGCCAGCGTTCTAGGGAAACAATTTCCAAAGAACACAGCTACATTTTTGTATGTGCTGCCTCTTAGTGTTTTCTTTTGGGCAGGGCAGTTAGATCTGACTACGGAAAGACATAATAGAAGGTCAGGCTGAAGACGTGAAATATTCTAAAAATGTCAAAGAAATACTTGGTTATTCAGGTCTTATGTCACTACTATTACTTTATTTTTTTAAGTGGCATATCTGGGAATGTGGAGTAATGCACAGGAAGAGGGAAAGGACTGTTATATATCATTTGCTCAGGTCAGAGTTTGTATGAGCTCAGTGACACCAGAAGGACAGATATCCACAGCTGACTTGGTTAGGGAAAGCTTCTCTGAGGAGATGATGTTGCAGCAGGAGAGAAAATGCATTTGCATGGCAGCAATGCAAACGTTTTGCAACTGAGTGCTGTTATTAGTTTCCTATTATAGATTACAAAATACCCCCAAATTTGGCAATTTAAAGCAATAGACATTTATTATCTCAGTTTCTGTGGGTCACAGAACTGTATTACAACTGTATCACAAGTTCTGTATCTCACAGAACTTGGGAGCAGTTTACTGGGTGATTCTGCCTCAGGGCCTTTCAGTTACGACATCATCCTTGGCTGTAGTCATCTGAAGCCTTGGCAGGTTGAAGAATCCACTTCCAACCTCACTTGCTGGCTACTGGCAGGAAGCCCTGCCGTATAGGACTCTCCATGGGGCTACTCATGACATACCAGCTGGTTTCCCCCAGAGTGAGTGAGCCAAGAATGAGGATGAGAGATAGCAAGTGGGAAGCCACATGCCTTTAATGACCTTGCCTTGGAATGACATACTATCACTTCTGCTGTATCCTATTGGTCACACAGACAGACCCCGATACAATGTGGAAGAGAACTACAAAAGCCATGAATTCCAGGAGGCAGAGATCATTGGAGGACTATCTTGGAAGCTGGCTACATAAAATATATAGCATCCCATTCTTTTCTTTTTTTTTTTTTTTAACATCTTTATTGGAGTATAATTGGTTTACAATGGTGTGTTAGTTCCTGCTTTATAACAAAATGAATCAGCTATACATATACATATATCCTCATATCTCCTCCCTCTTGCGTCTCCCTCCCACCCTCCCTAACCCACCCCTCTAGGTGGTCACAAACCCCCGAGCAGATCTCCCTGTGCTATGCAGCTGCTTCCCACTAGCTATCGGTTTTACATTTGGTAGTGTATATATGTCCATGTTTCGTCCCAGCTTACACTTTCCCCTCCCCGTGTCCTCAGGTCCATTCTCTATCTCTGCATCTTTATTCCTGTCTTGCCTTTAAGCTCTTCATAACCATTTTTTTTAATTCCATATATATGTGTTAGCATACAGTATTTGTTTTTCTCTTTCTGACTTACTTCACTCTGTATGACAGACTCTAGGTCCATCCACCTCACTACAAATAACTCAATTTCGTTTCTTTTTATGGCTGAGAAATATTCCATTGTATATATGTGCCACATCTTCTTTATCCATTCATCTGTCGATGGACACTTAGGTTGTTTCCATCTCCTGGCTATTGTAAACAGAGCTGCAATGAACATGGCGGTACATGACTCTTTTTGAATTATGGTTTTCTCAGGATATGTGCCCAGTAATGGGATTGCTGGGTGGTATGGTTCTGTATTTTCTTTTGAAAAATCTTTGTTTTGCCAGCTCCTAAGCCCAGATCGTCTCTAACATGCCATTGCATGTCCAAAGACTCATTGTTGGGTTGTGCTATAATGCGGTAGCTTACTCAGTGTCTCAAGATTTCTTTCTCCCACTAGTAATCACTCCAAGGAGAAAGGAGTTTTCTAAGGATATTATTTCCCCAAAGATGTGAAGTATGCCAAATGTTCCCCTTATAACACAAATGTTAGCTATAAGACAGATTTCATTATAAATAATTACTTTCATTAAACCTATTTGAAGACACTGTCTATTTTATAATCCACTATCCCTTATTCAACATCTGACACTCTTAATTCACTCAAATCTCTGCAAAATGTCTTAGGCAATAAATTTCTTCTTGGGTTTAGTTCCAGGAAAAAAGTGTACTCTACAGGCAAGCTTGCCTGCTTTCTTTAACTGTCCATGAAGATAACATATCTCAGTGTAATTCTCTGTCTTCCTTCATTTCCAGGAAATCTAGAAAATAATTAAGGCCAAACTATAATCTATAGCTCTTTCTAGGCAATTAGTAACATCTATTCCTTTTCTAAATTTCATATGATTATTCTTTTTCTCTTTTTTTCATTATATTTAAAGTTATATACTACCTCCAATCCTTTCACAGTAGACAGGATTTATAGTCTAAATAAATAGTAAATTATGACAGCTTCAGCCAAGAGAAAATGATCTTTGACTCAAGGTCCAAAATTGAGGTCTATATACAAAAGACTGTCACTCAGTTCTAGTGGCAACACTGAAAATGCAGGACTCTTAGCTGATATCGCCAGTATCTTGAGGAAGAAGCTGTCTTTTATGTGTCTTCTTTTCTGAAAATCATGGAGCCAACAGGAGGTGATTCAGATTTGTCTCTCCTCTGAGTCAACTTGGATACTATTTGTTATGTCCTGAATTGTGTCCCTCCCCTTTGCAAAATTCATATGTTGAAGTCTTAATCCCCAGTAACTCAGAATGTGACTGTATTTAGTAATAGGGTCTTTTTTTTTTCCTGTATTCTCTCAGGCATTGCATTATTTATTTATTTATTTATTTTTAATTTATTTTTTGGCTGCGTCAGGTCTTAGTTGCAGCATGTGGGCTCTTCACTGTGACATGTGGTATCTTTCATTGCAGTGTGCGGGCTCTTTGTTGTGGTGTGTGGGCTTCTCTCTAGTTGTGGCTCACAGGCTCTAGAGTGTGAGGCTCAGTTGCCCTGTGGCATGTGGTATCTTAGTTCCCCAACCAGGGATAAAACCCATGACCCCTGCATTGGAAGGCAGATTCTTAACCACTGGACCACTAGGGAAGTCCCGGTGATAGGGTCTTTACAGAGTAATAAAGTTAAAATAAGTTTATTAAATTGTTTCTCAGAAGAAACAATGATGTGGACACCTGGATCTTGAATTTCTAATCTCCAGAACTGTGAGAAAATAAATTTCTGTTGTTTAAGCCAGCTGGTCTGTAGTACTTTGTTATGGCAGCCAGAACAAACAAATACACTCATATCCTCCCACAAAGGAGTAAAAACTGAAGCCTTCAATATTTTCATAATCAGGGTCAAACCATAATTGGCCACAATTTGGTTTGAAGATGTGAAATCATGTACAGACTGAGTACAGGGAATAGAATGGCAGAAATCCTGCTTACAGTTATCAGCTACATCCCTGGTAAACTTCTGGAAGTATCTAAAGCATCGTCTGAACTCTGCTGGGGTAAGGTAATGCTAACCATGGGGGAGGGGTATCAAAGGGAAGATTGTTTCCTGTAAGACCCAAAGCTTGTACTTCTCCATCAGCTCTGAAGTACCCTAGTTGGCTATGTCCTTTATGGCTCCAATTCACCAATTGTCATCTTCTGTTCATCTTTTGAAATTGCTTTAAATCACTGCATGCGTTAAATTGCTTTTTTAAACCTACAGATGGTAAGGGGTATATGACCTTCTCCTGGGGTCTGAGGGAGAGACCTTGAAATGTGGACATGATAAGTCAATATTCATGTTAAGATCACATTGACACACCTTTCTTGCTTCCCCAGGAGAGACAGAGGAGCACTTCTTGGCCCAAAGGATGTTTGCAGGAGTACAGGTCTGCTGACATCATGTCTGGATAACATTTCCCATATCCAATTTGATCTTATGATCTAGTAAAGGGAGGACTGCCAGGGAGAGGTTGAGGAGAGGTAATGGGTGGAAATTCAGAACCAGGAAAAGTTGTCCCCTGCAGATAAACTAAAAGACACACAAATATTTCCTTTTCTTTCCCACTTCCTTTAAAAAAAATCTGTAGTATCTATAGAAAAATCGATAGTATTTCCTTTTCAGAAAGGAGATAGAAATATTTATGCATGGTGTTGCTGGTGACATTCTATTATCACCTTCAGAATGTGGTGCAGACAGAGCTATTCCAAATATTTTCATGCTCTTCTGCCAATGGTCAACCTTGATAAATGAGGGCCTATATCCATTTTCTACAGATCTCTGCTAAATGTACGTCATGATATTTTTCTTCAAGATATAAGTTGAACCTATCCATGAAGGATGCATGCTTTTCAATGAAGAAAGTAGAATGCTTAACAGCTGACTCAAGTATATAGGTGCCAGGCATATATACATCTGAGGCATTGACGGATGGTGTGTCCCTTTGTCGGTATCAGCTATGATGACTGTAGGACTCATAATTGTAGTTCATCAGCTACCATGTCTTGGCTGGAGGGACCAGGTAGTATGAATGGTGGCTATGAGAATCCCATCACTGTCGTCATCACTCATCCCCTATACCATGACTTGCTGCTTTCTGTAACTGCATCCTTCATCATTTTATTAGAGCAAAGAAGCCATGGCCACAGTGTGGGGTTCACTGCCATGTCCTGAATCATGGAGACACCAAGAGTCTTGGCATCAAAAGCACCAGTTCTATGTTAGCTATAGGACCCTTGGCAGGTGGCTTAATCTTTCTTTCCCCAATGGCCTCATCTTTCACATCTGGGAATTTGGCCCAGACCTCTTCCCTAGGTTATAGGGTAAGAGATGATAGATGAAAGTGCTTGGTCAACTTTGAAGCCCTATAAAAGGGTAAGTAATAAGTAACTTGTTTGCACTTCCAACAACATCTTCAGGGTGCAAATGCAAAATAAATCTTGCATCTTTTCATGCTTTGCTCCACCAAGCTGTTCATGGTTATCTCCAGGAAGGCTCTGATCATGTCTCTTTGATTTGCATAGATTTCTGGCTTCTTAATCATGTAATATTGCTGAAGCTATCCTCAGATGCCATGCCTGAACTCAAGAACATTGATTATAATTCAAAAGCGGTGAGGTTTGATTCGAGTATTGACTTATTTACTTTCTTACCACAATTAAGTTCTTAATGAATACACTCATTTATAAGATCCAAACTGAACCTCAGTGTAGCCTATTCCCTGAAAAGATCCTAAAAGCATAATGCTTCTGGCTTTCAAGAGAGCCTTCTACAAAGGAAAAGAATTAGACTAGAAAATTTTATATGAATTTTTTCAATTTTCTTTCCCATTCTAAAGCAATCTAGGTTCTGTATCTTAATATCAAGATGGTACTCTTTTAAAAAATCCTTAAGTTTAATTTTAACATGTTTATGGCTCAAGAAGGAGCTTTGTCGCTTAAATGTGTGTTTGGTAAATGGTAATTCTTCATCTACTATGTAAGCAATTAGCTAGGTTTGGTGCAGTTGTGAAAACTTAAGAGTTAACTTAGCCTTTTGGGATTGATTTTATGACACTACCAAATTGTCTTGAATTTGGTTACATACCACTTTCCTATGCAAAGAAGCTGGCTCTTAAACAGGCACAGTAATGTTACTGGGAGAATGGAAAGACTGATCACCAAGCACCTTGGTGTTTTCATCCCTGGAAGACTGTACCTCAAGTCTTTTTCTGTTCCATCAATTCTGTTCTGTTTTGGCCTATGACAAAAACAAAAATAAAATCATGGAAGACAGCAGTGGCATAGTGGTGTCATCTGAAAAAAAAAAGAAAATGCACAGCCTACAAGTTGAGAGTTATGTTTTATTCAGCAGACAAAACTAAGGATTTAAGCCTGGTTCACAGCACTTCTGAGAGCTCTGAGAAACCGCTCTGAAGAGGTCAGGGAAGAGTCAGGATATATAGGAGTTTTTGCAACAAAGACCAGGTAGACAGAACATCAAAAGGTAACTGTTAATTAAGGAAAACCAGACATCTCAAGTTAATGAGTTTAGTGCTTTTCTGTGTATGGGAAGATGCCAAGTCTGGGCTCACTGAAATCATTCCTTTGATGTGCACCTCAGCTCTCTGGGGCCAGTGTCCTGTGCTTTCTCATCATGAGTGTCCTCAGGGTGCACTGCTGGGGGTGGCTGCTGGTGGCTTGATGGTCACAACATCCTTTGCTTATTGATACAGCAGGTGGCATTCTTAGCCCATGGTGGTGACAGGGAAACCCAGGAGAAAGAAAAGTGGCAGTGACTGAGAGGTCTAGGCAATTCTGACAGAGGTTCTAACCACTGCCAACGACTCTGGCCACGTTCATCAATGAGGAGAGAGGTGGCCCACCAGGCACACCCAAGGTCTCTGCTCAGCCGGCTGCACCTGACACTTGAGCAGCCCCAGCTGTGAGAGCAGGTGAGCACAGGAGACCACAGCCAGATGTGGAAGAGGTGACCAAAAACGGACTAGGGCTTGTGGGGGAGATGGGGAACATTCACTCTATCCATGGATGTCGGTTAGAAAGGGGACTCTGGGCTCATGGGTTCTGTTCACCTATCCTTGAAAGGCCTAGAAGAACATTCGTGACCCGGACTCTCCGAGTTAGGCACCGAGAAGGAACTGTCTCAGTGATGGATGTAAACCAATAGAAGGAAGCAAAGAGTAAATCTTCGTTATATCATAATTCCACACTTTTCCCACACTAAATGTTTCTTGATTAATTTTTTCTCAAACCATTAGTACACAAACTAATACCATAAAATGCTCTTACCAATGATATTGCAATGTAATGCCTCATGGTGACAATCCAGGAGAAATTTTAAGATTTGAACATTCCATCTGCTTTCGTTCTAGCTAAATGAAACTTTACTATCTTACACAAGTTTCAGTCAGAGCAGAAGGAAAGTAAACTCTGAAGAGTGTAATCAGACACCTCTGAAGACTCACAAGTGGGTTTAGCCTGCACATTTCAAATAATCCCCAGGAGAGCCAATCAACCAGGACCTTTATTTTCATTCCACAGGAAAGCAAACTTTTCTAGCGTCAGTAACACTGGACTTGAACATTGAAATCTATGAAAAGTATCCATTTGGAGTAAAATATGAGAAGTTATTCTATTAGGGTGAGGTGTGACATTGAGAAACAGACTAACCTACTCAATTCTATGCTATACCTGAGTGTGATTCTAGGGACAAAGATGCTTAGACATCAGCGAGCACAAGCTCTCTGCCATATTAAGTTGTATCCTACTTTTCCTGAGAAGCTTCCTTAACTTTGGACTTCTGGGAGCAGGTCCAGCCTCAGACCCTCCCCCTCGAGGGTTCCTGGGTTTCCTGTGTAAAGGCTCCAGCCCCTTCCTCAGATCCCTGCAAACCCAGGGAGAGGTGACCATTTCTAAGTTCCAGATTTTCTAAGTAAGATTGGGCCTCCACTGGTGATTAAGCTGGGTGACATGGGCAAAGTAGTTAACCTTAGTTTCCTCATCTTGAAGCAAGAGTAAAAGAATCTACCACATGGGATCCTTGTGAGGATTAATTAATACAGGTAAATCAGAAGATCACTCAAGTGACTCCTCACAGAAAAAGTAGCCCAGCCCCAAAGTTACTTCATGACTACCTAAATAACACACTGTAGAGATATTAATTTTATTTGCAACTCTACTTCACTAATCACCCTTTAAGGACCAGTGGTTTGAGGACTTTAGAAAGCATCACAGTCACCTGGAGGGATCGTTAGAACACAGATTGATGGGGCCCATCCCTGGATCTTCTGATTTTGATGGAGCCTGAGAATTTGCATTTCTAACAAATTTCAAGGGAAATTTGGGGACCACATTTGGGGACCACACAGTGAGAACCATTGTCATAGACCATTAACTTTGTTAGATATTCTCTATGTTAAGCAAACTCCTTTATTCTAATTGGGACAAGATCAGATGAAAGCACATTAGTCTATTTATGATTCTTTTCACATAACTTATAAGAATTTATAAGCAAAAGTATATTTTCTAAGACTATTTTATAAGTTATTTTCTTTGAATGGGAAATTCAGGAAACAAAGTGAAGACACAGATATGAATTTGATATTTACAGGCATCACACAACTTTGTTCAACTTTGAGTATCAATTATGGCTTGTTTTATGTCTACCGTTTTTATTTACAAAACCAAAATGAAAAGCTGTGTCTCACTGTATGTTGGGAATTTATGAGACTGTGGATCAGATGGTACAATCAAGGGCCTAAAGACCTTTTCTTCACTTTCTGCAAAGTGCAAGCTGCAAGGTCTTCTGAGATCACAGGGAGAAAGAAAATCTCATCCTCTTGATGGAAAATGAAAATCCCCGTATCATTTACGAGACTTGGAGAGGAAGTGGCTGTTCACTTCATGATACGGAGAAGCACATACATAGCTCAAGGACCCAAAACTCTGAGCCTGCCTTCCATCATGTTACACACGGAGAAGGGACACAGACATGCCAGAGATAGTCTCTATTGGATACAGATGTCTCCCAAAGAACAAGTTTATTCTGTTAAACTGCCACAGCAACACCAGCTGCTTATGAAATCACGAGGAGAGAGAGGTGAAGAGGGTTACATGTTCAGACATATAGTTAAAATCACTTTACAAACCTCATTATGTCCAAAGAAGAGCAAGATGAAAACAGCCGGCTTATAAAAACAGACTCGCCAACGAAGCCAACCATCCCCCACTCCCTTGAACACCATTTCGGCAAAATATATGTCCTAACTGGAGAACTGAAGCAATTATCCAGCGCGTCCAACAAAAGCCCTCTTTGATGCAGTCAAGGGCCTGACTTAGTAGGCAGACGTAACTTATATAAATGGAATCGAATCTCATCCCCTTATCACACAGGATGTGTTCAGCCTTCACATTTTAAAAAGACATCTGGCTAACAGTCCTTGAAGAGAGCCCGCCCAGCTTCCTCTAACATTTTGCTTCACTTTCTGATTTTTCTGGCTAAAAATCCATGCATCTTCAATCAATCAATGAATTAATAATGATGCGTACAGCTCTGAAAAGAAGAACGGATGGGCAACTATTTCCAGAATTTGAGGGAATGTCCAATGACTATAAAATTGATGGAAATGTGCATACTTTCTGCTTCTGGCTCAGAAAGATAAGAATGGTACCAATCAGAGGATTGGACCACAGTGTCTCATCTGCATGGAAATGCCAACTGAGGCGCTACATGTGATTTTGAAAATGTGATAGTACCTTTATGCTTAAATTCATTGGAGAATGAGATCATTCTCTATATCCTGACAGAAGTTTTGAATTTCAAAAGTAAAGAAAAATTCGATAAGCCACTGGAATAGGTTGAATAGCAGTTGTCCAGCACCTCTAAGTACAGTTGAGAAGACTGTCTGCACCCTAAGAAGACAACTGAGTCACGTGCACAGAGGAAAATACGTTGTCGGTGCATTTTACCTTGTCAAGATGCCCAAGAGAAAGATTTAAACCTTTAGTCACTCAGAAAATGACCCTGGGATTTTGAACAGTTTCAGTTGGACGAGAGATAAATCGGAATGTAATTCTAACATATATATGTATATATATAGTCTACATAGCGTAACTTACGCTAACATAACTAACAACATAACATAACCATATTGGTTTCTACAAAGTCACCCAGATCACGTCTGTCTGACTCATCTTTTTACCTCACCCTTTCTACACAACTGAGAATGGCATAAAAGATCTGTTAAGGTTTCCCTTCCTTCGCATTCATCCCAGACCTAGAATTGAGAATTTTCCCACGTTATCAGACCATTCTGCACCTCAGGGGTGAAACTTGACCCTGGAATGCTTCCCTTGGTTTAACTCCCTTGGTAACAGCCATGATGAATGACACCTGAGATCAAAACTGGTTTTACTTGTACCTCCCCTTGTCAGCTGTGGCTAAACTCTTAAGTATCGGGGACACTGAATTAGAAGGACTTTTAAAGTTTTATTTGTTTCCTTTATTCATAAAATTAAAAATGCGTAGATAATATAATGCCCAATTGCATTGCAAGTACTTGAGTAATGATTTCTGGCCCCTTTAAAATTCACGTTGAAGACAGCAGTGATTGGCGATTTTTAATTAGGAAAACCTAATAAATCCACTCGGATTGATATTAGCTGCTGGTGAATAATTCTTTACGAATGTCTCCTATAGGATCTATAAATGTCCCCTTGTTAGTGCTTAAAATCAGTGTGCATGGTATGGGTTCAACTATGTGTCTTTAAAAACATAGAAAAAGGCTATAAGAAAATACACCCACAATATTAACTAGCAGCTGTATATTTTCAATGCTACGAGTCAGCATTCTGTAAGCATTTCTAAGTTTTCTACCATAAACATGTATAAATTTTAAGTCAGAAAAAATAAGCTCAAAAAATTCAGCATATACAATATGTTATATACTTTAACACAATCACCTAAAAATTCACAGCAAAAGATAGAAAGGAAATAGATCAAAATGTCAACAATATTTATCTCTAAGACGTAGAAATAAAGGAAATTTATTTTCTTCATTTTTGTAATGTTTTAGACATTTTGAAAATAATCATGTTTTAGATCCATAGGGATTAAATTAAAGAGACAGAGAAGCACTTAATAATGATTTATCTTTCTTTGGGGAATAACTGTATGAAAGAGTTTCACTGAAGGGTTCTGTAACCCAGTAATAATAGAAATCATACTCATAGTAACAAAAAGAAGTAATATTTATATGAATGTTATTAATTGTCAAGCACTATCTAAGCATTTGCATTTTTTGTCTTATTTTATCTCTAAAACAATCTTATGAGATGGATTGCTACTATGATAACCATTTTACAGATGAGAACACTAAGGCTGAAGGGGAGGAAAAGGGAGTTTGTCCAACAGCTAGCAAAGAGTGAGGTCTACGCTTAGACCAAAATCTCTGGCCTAAAAGTAAAAGAATAAAGATGAAAATGGAATATATGGAAGAGGTTCCCTCCTACCCAGGTCAGGATCCTTTACTTATAACAGATTAACTTCTAGACCAAGGGCCCTCTTCCAGCCTAGACAAAACCCAACTCATGAACACCTAACTTATTGTACTTTCATATGGGCTTTACCTGCACACTGACCCATGCACATGGGGACATGTGAATGACCTGAATCCTCGGCAACCCTAGCTGACCCCTTTTCTCTCTGTGTTTATGTAACCCCATCAGTGGACCCCTTCTTCTTAGCCCTTCTCATCTTTGTAAGTTTACATTTATTTGGGTTTTTTGTTTGTTTGTTTGTTTGTTTTTTTGGCAGTACACAGTCCTCTCACTGTTGTGGCCTCTCCCGTCGCGGAGCACAGGCTCCGGATGCGCAGGCTCAGCAGCCATGGCTCACGGGCCCAGCCACTCCACGGCATGTGGGATCTTCCCGGACTGGGGCACGAACCCGTGTCCCCTGCATCGGCAGGTGGACTCTCAACCACTGTGCCACCAGGGAAGCCCCTACATTTATTTGTGAGATTATTTTTAAGTTATATCTTTCTGACTTGACTGTTGGTACCATGATAACTAAGATAACCAGAGTCTATTTCATCTGTATCCTGATTTGTTTAGCACAGTACCAATGTAAGCCTGCTTTACTGGTATATTTATTAACAGTGCCCCTTTCACTCTCAAACGGATCTGATTTGGACAATGAATTGTGTGATAAGCCTATTTTAGTTTAACTGTACCCTCACTGCCAAGGATAGCTGGCACATTTTGAGAATTTTCTGTATATGTGGTGAATGAATAAATGAATGAATGAATACCACTACCACCTGGGAACACAAGTTGCAATATCTCATTTTTCCAAGTGCTAAGCAAGACCTTTCCCTTGGGAGTACCCATGATGGTGAGTTGAAGTGACACATCTAGTCCCCTTGTCACTTGTGTCAGTCACGGCTCATCCAGGGAGCTAGAAACACTCAAGTTACAAAACTACAGGAATTTGATCTTATACAATCATGGGAGAAGCAGGGAAGTAAAAGTCCAGGAGGGGAGATGCATGGTGAGTCAAGTCACCAACCAGTAAATCTGTGTGAGGTCAAGTGTGTTTAGCCACCAGTGTGGGTCTGCAAAGGGGAAGCTCACGGCAAGGCTTTAGGAGACACAACAACATTCAGAGCATAATGGCTGGCTTTCACCACTGCCCTCCAGAGCTCGCATCAATTCATCTTTGGCCAAGTGCAACTCAAGACCATGCAGGGAATGAAAATCTGGGAAAGTATGGGTTTTTGCCTAACCAAGTTGACATAGCCCAAACCAGCATGCTTTTCCTCTGTCCCCTCTGTCCACGCACACACGCTATTCTTTTTACCTGCAGGGTTCCCAGTCTTTGTCAGTATCCTACAGACTTTTCAAATGATTCTGCATTTTGTTCCTGGGAGGAAATGCCTAAGGTGGTTTGCCCCAATTCTGAGCTTTTCTCTAAAAGAATTGAAGGAATATTTCTTCGAGTCCTCTGTGTGCTCATTACTGTTATTATTTTACCTTACAAGGCTTAATTGAGAACAGGACTGAAACTTAGGAGAGCAAAATTTTTCCTGGGGAAGAAAAAAAAAAATCTTCCACTTATGATGGTGGGGTCAGTATTATGCTTATACTGTAGCTTCTATTTGTTCCTGTGTGCTCTACTGGGGGTGGGAGGCGGGGAAGTGTAATCACTTGTATAATGTTCCCTTTATCAACAGGAAGAAAGAAGAATTCCTGACTCTTAAAATGAACTTCTAAGTGAACTCAAGGCACTTAACTATTTTCTTTTTAGGGAAGATCCCAGGCCTGGTTGAAGATGTCATGCTTCAGAGTATCAGATCATGAAGAATGTCCACAATCCTTCCCTGGCTGAGCTGCCAGATAGCAAGTTAGAACTGGTGGGAGAGACGTAACACCTGGAGGCAGGCTTGGGAGTGAAAGCCAGCTAGCACAGCACTGATGTCCATTTGATAGGCAAGTTTATTATTATGACTGGGTGGCCATGAATTCATACTCAGAATCACAGAGGCAAGAAGACTACAAAGATCAATTAAGAAAGAGGGAGGGGCTTCCCTGGTGGCGCAGCGGTTGAGAGTCCACCTGCCAATGCAGGGGACACGGGTTCGTGCCCCGTTCCGGGAAGATCCCACATGCTGCAGAGCGGCTGGGCCCATGAGCCATGGCCGCTGAGCCTGCGCATCCGGAGCCTGTGCTCCGCGACGGGAGAGGCCACAACAGTGAGAGGCCCGCGTACCGCAAAAAAAAAAAAAAAAGAAAGAGGGAGAGGCTAAAAATATGGGTATAATTTGGAACTCAGATAAGGTGTAGGAGCTACAGTTGAGGCATAGCAGTCTGGATTTCTTTTGTGTTGATACTGACTGTCCTTCATCCTTAAGACCTACTATTATGTCTGTCCCTGCCTCTCTGCTTTTTGTCTCTCTGTCTCGGTCTCTGTCTCTCTCAGACACATGCAATCATTTGCATGAGAAGTCTGAGAATAGAATAAGATATTCAACAAACACAGACCATACCAGGAATTAGCCAGTCTGCGTGCTGGCAACCTACAAAAGCCATTTGAGAGTGCTCTACCTTTATAAGGCCACTGATGACACTTTGATTTACTATGTTGTGTCTGCTTGTGCCACTGTATGCCAGCCAGTTTGACTGTGTTAACAGACTCATACTTGGTGAGCCCAATTTGGGGTGACTGTATTTCCAAATGTAGAGATTCAAGGTAGGAGGTAGACTGAGACAGTGTCAAGAACATGACTCTTTGTTCATACTCTATACATCTCTGCCCTGTCTTACCAAAAAACCTTGTCTGCCCTTCCCTTATAGTATCCAGTCTTTGCTTTCATATGTTATAATAATCTATATCACATCTTCTCTCTCTACTCAGACATAAAACTCCTTTAGCTCAGAATTTGTATCAGAATTGTCTTTTTATTTATCATAGGTGTCTGGTTAAGTATGCCTAAGTAATCAAACAATAGGTTTTAGGACCTTGACATTGCTTAACAAAATTCAATTTAATTACTGTTCTAGCATTTATGGTATGTTTTCCCTATTAGTTTATGGTTTTCTTATATTTAATGCCCATTTTCAATAATGGAGTACTTGAGGATGATAGTCTTTCCTATTCATTTGCGAGAGAACACTGTTGATGTCAAGAAGTATTACCTGGTTATGGGGTAAAGTCTTTGAGTTGCCAGTGAGGGTTTAGATGCACAGGATTTGTCATGGAGGATAAAATATTGCCTCTGAGTCAGACAGACATGGCTTCAAAACTTCACTCTGCCATTTGCTAATAGTGTGACCCTGGACTGTACCCTCATTTGCAAAGTGTGGATGATAATGCCCATCCTTTGGACTGGCTGTGGAGAAAAAATAAGATACATGTTAAAACCTTACCACACACAGTTCATGCTCAATGCATGGTGGCTTTAGAAATTTTTCTAAATTTCAGCATCAATAAAGTAAGTTTTAAAATCACAAAACTCCATAACTTGGAGTAAGTGCATTAAAAAGCATCATGGGGCACTTTTTACTCTGGGATCTAAGATATTAAGTTGGATGTGTTCCAGAAAACAAGGGATGCCTGTCGTAGGTATATTTCTAACTTTCTAACGATGACATCAAAGAGCACAACCGTGCCCTCTCACACAATGCAAGGGGTGTTTGTGGCCAAGAGCGAGCAATGGCCACCTTGGAGTGGCCACCTGACTTCTCCAATGCAACAGGGAGCCAAGATGGCAGCCTGACACCCACCCCCCCCACACCCTCTTCAACTGCATGCTCCAGCTTCCTGTGAACACACCTCAGAGAGATGAGTAGAGTAGATGCCATTTTTATAGTGTCCAGGAGGCCACGAATTCAAGGGATGTGAATATGGCTACCAGGTAGTAAAATTCCAGAAGAAAGCTAAAAGTCTTGGTCACATGTCATCTGTCAGCTCCCTGGGGTTCCTGCAAATATAGGGCTGAGTCACAGCAGGATGTGGAAAACAGGAGAAGTCTAGAAAGAGGCTTATTGACCTTGAAGTGCTGTACTTTTTATGCTCTTACCCTCCCCTACCCCCACCTTTTCTGTGTGTCTCATGATAGCAAATAAGGATATAAAATAGAAAAGGATCTCTCTGCTATATGACATGCTGTTCCTCACAGGTGTGACTGTCTTCCCAAAGCCCCCTCCCACTGGCTTGTAGAGGAATCTTTACATCATCCTTCACCCCTTCCTTCCTGTGATAACTTTGTGATGCATCAGCTTAGGTAGGCTGAACTGCAGTCTCTGGAATTCCCTTTCTAGAATGTTTGTGGCTCGGATGAGTTCAAGGGATAGCTCTCATAAGAGTTGGAGGATGGAAGAAGGGCAGCAGCCGTTCTGTAGCATACACACACCTTCCCTGCGGTATTCAACCAAACACTGTTCTGGGTGCTGCTATGAAGGAATTTTTTACCTGTTAATTATATCCTTAATCGGTTGATTTTATGTTACTCAAAAGGGAGATGATCTTGAGTGGGTCTGAAACAGTTGGAGGCCTTTTCTGAACCCAGAGACTCCAAACAGCAGCAGAGTTTGCAATTAATTATTCCCCTTCCTCCTGGATCTTCCCTTTTTTTTTTTTTGTGGTACGCGGGCCTCTCACTGTTGTGGCCTCTCCCGTTGCGGAGCACAGGCTCCGGACACGCAGGCTCAGCGGCCATGGCTCATGGGCCCAGCGACTCCGCGGCATGTGGGATCTTCCCGGACCGGGGCACGAACCCGTGTCCCCTGCATCGGCAGGCGGACTCTCAACCACTGTGCCACCAGGGAAGCCCCTGGATCTTCCCTCTTAACTGCCTGTCTGTGAGCAATAAGCTTTAACCCATGCTCAGGGGGTTCCTTCCAGCTAGTGAGCTTCCCTCCCTGACTTCCTTTTCTGTGGTCCTTGGGCTCGCTTAATGCAGCTGCACAACTGTGAAGGCAATTCCAAATAATCAATCCATATATAAAAACCATACATCCTACTGGTTCTGCTTCCCTGGTTGAACCCTGACAGGTATACTCCCTCTTAACCCTCATCATCCAGGCATTCACCAAGTCCTGTCAATGCAATTCTTCCTTCTAAGTGGTACCTTAATATTACTGAAGGTGACACTGCCACCTGGGGAAGCCAGTTCCAATTTCTCACTTCTCCCAGTGCTAATGGAGGGTAATATTTTTCTGTGTTTTCCACTGCCACTAGCCAAGTCCAGAATATTGTCAGCTCTCACCAAAATGACTAGAACAGCTTCATGATCTGCTACTCAGCAAGCCACTCTTATCCAACCTACTTTCTTCATTGAAGACAGGGTAAACTTCCAAGGATAAAAATATGAACAATATGAACGCATCAGCCTGACTTAAAACCCTTCTGTGGTTTCCCAGTATGTCGAGTCCAAGATCTCTGACATGCCGGTAAAGCTTCTGCACTACCTGGCTTCTTCCCACCCCTCCACTTTCCCTACATGACACACTGTCTTTTCATTGCTCCCCAGTGGCCTGAAATGTCCTGCCAATATTCCCTACTTAGTAGGCAAAATAATAATCTCCCAAAAATGTCATATCCTAATCCCCAGGACCTCAGTGTATGTCACGTTCTATGGCAAGGTGGAATTAAGGTGGCTGATGGAATTAAGGTTGCTAATCAGCTGACCTTCAGGCAGGTGATTATCCTGGATTATCTGGGTGGGTCCAGTGCTATCACAAGCTTTCTTATTAGTGAATGGGGGAAGCATGAGAGTCAGAGTCAGAGTTTAAGAGAGATTTGAAAATGCTGCAGGACTGGCTTTGAAGATGGAGGAAGAGGCCACAATCAAAGGAACAAGGGTACTCTCTCTCAACAAGCCCGGTAAGACCTATTTTGGAGGTCCAACCTCCAAAATTGTAGGTTAATAAATCTGTATGTTTAAAGTCATCAAGTTTGTAGTAATTTCTTAAGTTACAGAGGAAGGAAACTAATATAACCTCCTGCAGAGGAAGGAAACTAATATATCCACCATTGGAAATTTGTGCAGCTGCAAAACTCTAAGATTGACGGAAAATGCTATTAACTTCTAATTTTTTAAATAAAAATAATTACCATCTACTACACCCTTATTTTCAGTAATGAAAGGACTTTTTAACCTCTTGTTTTGAAAAAATCAAACTTACAGAAAACTTATAAGAAAGTCAAGGAACTCCCATTTATACTTTACCCAGGTTCACCAATATATAATTTATATATATATAATTTATATATATTCACCAATATATAATGTATATGTATATATAATTTATATATATTCACCAATATATAATTTATATATATAATTTATATATATATATATATATATATATATACACACATACACAAATGCGAACAGTTATCACTACAAAGGGAAAATTTTAACACAAAATAATTAGGAGGGATGCAATCTCAGCAAAATGGAAAATCTCATATATCTAATAACTTCACAATATCATCCTTGCATTTTCCTCATTTTATCTTGGGAAACTTTATTATGGAGCAGTACTGATTCATGGACAAGCATATGAAAACCATTGTAAAGTCATACACTTACTTTTAAATGCTTCATTTTCAGGGAAGCATTATATCCTGCATTAGAGTTAATTTCCCAGTTATGGTCCCTCTTGAAACCTGAACTTCTTAGTGTCTGTCATAACATTTGCATACTGGCCCCATACCTGCTAGACTGTAAGCTCTTTTGAGGACAGGAACCATCATCTCACCTATCATATCATCTGCTTAGGACATAATCTGAACAGAAGACATACTCTTCAAAAATACTTATTGATCATGTTAAAGAAATGACAAGATGGCCTGTATGGAAAAAGAATCTAAAAAGAAAAAAAAGAAAGAGTAGATATATGTATATGTATAACTGATTCACTTTGTTGTACACCTGAAACTAACACAACATTGTAAGTCAACTATACCTCAGTAAAAATTAAAAAATAAAATAAAATAAAGAAGAAATGGCAAGAAAACAGATTAAAATATAGAATATAAAGTACCTTAAAAAACTGTCACTGTATGAATCCAAAAAAAAGATGTCAAACTCAAAAGGCAACAAATAAATCTGCTATGAACATTTACGTACAAGTCTTTGTATGCACATATAGTTTCTTTTCTCTTGTGTAAATGCAGGGGAATAGAATGACTGCAACATAAGGTAGGTGCATGTTTTCACAGTGGTTGTAGCATTTTAAATTCCCACCAACAGTACATAGAGGTTCCAGATCCTCCTCATTCTAGCAAACACTTAACATTGTCAGTCTATTTAATTTTAGCCATTTTAACGTGTGTGTAGTGGTTTCTCATTATAGTTTTAATTTGCATTACTCTAATGACAAATGACATTTAGCATGTTTGTTTGCCTTCCGTATATCTTCTTCGGTGAAATGTTTGTTAAACTTTTTTGCCCATTTTTTATTTGTATTTTTTAGCTTATTTTTGAATTTTGAGAGTTTGTATATTCTGGACATAAGACCTTATAAGATGTATGCTTTGTAAATATCTTCGACCATTCTATGGGCAGGAGTCGATTACAAAATGAACCTTTGAGAATGGTAGAACTGTCACATCCTAATGGTGGTGGTTTGTGACTGTATGCATTTGGAAAATCTGTAAATCTGTACACCTACAGGCTGATTTTTATGGTATATAAAGTATATCCCATTAAAAAATACTATCTTTGCATCAAAAACTATAAGCCAGAGGATTCTGGGAAGATGGCAGAGTAGGAAACACCAGCAATCTGTCTCCTTGTCTAGAAAGCAATTGACCTGGCAGAGTCTCCTGATGTAACTGTTTGCAACTCTGGAGTCTATTGAAGGTTTGCAATTTCAAGGGAAAGTTTTGGATGGTACATTGTGGTTAATTTCAGTCAATCTCAGCTCTTAGCTTCACAGCAGCCACCCATCTCCCACTTCCCATGTGTTCCTGAAACAGTTTGCACACATCTTGCAGGAGCCAGGGTGGGCGAAGAAGACTGTGTCCTCTAAATATCAGGGATCTGTGTCTGAGTGCCAATTGCTGTTTCTAATCACACAGGTGCAGAGAAAGAAGAGGGCAGCCATTGTTTCAAGCCCCTCCCCCTCACACTGAAATGACTTCCAGGGGAGTTAAAGTACCAAAATCTTCTCCCTAACCTTCATATTTCTCTTTTCCCCTTTGGGAGCTAGACATTAAAGACAAGAACATTCAAAAGCAATATATAGGATAAATTAGAAGGTCACTGGGCATACACAGGGAAAGGCACAGATCCTGAGAACACCTGAGATGACTTTAAGTTTACACCTCATGATGATCCTCAGGACAGAGGCAGTCTATAATAATTAAAAAAAAAAAAAAAAGACAAACAAAACCCAGCAAAGTCTAGGGAAGGGGAACTGTCTGATTTCCAGAGTTACCACATTATTAGATCCAAATATCCAATTTTAAATTAAAATATCACCGTATATACAAAGATACAGGAAATTAAGGCTATCCAAAGGGAGGAAAAAAAAACAACAACAAGAGAAACTGTGCATGAAAAAGACCTGTTGGTGAATCTACTAGACAAAGACTTTTGGAAATTATTGAGTCTGAGGTATAGAAAGAAAAATATTGCAGAAAAGTCAACAGAGACTAAGGGACCTGTGGGACACCATTAAGTGGACCAACATACATTGTAGAAGCCCCAGAAGAAGAGAAAGAAAGGGGCAGGGAGAATATTTGAAGAAATAGTGTCTAAAAGCTTCCAAAATTTGATAAAGACATGAATATAAACATCCAAGAAGCTCAATGTACTCTGTGTAAGATGAACTGAAAGAGACCATCAAACATTACCATCGAACCATCTAAAGACAAAGACAAAAAGAGAATCTTGAAAGTAGCAAGAGAAAAGTGACTCATCACATAAAAAGGGTCCTCAAAGATTATCGGCAGATTTGTTACCAGAAACTTTGGGTGCCAGAAAATCGTGGGCTGATATATTCTTAATTCTAAAACAGAAAAGCCAGTCAACCAGGAGTCCTATATCTGACAAAACTGTCCTTCAAAAGTGAGGCAGAAATTAAGACAAACAAAAGCTGAGGGAATTAGTTACCATTAGATCTCCTCTTTGAGAAATGCTAAAGGTAGTCCTGCAAGTTGAAATGAAAGGACACTAGACAATAACTTGAAGGCATATGAAGACATAATTATGTCAGTAAAGGTAAATACATGGGCAACTATAAAACTATTATTATTGTAACCATGGTTTATAACTCCACATTTTGTTTTCTGCACAACTGAAGATAGTTATGCATTTAAAAATTACTAGTTTATGGTTTTGGACACATAATCTATAAAGATGTAATTTTGTGACAACAGCTTAAAGGAGTGGGGAAGGAGCTGTAAAGAACCAGAATTTTTGTATGTTATTGAAGTTAAGACAGTATAAATTCAAATTAGAATATAATAACTTTAGAATGTTAAATATAACCCACATGATATCCACAAAGAAAATAGATACACAATATATTAAAAAGAAAATGAGTAAGGAATTTAAATATTTCACTGCAAAAAATCAACTAATAAAAAAGAAGATGGTAATATAGGAAATGAGGGACGAAAAAACTGTAAGACAAATAGAAAACAAATAGAAAAATAGCAGAAGTAAGTCCTACTTTATCATTAATTACTTTAAATGTAAATAGATTAAACTCTCCAATCTAAGAACAGAGATTTGCAGAATGGATTTAAAAATGATCCAATTATACATTGTCTATAATAGACTCACTTTAGTTTCAAAGACACAAATAAGTTGAAAGTGAAAGGATGGGGAAAAAATTCCACACAAGTAGTAAATCAAAAGAGAATAAAGATGATTATACTATTAGACAAAATAGACTTTAATTTTAAAAATGTATAAAAGACAAAGAAAATCACTGTATATTAATAAAAGTTTCAATACAGGAAGAAGATATAACAATTATAAACATTTACACAGCTAATAACAGACCATCAAAATATGAACCAATAGTAAAGTTCACTATCAAAAAGTGTCTTTCCTTCAAAATATAATCCTATATTTAGTTTGGAAGAATTAATATTGTTAAAATGGCCATACTACCCAAAGCAGTCTACAGATTTAATGGAATCCCTATCAAATTACCCATGACATTTTTCACAGAACTAGAACAAATACTGCTAAAATTTATATGGAACAGCAAAAGACCCAGAATTGCCAAAGCAGAAAAAAGAACAAAGCTGGAGGCTTAACCCTCCCATATTTCAGACAATACTACAAAGCTACAGTAATCAAAACAGCATGGTATTGGCACAAAAATAGGCATATGGATCAATGGAAGAGAATAGAGAGCCCAGAAATAAACCCACACACCTACAGACAATTAATCTTTGACAAAGGAGGCAAAAATACACAATGGAGAAAATACAGTCTCTTCAGCAAGTAGTGTTGGGAAAGTTGGACAGCACATGTAAATCAATAAGTTAGAACACACCCTCCCACCATACACAAGATAAACAAAATGGCTTAAAGACTTAAATATAAGACATGATACCATAAAACTCTTAGAAAAGAACATAGGCAAAACATTCTCTGACATAAATTTTAGCACTGTTTTCTTAGGTCAGTCTCCCAAGGCAATAGAAATAAAAGCAAAAATAAATGGCACCTAATCAAATTTATAAGCTTTTGCACAGCAAAGGAAACCATAACCAAAATGAAAAGACAACCTATGCAATGGGAAAAAATATTTGCAAATGATGTGACCAACAATAGCTTATTTCCAAAGTATACAAACATCTCATACAACTCATTAACAAAAACAAACAACCCAATCAAAAAATGGGCAGAAGACCTAAATAGACATTTCTCCAAAGAAGACATTTAGATGGCCAACAGGCACATGAAAAGATGCTCAACGTTGCTAATTATTAGAGAAATGCAAATCAAAACTACAATGAGGTATCACCTCACACCAGTCAGAATGGCCATCGTCAAAAAGTCTACAAATAATAAATGCCGGAGAGGGTGTGGAGAAAAGGGAAATCTCCTACATTGTTGGTGAGAATGTAAATTTGTGCAGCCACTATGGAGAACAGTATGGAGGTTCCTTAAAAGACTAAAAATAGAGTTACCATATGATCCAGCAATCCCACTCCTGGGCATATATCCAAAGAAAACTCTACTTCAAAAAGATACATGCACCTCAATATTCATAGCAGCACGTTTTACAATAGCTAAGACATGGAAGCAACCTAAATGTCCATTGATAGACGAATGGATAAAGAAGATGTGGTATATATATACTATGGAATATTTCTCAGCCATAAAAAAAAATGAAATAATGCCATTTACAGCAATATGGGTGGACCTAGAGATAGTCATACTAAGTGAAGTAAGTCAGAGAAAGACAAATATCATATGATATCACTTATATGTGGAATCTAAAGAAATGATACAAATGAACTTATTTACAAAACAGAAATAGACCCACAGACTAGAAAACAAACTTAATGGTTACCAAAGGGGAAAGGGGATGGGGGAGGGATAAATTAAGGAGTTTAGTATTAGCAGATACAAACTACTATATATAAAATACATTAATAACAAGGTCCTACTGTATGTAAAGAACAAGAAATTATATTCAATATCTTATAATAAACTATAGTGGGAAAGAATCTGGAAAAGAATATATATGAATCTGAAAAAGAATATATATATATATATACGCATATATATTTATATACACATATATATATATAACTTTGCTGTATACCAGAAAGTAATACAATATTGTAAATCAAGTATACTTTAATTTTATATATATAGATATATATATATATTCCTATCTCTTATTTTCTAGACCAAAGTGTCTAGCAGCTGAAATCATGAGGACATATCTACCACACAACAACATAATTTACTTCATCAAAAACTTTTCTACAAAGCCATCATGGGAAACATGGGCCTCTAGAAGTGAATATATCAGTTTATCCCTTAATAGTGTTTAATAGTTAAAGCTTTTCTGACTCATTTTTGCCCTTACATGACTAATTTCTAAACCACTACAGAGCCCTACTTATTTTCTCCCCACCAAGCATCCTTCCAACCTGTGTATAATGAGATGAATTTAAAAGATGTCAGTGAACATATTAATTTTTAAACATCTCAAACACATATACAGGCTTTAAAAGACCATATGCTAGTCTTCCTTAGTTTCTAAACCACAATATATGCACTGGGAATGATTACTCCAAAGTCCTTGTGACAAATGAAATCCAAGGTGGTTCCACAAGTGATGAATTTATGATGGAAAAATAATTTCAGTCATTTGTTTTCTTAGCCTAGGATTTTTTCCATCCAAAAATATATGGGGGTGGGTATATAAAAAAAAAGAAACAGGAGGCATACTTGCAATGTTTACAAAGCAAAAAAGAAATGTTACGGTTCTGTAAATGAAGAATGTTTTTACAGTGTTTCAGGCTTGGCAGGACATCTGGCGTGGATGTTATCAAGGGCTTTAGAAGCAAACAGATAAATTCTGCCATCAGTTCCCTTACTCTGCTACCATATGGAAATATTTTTCTTTTTTCCTTTATACTATGCATTATTGACTTGGGAGGGACAAAATCAATTAAAAATTACTTTGTAAACTCTTTCCTACCCAACTTTTGGATTGCCTAACGTTATGGTCTGTTTTTAGTACATAGACTCAGTTCTGAACCTCAGCTTCCTTAAATAGGTTTCCATGCATTGGCTTGAATCTTATATAGAAATAAGACTTTTAAAAAAGTAAGGATCTGGAAAGCTCAATATTGTTAAGATGTCAATTCACTACAAATTAATCCGTGCAAACCAAATAAAAATCTCAGCAAGTTGTTTTGCAGATAATGACAATTCTGATTCTAAAACTTACATGTAGCTAATGGCGGACTCTGGGAGGGCTCATGCCAAGGAGTACTTCCCAGAACTTCTGCTGCCAGAGTCCTTTTCTTCATGGTGAGCCACAGCCACCCCCACCTCTTCATGAGACCCTCCAACACTAGCAGCCATGTGGATGAAAGTCTCTTGGTGCTGCGGCAAGGAGTCAGTGTTGTGCCTCTGAGGTGGGAGAGCCAACTTCAGGACACTCGTCCACAAGACACCTCCCACCTCCACGTAATATCAAACAGCAACAATCTCCCAGAGATCTCCATCTCAACACCAACACCCAGCTTCACTCAACGACCAGCAAACTACAGTGCTGGATACACTATGCCAAACAACGAGCAAGACAGAAACACAACCCCACCCATTAGCAGAGAGGCTGCCTAAAATCATAATAAGGCCACAGACACCCCAAAACACATCACCACACGTGGACCAGCCCACCAGAAACACAAGATCCAGCCTCATCCACCAGAACACAGGCACTAGTCCCCTCCACCAGGAAGCCTACACAACCCACTGAACCAACTTTAACCACTGGGGACAGACACCTAAAACAATGGGAACCACGAACTTGCAGCCTGCAAAAAGGAGACCCCAAACACAGTAAGATAAGCAAAGAGAAGAAAGAAAAACACACAGCAGTTGAAGGAGCAAGATAAAAACCCACCAGACCTAACAAATAAAGAGGAAATAGGCAGTCTACCTGAAAAAGAATTCAAAATAATGATAGTAAAGATGATCCAAAATCTTGGAAATAGAATAGAGAAAATGCAAGAAACATGTAACAAGGGCCTAAGAGAACTAAAGAGGAAACAAGCAACGATGAACAACACAGTAAATGAAATTAAAAATTCTCTAGAAGGAATCAATAGCAGAATAACTGAGGCAGAAGAACGGACAAGTGACCTGGAAGATAAAACAGTGGAAATAACTACTGCAGAGCAGAATAAAGAAAAAAGAATGAAAAGAACTGAGGACAGTCTCAGAGACCTCTGGGACAACATTAAATGCACCAACATTCGAATTATAGGGGTCCCTGCAGAAGAAGAGAAAAAGAAAGGGACTGAGAAAATCTTTGAATAGATTATAGTTGAAAACTTCCCTAACATGGGAAAGGAAATAGTTAATCAAGTCCAGGAAGCACAGAGAGTCGCATACAGGATAAATCCAAGGAGAAACACACCAAGACACATATTAATCAAACTATCAAAAATTAAATACAAAGAAAACATATTAAAAGCAGCAAGGGAAAAACAACAAATAACACACAAGGCAATTCCCATAAGGTTAACAGCTGATCTTTCAGCAGAAACTCTGCAAGCCAGAAGGGAGTGGCAGGACATATTTAAAATGATGAAGGAGAAAAACCTACAACCAAGATTACTCTACCCAACAAGATCTCATTCAGATTTGATGGAGAAATTAAAACCCTTACAAACAAGCAAAAGCTGAGAGAGTTCAGCACCACCAAACCAGCTTTACAACAAATGCTAAAGGAACTTCTCTAGGCAAGAAACACAAGAGGAGGAAAAGACCTACAATAACAAACACAAAACAATTAAGAAAATGGTAATAGGAATGTACATATTGATAATTACCTTAAATGTAAATGGATTAAATGGTCCCACCAAAAGACACAGACTGGCTGAATGGATACAAAAACAAGACCCATATATATGCTGTCTACCACAGACCCACTTCAGAACTAAGGACACATACAGACTGAAAGTGAGGGAATGGGAAAAGATATTCCATGCAAATGGAAATCAAGAGAAAGCTGGAGTACCAATTCTCATACCAGGCACAATAGACTGTAAAATAAAGACTATTACAAGAGACAAAGAAGGACACTGCATAATGATCAAGGGATTGATCTAAGAAGATATAACAATTGTAAATATTTATGCACCCAAAATAGGAGCACCTCAATACATAAGGCAAATACTAACAGCCATAAAAGGGGAAAACGACAGTAACACATTCATAGTAGGGGACTTTAACACCCCACTTTCCCCAATGGGCAGATCATCCAAAATGAAAATAAATAAGGAAACACAAGCTTTAAATGATACATTAAACAAGATGGACTTAATATTTATAGGACATACCATCCAAAAGCAACAGAATACACATTTTTCTCAAGCACTCATGGAATATTCTCCAGGACAGATCATATCTTGCATCACAAATCAAGCCTTGGTAAACTTAAGAAAATTAATATCGTATCAAGTATCTTTTCCAACCACAATGCTACGAGACTAGATATCAATTACTGGAAAAGATCTGCAAAAAATACAAACACATGGAGGCTAAACAATACACTACTTAATAACGAAGTGATCACTGAAGAAATCAAAGAGGAAATCAAAAAATACCTAGAAACAAATGAAAATGGAGACACGACGACCCAAAACTTATGGGATGCAGGAAAAGCAGTTATAAGAGGGAAGTTTACAGCAATACAATTCTACCTTAAGAAACAGGAAACATCTCAAATAAACAACCTAATCTTGCACCTAAAGCAATTAGAGAAAGAAGAGCAAAATATCCCAAAGTTAGCAGAAGGAAAGAAATCATAAAAATCGAATCAGAAATAAATGGAAAAGAAATGAAGGAAACGATAGCAAAGATCAATAAAACTAAAAGCTGGTTCTTTGAGAAGGTAAACAAAATTGATAAACCATTAGCCAGACTCATCAAGAAAAAAAGGGAGAAGACTCAAATCAATAGAATTAGAAATGAAAAAGGAGAAGTAACAACTGACACTGCAGAAATACAAAAGATCATGAGAGATTACTACAAGCAACTCTATGCCAATAAAATGAACAACCTGGAAGAAATGGATAAATTCTTAAAAATGCACAACCTGCCAAGACTGAACCAGGAAGAAATAGAAAATACGAACAGACCAATTACAAGCACTGAAATTGAGACTGTGATTTAAAATCTTCCAACAACAAAAGCCCAGGACCAGATGGCTTCACAGGCGAATTCTATCAAACATTTAGAGAAGAGCTAACACCTATCCTTCTCAAACTCTTCCAAAATATAACAGCAGGAGGAACACTCCCAAACTCACTCTACGAGGCCACCATCACCATGATAGCAAAACCAGACAAAGATGTCAAAAGAAAGAAAACTACAGACCAATATCACTAATGAACATAGACGCAGAAATCCTCAGCAAAATACTAGCAAACAGAATCCAACAACACATTAAAAGAATTAATCATATAGCATGATCAAGTGAGGTTTATCCCAGGAATGCAAGGATTCTTCAATATATGCAAATCAATCAACATGATACACCTTATCAACAAATTGAAGGAGAAAAACTATATGATCATCTCAATACATTCAGAGAAAGCTTTCAACAAAATTCAACACCCATTTATGATAAAAACCCCTGCAGAAAGTAGACATAGAGGGAACTTTCCTCAACATAATTAAGGTCATATATGACAAACCCACAGCCTCAATGGTGAGGCTCATCCTCAATGGTGAAAATCCTCAATGGTGAAAAGCCGAAACCATTTCAACTAAGATCAGGAAGAAGACAAAGTTGCCCACTCTCACCACTCTTATTTAACATAGTTTTGGAAGTTTCAGCCACAGCAATCAGAGAAGAAAAAGAAATAAAAGGAATCCAATTCAGAAAAGAAGAAGTAAAGCTGTCACTGTTTGCAGATGACATGATACTATACATGGAGAATCCCAAAGATGCTACCAGAAAACTACTAGAGCTAATCAATGAATTTGGTAAAGTTGCACGATACAAAATTAATGCACAGAAATCTCTGGCATTCCTATACACTCATGATGAAAAATCTGAAAGTGAAATCAAGAAAACACTCCCATTTACCACTGCAACAAAAAGAATAAAATATCTAGGAATAAACCTACCTAAGGAGACAAAAGACCTGTATGCAGAAAATTATAAGACACTAATGAAAGAAATTAAAGATGATACAAAGAGATGGAGAGGTATACCATGTTCTTGGATTGGAAGAATCAACATTGTGAAAATGACTCTACTACCCAAAGCAATCTACAGATTCAATGCAATCCCTATCAAACTACCACTGGCATTTTTCACAGAACTAGAACAAAAACTTTCACAATTTGTATGGAAACACAAAAGACCCCAAAGAGCCAAAGCAATATTGAGAAAGAAAAACAGAGCTGGAGGAATCAGGATCCCTGACTTCAGACTATACTACAAAGCTACAGTAATCAAGACAGTATGGTAGTGGCACAAAAACAGAAATATAGATCAATGGAACAGGAAAGAAAGCCTAGAGATAAACCCACACACATATGGTCACCTTATCTTTGATAAAGGAGGCAAGACTATACAGTGGAGAAAAGACAGCCTCTTCAATAAGTCGTGCTGGGAAAACTAGACAGGTACATGTAAAAGTATGAAATTAGAACACTCCCTAACACCATACACAAAAATAACCTCAAAATGGATAAAAGATCTAAATGTAAGGCCAGAAACTATCCAACTCTTAGAGGAAAACATAGGCAGAACACTCTATGACATGAATCACAGCAAGATCCTTTTTGATCCACCTCCTAAAGAAATGGAAATAAAAACAAAAATAATCAAATGGGACCTAATGAAACTTCAAAGCTTTTGCACAGCAAAGGAAACAATAAACAAGACCAAAAGACAACCCTCAGAATGGGAGAAAATAGTTGCAAATGAAGCAACTGACAAAGGATTAATCTCCAAAATTTACAAGCAGCCCATGCAGCTCAATACAAAAAAACAAACAACCCAATCCAGAAATGGGCAGAAGACCTAAATACACATTTCTCCAAAGAAGATATACAGATTGCCAACAAACACATGAAAGATTGCTCAACACCATTAATCATTAGAGAACTGCAAATAAAAACTACAATAGATATCATCTCACACCGGTCAGAATGGCCATCATCAAAAAATCTAGAATCAGTAAATGCTGAAGAGGGTGTGGAAAAAAGGGAACATTCTTGCCCTGCTTGTGGGAATGTAAATTGATACAGCCACTATGGAAAACAGTATGGAGGTTCCTTTAAAAACTAAAAATAGAACTACGATACAACCCAGCAATCCCACTACTGGGCATATACCCTGAGAAAACCATAATTCAAAAAGAGTCATGTACTAAAATGTTCATTACAGCTCTATTTACAATAGCCAGGAGATAGAAGAAATCTAAGTGTTCATCATTGAATGAATGGATAAAGAAGATGTAGCACATATATACAATGGAATATTACTCAGCCATAAAAAGAAATGAAATTGAGTTATTTGTAGTGAGGTGGATGGACTTAGAGCCTGTCCTACAGAGTGAAGTAAGTCAGAAAGAGAAAAACAAATACCGTATGCTAACACATATATATGGTATCTAAGGAAAAAAAAAAAGGTCATGAAGAACCTAGGGGTAAGACAGGAATAAAGGCACAGACCTTCTAGAGAATGGACTTGAGGATGTGGGGAGAGGGAAGAGTAAGCTGTGACAAAGTGAGAGAGTGGCATGGACATATATACACTACCAAATGTAAAATAGATAGCTAGTGGGAACCAGCCGCATGGCACAGGGAGATCAGCTCGGTGCTTTGTGACCACCTCGAGGCGTGGGATAGGGTGGGTGGGAGGGAGGGAGACGCAAGAAGGAAGAGATATGGGAACATATGTATATGTATAACTGATTCACTTTGTTATAAAGCAGAAACTAACAAACCATTGTTAAGCAATTATACTCCGATAAAGATGTTAATAAATAAAAATAAAATAAAACTTACATGTAAAGAAAAAGGAACTAGAATAGCCAAAGTCAATTTGAAAATGATCAGAGTTAGAACCCACACAATATACAATTTCAAGACTTAATATTAAGCCACATTAATCAAGACAGCATGGTATTGGTAAAAGCATGGACCACTAATGGAGTCTAGAATCAATGACATCCCAGTAATAATGAAATCTCCTAGATCCCAGATCTTTGTTTCTAAACGCCACTTTTTTTTTTTTTTTTTTTTTTTTTTTGCGGTACGTGGGCCTCCCACTGTTGTGACCTCTGCCGTTGCGGAGCACAGGTTCCGGACACGCAGGCTCAGCGGCCATGTCTCACGGGCCCAGCCGCTTCGCGGCATGTGGAATCTTCCCGGACCGGGGCACGAACCTGCGTCCCCTGCATTGGCAGGCAGACTCTCCACCACTGCGCCACCAGGGAAGCCCTAAACGCCACTTTTTAATGATGAAAACCAGAACTTCTTGTAGAAGTAGTTGATTTCAAGGATGGGGCAAGGAAAATATAAGATGAACGTGAAGCATCTTGTGGTCCAGAAGTAAAGAAGTGCTCAAAAAAGGACTGGAGCGTGTCAAGAGGTCATAAGAGCCAACCGAGAAGAGCTCGCAATAGCTAAAGCTGGGACAAATTAAGTAACAAAATAAATAATGATGGATTGAATTATAACCAATAGAATAAAATAAGCATCCATAAGTCCATAATAACTTAAGTCAATAATTGAATAAATAAATAAATGAGAGAGGACAGCTCTTCCAATTAAGAAATATGGAAGAGATGATGAGAATAGAAATATATCACAGTAAAACTGTTGCAGGCAAGATCTACCAACGAATGCTAAAATTAATGGGCAAAATTTTGTGGAGAAACACAGTATTTGCCTAGTCTCAAATTATTTCCCCCCAAATCTTTATTAGTTACAGAAGGAAAAAATAGTAATTTTAAAACAGGAAAACCTGGCAGATAACACCTTAGCCAGTGACCAAGGTCAGCGTCCAGTAAGAAGACATATTGACAACATGTACCCCCTGGTACAATACATTAAGGAGGGCTCATCCTCTCTGTCCTACTCTTGCAAAAAATTCACAAATTTAACCTATTTATGAAAAAACATTAAACTAATCCAAATTGTGAGATATTCTACAAAATATCTCTCTGTTATCCTTCACCAGTGCCAAGGTCCTGGCAGACAGAGAGAGAGGAACCCTCACAGACTGGAATCCTGGATTGAGTTATGGGCCAGAAAAGAGCATGAACAGGGAGATTGTTGAAATCCAATTAAGTCTCTAGTTTAGTTTAAAAAGAAAAAAAACAAGGGCCCAGGTGCTGGCTGTTTAATAAAATTCCCCTACTTACCATAATGCAGTCCTAAAAAATAGCCCCCATGGTGGGCTACAGTGACTATTCACTGCATTTAGGAATAAAGAATAAATAAGGATGTGTGAACAGATGCTAATAAACGAAAACTTCAGAAAGTGCTGCTAATACACACTCAGCCCAAAGAGACAGCATCATGTAACCAAAATACTTCCACATATCATCACCCGTTGACCTCCCTCTCTGTTCTCACTGGTCTCTAAATCTGTTGTTCTCTCCCTCCTCTTCCCATCTGTCTCGCTTTTTTCCTCTTCCCTTTCCTTCACCAGCCTTCTGCATTAAGACATCGTATAGAAGTGAAGTATACTTTTAAGTAACTGATATTATCAAGTTTTATAGCTTCCCTACTTAAGCTTTTAAAAAGTTTCTCTCTTTCAAAATAAAAAGCTAAAGCCATATTAAGGTGATTGTTCTTCCATGTAAACCTTAAATTGATATAGCATGTGTGAGGTTATTGGCTCTTTTTTTAAATTCTAACTTTATGTCAACTATGAAATTTCTTTTTTTTTTTTTTTTTTTTTGTGGTATGCGGGCTTCTCACTGTTGTGGCCTCTCTCGTCATGGAGCACAGGCTCTGGATGCACAGGCTCCTCACA
Organism: Grampus griseus; assembly: GCF_964374135.1. Lineage (NCBI taxonomy): Eukaryota > Metazoa > Chordata > Mammalia > Artiodactyla > Delphinidae > Grampus > Grampus griseus. The sequence continues at coordinate 13,456,613 of NC_139019.1, forward strand.
GGCTCAGTGGGCATGGCTCACGGGCCCAGCCACTCCACAGCATGTGGGATCTTCCCGGACCGGGGCACGAACCCGTGTCCCCTACATCGGCAGGCGGACTCTCAAACACTGCGCCACCAGGGACGCCCCTAGGTTATTGGCTCTTGATAGAAAATGTTTTCCTGTCTCCAGCAAAAAGCTTAGAAGTCCATTCAGAATGATGTTGTCAGAGTATCTTTTTATGAGATACTTCAAGTAGACCAAAAGAAGCACACAAAGATTTTATTCTTTACCACTACAAATCAACCCAGTTTTCACCTGCTTATTCATAAGCATGCTGCAACTGAACACAGTATATAAATGGCCAGATAAAATATCATAAGTAATTGTAAAATATGATGTTTCCTTTTTTATAGAAAAGCTCTAATTTTATTTTGAATGTCAAATAGATTTTTTATTTTTTTATTGGTGTATAATTGCTTTACAATGTTGTGTTAGTTTCTGCTGTACAATGAAGTGAATCAGATATGTGTATACCTATATCCCCCCCTTCTTGGACCTCCCTCCCACCTGCCTGCCCCATCCCACCCAAGTAGATCGTCACAGAGCACCGAGCTGAGCTTCCTGTGCTTTATAGCATGTTCCCGCTAGCTATCTATTTTACGCATGGTATGTATTACTTGCGAAAAAGAGTTAATTGAATTCTGCTACGTTTGCTTTTCCATCACTACTACTTCTTTAGAAAAACAAATTCTATTGAGTGCTGATACGGTACAAATTAGGAAGATGAGAGGTGCTCTGAGGTAGCTACCCCATAATTTATACCAAAATTAACTTCAAGTGGGGCTCAAGCACTTTCAGAATTTGGCTGTCATCCTAAATGCCTTCACTGGAGGATGCAAATGTTATTACTTTTTTTTCAATTTGCTGCTGATTTCCTAAGTTGAATTACCTCTAATTTAGTTCTGAAAGAGTTTGATCAAGAGAGATCCCAAAAATCAAGGAGGATATGAATCTATGTTCTGAAAGAGAAATCAAATATAGTATATCTCAAATACATTAGTATTAGGTTTCCTAAATCTATTCTTTCTTCACTCCCCAATCCTGCCTACATCTGGCCCTGGACTGAAGTAAATGCCAAATACAGGAAAAGAGAATGAACTCCAGGTGTGTGTGTATAAGAATGGGTGTGCTGGACCCATGGGCTGGGGGAATAGGGAGTGGACTGCCGGGATATCTTTTTATATTTACAGTAGCCTGCTGATTGAAATTCCCCAGCTATACGCACAGCTCCCAACCTTATTCTTACTGTGAGACAACCAAAATAACTAGACATTTGGGGAAACCTAGAACATGAAAGAGAAGGATCAAGATACAAAATTCTGACCCATAGATGATTCGAGTAACTAAAGGACACATTTTAAAATCCTTCCACTAGTCCCTGAGAGAACTACAAAAATATTTTTGCCTCCATAAACAAGAATAGGGAAGTTTCAACAAATTAAAATCATGATTGCTCAGATTTTTAAAAATTTAATAGGATGGTTGGAAAATACATTTAAAGGATTCTGTTATTCACTGCAAGAGCAAAAAATATAAAGACCATAATTATGGGAGATATGATGAGGGACATAGAGACTACATCAGGAAGTCTCTAGCAAACAATGATAGCTGCCTACTCAACATCCATTCTCCATTTCTTTCTTATTAATATCTAGTCTAAAGTGGGGCCTTGATGGCCTTTCCCTTTCCTTTCACTCTTCCTTCCACTTTCCAACTGGACCACAGGAAGGATACCTGGAGAGGGAGAGGCCACCTTGGGATGTTGAGGGTGAAGGGAACATGCTAAAAATGATGACCCAGGAAAAAGGAATAAAAAGAATGATGCTGGGTCTTTATAGCATTGAATGAAACATTTCGGCACGTTTCTGTTTACCTGGAAACAGAAATAATGTTAACTGATAGAATTAGAAAGCATTAAGATAGTATCGTTCATTATTCATTAATAACATAACATTATTCATTTATAACATTCAGATAATATCTAAGTAATGTCATCTGATACAACATTCAACTAATAGAAAAAAATGAGTAAAGTGGGAAGGAGAAAACAGAGGTGAGGGATTTTTAAAGAAAAAGTTTTAAATTCCAAAAGATGAAGGGATACAAGTGTCTTACATTTGGAAAGGTCTCCCAAGTGCTGGAAAAATTAATGACAAATGTCCACTTTGTACCACAAGGGTAAAACAATTATCTTAAGTTTCCTGAGAGAAATAAGAATATACATAATATAAAAATAAAATTGAAGAAAAAGTTTAAGCTAGAATTCTTTGCCAGAGTGTCTAATAAAACATTTTCAGACATACATGGGCTCAGAGTTTCCCTCCCATACAACTTTTCTTAGAAGCTGGGTCAGAAAGTACTCAAGCAGAACAGTATAAACCAAGGAAGAAGTTAACATGGATGAAAATATTCATCTAACCCAGAAAAGCAGTGAATAACAGTCTTAGTCTCAGTCTGATGCAGAGCTATCAGTTCAGATTAAAACACATAAGGTAATGAGAAACTCCAGGGAGGAAGATAGTTGTAGAACAAATACAGATTAGAATAGAAAGCCAGTAATTTTCCAAAAAAATTTAATGGATTCCATATGACAGATTTTATGTACTTAGTAGAAAGGTAGGACATACTAGTGCTATGGTAAGGAGGGAATATATTTTTCATTTCCCAGAGAAAGAAAGTACCCTGGGAAAATTTTAAAAACAAAACCAAATACCTTGTACAAGAAAGAAATGAACCATATATAAAGTAGACCAAGACGTTGCATGATTTTGAGCAATTCCAAAGGGTAAGAAACAGAATCTGTTTTGACATGCCTCTTTCATTGCCCTGAAGATTGCATTATTACAACTTCAATTCTATGACTTGATGATACTGTGAGCAATATTAATGTCATCAAATAATGTAAGTATTGATTTTCAGTTTTTAGACACAACCTGTGAATTAATCATGGAATGCTTACTAATGTTTACAAAACAGAATGTAAATCTTATCGATCTTGACCTTGGTAAAGTACAGCTGAGAGAAATGGGAAGGTAGAAGAGGGAAGAGAGAATGAGAAATAAATAGTTCTGCTGATACCCTCACTTTATAAGGTGGAGGGTTGAGAGATAATGTCTGAGGAAGCTGCGTGGTGTGGGAAAGGCATAGAACCTGGAGCTAGACTGCCAGAGTCTCAGTCCAGCTCCGTCTTTTACTGAATACAGGCAATCTCTGCAACCTGTCTGAACCTTGGTGTCCACGGATGTTTGAGAATCAAATGAGGAAAGTCTCTAGCAGTGGCAGATCCTCAGTAAATAGGACACCTGGTTCTTCATGTCCTGCACAGCCTGGGACCTTCTTAAGAATGACACATGTAACTCTTAAAATAAGAAACTAGAAGAAAAGATTATTAATTAGAATGGTACAGAAAAAAATAAAATGAAATATCTCAGAAACAAATTTTACATTGTTGCTGGGATACAAGGTAAGTTTTCTCAAACCTTTGAATTAGGAACTTCTTTTAGGAATGGATAATCTGATATTCAAAGACTTGTGTGGGGGCTTCCATGGTGGCGCAGTGGTTGAGAGTCCGCCTGCCGATGCAGGGAACATGGGTTCATGCCCCGGTCTGGGAAGATCCCACATGCCGTGGAGTGGCTGGGCCCGTGAGCCATGGCTGCTGAGCCTAAGCGTCCAGAGCCTGTGCTCCACAATGGGAAAGGCCACAACAATGAGAGGCCCGCATACCGCAAAAACAAACAAACAAACAAACAAACAAAAAAAGACTTGTGTGGGAGAGTATGAGGATGTTCATCATAGCATTGTTTATATTAGTAAAAAAAAAGGTAACAATGTAAATGTGCAAACACAGAAAATACTTAAATAAGTTGACATATCTGTACACTGATATATGACATTAAATAGTAACTTTTTAATGATTTGGGAAATACTCTTAATACAATATCATTCAAATAACTGGATTGATTAGGATTCTCTTTTCTTAAACATATGATAATGTTTGTCTTAGTCAGCTCAAGCTGCTATAAGAAAATACAATCAACCGTGTGGCTTAAAAAATAGACATTTATTTCTCACAGTTCTGGAGATAAGAAGTCCAAGATAAAGGTGCTGGCTGATTTGGTTCCTGGTGAGACCCCTCTTCTAATCTTGCAACTGGCCACCTTCTTGCTATGTCCTCACATGATGGAGAGAAAAGGTGAGAGAGAGAGAGAGAGAGCTCTGATCTCTCTTCCTCTTCTTATAAGGACACCAGTCCCATCATTCATGACCTCATCTAAACCTAGTTATCTAACCCCCAAGATCCCACCTCCAAATATCATCACACTGGGGGTTAGGGCTTCAACATATAAATTTTGAAGGAACATAAACATTGCATAACAATGTTGAACATTTATTGGATATTTAGTGGGTGTGAGATAATTTTTTGAATTTTACATGTATTAATTTATTTAAATCTCCAAACCACCCTATGAAGTAGATAGTATTTGTGAGCATGTGTTGAAAATGTGCATACATACTTATATACACACATAAATATACATATATATACATGTTTACATACATAAATATATGTTGTACATATAAACACATTATATGTGCATGTACATATATAACTGTATGTGTGTGTGTGTGTGTGTGTGTATGATTTGCTTACAGTTTTTTCTTCCTCCCTTGCCTTGCTCTAGTTCTCCCTTCTTGGGAGTGCGTTCCTTGACCCCACTGACTCTGATTGGTCATGTAAGTAGCTTTAGTTTAATGAACTCCTACCAGATGTGACGCAAGCAGACAGTTTCAACTAAGCTTGCATGGTTTAGCTTACCTTCTCTCCTTCTGCCATTACCAAGAGAGGAAGAGGCATTGGGTATTCATTGAGCCCAGAACGAGACCTGAACTTACCTACTTGCCTAGAGACAGGTCAAGTGAAATTGACTCAGCCCAGAAAGATAAATTCCAGCCAAATTATTAATCTATACATTCATGATGAAGAAAAAATAAATGTTGTTGTAGTCCCCTAAGATTTTGTAGTTCTTTGTCAAGCAGTATTACTACTGAAACAACTGACTAATACAACATACCTTAAGAAAGACTTTAGTGATAATAATCTCTGGGTAGCAGAATTGTGAATGATTTTTATTATCTTCTTTATAGTTGTTGAATGATTTTAAAACTATTGTGTTTTACTTTGTTTTGGTTTTTTAACATTTCTTTAGGTAAAGCACATTGCTTTCACATTTATGTTACACATTTGTATTTATACACACACTTGTCTTAAAATCGTTTTGATTTGGAACTTTTGGTATCATATATTAATCAATGTTTATTCAAACTTAATTTTAAAATTCCACTTGTTTCATACCTTAAAATGTCAGAAGTTAAATAATCTTCTGGCTCAGAGAGTCACTTAAATTTTTTTGAAAAGCAAATTGAGGAATCAGTGAATTGTAGAATACCTTCTTGGGGATACATGAATTTCTTCAAAATGTCATAAGCCTGGCATAATAAGTTGCTCATGGAGAGCTCATTGTTAGAGCCACAGCCTTACAGAAAAGGCAGTCTTAGTCTATTTTAATTTATCTAGAATCCTGAATTAACTTTAATTTATACAACCACTGGAACATCCCATGTGGATACGTTTGTTGAGCTGTGATAAATCATGGCGACCTTTGAGAACACTGGTGAAGCATATGATGAAGTAGCTAAAGGAAGATAGTTCATCAACAAGATAGTGTTAAGGAACTGTCCAGAATCCAAATTTATTCTTCATGTTGCTTCTGAGTTACTGTCCTAAAGTCCCTTGAGCAAGAAAGGCCAAGGTCAATTACTTTGACACAGGGGAAAATCAAGAGTTAGCTTCCCTGCTGGCATTTAAGCTTTTCCTTTAGCCTCTCACTCTCCTGGGTGGCTTGGACTAAGAGTGACATTTGGACTGGTCCTAAGAAGTACACTTATAAAAACATAAAATCCATCCTTATAGTGTTACAATAATTTTTCTCATATTGACCTCTCCAACAAGACTTTAAGAACCACTAAATGATCTCAGGTAAGAGGACAATAAAGACCCTGAATCTTTTGAATAGTTTAAGTGTTAATCATAATTCCAAATTTTTCTTATTATCTACTTTCTAGTGCCTTCTTTCATCACAAATAACATTGAGCTAAAGTAATGTACAAAAGTCAAAATTATGCAATGCTTTGCCTGCTTTGGCTTCCCCTGGACTCAATATTCTCCTCTTTGAGGGCTGTTTAAACTAGATAATAACATGAATTACAGAAGACATGGTGGGATGGCAAGAGTGTCCTGTTGCTCATCAAGAGATCTTTTCAATGTCTTTTCCTGAAATAGAAAGAGTTCAAACTGCAGATTGCCTCGTGAATATTTGGGGGTATGTACTGAGAGTATAACTTTCAACTAAAGAAGCAAAGCGTATATTCACCTTATTGATTTTAGTAAGACTGTTGACAATTTAGAAATTATTAAAAGAAATATAGAGTTTAATTAACTTCCTCATTGAAAGTGTTTCTTCTTTGGATATTATATTAATATCTCTGATAGTTCCTTTATACCTTTTTTGCTTATCTTTTTTTCCTCTTTTCTGTTCATCCGTCTCCATTTGAGTTCAATTGTTTTCTTTTGCCTTTTCCCAATTTTCTTAGGCAAGTTACAATAACATGTTTCTCTTAAAAACTCAAATATTGTTTTTAAAAAAAGGAAGAAAATAAGGAAGAAAGGGAGGGTGGGAATAAAGAAAGAAGGAAGGAAGGAAATTTTTCTATTTTCTACCCATATTCACTTCAACACCTAAAACACTCCTAGTATCATGAATCCCAATTGATCCTCATATTTGGAGACTAAAAACTGTTCTGTGGAGAGAAGAGATTTATAAGCTGCTACTTAAGCCTCCCTTAGCAGTATTACCCCTTATTATTGATGTACATAAAATTAGTACGAGAGCTAAATATTTTAGCAACCTCAGGCACCTTTTTGTAAACTATGCTCACTTTGCCATTTATCCAGATGCTCCTATGACCTCTTTGTGGAACTAGCAGTTTATGAACGGAAACAATTTGATGTAGGCTGATGCCTTTGGAACCCAAAGGGCTATCCCTGCAGGACTGTGGGCTGGTAAATATTTAACAACTAGCTCTCTGTTTAAAAACTCTAATTGCGGTGTTAGCAAATTTCCAAGGTATAAATATCCCCACTATGGCCAATTTCAAGCTACTAACATTATGTCACTGAACTCAGAGTTGGGGAGAGATGCCCATGGTGCACACATGGGCACCACAGCTCAGGCATCCTCTGTGCTTATTGGATGGATTTATTAATTCTTCAAGCACTTGTGGATGCCCTGAGTGAGCCATCTCAAGTTCCATTTCTAATACTCACTCTCTCAGCATCCTCCAGTGCTATCTACCCGGTCCCTAGCTCTGCCTACCTTGGCCTCCTACTTCTTAGGGAACGCCTTGAGGTGATGTGACGATATTCCATGAAATTCCTGCCCCTGTACATACAATGTCCACATGTGCATCCACCCTCACGGTCTCACATCCATCCTCAAGAGACCATGAGGGTGGATGCAATGTCCCACATCTGCATCCACCCTCATGGTCTCTTTTCCAAGAAGAGCTTGTTCTTCCTTTAAGTTAAATCTTATATTCAGGAGCCGTATCCTCAATTCCCTTTATGATTATTTTCACCCTCTTGCAGTTTTAATCCCTTTTTTGTATCCTTTCTTCTCAGCATGTAAATATGTTCCAGGCTTGCTCTTGATCATGGTTTTAAAAAGAATCATTTAATCCCACTTCCTCTCAGGATTCTTCTGTTCTTAGCCAAGCTTCTTGAAGGAGTATTGTGGTAGGCAGAAATATAAGGTGGCTCCCAAGATGCCCAACTCCTGGCATACACACCCTGTATAATCATGAGGATTTGAGAATGTGATGGATCTCTTTCCCATGGTTAGGTCATCTTACATGGCACAATTGAATTTATGAATAGGAATTATCCAGGTGCACCCGACCTAATCACATGAGTCCTTAAAATCTGGGTCTAGACGCCAAAGAAGTCAGTGATTTGAAGCATGAGAAGTATATGATATACTACTGTTGGCTCGGGAATGGAAGAGATCACATGGCAAGGAATGTGGCAGCCTCTAGGAGCTCAGAGTGGTCTCCAGCCAATAGCCATCAAGGAAACAGGGACCTCAATCCTGCAACCACAGGTACTGAATTTGGCCATCAATAGGAATAAGACTGAAAGTGACCTCCAGAAAAGAAATGGAGCCTTTAGACAAGAACTCATCCTGGCCAGCCTTGATTTTTTGCCCCAATGAACATGGAAGCTTCCTTTATATTGTAGAAGGTCTTGCTATAGATGCCCAAAGAGCCAGTCATTTAAGATTGTATGACAATTGGACTTTGGGATTAACATATACACACTACTATATATATATATATATAATAAATAACCAACAGGGACCTACTGTATAGCACAAGGAACTTTACTCAGTATTTTGTAATACCCTCTAAGGGAAAAGAATCTGAAAAAGAACATAGACATATATAATATATATACACACAAAACTAAATCACTTTGATGTATACCTGAAACTAACACAACATTGTAAATCAACTATACTTTCAATTTTAAAAAATTAAATTAAATTTAAAAAATTTATGACATTTGAGTGAAGCAAATTCAACTAATTTTTGTATGAATTTTCTTTCATTATATACATGATGGGATTTATTTCTAACTTTCTACATTATTTTAACATATTTTACCATACATTATTTTAACATTAATTGAACATTCTACTCCTGTTCATGCAGCTCTACAAACCTGTCCTGCCTATGTTCATACATGCACAAACACACACACACACACACACACACACACACACAGAGTCTCATGGATTCCAGAAGAAATGTTTGGCTTTTGATTCCTTATGCACAGAGAACCATCCCAATCTGACCCTTCTTTTAGTGACCTTTTCTGCCTTTTGGATTGCTGGTATAGACTAAATCCACATGAAAGTAATAGAATTTGCAGCAGTGGCCCCATATTGACATATGTACTAGAATATACTGGGGAACTAAAAACTACAGATGCTGGGGCTCTAGCCTAGAGAATCATTTTTAATTGGTCTGGGATGGGGTTCAGATATCAAGAAACTAAAAGAGTTCCCCCTCCAGCTGATATTAATGTACAGCCAGAACTGAGAAACACTGATGTAAATTTTATTACTTTTCCATGGGAAAATGCACAGCCTCCTGCCCCCGACTAATGAAAGAATCAAAGGGAAGGGGCCCAGGCAGCAGTATTTTTTAAGTTTCTCCCCCGTGATCACGATGTGTAGCCAGGGTTAAGAATCTCTGCATCAAAGCAGTGGTTCTAGGCCAGTACACAGAGAAGAAACATGCAAGGAGATTTGTAAGACTACAAATCCAAGTAGCACGCTCAGCCTAAATCAGGTTCCTTGGTTTGCAAAGCTTCCACTTCTGTCACTGCTGGCGACGGAGGAGAGAATGAATGGGAGCAGACCGTGTGTGACTTGCTTGCTTGAACTCCTCACACCCCATTAAAGGTGGAGCACCCCATCACACGGAGTTGCTACTATTGCAGACAAAGGAAAAAGCTCCCTAGAGAGGAGACTGTGGAGTGCTGACAAGCTGACTTGGCAAAGAGAGTGTCCTAGACGGGCTTCTGTGCTTCCTGGTGGGTCTACGCTTAGCGCTGGTGTCTGGGAGTGACGTCATTGCCTTCAGTGGAACCAAGTTTATATCTACACATAGTCGATCCTCCAAAAGTACTTGTTGAATTAATGAATCTAAAGAAAGTTCCCTATGAGCCTGAATCTCTGCCTCTCGGGTGTTCATCTAGCAACAGGAGTCCTTATGGAATTTGTTCCGAAGAGTTTACCGGTAATAAACAAGTCCAGTCAACAGCTCCCGGCTATGATGAATCTTGGTCCTGACATTGGACACTCTGCTGCTAGTGACAAAGTAAGAGAATGTCAGCTCTGAGTGTCAACTCTATCCTGTACCTGTCAACCCACTCACCTCACAAGTGGAAGAGAAAAGGATTAAGGTTGCAACATAACCTCCCCTGGGAAGAAGCATCACTGTTGCTTTTTGGTAGCCTGACCTTGCCCTGAGCTGGTAAATGAGAATTGCAATTTGTCTAATGCATAACCAGTTCCCATGTAATCTCGGCAAAATGTCAAAGGGAGTTTTGAGACTTTCTCAGCATCACTTTGGTGATTAAAGAATATTCTCTCTTTGGGTAACAACACATTTTATGAGGTTAGTTGCCTCTCGCCTCAGGGCAATGTATTCCAACCCTTCACCTCCGCTCCCTAACATAATGTTGACTCCTTGGATAAAAATGCAAGGAACTTCTGTTGAATGAGCTAACTGCTGGAAATATGATGACTGCAGCTGAAAGAAATGAGGTGTGTACCACAGACCACACAAAGCAATGAAAGCAATTTAAAGGCAAAATGTACAGAGTAACTAGGAACAATTTTGCAATATCAAAAGCATATGAGTGGCCTGCTGCTTTGGGTGATGCTCTGCAGACCTTAGTGTTCTCCCAGCCTGGTCCAGGAGACTCTCTGCATGAGACCTGGACAGCTAGCAACTTCCATCTTCAAAATCAGCCTTTCTGGTGCCCGAAGACCATGGCCACTCTGACTGGTGCCGGTGTGGTCTGCACTCGGGGTGAGCGTGGTCCGTGCGGCATTTCCTGTTCTCACCCCTGCGCCGCTGCAGCTCGGGCCTTGCCTGACGCAGCCCGACCATGGCTTCAGCTGTGGAGGAGCTACAGAAAGATCTAGAAGAGTTGAAGGTGATGCTGGAAAAAGCCACTAGAAAAAGAGTACGTGATGCCCTGACAGTTGAAAAATCCAAGATTGAGACAGAAATCAAGACCAAGAGGCAGCAGAAATCACAGAGGAAAGCAGAGCTTCTGGAAAGTGAAAAGCCTGCTGCTGTGGTTGCTTCTATTACGACAGAGAGACAGTGAAAATCAGCAATTATGGATGGGATCAGTCAGATAAGTTTGTGAAAATCTACATGACCTTAACTGGAGTTCATCAAGTCCCCGCTGAGAATGTGCAGGTGCATTTCACAGAGAGGTCATTTGATCTTTTGGTAAAGAATCTAAATGGGAAGAGTTACTCCATGATTACAAACAATCTGTTGTAACCCATCTCTGTGGAAGGCAGTTAAAAAAAGATCAAGACAGATACAGTTCTTATCTTATGCAGGAAGAAAGCGGAAAACACACCGTAGGTCTACCTGACTCAGGTTGAAAAAGAATGCAAAGAGAAAGAAAAGCCCTCCTACGACACTGAAACAGATCCTAGTGAGGGATTAATGAATGTTCTAAAGAAAATTTATGAAGATGGAGGTGATGATGTGAAGCGAACCATTAATAAAGCCTGGGTGGAATCAAGAGAGAAACAAGCCAAAGGAGATACAGAATTCTGAGACTTTAAAGTCTTTTTGGGAGCTGTGATGTGGATATATTGATGTTTCCAATAAGGAAATGTTGGTGAGCTGCACACATAAATTTGACATATAACTAACTACTTACACAGTCTAAGTAAAGGCAATGAATTCTCCATTTCCTACTGGACGATTCATTTAAATAAAATATGCTTATTAAACACTCCCTCCAAAGATGGTTTCCTTAGTAACTGGGTCATTTTATTCAAGAAAAGGGTAATGTTGTATTCTAGTGTGAAATGTGAAGAAGCAATGTAAAGAAGCCTAATGGAAATGCCACATTGTGTGTATTATTGTTCAGCTAAGAGGTAGAAACAAAAGTTATTGCTTGCCTTTCAGTTCCTGACATCAGCTCCCACCAATGTAAGAATAAAAATGAAACGTGAATTTTTGCATTAAAAAAACAAATCAGCCTATCTGGCCAGCCCTAGAGGGTCAAGTCAGCCATTAGGAACCGGAACTTTCCAACGCGGTCCATTTCCTGCTGATTCAGAAGAGGGGCAAAAGCAAGGACAACCTGCAGTTGATTAAGCACCCTGTGATCTGTGTTTTTCCTTCCGGTTTGATTCCCTCCCTGTTGCCCTTTTAATGAAACACTTTGTTGAGCAAGAGCTCCATCTATGGGAGAAATCAGTTGTATTGATTGTACCCTTAACATCACCAAGATTATAATTTATTTACACTAGACCAGTGATTTTCAAGTGGGGGTGATTTTGCCCCCCAGGGGACTTTTTTGGCAATGACTGGAGACATTTTTTGTTGTCATAACTGGGGCTGCAACTGGCATCTAGTGGTTAGAGGGCAGGGATACTGCTAAACATTCTGCAATGCACAGGATACCCACCCCCCATAACAAAACATTTCCCGCCCTAATAACAAGGTGGAGAAATTCTGCCTGAGAACAAGAGAATTTGTGAAATTTATGCTTACAGATGGGTTCCCCAGGCAAAATATAATTTTTGATTGAAATCTTTTCATATTCCCTACCACTACTTTAAGCTTCTCATTTCCCCACCTTTTGTTATTGCCCATGGATTTGTCAAACTCTTTCACCCTAAGGTGTTAATGGCTTGGTTCATTAATCTGCATCTGGGCTATTTGAGAAAGGGAACTAGAGGGAGAGGACAATACTCAAGGCAAAGAAATGAATCTGTAACAGTAGAGTTTTAGGGACTGCTCCCTAAATGGGATCAATACTTTGGGTTCAACCTATCCTTGTGGCTGATTAAGTAAATAAAACTCTATCCCCTTGTGTTCAAACCACTGTAGTTGACATTATAGTTGTAAAAGTCCTCATGGTATGAATACAATGCTGAGAAAGAGTTCAGTTTTCTTGGATTCTCCACTCAACACGTGCTGTTCAGCAGGTCACCGTTCAGTTTACTAAGTGGAGTTTTGAAGAACTAAATACTAAAGGTCAGCTTCTGAGAGATTTTCCTTTTGTCCACAGAGAAGCACATGTAACCCTAGAGTTTATGATAGAGCAGATTTTTATAAAAATATAGCCTTGGGCCAGACTTTTCTGTCCTCTGAGGACCCCTCATTGCAGACTATGAATAAAACATTGAAGCCTCATGCTTCAGGACTGTCATAACCTCAAGTGCTTTGAGAGACCAACCCCTGCCCCACAGAGAGGAATCTTTGTACCACCTGTAGAACCTACCTATCCTATTCCAGGGAACCCTAATCTAGCCATGCTACCTGCAAGAAAAGCAAGGATAAGCCCATGAGCCTAAAAACATGAGTCATCTCTCTTCATCTACATGGGTTTTTCTCTCTCCTTCCCCTCTCTAATGACTCAGCATTAAATTCATCTCATCAACCAATGAGCACCTACAGTGGACAGCATGGGAATGCAGAGATAAATGAGAGCGTCCCATTCAATGAGATGTCCAAGCAAGGGTGTTGTTCCTGCATTCCCTGACTCCAGAACACTTTTCCATTTTGGCATCTGGCCCTGGATGTTGCTGTTCAAGGAAAAACAGGCATCCTTGAAAGTTACCTGTCCATCTATTTGGTTATTAGCAACAACAGACTAAGCATTAAACCCTGGAAGTCACTAAGATCTTGCCCAGGTTTTCTACACAATATCTAGATTTCTACACTATGACTGTACTAAGCAAAGAATATAGTGAGAAGTATTAGCGCATCCTAAAAGTTTATATTAAATGAGTAATGATTTAATAACTTTCTTCTTCAAGTGCCATCAGTAAGAAATTGTACAGTTTTATGGGATGCGATTTATTGGTAATGAAGATTGCCACGGTGCAGCCAGTTTGCCTCATAATTTGTGGGAAAGAAACAAGATTAAACAGAAATTTGAAGGGAAAAAATGAGTTGAGAAAAATTGGCAACAGGGCTCATGAAGTATTAATTGTAATTGAGAAAAGAGCATCCCTGCTGAATTTAGGGCACTTTTATATATCAATACTATGTGCACTTATAAAACAAATGTTCCCCAAACTATCTGATGTCTGATCATTGCTTTTAGTTAAATGGATCTGATGAGTAGTGAATATTAAAATGATATTCTCAGTAATTGTAAGAATATAAGGTAGAGAAAATAATAATGCCACATCTAGCCAACATCAACTGTGAAATGTGCTGGGTTGTTCTCTTCCCAAGTAGGACTTGGTGAGATGGCTGGAGGAGTGTGGGATGATGGGGGAAATGAACATAAGTGATATGTAAATAAAGTAAAATATTGCAACATTTTATCTTCTTAGTTCCAAGAACAAAAACTTTCCAGAATATTGGACACTCATTCTAGGATCTAAATATAGTGAACAAAGAAGAAGAAAACAGCTGGCCAGGACTCCATCTACTCCTAACAGATCAGTATACAGCAGTTCAAAAATCTAGGATTATAGGGGTTGCGAAAGATGAAAAGTCTGAGTTATATACTCAGATTTGTGTGTAATGATATTATTTGCTAGTCAAAATGCTGCTGAATTTTGGTTTGCTAGTTCACTTCTTTTTGCGGTACAGAAAAAATGTGTTTTAAAAAATATTAATATTATATCTACATTGGGCTTATATTACTAAGAATATGTAATTGCTTTTGTTACCAATAAATCAAGGTTAATAGTTAGGCAGTTTGGGGCAATTGCTTAGATTTCTCATGTTCCATTTGAAAAGGGAGGTTATTAAATCATCACCCTTTGTTACAAATTTATAAAGCACTACAGTTTCAGTGACGTACCCTGCATACTTCAAACCCAGAAGACCAGATTTTCTACTCAGCCTCTTTCAAGAGCAGCATGGATGGATCAAGGTTCTAAGAAACTACGGGCTTTACAATCATTTCTGCAGACCTCTGAGGTTAGAAGAAGGCAAGGATCATCTGACCACCCTCACAAGGTCAAGTCAGTCATGAGGAGCCAGAGTCTCCAGGGCTGACCATTTTCTGCAGGTCCAAACTCCATGCTGTGTCTTAATTATGTTAACTCTAATGTATCCAACAAGAGTCTGTCTAACTGAAGATCTGAAGACTTCCTAAAGTTGTTCATTCTATTTGGGGACAGATTGAGCTATTAAAAGCACTGTTTTTTTTACATTGATCTCAAATGTTTACATTCTAGTAATTTTCATAGGCAATATTGATCCTAGACTACCCCCAAGGCCAAATTTAAAAATTGTGTGCATGTGTGTGCGTGTGTCTGTGTGTGTGTGCATGAGTCTTGTGTGTGTGCATGTGTGTCTGTGCGTGCGTGTGTGTGTCGTGTGTGTGTGCGTGTGCGCATGTGTGTGCGTGTGTCTCTGTGTGTGTGTCTTGTGTGTGTGTGTGTCTGTGTGTGTGTGTGTGTGTCTTGCGTGTGCGTGTGTGTGCGTGTGTGCATGTGCGTGTGTGTGTGTGTGTGATAACACTTGCTGCTCTGGAGACAACCCTTGCAGTATCTTTGGACAATAGGCAAGTGTCATAGTCCATGTCCCCACTCCTTACCTTGAGACTTTTCTCAGTGGGCTAAGTGACAGCATTTCTTTATATAACTTAGAACCAAATCTCCTCTGTAGCTTAGGATCAACTTTGATAACACGTTTGTTCCTGTGTTCTCAACATAACTTGTCTTTGTACATAGGCATTTAAAGTTTGACATCCGTAATAGCAGCAATAGCCCTGCAGGCTTCTGATCTAGTAAAGCAGAGATGTTACTTCTTCTTTCATTCATTTTCTAAAAAACATCTTTATTGGAGTATAATTGCTTTACAGTGGTGTATTAGTTTCTGCTTTATAACAAAATGAATCAGTTATACATATACATATGTCTCCATATCTCTTACCTCTTGTGTCTCCCTCCCTCCCACCCTCCCTATGCCACCCCTCTAGGTGGTCACAAAGCACCAAGCTGATATCCCTGTGCTATGTGGCTGCTTCCCACTAGCTATCTACCTTACGTTTGGTAGTGTATATATGTCCATGCCTCTCTCTCGCTTTGTCTCAGCTCACCCTTCCCCCTCCCCATATCCTCAAGTCCATTCTCTAGTAGGTCTGAGTCCTTATTCCCATCTGACCCCTAGGTTCTTCATGACTGCTTTCTTTTTTTTTTTTAGATTACATATATATGGGTTAGCATACGGTATTTGTTTTACTCTTTCTGACTTAACTTCACTCTGTATGACAGTCTCTAGGTCCATCCACCTCATTACAAATAACTCAATTTCGATTCTTTTTATGGCTAAGTAATATTCCATTGTATATATGTGCCACATCTTCTTTATCCATTAATCTGTTGATGGACACTTAGGTTGCTTCCATCTCCTGGCTATTGTAAATAGAGTTGCAATGAACATTTTGGTACATGACTCTTTTTGAATTATGGTTTTCTCAGGGTATATGCCCAGTAGTGGGATTGCTGGGTCATATGGTAGTTCTATTTTTAGTTTTTTAAGCAACCTCCATACTGTTCTCCATAGTGGCTGTATCAATTTACATTCCCACAAGCAGTGCAAGAAGGTTCCCTTTTCTCCACACCCTCTCCAGCATTTATTGTTTGTAGATTTTTTGATGACCAGTGTGAGATGCTATCTCATTGTAGTTTTGATTTGCAGTTCTCTAATGATTAATGATGTTGAGCATTCTTTCACATGTTTGTTGGCAATCTGTATATCTTCTTTGGAGAAATGTCTATTTAGGTCTTCCGCCCATTTTTGGATTGGGTTGTTTGTTTTTTTGATTTTGAGCTGCATGAGCTGCTTATAAATTTTGGAGATTAATCCTTTGTCAGTTGCTTCATTTGCAACTATTTTCTCCCATTCTGAGGGTTGTCTTTTGGTCTTGTTTATTGTTTCCTTTGCTGTGCAAAAGCTTTTAAGTTTCATTAGGTCCCATTTGTTTATTTTTGCTTTTATTTCCATTTCTCTAGGAGGTGGGTCAAAAAGGATCCTGCTGTGATTCATGTCATAGAGCGTTCTGCCTATGTTTTCCTCTAAGAGTTTGATAGTGTCTGGCCTTACATTTAGCTCTTGAATCCATTTTGAGCTTATTTTTGTGTGTGGTGTTAGGAGTGTTCTAACTTCATTCTTTTACATGTAGCTGTCCAGTTTTCCCAGCACCACTTATTGAAGAGGCTGTCTTTTCTCCATTGTATATTCTTGCCTCCTGTATCAAAGATAAGGTGACCATATGTGCATGGGTTTATGTCTGGGCTTTCTATCCTGTTCCATTGATCTATATTTCTGTTCTTGTGACGGTACCATACTGTTTTGATTACTGTAGCTTTGTAGTATAGACTGAGGTCAGGGAGCCTGATTTCACCAGCTCCGTTTTTCTTTCTCAAGATTGCTTTGGCTATTTGAGGTCTTTCATGTTTCCATACAAATTGTGAAATTTTTTGTTCTAGTTCTGTGAAAAATGCCAGTGGTAGTTTGATAGGTATTGCATTGAATCTGTAGATTGCTTTGGGTAGTATAGTCAATTTCACAATGTTGATTCTCCCAAACTCATCTTCGAGGCCACCATCACCCTGATACCAAAACCAGACAAAATGTCACAGAGAAAGAAAACTACAGGCCAATATCACTGATGAACATAGATGCAAAAATCCTCAACAAAATACTAGCAAAAAGAATCCAATAGCACATTAAAAGGATCATACACTGTGATCAAGTGGGGTTTATCCCAGGAATGCAAGAATTCTTCAATATACGCAAATCAATCAATGTGATACACCATATTAAAAACTTGAAGGAGAAAAACCATATGATCATCTCAATACATGCAGAGAAAGCTTTCGACAAAATTCAACACCCATTTATGATAAAAACCCTGCAGAAAGTAGGCATACAGGGAACTTTCCTCAACATAATAAAGGCCATATATGACAAAACCCACAGTCAACATCATCCTCAATGGTGAAAAACTGAAAGCATTTCCACTAAGATCAGGAGCAAGACAAGGATGTCCACTCTTACCACTCTTATTCAACATAGTTTTGGAAGTTTTAGCCACAGCAATCAGAGAAGAAAAAGAAATAAAAGGAATCCAAATTGGAAAAGAAGAAGTAAAGCTGTCACTGTTTGCAGATGACATGATACTATTCATAGAGAATCCTAAAGATGCTACCAGAAAACTACTAGAGCTAATCAATGAATTTGGTAAAGTAGCAGGATACAAAGTTAATGCACAGAAATCTCTTGCATTCCTATACACTAATGATGAAAAATCTGAAAGTGAAATTAAGAAAACACTCCCATTTACCATTGCAGCAAAAAGAGTAAAATATCTAGGAATAAAACTACCTAAGGAGATAAAAGGCCTGTATACAGAAAACTATAAGACACTGATGAAAGAGACTAAAGATGATACAAATAGATGGAGAGGTATACCATGTTCTTGAATTGGAAGAATCAACGTTGTGAAAATGACCATTCATATATATATATATATATTTTTTTTTTCTTTTTTTGCAGTACACGGACCTCTCACTGTTGTGGCCTCTCCCATTGTGGAGCACAGGCTCCGGACACACAGGCTCAGCAGCCATGGCTCACGGGCCCAGACGCTCTGCAGCACGTGGGATCCTCCCGGACCGGGCACGAACCCGTGTCCCCTGCATCGGCAGGTGGACTCTCAATCACTGCACCACCAGGGAAGCTCGACCATTCATATTTTTAATTCAACAAAATTTTACTGGGCAGCTGCTGGGTACTGGACACTATGCTGAGTGTAGGAGGTACAACAATGAACTACAAGTTACAGCCTCTGTGACAGTGAGACAGCTTTAGATGAATACACACCAATAGACATAAATTACTACTTTATATAAGTGAAATGAAGACAAAGACTTTAGGTGCTTTAAACAAGAATAACAAGATTAGATTAGATTTTGAAGTCAAGAACATTTTCTCTAAAGAAGGGACATTGAATCTGAGACCAGAAAAGTGAATGAGATCATTGTTGTCATTGTGTCGTAATGTGTCATCATTAATAGATCCTACAGCCAAATTAATTTTGAAAGCAGCTATATCAACATGTGGACTCATTTTTGACCTTATATTCTCATGTTAAACATTTACTCATTCTTCAAAACATATTTATTGAGCACCTATTACCTTACAATAAATAAATACAAAGATACACAGGTACATATTTTAAACATACATGCTAAGCCCACATAAAACTCCCTCTGCAGGGGTGGGTATATATGCTAATGTAATTCCTGCTCTCGACGTCTCAAAAAATTCTTTAGACAAGCAGGGCAATAGAAGATAAATTATCCCCTTAATAAGCCTTTCCAGGAATCTTGCCCAGGAAGAAAGTCAATCTCACTGGCTGCTAGTTGTCAAAATCTACCTTACTCATCTTGTTGCAAATTACATTAACATTTTCTCTCTTTTTAATCTTCTCACATTCATCATTGGTTTATTTCACTTTTAATCTTGGACCTCTAGAGCACAAGGCAACTTCTCTGTAAATTAGGATGTTTCTACTTCCAGACGAAAGAACTGCAAAATGGACACCCTGTGGTAGACCAGGTAGAAAAGAGGAACCCCTTCTTCTGGGTTGTCACAGTCCCACTGCAGGAATGATGGCCTGCCCATTAGCAGAGAGTTGGTTATGTTTCACCCCTTGCTAGACACCCTCCTTCTGCTACCCTTGTGCTCTGCCCCCACCCTAAGGAGCACCATTCCTTTTCGTCACAATACCTCAAAGATAGCAAAGATCACAGAAAACAATTTAGCATTTTTATTTGTAAGCTCTTTCTGTATAGCAGTCTGAAACACTGGCTTTGTCTTAAGTTTAATTTTTGCCCCTTGGAACAGGTCATCTGACCTTTTCAAATCTGACCTCTATTGTATGTATAGTGATGATATTAATGAATACATACTCCAAAAGAACTTCTGTAAAGATTACATGAGATAATTCATATCAAGCACTTAGCACAATGCCTAGAACTTTGTAAGAATCCAATAAATCATAGCTATTATTACTTCTGGTCCCTGGAAGGAAACCGTCTAAGCCAAGAGAACAGAACAGCCAAAGTTTCATTTTCACTTACTCATACATCTTATATTTCAATCCCACCTACCAGTGAGGGTTCTCCATGTTTAAAATACAAGTAAACTGAAAAGAAAATAGCCATTGAGAGTTGTGACTTATATTATGCCACCCAGCAATATAATACCATTATACCAAGAATGCTCAAACTATAAATCCATCCCTTCTATGATTATTCTCTTTTAAAGACGATTAAGAAAGCCACGGTTACTTAGCCCATTTAGGCTGGTATAACAAAAATATCATAGACAGGGTGGCTTATAAACAACAGAAATCTATTCCTCACAGTTCTGGAGGCTGGGAAGTCCAAGATCAAGATACCAGCAGATCTGATGTCTGGTGAGAACCCACTTCCAGGTTCATAGAAGCCATCTTTCTCTGTGTCCTCACATGACAGAAGGGGCAAGGGAGCTCTCTGGAGCCTCTTTTATAACGGCATTAATCCCATTCATGAGGGCTCTGCCTTCATGACCTAATCATCTCCCAAAGGCTCCACCTCCAAATACCATCATATCGAGGATTAGATTTCAACATAGGAATTTGGGCGGGGGACACATTCTATAGACACAGTCTATAGCAAGTGTTTTAGTCTTATTGGCACAATTCTTAATTTGTGGGAATATAACCTTGCTTGCTCTGCATTTCCTTCTGTTTGGGGACTGTATACTCAGAATTTGAGTTTTAGGAGATGCTCAACCCTCTAGAGCACTTTCCCATCCAATTCTCATAACAAGAATTTATCCACTTCCTTAAATCTAGATCCCACACTTGCCAGCCTTTTCTTCCCAAACGTTCAAAAAATTTCCCAAGCAGTATAGGCATGTTCTTCAATGATTCCTCTGACTTCTTCCTCTGCAATTAAATCCTCTTTGTTCATCAGAGTTGGGGCCTTAGGAGCAATTCTCCTATTTGCTTCTCATCTCTTTGGAAAAGTCAAAGATTTTTGTAAGGAAAGTTGCTCAAGAATGTATCAGACATTCTACTTTCAGCCCAATGATATGCCAGCAGATGGTCCTGGGATTGAATTCTCAGAAAGAATCCTCCTCTGGCCCCAGGTGAGTGACCTGTGTCTATGAAACATCTTCCATTCCCTCCATCTAGTCAAGATACCTATGGTTTGCTCAAACAATAATAATTGTATTACTCTCTCCCTTTAGCCACCCCCATGCATTTTCTGACATGCTTCCATTTTTTGGTTTTACAGATTTCCAAGCAGGTTATATATATTCTTAATTGTCTTAGACATGATTGTTTTAGTAGAATTTGAACTAGGTTAGATATAAAAAAGAACCCAATTGGCTTTTGTAAACAAACCGCAGGAAGTGCAAGGATGCAGAGAATCATGGGTTCAAATGCCATCAGAACTCTCTTTGGGTTTTACCTCTCCCTCTTTCAGCAGTGCTGGGATTCTGTAGTAAATTCTGTGACATGCTGCTTCCAGGACTAAAATGCTTATCCCCTCAGTTGCCCTTAACTGTCAGCCATCTTCAGGAATTACCTTGACGAAAGAGTTACCGAGCACCAGTTCATGCCCACCTTTCAGGGCAACCCACATCCAATGACTAGTCTGTGAGGTAGTATAAAGGCTTGATCTCTCACCCTACCTCAGGATAACTTTGAAGATCAATCCTCCTTTCAGAGCTCTCCATGTGGCCAGCCAAGACCTTCACTGAGGGTACATTCAGCTCGACATTTCCCGCTGCTCAATTCTGCTTCCTTTCTTTTTTTTCCACTATTGATCTCAAGAATACTCCCTGAAAAAGCTACAGCAAGCTAATCTCTGTCTCAGAATCTAACTTGCAACAGCTTCCCATCTTTCCATCTTTGACGAAAGGGACTTCTATTTGCCAACACTATTTTAACAAATCCTGAAAAGGACTCTCATTGACCTTTAATACAGTCTAATTGTACGGCCTGGACTGCCCTTGGTGCCCAGTGCTACCATATAGGACAATAAAGCTCTGGACCAGTCACTATGGCCTGGCGTCACACCCTGAGGTAGGTGTCCACCCTTACACCAACGTCTTTGTGCAGTGAGACAAAATGAGGTACCTCCCATTTGGATCTCAAGAGTTGGAGTAGAAAGAAATGATTTCCTAAAATAAGTGAAACGAATAGACAGAAATTGCACTGGGAAGACCCATGGGACCCTGATACTCTTCTTCCTCCCTTTGTGTATCTCTGTTTCTGTTGAATAGGTAGTCCCTTCCATCACCTTATTCCAATCTTGAGTCCTAGCAGAGTGTAGGTGATCATGTCCCTGTATTCTCAAGTTCATGCTGTTTGTTACTAACAGCCATATGTTACCACTGAAACCTGTGACTACACATTGATTTTGTTATTCTTCGAAAGGTATGGAAATTTCACCTTATTAAATTACCCTAGTAAAGCAATATGTATTTTTTTCTGTTCCTTTTGGAGATTTTCTCCAAAAGTTTGCCTTACCCCAGACTTACTACACAGACTCGTGTTGGTTCAGGCCCATGAATGTTTATTTGTAAATATGGTTATATAACCATTGGTTATGATGTGTAGCCAGAATTAGGAAAGACTATCTTACTGCCTGCTGGTCCCAGATGGGTAATTATTATTGTAAATTCTGAACTATCCCCCAGTGTTTAACTGAATCATATCTTAAAACCTTTCCAAATAAATGTACGCAGGACCTAGGCACAATCCCTTAACTATCACCAGGGATATGACTGGGAAGACAGGCTTAAGTGTATTCTGGACATTGAAAGGACTCTGTCCACACAAAGGAGTCAGCTGGAAGCTGAAGGAAGTTTCAGGACTGAGCCAGGCATCATGTTCGCTGAACATTTAGACCTCGATGTGCTGACTGCTCCTTTCTAAAATCTAAAGGATCACCGAAGCCCACAGAGTTCAAGATTGGCCCTAAACTTAAATGCAAGGGAAATAAAATTTTAATCTTTGTGCATCATTTCACCCAATGGATATATTCTGCTAACTCATTCTAATTCTTTCGACCCATTGTTAATACCTGTTAAATTATTTAAAAGTTAAATTTATTTTAGCAGATCTCAAAAGTATAATAAGGGGGATGTATATCTTATGTTAGAAATTTGGGGATTTGCTTCTGAAATTACATTGAATGAGACTAGCCCTGAGGAAAACAACAGAAAGAAAAAAGAAAATGCCACCAAAAACTTTAAAGCCCCCAATCTGCTTCTGATAGGTCAACTTTTCCAATAATAATAAAAATATTAAACAGTTCACATTTATAGAGTTCTTATTATATGTTAAGTACCATATAAAGTATTTCCCATGTGTTATTGCATTTTTCCTTTAAAACAATTCTGTGAGGTGGGTAGATCCTTTACTTAGCTCCATTTTGCATTTGAGAAATTAAATAAGTTGCCTAAGCACCCCCGAACTCCCAGTTATTTAATGGCAGGGGCAGGAATTGAAGTTGACCCCCAAAACAGGAGCCCTTAGCCACTGAGTTGGACTTCCTTTTGCCTACCCACATGGTCATTTGCCAACTTTTCTAAAGGATTGCATACTTGAAGGGTTTTGTTCTGGGTTTGGAAGATTTTCAGATGTATTGATTAATAACTTGCTCATTAAAGTGGCCAAGATTTATTCTGCAGGCTGTGTGAAGCAGGTAAGAAGAGCAAGTTTCCTCGAATGGGTAGCTATTCACCAACTTTGTATAATATGTTCATGTTATGCTCATTGGACTATGACAATTAAAGTGAAATAAAGAACAATTTCTTGTCAGATTCTTTTTTCTTCTCTTGTTTATTGGTTTAATCCTTGAATTACAATAGATACTTAGATCAGTAATTTTAACGTTTTGAGGTTATGGATACCTTTGGGATGGGTGAAAGATATGAAATATTTTTCTAGAAAAATTCCTGTATTCACATGCTTACAAAACCTATCTAAATTTTGGAAGATTTAGAAAAGCCCTAAAAGAACCCATCTGTGGAGTCTTAAGAATTTAAGGAACCCATTTTAAGTACTTCTAATTTAATAAAATAAGCCCAAATTCCTCTCTTGTATCCAGGGAAGCAACTGAAATGAGAGGCCCAGAAAGCATCCTCTTCTCTCTCCACCTCCTTGGCTTCTCAGGATGAACCTCAGGAAGCACCAACCCCACCATCATAGCCACCACACTCAAGCATGCAGGCTGGGCCCTGAGCAAGTGTGGCTGGCCAAAGAGGCCAGTGGAGATTGAACACTAGTTTGTGGCTTGCTTGCTGACCACCAACCCTAGCACAGGACTGCATCCACCAGGAGTGAGTACCTTTTTCTAATTTGCACAAAGTTGTTTGTATATGGGCCGGCCAATGTACTACATGACCACCTACACCCTGGACTATGTGGCAACCAGAAATGCCCTGACTGTGGAGAAATTTCCCCCAGTCATAACATCAAAAAGCTCCTCACAAATATAACTGAATCACTTTGCTGTACACCTGAAACTAACGCAACACTGTAAATCAGCTATATTTCAATAAAAATATTTTAACACACACTCACAAGTTAACTCAAAATGGATTAAAGACTTAAATGTAAAACCTGGTACCATAAAACTCCTGGAAGAAAACACAGGAAAAAAATCTCCTTGACATTGGCCTTGGCAATGATTTTATGGATATGACACCTAAAGCACAAGGAACAAAAGCAGAAATAAACAAGTGGAACTACATCAATTAAAAAGCTTCTACACAGCAAGAGAAACAATCAACAAGATGAAATGGCAACCTACAGAATGGGAGAAAATATTTGCAAACCACATACCTTATAAGGGTTAATATCCAAAGTATATAAGGAACACATACAACTCAATAGCAAAACCCCACAAATAGTCTAATTAAAAATGAGTAAAGGACCTGAATAGACATTTTTCCAAAGAAGACATACAAATGGCCAACAGTTGTGTGAAAAAGTGTTCAACATCATTAATCATCAGGGAAATGCAAACTGCAATAAGCCATCACCTCACACCTGTTAGAATGGCTGCCATCAAAAAGACAAGAAAGAAGTCCTAGCGAGAAAAGAAAACCCTTGTATACTTTTGGTGGGAATGAAAATTGGTACAGCTACTATGGAAAACAGCATAGAGTTTCCTCAAAAATTTAAAAATAGAACTATTGTTCGATCCAGCAATTCTACATCTGAGTGTGCATCGGAAGGAAATAAAATCATTATTTCAAAGAGATAGCTGTACCTGTACCCGCCCCCCTCTCCAGCATGTTCATTATAGCACAATTCACAATAGTCAAGACATGGAAACAACCTTCAACAGATAAATGGATAAAGAAAAAATATATATGTATGTAACATACACACACACACACACACACACACACACACATAAAGAAATGTATATACCAGCCATAAAAAGTCAGCCATAAAAGAGAAGGGAATCTTGCCATTTGTGACAACATGGATGAATCTTGAGGACATTGTGTTAAGTGAAATGTCAGACAGAGAAAGATAAATACTGTATGATCTTACTGATATGTAGAGTCTAAAAATAAAACTGCACTTCTAGAAACAAAGAACAGGTTGATGATTGCCAAAGGAAGGGGTAGTGGGGTAGGGCAAATGGGTGAAGGTGGTCAAAAGATACAAACTTCCAGTTTAAGTTCTAGGGATATAATGTACAGCATAGTGGCTATTGTTATCAATACTGTACGGTGTATTTGAAAATTGCCAAGAGAGTAGATCTTAAATGTTCTCATCACAAGAAAAACTTGTAATTACATGAGGTGACGGATGTTAAGTAAATTTATTGTGGCGATCAGTTTCCAACATATACATATACCAAATCATTACATTGTACATCTTAAACTTATACAATATTACATGTCAATTATATCTCAGTTAAACTGGAAAAAATTTTAAATTAAAAATTTTAAGAGCCTCAGTTCAGCTGCTTACAGCTTCCTGCCTCCCAGCCTGAAGCTTTAGGCCACTTGGCATCTGAAACCTAGCTCAGTCCCTAAAGCTAGTCTCCAATATGCCCTAGAGCAGCATCGAGATGGTCATGTAATATTTTTATTTATGACATTTTCATAGACACAATTTTCTGAGGTCATATTCTTTAGAATGTGTTTGCTTTGATCAGAAGCCTTTGGTCCTTTCTTTCCCACCTGCTTATTCATCACAACTTATAACTATGCAATATTTTTGCAGTGCAAACTACATTCCCTCCTAATGAGTCACACTGGATTCCATTTTCCAGCAGTGGAACCTGCATGGTGAAGATTTTCATAGCTATTATGGTTCCTAACAGACTTCATCAGCTGTGAGAGTGCCAAGGATCTGGATCTGAGTCTTTTATCCATGTCACAAATATTTCTGAAACACCTACTGCATATCAAGCATTGGAAAACCCATTGCAGGTTAGAGGTAAGAAAACGTGATGCTGTCCATCATGGAAGGGCTATCATGTGGTCAATGTGATTAAACTGGATAGACAAGACCCAGGGGTTTCCCGGCAAGACCCTCTCAAGAAGACATAAGCCCTTGACCATATATCTGTTGGGACCTTAACTCCTCTGGTCTGACTTGTGTAATAATAGCTTCATATTAACATGAAAAGTAACTTGGATGGTTTAGAGAAATCTGTCTAAGGGCAAGAGAATTATCCAAACGGCCTCTGAGGTCTCTTTTAACCATAATGCTGTAAGGCATTGACAGACAAGTCAGTCCTCTGCAGTTTTATCATGCTCTTGGGGGAGGAAGTAGCTGAAGGAGACTTACTGTTATGAAATCTACTTCTTTACGTTGTAGAATTAAGACGTGGACTATGCTGACA
This sequence comes from Grampus griseus, assembly GCF_964374135.1. Lineage (NCBI taxonomy): Eukaryota > Metazoa > Chordata > Mammalia > Artiodactyla > Delphinidae > Grampus > Grampus griseus. The sequence continues at coordinate 13,483,453 of NC_139019.1, forward strand.
GCCTGCCAATTCAAGACCTCTGCTTCTGACCGAGTGAGGACCCTGTACTAAGCTTCAGGGAAGATGGGGCAGTAGCAGCACAGGGTTTCCCTAAAGCACCTTATTTTACACTCACATCTCACTCCATCTCTGCTTCTCCTGTGTCTGTCCCCTAACCTCTGACGTCTTGCAGGCTTCCACTGTCTTCTGTTCTTTTTGGTTTTTTGTTTGTTTACCTGTCCCTCCAGATTCTGACATTCTGTGTTTTCATTACCTTGCACATAGGTTTGTGATGAGGAAATGGCTTTTTCGAGTTGCTGCCTGCTTATTTTATAGTATGACAACCCTGCTGGACATTTAGATAAGGACCTGAGTTTAGGATCCCTGCCCCAAGTTCCCACTTTGCTTTTTCCCAGGACACTTTTAAAAATAACCACTTAGATTTGAGCTAGTGAAATGTTAGGGACCTCTGTCCCAGCCACCTTAAAAGTAGCAGGTGCTTGCTACCCTGCTGTCTATCTCCTTCTCCCTCCTGACCTGGGACAGAGGACTGCCTTTCCGCCAGCTCATTGCCCTGTTTCTGGGATCCATCAGTAATAAATCTTGTGACTTGACTTCTTTTGTGTGAGTGTACTGAAACTGTACGGTCAGTCAAAATGGCCCCAGGGTTTTCACTTCCCCAAAGTGGGAGATCAGATGCTGAGGGAGCTCCCTGCCGACCCCCTGTGGGTGGCTTGTGGCTCCCCACTCAGCAGGTCAACATCTGCATGTGCTTAATTTAATACACCAGCTACAGCCCCCAACACAGGGGTGTCTCTTTTTCTTGACTGAGGGTCCTTAGCACTGATTCCATGGATTTGCCTCTCCGACACACCTCGCCTCGTCCCCAAGGAGAGCACTAGTAGACAGTCCCCCTCATTCCCTGGATGTGTCATACCATCTCTGGCTCTTATACTCAAATGTCTGAATATCATATTCTGGTACAAGTGATGACCAGAACGACAAAAACACACTGCAATTGACTGTGACTGACCTATCCCTTTGCTGGGCGTGGCTGCAAATTCTACCCTGTTGGCTGTCTCCTTTGAAAGCATGATGGTTGTGAGTGCCTGTTACCATTTAATATATTCGCTCTGTGTGAAAATATCTTCAAGGTAAGAAAATCTTTGAGAGCAGTGAGAAAACCTAATGAACGAGCATCCCATTGTCTTTTGAATGAACTTTGGGCCTGGACCAGAGGCCCTTCTTAATGTTGAGTTAAGACGGCTCCGTGGAGACATTGTCAGTTCTGGCCTTGGAGGGAAGGGAAAGTTATCACAGTGCAGCAGGCCTCCTGGCAGTTCTTTGTTGGGTGTTGATGCGTCCCCAAGGCCAGTTTCTATGCCAGTATTCTGTTATTTAGACAGTTGGTGAATTGTTCCAGAACAGGTCAAGCTATGCACACTTAGCATCATTTTTGACTGTTAGGGGCAGCCCAACAAAAGGAGCATTTGCTCTGGTCCAGGGACATAGTAAAACGGGAAGAGGAGATGGAGAGAAGCAGGGAAGCAGACCAACAACTGAAATAGCTCAGCGAATGACAGTACTGCAACGTTCCAAAAATATTCTATTGGGTTACACTTTCAATAATGACTATGTCTGGAAAAGAGAACCGTTAAGGACCATAAGCATTTATAGAAATGCTCCCATCCTGAAGAAAAGATGAATAGTTAGATTGGACTTCGGAGGATTATAGCAACAAATGCAGTCCATTTCCATTGCAATCTTTTATTTGGAATTGCATGTAACTCATTTGTGTTGTTCTTGGGATTTGGTACTGAGACATGTATATGCTGAGGTGCATTTTATGAGTGAAGAAAATAAGAGGATTTTCAATAGATATAAGAAAGATTAATCCTTTTCAACTGAAAAGCTCCTGTGCTTGCCTACAGGGCTTAGTAAATTTGGGTCTCCCTGAAGTGAATATTTCTTTCCAATGAGTAAGTGTAACCACCTTTTATTTCAGGTAAAGAATGTGAAGGTAGAATTTGAGGGATGTTAATTTTTATAATAAGCTCACGAATGACTGACAGTTTAGAGGAAAATAAGACAGGAAATATGCAAAGTTAGTTCATACCCAATGGGAAGGGATAAGAAAAATTAGAAGAAGAAATAGAACAATAATGTCTTGGATATGCAGACTGCTTTAGCATTTACAAAATACTTTTCTCACTGGAATGTAGACTTCTTAAAAATAAGAAATTTGTCTTAATTAATCTTTGATTTCTCAGTCTTTAACTTAATGTCTGGCTGATAATAGGAATTCACTATGTATTAGCTTGATGAATATACTAAAGGACGGTTGAAAGAAGGAGTTCACTATTTTATTTAAGTTTTGCTACAATCCTATGAATTTGGGTTTATGTTCTTCATTTATATATGAAGAACTCAATTCATATAGAGAGCAAATGACTTGTCCAAAATCACGTAAGTCAAAAGTAGAGCCAGAATTCTAGACCAAATTTTCTGTCCTTGGCTGGAGTTTTTTTTTTTTTTTTTTAACAGAAACCTCTGAATATGTTATGTTGCATAGCAAAAGGGACTTTACAGTGTAATTAAGATTATGAACCTTAAAATAAGGATATTGTTCAAGATTATCTGGATGGGCTCAATCTAATCACATGGGTCCTTAAAAGCAGAGAGCTTCCTCCAGCTGGAGTGAGAGAAATGCAACAGAAGGGAAGTTGGAGAGATTTGAAGCATGAGAGGAGCTTAACCCACCATTGCTGGAGATGATCACATGGAAACCATGAGAAGCAATGCAGACAGCCCATAGGAGCAAAGACTGGCCCTCAGCTGACAGCCAACAAGGAAAGGTAGATTTCAGCCATACATTCACAAGGAACTGAATTTGACTAAAAATTTGGATGTGGTTGGAAGTAAATTCATCCCTAGAACTTCCATCTAAGAGTCCAATCCTGCCGTAACCTTGAGTTAGGCCTTGTGAGAACCTAAGCAGAGGACTCAGTTGAGCCCACTGGACTTCTGACCTTCATAAACTATGAGATAATAAATGGAAGTTTTTTAAAGCCAACATCTTTGTTGTGATTTGGTATGACAGTGATAGAAAATATTACAGCTGATGAAAGTCATGTGGCCAAGCCCAAAGTCAAGGGTCAAAAAGGCCATTCTGCCTATCAGTTGGCTGTGGCCAATCTTAAATGTAATACTACAGGATAGTGAAAAATTAGAGCCAATATTTTAAACTTCTCCAATAGAACTGAGGTGGAAGATGAGCATCAGTTGTCTAGAGGAAGTTTAGTTAAAATAATTGGGAGGTGGGGAGGCTATTAGAAAAACCTTTCCCAAGGTACAACAGCCCAGAAAGAAGAGATATTTAAATAAGTTGTTAAACCAGAGAAGTCATTGAGTGGTGTTTGGCAAAGGTAGTTTTGACCTGAAACTGGTGTGGAGTGGCCTTTACATTTTCTCAAGAAACAAGGGACTGTTTAGGGTGTGGTGGGGGATAGAAATTAATACTGTGAGATTAATATGCTGGGTGGGTGGGATCCTTAACAACCAAGGCTCCATCAGTTATTCACCTTTGTATATAGTTTGCCCCTTGAGATTTTCCCAGCAATTTATTAATGTATGTTTGTATTTTACTAGGTGGGTTCTAAATACTAATGCAGAAAACCAAGAAACTGGATGTAAGTGCATGGCCATGGTCCCCTGATTTAAAAAAGAGACTCTTCTCTTTCTCTTGGATGGTAGTGGCATAAATTATTGTGATAGTGTCTCCCAAGGGCCCAGGGGCATGCAGAAAATGGGATTTTAAGGAGAGGACTATTTTTGGCCTTTTCTTATTTCTGCTTTGCATCCATAATCCTGGCTGGTCGGGGCAGTGAGTCACCTAGCAACCAATGCAAAGGATACGGGTCCTGCATCTTCCAAGGAAATGGAGTTAATAATGCTTCTCTAGGGAAATCTCATTTGGAGACAACAGTTCACTATGGGTATGTGGCAGATATCCTACATACAACTCTGTGCTGGGCCACTTTTATTGGGTTTGCAAGACCTGGGGGAATTCAGAACAAAGCAACCTATCCCAAGATGTGTTCTCTTTATGTGTTGGGGAAATCTGTGTCCATTTCTACCTCTAGGAAAAATTATCTCCTGTATCTAAGAAAACATTTTCTCTAGTGTGGGGCAGCAATGGATAAGGGTTTCAGATTCTGAGTACATATGAATCCCAGCTCTCCTCCATCCTAACTATGTGACTTTGCATAAAGTCCTTCATCCCACTAAACCTGACATTATAAATCTGTAAACAAGGGCTATAAAAGTACCCACCTCACAGGCAGAGAGCCATTTTGAGGATCAAACTGTAGCTGTTGTTAACACGACTCAAGGTCAAACAGAATGTAATCTCCTGAATTGCAGGAGAAGAGGTTTAAGGTTGACATAAAAAGGAGCTTCCCAGAAGAAAGAGTTACAAATCTTACAGTGAAAATTTATGGAAACTCCTTCCATGAAGACGTTTGAAAATAATCCTGACTATAAAATTATGTGATGGATGTCTCTGGACCTTCAAGAATTTATATAGTCAAGTGACTGTCATCACCTCAGAGTTACCACCCTGGGAATTTATACACTGATCCAAATGATATTGCTTTTGGGAAAACGCTGTTTTGTACTTCATCACTATAACAGCCTTCAGAGTGTGTAATGTACTCCCTTGACATCCCTTTATCAGGGACAGTTGTCATCTTTAGAGGGCTGATGTGACTTAGAAACAACCAAAAGTCATTCAGAGCCACTGAGGAGAGGTGGCTATACAGTGAAAGAGAATCTTATAGGGCTCAAATGCTGACATTGGCATACATGGACTCTAGATCATACGAATAGATTAGAAATGAAGATGACTACTTATGGCCTAACAGGTAATGCTTTAGTTATACATGCAGTGGAAATTGCCTTTTATTTCTTAGATGGCTGAAACACAATTTTTTACCATGGTCTTTGTCCTTTGTGATGAGTCTGAAACACTTCATCATAAAAATTCTTTTAAAAAGAGTAATTTCAGAATTAAAAAAAATAGAGAAATCTAGCTTCCCCCAAAGTCACCTCTTCTCAGCTCTTCTCAGAGCCTCACAATATGTTTTCCTAACTCCCTCATCATTTCATGATTTAGTCACAGGCAGTGACTAAAGAAGTCTCTTTTGAGTCTTCCAATTTCTAGCTCCCCATGTAAGTGGAACGAAGCAGGACTCTGTGGAGCCTTCATGGGACAGACCCACCCGCATGTCCTCTGCCTGCCTCTTGACTGTAGAAAAATTTTAGCCAGAGATTAAACTTAATCAGAGAAATGAAAGAAATGAAGAAACAGAGAAAAGCAGTCGAACAGGACAAAATAATAAAAATTTCGTCATTACACAAAGTCAAGGACATTTAGTTCCTCCTCAAGGGCTATAGATCATATTCTGAGCCACATCCTTTGAGCTGTTTTGTAGATACTGAAACCCCCACCAGGTGGAAGAAGGTAACTACATAATTACCAGACTGTAGGCATGACATAAGTTGCTCCAACTTGCACAACTCCAAGAACTGGCCTCAAGGAAATGGGAACAAACTGACCCTGGAACTGAAGATTAACTGTACTTAAAACAATCAAGATGATGCTGATCAGACCACTGAATGACTAATTTCAAGATGATTGTCAGAGATGACTGTGCTCTTATTCATGTAGCCCCTCCCTCCACCTACACCTCTGAAACTTCCCTTTAAAAGCTCTATGCCCCTTGATTGACAGTTCGGAGTTGGTTGTTGGATAGCAATCCACCTTCTCCCCCAGTTGCCAGCCTGCTGAATAACGCAACCTTTCCTTTCTAACAACGCTTGCCTCTGAAATATTGGCTTTTGAGTGGTGAGCAGCCGGAACTGAGTTTGACAACATAAGGACCTTGGAAGCTGCAACTGTGTCCTAACAATGAGTAACAAGCTGAACAGACTTGTTCAACTTTTCTTGGATCCTTAAAAGGGGGGAGGACACAGGGCAAACTGCTGCTCTGAGATTGGAGGGACAGACAGGTGAATATAAAGAGCTAAGGCTTACCAGAGCAGAGACTTGGCTGTGGACCACGATGGGAACCAGTGCCAGGGAAGGAACACTTAAGCCATAATTGAAGAACTGCTGGAGGCTCAGTTCTCAGCAGAAAGCTCTGAAAGTATAAAAACTCCAAGGGGACCAAGTCATATGGAGATCCTCACAACATTGTGAGATTTAACTCCAGGAGCTCAGTGGATTCTCATACTAAGTAAATCCCCTCAGGCTTCTGGCAGGGGGAGGGGATGGAGAACCATTTTGAAATAGGCCATAGTAGTTTGTTCTCTGAACAGGGCCTGCCTTCAGGGGAAGCTAGTTAACTAGAGCCTGCCCTGCTGAGGTATTATCAGAGCTGCAGTGAGGTGAGGAAGGGAAATACCCAACTCCTGCTGGCTCTAGTCATCCTGTCTCACCTAAAGGGGGAGAAAAAACCTGAGAAACACTTGTGAAGTTCACAGTCCAGGGGCACAGGCATAGGCTCACTAAAATACCGAGACCCAATCATAGACCACAGAACACTTCCCCTCACCCCACACCTCACCAGCACATTACTAAAGGCCTATTTATAGCTATTCCTTTTATCTAGTACAACATATCCAACTATCAGAAAAGAAAAAAATTCTGTAAGAAAAAATTACAAGACATACCAAAAGGCAAAAAACAAACAAAAAACTCTGCCACAATTTGAAGACACAGAGCAAGAATCAGAACCAGACATGGAAGGGACGTTGGGATTATCAGACTGAGAATTTAAAACGACCTTTAAGATCCTAAAGGGCTCTAATGGGGAAAGTGGACAGCATGCAAGACCAGATGGGCAATGTAAACAGAGAGATGGAAGTCCTAGGAAAGAACAAAGGAGAAATGCTACAGATAAAAGACATGATGACAAAAATGAATAATGTCTTTGATGGGCTTATTAGTAGACTGGACATGGCTGAGGAAAGACTCTCTGAGTTAGAAGATCTATCGATAGAATCCTCAAGAACTGAAAAGTAAAGAAAACAAAGACTGGAGAAAAACAGAACAGAATATCCAAGAACTGTGAGACGACTATAAAAGGTGTAATGTGTGCATAATAGGAATGCCAGAAGGAAAAAGAGAGAAAGGAACAGAATACATTTAACTCTGTCAAATAGTAGTATTTCTAATCTACCTTAACAGATGGACTGTGTCTATTTAAGTCTCACACTTCATTAGCAGACAGCCACATAAAGTGAGGAGTGCACATGGTTGAAGCTTCCACTCCCTCTGTGGTCAGAGTCTCACTTTCCAACTGCAAGCAAATACCAAAGGACAAACTCACATTCCTACTGGGTATTTTGATAAATATGAATAAACTATCTGTGTGTCAAATAATAAGAAGGCAACTGTCCTCCTTACCTTTCGTGTGCCTACTATTCTGGTGAACCTAGTTAGTAATAGTCAAGAGGGGCAAATACAGGAGAGAATGAGGCAGATGAATTGAAAGAAAATATAGAATACACCAACAGAAAAGAATTTGCGTGGAAGATATTCCCGGGCCAAAAATTTCAGCCCTTTTCTTGGATCTGTTTTTCTAGCACTCTTCCACACCAGCACAGTCACTTTTGTTCTGAAATCCACCATGGAGAGGCCTCAGGACCTGTGCTCCAGGGAAAGAAACTCCCATATGCAGGAAGAGCTGGCCTAGACCATTACACCTAGGTCTTCTAAACCATTTACAGTGAGGCCACCAAACCAGGGTCTAGACAGGTGTCTACACTTGTGACTAATGATCTCGAGACCCTTGGTCATCAGACGGGCTGCAGAAGTGTAGGGTAATCAGTGTTCCAGCATTGGCCCTCTGTCCTCACTGAGCTTAGTGCTGTGTCTTAAGGTTCTTCACAGAAAGAAAATCAATAGGAGATATATGTATATAAATAATATTTATTATAAGAAGTTGGCTCACATAATTATGTATGCTGAGATGCCCCAAGATCTGCAGTTGGCAAGCTGGGTACCCAGGAGGGCAGGTAGTGTAGGTACAGTCTGAGTCCAAAGGCCTGAGAACCAGGAGAGCAAAGTTTGTAAGTTCCAGTCCAAGGGTAAGAGAAGATCAATGTCTTAGCTCAACAGTCAGGCAGGCTAAGTTCCCTCTGACTCAAGCTTTTGATTTTATTCAGGTCTTCAGTTGATTGGATGAGGGCCACACACATTAGGGAGGGCAATCTGCTTTACTCAGTCTACCAATTCAAATGCTACCTCATCCAAAAACATCCTCACAGACACACACAAAATGATGTTTGGCCAAATGTCTGGACACACTGTGGCCTAGTCAAACTGACACGTACAACTAGTCATCACATCCTGGCTATTTTCAACCATGACCTGAAGCTCTCCTTTCTCCCTCTTTGAGGAGAAAGGCATCGTGCATGCAAAGGAGAGGTTCTGGCCCCTAATATTTCTGAGTTAGGCTAGAATTGTTAGATAGGTCACACAGGTGCTACCCTTCCCCACTTTCATCCTCCATGCTTCTCGTAGTTGACCCCAACTCTCTTCTCTGATGACTGCAGGGTCATTCTCTGAATTACAGCTTTGGAAACCACCATCAAGCAGTAGAAATTAGCATACAAAATGAAACTTCTTTGTCATCAAGACTCTTAGCCAGGTCCAAGCAGCTCGGAAAGCAGATGTTTTATGTGCTACTCCCTCCCGTATTTTAAAATGACAATAAACATATTTATGATATGCATAAGCATCTAGGTATTACTCCTCTAGAATCAGAACATCCGAAAAGCTAAAACAATGTCAGAGATCATTTAATTTAACCTGCTCAGTTTGCAGAAGAGCAGCTGGAAGGCTGTTGTAGGCAGTCTAGTCTTTCTGTCTCTGTCTGTCTCTGTCTCTGTCTGGCTCTGACTCTGGCTCTGGCTACTGGGCATTTGAAACCCTTTTACAAATGGATGGTTCCTCAGTTCAAGTGCATCAATGGGAGGCAAAGTTTGACTCTCACTCTAGTTGCTGAAAACCCCAGATTTTACATTCCAGCCTCTCTTGCAGCTAAGGCATGGGCATGCGACCAAGGTTATAGGCATCAGATGTCCTTGTCCCAAATTCTGAATTGGGAGCTTGAGGTGAGAAGCAGAGAGATTCCATTCTGGTCGTGGGTGGTGGTAACAAAGTTTTCAGCAAGTCGAGCCTGGATGCTGCAAGAATGGCATGCTTGTTCGGTTCTGCAAGCAGCAATGGTGTCCCCACCTGGCTGGTTTTGTCCCAAGGTTTGGCATGGTCCTAGCTGCTGCCAGCATCCATGTTCCTGAGCAAGCCTGTTTTTATGGCCGTGCTGGTTGTTCTGAGAGCTACACATTGTCTTCTCAATAAAATACTTATCTGCCTAAAGTAGCCAGAGGTTTTGTTTCTTGTGTTGATTTTGTTTTGCTTTTTAGTTTCTCGTACCCAAGAACCCTGACTGTGACCCACTGGGGACAGGCAATCAATATGGTCTTTGGGCAGAGCTGGGATTGCTGCCCTATAACGTCCAGCCCTTTGTGACTGACACAGGCACCAATCTCGCTCTTATTGTGCTAATGTCACTTCTAGCCCTATTCCCCACCTTCTCCTAGAAACACCATTCTGACTCTACTTTTCTTCTCCATCTTGTGTGAAGGAAAAAAATAAAGTAGGAAAGCATATAGGATCAGTTTTACTTAAAATATTGTAACAGTTTAGGTGCCTGTATTAGTGAGAAATAGATTTGGCAACAAGCAGCCTAAAACTCATAGTATCGACAGCTTAAGTAAGCTAGAAGTGTATTTCTTTCTAACATACAGTGGTGCAGGGGGGAGGTTTGAGTCTCTGGGCAGTTAGATACCCAGGCTCCTTCCCTCTCATTTCTCCTCTACCCTCAGCACTAGGGGTCTACTTTCTGGTGGGTTTGTAGTCAATATCTTGCTGTAGACAGAGCCTAAAATGCTTACTAACCAGCCCCCTTTTTTTTTCAAAGACGTATGCAGAAGCTTGCTAAAATTCTTCCTCACCTTAATCAGTTCAGACTGCTATAACCAATACCATCCTGAGGAACGTAAACAGCAAACTTACTTCTTACAGTCCTGGAGGCTGGGAGGACCAAGACTGAAGCACCAGCCAATTCTGAGTGTGATGGAAGCCTGCTTCCTGGTATGCAGATGGGACCCTCTTGCTGTGTCCTCACATGGTAGTTGCGGGGAGCACTCTAGTCTCACCGAGTTTCTTCTTCTTATGAGGACACTCACCTCATTATGGGGGCTCTACCCTCATGACCTCTCCAAGGCCCCTTCTAATAACATCACTCTGGGAGTTAGAACTTCAACATATGAGTTTGAGGGAAAAGAAACCTTCAGTCCATAGCACCATCCCACTGCCAAATATTTGAGCAGACGCCTTGCTTGATAAGGATCTCATAGGGGGTGGATCTCATGGGAGGTGGGGGTCAGGGCTGCAGAGCAGAGATCTCTGAGCTCAAGCAGCAGAGACTGTGCTGCTTTGACCCTCCTGGCACCAACAGTGGGTGAATGACTTTGGCGAGGCAGTGTCAGCTCTCAGGTCAAGTTATAAATCCAAGGCGAAAAACAAATTCCTCTCTCTGTGTGGTGTCTGGATGTGTAGCACATCTATGCCTCTGGGCCTACATGGCAAACACAGGGTCCAGATGCTGCAATGCCAGGAAATGGAGGCTTTCATCTTCAACTTTTCCAGCTGAACTTAATATCTGATTAGACGAAATAATTGCATTGCAAATTTTAAGTGCACGATGAATTTTGACTCTTGGCCTCGGTTCCTCTTGAAAATCATCAAAATTATTCTGAAATCAATATCACAAAAACTCCCAAGAGAAATAAAAGATCCCCTGTACTAAGGAGGAGATTATTTAACATCTGTCAAAGCCAAGATGTCATCCACCGGTAGCTTCATTGATCATCTGCAACTCTTCCCTCATTCGCCTGATTATCAGTAATTCAAATCAGCAGAGGTGATCAGTACTATCCACGCCAGTGACAGCTAGTATTTAGTAATGGGATGTGTTTTCTCTATGTCACTCCGATACAGATACATGGTAATTATACAAAAAGGCCCTCTGTGAAGAAGTTTATGGGTGGTGTTATCCGTAACCAGAACGGGCAGCTCAACTTTTAATTATCTTCTCCTCCTTCAGATTTTGAAAACTACTCCTTTAAGCTGTGGACTCACCGCTGACATCTGTCATTTTAAGGGCCAGGCCTCCCCCTTCTTTCCTTCAACATCGGTCAGTCAAGGTTGGCTAGTAGGAGCTAAAATCATTTCCCATCTCAGTAATTGCGTCTTCCCCAGTCTGTGGACAGAGTGATGAATAGCCGTAATGAAAGCAACAGAAATAACAACTACTTGCAAAACACTTTGACAATTACAAAATGTTTTTACATCAACTATTAAAAATAACCTAAATCTTCCAACCCACCTTCATGTTGCGTGATCCAGCCAAAATGCCAACCCCAAGCTGATAATGTTTGTTGCATTATTTTTCTTTAAAAGAAAAAAAAATTCTACAGTCTCAGTAAAAGTCCAGCAACTGTTCTCCAAGTAAAAAGGGGAAAATAGCTCCAGGTATGTTTGATAGAAATCAAACTACCCAGAATGAGGGACTGAACACACAACATGACAAAACGGGGTTGCTATGAAAATCAAAAGCATTGACTTTTTTTTTAAGACAGAGCATGTGCTCCCAACACTGAGTGAACACGTGATGCTTCGGGTCTCTGGCGTGAAACATGAAGCCAGGGTGGAAGCAGTCAAGGTCCGGGATCCGGTGTCGGTTGCTACTTCTGTATCTAAGCAGCACTTGAACAAGACCGCCTCTTAGGTGTGACTCTGCATGAGGTCACAGAGCATCTCAGTTGGGTTTTAGAACCGGTGAAATGCCGTGAAATGACTTCTGCCCGTTACAGCATTGGGTTCCTAAGCTTGGATCAGATCATGTCAATGAAAGAAGATGTGTCCCATGACACGGACACTTCAGGACTCTCTGAAGAGAGGGAAGGCAGAGGACCAGTAAATTGGTGTGAGCTGAGGCTTCCTCTTTGCATGGTTGACCTCATGCACAGTTGTGTCCTGGCCCAGGCTGGTCCCTCAGCAACTGAGCTCACTTTCTAGACAAGGAGGGCTTGTGTCTCACACTCGCCTCAGGCAGTGGTGGGGAAGCGAAATCCTGACGGGGGTGGTTTTCTCTTTTTTTTCAGTAACTTACAGTTTATTATGTTTAATTCACAAATGTTGGAAACAAACCAGAAAGGCAAATTGAGTTCATTTGAACCCATCAAAGTTTCTTTAAAATAATATACACATTGTTCCATATAACGATTCTGAAAATATTGGTTTATCAATGACTGTTATTTTACAAACAAAAATCCCATTTGGACAGCACATCAATGTTAGCAATCGTGAACAGCAGGAGTAAACACCATGTGGTTTTTATTCTACCCTTGGCCTCTGCTTACGTCTCTAGCTGCAACTCTCGCCTCTCATTCTTCCCTTCACACGTTGCTTTAGCTGCAAGGAACTTCTTTTTGTTCTAAAACACTGTGCCCGTCTTCCTGTCTCAGTGATGTTGCCTGTTCTGTTTCCCCTCACTTTTGATTGCTGACGGTCCTTCCAGCCTTCAGATATCAGCTTGAAACATAATTTGCTATGTGAGACATTTTTCATCCACTGGATAAAATTAGATCCTCCAGCTATGCAATTTCATAGCATCTTATGTTTCCTCTGTCTTCATCATGTTAATGGAAATTACTTATACAGGTTCTAGGTACCGTACTAAAAATACCCACACACAGACCACACACACACACACACACATATATATATATATATATACCTATATATCTATGTATGTATACATGTAACTATCATCTATTTTTCCATTTGTCTAGCTACCTATTTTTTGCCCATTGTGAGTATTGAATGAGTATCTATATAGTAGCTATAGATAGATAAGTAAATAGATGATAGATAGATGGAAACAGTCTTACTCTTTTTGCTCTTTCCCTCTGAGAGGAATATGAAAATCCAGATGGTAAACACTCAGCTGACAACTATAGGTACCCTAATACCCTACTGCTGCTTCAGACCATCAGTTCCCTTTGTATTTTCTCAGAAGCGGTACCAGCAGAGGCGAAAAGAGCACAAAGCATAATTTTGTATGCATGCCTGCTATGATCAGACATTGCAAGAGTTTCATCCAGCAAGGGCCATGACTGGCTCTACCCAGGAAGGAAAAGAATAAATCTACTGATAAAAGAATGATATTGAGGGTAAACGAAACCATGCACCAGCGGCACTAGTTAGGATGACACCAACCACTGTAACAAATCAACCCCAAAAGAACTCACAGCTTACACACAACGGAAGTTTATTTCTTGCTGAGTCGTCACAAATCATCAGGGTTTATTCTTCTATACACGGTTTTTCAAGAGCATAGGAAACTCTGACATTGTCAACATGGGGCTTCTATGGTCGCCGTGTTTTGCTCCATCCAGTCAAAAAGAGCTTTGAGGAGACCACGTGGGCAGTTACTACGGACCATGCCTGAAAGTATGCTCAATCTACTCACCTTCCTTTGGCTAAAACTCGGTCACATAGAATATTAGTTTCCCATTGCTACTGTAACAAACTTGAAAATTAAAACAATGTACATTTATTCTCTCACAATTCTGGAGGTCAGAGGTCTGAAATCAGTTTCACTGGGCTGAAGTCAAGGTGTTAGCAGGGCCACACTTCCTCTAGAGGCTCGAGGGGAAAATCTGTGCCCTCTAGATTTACTAACTTTACTAACTTCTAGAGCTGCACCCCTTATATTGCTTGGCTCCCAGCCCCTTGCTCCATCTTCAAAGCCAGCAGTAGCATCTTGCTTCAGTGGTCACATTATTTTCTTCTCTGTCAAACCTCTTTTCCAAGGACACTCATGACTGCATTTAGGGTCCACGCCTCTTGGCCCCTAGTTCATGCTCGCTGGATAGTCCTTTGCTTACAACCTGCTGGAAATACAGATTTGGGTTTGGGCTTTATCGATAAAGAGGCCCCCTTAGAAGTTCTCCATATGGCTCAGGTGGATTAAAAGCATTTCTCATTGGGGTTTGGGGGCAACCTTCTAAGCAACTATAGTGTTATTTTATCTTCCACTTGTAAACCACTGTCCTTTGACAGTGCAGCCTTTTGGGGAAAGTGATGAGTCTGCAGCTGATGTGGTCATTATGATCCGCTGGCGAGATGACATTTTAATTATCTAATTATATCCTCCAATAGTCATGGAGGTATTCAACATTCTACCAATGAGCTGTTGGTATGAGGGGGGCCAGAATCCACATTCTTTTTTCTTCTGATTCAGATCTCTTAGGAGGTATAGTATTTTTAAAAATTTTTATTGGAATATAGTTGATTTACAATGTTGTGTTAGTTTCAGGTGTACAGCAAAGTGAGTCGGTTATACATACGCATATATCCATTCTTTTTTTAGATTCTTTTCCCATATAGGTTATTACAGAATATTGAATAGAGTTCCCTCTGCTATATAGTAGGTCCTTATTAGTTATCTATTTTATAAATAGTAGTGTGCATATGTTAATCCCAAAGGGAAAGAGAACATAGAAAATGTAGAAAATAAAAGTCTACAAGAAGAATGATGCCTTTAAAATAGAAACTGTAGTCAGATATAGTAAGAGTCAAAGCAGAGGAAATAAGGACATGCAAAATATAACACATACAGATAAGCATTTAAAAGCTGAATAAAATTGAGAGAGAGCAAAAGACAATGTACTAGAAGAAAGTGCAGGTTCTTTTCAAAAGAAGATATTGTGAACTTATGATCTGGGGTTTGTAAAAGTTGCTTTTTATTTTGTGACATGAAACATAGTGTAAGATTTGAACTAGAGGATCTTTCATATTTCTTCCAAGTCTGAGTCCCTGTGAAATCCAAAATGGCTATGTGATGATATAACACATCGTTTTGAACGATAATAAAGTGTTCCACCAACATTTCATTCTTGATTCTGTAGCTAAGTAGAAACATGTATGCTAATAGACTCATCAACTTGTGCACACATGCACACGTAACACACATACATGCTCATGTTCATACTTGTGCACACGTTTTCCTGAAATATCCAGCAGATAGAGATTAAGGACATTTGGGGAGCATAAAATGGGAATACATCACTTAGTTACTGCACGCTGCACTGGCATATGAACAGGATAGAATAAAACCTTATACTGGGGAAAACATTGATACACTGACAATTGTACTTGGAGAAAAATTTTACAGATGTAAGAGACAATCATTGTTATGTGGTGTTTGGAGAAGGGAGGCATGGTTTCAATTAGTTTAACCCCAGAGTCAAATATTTAGAGCATGAAGTCACCATTGACCAATGAAATATTAACACTCCTCTGCTGCTCTGGTCTTGTCTCCAGAGCCCTTTGCCCTGGGTGGGAACTGAGAGGTCCTTCACTCAACAAGCAGAGCCAGAAATCAGGGTCAGTGAACAGAGCTCAAGGTCAGAGGTGGGACAAGGAGACATTGCATGGTTTTCAAGTATGTTTATGGAAATGGTCAGCTTTATAGTGTATCTCTATGTTAAAATTAGGCAAGATGCTCGCTCGATAGAAGCATTGCCTTAGTTAATGTGTTAGGAGTTTTAATGTACTGAACACAAGCACTGAATTTCCTGGAGTTCTATACATGAGTCTGAGCCTGGATGTATACAGCAAATGGGAAACCCAAGACTTTTGAGCCCAAGCCTCATTTTCCTGGCCTAGACTTTAGATGTCCTCAGTAAAAAATCAATGGGAAAGCCTCTTAAATATACAAGTATTGGTTCCCAATCCAGAAACATGGAAGCAGAATCCACTGGAAACTGCCTGCAGACGAGGCTGGAACCATTCACCTGACTTTGGCTTTAAAGGTTCTCTACAGGTGAGGCAAAATTCTTAGCAGAAGATCACCTCTCTGTCTGATCTTTACTACCCTTCTCTCTTCTTCATCCAAGAATCTTTTTAAAGAAGGCAAGTGTGGAGGGTCATAATTTGGATGGATATGAAGGTGGCTTTGACACATGTTGGCCATTGTTCTCCAGACGTAATTTGCTTGATCCAGCTGCCCAAGGGGCCCTACTCTGCAGGTACATCCAAAGATGGGTGATTCCTATAAGGGAGGTTGGGGGTCTGTACTTTTCTCACAGAATCCCCCAAATTATAGCTTTTTAATAGAGAATAATGTTTTTCTCCCTTGATTATGGCACTCTGCTTGTTTGTGATGTTTGAACATATTCTACCATCTGCAAATTTTCTTGTGTTTTCTCCTACAACCATCTCCTACATGAAGACATGGATTTCATACATTAGAAAAGTCATTATCACTAGTTAAATTTAAAGTATTTTCCAAATTTTGCTTGATGATGACACATACATATGAAATTATGATGCGTGTCTATTACATTATGGCAGGTAGCATGAAAATTAAAAGCATAAACTTTGGTCCCACACATCCTGGGTTCAAATCCTGGCACTGCCACTTGCTAATCTGTGACCTTGGACTTAAACTCTTGGTACCTCAGTTTTCTCATCTATAAAAACCACTTCAGGGCTTCCCTGGTGGCACAGTGGTTGAGAGTCTGCCTGCCGATGCAGGGGACACAGGTTCGTGCCCCGGTCCGGGAAGATCCCACATGCCGCGGAGCGGCTGGGCCCGTGAGCCATGGCCGCTGAGCCTGCGCGTCCGGAGCCTGTGCTCCACGACGGGAGAGGCCACAGCAGTGAGAGGCCCACATACTGCAAACAAAAAACAAAACAAAACAAAAACAAACAAACAAGAAAGCGCTTCATAGGGCTGTTGTGAGAGTTAAGTCTGCTAATATCTGTAAAGTGCTTAAAACAGAGTCTGGGCAGTAATAAGGATCTAATAATATTAATAATAAGCTAATATGAGTTAGCTTTTATTATGATGATTTTTGTATAAGCGTAGATGAAGTGTGGCTTAAAAAAAACCTACTTCCTACTCTGCATCCTTTTCCTTTTCCTTAAAACAGAGCAACAAATAAAGAAAACTCCTCCATCTCTAGGTTGGGCTCTGTCCGTTTTAAATTTTAATTGGATTATTTGAGGGTTTTTTCTGTTGAGTTGTATTAGTACCTATAGTGGATATTAACCCCTTATTAGATATGTGGTTTGCAAATATTTTCTCCCATTCTGTAGGTCACTTTTCATTTTGCTGATGGTTTCTTTTGGTGCAGAGAGCTTTATAGTTTGATGTAGTCCCTTTTTTTTTTTTTTTTTTTTGCTTTTGCTGCTTCTGTTTTTGGTGTCATTGCCGAGACCAATGGCAAAGAGTTTTCCCTTATATTTTCTTCTAGGATTTTTATGGTTTCAGGTCTTACATTTAATTCTTTAATCCATCTTGAGTTAATTTTCATGAGTAGTGTAAGCCAGAGGTCCAATTTCATTCATTTGAATGTGAATTTTCAGTTTTCCTCATACCATTTATTGAAGAGACTATCCTTTTCCCATTGAGTATTCTTGGCTCCCTTGTCAAATATTAGTTGACATGTAGGCAAGGGTTTTTTCTGGGCTCTTAATTCTGTCCCATTGGTCTGTGTGTCTGTTTTTATGCCAGTATCATATTGTTTTGGTTACTATAGCTTTGTAATATAGTTTAAAATCAGTAAGTGTGATGCCTCTGGCTTTGTTCCTTCTCAAGATTGCTTTCAAGTTGCAAAGTCTCTAACACCTGGGAATGTGGATTCCAACGCTTCTAGTAGCAGTTTGCCCTCAGTGGGAAGTGCAGAGCCCCTGACCCTTCCTACCCACAGAAACAGGGATATCAAGGAGACCCCATCTCTAGTTCCCACCTGCTGGTCTCAGTATGGCCATTTTCTCCCCACACTTCCTCAGAGATGGGACAAGAGGTTAAGTGCTCACTTCCAACACAGAGACAGATAAGAGAAGACAGAGCTCTTTGGAGATATTGCTAGCACTCACCCCAACCTACACCTGTGCACCCTACCCTCACCCTCACCTCTAGGGCACATGGGTCACCCTCACTCAGGGGCATGCTCCACCTCTCTCCAGAGTACTATCTACAGGGGCTTTGGGAAAATTTGCTCGGGGGAGGTAGGTTGAAAATTTTTATTGAGTTAATGAGATGTTTTGGCACTATGCAATCCCCTGAGATAATATTTATTTTTTGAATAAATAAATATACTTCTATAGTACATCCCAGCCTCATCTTAGAAGTTCTCAGGAGTCTTCTTCCAAATTTTAGTGAATATATCTTTACTTTTCTTGTTTTACTGGGGAGACATACAGAATATAATTTTAATAATACAAATTATGCATTTTCATATATAAATATTGAGCTATACATATTCCATAAGATTATATTTTTGTATGTACCTGTAATAAAGGAGTATCTTAGAACATAGACCTAACACAAGTAGAGAGGAAAACAAGACTGAGTCATGCCGGTCACATAATTTGCCCATTGGGAAGCAGCAAAGGCACAGACTAGGGATATAGTCCTGGGGTGAAGGACTCTTTGTTTTTCCTATGGACCGACATGAACATGAAGCACATACTTCCTCCTAATACATTTATACCCAGCTCTTCACTCTGTGAAGAAAATGGGCATTTTATAGAATAAAAATTTTCCCTGCTTTGTGTAAGGGATACAACTAGATTCAAAGAGCTACTGCAAACTGCATAGATCAACACAGGGCAAATAATATGCACCTTACAAGCATTAACTGCTATTATTATTATTATCATGATTATTTTAAGGGATAGCCACCCTTTTCTCCTGAGCAATAAGCCTCAGTTTCTTGGCCTAGACTTAATGGGAAAAAGCCTGAATTATCCAAAGGGGAAATACAAGGATATTACAAACCATTTCTGCTAACTTACAGTTTTCAATGTAATAGTTCTAATTGTTTGCTGGCTTCTCTTGGGTTCTTGAAACATAACAGAGACAGAGCTACCCCCTAAGACTGATAAGTTCTATATTTGGAAGAAAACTGTGACCCAGCCCTGCCTCTCAGTTCGGTTTCTTAAAGTGACATAGATGTATAGACAAGCCACCTTTTTCTGCTTATTACCCTGAGAAATATTCTCATTTAGCTCAGGGCATCCATAGCCGTAAGGAGGTATTTTGGTAATAGTTACCCCAGGATTCCCTGTACTTAAGACAGATAGACTCAGGCTTTTGACCCACAAATAGATTTTGGAGCATAATATAGGCACCGATAGAGCCAATTCTTGACAGTGGAATCAGGCAAATGATGACTTCAAGGGAAATAACATTTGAAGAAGTCATCTCTCTCACATCAAAGCCAAATTAGAGACGTACATTAGAAACCAAAGGCCAGATAAAACTGCTGGTTTCATAGAGAGGAAAAGTTTAGAGGTTTATTGAAGAATACAAGTATAGTATTTCTTTCCAAAACAAAATCATTATAACAGAGGTTTGCTTTTGTAAGTAGCTACAGCTGTATACAATATGTAAGTATAAGTCTCAGGTTCAAACACCACATTAGAATAGAGTCAGGGCCTGACTTACATCCCAAAGTTTGGGTAATGTCAGGGTTATGTCAAATCTTCCAGCCACAAGACACCCCATGTGATGCCAAGGGCCTTCTCTCATCTGGTTCTTTGTATTGGGTTGTTTGATTACCAGTCGCTTTGAATCTCTCCAGGCAGAAGTTCTGAAAGCAGAAACTAGGGTTTGAGACTCCAGTTTGGTTTTGTATTCTTATCCCTTGCAGTAAGCTCTAAATCTAGAGGTGGCCACCATACTCTCTAAGCCTTTAGCTTTGATGGAATTGCTCTTCTAATAAGAAAGAACCTGGAGGGTGAGAAATCTGAATGAAAAGTAATGGTGGTCTTCATCATTGTGCCTTGGTGGGAATTAAGAGGGAGACAAGGTCATTACAAAGAAAATCCAAGGAATGACTCCATGAGTTCCCTGTCCAAGGGGTTGTGGGTTTGAAACGAAGGGAAACCTTCCATTATGTCTAAGCAAATTCCATCTTTGAAATGGACTTAAGGGCTTTTGTCTGGCTGTGGTAATGAAGAGAGAAAAACATTTTGCTGTGGAATTTTGTGTGAATAGATAGTGCACCTGATGGATACTTCAAATTTGAACAAAGAAACAACTACATATTGATTATATAAATATTCAATATTCTCTGGATTTATCATGTGCCTTTCTGCAGAAGTGATGTATGGATAAGTGGCAGGAAACATTGTCTGCTCTGACAGATCTTTTAATTGGTGGAAAGTTGCTGCATAAGAAATTGAGATATTGGAGCCTAAATATCCCCACAGTGAAAAATCTTTAACGTGTATCTACCTATTATGCTTTGCTGGGTGTCAGCCCTACTGCCACCCCACACCTGCTTTATAACCTTGGGAAAGTAATAATTTTCCTCCCTGTTCTTCATCTCTTCTGCTAGTTACATAACTAGAAAAAGTTATAAAATTATGACTATATTTTCAGCCTCTTTGAGAGTCATTGATATGCCCAATCCATACTTTCTATAATAATATGGAAAATACAACATCTCCTTATATTCACCAAGCTTTCAAAAATATAGTCAAACTGTGTATTGATCACAGTTTCCACGTCCTGATGTTTATGTAGCACTTATCACCGTAAACTGCCATCCAGTTAGTCCTGTTACTCGGACCTCTTCTAAGAGTTTCTATATTCTTTTTCTGCCTTCAAAAACTTTCAGATCAAATGATGAAATATGGAGCTCTAATGAATGCAAGGCACTGTATACAATAAGGAATCCTGATGTAGACATATGTCGAGAAAGGATAATGCTTAAAGTTTACACGAAAGTACATGATACTGTTATTATATTAGCAAATATAATAAAGCTTATTTAGAGCACTCTTCAAAGAATGAAGTGAATTTTTGTCAAACAATATAATCTGTATATATTTGGGATCTTGGACCTCAGTTTTCTTACCTGTAAATTGGGGGCAATAATCACACCTAATTCCTAGGGTTGCTGTGAGGATTGGGTAAGATAACATAAGTAAAGAATTTAGATGGAGAGAGCCTGAACCTGAATTGTAATGAGTACAATTATGAGTTGGACAGGGTTGAAACCTCAATACCTCAGAATGTGACTGTATTTGGAAACAGGGCCTTTAGAAAGGTAATTAAGTTAAAATGGGGTTGTTAGGATGGACTGTAATCCAATCTGACTACTGTCCTTATGAGAACAGATTATGACACAGAGAGAGATGCCAGGGGTGCATGTGCACAAGCAGATGGCCATCTGTAAGCCAAGGAGCAAAATCTGAGACAGGTCCTTTCCTTATGACCATCAGAGGAGACCAACCCTACTGGCTCCTTGCACTTCCAACCTCTAGAACTATGAAAAAATAAATGTCTGGTGTTTAAGCTCCCCAGTCTGTAATATTTTGTGGTCACAGACAGAGCAAACTAATGTAAGTGCTCAATATACATTTGCTCTTACAGAGATGAGACGGGCAGAGAGGGGAAAATGAATGTGTACCCAGGACACTACAGAAGAATGGACATGGTTATAGTTTCCCTCTTGAGTTGACCTCTCTGGACCTCAGGCTGCTCCATCTTTCTGGCAACAGAGCAGTACCATTAGATTGTCTTCTTAAGTCAGTGAGGAAACTCTGGTAAGCATCACAGTTACTTGTAGACAGAGGAAAGCAGAGCATCCTCATCGGTATCAATTTATGGACTCATTTTGGAAGGAGATTGAGCTTCAAATCGTACCAAAAAGAGCACACAAAACAAAAGGAGCCCTCGTTCTCCCCAAGGCTGTTGTCCATTTGCAAGTATATAAATCAATAGTGCATTTCAGCATGCCTGGCTTCTTTTATGAATGCCTTGATTTCTCCAGGCCAAAACAACTTGGAGTCCAGAGTGAAAAAAACAAGCCTGGACAATATGTATCAGCATCAGTTCATAGGGACCTAATCAGTGCAATCATTAAACAATATGCTCTCAGTAAGTCACTTGCATTGGGTAATATATGCTAATGTGTAATTCCTTACTATGGACCCAGCCTGCTGATGTATGTCATTCTCCAGTTAGGCCCAGAAGGCAAGAGAAACGGGCTCAGAGCTATCTGCCTTTGCCGTGTCATCTCAAAAACAACAAAAATTCCACAGAGATCGAATAGTGTATTGCTGCCAGTATCTGGATCTTCTTACTGCTAAATGTTCTCTTTCTCCTTTGCTTGCAGCATAGTTTTAAAATCACGTAGTGCAGCTTATGTTTAGGAGAAATCAGATTATATCTCTATATCCTGAGTCAAGACTCCAAAAGCCCATCAGTTAGCACTGCCACGGGCTATGTATGTGACGTTTTAAGTACTTCATTAGTCTGGGGCTGTGTTCCCTGGGGCTTTCATCTAACAAAGGGCGTTATGGGTGCTTTCCAAATGTTCAGTTGTTTTAAATCATTGTTATTAAATTTAGGCAGGCTGTATAAGGAAGAGAAGCCTAGGATTTTAGATGGTACCTTTGAAATCTTCTAGTCCAGGAGTGGCAAAGAGGTTTAGTTAACCCTTAGCAATTAATTGTGGCTACCTAGAGCATGATGTTGAAAATGTCCCAAGGTCAAGAGTGGGCTCAACAGGAAATAATAACAGGATCGATATTGATGTCTGTTTTGGGACAAGATTGGGGAGTGTCTTTGGGGTAGAAAGACATGCTAGGTATTTTCTGCCAAATCGAACACTTTCTTCTTATGGATGAAGAAACTGAGCTCCAAAAACATTAAATGATATTCTCAAGATGATATAATTAGTTTGCAAAAATGCCGAAGTCAGAATCAATACATCCTGACACTCCCTTTCTACTTTCCCAAAGTCTGAAATCTGCATGTTGAATTTAAGTCTCTCAAGCCCTTTGAGTTCTTTATTAAAAAAATTCAAAAATTAAAATCCCTTTGGTTGTCAATATACTAAATATAGATAAGAAAATATTAATGCAAATGTAAAATGTTATGTACTTGAATTGGGCAAACTATGGGGGGAAAAGTTTTAAGAAAAGGTAAAAATGTTAGTGAACATTTTTGAAGGAAGAAGAGCAAGGAGTTAAATTCTAATTTCTTGCAGCAGTTATCTTTTTTCACCTTGGGGAAGGACAGTAAGAACTTTTTTGCTGCAATTGCATCTACATTTTATTGCGCCAATGAACAAGTACATCTTTCCAAACTGTCACTATTCATCACATTTAAATAAGAATAGGTGAGTTTGGAAAGACATGAAGATTCATTAGTTCCAGCTCTAAATATTGCAGGTAAAATTATTTCCATCCACTGCAGCCTAAAACAGACTGAGTGAGGAGTCACAAAATACCCTTGAAAATTATATTTCCAGAGAACATGGCCACCGTTGGGCAAATGCAAAGTCAACAAGGCGCAAGTCGTCTGTTCATCATCCCAACCTACTATGCATCCTGTACATAAAGAATGACAATTGATCACATGGAAGGAGTCCTTTCTATGTAAGGAGAATATTTGAAAAGCTGCGGGAGGCAGAGTTTGATGTTAAGGATATATATATATATATATATTTTAACATCTTTATTGGAGTATAATTTCTTTACAATGGTATGTTAGTTGCTGCTGTATAACAAAGTGAATCAGCTATACATAGACATATATCCACATAGCTCCTTCCTCTTATGTCTCCCTCCCACCCTCCCTACCCCAGCCCTCTAGGTGGTCACAAAGCACCAAGCTGACCTACCTGTGCTATGAGGCTGCTTCCCATTAGCTATCTATTTTACATTTGATAGTGTATATATGTCCATGCTGCTCTCTCACTTTGTCCCACCTTACCCTTCCTCCTCCCCATGTCCTCAAGTCCATTCTCCACATCTGCATCTTTATTCCTGTACTGCCCCTAGGTTCTTCAGAACCACTTTCTTTTTTTGATTCCATATATATGTGTTAGCATATGGTATTTATTTTTCGCTTTCTGACTTACTTCACTCTATATGACAGTCTCTAGGTCCAACCATCTCACTACAAATAACTCAATTTCTTTTCTTTTTATAGTAATATTCCATTGTATATATATGCAATATCTTCTTTATCCATTCATCTGTCGATGGACACTTAGGTTGCTTCCATGTCCTGGCTATTGTAAATAGAGCTGCAATGAACATTGTGGAACATGACTCTTTTTGAATTATGGTTTTCTCAGGGTATATGCAGAGTAGTGGGAATGCTGGGTCGTATGGTAGTTCTATTTGTAGGTTTTTAAGGAACCTCCATACTGTTCTCCATAGTGACTGTATCAATTTACATACCCACCAACAGTGCAAGAGGGTTCCCTTTTCTCCACACCTGCTCCAGCATTTATTGTTTTTAGATCTTTTGATGATGGCCATTCTGCATGGTGTCAGGTGATACCTCATTGTAGTTTTGATTTGCATTTCTCTAATGATTAGTGATGTTGAGCATCCTTTCATGTGTTTCTTGGCAATCTGTATATCTTCTTTGGAGAAATGCCTATTTAAGTCTTCTGCCCATTTTGGGGTTGGGTTGTTTGCTTCTTTGATATTGACCTGCACAAGCTGCTTGTAAATTTTGGAGATTAATCCTTTGTGAGTTGCTTCATTTGCAAATATTTTTCTCCCATTCTGAGGGTTGTCTTTTCATCTTGTTTATGGTTTCCTTTGCTGTGCAAAAGCTTTTAAGTTTCATTAGGTCCCACTTGTTTATTTTTGTTTTTATTTCCATTTCTCTAGAAGGTGGGTCAAAAAGGATCTTGCTGTGATTTATGTCATAGAGTGTTCTGCCTGTGTTTTCTTCTAAGAGTTTGATAGTGCCTGGCCTTATATTTAGGTATTGAATCCATTTTTTTTTTTTTTTTTTTTTTTGCGGTACGTAGGCCTCTCACTGCTGTGGCCTCTCCCGTTGTGGAGTACAGGCTCTGGACGCGCAGGCTCAGCAGCCATGGCTCACGGGCCTAGCCGCTCCGCGGCATGCGGGATCTTCCCGGACTGGGGCACGAACCCATGTCCCCTGCATCGGCAGGTGGACTCTCAACCACTGCGCCACCAGGGAAGCCCTTGAATCCATTTTGAGTTTATTTTTTGTGTATGGTGTTAGGGAGTGTTCTATTTTCATTCTTTTACATGTAGCTGTCCAGTTTTCCCAGCACCACTTATTGAAGAGGCTGTCTTTTCTCCATTGTCTATTCTTGCCTGCTTTATCAAAAATAAGGTTATGATATGTGCATGCGTTTATTTCTGGGCTTTCTATCCTGTTCCATTGATCTATATTTCTGTTTTTGTGCTAGTACCATACTGTCTTGATTACTGTAGCTTTGTAGTATAGTCTGAAGTCTGGGAGCCTGATTACTACAGCTCCATTTTTCTTTCTCAAGATTGCTTTGGCTATTCAGCATCTTTGTGTTTCCATACAATTGGAAAATTTTTTGCTCTAGTTCTGTGAAAAATGCCAGTGGTAGTTTGATAGGGATTGCATTGAATCTGTAGATTGCTTTGGGTAGTGGAGTCATTTTCACAATGTTGATTCTTCCAATCCAAGAACATAGTATATCTCTCCATCTGTTTGTATCATCTTTAATTTCTTTCATCAGTGTCTTATAATTTTCTGCATACAGGTCTTTTGTCTCCTAAGGTAGGTTTATTCCTAGGTACTTTATGCTTTTTGGTGCAGTGGTAAAGAGGAGTGTTTCCTTAATTTCTCTTTCACACTCTTCATCATTAGTGTATAGGGATGCAAGAGATTTCTGTGCGTTAATTTTTTATCCTGCTACTTTACCAAATTCATTAATTAACTTTAGTAGTTTTCTGGTAGCATCTTTATGATTCTCTATGTAGAGTATCATGTCATCTGCAAACAGTGATAGTTTTAATTCTTCTTTTCCAAATTAGTTTCCTTTTATTTCTTTTTCTTCTCTGATTGCTGTGGCTAAAACTTCCAAAACTATGTTGAATAATAGTGGTGGGAGTGGGCAACCTTGTCTTATTCCTGATTTTAGAGGAAATGGTTTCATTTTCACCATTGAGAACTATGTTGTCTGTGGGTTTGCCATATATGGCCTTTATTATGTTGAGGTAAGCTCCCTCTATGTCTACTTTCTGGAGGGTATTTATCATAAATCAGTGTTGAATTTTGTTGAAAGCTTTTTCTGCATTTATTGAGACGATCAATTTGTTAATATGGTTTATCACATTGATTGATTTGTGTATATTGAAGAATCCTTGCATTCTTGGCATAAACCCCTCTTGATCATGGTGTATGATTGATTCTTTTAATGTGGTGTTGGATTCTGTTTGCTAGTATTTTGTTGAGAATTTTTGCATCTATGTTCATCAGTGATATTGGCCTGTATTTTTCTTTCTTTGTGACATCTTTGTCTGGTTTTGTTATCAGGGTGATGGTGGTCTTGTAGAATGAGTTTGGGAGTGTTCCTCCCTCTGCTGTATTTTGGAAGAGTTTGAGAAGGATAGGTTTTAGTTCTTCCCTAAATGTTTGATAGAATACGCCTGTGAAGCCATCTGGTCCTGGGCTTTTGTTTGTTGGAAGATTTTTAATCACAGTTTCAATTTCAGTGCTGGTGATTGGTCTGTTTATATTTTCTATTTCTTCCTGGTTCAGTCTAGGCAGGTTGTGCTTTTCTAAGAATTTTTCCATTTCTTCCAGGTTGTCCATTTTATTGGCATATAGTTGCTTGTACTAATCTCTCATGATCCTTTGTATTTCTGCAGTGTCAGTTGCTACTTCTCCTTTTTAATTTCTAATTCTGTTGATTTGAGTCTTCTCCCTTTTTTTCTTGATGAGTCTGGCAAATGGTTTATCAATTTTGTTTATCTTCTCAAAGGACCAGCTTTCATTTTTGTTGATCTTTGCTCTCGTTTCCTTCATTTCTTTTTCAATTATTTCTGATCTGATCTTTATGATTTCTTTCCTTCTGTTAACTCTGGGGTTTTTTTTGTTCTTCTTTCTCTAATTGCTTTAGGTGTAAGGTTAGGTTGTTTATTTGAGATGTTTCTTGTTTCTTGAGGGAGGATTGTATTGCTATAAACTTCCCTCTTAGAACTGCTCTTGCTGCGTCCCATAGGTTTTGGGTCATCGTGCTGTCATTGTCATAGGTTTCTAGGTATTTTTTGATTTCCTCTTGGATATCTTCAGTGATCTCTTGGTTTTTAAGTAGTGTATTGTTTAACCTCCATGTGTTTGTATTTTTTTACAGATGTTTTCCTGTATTTGATATCTAGTCTCATAGCATTGTGGTCAGAAAAGATGCTTGATACGTTTCAATTTTCTTAAATTTACCAAGGCTTGATTTGTGACCCAAGATATGATCTATCCTGGAGAATGTTCCATGAGCACTTGAGAAGAAAGTGTATTCTGTTGTTTTTGGATGGAATGTCCTATAAATATCAATTAAGTCTGTCTTGTTTAGTGTATCCTTTTTTTTTTTTTTTTTTTTTTGCGGTAAGCAGGCCTCTCACTGTTGTGGCCTCTCCCGTTGCGGAGCACAGGCTCCGGACGCGCAGGCTCAGTGGCCATGGCTCACAGGCCCAGCCGCTCCGCGGCATGTGCGATCTTCCCAGACCGAGGCATGAACCTGCATCCCCTGCATCGGCAGGCGGCCTCTCAACCACTGCGCCACCAGGGAAGCCCTAATGTATCTTTTAAAGCTTGTGTTTCCTTATTTATTTTCATTTTCGATGATCTGTCCATTAGGGAAAGTGGAGTGTTAAAGTCCCCTACTATGATGTGTTACTGTCCATTTCCCCTTTAAAGGCTTTTATCATCTACCTTATGTATTGAGGTGCTCCTATGTTGGGTCCATAAATATTTACAATTGTTATATCTTCTTCTTGGATTCATCCTTTAATCATTATGTAGTGTCCTTTGTTTCTTGTAATAATCTTGATTTAAAGTCTATTTCATCTGATAAGAGAATTGCTACTCCAGCTTTCTGTTGATTTCCATTTGCATGGAATATCTTTTTCCATCCCCTCACTTTCAGTCTGTATGTGTCCCTAGGTCTGAAGTAGGTCTTTGGTAGACAGCATATATACAGGTCTTGCTTTTGTATCCATTCAGCCAGTCTATGTCTTTCGGTGGGAACATTTAATCCATGTACATTTAAGGTAATTATCAATATGTATGTTCCTATTACCATTTTCTTAATTGTTTTGGGTTTGTTATTGTAGGTCTTTTCCTTCTCTTGTGTTTCCCGCCTAGAGAAGTTCCTTCAGCATTTGTTGTAAAGCTGGTTTGGTGGTGCTGAGTTCTCTTAGCTTTTGCTTGTCTGTAAAGGTTTTGATTTCTCTGTTAAATCTGAATGAGATCCTTGCAGGGTAGAGTAATCTTGGTTGTAGGTTTTCCCCTTTCATCACTTTAAATATGTCCTGCTACTCCCTTCTGGCTTGCAAAGTTTCTGCTGAAAGATCAGCTGTTAATCTTATGGGGATTCCTTTGTATGTTATTTGCTGTTTCTTCCTTGATGCTTTTAATATGTTTTCTCTGTATTTAATTTTTGATAGTTTGATTAATATGTGTCTTGGTGTGTTTCTCCTTGGATTTATCCTGTATGGGACTCTCTGCACTTCCTGGACTTGATTGACTATTTCCTCTCCCATATTAGGGAAGTTTTCAACTATAATCTCTTCAAATATTTCCTCAGTCCCTTTCTTTTTCTCTTCTTCTGGGAACCCTATAATTCAAATGTAGTGTGTTTAATGTTGTCCCAGAGGGCTCTAAGACTGTCCTCAACTCTTTTCATTCTTTTCTCTTTATTCTGGTCTGCAGTCATTATTTCCACTATTTTATCTTCCAGGTCACTTATCGATTCTTCTGCCTCAGTTATTCTGCTATTGATTCCTTCTAGAGAATTTTTAATTTCATTTATTGTGTTGTTCATCATTGTTTGTTTGCTTTGTAGTTCTGCTAGGTCTTGCTAAACATTTCTTGTATTTTATCCATTCTATTTCCAAGATTTTGGATCATCTTTACTATCATTACTCTGAATTCTTTTTCAGGTAGACTGCCTATTTCCTCTTCATCTGTTTGGTCTGCTGGGTTTTTACCTTTCTCCTTCATATGCTGTGTGTTTCTCTGTCTTCTCATTTTGCTTCACTTACTGTGTTTGGGTTGTCCTTTTCACAGGCTGCAGGTTCATAGTTCCCATTGTTTTTGGTGTCTGCCCCCAGTGGCTAAGGTTGGTTCAGTGGGTTGTGTAGGCTTCCTGGTGGAGGGAACTAGTGCCTGTGTTCTGGTAGATGAGGCTGGATCTTGTGTTTCTGGTGGGCAGGTCCACATCCGGTGGTGTGTTTTGGGGTGAATGTGACCTTATTATGATTTTAGGCAGCCTCTCTGCTAATGGGTGGGGTTATGTTCCTATCTTGTTGGTTGTTTGGCATAGGGTGTCCAGCACTGTAGCTTGCTGGTTGTTGAGTGGAGCTGGGTCTTAGCATTGAGATGGAGATCTCTGGGAGAGCTTTCGCCATTTGATATTACATGGAGCCGGGAGGTGTCTGTTGGACCAATGTCCTGAACTCGGCTCTCCCACCTCAGAGGCAGAGGCCTGACACCTGACCGGAGCATCAAGACCCTGTGAGCTACACGGCTCAGAAGAAAAGGGAGAAAAAAAGAAAGAAAGAAAATAAAAAGAAATAAAGTTATTAAAAGAAAAAATTTTTTTAATTATTGAAAATTTTAAAAAGTAATTAAAAAAAGAAAAAGGGTTTCCCTGGTGGTGCAGTGGTTGAAAGTCCGCCTGCCAATGCAGGAGACACAGGTTCGTGCCCTGGTCCAGGAAGATCCCACATGCCACGGAGTGGCAGGGCCGGTGAGCCATGGCCGCTCAGCCTGCGCGTCCGGAGCCTGTGCTCCGCAACGGGAGAGGCCACAACAGTGAGAGGCCCACGAACTGCAAAAAAAAAAAGAAAGAAAGAAAGAAAGAAGAGAGCAACCAAACCATAAAACAAATTCACCAATGATAATAAGTGCTAAAAGCTATATTTAACCAAAATTGGACAGACAGAACCCTAGGGTAAATGGTAAAAGCAAAGCTATAGAGACAAAATCACACAAAGAAGCACACCCATATGCACTCACAAAAAGAGAAAAAGGAAAAAAATATATATATCTATATATTAAAAAAAAAGGAAGACAGCACCCAAATCAATAAACCAATCTACCAATGATAATAAATCCTCAATACTAAACTAAGATAAACATGAAACCAGAAACCAGTCAGTCTCATATACCCAACCCCACATCTATTCGTTGTCTATTCAGGTATTCCACAGATGCAGGGTGCATCTAGTTGACTGTGGAGATTTAATCCGCTGCTCCTGAGGCTGCTGGGAGAGATTTCCCTTTCTCTTCTGTGTTCGCACAGCTCCCGGGGCTCAGCTTTGGATTTGGACCCACCTCTGCGTGTAGGTCACCTGAGGGCGTCTGTTCTTCGCTCAGACAGGACGGGGTTAAAGGAGCAGCTGATTCGGGGGCTCTGGCTCACTCAGGCCGGGGGGAGGGAGGGGTACGGATGCGGGGCAAGCCTGCGGCAGCAGAGGCCAGCATGACATTGCACCAGCCTGAGGCGTGCCGTGCGTTCCCCCCGGGGAAGTTGTCCCTGGATCACGGGACCCTGGTAGTGGCGGGTTGCACAGGCTCCCAGGCAGGGAGGTTGGATAGAGATCTCTGCTTGCACACAGGCTTCTTGGTGGTGGCAGTAGCAGCCTTAGCGTCTCATGCCCGTCTCTTGGGGTCCGCGCTGATAGCCGCGGCTCGCACTAGTCTCTGGAGCTCCTTTAGGTGGCGCCCTGAATCCCCTCTCCTCACGCGAAACAATGGCCTCTTGCCTCTTCGGCAGCTGCAGAGTTTTTCCCGGACTCCCTCCCGGCTAGCTGTGACGCACTAGCCCCGTTCAGGCTTTGTTCCCGCAGCCAACCCCAGTCCGCTCCCTGGGGTCTGATCTCCGAAGCCCAAGCCTCAGCTCCCAGACCCGATCCGCCCCAGTGGGTGAGCAGACAAGCCTCTCAGGCCAGTGAGTGCTGCTTGGCACCGATCCTCTGTGCGGGAATGTCTCCGCTTTGCCCTCTGCACCCCTGTTGCTGCGCTCTCCTCCGTGACTCTGAAGATCATAAGTAAGTATCAATATTTAAGCTAAGAACTTCCATTAGGTGCAGCCCAGTATATCTCCAAGTCATCTGACCCATTCTGTTCTGTACCAGTTGCCATCTTTAAGGGAAAAGATATATTGACATTGTCCATAACATTCATCGAAGATATCTACACGTACAAGGTGAATGGTGGGTCATTGTAACCCCTTACAGGATTGATAAAGGGACGTTATCTTCTAAGGAGTCACGTAACTGGGGCCAGAAGGAAAATAATTGATCTTTATGGTTGAGCAGGTACTTCTGCCATTGGGGAAGTCTGGTTAGTGCATAATGCAGATGCGCAATGCACACTAGAGGGGAGGGAGGAGGCTCAAATAGGAAGAGGAAAAGAAAATGTATGTTTAAATTTTTCTTGTCTTGTCTTAAAATGTGAATTTTTATTTCATCAACATTAACCTCCAGAAGACAATAACTGAGGCCATATTTACTCTTGGGGAAAAGTTGGCGTGAGGAGCCATGAGTTCTAATGAATGCCTATCTGTCCAACACTCTGGTTGGTGATTTACACCTATTACCATACTAATTGTCAGAGCTCTCCAAAGGGGTAGATTAAGTGGACTGAGGTAGTTCAGTGCCCTGGAAGCATGAATAGAACTGTCCCTTGACTCGTTTCCATTAGGCCAAACTGAAGGCTATTTTG
This sequence comes from Grampus griseus, assembly GCF_964374135.1. NCBI lineage: Eukaryota > Metazoa > Chordata > Mammalia > Artiodactyla > Delphinidae > Grampus > Grampus griseus. The sequence continues at coordinate 13,515,354 of NC_139019.1, forward strand.
TGCCATATTGGGTGACCATTCCATATTCTTCAGCATCCTAAGTCCTTCAAAGGTTTCTTTCAAAGCAACCAAACCTCTACCACGGCAGCCATCTGGTCTACCTCCCTCATCACGCGCCCAGCCCCTGAATGAAAATATCTAACTCTTCCACACATAGGAAGGGCTGGTCCTACATACTTTCTTGGAGTCATGTTTTGAGCTCCTAAAGAATTCACAGAGAATAAGACGTGACTGGGGAGGGATTACTGTATCTCACCTACTACATTTACTTCACCTTGCCCTTCACTAGACTTTGTTGCTTGTATGACTGGGGGCAAGAACTGTATCATGCAGCCTGAATCCCCTATGGCATCCAGCCCCCTGCCTTGCACATAGTAGGTGCTCAATAGTTGTGAGTGGAGTGACCAACTGATTAAATGAATTAATGGGCAGATAATAGCTCACTGATAGGGTGTCGTCAGCTGCCAAACCTTTCCTCCCTTTTCACTCATCTTCCAGCACCTGACCCACTTCCCTTCCCTTTCCTCCTGCTAACCTGACATGCCCTCCACTGTGTCACCCTCCACTGATTGACTTGCCACAGTGTAAGGAGGGCCCAAGGAGAATGACTCAGCTCAGTGTTATGTCTGCTTCTCCCCTGACCTTGCTCCTTCATTATTTGCTCATTACCAGACTGAGTGACTCAGCACCTGGCTTAATGGAAGTGGTGTTTATAGTGTATATAATACTATACATGTGTTTGCATGTATATTATATATATATGTATATATATATTTATATAAAATACATTTAAAAAAACTCTCCTCAGCCACTATCTCATTTTATTGACACAGCACCTTCTTGAGCCAGCAAGATGCACCTCATGAGTCTTATCTTATGGGAAATAAAGTTGACTTAACAAAGGTCACATAGCTAGTTAAGCTGGTTAGTGGCAGGTGCATGTCCCAATATTCCTTTTACTGTATCACCAATCTCTTCTTCAAATTGCTGGCTTACCTTGTTTCTGCCCTCAGGGCAAAGGCTTATCACCAATGATGCAGTTCTAATATAGTACAATGGATGTTGATAAACTTGACCATAACTTCTAAAAGTGCACTCTGGTAGTTTTTTAGCTCAGAGACTTTGAAGTACTTGTGGAGGCACATTTTTGTTATGAACAAACATTACCTGAAATACTGATATTTAGTATTTTAAAAAATCCCACCTCACTGAAATCTCATCAAAAATCCTCACAAATTCATTTGTGAGGATTTGGGGGGGATGGAGGTAGCATAAGATGTGAGTATTGTAGGAGCTTGGAGGGGTCTTCTGTCCCAGGAAAGGGTCCATTCCTGCAAACAGCCTGAGAACAATTGCACAGTCAGCATGGCTGGGGCCCCCAGGCCAGGTGAGTGGCTGAAGGCCTAGGTGATTTGTTTTGAGAGATGAGGAAGTTTGTCAAGGAAGAAGTGGTGGGTTAAAGGATGCTTAGCAGGAGAAGGAGGACAAGTGAAGTAGAGACACGGGCTAAGGGATGTCTAATTGTTGGGTACATTAGGGTACCAATTTGCTATGTGCATCTGTAAGAACTACTTGGATCCCCAAAACATGCATTTAGGCATTGTTTTTTATTTAGTTTATTTTTTAATTGTTTTAAAATTATTTTCTTCTGAATCCATTTTCCTGTCTGTCAGGAGGTTAAATTGACAAATTTACTACTTGTTAGCTACGTGACATAGGAAAAAGGTTTTAATTTCTCTGAGCCTCATATTTCTACTTTTGTGAATTAGAGAGACTTGGACCTGCCACATAGCACTGCTGTGAGGATGAAATGAGGTGATCTATGTAAGGCATCCAGGACAGTACTTGGCAAAGAGTAGTTGCTTAGTAATTTATTGTCTGGGTGGACTTTCAGGTGTTTCCATCACTTATACCAAATATATACATTTCTAATGACTGTTTTGATCCCCAAAGTCCAGATCTCTTGGAAACACTCTTGTAATCATTTTTTTTTAATTTATTTTTTTAATATCTTTATTGGAGTATAATTGCTTTACAATGTTGTGTTAGTTTCTGCTGTATAACAAAGTGAATCAGCTATATGTATACATATATTCCCATATCCCCTCCCTCTTGCGTCTCCCTCCACCCTCCCTATCCCACCCCTCTAGGTGGTCACAAAGCACCGAGCTGATCTCCCTGTGCTATGCAGTTGCTTCCCACTAGCTATCTATTTTACATTTGGTAGTGTAAATATCTCCATGCCACTCTCTCACTTCGTCCCAGCTTACCCTTCCCCCTCCCCGTGTCCTCAGGTCCATTCTCTACGTCTGCGTCTTTATTCCTGTCCTGCCCCTATGTTCATCAGAACCATTTTTTTTTATTCCATATATGTAATCATTTCTTCAGTCTGTTGACACTACTAGATAGATGATAGATAGATAGATAGAGAAATGAGAGCTAAATGAACAAATGAGTAGAGAGACATGGAGAGAGAAATATACATACATACACTGATGGAGAGAGAGAGAGAGAGATGGGAAGGTAAAGAGATATAGAATTGAAGTATTTATTGCTCTTGACTCACCCACATCCCCATGAAATGTCACTATTTAATGGCTCTGAATCCAAAGCCTGAGTAATTGCAAATGATTGGACTTAGGAACTTTCACTGCAGGTCCTGGTTATTTATACTTCTTTCTTGTTACTGAGTAATGAGCCATCACACAGGAAAATGGAGGTCATGAATAAAGAGAGAACAAATTTAAACCTACTCAGATACTAAAACTGGGCTCAAATAATAATTGAAGAGCAAAGAGAATATATTTTCTCCAATCTGATTATACATTTTCAACCTCCCTAACTCCATCATGACTTCAATAAATGCCTCCCCACCTCAGCCCCACACCTCCCCTCCCCTGCCAAATGCACCCATGACCTCAGTTTTTACTGTGTAGCTGGGAGGTAACTAAAATGATTGTTTATGTGGAACCCAGGAAACCTGCCTAGTGAGTAGCGGTAGAGTCTGTAAGGGGTAGGTTCTTGGAAGAAAGAGCATGGGAGGGCAGAATCCATGGAGACTAGATGTCCTGGAACAATCACACACTTCTCACACACCTTGACAGGGAAGAGTCTCAGGTGAAGTCATCGTCACCGGCCATTACCAGTGTGCAGAGGACACGTATTGTAATTAATGGACCCATCAAGTCTTGCCCGTAACAGATGCTCAATAAATACTTTTGGAGTGAATGTAGTGAATGAATGTGTAGTTCTGCGTCTAGCGCCTCCCCGAGGGTATTAGCAAGTACGGAGAGTTTGGAAACAGCTAGTTTAGATGGTGTAATGGATGGTAATCCCGCTGTTTTTTGACAGGGGACATTTCAGAGAAGGATTGTAAAAGTGCTCCCCCTAGAGGGACCAGTATAAAAAGCATGGCACAAGGTAGGTTCCAGCAGCCCTTCTCCAGGACCTCTGATAAAGCAGCTATTTGGGGATGGTAAGTCATCATGGTCAGTGGGGGACCAGTAGTCAGCGTTAACTGACACTGTCAGTGGAGATGGCAGGGTCTTTGGCCAGTCCTGGTCTGAGGCTGCTGCAGGTCACGACTTTCGTGTGGGACCTAGGACAGAGTAAGAAACACCTTCCTCAGGGCTGTGAGGACCACACTGGCCGCCAGAAGGATGAACCGGATGGACTTGGTTCAAGCTGCCTGGGTTGCTGTCTCTGCTGTGCAGCAGAAGTTTGCACCTTCAGGTCGAATTTTAGCCAATTAACAGGGAAACTTCCCCTCCCAGGCTCCTTCCAAGGGTGAGACCCGAGGTGGGATCCACTCATTGCTAATTAGAATGAATAAAAAGAGACACTGGAAAATTTGAAGTGTGTAATTATGGGTATAACACTGGCTAACGGGAACCTGGAGATGGCATTCTGAGAGGCTGGTGGAGCTTTCTGTTCACAGCTCTTGGGTCTGCCCCATGGGGGATGCTGGGGCTCTTAAGCAGTCCCTTCTCACTCTAGAAGGCAGCTAAGAAATCCCAGAGGGCCCAGCATGAGCCCAGAATAGGACAAATAAGAGTTTCCCAAAGGGAGCAAGGTCTGTATTATATCATAAAAAATGATCCATGAGAATTGGAGAGCAAATCATTGATGTTGAGAGGGTTTTTTGGTCCTGAATTGAATGATACATGCAGAGATCATTATTTCCTCTTCATAAAAGCATTGGTGTTCTAACTGCAAAATGCCAATCACTAAGATGGGTTAGGGGGACAGGACAAAAGGGATGCAGAGGACATTCCCAAGTAGTGTCCCATTAAGGTGGGCTTATATCAAAGAAGACTGTGCTCGAATCCTTGCTCGGAAAGCACATTCCGAGTCAATAACGTCCTTGTCCTTCTCTGTTACCTGACATTCCACTTGCCTTTGCGTCATTACTTGAGACTTTCTTTACAGAATGAATCCTGATGGCCACTCGGTAAATCCAGCAAAGCAGCGTAGTCAAATTTTAAACTTCTCAAAAATGAAGAATATATAAAAAGAGTAGGGGGAAAGAGGAGATTCTCATTTATAAAAAAAAAAAAAAAAGAGTAGGGAAGAGCAGAGTGTTGGGTATGCACACAGAATCAACCTTTTTATTGCTGGGTAGAAATAAATCAAAAGCAGACACTTCGCTTGACCCTAGATGAAGCAGTGCCTGGAGCTGGATAACGGTAGGTCACTGAGTCTGAAGTGCACATAAAATCCAATTGTAAGTTGGCTGATCACAGCACATGACTGGATTCACTTATTGCTAATTAGAATGAATAAGAAGAGACACTGGGAGATGTGAAGCTTGAAATTATGGGTAGGAAAAGCCGCTTGATGGGAGGAAACCAATTTTTCGTAGTGTTTTGGAAAACCGTTTCACATAGTGTCTGGTCCATTATTTATGCCCCGATATTTGCATGTAGTAAGAACCACAGATATTTCTGATCAAACTACACTCCAGGACACCCAGTTTGAAGGGGCTTTAAGGGTCCAAGCTGGGAAGAGTGAATGGGTTTTGCTCCCTGTTAAAGAAGGGATCTTCTGTTCCTGGCTTGTTTGGAAAGATATTTTTCCTTCTGCCTCAAGTGATAAAATGCACACCGTTGAGAAAGGCGCTTGATACTGTACTGTTAGCTGAGGTTGATGTGATGGCCAGATAGGCCTCTTGATTATTGATCATTTTATTTGTACCTCCTGGTGCTAACTTCTCTTTCTTAGGGTGAGCTCACTCTTCCTTTTATCTATTTAGAAAAGAAATGAACTGCTAGGCTCATACAAGCTAGGGGCGGCTGTAGGGAGGTGTATGGCCCGAAGAAACCAGCTAGACATAGTGCTGGTTAAAAATACAAAGGGATCTTTTGTGGGAATTCTTACTCTATAATGTTGGAATATCTTTTCCCCCCAAATTTCTGGCCAGAAGTGAGATGGCAGGGTTATTTTAATCTTAATTCTATTTAGGGGATTGGAGTGTTCCAAAGAGACGGAGAGCTTTGCTGAACATTTTAAACAATTGATACCAGATGGATTTTTTGTATCATTTTTCAAATAGTTTTCTCTAAATGAGTTCTAAAGATAGAATGTCCATAATCACTAAATATTGAAGGATGCTGAAATATTAAGCAACTAGGATGGCGAATCCTGCTGTATCCAGGTGTCACTTTGTGTAAATGGCTTCAATTCTTTATTTCTTGGTGCTCCTATGATGTATCTGAGACAGAAACCCTGGCAAATTAGGGACCACAGAATGAATTTGTAGGATGAATTGCCCACATCTCTGCTCAGTGGCATACTTTGAGAATATTTTGCAATAATAATAAATGACTTTTATTTCAAATTAGTTTTAAGGGTAATTGTAATGACAAGTGTATTTATGTGTGTGTGTTTGAGAGAGAGAGAAAGAGAGGAAACAGGGACAGGGAGAGACACATAGAAAAAGACAGGGAGAGAGAGAGAGAAATTCCAGTGCAGAAGCCAAGATTAAAACTGGGGTTGGGGCTTCCCTGATGGCGCAGTGGTTGAGAGTCCGCCTGCCGATGCAGGGGACACGGGTTCATGCCCCGGTCCGGGAAGATCCCACATGCCGCGGAGCCGCTGGGCCCGTGAGCCATGGCCGCTGAGCCTGCGCGTCCGGAGCCTGTGCTCCGCAACGGGAGAGGCCACAGCAGTGAGAGGCCCGCGTACCGCAAAAAAAAAAAAAAAAAAAAAAAAAAAACCAAACTGGGGTTGGATTCCCACCCATGACCTACTGCACAATGCTCCTGTCTCCTAAGGCTTTTCATCAAATAATCACCATGCAAAGGTGAGAGTCAAGACAACTGGCACAGCCCCAGCTCTGCCCAAATAGAATTAACATCCATTGTAAACTTTTAACATGGTTTTAACTATGCATTGAGCAAACACCAGCCATGAACTGATATTCCAAGGACTCCCCATCCTTGCTACACCTACTGCCAGAGTGAAAGTACATGGGTTTTCTTGCTCTGGGTCACTAGACATAGATATCTTGGCCATGATGGTTTGAACTAGAGATTGCCTCCTCAGTTAAAAGCCACATGACATATATGGTAGCCCAGTAGCTTATAAGGTGGCCAAGTGCTGGATAAGTGTGCTCCTTTTTGGATGAAGACCAGCCCACCCAGAAAGAGCCTTTCTCTGGAGGGACTGAAAGAGTGATACAAGAAGTAAAAGGAAGAAATATAGGCAAGGCAGCCACAGAGAGAAACCAAGAGTAAAGAGAGAAGCAGCTAGAAAAGTGGTTAGGTGGTGAAAAGGGCAAACTCACTAGAATAGGTGCTGTTGACAGAGAGGACAAGAAGGGACCAGAGCCCCTGAGGATCCAGAATGATGCTTCATCTCTTGTGACACCTCCTGTGGGAGAATGGGCGAGACTGCCTGACCCCTCCCACTTCCCCAAGTGTTCCTTGCTCGACTCCCCTCCCCTGAGGTTATCTGAAGCCTCTCTCTCCTCCTTGTGACCCAAAGTAATTATAATAATAATAACTCTAATAATCAAATGCTTACTATATGCTAAATGTTTAAGTAGAATGTTTTACTTAATTATTGCAAAAACACTCTGAAATAAGTATCATAATTACCATACCCATATTACAGATGAGTTAACTGAGGAAAAAGGGGGTCTAGTACTGTGGAAGCCTTCATACTGATTGCACTAAGTATCAGTAACTAGTCAGTTAATTGAAAATGCCAACTGAAATGAGAAAATATTAAAAATGGATTCATGCATACCTTCAACATTCTATTTTCTTTAAAACATGAATGTATATCAATTGGACGAGGCCTTCTCTTTAAGTAGAAACCACTAATTGGAATTCAGCCCTGTTTTTCTGGCAGAAACTACACACACGACATATGCTCAGCATTTCTAGTTTCAGTTTCTTTGATGCAAAATAAACCTGGCGGCATGTGTGAGGCAATCTGATGTGGAAACCTTTTAGATACTTTAAAATTTTTTCTAACCTTTTATAGTTATTTTTTCAACCAACTTGCATGGTTTTTCTTATCCAGTCCTTCCAAAGCATTCACTTAGTTTTCACAGGGGGAAAAAAAGCATCTTTTTCTCACACTCAGATTTTATTATTAGTTATCATATTTAATTAAATTATCTAATGACAACTGGCATTAAAACATTTAAGAACTAACTTTTAGACAACTCATCTGGTAAGAGCAGAAATATAGGGGACTCAGAGAGGATTCTACATTCTAAGGTGGTTGTAACCATGTATACCATTTCATAAGTTCAGCTAGAATCTCCGTCCTCTCCCCTTGAAGCTGGAGGGGCCTTGGTGACCACCTCGACAGAGTATGGTGAAAATGAGGCTCTGTGGCTTCCAATCTTTTTTTTAAAATAGATTTTAATGAGTTATTTTATTAAATTTTATTTTTGGCTGTGTTGGGTCTTCATTGCTGCGCACGGGCTTTCTCTAGTTGCGGCGAGCGGGGGCTACTCTTCCTTGCGGTGCGCGGGCTTTTCATTGCAGTGGCTTCTCTTGTTGCAGAGCACGGGCCCTAGGTGCACGGGCTTCAGTAGTTGTGGTACCCGGGCTCAGTAGTTGTGGCTCCCGGGCTCTAGAACGCAGGATCAGTAGTGGTGACGCACGGGCTTAGTTGCTCCGTGGCATGTGGGATCTTCCCAGACCAGGGCTCGAACCCGTGTCCCCTGCATTGGCAGGTGGATTCTTAACCACTGCGCCACCAGGGAAGCCCATGGCTTCCAATCTTAAGTCATAAAAATGCCACACATTTCCACCTTGTTCTTCTGCAACACTGCCTTTTAGAACCCAGTCACATGCTGCAAGGAAGCAAAGCAAACTGTAGAGATGCCCCGTGGAGAGGAACAAAGGCCCTTATCCCACGGCCCTGACTGAGCTCCCAGCTGACACCAGCACCACTTGCCAGTGATGTGAATGAGGGATCTGGAAAGCAGATCCTCCAGGCCCGGTCACACCACTCTGCCTTCTACCATGGGCAGCAGGGAGGAACCGTTCCTTTTGAGCACTTCCGAAGTACAGGTTAGTCAGCAAAATAAAAGATAGTCATTCATTTTAAGCCAGAGTTTGGGCCGTTTGTTATGCAGCAGTGGATAACTGCAGTGAGTGCTTTGGGTTTCACTGGTATGTTTCACAGAGGGAATGGAGAACTTAGGTCAATTAATGGGTCTGTTAGGTAAATATCCCCTATAACTTCTCCAAGATTACACAAGGATTAAAAGATAAAATCTGGTTTTGAACCCAGAAGTCTGACTTCAGAATTATATTACTATGTCCCTGAAAACATTTTATAAGCCCCAGATAAGCCATATATAACAGCTGATGATTCACAATAATTTGGTTTTATTTCTTAACTCCATGCTTACAGACAAGCTCTTAACATTTACAGGGTCCAAGGCAGGAGTACAAATAAATCCCAAGATGTCTAACATTTAAAAGTTTAAAATGAAGTTTAAAACAGTTAAATAAGTTTTATCCTCTTAACTGTACAAATAGCTTCATGAAGTCTAAATGGCCAGGTTTGAGTTTTTGGACTCCATGGCTCTGCCCTCTCTCTTTCTACCCCTGGATCCTCACCTCACTGCAGTGGTTTTGGTCACATGTGTGCAACCTCCAGCCTATACATCCAAGCTTCATTCATGGATCCTCTTGCCCCATCAGCTGCCTCTTGGACAGCCCTAAGTTCTATAGGGATGTTCACCCTGGTGGATGGTCAGTTCTAGGAGAATAACCAAGGAAAGAGGCTCATGAAGACTCAGGAAGTAGACTTGAGCCATTTAGGTAGAAAATTCTGAGATCCTAGTGCTTAGAACATGGTCCAAATAAAGAAGTAGAAGTGGGCTCTGGATGGACTCTGGTGGGCAGGTACCCTTGGCCTACCGTCCCCTTGTGCCATGTGAAGCAGTATAGCTAGAGGAGACTAGAGCAGCACATATACCATGAGGGACACAGGACAGGGACCCCTATTCTCAGGCCCTAGGACAGTAGTGACTCCACCTCCCACTTGCTGTTTCTCTCCAAGCCCTCTCCCCCACACCCTCGTTCACAGTGTCTGACACATGATGGGAATGGATAAATACTTACTGAATAGAGTAGCCTTATTCCCAAAGGCAAGTTATACCCGCTCAGTCTTGGGTGCTGCTGGGGGTTAAGCCTGTCAGCCCTGGGTGAGGTCATAAGGCTGGAATAGGAGCCAGACTTCCCCACACCTCTGAGCACAGCTACAATTGATGCTAAGTGAGTCTAAAGAGCAAACATGATGAATGGGAATTAGATTTGGCTCAATGAATGGGAGCACAACACAAGCACCGGACGTTTGAGAAGGAAACCTTGAGCACTGACTGTCCCCATGTTTTGTCCTGACAATGACGTTTTCCACTGACACTGAGAAACTGCTGTAATCTCTCCCAGACACCTGTGCCCAGCTGAGAGCAGCCCCTCCCTACCCAAGTACATATATTCTTCTGGTAATGACAACCGAGTAAAGCGCAAGTGTTTGGAGCTAATAGTTGCTTTGTTGCTCTGTAGAATGTTGCAACTGCACATTTAGGAGATTTATTTAAAGAGAACTACTCATCCTGATTGTATTTTCAAAGCAGCCTCTGCAGAACCACAGAATCTTCCAAGTCCAACACCAGTAATGATCGTAGCACACTATTATTCACCAGACCTGTAAGTCACAGACCTTCCAAACTTGTGTATGTCATGGACAAAACCCCACTTACTTAGTTTCAGTGCTGTGTTTCAAGCACATTCTCTGCTACGTTCAGAAAATTCATTACCCATGGAAGTAGTTGTTTTGGTTAATCAGAGCTAGATATATACAATTTAAGTCCAAACATAAGGGCCTTGAGTCATGAAGTCCTATAAAAAATTTCCCTGTCATTTTGATTAAACATAGTCCTACTAGCCTCAGAAAAAGACCAAGGTAAGTTATACCCCTATGTATTTTTAGTAAAAGTGAAAAGTAAAGGAAACTTTTCGTCCTGCGATTCTGTCACTAAATTTAATTTACTTTTATTTGGAAGGGGGTTAATGCAAATTCTTTAAACATGGCTATGTGAAGGTTTCTAATGGAACAAATGCTGAGGCATAATTCTCCTAGGGTCTAATTCAAAAGTGCACTCGGAATTCTGTTTCCTCTAAAGGTATCAGATCCAAAGCAAGCAATAAGGATTAAAACCATGAGAAATGAATGTTGCACCCTCTCCCTGAATATTCTTTGACATCTAAAACATCCCTCAGCTTCAAGAAATCCATCTCTACCTAAACTCATGTTTGGTGTTGTGGGCATAGATATTGACAAAGAATTATATAACTTGTTTTAAATGGTACTTTTATCTTTAGAGATTTTGAGAGTTTCATGAATGGGGGGGGGGGAGGAAGAAAGCAAACTGTGGAGAGCGAATTTATGAATTATTAACTATTAATTGTTTTTTCCCCCTATGTCCATGGGAAACTAAAATATAATAGAATAATACTCCTTCCCCCATCTTCAAGGCTGTGTTGGCACCTTTTTCCTGTTATGGGCAGTTTATTTTTGTTTATTATTATTAATACTTTCCATGAGGAGAATTTCACTGGGTCCTGGAAGGGATGGGAGGTGAGAGATGCAGGGATGATGTGTTCTAGGTCAAAGAATGGCCTCCCGAATATGCCCAAATTCTAATCCCAGAAACTGGTGACTATGTTATTTTACATGGCCAAGGGGAGTTAAAAGGCAAAAAGTTTCAGAGTGAATAAAAAAACAGGACCTAACTATACCCTGTTTACAAGAGGTAAACTTCAAGTATAGAAACACAAAAAATTTTAAAGTAAAAGGATGAGAGAATATATACCATTGCAAATAATAACTATAAGAAAGCAGATATGGCACAATTAATATTGACCAAGTAAAATTTCCATATCAGAGATAAAGAACATTGCATAATGAAAAAGGTCAATTTATCAAGAAGACAAATGATATCTATAAAAGCAAAGCTTTAAAATACGTGAAATAAAAAGTTACAAGTGAAAAATAGACAAATCTACAATCATAGTGGAGTCATTTATAACAACATGTACATTTTAAAAATCTGTGAGGATATAGATTTGAATAATACTGACCAATTCATCACTATAGAAATCTATAGAATACCACACCCAACAACTGCCAGAGCATACTTGTTTTCAAGAAGCCATGAAAACTCCATGAAGTGTAGTACATTAAAAATGGCCACATCTGGTGGGAATGTGAATTGGTTCAGCCACTATGGAGAACAGTATGGAGGTTCCTTAAAAAACTACAAATAGAACTACCATATGACCCAGCAATCCCACTACTGGGCATATACCCTGAGAAAACCAAAATTCAAAAAGAGTCACGTACCAAAATGTTCATTGCAGCTCTATTTACAATAGCCTGGAGATGGAAACAACCTAAGTGCCCATCATCGGATGAATGGGTAAAGAAGATGTGGCACATGTATGCAATGGAATATTACTCAGCCATAAAAAGAAACGAAATTGAGCTATTTGTAATGAGGTGGATAGACCTAGAGTCTGTCATACAGAATGAAGTAAGTCAGAAAGAAAAAGACAAATACCGTATGCTAACACATATATATGGAATTTAAGGGAAAAAAATGTCGTGAAGAACCTAGGGGTAAGACAGGAATAAAGACGCAGACCTACTGGAGAACGGACTTGAGGTTATGGGGAGGGGGAAGGGTGAGCTGTGACAGGGCGAGAGAGAGTCATGGACATATACACACTAACAAACGTAGTAAGGTAGATAGCTAGTGGGAAGCAGCCGCATGGCACAGGGATATTGGCTCGGTGCTTTGTGACAGCCTGGAGGGGTGGGATAGGGAGGGTGGGAGGGAGGGAGACGCAAGAGGGAAGACATATGGGAACATATGTATATGTATAACTGATTCACTTTGTTATAAAGCAGAAACTAACACACCATTGTAAAGCAATTATATCCCAATAAAGATGTTAAAAAAAAATGGCCACCAATTAATTGTCCCTCCTCCTGTCAAATGGTAGAATCTACTTTCTCACCTTCTTAATCTGAGCTGGTCTTGTGACCTGCTTTGACCAATGGCATATGGTAGAATTGATGCTATAGTACTCATGAGTCAAGGCCTCAGAGGCCTTGCCACTTTGTCTCCACCCTTTTGCAACGTTGCTGCCACTATGCAAGGAAGCAGAGGCTAACCTCCAAGAGACTGAAATATCACATGAAGAGAGGTCCAGCCAAACCAGTGTCCCAGCTGGGCCCAGCCCCCAGTTAACCCTCCAGTTGAATGCAGTCTCATGAGTGAGATCAAGGGAAATTAGCATGAGAATCATCCAGACAACCAACAGAAGCAGGAAAAATAATAATTTATTGTTTTTAAGCAACTAAGTGCTAGGGGTGGCTCGTTATGAAGCAACAGATCACTGATACACTAAGAAAGACTGTATTCTTGGCCATAAAATCATCCCAACAAATTTCAGTGGATTTAAATCATACACAACATCTTCTTGACCACAGTGAGTTAAATTATAAATCAATAACAATAAGACATCTATATGCCTACAAACATTTTGATATTAAGCACGTAGTTCTAAATCATTTATGGATCAAAGAAGAAACCACAAAGGAAATTATAAACTAGTTTGAGCTGAATAATAAGGAAAACATATGTCATGATATACTGTGTAGTTAAAACAACACTTAGAGGGAAATGTATAGTTTTAAGTGCTTATATTTGAAAGGAATAAAGGTTTAAAATTCATGATCTAAGCTTCTACCTTAAGAAACTAGACAAAGAAGAGAAAAATGAAACCCAAATTTAGTAGAATGAAAGAAATAATACAGTCATTATTTATAGATACATACCTGATTATGTATTAGAGAACATCAGGTCAATAATAACAAAAACCTTGATAATAACGAGGAGATTTAGTCACATCTCAGGACACAAGGGCTACATAGAAAAATGAATATGTTTCTACATACTAGCAGTAAACAAATAAAAAAGCTAAATTAAAATATACCACCTACAAAAGCATAAAAGTATAAAGTACATAGAAATGACTGTAAGAAAATATATAAAGGACCCCTACACTTAAAACTATAAAATGTAGGGGCTTCCCTGGTAAAGCAGTGGTTGAGAGTCCGCCTGCCGATTCAGGGGACGCGGGTTCGTGCCCCGGTCCGGGAAGATCCCACATGCCGCGGAGCGGCTGGGCCCGTGAGCCATGGCCGCTGAGCCTGCGCGTCCGGAGCCTGTGCTCCGCAACGGGAGAGGCCACAACAGTGAGAGGCCCGGGTACCGCAAACAACAACGACAACAACAACAAAGCTATAAAATGTGGTTGAGGTAAATTAATTGAAATCCTAAATAAATGTTTATGTGTTAATAAAAGACTCAATATTCTTACAATCACTATTTACCCCCAAATTCATCTATAACTTCAATGCAATGCCAAAAAAAAAGCCCAACAGGCTTTTTTTTGTTTTTTTTTTTTTTTGCAAAATTGACAAGCTGATTCCAAAGTGCATATGGAAATGCAGGGATTCTAAAATAATCCAATCAATTTTGGAAGAAATGAGACAAAGTTGGAGGGCTTACACTAAACGTTCTCAGGACTAAACTACAACCAGAAATTCTATCTTAGATATGTTTATCTAAGAGAAATACTTTAAAATATATGTTCATAGAAGACTTGTACAAGAAAGCCATTTTCTTTGTAGTAACCCCAAACTAGAAATACCCTAAACGTCCATCAAAGGAGAATGGATAAACAGTTTATTCGTGTAGTAGAATACTACTCAAAATACAAAAAAGAACAAATAACTGATACACACATATTGTGGATAAATCTCAAAAACATTTTGAAGAGCAAAAGTTGTCAGGCACAAAGTACACATACTGTAGTATAGAGTATATATGTATTTCATTTACATAAAGTTCAAGAACAGCCAACGCTAATCTATCTCAATAGAAACTACAACAGCAGTTTCTCCTGGGGGGCACCGAAACTGACTGAAAAGGTACATAAAGGAACTTTCTGGGGTGATGAATATGTTCTACATTTTGATTCGGATACTTGTTGCACAGGTGTATACATTTGTCAATACTTACCAACTGGGTGCATTTTGCTGTATGTACATTAAAATGATAGAATTAATTTATAAGAAAAAATTAATTAGCATGTCTGCAGGGAGTTTTCAACTCCTGGGACAAGCAAATCCCATAAGACAGGCAGCCCAAAGCTAGGAACTGACTGAAGGATCCGGGTGAGAGCCCAGGTTGGGGTGTCACTCAGCCAGGAGTGATTACCAGACTTCCTTGGGGCAATCACCATGTCAGCCCAAGTAAGAGAGGAGGCATGTGGGCTACTGGAGCAGCAGAAGTAGTAGGCAGCACGGCTGATGCCCAAAGACCCAGGGCAACTAGCTACACCACAGACTTGGGTCAGTGGAGCCTGCAAAGTAAGATCACATGCAGACCAGACAACCTCCTCCCACCAGTGGTATATGATACAAATCTTTCCCCTTTTCCCTTCTGCCTCCTGAATAAAAGAGAAGAAAAAGGAGGAGTGTTGAAAATCATTTTTTAATAAAAACATTTGTTCACACGATACAGCTTTTATTTAGAAACTTGTGTTCTAAAGCAGAAGAGGTTGGAGTCACCTTAACCAGCAAATTCAAATACCTGACCCAGGCTATACCCTTGCGGACAGCAGGGGCTCCAAAACTCCAGATCCACAGCTATAAAAATGAAAATCCCTTCTTTTGTTTTGTTTTTGAACATTTGGGCTACAGTATGTATATTTCAATCTTGATTCATTCTGATTTTCAGTCTTCATTCTGTCTGGGACAGGTGGGATCATGGCAGGTAATGAGGCTGGAGAGAGAGAGAAAGGAATCAAGCCCTTGGGTACAATTTCAGGAGTTTGGATCTTATCCTGAAGGCAGAAAGGAGGAGGCTTTGACATTTTTTAAATCAGAGAGTGACACAATTAGATTTGTGACTGGAAAAATGACTCTGACAGAAGTATGGGGTTTGGTGTGAGCAAAATTAGAAACTGGGAGACTAGATAAGAGGTTATTGCAGAAAGCTAGGCAAGGAATCGTGAGGGTAGTTTTTAAGAGAGTGGCAGTGGGTGTGGATAAAATGGCACTGAATGAGATCAAGGAAGTCAATCCACAGGAAGGCAGAATATAATCTAAAAAAAACAAACAAAAAAAATGGCTCTGAAGAACCTAAGGGCAGGACAGGAATAAAGACACAGACCTACTAGAGAATGGACTTGAGGATATGGGGAGGGGGAAGGGTAAGCTGTGACAAAGTGAGAGAGTGGCATGGACATATATACACTAACAAATGTAAAATAGATAGCTAGTGGGAAGCAGCCGCATAGCACAGGGAGATCAGCTCGGTGCTTTGTGACCACCTAGAGGGGTGGGATAGAGAGGGTGGGAGGGAGATGCAAGAGGGAAGGATATGGGGATATATGTATATGTATAACTGATTCACTTTGTTATAAAGCAGAAACTAACACACCATTGTAAAGCAATTATACTCTAATAAAGATGTTAAAAAAAAAAAGAGTGATGCCTATATCTTGGCTTGGGCAACTGGGTAGATTGTGATGCCATTTAATGAGGAAGGAATACAGGAGGGTTGGATTTGAGGGACAGAGGGAGGAAGATAACAAGTTTAGCTTTTATCCTGTTACAGTGAGATGCCGATTCAGGAGGACACCTCCAAGGTCCTGTTGCATTTTAGGTTTTAAAACTCAGCAAAGAGTTTTGGCCTGAAGTTAAAGAAAATAAAGAGATCAAAAAGGACTAAAGTAAATTCTTGGCTGAAAATTCTACAATGGAGTGGTAAGGAGAATTGGAAGATTGGGTGTTCAGTTTACAACAAGATTGCTTTTTTTGTAAAAACAGAACCAAATCAGAAAATCCAACTACTTGACAGAGTTTTATTCGTCTCAAGAAAAAGCTAAGAGGTAAGTGGTTGCTGACATTGGTTCAGTTGTTCAATGATGTTATCACCAACGTATCTGAAGTTCTGTTATCCTCAAAATTTCGAGATGGCTGTTTCAGCTCTAGCCACCATATCCATTCAAAGCAAGGAGGAGACAGTATCATTGCTCTGATTCTTTTTATTAAGAAATCAGAAACTTCTCCAGAGCTACCCTACCTGGCTTGTGCCTGTGTCTCTTTTCCCAGAGTGGTGGCACATAGCCAATCCTGGCCAAAAAGCTGGAAAAGTGAGTATATTTACGAAGTGACATATATAGCTGCAAGAGACAAGATACAAGGTAGTAGGAGATGGACATTGGGTTGACAAAGCAGCAGTGTTTGCAGAGTCCAAAGCAACACACAGGTGTTAGTGATGAGGCAAGTTGGACAAGTCTATAAAGGGAATCATGCAGGGTCTTTTTCTATTTTTTTTTTATTATTGACTTGTAAGAGTTCTTTTTTTTAAATTTAATTTTATTTTTTTTATACAGCAGGTTATTAGTTATCCATTTTATACATATTAGTGCATATATGTCAATCCCAATCTCCCAATTCATCCCACCACCACCACTTTCCCCACTTGATGTCCATATGTTTGTTCTCTACATCTGTGTCTCTATTTCTGCCTTTCATGCAAGGTCTTAATACCTTAACTAAATAGATTTTTTTAAACCCCTTATTTAGATATTTAGGGAAATTTAAAAAAAAAACTGATTTGGCGAGCTTTATCTTTATATGATACTAAAACAACCAAGTGGTAGGTGGGATATCTTGGAGCTGAAGAGAAAGAAACTTGTCAGGCTGCCTGAGTTTCCACTCAGCTCTGCCACTCACCAAGCGGTAGCCTTCCACATTTCAGTTAACTCCTGTGCCAGAGTTTTTTCATCCATAAAATAGAAATAATGAACATTCCAAACACTGCCTAGCATGGAGTAAAGACTCACTGATGTCAGCTGCTTTTATTAAATCATGCACTCTGAAGGTCTTCAAACAAGTCATTACATTTAGTTATTATAATGGAAAATTACATTTAAAGAAGTAATCATTTGATTTTTATTCTGAAGCTGTGCTTTCTAAAAAACATTCTCATCTATAATTTGTCAAATAAAATTGTATGTTTAAAAAAATTCTAAAATTAAATAACAGTAACAAATAAATAAAAACAAAAGCAAGGGAAATTTAGAGAGTGACATGATTCTGCTTGCAGGTCTATCTGACTCCATTGCATTGCCAGTGAATTCGCCTGGGCTTCTTTTTTCTTTTTTTTTAAACATCTTTATTGGAGTATAATTGCTTTACAATGGTGTGCTAGTTTCTGCTTTATAACAAAGTGAATCAGTTATACATATACATATGCTCCCATATCTCTTCCCTCTTGTGTCTCCCTCCCTCCCACCCTCCTTATCCCACCCCTCCAGGCGGTCACAAAGCACCGAGCTGATCTCCCTGTGCTATGCGGCTGCTTCCCACTAGCTATCTTCCTTACGTTTGGTAGTGTATATATGTCCATGCCTCTCTCTCGCTTTGTCACACCTTGCCCTTCCCCCTCCCCATATCCTGAAGTCCATTCTCTAGTAGGTCTAGTAGGACACAGTCTTTACTCCTGTCTTACCCTTAGGTTCTTCATGACAGTTTTTTTTTTTCTTAAATTCCATATATATGTGTTAACATACAGTATTTGTCTTTCTCTTTCTGACTTACTTCACTCTGTATGACAGACTCTAGGTCCATCCATCTCACTACAAATAACTCAATTTCATTTCTTTTTATGGTTGAGTAATATTCCATTGCATACATGTGCCACATCTTCTTTACCCATTCATCTGATAATGGGCACTTAGGTTGTTTCCATCTCCTGGCTATTGTAAATAGAGCTGCAATGAACATTTTGGTACATGACTCTTTTTGAATTATGGTTTTCTCAGGGTATATGCCCAGTAGTGGGATTGCTGGGTCATATGGTAGTTCTATTTGTAGTTTTATAAGGAACCTCCATACTGTTCTCCATAGTGGCTGTACCAATTCATATTCCCACCCAGCAGTGCAAGAGTGTTCCCTTTTCTCCACACCCTCTCCAGCATTTATTGTTTCTAGAGTTTTTGATGATGACCATTCTGACGGTGTGAGATGATATCTCATTGTAGTTTTGATTTGCATTTCTCTAATGATTAGTGATGTTAAGCATTCTTTCACGTGTTTGTTGGCAGTCTGTATATCTTCTTTGGAGAAATGTGTATTTAGGTCTTCTGCCCATTTCTGGATTGGGTTGTTTGTTTTTTGTTATTGAGCTGCATGAGCTGATTATAAATTTTAGAGATTAATACTTCGTCAGTTGCTTCATTTGCAACTATTTTCTCCCATTCTGAGGGTTGTCTTTTCGTCTTGTTTATGGTTTCCTTTGCTGTGCAAAAGCTTTTAAGTTTCATTAGGTCCCATTTGTTTATTTTTGTTTTTATTTCCATTTATCTAGGAGGTGGGTCAAAAAGGATCTTGCTGTGATTTATGTCATAGAGTGTTTTGCCTATGTTTTCCTCTATGAGTTTGATAGTTTCTGGCCTTACATTTAGGTCTTTAATCCATTTTGAGCTTATTTTTGTGTATGGTGTTAGGGAGTGTTCTAATTTCATACTTTTACATGTACCTGTCCAGTTTTCCCAGCACCAATTATTAAAGAGGCTGTCTTTTCTCCACTCTATATTCTTGCCTCCTTTAACAAAGATAAGGTGACCATATGTGCGTGGGTTTATCTCTGGGCTTTCTATCCTGTCCCATTGATCTATATTTCTGTTTTTGTGCCAGTACCATACTGTCTTGATTACTGTAAACTGTGTAATATAGTCTGAAGTCAGGGAGCCTGATTCCTCCAGCTCCATTTTTCGTTCTCAAGATTGCTTTGGCTATTCGGGGTCTGTGGTGTTTCCATACAAATTGTGAATTTTTTTGTTCTAGTTCTGTGAAAAATGCCAGTGGTAGTTTGATAAGGATTGCATTGAATCTGTAGATTGCTTTGAGTAGTAGAGTCATTTTCACATGTTGATTCTTCCAATCCAAGAACACGGAATATCTCTCCATCTATTTGTATCATCTTTAATTTCTTTCATCAGTGTCTTATAATTTTCTGCATACAGGTCTTTTGTCTCCTTAGGTAGGTTTATTCCTAGATATTTTATTCTTTTTGTTGCAATGGTAAAAGGGAGTGTTTTCTTAATTTAACTTTCAGATTTTTCATCATTAGTGTATAAAAACACCACAGAATTCTGGGTATTAATTTTAAATCTGGCTACTTTACCAAATTCATTGATTAGCTCTAGTGGTTTTCTGGTAGCATCTTTAGGATTCTCTATGTATAGTATCATGTCATCTGCAAACAGTGACAGCTTTACTTCTTCTTTTCTGATTTGGATTCCTTTTATTTCTTTTTCTTCTCTGATTGCTCTGGCTAGAACTTCCAAAACTATGTTGAATAAGAGTGGTGAGAGTGGGCAACCTTGTCTTGTTCCTGATCTTAGTAGAAATGGTTTCAGTTTTTCACCATTGAGGTCGATGTTGGCTGTGAGTTTGTCATATATGGCCTTTATTATGTTGAGGAAAGTTCCCTCTATGCCTACTTTCTGCAGGGCTTTTATCATAAATGGGTGTTGAATTTTGTCGAAAGCTTTCTCTGAATGTATTGAGGTGATCATATAGTTTTTCTCCTTCAATTTGTTAATATGGTGTATCACGCTGATTGATTTGCGTATATTGAAGAATCCTTGCGTTCCTGGAATAAACCCACTTGATCATGGTGTATGTTCCTTTTAATGTGCTGTTGTATTCCGTTTGCTAGTATTTTGTTGAGGATTTTTGCATCTATGTTCATCAGTGATATTGGCCTGTAGTTTTCTTTCTTTGTGACATCTTTGTATGGTTTTGGTATCGGGGTGATGGTGACCTCATACAATGAGTTTGGGAGTGTTCTTCCCTCTAATATCTTTTGAAAGAGGTTGAGAAGGATAGGTGTTAGCTCTTCTCTAAATGTTTGATAGAATTCACCTGTGAAGCCATCTGCTCCTGGGCTTTTGTTTGTTGGAAGATTTTCAATCACAGTTTCAATTTCAGTGCTTGTGATTGGTCTGTTCATATTTTCCATTTCTTCCTGGTTCAGTCTTGGCAGGTTTTGCATTTCTAAGAATTTGTCCATTTCTTCCAGGTTGTCCATTTTATTGGCATAGAGTTGCTTGTACTAATCTCTCATGATCTTTTGTATTTCTGCAGTGTCAGTTGTTACTTCTCCTTTTTCATTTCTAATTCTATTGATTTGAGTCTTCTCCCTTTCTTTCTTGATGAGTCTGGCTAATGGTTTATCAATTTTGTTTATCTTCGCAAAGAACCAGGTTTTAGTTTTATTGATCTTTGCTATCATTTCCTTCATTTCATTCTGATCTGATCTTTATGATTTCTTTCCTTCTGCTAAGTTTGGGGTTTTTTGTTCTTCTTTCTCTAATTGCTTTAGATGCAAGGTTAGGTTGTTTATTTGAGATGTTTCCTGTTTCTTAAGGTAGGATTGTATTGCTATAAACTTCCCTCTTAGAACTGCTTTTCCTGCATCTCATAGGTTTTGGGTCGTCGTTTCTCCATTTTCATTTGTTCTATGTATTTTTTGATTTCCTCTTTGATATCTTCAGTGATCACTTCGTTTTTAAGTAGTGTACTGTTTAGGCTCCATGTGTTTGAATTTTTTACAGATCTTTTCCTGTAATTGATATCTAGTCTCATAGCATTGTGGTCAGAAAAGATACTTGATATGATTTCAGTTTTCTTAAATTTACCAAGGTTTGATTTGTGACCCAAGATATGATCTATCCTGGAGAATGTTCCATCAGCACTTGAGAAAAATGTGTATTCTGTTGTTTTTGGATGGAAAGTCCTATAAATATCAATTAAGTCCATCTGTTTAATGTATCATTTAAAGCTTGTGTTTCCTTACTTATTTTCAATTTGGATGATCTGTCCATTGGTGAAAGTGGGGTGTTAAATTCCCCTACTATGATAGTTTTACTGTCGATTTCCCCTTTAATGGCTGTTAGTATTTGCCTTATGTATTGAGGTGCTCCTATGTTGGGTGCATAAATATTTACAATTGTTATATCTTCTTCTTGGATTGATCCCTTGATCATTATGTAGTGTCCTTCTTTGTCTCTTGTAATAGTCTTTATTTTAAAGTCTATTTTGTCTGATATGAGAATTGCTACTCCAACTCTTTTCTGATTTCCATTTGCATGGAATATCTTTTTCCATCACCTCACTTTCAGTCTGTATGTGTCCCTAGGTCTGAAGTAGGTCTCTGGTAGACAGCATATATATGGGTTTTGTTTTTGTATCCATTCAGCCAGTCTGTGTCTTTTGGTGGGAGCATTTAATCCATTTACATTTAAGGTAATTATCAATATATATGTCCCTATTCCCATTTTCTTAATTGTTGTGGGTTTGTTACTGTAGGTTTTTTCCTTCTCTTGTGTTTCTTGCCTAGAGAAGTTCCTTTAGCATTTGTTTAAAGCTGGTTTGGTGGTGCTGAACTCTCTCAGCTTTTGCTTGTCTGTAAAGGTTTTAATTTCTCCATCAAATCTGAATGAGATCCTTGTTGGGTAGAGTAATCTTGGTTGTAGGTTTTTCTCCTTCATCACTTTAAATATGTCCTGCCACTCCCTTCTGGCTTACAGAGTTTCTGCTGAAAGATCAGCTGTTAACCTTATTGGGAATCCCTTGTGTGTTATTTGTTATTTTTCCCTTGCTGCTTTTAATATGTTTTCTTTGTATTTAATTTTTGATAGTTTGATTAATATGTGTCTTGGCATGTTTCTCCTTGGTTTTATCCTGTATGGGGCTCTCTTGCTTCCTGGACTTGATTGACTATTTCCTTTCCCATATTAGGGAAGTTTTCAACTATAATCTTTTCAAATATTTTCTCAGTCCTTTTCTTTTTCTCTTCTTCTGCAGGGACCCCTATAATTCGAATGTTAGTGCATTTAATGTTGTCCCAGAGGTCTCTGAGACTGTCCTCAGTTCTTTTCATTCTTTTTTCTTTATTCTGCTCTGTAGTAGTTATTTCCACTATTTTATCTTCCAGGTCACTTGTCCGTTCTTCTGCCTCATTTATTCTGCTAGTTTTCCCTTCTAGGGTATTTTAAATTTCATTTATTGTGTTGTTCATTGTTGCTTGTTTCCTCTTTAGGTCTTCTAGGTCCTTGTTAAATGTTTTTTTGCATTTTCTCTATTCTATTTCCAAGATTTTGGATCATCTTTACTATCAATTATTCTGAATTCTTTTTCAGACTGCCTATTTCCTCTTCATTTGTTAGGTCTGCTGGGTTTTTACCTTGCTCCTTCATCTGCTGTGTGTTTTTCTGTCTTCTCATTTTGCTTATCTTACTGTGTTTGGGGTCTCCTTTTTGCAGGCTGCAGGTTCGTAGTTCCTGTTGTTTTTGGTGTCTGCTCCCAGTGGCTAAGGTTGGTTCAGTGGGTTGTGTAGGCTTCCTGGTGGAGGGGACTAGTGCCTGTGTTCTGGTGGATGAGGCTGGATCTTGTGTTTCTGGTGGGCAGGTCCACGTCTGGTGGTGTGTTTTGGGGTGTCTGTGGCCTTATTATGATTTTAGGCAGCATCTCTGCTAATGGGTGGTGTTGTGTTCCTGTCTTGCTAGTTTTTTGGCATAGGGTGTCCAGCACTGTAGCTTGCTGGTTGTTGAGTGAAGCTGGGTTTTGGTGTTGAGATGGAGATCTCTGGGAGATTTTCACTGTTTGATATTACATGGAGCGGGGAGGTTTCTTGTGGACCAGTGTTGTGAACTTGGCTCTCCCACCTAGTGGCACAGGACTGACTCCTGGTTGGAGGACCAAGAACCTTTCATCCACACAGCTCAGAATAAAAGGGAGAAAAAGTAGAAAGAAAGAAGGAAGGAGGATAAAATAAAATAAAGTAAGATAAAATAAAATAAAGTTATTAAAATAAAAATTAATATTAAGAAATAATTTTTTAAAAAAGTAAAAACAACAACAACAACAAAAAGGACGGACAGAACCCTAGCACAAATGGTGAAAAAGCAAAGCTGTACAGACAAAATCTCACACAGTAGCATACATATACACACTCACAAAAAGAGGAAACGGGGGAAAAAATAATATATCTTGCTCTCAAAGTCCACCTTCTCAATTTGGGATAATTCGTGGCCTATTCAGGTATCCCACAGATGCAGGGTACATCAAGTTAATTGTGGAGCTTTAATCTGCTGTTCCTGAGGCTGCTGGGAGAGATTTCCCTTTCTCTTCTTTGTTCTCACAGCTCCCAGGGGCTCAGCTTTGGGTTTGGCCCCGCCTCTGTGTGTAGGTCGCCTGAGGGCGTCTATTCTTCTCTCAGACAGGACGGGGTTAAAGGAGCAGCTGATTCGGGGACTCCAGCTCACTCAGGCCGGGGGGAGGGAGGGGCACGGAGTGAGGGGCGATCCTGCAGCGGCAGAGGCCGGCGAGACGTTGCACCAGCCTGAGGCGTCCATGCGTTCTCCCGGGGAAGCTGTCCCTGGATCCCGGGATTCTGGCAGTGGTGGGCTGCACAGGCTCCCGGGAGGGGGTTGTGGATAGTGACCTGTGCTCGCACACAGGCTTCTTGATGGCGGCAGCAGCAGCCTTAGGGTCTCATGCCTGTCTCTGGGGTCCTTGCTGTTATCCATGGTTCGCGCTGTCTCTGGAGCTCCTTTAAGCAGCACTCTTAATCCCCTCTCCTCGCGAATCAGGAAAGAAAAAGTCTCTTGCCTCTTCGGCAGCTCCAGACTTTTCCCAGACTCCCTCCCGGCCAGACGTGGCGCACTAACCCCTTAAGGCTGTGTTCATCCCGCCAACCCCAGTCCTCTCCCTGCGCTCCGACCGAAGCCCGAGCCTCAGCTCCCAGCCCCGCCCGTCCTGGCGGGTGAGCAGACAAGCCTCTCTGGCTGGTGAGTGCTGGTTGGCAACAATCCTCTGTGCGGGAATCTCCCCACTTTGCCCTCCGCACCCCTGTTGCTGCGCTCTCCTCCGTGGCTCTGAAGCTTGCCGCCTCCGCCACCCGCAGTCTCTGCCCGCGAAGGGGCTTCTAGTGTGTGGCAACCTTTCCTCCTTCACAGCTCCCTCCCACTGGTGCGGGTCCGTCCCTATCCTTTTGTCTCTGTTTATTCTTTTTTCTTTTGCCCTACCCAGGTACGTGGGGGGTTTCTTGCCTTTGGGAGGTCTGAGGTCTGCCAGCATTCAGTAGATGTTCTGTAGGAGTTGTTCCACGTGTAGATGTATTTCCGGTGTATATGTGGGGAGGAAGGTGATCTCCGCGTCTTACTCTTCCGCCATCTTCCTCAACTGTCGAAAAAATTTTTTTAAGGGAGGGAGAAATGAAAACTCTGCTCTGAGAATACAGCCATTTTGTACTTTTCACTGTCATTCATAATTAGATCACAGTTTCTTCCCCACCAACAACTTCACTGATACTCCGTAGTCCCGAGCTGACTTTTTCGTTGCAGTTGACACTCTTGACCTCCTTTTCCCTTTTGAAGCAGTCTTTCCCCTTGACTTCTATACATTCAACTCCTTTGTTTTTTCTCACTCTGGCTGCTGCTCTTACATGGCCCCCAGGTGCTGGTCCATCTATACGCTGATCACTCCCGCACGTACGTACATCCCGCAGAGACCTTGCTCTTGAGCTCTGGACTCACACATCCAAATGCCTTTTGGACATCTCCATGCTGCTGTGTTACAGCCACGCAAACTCAGTGAATCCACAGCAGAACTTAGAATCATTCTGCCACCTCCTCCTGCCCTGTGCTCCCTGTTGGCACATTGCCCCTCTGCTCTCCAGACCCTGGACAGCTCTCAGTTTCTGTCTCCCTCCACCCCTTAAATCTCCAAGTCTTCTGCTCATCTCCAGATGTACTGGCTTCCCGTGAACGCTCCCTGGCTTCTGCTTCTTCAGGTTCTCAGTTTGGAGGTTACCTTCTGTAGGAAACTTTCCCTGAACCTTCCATCTGAGTCATCTGCCCTTCTTAGGCATTCCTTTCTTAAATTCTTGTTTGTGGCATCACAGCACTTAAAACCACCTAATTGAATCTCCAATTTACTTGACCTCATCCTCCCCAAGACCACGAACGTCTTGAAATCAGCCTGTCTCTTATCCTCATCCCCAGGTGGCCTTCCCTCATTGTCGCCTCCTGGGCAGTCCCTTGGACTTGTTGCCACCATGCCCCACTTTTTCCTGTCCCTTCATTGTTGCTGCCTCTCCTGACCTCTTTCTGACCTCTCTAAGGGAGGCACTCTGTGCAGCCCATCTGGGAAGCTGGTCCTTAGTAATGTGCCCACCAGGAGCAGCCTGTTGTGTGCCTGGGTCAGAATATTTGTAAGAATGGCCTAATGGGGATGAAGCCACCTCATTTGCCTAAGGCAGGATTAATGAATAAGGAGGGGAAGGTACAGAAGGAAGCATCCTGAGAGCTGCAGCTAACAAAGCCATCACATTGTGAAGAGCATAGTTAAATGGTGCTGCATTTTTCTTCACCTGTTCTCTGAATCAATGCTTTGGCTCCTTCTTCTTATTAAGTCCTGACATTCCCAAGACTATTATGGGAAGAGTGTCCAACAGAGCATCTCCAGGCTCTATCCACATGGCCCTTGTTGCCATAGTAGCCTCTAGGCAGATCTCCTATATTCCCAAAGCCCCTGTACAGCTGTGACAAGGAGGTAAAGGTGGCACTGTCAGAAGACATTTCTCCCTTGGTTACTCACCCATGGGTGATGTCCTTCTGTGGTCCAGCAGTCAGGATGAATGTTCCTGCTTGATGGCTCCATAAGACAGGATATAAAATGCCCAGGTCACCGTTATCCGCCTACATACATTAGGCTTCATTGCCTGTGCATCTGAGAGCAAACCTCTTTTTTCTTCTTGTAGCACTAGAAAAAGATAATTTTCCCTTAAAGCCCTGAAAAATGTCTCAAAAATATGAAAAAGTTTCAAGAAAACTAAGGGTCTGCTAACTTGTCTTGGAAAATCACTGTGAAATGCTTTGGGGTAAGGTTTATTAAAAAATATAATACACCTTCAAAATTTTATGGGAGATCATGCATTGTTTTCATTCTTCCACGGGCTCCCAGGGGAAAATCCCTTAAAATAACTTTGTTTATTAGTCTTTGACTAATTTACTAGATAAAATCACTGTGTATAAAATAGCAACTTTATGAAGATGGTGAGTAATTCTGTAGATTCCACTGAGGCCTGGAACTTTGAGCTTTGCTATAAATTATGGTACCTGTTGCAGTTCTGTACCACACACATGATGGGAACATTTTTTTCTGAACTGATAAACTGGAACTAAACTAGTTGTGTGAAGTATCTTCTTAAGATCTTTAACCAATTATTTCTAAATATACAGAACATAAATTTATGAGTTACATCATTTATACAAACATATATATTGAAAATAAAAACCAAATTTCACCACTGAAGTTTGATAAAGGATGATCTTGGAAAGAAAATGATAGAATATCGGATATTTGCAATCTACTGTCA
Source organism: Grampus griseus (assembly GCF_964374135.1). Taxonomy (NCBI): domain Eukaryota; kingdom Metazoa; phylum Chordata; class Mammalia; order Artiodactyla; family Delphinidae; genus Grampus; species Grampus griseus. Next base: position 13,542,424 of record NC_139019.1, read on the forward strand.
TTAAAATGTGTAAGTAAAAAAAAAATAAGTTTTAAAGGAAAATATGGACAAATAGTGACCTCTGTTTAAAATGAACATCAACTGCTAGATGACATCAAATCAAATTCTGGATTAGCAAAGACAAATTAATTTTGTGATTTAACTCCATAGATAAAGAAGGACTGAGAATCAAACGTAATAGGCTATGTTAACATTGCTAGTCTATGGGAAAATAAGGAAAAGAATAGCAGACCCAGATGGAAACAGAAGCAAGAGCGAGAGCGTGCTTTATTTTGGCATATTTTTAGCTGAACATATAGAATTCAAACATTTTTAAATGATGTTTAAGAAAAATCAGATGATAAAATTTATTTACTCTGGGAAATATTTGGAAGTACTTTCAATAACGGAGAAACTGTATTCTACCTCACAAGAGCTACGATATGCTTTCCTCTTCTGAATTAAGGGTTTTGCTGTCTTCTGGGAGAGAGGAAAGCCGTTTGATGCTCCAATATTTCTACTCTTTTAGCTAATTTATTGCAATAGTGCTTGCATGTGACTGCTGCCTACTATTTCATTTTGTAGGATGTCTTCAAACTCTTTTGAAGATAGGGTCACAATTCATTACATTTTACCCCTGACCTTGAGAACTGGGAGTGTTACCCATAGGTATAAGGTCAAGAGAGGACATCCATCCCCCAGAGATGACCTTGCCAACCCTTACCATCTGTTTCTTGAGCACCATCTTCTCATGGGTCCTTGTGGGTTTCAGTCCCAGCTACCGAGCCAACCCCATAGGGCTGTGTCATGTCTTCAGATGTGCGCTATGCTCTCCCACATGAAATCTCCCACAATTACCGGGACACGTCTCTCTTTTACCCCCAAGCTCTTCCCAGAATGTTCTTCTCCACTTACCTGATTGGCAAGCTTCTACTCATGCATCAACGCCCAGGTGCCACCAGCTCCTCAGTGATGCCTTCTCCAGTTGCCTCTGGCAAACTTTTACTTGTGCATCAGCACCCGGGTCCAGCCAGCTCCTCAGTGATGCCTTCTCCAGTTGCCTCAGGGCAACCTGACTGCTCCCGTGGACTGTCACTGCCCTCCACTCACCTGTGACCTGACACTTACCATGCTGGGCGGCACTTCACCCACTCTGAGTCTCCCTGTGAAGCTGGGTCATTCCGTGGCCACAGCTCACAGTGTCTGGCACACAGCAGGTACCCCATCAATGTTTGTTCTGTAGATTAGTGGTTGAAAAGAGACAGACTGGATACAGGTCTAAGTTTCTATATATTTGAAAAGATTTTTAAAGTATTTCCAACTAATTTTTTTTTTTTACCACGAATGGTTTTGCGATTTAAGACAGGCTGAGTTTGAATTACAGCATTCACAATTGAAATTTAATTGTTTATATCATAACTCATACGGCATATTAGAATTTTATTTATTTATTTATTGGTCCCCTGCCCACACTCCCGCGTGGCATGTGGGATCTTAGTTCCCCAACCAGGGATGGAAACCACGCCCCTTGCAGTGGAAGCATAGAGCCTTAATCACTGGACCATCAGGGAAGTCCCTAGAATTTTTATTTTTAAGCAGTGAATTCAATTCTCTAAATGCACCCATCCCACCCTTCACCCAGAATGCTGGAGTCCCTATGTAATCATATCATGGATTGTACATTTTGAGTGGAAATTCTGCCAGATCCTTATTCCAATATTGACTTGTGTCACATATGGGTGTGTGAGTGTGTGTGGGCATGTTAGGAGCTGGGGCCTGTGAAGATGGTGAAGGAAGAAAATGGGTGTAGACAAAAGGGGCATCCAAAGGGCAGGGCCCTGGGAAGGAGAGGAAGCTCGGGGCACACGTTCCTTTCAGGCTGATAAACCCGCTGTACGTCTCATCTCCAGGTGTCTCTGCCTTGTGCACCCCATATAGGGGTTACAGAGAGAGGGTTTCCCATCCTCTGCCCCTCCTTGCTTTTGAGTGAGTTGATATGAATACAAAGGTGCATACTAGTTAGAATACAAACGTGTACGCTTGCTAAATACTGGAGCAGTGATAGTCTAATCTGTGTCTAAAGTCTCTTTATCTGGTATTTTTAACACAATGCTCTAAACAACAGCATCCACAATTATTCTCCATTAAATGTGGCGCCATTGATGACTTCCCTTAGTGATTAAAGTGTCCAGGACAAGCACCCACACCTGCGGGGCACAAATAATGGATTGCTGCTTTGACAGCAGGTCTGCATCCCTGGCTTCTCTATTAAACAGTCTGCCTTCCTGTCCCGGGTGGCTAAACTCAGGGCAGAGACCAGGTTGATAGGACTGATCTCCACCTCTCAGTGCCTCACCCAGGACTGTGCTCACGTGACATCAAACAATCAACGACACTCTCATTTCCTATATGTGCCCCGAAAGAGTGGTTGAATTTTCCTTCTTTCGTTACTTACTGATTCTTCATATTTCTGCAAATGGTCACATCTTTAATTCATTTGTGACACACTTTTTTAACTGGGGAAATATTATTTCAAGTGTTGGTAGAATTTGCTATGTAGGAATCACAATGCTACTTGTAAATGTTAACTATTCTATTATGAATCATTCAAAGGTTATTTTTTAGAAAATATTAATAGAATGTAAAGCATTTTATTTCATATGCTTTAAAATCTAATCATCAATTACTTCAAATGACCTACATGTCCAACTTCTGTTTCTAAGGAAAGCATGACCTCCTGCCTCATCTATTCTGTTGCTACCCATTAAAATATGTCATTTACCTCCATTAGAAGGAGAAAAAGGTGCAAAACCCCCAGGTATCACTATTTAGCAACCTGTTCATGGGGAGTCAATAGCCTCATTTTTCTTTTCCTCTTTTCATTTGAAAAATACTTATCTAGTCAAAGAGAAACACTTCTCGCTGCTGGAGAATATTGCTTCATTAAACCAAGTAATAGAATCAGTGTTTAGATGATTAAGTAGGTATATAAGCTTTCACAAAAGGAAAATCTAATTAAGATGGTACTCATAGAAATCAAGACACGAATAATTAACAAAAATAATTGCGGCTGGTCTATGAGAGGGCTATGCAAATGTGAGGCAGTGTTATTATTACACGTGCAATGGTGCAACATTTTGGTGAGCTTTCAGGGTTATAAGTATGCAGGGTGCCCTGTCTGTGTAATATGTACTGCAGGACAGGCACACCTTGTTTTATTGCGCTTCATTTCTTTCTTTCTTTTTTTTTTTTTTATTGTGCTTCACAGACATTGCGTTTTTTTAGATTGAAGGTTTAGGGCAACCCTGTGTCAAGCAAGTCTATTGGCACCATTTTTCCAATAGCATTTGCTCACTTCATGTGTCTGTGTCACATTTTGGTAATTCTCACAATATTTCAAATTTTTCCATTATTAAACTTGTTATGTGACCTGGGATCAGTGATCTTTGATGTTACTATTACAACTTGAAGGTTCAGATGATGGCTAGCATATTTTAGATTTTTAAATTAAGGTATCTACATTGTGTTTTTAAGAATTAATGCTATTGCACACTTAATAGACTGAAGTATAGTGTAAACGTAATTTTATATGCTCTGGGAAGCCGAAAAATTTAGTGGTTTGCTTTATTGAGATACTCACTTTATTGCGGGTCTGGAACTGAACCCACAATATCTTCAAAGTATGCCTGTAAGACTATTTTATTCCAATTATCTTTATCTTTTTACAAGCTCTCTGTACTGTTTCAGAAGTTAGAAAACAAGCCATAATTCCTAGAACTTGCATTCCTGGTGACAGGTTAATTCATCCTACACAAAAAGTCATGCTCAAGTGTGCCAACCAGCCTGAGGCATGAGGAAGACCAGTGCATCACAGAATCACCTCTGTGACTCGCCCTTGATGGGCACTTTGGAATTTGCCCACAGCATTCTAAACTCTTCCCCATTGGTAGCATGCCTGAAAAATTACACATGGAGCAAAACGTTTGATAAAAATATATTTAAAACAAGCAAGAAAAAAATAGTTTTGACCTTAAGGATAATGTTCACCATTCTTTTAACCAAGTAGAGTTAAATAATATGTATAATGATTTCAAGTACCAACTTATAAAAGATGTGATAAATCAGAAAGCAAAGAACAGGAGGACTCTTTTTTTCAGAAAAATGTATTTGCAATTCAAATGTTCATATAAAAAGCATAAATTTTAAAAAGTTCATAGATGTGTGTTTTTAGAAGTGCTATGGTTTTGCCATTCACTGCAATTACATTCCAAAATGTGCAGGGTGGTCCACACTGCACCTTCTTAGCTTTGTCACACTGAAGTCACTCTCATCACAACCTCCCCCGAGCTGTTATCTTCTGACAAATCTTCATGGGGCCTCATCCGATTGAACAGATGTAATAACATGTAGCCACACTGAAACCTTGGGGAGGTCAACTGTGTTGGGTGGACCAAGTTCCTGTTTCGTAGAGCCGTCAATGGCAACCATAAAGTTCTGCTTGTGGAAGACTCTCCCCGGCTGCTTTCTTCGATGTCTGTGGCTTTGTCATAATTTAATACATCCCAGTGTAAGTTGACAGCTCGCCAGCGTTTAAACACTCTGTAAACTGCAGCTCCTTCATGGACAATGAGACCTAAATTTGAGGGAAAAATGAAAAAGACTGGTCATCATCAAAAGTTGAGAATGTTATTTTGTATACAAGTAAGATTAAAGATATAGTCTATTCTCTGTTATGCATCATCATCAAAAACGTGGTATTCTGACTGCTCAAACACTATGTCTAATGGCAAGCTATTACCTGTATTACACAGGAGTTGTCAATATTCAAAAATAAGAATCCACTGCCATGCAGACAGTAAAGTCATCATGGGTATAAATTACTTGCTCCATTATGGCTCAGAACATCCTTAGGCATTTACGTTGCCTTAGGAGAACCATTAGGTTCGTTTTTTCATTCAGCATCTCTTTCTTGAGTGCCCACCGTGAGCCAAGCAATGTGTTAGAGATTTGGTCCCAGTTGGCAACTTGATTTGTGAAAGAGACAAATATCAAGGTCACTGCCACCTCCTCAGCTTCTAGAACAATGTCTGACACACAGGAGATACGATCGAACCTTTTGTTATTTTTCCTCTCCTCAACAATTCAACAAATATTTATTAAGCACCTACCTGAGAGATTTATGTATATTATCTCATTTATTTCTCACCAACCCCTTACAAAGTAAGCACTAGCATGTCCCCCATTTTACAAACAAGAAGTTGCTCAAGAGCAGACAGGTGGCAGCAGTGGAACAGGGATTCAAACCCAGGCAGGCGGGCTCCAGAGGGCTCTTTGCTGCTATACAGGGAATTGATGATTCCACATTTCTGAGACGAACTTTCAGGAAAGTAAACAAAATAATACGGGAACCTTGGGGACTACAAACTAGCCAACCGTAAGTTGGATATGGTGCCCTGTCGCATGGCTCCATCTCCACCATCCACTCCAGATCCCACCATACCCTGCATTTTTCACACATTTTATTTCAATGTGTAGTCCAAAAGCTTTTGAATCTGTGACCTAATACAAAAAGGAGTTCCTGGTGGGGAGGTCCCTTCAGGTAGAAAAGTGAGGAGGAGCTTCTCTCAGAGGAATTTGCAATTCCATTGAAAGTTGGAGGAGAAGCCAATGAAGTTTTTCTTAAGAATGGAATATGGCACGTAAGGAGGATGTGTCAGTTTTGACACAATCACTTTTAACCAAAATTTGAAAATGAGAAGATCTTACCACCTCCTAGCATTTAGAATCTCGGGAGTATGTCCTAGAGAAGCTCTCATAAATATGAAAAAGGAAGCATGTTCAAAAATGTTTATTACATATTTGTTTGAGAAAAAAAAAGCAAACAGTCTCAATGTCCATCCTGAGAAGAATGGACAAATTGTACTGGGTGGATCCAAAGGACTATAGCAATGAAAGAGAAGGGAACAGAGTCACATGCACTAACACGGATAAATCTTAAAATAAGAGTGGAAATCTCAAAGCCTCATAACAAATGAAAATTTCAGAAGTATAAATGATTGGAGTGAAGAAATACTATAAATTTTTATGGATACAGATACATATGGTTAAAATGTTAAAACGTGCATGGGAATAATAACCATTAAATTCATGATAGTGGGGGGGGTGAAATTGGAGAGAGGCTTCAAAGAGGGCTTTCTATTGTACCTTTAATATCGCGGTTTTTTTAAGCTGGGTGGTGGGGATATGAATGTTTAACGTGTTATTCTATATACTTTTCATGTACCCAAATAATTCATAATTTCAAAAGTTATGGAAAATTTATTAGGAAAGTTGACCTAAGATGGGTTGAAGAATAGACAACAGAAGTAGGGGAGACAAGTAAGGAGGTTACCACGTTATATGTGAGGAGCAGAGCGTTAGCAGTAAGGAGAACACAGAGAAACAAAGCAATAAACTTGTCAGAGGAAAAACTGACAGAAATTGTAAATGCAAGAAGGGGAAAAAAAAAATCAGAGGCTCACATTTTTAAGGCTAGAAGCCTGGGTGACTGAAAGGATGATAGTAACCTTCCCAGAGGTATAATGAGTACGGGTTTTGAACAAGTTTTTATTGAGGAGATTCTTTCTTTCTTTTTTTTTTTTTTTGTCAATTAAAACAATGACACAGAGGTGATGGAGATACCCAGTCTTTGAAAAATCACACCTACCTAATATGAGAATTTAAATTTTACATCTATCCCTTACCAGGAGATAAACTTCTGGCACATGTGACTTAAGAGCATTCCAAAGATACTAACATAGGCCACTAAAAAATGCATATGCTCTAATAGATAAAAACGTCTTAAGCCCAATTATTGTACATCACCAAAATAATGAGAAGTAATGTAAACTTCTGCTAATCATAGCAATTCAATGGTTTGATTCCTTTTTCCTAAAGAATAATCAGAGTTGACCCAACTGACCAGATGTTTTGGGGAAACACTCAGAATTATAAGTCAAGACTACCAGAATTTAATTGGTAATTCTAATATTAGCTTTTTGAAATCTCCCTGGCTAATGATTTAACTTTTCTGGTTCTGTTTTTCCTCCTTAAAATGCAATTGGAATGCCTAATCTATACATTCAGTGGGATGGTATGAAGATAAATTGGAATTCATGAACTATAAAGCACTCAGATTTCTTTGGAGATGGCAACTATCTAAATACAAGACATTATTATTGATTAAAAAATCAATAGTGAATCTATGTGGTGAGAAGCATTCATTCACACTAATCATAAGACCATTACAGTCTGCAACAGGTTCATTCTTGTTAAGTGCAGTGATGGGGGGCTGACTTCACCAGGGGAAACCACTTGTTTCACAGGATCCTCTTCTTTTTTTTTTAGTGATTTCCTTTGAAAGGCCAGAAATCAGATCATTTACTCAAGCTGAAAGTCATTTTCTGGGAATATATTCCTCGTAGCACTTTTCTAAATATTATACATAAATCTACCCAACGTGTAGAAATAAATCCCATAGGTCTTTATAGTACATTTTGATCTAAATTTAAAGAAAGAGAACTACTTGAAGTTCTCATGAAGACACAGTCCTCCTGAATTTCCAGCTCCATGTGCTGCTTCTTCATTGCATTCAGGTTATGAGTGACGTTTAGACTTTGCTTTATTCCCCGTGAAAGGTTGGAATTACTCCTCATCCTCTGGAGGCTTAAATTTTACTGAAATAGGAGGAACCCCATCTCACCCTCCTTTGTAATGTAAACTTTTCTCCTTAAGATTTTTCTGGGGCAGTGGCAAATGCCATTTGTACTAGTGGTTATGAGAAGACTTGACTACTGTGATCATTGAAATCCAGAGGTAAGGATTCATTTAACTCTAGTACAATGTGTTGAGAATCTGGCTATTAAAAGTCGCACTGCCCTCCTGTCTTACTGATGATAGGTCCCCTCTTGTTTCATAACTGATCAGTTCACATCCTTGAGTAGCCTTCACTCTCTGTGTAATACCTCAAATTAAGCCTTAAAATGAATCTGTCACCTTGACATTTCAGGTCATACGAAGACAGGCTTGGATTTGCTTCATCTGAGTCACTAACTCTGAAGGAAAAAGCAATTATAATTTCTATAAAATGTAAATATTAAATGTTACTTGCTACATTATTAATGGCAAAGGTGTCAACAAGGTGTGATTCATGGGAACTTGGGGTTTTGAAACTTGAGGACCGTGTGTGTGTAGGTGTCCCTGTGTGTGCAGTTGGTTGTTTCTTATCATTTTCTTGCCAGTAACATTAATATGAGCATTGCCCTTATTGATGTGCAAAGGAACATTTTTGTTAGGGAATAATCTTTAACGACAGAGCAGGTTTAAGTATTTTCTGGTTTCATTGAAATAAGAGCACAGTGTTTATGTAAGTAAAATATATCCCAAATTTGGAAATGGTGTGTTAGTTGAAATTCTTACAAGGTAGTAGAAAATGGGCTAACTACCCATGAAATAATGGGAAGACTCTCAAGGTACACAGACTCACACATGTGCATGTGTGCGCACACTCACCATTTGTCTATGTTTATTTCAATATAGACAAATGGTGTGTTACAATTAACAGAGACTTGCAAAATTTATGTTCAAATACAAACAAATGTTGATATTAACTACCAAACCACCAGTCTAACCATTTCACTTCTTGTGTTGCTTGTTTCAGCTTTTGTTTGAATAGATTTGGTCATTTTTCATAATTTAAAAACTAAATTTTTATCAAGGATCTGTTCTGTGCCAAGTGCTTTTACATGCACAATTTTCATTTAATCTTGACTGCGACTCTACAAATATATATTATTGAATAGTTTCATAGTTAAGGAAATTGAGACCTAGAGAGATTTAGCCAATTGTCCAACATTATGAAGATATCAGCTCTGAGAAGGAAGCCCAAAATTTGTCTATATGTAAACCTTGAGTGCTACAGTGCTATTCATTCTAAATATCCAGTGCATGGCAGCCTCTCCTAGTCATAGAATGACCAACTGAAAGAGATATTGCTATGGACTGAATGTTTGTATCTCCCCCAAATTCATTTGTTGAAGCCCCAATCTGCAACATGATGGTATTTGGAGGTAGGAGGTAATTCATGAGGGTGATTAATGCCCTTATAAAAATTGGGAGAGACATAAGTTTTCTCTGTGTGTGTGTGTGTGTGTGTGCATGTGCATGCACCAAGGAAAGGCCATGTGACAATATAACGAGAAGATGGCTGTCTGCAAACCAAGAAGAGAGCCCTCACCAGACTGAATGTGCCAGCACCTTGACTTTGGACTTCCCACAGCCTTCGGAACTGTAAGAAATAAATGTTTGTTGTTTAAGCCACCCAGGCTGTGGTATTTCGTTAGAGCAGCTCAAACAGGCTAAGACAGACCTGGTATAAAAACTACATCATCCTCATTTAAAATATGAGTAAATTAAGCCCTGGAGACTATGATTTGGGCAAAGTTATACAATTAGTTGCCATTTTTAATATCCTTGTGTGTCACTGACACTGTTTCATCTCTAGGAGTGCCAATAAAACAGTGCCTTCCATCTGTCCCCATCCTAGGAGAGAAAAGGGTTGAGGAACCTCATATGAAGGCAACACTGTAAGTGGTGAACACTCCATCTGGTAAGCTGCACTCATCCTGAGCTTTCCCAAGAAATGTAAGATCCTGATAACACAGCCTAAACGCCTGTGTGCTGTTCAGTCACAGAGACCCTTGGGAAAGCTAAAGAACTCGCAGCTCGCAGCGGATATTTGGCCAGAAAAGGCTCTCTTGATTGTGTGAAAATGTCTAAGATTTCTCAGTTAAATTTAACCATTCTCCCTGGCCAAGATTCTCATTCTCATTCTCCCTCTCTCCCCCTACCTCTCTCAGTGAGTTTCATTCTGGAAAGTCAGCGTGCACCAGAGCGGAATGGTGACTTTGGGGCCCCTATGGTTACAGTTAAGAAGAACAGGGCTTCCCTGGTGGTGCAGTGGTTGAGAATCCGCCTGCTAATGCAGGGGACACGGGTTCGTGCCCCGGTCCGGGAAGATCCCACATGCCGCGGAGCGGCTGGGCCCATGAGCCATGGCCGCTGAGCCTGCGCGTCTGGAGCTTGGGCTCCACAACAAGAGAGGCCGCGACAGTGAGAGGCCCGCGCACCGTGATGAAGAGTGGCCCCTGCTTGCCGCAACTAGAAAAAGCCCACGCAGAGAAACGAAGACCCAACACAGCCAAAAATAAATAAATAAATAAATAAAATTTAAAAAAAAATAAAAGAAGAACAGATTAGAGAAGATTAGAGTCAACCTCATAAAGTGGCTCCATTTTTTAGTCCTTAATTCTCACTGGAACTTGGGGAAGACCAGAGTGTGGTTGCACAAAAGAGGGTTAACTAAATGAGACTGTGGCCCAAGATACCCTTTGTTGGGAATCATCGTTGCTAGAATGTAATCAAACGCATGAATCCTCCTGGCACATCTTCCTAAGATACTCTACATTTAAATGCCCAACCATTATGGAAACTTAGATGTAAGTGCAGAGGTGATCACTTTAAATGTTACTCTTCCATTGTTGAATCTTGTTAATGTGAATCTTGAAGAAATAACCACAAGTCATTTCTATATACACTGAACGATTTTTGTTGGGACTCAACTATATATGAAGCTTAAAGTAAAACAAAAGCCAGGAAAGAAAAAAAAAAGCAAAAATATAAAACTTAAAGAGAGATATAAAGATTGAAAGACAATACATATTCCATTACAGAAATCACTAAGCTCACAAAAGCAAGCTATCATCAGCTGATATCCTAAAATCTAGGCCTCTGGAAACTACAGTATCCTGATTATATATGGGGATTTTTGTGAAACATATTTCCAATATTGCCCATCAGAACAAATAATGAAAAGAAATATCCTGCATAAAATGTACTTATATCTCTAAAAGATGAGTTGATTCTTCTATTGTTGAATATTTTATATATATATATATATATATATATATATATATATATATATATATATATATATATAATAAGAACCAAGTTGAGAATGGCAGGTTGGTCATCAAAGTTTAAAGCTCAGGGGTTCAAACACAGATTCATCATTAGCATTGGTAGTAAGATCTGCTTTGCTAAGAAATGTGATAAGGACAACGAATTATTCAGAAACTTTCCACAACATGAAAACCCTTGACACTAGAGGCTGGCTAGTTTCCAAATATGGATGATCTAATCCACCTCACTCCCAAAGTAAAGAACAGCACACATGAAGAAATGATTATGACAATGATTATGACAACAGAGCCTAAATGACCGTTTCTCTGAGAGCACACAAAAGGAAATTCATGGTGTTTGTTTTACAACACTGCCACCCTCTATGTCTCCCTCTCCACTCAATGAAATCTGCCGTCATCAGCCTGGTTGCAAAGAACACATTTGTGCTGTTCCTTCAATGCTGAGGACCAACACTGCCTGGGCACAGAACAAGATGCAAAGGCAAATTTTAACATGGAGTGTAACCTCTCACTAGTTGGCAGTGAGGGAAGCACCCCCTTTTCTAGAAGGTCTTGACATAGGTTGGATCTGGTTCTTAACCTACCATCTCTATTTCAGTTAATGATCATCCCCCAAGTCAGTTAAGCTGAAACCCAAGAATCACCTAGACTAGTCTATCCTCTTGCATGAAATTCTGCTAATTCTCTCTTCTTAGCAAATCTGAGATGAAACCATGAAACACAGAATCATCTCTCCGTGACCCCAACCAGTCATGTGCTCCCTGAGGACAGGAACCCTATTCCTACTTCAATTACTGTCATGAATCCAATAGTCACAAAATGACGGTGCCCAGGCCAAAAGCCTAAGAGGCAGACATGGATTCCTCTCTTCTATTTCCAGGCAAAACAGGAGAATTAAAAAAATGCTGTCCATTTATCTGACCACTTGCTCTTCTAAGAAGCCAATCCATCAATCAATTATTTTAATGAATTTTTTTCTTCCTTAGTAGAGAGGAGATTCCGCTGAACTTTCAATTAATAGCCCTGGAGCACAAATCTACCATAGGCATATTCACAGAATATTCCTCAAAAGCTGCAAACTTGTTATACATTATAAAATACATGATATGTTAATTTTTTTAAAAAAAGATTAAAAGAATTCACTGGAGAGAAGAATTGTTATATTATCTAAGTTTCCATCCAAAAGTGCTTGAGGAAAAAAAGATCTATGGATATGATTATTTCAATAAAAGAAATAAAGGAATGAGTCCAATACTTTTATAGGTAATAAAGGTATCCTAGAGTTCCCCTGTAACTGGGAGCATGATTTAGAATCAGTTTAATTTCAGCTGAATGCAACTCCAATTCATGGACAGATGGAACACCTGGTAGCAAAGAGTAACATCATATCACAGAGATGAGAAGTTGTCAAATGTAGTCACTGAATTTCAAAATTAGGAAATATTGGGTATGATTTAACCCAACCTGTTCACATGGGGGGGATGAAGTCTCTGAGGCCCAGAGAAGTGACATGGCTTGACCAACGGGCCACAGTTAAGTGTCCAAGCCCAGAATCAGAGCCAGACCCCTGATGCCTGATCCAATGCATTCCCTCTGCAAGAACTCATATCTCAGGTGCCACCCCTGGCTGAAGCTGGTCCTCGCTAGTGTCTATTTGGCCCAAGGGATATTATACTGACTATGAAGTAGACAGAATCAAAATCTCTTTTCAGACTAAGATGGTCAGTTCTCCTCTGGCCTTTATTCTAAAGTGTGCATTGCAGCATCTGGATGGTAGATGGGAGTGATCCTCTCAGTTTATAAAATAAATAACTCTGCAAACCTCAATATTACAGTGTTTGGTTAAAAAGCTGATCAATGTCTATCTTCTGGGTTAATTAATGCCTCAAGGATTGGGAATCTACTTTGGTAGATTTCCATTTGTTTCCTACACTCTGGACCAAAGCCAGTTCTTAGAAGGAGTCTATTAGTGGACTTTTCCTAGCGGCAAGTCAAGATATGTACAACTAATGTTCCCTTCCATCTCCAATGGATAAACTGTCTACTCCAAACTTGCAGATTATGATTTTATTAATCTTTGGGGTAAACAATACATGTATTGATTGTTCCATTTCAGGGGTGAGAACAGCATTTTAAAAGTTTCAATTGATCTAATTAAAACCTGTGGGCTTCCCTGGTGGCGCAGTGGTTGAGAGTCCGCCTGCCGATGCAGGGGACGCGGGTTCGTGCCCCGGTCCGGGAAGATCCCACATGCCGCGGAGCGGCTGGTTCTGTGAGCCACGACCGCTAAGCCTGCGCGTCCGGAGCCTGTGCTCCGCAACGGGAGAGGCCACAACAGTGAGAGGCCCGTGTACCGCAAAAAAAAAAAAAAAAAAAAACCCAAAAACCTGTTTCTCTCTGGACCTGACATAGGCTATTTCACATTTGTTGGCTTTGCTTTTCATTTCTCTTAATCACACAGACTGTGGGTAAAAATTCCAAACAGAAGCGGCCATCTCAGCATAAGTGCAGTTTCTAACTCTCTGAATTCATCCACATAACATCAGTAAGATTTTTAATTGAAAAAGCAATAAAAATTTTTATCCTGAATATAAAAATGCTCAGACCTTAAGTTTCCTTAATATTCTATTCTGTGATCTAGCAAGAAAATTCAAGGTTGAGATGTGATTCTTTACATAAATTATTCTTATCAAGAAACTGTTTCACTCAGAACAATGCAAAGAGAGAGACATGGCTTTTGGTATGGTATATTTTCCATTCTCTTTACTAATGTTTCTGTATGTTGTGGTTCTATGAATTTACAATAAATAAAGGCTTCGCAAAACAGCTACATTACTTTGGGTTTCTAAGGAAAATTTTTTCTTTATTTCTGATCTAAAATCAGTAGTTGAAGAAAGTATTTATTCCTGATTCCGTGCCTTAGGTGTTCGAGACAGCAACTGACGAAGTAGTTTCACTTTATTGAATAGACAACATTTTGTAAGTTAGCCATTTGAGCTCACCGTATAAGGAGATAGAATTAATCACATAAACATTTTTACACAGGCTCTGGAGTTGCAGTGTCCGGAGTCCAATCTTGGGTCCCTCTTCCAATCTGTGTGACCTCCGGAAACTGGTTAACGGCACCTTAGTTTTCTCATCTCTGAGGTGAGGAGAACGGTACCTACACCTCATTGGGTTGCTGTGAGGACTGAGTGTGAAAATGCAGGTAAAGTGCTTAGAATGTTGCCTGGGCCAGGGTAAACACACTCTTAGTCATCACTGGAGATTTGATTTTAAAACCTCCTTTCAACGTATTTGGAAGCAGCTGAAAACATATACAGGCTCCACTTCTCTGCTCCTCTGTGTGCTTCCTCATGACCCCAGAGAAAGCCTGGCAGCGTGCCGCAGTCCCACATCCTCCGTGTGCTACGTAGGAGCATCATTTAGAAAAATCACGTTCACACTCTCCGTCGTGAGAAAGTTCTTTGTTGCAAAAGAGTGTGAAGCCAAGAGGCTCCCAAAGAGGTCGGTGCCAGTTCTGAAGAAGAATCTCCAGCTTCTCAGGTTAAGGGAGCTGTGTCATCTTGTCATTCCCATTACCACGGTCTACTCTGCTTTCTCTTGCAAGGAAAACGTCCCATGTCCAAGTTGAATTGGCCTCTTTAAGAACCTCATTTTAGAGTAGCCTAGGATGTACTCAGATCTCTCTAAAGTAGTTGCAATTGTTCCAACCCTCACGTGTTTAGAAATCACACAACCACTCTCGTGGAAAACAGTAAAGACAAAGCAAGAGTGAAGTCGCACAAATCACACACACGTGCGCACGCGCGAATGCTCACACACAGAGCGAAGCCACAAGGGGTGGCCCCTCCTGATGCCTCAGCTGACCCCTACAATCTCAGATGATTTGTCCCCTGGCTCCTGGATCTCCTCAGCCTCACAGACCCACACTCCTCAGGTCCATGTGGAAGACTTGACCATGACCTGACCTGCATAACCCTTGCCCTCCGCGGTCCCTCCTTCACTCCACCCCGGGCCTTTCCCTTCCAGAAACCGGTCCAAGTGCAAAAGCCCTGACACTGTACCAGCACTGCCGACAACCACCACCTCCACTGCTTCTCACTCACCCGCTTTCTTCCTTTCAATGAGGGCACCCGTTCTACTTCCTGAAGACCTCGAGCCCCTCTATTGGGCAATCCTTCTCCACTCTGCCAGCTTCTTTTTGGCTCTGGTTGCTTCCCCAGGCACTGAGAAAGCAACCCCATCCTGTAATCGTCCTCCACCACTCAAGGTGAAGGGCAAGGTTCATCTCGCTGCTGGTCTCCCAGCAGCTCTGTATATAAAACCTCATCTTAGCCCAGTCTCACCATTTCACCGCTCTGCACTCACTCTCAGCGCTAGTGGGTAAGAATACACAGCCTCATAGCCCTGGATGTTGGGGCCACCCCCGGCCCAGCCTCAGGAGGGCACGCAATCACGCCCAGTGGTTCTTCATGTCTCCTGGCTCAGCTCCCCTCCCCAAAGCCCTGCGCTGCTGACTGTCATTTTTAATTCTCTCCACAAACTCCTGTCCCCAGGCTGTGCCTTCCCTGTCTCCACAGATGACCATACTATCTGCCTGCCTGAAAAAGGGGAGATCTTTGGCAAGGAGGACCATCCATTTACCCTCCCAGAGCAGCGTATGCAGCATCTCTGGCTGCGCCCGCCCTCTCCTCCCCCCCTGCCCATCTCAGGGGTGAGGGCGCCCTTCCTGTGCAAGACACGGACCCCTCCCCTGTGCGCTGGGCTCTATCTCCGCACCTCAGGGGCATCAAGCTGTCCCCTCCCACCTGGATCTTCAATCTGCCTTCTGATTTCTTCTGGGTCTGTCTTCTCAGCATTTTGCTCAAACCTCGCTCCACCATTAAAACAAATAAACAGGAACTTTCCTCAATTCTACACCCACCCCCCCAGATTCTACCCTCATTTAACTGTGCCCCTTTTCAGCCAAGACTTATGAACTTACATTTTGAGCCCCTCTGCCTATCCCAGCCGTTCTCAGCAATCTCGTCTCTATCCACCGAACCCCCGTATTGCCAGATCCAGTGATACGTTTTTGTCTGGATTTCACCTGCTCTTGGTAAGGCATCTGGCACTGTTGGCCACTTGCTCCTCTGCCCCGGTCTCTTCCTCCCCTCGCCTGGCCCCACTCCCTCCTCCTGTGGCCGCTCTCCCCTCCCTGCCTGCTCTGTGTCTCACTGTGCTCCGCAAACTGCTGCTCATATCACACAAATCACTTGCCCTCGCAGACGCTGGTTTCAACCACCAGACACAAGTCCCCAGCTCAACTTTCCAACCCTAAGTATGATTAACCTTCCCCCACCTGCACTCACATATATTTCTCTCCTGGCACTTTCCACGTTGTATTTTATTTTATTTTTTATTTTTTTTGCATTACACGGGCCTCTCACTGTTGTGGCCTCTCTCGTTGCGGAGCACAGGCTCCGGACGCGCAGGCTCAGCGGCCATGGCTCACGGGCGCAGCCGCTCCGCGGCATGTGGGATCCTCCGGACTGGGGCCCGAACCCGTGTCCCCTGCATCGGCAGGCGGACTCTCAACCACTGCGCCACCAGGCAAGTCCTCCACGTTGTATTTTAATTGCTTATTTCCCTGACTGTCTCTTATCAGCAGCTGGAGAGCAGGGAGGATGCTATATTCCAAAAGCTTTTCTGCAAAGGCCCAGATAGTAAATATTGTAGGTCATGCACACATCATGGTCCCTCTTTGATGAGGCTGCAAGCACTCACTGACAACATATCAGTGAATGGATATGACTGGGTTCCAAGAAAACTTTTTTTATGGCCACTGAAATTTATATATGATATAATTTTCATAGGCAGTGAAATAATATTCTTCTTTCAGTGTTTGTTTGACCATTTCAAAATCATTCTTAGATCACGGATTATACAAAAACAGGCAGCAGACTGTGAACTACTTGTATTTCTATCCTGTACTTTATTATTGGGACACAATAAATACCCGGTGAATGTTGGCCTAATAGATGACTAATACTTATTTGGCTAAACCGCCCCAACTGAGACAGGCTGAAAGATTCACACTATTTCCTATGGAGGAAAGAAAAGTCAACGATAACAATATACTTGGTCTGCTGCTCGGCTTATCATGTCCATGTTTCTCCAAAAGAACTTGAACTGTACAAGGTCACAAGAGGGGAAGGTTTGGGGTTGGGTTTTCTCCCCCAGGAGGAGGCCTGAAGAGTTAACTCACTTTGAGAGACCATTTCAGGCACAGCCTTGAGGACAAGTAGGAAAAGCAAGTTCCTTTCTGCTTTCTCTCCGGGGGTTTTAAAGGCAGCGATACCAGTAATAACAAACTATGATAATAATCTTTGGAAAAGTTGGTAAACATCAGTGTGATCAAGGCCCAGAATAGCCTATAATTTGTACTTCCAGAGTAAAGAGATAATAACGGCCTGCTTCTCAAAGCATATAAAGGGTAAAGCTCTGTTCTTTCTCTAACGATGCTGAATTACAAGGGCCCATTCTGCCTCTCCGTCCAAGGGGCCTGGCTAGATTCTAAGTGAAGCTGGGGCACTTCCTGGGGCATCAAGCCCACGAATACATTCTGAGATCAGGAACTAATGATCTGTGCTTGTAAAGGAATTCTGCTCTAAGGAACGATTCCAAACAAGCCAGGAGAGCATCCGAATCTGGTAACAGGCACAGCTGCAAGGATGACAGACCAACCAGCGCGGCCCACCTCGCAGCCCAGTCCCGGCCTGGGAGGAAGCTTGAAGGGAAACCCAGAGGGGCTCTGGGCCAGAGTAGAAGGCCTCTGTCCAGCTGCTGGGCAAGGGTCTCCCGAGTGGCCAATGAGACGCTGGAGGGACGTTGGTCCCCGATCAAATGAGAGATCGGGAAATTGAAGAAGGAAATGGAGCAGAGGTGGCTGACAGTCCTCTCCCGTCTGGAGGGAAAACTGTGATAGGACGATTCAAAAAGGAAACACCGGGCTAATCGACTTCCTTAGTTATTTTGCCAGACACCGTTCAAGCTGAGCTGCTTTTTTCTCACGCCTCATATGATTCACGCAGACTCACCCACATCCGTGCTTCCTATGAAACTCAGAGTGAGACAAGGGCAACACCACCTCCCCTCATCCGCTGCAACCTAAAGTGCCAACCAGGCACTCGCGCAGTCTTCTGCGTCTCCCTCCAGCCCCCCGCCTCCCCTCCGTGGCCGAATGTGGACCCACTGACGTCCAAGCTCCGTTTTCCTGAGTGATCCCAGTGGCTCAGATCCCAAACTTGGTGGTAGTGGTGGTGACTGGGGTGGGAGGGGGTGGAGTGTGATGAAAGGTGGGCTCCGCCCACCAAAAAAATCTACTTTACGTAGATTTGAAATCTTACGATCAAACTCCCTGACAATTTTAAATGAGTTGGCGCTGTACCATTTGGCGGCCCTGAGAAGAGGTGTCCCCACTTCCCAGAGAGAAAGTCCCTTCGATGCGGAGACGCCCCATGTCAGGTCACACTGGACTGACTCCATGGTCTAGGCTGTCCCCTGGGAGGGCTGCGACGTCTGTCCAACATCCACAACCCGTTCTGTGAAAGAGAGCGCCCCACAGGCCCTAGAGAGTGTGGTGAGCTTGAGTGTTCTCTCGGTAATTTTACATTTTTCTCCTGGAACTATTTGATAACTTTTATATTTGCCCATAAATATACTGCAGCTTAAAAAAAAATGCTCTCTCTCTATCACGACCCGGGAGCTGAACTTTTTATAAATCTCGCCAACTGCTGTTCTTTCAATCACACATCTGTATGGTAATGACCCTGTGTGACAAGGTAAGAAGCAGAAGCCCTCTGGAGGGCGCTCCCCAGCAAACCCATTTTTCTCTGCTCTAAGTTACGGCATGTTTCAATTCCAATGTTACTTTCTTTCAGTAAATATGTTTTTCACCTAAAACACTTTAAGAAATATTGTCACCTTCTGAATCATGCTAGGAAATGCCAGCGAGCATGGACAATTTTAAACAGGGGATGGTTTCAATGTCATTTATATTTTGTTTGGAACGCATTAGAATTTTCTTCCCTTAGTTGATTCACTTTCTTATGCTTTGCTTATGCTAATTGGGTTATACGTGTTGAAAATGAGCCACAGGAAGGAAGATGACCTAAATGCACCAATTTAGGCGGAAGTAACCCTGGCATTCAATAGACAACTGGTCATCCTCCATGGCAAGGACTCATTTGTGGTAACCAAGACTCTGATTATCCTGAAATTCTTTGTCAAACTTCTTCACCTTTCCTCATATAACATCAAAAAAATAGAAAATGTACACTTTACATTTCACATTAATAAAATGTTAAATCATGTGTTACTGTTAGCTGCTCTATATGGAGAAAAAAATAGCAAAGTAAAGCAATACCAAA
This sequence comes from Grampus griseus, assembly GCF_964374135.1. Classification (NCBI taxonomy): domain Eukaryota; kingdom Metazoa; phylum Chordata; class Mammalia; order Artiodactyla; family Delphinidae; genus Grampus; species Grampus griseus. The sequence continues at coordinate 13,561,835 of NC_139019.1, forward strand.
AGCAAGAGAGAATTACCGTGTCTTTTTTTTTCTGGTACGCGGGCCTCTCACTGTCGTGGCCTCTCCCGTTGCGGAGCACAGGCTCCGGACGCGCAGGCTCAGCGGCCATGGCTCACAGGCCCAGCCGCTCCGCGGCATGTGGGATCTTCCCGGACCGGGGCACGAACCCGTGTCCCCTGCATGGTCAGGCGGACTCTCAACCACTGCGCCACCAGGGAAGCCCTACTGTGTCTTTTAAAAAGTAAATATAGGTCTTATATCACTAATCCAAAACCATAGGAATAGGTTGTATTTATCTATTGTTCTAAAGTTCTATAATGAAATGTGAATAAAAGTTACCAACTGGTAACTCTAGATAGTTTTCTTACATGTGCCTAAGTAGCTTTAGCTTGGTATATTACCAACTGTGAAAAACAGATTTTCAAAAGGGCCATGATATATATAAGAATTTATCTGAATTTTAAAAAAATTATTTAGATTTGAAACTTAGGAAAAGAAAACTTCATGTTGAAGAGTATGAGATTTCTGCAGAAGAAGCATTCTTCAATACTGACTATAACTGATACAGAAAGAAGAAGAAACTTTGATCAGATCCTCGTCCTAGTATACCTCAGGTTATTTTTGAATACCATACTGAAATACCGGATCTGCGCTATAAACACTGCACTGATTCTTTTAGAAGATAAAATCCAGCAGGGGTGATCCAGATCACTGCCTCTCAAAACCCCTGGCTTCGCCAGCACGTTTAGGAGCTCTGGGGTCAGTTTGTCCTACCTATTATACTGTTGACACTGAGGGGATTTCAATTTTCAATCTCTTCTTTTCGTGTAGTAAATGCTCCCTGAAATTGCTTTAAGAAAAACTGCTTCCCTCTGTCGCACGGCTCTGTGGCTAAAGTACCGATTCTGTTATTGCTGGATCTTCTGATTATTCTATTTCTCAAATTCAAGTGCAAGCATGCAGAACAGAAGAGGTGCACACACACACACACAGGAAACAAGCAGCCACCAAAAGTACCTCTCAGGGCGCTTTTGAAATAATGAGATAAAGTATAAGATGGTTGTTTATGCCGTCCTGCTTTAGAAAGCTTCACGTGGCATCCCTGGTGTCCCCCAGAGATGCCAGGCAGGATGAGCTGCATAGCAGCAAGGCTCACTCTTACTTTCTTACATAAAATTGCCCCGCAAACCTAAATTGTCAGAGAATGGATTTTTAAGAAAACCACTAGAATGGGGTTAAATATAGTCCAAGCTACAAATGTCAAAAAGCAAACTGTGAAAAAGATCTGGAGGATACACATCAAAATGTTGAGAGGGGACATTTCTGCAAAGGAAGTGACATAACAAAAGGGCAGTGTGAGGGAAATCGTCTTTTTAAAAACGTTACATATTTCACAGTTGTAAACACAAAATGTTTTTTAATTTGAATAGGCATATATTTATACTGTGTGGACGATTAAGAAAATCTTTAAAAAAAAAACAAAAGTAATTCAAGTTTTTAAATTTTATAGCCATAACCAGTTCCTTCCCTTACCATCCCAGGGAAGATACAAATATTTTCCCGACGCGGTTTTGGCACTAACTTGGAGTGTTAATGTGATTAGGTATAAGCACTGCTACCTCTGTTTCGGGAATCCCACTAACATAGTAGGGTTTTCGTTTTAGTTTGTTGCTCCTACAAAGAGACTGAACTCACCTCATGAGGTTCCACCAGACACTGACGAGACTTGGTAAACTGCCCTCACCTTCCAGAGGCAACGTAATCAAATGACCCCCCGTCCTTATGGCCGAGTCTTACTTAGCCCCTCATTTCTGTGAGTCATTCATAAACGTATTCCTCTCGTGGCCCAAGCTTCCCTTGAGTTTCACGGCCGATGGAAGTGTTTTATGTGCAAAGTGTGGAGCTGAGACCCAGGTCCTGTGCCCGGAGCCTTCCGCCAGGCATTTGCTTTTCATTTCTAAGTTTGCTAATCTTTCTTTGTCCACTGTGCAAATCTTCTTAGGGAGCCAACGCAGGCCTGCTGTGATTATTACTTCTCCCTAAGTTGCTGACCCTGGGCTACAACATCTTGGTGATTTAAATCCTTTATATTAGTTTTCCTGGTGCACAATCATAGTCTGAATGCCATCTATGTAAGTATTTATAAGAGCTCCACAAACATAATACAAAGTTATATCTCTTTGTACTTCCATTTCCTTAAGACATCTCCCTCTTACAGCTCCCTGTTTATCTCTTGACCCCCACCCTCTCACCTTTAACACCCTTCTCCTAACCCTCTTGAACTCATTTTCACTTTATTCATCTCTCATGGAACAGAGTTACTTTATCATTTAGGAAATACAGCCTGTTTATATAGACAAGGTGAAACTTGTTCATCAAACCCTCACACATTTACCATTCCATCATCTAGAAATCTGTCCAATGTGGTAGCCACTAGCCACATGTGACTGAGTTAAATTTAAATTAATTTAAATAAAATTAAATTTAAGATTCAGTTTCTCATTCTCACTAACTACATCAAGTGCTCAACAGCTTAATGTAGCTAGTGTCCATGGTATTGGACAACACAGATATACAACATGTTCATCATTGCAGAAAATTCTGTTGGACAGCCCTGATCTAGGTATTTGAACAATAATGGTACCTAGACCCTTGGGATAATTCAAACTTTAATAGTAAGAAGAAACTGGATCTTGGGAAAGCAGAAAATATTTTACATAAATATAAATGAAAGCAACAAACAAATTTACTTTGCCTGGAAATAAGTAAATTTCCCCAAGTAAATAAATTTTCTACAAATCTTTACTTTTCTATTTAACACTCCAATAAAAATCTCTTCCTAAACATTACATGCACTGGCTGGATTATAACATATTTTTGGTTCTGCAATGGTCCTCTATGGATTCGCAGAATTGTTTTTTAAGAAGAACATTTACGAAGCTGTCAATCTGCTCCTCGTTTAGGTACAAACAAGTTTGAAAAGCTTGGATGAGCAGGAATACGGGAATGTTTGCAACTACTTTAAAGCCCTCTGTATGGGGAGCCAATCTTACATCCTCCAGTGGTGACAGCGGGGCCATCTCCCCAATTGCCAAGCACCTCTTCATCCATCAGCCTGCTTGGCTATCACTTCCCCCATGAAATCTGCCTGAAAATGTTCCCTCCCTGCATAAAACAGCCAGCATCAATCTCCCCCTGCTTTGTCCAACGACCATCTCCTGTGCATACGTCCATCACTCTGCACATCCAGCTGAATTCTAGTTATTTCCACGTCTGTCCTGCTCTTGTGGCTGGGAGCCCTTAGGGGGACAGGAAAGTGACCGACTCTCCTTTGCATCCCCAGCACTTAGTACTGTGTTTGACACATACAAAGTTTATTGAACTGAGCTGAACAAATAGGACTCAGAGTTGAAAAGCCTGCTTTTCACCCTAACTCTGACTCTGGTCTTGCAGTCAGGGGTACGTATCTGAGGTATAATCAATGTAATCTACTTTGTTACCGTCCACATCTAATTAGAAGACATTTTAATTCATTTGAAATGGTAGCAGGAGCTATTACCTGCTATGATCCAGTCGGCTGTTGGTAGCCTACACGTATTTGCTTTCTGACTATAATGGTTTCTCGATTTCTTGGGAAAAAAAAAATAAGATTTTCTCTGGGTCCAAACAGGCTAACGAATGAGACTGCCAAATGAAATGAGCACTGTTGTTCAATCTGAATTCTTTAATATTTTTCAAAATACACATAAACTATTGTATGATGGGATTTTGATGTGATGAACAAAAAGACAATGAAAAGTATTGTCAATATTTAAAACTTAGATAAAAATCCACTCTCCAAAGCTTATTCAGGAAAATGTCAATTGGTTTTTGTCCCTAAGAAACTTGACTTTATAAAAAGGGCAAACACCCAAATTTCAAAAGGGAGGCCCAAAGACATCATACATTGTCAAAAAGATCGTTAGTTTATACGTATGTGCTCTTAAAACCAGAATCCTAATAATCTTGATTAAAAGACTGGCATTAACAATGAAAATTTAAGATATAATAACTCAGCATTAAATTCAGGCTGCGGAATTCAAGAAAATGATTTCCTAACCAAGAAATACATGGCCCTTTTCAGTGCTGTAATAAAGTCAACTGGAATTTTTTTCCCTTCAGGTTGGATTGGGAGCCTAATGGCTCTTTTGCTTTTCATCTCCCCTTTTAATATCAGTGGAATACCACATTTTATAACTTTTATGTTGAAATATAGAATAAACACTGTTTCTGAATTTGCTGAGGGATTTGTAGAACAATTTTGTAATCCTTCTTAATTTAGAGCCATACCCCAGAGACTATATTTGTACAGAGATTTAGAATTTCCAAATGCTTACATATGCATTGTCACATTTAATGCAAATTGTTCATATACATGATTAGCTCAGTTATTCAGGCAACATCTGTTCAGTTTACACATTATTCATGACATTTCCCTCCCTTCTTTTTCCGTTTCTGGCCTGAAATTTTATACATTTCTTTCTTATTATTCTTATATTAGTAACGAGAGGAAAGAAGAAAAGGAGGTGAAATCCAAGCTGATCATATCTTTTAAATGTATAGAGCTCTTTTAGAAAAAAATGAGGCTATTAAAACTGCGAGTTAAATTAAGGGTCTAGTGAGTAGAGGCGTTAATTTAGGTGGTTTAAAGCATTTCAGTGTTCGTGACTTATTTAAATACTCTTAATCTACAACTTCCAGTTAACAGCATAATTATTTTATAATAGTTATTTCCTGTACGCCTGTGTGCTAGGGATGCTTATTCCCATTTTTATAGGTGAGAGAGAGGACTATGGAGAGACGAAGTTGATCTATCCAAGCAGAGGCCAGCGTTACAAACCAAGGCACCTGATCCCAGGTCGGGAAGCCTTTCCCTGAAAACAGTGGCTCTCAAGCTTCATCGCACCTTGGCGAGCTTGTGAACACAGACTGCTGGGGTGGGGGGCACCCGGAAGTTTCTGATTCGGCAGATCTAGGGTGGGTCCTGAGAATGTGCATTTCTCAAAAACAGCACTGCAGATGCTGCTGCCATGGGTGGTCCTTGGACCATTCTTTGCAAACCACGGCTGCCTCCCTCGGCTCTTTTTACATCCTTTAAGCTGTAAACCACATCAGAGCAGGGAATCTCCTGGATACGGTGCTGCCTCTCTCCATCCCCATCTCCTATCGCCAACTGGTCACCATCACAATGCCTGTGGCACCTCACACACACTGGGTAGACGCTGCATGAATTGAATCGACCTCCATTTTCTCATGGTATAAGGGAAACAAGAGATTGGTTAAGTGAGACACGTACGGAACCTTTTTTGTACAGTCTATTTAAGGTAAACTATTCTATCCTTTATTTCTCTTCTAAGCCACTGAATTTAATAAGTGAAACAAAGAGGCACAGGACAGCAAGGAAAACTGTCCCCAAGTCCCTACCCTTCCAAGGGGCCCTTTATTCCCTCGGAGTCACCACACCACCACGTAAGACCTCCAGGTTATCAGTGCTCTCCCCAGATGTACAATATCGCCATTGGCACTAGTCAGTGCTTTCCCAGCTTTGTGAGGGGGATTTATGTGCTCCCATCCCTCAGAAATAAAGGACTATCCTTCCATCGCCTTCCTTCCATCGCCTTCCTTCAACTCCACCTTCCTTGTGTTGCAAAACAGATCACTTTAAACGGGCATTATCCTGTTCATTTTTTCAGACTACTTGAGAATAGAGATGCTATGCTTTTTGAGAAAAGTGGCGAGATTGTGACGCCCCAGATAGTCAATGAGCTGGATAACCGAGATCACGTGAACCACAACATTCTGCGTTAGATCCAACTGATGAAAACGTAAGAGCTGCAAGAAATGGATTACTGACAGTTTGTTAACGTTGAAGGTCATGATCTTACCTATGCACACTAGATCCATAAAACCATACATTCCATAGCAGATTTGAAAAAGGATGTCCTTCCTCTGCCACACTGCATAGGGACTGAAGGCTGACCAGAGGAGCCAGGTCACACTCGCTATTAAGAACAGGGATCCTAGGATTACAGCAATCATCTGAACTTTCTCAACCAGTGTTATAGAAATGCTTTGCCACTAAAAGAAAAACAGAGGCAGGTAAGGAAAAGGTGCTGTGTATAATGGAAAAAGAAAAAAAAAAACATTTTCAGCCCCATGTTTCTCTTCATGTTAGACCCTTTTCAATCTGATTGGCCCCCAAATGAATTTTTCCATTTCATCCAGGCTATAAAAAATAGACAAGCAGATAAAGATTAATGAATGGCCTCTACTTCATTATTTTCAGTAATTCACCATTCTACAAGTTGAATCTAGTTTTATTCCAGATAACCACACTGAGTGTGAATGGTGAGGAATGTTTAGTACCTAGGAATCACATTATCATCTTTCACATGTGCATGAAATTAAATACACTCTGAAGAAATATGGTGAGGACTCTTCTATTCGGAAATTTATTTTGCTCTTAACACATTTGCCTACTGCAAAAAAAAGGGAATTATCCCTTTTTTATGAAAAAAATGTAAAAAGCAAACAAATAAGCTATATAAGAACATCCGTGAAAAAGTCATTTAACACACTGAAATAATTATAAGGGAACTAGAAAATTGTATGTTATCTGTTACTGGTACATTTCATATGCTCAGATATTACTGGCCATTCATTATCTAATGAGTAATCCATGAAGCCATTCTTGTCAAGATTTAGAATTTGTACTTGAAGGAGTATCTTTGAAACTCACAAACTGTGTAAGCACACACCAGTCAATGGAGAAAGTAATTTGGTGTCTGAAGCATCAACGTTTGAGAGGGTTTATAGTATAAATGATGAAACACCTTTCAAGGGTGTTATCAACTTGAGAGAATTTATTAGTCATGTTCTCACTTTCGCATCGCTGAGACAGGAACAAAACTAGAATTTCTGTTATAGTCTGCCAGTAAACAATGAAACTCAAAACAACCTGCACAATCTCCCTGTGTGTGAGAGTTATGGCTGCTGCAACATGGGGCTTGTCAGCAGAATCCCTAAACAGTTTAAATAACCTTGAAAACAACAAACTTGAACAGTCAGCATCCATTGGGTGAATCAGATATCTCCTTAACCTCTTTACTTACCTGGAGTCTGAATATGTGCATCCCCAGATAGGGGTCTATCACTACTCATAAATTCCCTCTCTCCCTCACTGCCTCTGTCTCTCATCATAAAGAATTAACATATAATGATTTTAAATATGCTTTGAGTCTTGCATATTCTTAGAGGCAAGGTTCTAAATTCTATACTTGTTAAAGATTAAATATCAAAATGCATTTGAAATATTTCATTCTCTCAGGTCATTTACTTCATGTTTCTCTTAAAAAAAAACAGAACCAAATGACAAAGGTTGTAGATTCTATAAGAAAGGTATTTCTCACGATTTTAATACTAAGATTCATTGACTGAAAAGTGGTTCTTGCTTTTGCATGAATAATAACTGAACTAGTCAATATTATTTTATCATTACAAATGAATCAATGTTGTATTTCAAGCACGTATTTGAAGTTTTTTTTTTTTACTAGCATCCTGACATAATTTTAAACACATTAATTTCAAATGACTAGGCATTTGAATTTTAAACCATTTTAAATTTGGTGTCACAAGTGTGAAGTGTCAATGTCTGTGGTCTTGTTTAGTTCTGATGCTCATTAAAATCTGCATTAAATACAACATGGTAAATGATATAGAAAACTACTTCCAACTAATATCCGTCCTAGATGGATGCTATCGTGTCTGTATGCACTACGTTAGCCTTTGTCAATTTATTAATCACATCAAATAGATGAAAACAAATCATCGTTTTAAATCCATGAGGCAAAGGTGTCCAACTTGTGTGCGTGTGTGTGTGTTTGATTTTCCCATGATGTGCTACATGTTTCAAAATACATATGCCTGAAACAAAGAAGTCGGGTAATCAAAAATGAGTGAAGAAGATTCACCAAGAATGCGTTTTACATACTGAAATCTATTTTCCTTTTGCCAGGAATCCTTTACGTTCCAGATTCATTATGTGATTTTAGTGGAGTTAAATTTGGACAGCTCAATATTGTATAATTAATTATATTTAGCTTCAGTTAGGCTTATTAATTAATTAGTTGATCCAGGCTGCCTGCATGCCAATTCAGTAACAACACGGTGGACCCTAGTAGGCACTCGGATTTGGGTGAACTGGTGGGTATAGTTTTATGGTGCTGTGGTGTGACCTGGGACAAGGAAACTGGTGGCTTTGGTCTCAGAGTCAGCATGATTGCCAGGACCCGGAGGCCACGCTCAGGTGGCAGGCTTCCCACACATGAGGCTCAGCTGTTCCTTGACAAGGAATGTCAATGAGCAAAGGGACAGACTTACTAGGAATAAGAAACATGTGATATGGCTTATATGTGGAATCTAAAAAAAAAATTGATACAAATGAACTTATATACAAAGCAGAAATAGACCCACAGACAGAAAACAAACATGGTTAGCAAAGAGGAAAGGTGGGGGGAGGGATAAATTAGGATGTTGGGATTAAAATATACACACACTACTATATATAAAATAGATACGCGGGCTTCCCTGGTGGCGCAGTGGTTGCGAGTCCGCCTGCCGATGCAGGGGACACGGGTCTGTGCCCCGGTCCGGGAAGATCCCACATGCCGCAGAGCCTTTAGGCCCGTGAGCCATGGTCGCTACGCCTGAGCGTCCGGAGTCTGTGCTCCGCAACGGGAGAGGCCACATCAGTGAGAGGCCCGCGTACCGCAAATAAAAAATTAAAAATAAAAATAAAATAGATACGCAACAAGGACCTACTGTATAGCACAGGGAACTCTACTCAATATTTTGTAATAACCTATAAGGGAAAAGAGTCTGAAAAAGAATACATATAATATATAATATATATTATAGAACTGAATCACTTTGCTGTATACCTGAAACTAACTCAACATTGTAAATCAACTATACTTCAATAAAAAAAGAAAGAAACATCAATGCCTCACACTTGTGTGGTGTTACCAAATTTAAAATGGTTTAAAATTCAAATGCCTGGTCGTTTGAAATTAACGTGTTTAAAATTATGTCAGAAAGCTAGGAAAAAAAGAACAACTCGATTACAATACACTGGGAGGCTCAATTATTTACTATTATCACAGAAATTATTTTTGTTGTGGATATAAGAAGTAATTTGGGATTTTTGAAGTTTACTTTTAAAGAAGGATAAACTGTTTAAAATCTATAATGAGCCCCTTAAAAGTTTGGTTTTATGTCACTTCGCTAATAATGCAGGTGTGCAAATGTGTCTGAAAGTGCATAGATACTCTTCACATACTGATGAAGCCTAAAATTAATACCATTTCACTGAATAGCTAATGAGGACAAACTGTTATGGAAACAAAGTTTATTAAACCAATTATGAACTTAGCGATTTCCCTTTGAACACTGATAACATCTTGATAATTTCTTTTCTCACTATACACTGCTCTCTTATTTTTACCATTATGTGTGAAAAGTGGGATAGCTCACATTCTTCCCCTAGGAAAAATAATGCTGCTTCCTACCACTAGGAAACAGCCACCTAGCGTCCTTGCCCTGGAAGACACACATCATCTACTAGGCTCAGCCTAAAGGAGCTGTGTTAATGCACCATTTGCTTGGACAATATAAACAGAAGAGGAGTGTCTTGGGTCTTCTCTCTCTACCCCAATGCTACGCAAGGCCTGAATTTCAGTTTGTAAAGCACTTCTGAATCTTGAACAAAATTTGTCAACTGCTGAGCACACTTCTCTCCTCTAAAACCTGATATATAAGTATGTATATATATTTTTTTCACTTAAATTTCTTCCCATATTTGGAAAGTAATATAACAATAACCAGATTGGCTTAGAGCCAATAATTGCTATTATTTTCTTTCTTTCCATAATATGTGAGTGTGTGTGAGTCTTTTATAGCCCTGAAAAGCTGTTCACTTCTACACAACTATTGAACCTATTGTTTCTAGCAAAAATGGGCCCAATTGGTTCCTCTTTGGGAAGTTCATTCTAATTTTCTGTACTAGAAGAAGTCATTGAATATTCACAGCCTGTATTTATCTAGGGCTAATATGTGCCAGGCACTTTTCTAAGTCCTACGTACTAATTCAATTCATTCAATTCCCACAACAACCTTAGGAGGGAGGTACTATTATAATCCCATTTTACAGATAGGGAAACAAGCAGAGATAAGTTAAACAATTTGCCCAAGGTTAAACACCTAGTAAGGACTGGAGTCGAGATATAAACACAGATAAGTCTGACTTCTAGGCTCATGCTCTTCACCCTTATACTATTCTGTGTAATGATTCCACTGAGCTCTGATAACAATTAATTGCACACCCCCCATCATTTCAGTGCCATGGCAATTTCCTGATAAAAGCTTCAAGTCTGTCTTCTCCGGTCTACCGAGATAGCGTTCTAGCTGGATGTCCAGCTGTGAGTCATTCGCTGATCCTCCATGTAGCTCCCCAGTCTACATTCCTAATGAAAGAAAAGCTGCCCCTGCTGGGCTGGACTCCAAGCTCCATCCAGGAGGCTAAATATTTGGTTCAGCACATATTCCCAGTGCCTGGCACGTGACTGCTGCAGGAAGGATGAAGAAAAGAGATGTAGGAATATTACAAGGAGGAGAGGAAAGAAGAGAAGAAGAAAGTTGGAAGGATGAAGGGAAAGAAAGAAAGAAGGAAGGAAGGAAAGAAGGAAGAAAGGAAAAAAGGAAGGGAGGAAAAAAGGAAGGGAGGGAGGAGAGACAGAGGCACACTCCTCAATTTAGCTTCATCTGATTCTTCGTATTCTCCCAAATGCCGGGTACTTTGGTCCCTCTCTGCCTTTGAGCATGTATCTCACTTGATGAAATCTCTCATCCATCCATAACTGGCTATGATGCCAGCTCTTCTAAAAAGCTGTCCCCCTCCTGCCCCTCCTTTTCTAAGCAGAAATCCTCCTTAGGGACCCCACAATCCACTATGTATACTTCTGCTTAGTGTGTATTTCTTTCACTGGAATCCCAGATAGCTGTTTCTCTCCCTGTTGTCCACAGACTGCATACCATGATAGCAGAAGCTGAGTCTCACCTCCCCTTATGTTCACCAAACAGCTGAACACACCTAGTCAATGCTTTAAATACACCAGAGGCTGATTTTCGTTTCCATCACCTATCTGATTGCCAGATTAACGTTCTCTCCACATCCATTCTATCACTGCCTACAAGATAAAGTTCAGCTCTGGCTGAGCCACCAGTGAGTAGAGAAGTGAGAATTTAAACTCAGATCTGTTTCCAAAGCGTAAATTCTTTCTAATGTGTCCTTCTCTCTGCATAACGTCTGCCCTTCACACCTTCTCTCTGCCTACTTAAACTGACACATTTTACATCTAAAAGCAAAACCAAAAAGGACATAGTTACACCTATCTAAAAGGTAGCTGTAGGGGTGAAAAAAAAGTCAACAAATGCAAAACGCAGCTCAGCAGAGTATCGACTAAATCTGACCTATAACTTCCCAACTGGCATCCTCACATACTTCTTGAGTCTGAAAGCTGCGGTTTATTAAATGAGTATTAACATAAAGATGACACTCTCAAGGAGTTATACTTCTTTAATTTTAGTGAAGTTTGGAGGGAATTAAATAAACTCATATTGGAAATTATTTAATATTCTCTTTATATATGACTATTCAGAGATGCACCAAGTAAGGTCCCTCAGCCCTGGAAAGATACAACGTGTGTGGCCCCAAACTGGGCATCACTGTGTGTGAGGGTCCACGTTGGTGTGGCACCCTTCCTGTGAAACTGGATAAGTACCCCAATAATGACCACAGACTGCTCTGAAACCATGGCACTAATTGTTGCCCTTACCAATGAAATTATATCCCAGGTTTACTACTGCCTTCAGACAAAAAAGGATAGAAGAAAAAGCTCGGAATTTTCTTTAAAGAAATGATGGGAGTCCAAGCCATGACAAGACCGAGTCTTCCCCTTGTATAAATCACTTCTAGCCAGTAAGATAAGAACCAGAGAAAGGAGTGCACTCCATCAGGCCTCCAGGAAGCTATTTAGAAAGATGCTCTTGTCATTCCATTGTCTGAAAGAGTTGATGCAGCTTCTCAATTTAGAATCAATTTCCTCCCTGAAAATAACACATGCTCAGAGGGAATGAGGCTGAACTCAGAGAAAGTAGATCTTTCAGTATGCATTAGATCACTCAGTCTGAAGCACTGTTTCATCTTTGTTTTTACAAGGTAGGCCAGATATGAATCTTAGCTAATAGATTTGTAGTACAATGATTTATAGCACGCAGTGTGACAGGTGGGATTAGTTACTAGTGTCACAGGAGAGAACACCTCCTCTTAAGAAGTGTCCTCTTCAGAAAAATGAATTTAGCTGAGACCTATTTTCAGTCATCTTTAGATGGTGTTTAAATTGAACCACTAAAGTTGGGATTTGAAATGCTGGCAGAAAACATCTCAACGTGTAATCAATTTGACATGCGGATAAGACATTCAGTTAATTATATGCCCATTCTTTGTAGAGTTGTATTTATATGCTGCATATTAAAAATGATTTCATGGTTTAATTTGCGTCTTCTCTGCGAGAAAAGCATTTTCATAAACTTATCAGACATGAGGTAAAAGTCAGACAAAAGAAATTTACTTTGTCTGAGAAAGGTGAAATCTAAACCACCTAGAGAAAACAATTAGGGAAACACGAAACTGCTTCTTTTAAATGTTAATAAAACTGATAAAACTAGCAGGACTAACCAAGAAATGAAAGAGAGGATATGATGATGGATCCTACAGATGAAAAGAGAAGTAAAAGAATATTATAAACAGCTTTATGCTAATGAATTCAATTTTACAGATGAAATAGACATGTCCTCTGAAAAACACAACTTATCAAAACTGACTCAAGAAGAAACAGAATGTATAGAAACAGAATAACGCTATATAAAATAAATTGAATTTTTAATCAAAAGCCTTCCACAAACAAATGAACAAACACCTCCAGGACCAGATGGTTTCACTGGAGAATTTTATCAAACATTTAGAAAACACAATGTCAATTTAACATATACTCTTTCAGAAAATAAAGGAGGACAGAATATTTCCCAACTCATTTTATGAGGTCAGCATAAACCAGATACCAAAACCTGACAAAAACATTACAAGAAAAAAATAATTTCGGCCCATATTCCTTATAAGCATAGGTGAAGAAAAAAATCCTCTACAAAATATTAGCAAATCAAATCCATCAATATATAAAAATAATAATGCAGCACGAGTGAGTGGAGTTTATCCTAGGAATGTAAGGTTAATATAACATTCAAATATCAATCAATGTCTAAAAAAAAAACGGGAATAAAGATGCAGACCTACTAGAGAATGGACTTGAGGACACAGGGAGGGTGAGGGGTAAGCTGGGACAAAGTGAGAGAGTGGCATGGACATATATACACTACCAAATGTAAAATAGATAGCTAGTGGGAAGCAGCCGCATAGCACAGGGAGATCAGTTGGGTGCTTTCTGACCACCTAGAGGGGTGGGATAGGGAGGGTGGGAGGGAGACCTAAGAGGGAGGGGATATGGCGATATATGTATATGTATAGCTGATTCACTTTGTTATGAAGCAGAAACTAACAAACACACCACTGTAAAGCAATTATACTCTGATAAAGATGTTAAAAAAAAAGATAACTCATGAGAACCTACTGTATAGCACAGGGAACTCTACTCAGTGTTCTGTGGTGACCTAAATGGGAAGGAAATCTAAAAATAAGGGGATATATGTATACGTAAAACTGATTCACTTTGCTGTACAGCAGAGACTAACACAACGTTGTAAAGCAACGGCACTCCACTAAAAACTAATTTTAAAAAAATCAATGTAATTGATCATAAACTAAAAGCTAAAAGAGAAAAAGTCTTTGGAAATAGGAGGCTGAGTCCCAAAGACTATCCTATCGGGCTGTCTCCAGATGCCCAGGAAGATAGCAGATCAAAGGAGTGGAAGGTGTGACGTTCTCTCATAAGGGACGAGTATCCTTAGTTTGGAAGGTTTCACCTCACTGAGAAGTCTCTCAAGTGACTGAATCAACAGGAGCAACAGCTTTTTGAACTAACAAGCATTATTTTAGCAACTCTAGGGTCTGGAGTCTACACGAGGACACCATAATTCTGGATCTCACTTAAGAAAAAGCATATTTGTTCCTTCAGTTTTCTCTCCTAATTCTTTCAAAACCATCCATATCTCATTTCTCAATGTAATCTCTTTGTTTGTTTTGATTGCTACAGATTTCCATACTTTTCAAGGGCATGTTGATCCAGATTCAACAGTCTAAATGTTGAAATAAAAATACACTTTAGCTCTTCAGTGTTCAAGAGTTTATACTGCACTTTCCCTGTCTGTGTTCATTCTTTCTTGCAAAAGCAGGTGCTATCCATTATTTCAAATCAGGGAAATTTGCCCCAAGTGTCAACTGTCTAATATAGTTAATCTCAGTAACCAGATTTTGTCCCATATGAATTAAAAGTGTATGTCTGCATGTAATGCATTTTTGTTTCAATATTCTTCTCAGTATTTGGTATTAATGATGTTTGAACACAAGCTCCCCAGGGGATCTCTAAGTAATTAGTAGGTGGTCATAATCGTATTTATTTGTTCTCTCCACAAGGAGTTGAAAGCTACCTTTGCTAAAGGAGCTTATTAAAACTCTCAATGGGCTGTTAACTGTTTTCAACGTTGTTTTTGGAACAGAATTTTCATGGAAAGCAACTACCTTCCCATTTGAAATACTCAGTTCATGTGGACTGATAAAAGAAATGTTCACATATTGAGGTATGGGGAAATCATTCTGGCTTATACATGAGTTAACATGAATTTTATGCTAACTAAAACATCCTGTTTGCGGCCCATCAAACATACATTGTACACCTGCTTTAATTATTAAAGAAAAGGGTGCATTGACCAGAAGTAAAGAATGTCCAGGTTAAAAATAAAGTTTAAATGCCTCCCTTCCCGGATGCCAATGTCGGTACTTCTTTGATAATAAGACTGTCTTCCCAGGTGCCAAGGCCATACTGTCTGGGTGTGTATATGCTGGTCTGTTTTTCTTGAAACCTTGAAGGAATGTATCCCTGACTTGTTTCATGTTTTTTCTTCTGACAAGATACAAAACTGTGCTGAAAACCATGCTTCTCTGGAGCAGTTCCTTGGAGTTATATGAGAGGGTGTCTCCTGGGATATACTCCTCAGTTTGTCTCAAATAAACTCTTTTCTATTCTTATTATAGATTGTTTATTTATTATTTTCATCGACAAGACCGAACACTGTATATTCTCCTGGTGGTCAGAAGAGCACCCTTGGTAATTAAGGACCACAGCATGAGTCAAGGTCACCTCTTCTGTGTAATTTATGCAGAGTCTTTACATAGTGGTTTTCCTTGGCTCTGGGGAGGCAGTATAATGTGCTGGTTCAAACAGAGAGCTGTGAATTGGCTCTTAGACCAAGTGAGTTATTCTTCTCATAAGGACCTCAGTGTTCTTCACTATAAAGTGACATCTGACATAGCTGTCTCAGAATAATTGTGTACTGACACCTCCATACCTAGCTCTCCTTCCTTAACTGGGTTCTAGACTCTGAACCAGTGGCTGTAAGACAGTGAAGCTGGTGAATCAGTAACAGGGAGGACAGAGCCCAAAAAACTGAGCATTGAACGTGCAGTGTCCACTGCGTGAAACTGGGCTTTGCCTCAGTTCTCGGTTAGAGAAGTCTCACTATGGGATGACACCACCAACGCAAAGGTGCACGGAATTCTGCCGCCTTTAAATTTCTGACATGTATATGTTGTTCATTCAACATATACTTACTTACTGGCAGCCTGGTACGTGCCAGGCCCTACAGAAGGCAGTAGACTGAGGAAAAAGCCTTTTTCTCATGGGATCACTCACAAATAGAAAAAGAAATACATAAGCCTTCCAGGACAAGTGAGCTGAGTTTAAAAGTTTAGGTTAAAAAAAAGGGCTCGGTGGAAAGAAAGTATGCTGAAGATTTGGCAGAGAGATGGGAAGGGCAGGCAAAAAGAAGCATGTGCAAAGGAGCTAGTATATTTTGGAAAGAGTGAGATTTTTATTGTCACTGCAGAGTAGGATTCATGTTGGCAAGCGGTGCAGGCCAGCTCACGAGGGGCTTCCAGGATGTGGCTGTGGAGTTGCACTGTATCCCGTCAGGCAACGGCTGTTAGATAATCACAAGAAAGAGCGAGGTCTGAAGGTGACAGGATGCTTCCTAGTCCCGTCACACCTACCACCATGCCTGGGTACATAGCCGGTGCTCAGGCAGCTATAATTATCATTCCAAAGGCAAAAGAGCCTTAATTGAAAACTTCTCTGAGACAGGGAAACCTTGAGCCCTCCACTTTTAGATGTTTCTAGATGAAGTCTGATGGAGAACCACCACTAGTGTGTCTGGGGACGGCTGCCCCACCCAGCTCCCAGATACACCTCAAACCGTGACCCATTTCCTGACATCCTGCCACGGTTAACATAACACTTTGCTTAAGTGCAAAAAATCCTTTCCACTGACATAAGAAACTATAAATTCCTTAAGCAAGATTTGGCAACTCATTAATCGCCAGTAAGGGGGAGGCGAGTGGTGGGAAGAATAGCTATGATATCTTCTCATATCTTATTCTTTACTCTGAGCAATATTTTGAACAAAACACACAGACGAATGCTTCCTACTAGTTCCTGGAATTCCTCACTGTCTCGTAGTTTCCCCATCATCAAGGTTTTATACGAATAATAAAGAAGAAGCTTTTCCTCACTAAAGAGAGCTTCCCTTTGCTTAAACTTGAGGTCATTTGTTCACATTTGAATTGAGAACCTACTATTTGCCAGGCCAGGCGGAAGTACAGGATGGGACACTACTGTGAGATATGTCAGCCCCTGTTCTGGATACCTGAGCATCGAGACACAGGACAGGTGCCCGCAGGGGATCTCCCAGCAACCACATCTGTGCACACAGCGTTCTCCAAGTGCAGAGCATAGGTATCCTTCATAATAGGCAGCCACAGAAGCATAAAGAAGGAGGTAAGGTGCTCTGGGGTTTGGAAGCATCAGTAGAGGCGCACTAGGCAGAAAAGAACGTGCCAGGCAGAAGACCAAGCGGCTCTCACTCTTTGGCTACAGGTTTTGCTTTAATTTCATTTTATCTTTCACGCATCTTTTCTAATAGATTTGAGTTCAATTCCCACACCTAGTTTTGCAAGCCAATAGCAGTTAAATAGTGAGTTCTTAGACCATTAACGTAAATATCCCAGTATAAGACCTGGTTTCCACCTCAAATAGCCCATAATCTACTTGAGTGATGAGGCCACTACATGGGAAACAGAGGGGGATCAAATAATGCAGCAAGCAGTTAAGCCATAAACCGTGCAGAAGAGACTGTGAGGTTCATAATGGGAGTTTGGTGGGCAGACATCAATACAAACTCAAGCAATCTAGAATGGCTTCCTGGAGGAGACTGGCCTGCCTATGAATGGCAGGGAGAACATGGAGATGTACAAGTCTGAGATTAAGACCTTCCAGGCAGGAGCGACCTAAGCAAGGCTCCAAGGTGGGGAAATGAACAAGGGATGTTTCTGTGGTGCCCAATTTAAAGTAAGGCTGTGTCTGCAGAACCCCCGAGGAACCATTTGAGAAGTGGTAAGTGACAGATAGAGAACAATCTGATAGATACAGAACATCCAGCAATATGACTAACTGTCTCCCTATTAAGTCACGCTGATACATGATTATCTGTTTACACGTCTGCTTCCCTGACCTCACTGTGAGCTCTGTGCAGGCAGGGATGGGACCTTATGGATGTCTGACTGAGTCCTTGTTACTTGGTACAGTGCCTGGCACATCAACAGAACTCATATTTGGTCAGCGAAGGAGACTTAGTTTTGCTTTACCTCTTTATGTGAGTGATTTGTTCTGACAGCATGAAAGGACCCCAAAGTCACTGTAACTTTCTAGTCTAGTTCTCAACCAGGCCCCAAATGTCGATAGTGCCAAGGTCAATAAACCTTAGTCTATCACACGTAAGACTAAAATAGATGCTGTGTTTGGACTGTGGCTGTTTTAGTTGTACTCTCTTCTGAACTTAAAGCACGCTTATCTATAAAAAAAAAAAATGAGGGGGAAAGAGCCTGATTCTTTTCAAGATAATTGCACTTAATTTCCTGGGAAACCTAACAGCAGTGATGTCCAAAATGTGTCACGGGTCATCTCATCAGCCAGCAAACTGCATTACATGGTGACTCAGCCAGAAAATGCATGAGAAACAGTGCAGGGAGGATAATGTCAGATGGTGACTAATAGGCTGATATGTTCAAGGTGCCTAATTAAAAACAAATTCAAATTCCTTGTGATCCTGCATGAAATAAGCTACAGCTATATAGTAACACAGGATGCTAATTTTTGAAATGAATGATAGATGATTCAATGAAGCATTGATAAAGGAAGGAAAAGCATGTTGCTTAAGGAAAGATTTCTTTATAACATGGGATAGATAGATAGGGATGCGTGGAAAGAAACGAGGGAGGGGAGGGATAGAGGGAGGAAGGAAGGATAGATGGGTGGATGGATGGGTGATAGGCAGATAAATGGATGGATGGATAAATGGATAGATGGACAGACTGAGCGACCCTCATCCAAGGCCAGAGCCAAGGTCACTATAACATCAACAACTGTATGGTCATCCTGCACTGTGTCTCTATTCACTGAAATAACCCAGATTAGTAAAAGCAGCTGGCCTTTTCTGGTTTTGATTAGGAATTGGAAGAAAGCTATTCAAAAATGTTAGGATAATTCTAATATTTTGACACCAAACAGCTTCCAGATTAGGCAAATCAGAGAGGGAAACTACCTTACAAACTAAATGATTGTGCTGTTCTAGAGAATGGATAGCTCTTCAGATAAGAGAGAAAAGCAAAATCAGTCTGGTTCTGAGGCAGATGATGGGCACGGATGAAAAAACAATGTGTCTACTGAGGAGGGACATCAGCCTATTCCAGATCTGAACATACCTATCTGAAAACCTGTCCTCATCAAAACACATTTGGAAGGAGGCAGAGAGCTCTTCAGAGGCCCTTTATTTTACGGAAGGGAAAAGAGTGGTCCAAGTAGAGAAGTAAGCTGCTGGGCAAGGCCACAAGCTGGCTGGCGGGACAGCAACATGACCACGGGCATCGATCCAGCCATCCTGTTACTCTGCCATGATGCCTCTGAACTCATCCTGAAACCTCTCCCTGTCTCAAACTGGGTCATCTTCTCACTCCTATGGGCTAATGCACTATTCACTCTAAATTCTTTCTTGCCAGTCCCACGGAGACAGCCCATTACTTATGATAGTGGCAGAAACCACCTGCCCCATGACCCACAATGTCAGAGGCAGCTCAGGGAGGACCCTCGACCCTGGCCAGGGACCTGGTTGCAGGTCAGATGTTTCACAAAGCTGCTCCTGTACTTCTTCTTAGGAAATCTCTGTCTATCCTGAAAAACATTCCAAAATGATGCACATTACAGAAGGAATGAATATGAAATTATTCATATGACAGCTGAACTAGCTTTTAAGCCATTTTACTTATAAACAGGATTTATCTGACAGGAGATGTGAAGGCGGCTTTTCTAGAGCTTTCCCTCCCCCAAGAAATGCTTAGAGTGAGAAAAATAAACTAAGTGGTTTAGAGAAAAGAGAAGGGCTTGAGGGAAGTACTATTGATTTTTTTGGAAATTAGATTACCGCATTATTGCTTTTTAGGAGGTTGTATCCCTATTAAACAATAATTTATTCTTCAACAAACTTCTTTGACAAAAGTTTTGTAATTGGAAGCAGGAATGAATGACTGAAACTAAGCATGCTTTGCAAACAGTGAAATAAGGCAACCTGTATCCCCAAATAATTAATAAATTATTAAATAGCTACAACAATATTAAATGTGCCTCCCCACTAAAAGAAATAAAGCCTAAATCTGGGCAAGTTAGAGCTAAGAGATTGGAGAGGGACGGCAGGCACAGGGCTGCAGTGGTAGATGCAGAACTTGGAAGGTCCTGTCTTAACGTCTATCAGGGAAGAGAAGGGGGACCTGCCGGTGGCAGAACTGTCCCTACGCAGGACAAGCTCCAGATGGAGAAAAGGAGGGGCACAGAGGATCAGATCTGTTCACTTCCATAAGCCCCAGTGGCCTGGGGCAGGGGAGGGAGGGTGAAGAGGGGGCTGCAAAGTGAGAGATTCGGAGTTGAAGTGGCCCAAGAGAGCAGGCAACACAAAACAAGGCCAATGTATTTCCTAGTAGCTGAGGCACATGAGAGAAAAGTGTGCTCTGGTCTGTGTTTCTCCTGCAGCTGCAGAAACAGAACTCTGCATAAAGAGCTCTATGGAGAGAACGTTTGTATAGTGTGTGTAGTGTCTGTGTGTGTGTGTGTCTGTGTGTGTGTGTGTGTGTGTGCGCGCGTGCCTATGAAAAGGGAACATTGCCAGCCATTCCAGTAAACTGCCATTGATGCCCACCATCAAGCCATCAGCCCCTGCAGTGGCATCCAATGGTGTGCCCTGAGGGGAATGCAGAATGAAGAAAAACAGGAAATGATCTATATTCTGGATACTGGCCCTAGATAGTTAAGATGCATATCTAAGAAACAATTTCAATGAGTCTAGACTCCTGCATCTCCCATACATAGAAAATCACTATAATCATTTTTTTGTGATTAGCAGTACTTGTGATGTTTGACAGCATGTTTTTTTTCAGCAAGAACTCCTATATACCCTGGCTCCTCCCTTACCTCTCTGGAACTGTCCCTCAGAGCTTTCTGAAAGGCTGGCTCCTGGGCTATAGTCCTCAGTAAGGTCCCCAAATAACTTAACTCACAACTGGTATGTTGTGCGTTTTTCTCCAGTCACCACACACGTGTGTACGTGTGGGTGAGTGTGTGTGTGTTCATGACCACATACCTGTGTCCTCCTCCTGGCGTGGGTGATGGTTAACATCACAAGCCTCAGTGTGGTCCAGCCTCAATGAGAGCCCTAATTCTGCTATTTCCTACATAACCTTGAAAATTTGCTTGACTTTTCAGAGCCTTAGTTTCCTCATTTGCAAAACAGGATAATAATACCTACCTCATAGGACTGTTGTGAGCATCACAGGAGACAATTTTCATAAAATGCTTAGCAGCATCCCTGGAACAGAAGTGCTCAGTGAACTGCATCTAGCTATTAACTGTAAAAATGACAGAGTTCCCAGAAATTCACCAGCTGAGCCCTGAGAGAAGGCAGGCCCAGGCATGTTTAATCCAACAGGCAAAACCAGCAATTGCCCCTTTTTTTTTCCAGGACCACTGGTATAACATACCATTGACGTTTCATTTAGGGAATATATTTTCTTCACAGATTTCTAAAAAACTAGGCAAATTATATCATATATTTTTATTAATTTAGAAAATTTATAATATATGCAATTTTAAAGGTCTCCTTTAGAAGACAGAAATGATAAGACAAAGAATATTATTTAGGACACTAACTGAGACCGAGATCACAGAATTCAGTTTCCGTACTTTTAAGATTGTTTTGCGCACGTGAATCATTACATCCTGTCACTGGACTCAAAGGAGACCAGATGTAGTTGAAGAAAACCATATAGCCCAGCCATCTACTGCACTTTTCCACTGCTTATATGTGGGCTACTAGTTGTGGGTGAAGACCAGCATTTTGGATATATGAATGCACAATTGTAATACAATAAAATAAAACTATATAATATTAAATAGATATTTATTTGAACTAGAGAATATTGGAGGTCAAAAACAAAGCAGAAAGTCTACCTCAAGAAACAAGAAAAACCTCAAATAAACAACCTAGCCTGCCATCTAAAGGAATTAGAACAAGAAGAATAAACACAGCCCAAAGTCAGCTGAAAGAAAAAGTATAATAAAGATCAGAGAGGAAATAAATAAAACAGAGGCCCCCAAAACAATAGAGAAGATCAATGAAACCAAGAGTCACGTTTTTTGAAAAGATGAACAAAAGTGATAAGCCTTGAGTCAGGCTCATCAAGAAGAAGGGAGAGACGACCCAAATAAACAAAATAAGAAATGAAAGAGGAGAAATAACAACTAATACCACATAGATACACAAAAATCTTTAAAAAAATACTATGAACAGTTACATGCCAACAAATTGGACAACCTAGAAGAAATGTTCAAATTTCTAGAAACAAAAACCTGCTGGGACCAAATCAGGAGGAAATAAACAATTGGAAAACTGTTAACTAGTAGTGAAATTGAATTTGTAATAAAAATTACTCTCAGTAAAAATAAGCCCAGGACCAGACAGCTTCACAGGGGAATTATACAAAACATTTAAATAGGAGCTAATATCTATCCTTATCAAACTATTCCAATAACTTGAGGAGGATGGAACACTCCCAAATTCGTCCTATGAGGTCACCATCACCTTGATACCACAACCAAAGACACAGACACTACATAAAAAGAAAATTACAGGCCATTATCTCTGATGAATATAGATGCAAAAATCCTCAGCAAAATCTTAGCAAACCAAATCCAACAGCATATAAAAAGGATAATACACCACGGTCAAGTGGAATTTATTCCAGGGATGCCAGGATGGTTTGATATTTACAAATCAATTAATGTGATATAGCACATTAACAAAAAGAAGGATAAAAATCACATGATCATCTCAATAGAAGCAGAAAAAAGCATTTGGCAAACTTCAACATCCATTCATAATAAAAACCCTCATCAAAGTTGGTATAGAGGGGGCTTCCCTGGTGGCGCAGTGGTTGAGAGTCCACCTGCTGATGCAGGGGACACGGGTTCATGCCCTGGTCTGGGAAGATCCCACATGCCATGGAGCGGCTGGGCCCGTAAGCCATGGCTGCTGAGTCTGCACGTCTGGAGCCTGTGCTCCGCAACAGGAGAGGCCACAACAGTGAGAGGCCTGCGTACCGCCAAAAAAAAAAAACAAACAAAAAGTTGGTATAGAGGGACCATATCTCAACACAATAAAGGCCACTTATGACAAACCCAAAGCTAACATCATACTCAGCAGTCTTTGCTCTAAAATCAAGAATAAGACAAGAATGCCAGCTCTCATCATTTCTACATAATATAGTATTGAAAAGAGAAAGCAAGAAAAAAATTATGTTTAAAAAATCTCACCAAGAAGAATAAAATACCTAGAATAAACTTAACCAAGGAGGTGAAAGACCTGTACTATGAAATCTATAAAACACTGATGAAGAAATTTGAATATGATACAAAGAAGTGGAAAGATATACTGTGTTCCTGTATTGGAAAAATTAGTATTGTTAAAATGTCCATACTACCCAAAGCAATCTACAGATTTAACACAATTCCTATCAATATACCCATGACATTTTTCACAGAAACAGAACAAATAAACTTAAAATTTATACTGAACCACAAAAGACCCTGAATTCCCAAAGCAATCTTGAGATAAAAGAACAAAGCTGTAGATACCATGCTTCCTGACTCCAAACTATACTACAAAAGCTACAGTAATCAAAACAGCATGGTACTGCCCCAGAAACAGACACACAGATCAATGAAGCAAATAGAGAGCCCGGAAATACACCCACATACTTATGGTCATTTAATCTACAACAGATGAGGCAAGAATATACAATGGAGAAAAGACAGTCTCTTCAATAAGTGGTACTGGGAAAACTGGACACCTACATGAAAATGAATGAAATTAGAACATTTTCTCACACAGTATAAAAAGATAAACTCAAAATGGCTTAAAGACCTAAATGTATAACCAGAAACCATAAAACTCGTAGAGGAAAACATAGGCAGAACACTCTTTGACATAAATCTCAGCAATATTTTTTGGA
Organism: Grampus griseus; assembly: GCF_964374135.1. Classification (NCBI taxonomy): domain Eukaryota; kingdom Metazoa; phylum Chordata; class Mammalia; order Artiodactyla; family Delphinidae; genus Grampus; species Grampus griseus. Next base: position 13,585,827 of record NC_139019.1, read on the forward strand.
TCCTACTCCTAAAGCAAAGGAAATAAAAGCAAAAATAAACAAATGGTAACTAATTAAGCTTAAAAGCTTTTGCATGGCAAAGGAAACCACCAACAATACAAGGAAAACAACCTACTGAATGGGAGAAAATATTTACAAATGATGTGACCAATAAGGGGTTCATATTCAATACATATAAACAGCTCATACAACTCAACATCAAAAAAGAAAAAACCTGATTAAAAAATGAGCAAAAGATCTGAATAGACATTTTTCCAAAGAGGACATATGGATGGCCAACAGGCACATGAAAAGATGCTCAACATCACTAATCATCAGGGAAATGCAAATTAAAACCACAATGAGATATCACCTCACACCCGTCAGAACGGCTGTCATCAAAAAGAACACAAATAACAAATATTGGAGAGGATGTGGAGAAAAGGAAACCCTCCTACACTGTTGGTGGGAATGTAAATTGGTGCAGCCACTATGGAAAACAGTATGGAAATTCCTCAAAAAACTAATAATAGAACTACCATATAACCCAGCAATTCCACTCCTGAGTATATATCTGAAAAAAAAAATGAAAACACTATTTCAAAAAGATACATGCCCCCCCAATGTTTATAGCAGCATTATTTACAATTGCCAAGATATGGGTGAAACCTAAGTGTCCATCCACAGATGAATGAATATATCATACACAATGGAATACTACTCAGCCATAAAAAAGAATGAAATCCTGACATTTGCAACAACATGGATGGACATGGAGGGCATTATGCTAAGTGAAATAAGTTAGACTGAGAAAGATAAATACCATATTATATCAGTTATATGTGGACTGTAAAACGTACAATAAACTAGTGAATATAACAAAATAGAAACAGACTCACAGATATAGAGAGCAAACTAGTAGTGACCAGTGGGGAAAGAGAAGTGGGGAAGGGGCAGTGTAGGGATAGGGAATTAAGAGGTACAAATTAATATGTATAAAATAAATAAGATACAAGGATGTAATATACAGCACAAGGAATATATCCAATATTTTATAATAACTATAAATGGAGTATCACCTTTAAAAATTATGAACCACTATATTGTATACCTGTAACTTATATAATATCGCACATCAACTATACTTTAATTTTAAAAATCTGAGCACCATGATGTCTTTGAAAAAATTTTAAAAATACAATCCTCCCTCTTAATAACAACACTTTATAACAAGAGCATATTTTTATTTTCAAAAGAAAGCTATTATCTTAGTTTTTCACAGAGCTGGTTTATAGTGCAAGAATTAAAAGTTAACAGAAATCTTGGTTTTAATATGTAAACTGAGATTTAGGCAACTCAAGAAAAAAATACAGAAAGAGGCTAAAATCTGAAAAAGATTTTTTGTGTTTCATTTGTGCAGTGATTAGGTTTGTAGATCGATTGCCAACATGCCCTTTTTTCTTACTTCCAGCTTGGTTGTCTCCAGTAAAGCATCATTACTCTTTTTTTTTTTTAACATCTTTATTCGGGTATAATTGCTTTACAATGGTGTGTTAGTTTCTGCTTTATAACAAAGTGAATCAGTTATACATATACATATGTTCCCATATCTCTTCCCTCTTGCATCTTCCTCCCTCCCACCCTCCCTATCCCACCCTTCCAGGCGGTCACAAAGCACCGAGCTGATATCCCTGTGCTATGCGGCTGCTTCCCAGTAGCTATCTGCCTTACGTTTGGTAGTGTATATATGTCCATGCCTCTCTCTCGCTTTGTCACAGCTCACCCTTCCCCCTCCCCATATCCTCAAGTCCGTTCTCCAGTAGGTCTGTGTCTTTATTCCTGTCTTACCCCTAGGTTCTTCATGACATTTTTTTTCTTAAATTCTATATATATGTGTTAGTATACGGTATTTGTCTTTCTCTTTCTGACTTACTTCACTCTGTATGACAGACTCTAGGTCTATCCACCTCATTACAAATAGGTCCATCATTACTCTTGAGTAGTAATCTCTCTTTTTGGTCCAGAGGTGTCACATTGCCCAAACAGTAGATTAGGAAGACCTTCTGTCATGTGCACAAGGGCTGACATTCTTGGAAGTCTTTTATTATAAGGAAGACATGGTTGCCATAATTATAAATATGAAAATGAAATACAATGTGGTTTCTCATATTTCCCCTTGATTAAATCTGCTCTGACTACTTGGATTGTTCTTTTAAGAATAAAAAAAGACCTGTGCTATGGAATCAAAAGCCATTATTCTAGGCTCTTCTAGTTGATGGTATTTATCTATAGCACTTACCTGCACACCATGGCTTACCCCGTTGTGATTATTTCATCCTTTTGCAGTGAATAAATTCCTGTCATCAGTGAAAGTCATGAATAAGGTTGTGAGTCTTGACTCTGCAGTAACATTTTTAATGGAGGCTGAGGTGGGACTTTGTAAAGGGCATTTTGCAGTGAGCATAACTTGAAATGAAATATTTACTCAATCTATTTCTTATGATAAAATTTGTGAGTCGAATTTAAAACATTATTTTATAATGAGTGCCCTCTCATTCCTTAATTCACCCATTTCCGTCATAACACTTGCATTCAACATGCACTTAGATCCTCTTCCTGTGCTTGCCTGAATTGCGTCTGTTGTGCTGCTGGCTTTCTCCTCAGCTGAGGAGCACCGTCAAGTGCAGCTTGATGTCACAGTCTCATGAGTTTAGGAGAGAAGAATGAACTCATCAGTAAAATCTGAATCAAGAGCTCAGCAAGGTAGAGGAGAGGACAGAAGCAGTGACAAGCAAAGAGAATCCTGCTTCTTAAAGAAGCATTTACAGGAAGCATGCGAGTTAGGAGTCATCTGGAATTTTTAACAGATTGGGTAAGGGGGATGGAATAAAAAGAGTGACATAAAAATTTTGTTATCAGTTAAACTGAAACTTGGAGCTTGCTTAGTTTTTTAAACCTCATCTTTTTATCTGGGAAAATTTCAGTATAAACAATGGGGTTGAGACTGGTTTTGCAGGTTCCTCTGCGGGAACAGGAAGCACAGGTGGACGTGCATTTTGCATGCATTTCGTGAGGCTGAGCATCGCTTACAGTGAGATGGCAAAAGTTTAGTGGCATGATTCTTGCCTTCAGAAATGTACTTATTAATGACCGTCAATAGAGAGACGCTGCAGGCAGCAAAGAAAATCATCCTCTTTATGTTTAATTATATCAAGTCAGTGAATAGTATTCTTGATGTTAGTGTCCTCAATCTCATCCGTCTGTCGGCAATCACCAAGTTGAATCTAGCTGTAAGAAATCAAACTGGCTGCATTTTGGTGCCTAGGGCCGGGGATTGATTCCCTCTCACCAGGAAATGTACTGCACCCACTACACTACCTTCATGACATGTGCCCCGTCTAACAGGGAGCTGGGATTGCCTGCTTTTCCATGCTTATGATTTCATCAAACAACTCTGAGTACCTGCAATGGCTTAGTTCCCTGTAACCTCTACCCCCAATTGCAGAGAACTGATATTACAGGTGATTTAGAAAATTGTTTCTGCTACCATATGAACTCCTCAAAGAAAGCAATACTGAACCACTGATAGTACTCTGTCTACTTTGACAGAATAAAAAGATCCTATAAGGACTTTAGAAAAATTAATCTTAGGTTACTGGAATGACAAGTAAAAGCTGCTATGCTACTGTGCACAATTATATCACATTTTGAAATATTTGGAAAGAACTCAAAGGTATCACTTCATGCAATGATGAATAGGACTTCAGCATCCCAAAACAAATAGTATTCATGAATAGCATCCTTTAACATTTTAAAATCTCAAAGCTTGTAATTTTCATGGCTCTGGAAATTTAAACAAAACTATCTAAACCTAGGGACAAATGTTTAAGAAATCGAATTTGGGTAAAATTCCCCAGAGCACTCTTATAATAGAAGTTGCTTTCTCAGAGTCCCATCACCTCATGAAGGGTCAGACAGTAGGAAGTGCTAAGACTTTTTTCAGGCACAGGGATAAAAGCTCAAGGAAAAGAGCTGACACTGTCCAGCTAGGACATTTAAGGAGGACACAGATAATGGAGAAGAACTAAACTCTACTGTAAATGTCATTCTGGCGATTAGAACCTCAAAGCAATTATTTAAATTGCAAGTCAGAATTACACTGAGAAGGACAAATGGGCAAACACTGCAGTAGTACCGGCAGTGGGGATCTTACCAGAGAGGTAACGAGAGCAAGAGAGAGGATGAGTTTTACAGCTGTTCCATCTGAAAAGAACCACCTAACTTAACACACAGAGGAGGGGAAGTGGGTAAGCACTAGGAGACCAGGATTGCTCTGGAAATCTCCTCAAATTGATTTCCTTCAATCCATAAATAAATAAAATATGACTGAATCAGCTGTGCTGTAACATGGCTCATTTGGGATGCTGTGAATTATTTATTCCTGACTGCATACCCATTTGGCATGTTGACTCACTAACCTTTTAAAGCCATCTGATAAAATGATGCAAACTTCTTAAATTGATTCATTTGGGTAGATATGCTTCAGGACCAGCTTCTTTCTTTGCAGTCCTGAACTAACTTCCATTTATACATCCGGAAAAAAAACATACATGTAGGAAGTGCTCTACACAAGGAACAGAGCACAGTCACACCCACATGTGGACTTGGTCCCTCAGGACGGTCACAGGCCCAAGGAAACTGATGACCGCTTTCTTCCAAAATAAACTAGGAAATAAAACTCACTCGTTCATCCTATAACTTAGTGCTTACTATGTGTCTGACGTGGGACGTGCGTTGGCGAAAAGACAGGCAAGATCCTGCATATGTGATGCTTACAGGCTAGCAGAAGATGCAGACATTAGAACAAAAATGGCACAAAGAAAGTGACATGTAACTATACATTGTGACACTTACTATGGGCAAGCACAGGCTGCTCTGAAGGAGGAAAGCAGAAAGTACTCATCTGGGTTTTGGGGTTCAGGGAAGCCTCTTCAATCAAAAGGCTCTTTATCCTGATACCCGAGGGATGGGTCTAAGGTCTCAGGATAAAGAATTCATCAGGAGAAGAGCCGGGGGACAGGTGTGCATGGCAAAGGGAAAAGCACTGAGCACCTGGGGGGATTTTGAGGAACACGTAGAACCGTAGGTGAAATATGGCCGGTGAACATACAAGTAACATGAAAGGAGCTCGAAGATGCAGGCATGGCCTGGGTCAGGCAGAGCCTGTGAGTCCTTTTAAGGATTGAGGTTTTCTTCCAAGCTCACAGGGGAACCAGCCACTGAAGGGTTTTAAGGCAGGGGGTGATGTTTCCTTCACTGCCATATAGGCAGAGAATGGATCTGAGCAGGAGAGAAGTAGAAAATCCATGTAAAAGGTCATTCAACTGGTCCAAATAAGAGGTGGCCATGACTCGGGCCAGACGGTGGCTTGAGACGGCAAGTGAATGGGGGCACAGCACATGGAGATGGGGAGACTGGAGGAGGACGAGGTTTGAGGGGAAAGACCAAGAGTTCTGTTATAGACATTTAGTTTGAAATTCCCGTTAAACATTCAAGGGGAGATATCAAGTCGGTAGTTGGACTTATGAGCATGAAAGAATTACCATATTCGATAGAGAAGGAAGAACCAGGATGAAAACCAAAACAAAAAACAAAACAAAGCAGTCAGAGAGATAAGAACCCAGGAGAGAGGAATCAAGAGCAACAGAAGAAAGGAAGAGCCCACTGCCCACCGTGCCACGCTCTGCGATGTCTGAAGACCCCTCTTCCAGGCCATGACTGGGTTTGTCAAGAACATTCTCAGCAAAGTAGCAGAAGAAGAATCTCGCTTAGAGTGGGTTGAAGAATGACAGGGAAGTGAAGAGGTAGAAACAGTTAATCACGGGCAATACTTTTAAGGAGTGTGATGGGAAAGAAAAAGAGAGCAGTAGCTGAGTGGGTCAAAGGAAGGTTTATTTGTTAGCTTTTTGCTTTTTCTGTTCTGTTTCTTAGAATGGGGGGGAGACTCTAGAACTCTATACAACTACTCTTGGAAATAATCCAATTGAAGAAGAGATGCTGAAGAGTCAGGAAAGAGAAGAAACAACCAGGGAACAAAAGAAGAGAAGAAACATGAGTCCTGAAGAGGCTACTATGTCCTCTCTGGTACAAGGTGGGGAGAGATCATGCAGGAAGCATCACTGACATTACACACAGGGCTTGGAAAAAAACTGATTTTAATCCAAACTCCCAGAGCCATGAAGACTGGAAGCCTTGAGATTTTAAAATGTTGAAGGATGCCTACCCACGATGACTATACGTTTGGGGATGCTAAAGTCCTATCAGCCAACAAAACAATTATGTTTACTGACTGCTGACAATACCTTTTAAGAATCCTCCAAGTCTGAGTTTACTTCACCAATTATTCCTCTAAGGCAAAGAAACCCAAGGCTCTGTGTTTTATTACTTCTATTTATAGTAATAAAAACTCAACCCACAGATTCAAATAAACATGCAGAATGAAATGAAGTAAAATGAACTAGCTTAAAATGCACTGTGTACTAAATAACCCTTCACAAATGGATTCCCTTAGGCTTTATGTCCATACTTATGCCACTAAGTGCTTAACTCAAGGACAATCTCCTCCCAGCAGACGGTCCAAGGACAACAAGCAGGGCCTGCACCTGAGCAGCATCCATGAGCATCCTAGAGCCAGTGGGGTCCCTGGAGGAGTTTCTGAGAACGGGGCTCCATTTCTTTCTGTAAGTTCACCTTGGAAATCTAAAGTCCAACAGATTCATTTACTCATTCACTCATTCAACAAGTATGTATTGATCATCCACCATGTGGCAGCCATGGTCCTAGGTACTGAGAAAACTGTGGAAAATCAAACATTCCTTGCCCACAAGGATCTTGCACTCAAGATGACAGAGAGCGAGAATAAGCAGGGGATGGCTTCCAACATATATCTAGAATGTGGTCAATTCTCACGACTTTCACTGCTTCCACCCTAATTCAAGTTGCCACCAAGTCTCTCTTAAGATTATTGCAACAGCCTCCTAACTGGACATTCAACTTCCACTTTGCCCCTTTATGATCTCTTCACAGAGCAGCCAGAGAAACACTTTTCAATTATTAATTCAGATATGTCAACTTCTGCTCCAAAGCCTCAGATGGCTTTCCAGCTTACATTTACAACTTACATTATGAATAAAATACAAACTTACATTTACAGCTTGTGAGGCTGCACTCCTCTCTGACCTCATGCCCTGCCACTCCCCTCAGGGTAGATTGCAAAGAAATGGCCACAGTGCTTGGCAGTTTGTCCCATCAAGACGTGGAGCCAGTTCCCCACCCCTTGAATCTGGGCTTGGCCATGGGACTTGCTTTGACCAACCGAATGTGGCAGAAGTGACCCGCTGTATGAACAAGCATCCAATAACCTACTGGAGGAATATCAATGTGGGCCAGAGACTGGCCATCCTGCCTGTGGTCCCCAAGGCCAATCAGCACTCAGCTTCCTGATGGCTGCCAGAGACACATGAGTGAGCCCCGTCAAGACCAGAAGAAGAACTGCCCAGCTGAGCCCAGCCAAATGCCCACAACTAGGTTACTAAGCTAAATGAATGGTCATTGTTTTAAACCACTCAGCTTTGAGGTGGCTTATTATGCAGCAAAAGCTAACTGATACATCTCCCCTTGTCTGTTTCATCCCTGCCACACCCCCTTCCTTACCATTACATGAATACAAGTAAATTTTGTACCTCTGACCCTTTGCACTTGCTACTCTCAATACTTAAGAGCACTCCTCACCCAGATATCCACAAATATCACTCTCTTCAGATCTCTGTCCAGCTGTGAGCCCTAAGGGAGGGCTTCCCTGCACACACTATATAGAATTGCAAACCCACCACTCCAGCCCAGCACTTCTTTGTTTCTCTGCATAGGGTTTCTCACCATCTGATATATGAAATTTACCATATATTTAACCTATTTATTTGTTTTAAATCTACCTTTCCCATTAGAATATAAGTCCCATGAGGACCGGGACTTTCTCTTGTTTTGTCATCCTTATGTCTCCAGTAACTAAGACAACGCCTGGCACATGGTAGGACTGCAATACATATTGGTTAAATGAATAAGCCAATGAGTGAATGAAACAAACTAGGAAATACAGGATAGTAATAACTACTATAGGGTGATGAGGTAGTAAGTGAGCAGGTGCTCACTTTAGATTCAGTGGCGACGGAAGGCATCACCGAGGTGGTGACATTTGAGTGGACACCTGAATAAATTCAAGTTCTAACTATACAAGGTTCAGTTTGCATGTAAGTGTCACACCAATAATGTCACTGTCCCCAGTTGCAGCTGACTCTGCTACAATGGCTGAGGGACAGTGTCCATTGATAGATCCAAAAAGCAAGGAAAAGCTTTGTACCCGTCCTGAAGTAGGTAGTTTTTCCTGTCCTCTTCATCAATTACACCATCAATATCATTATAGCTACACTATCACAGCTGCCAACAATCACATGAACCTTTCCAAGTGATTGTACTGTGCCAGGCAATGTCCAAGGTACATCATGGGCTTTACCTCATTGGTACTGTCATTACCGTCATTGTCCAGACAGAAACTAGGAGACAGAGAATATAGGTACTTTGTCCAAGGGCACAGGACTCAAAAGCAGTAGGACTGGATTTAAACACAGGCAATTTGAGCAATCCCACTCCTGGGCATATATCTAGAGAAGAACATGGTTCGAAAGGATACATGCACCCCACTGTTCATTGCAGCACTATTTACAATAGCCAGGACATGGAAGCAACCTAAATGTCATCGACAGACGAATGGATAAAGAAGATGTGGTACATATATACAGTGGAATATTACTCAGCCATTAAAAAGAATGAAATAATGCCATGTGTAGCAACATGGATGGACCTGGAGATTACCATACTAAGTGATTAAGTCAGAGAGAGAAAGACAAATATCATATGATGTGACTTATACGCAGAATCTTTTAAAAATTATACAAATGAACTTATTTACAAAACAGAAACAGACTCACAGACTTAGAGAACAACTATGGTTACCTGGAGGGAAGCGGGGGGAGGGATAGATTGGGAGTTTGGGATTGACATGTACACCTACTATATTTAAAATAGATAATCAACAAGGACCTACTGTATAGCACAAGGAACTCTGCTCAATATTCTGTAATAACCTAAATAGGAAAAGAATTCAAAAAAGAATAGATACATGTATATGTATAACTGAATCACTTTGTTGTATACCTGAAACTAACACAACATTGTTAATCAACTATGTTCCAATATAAAATAAAAATATTTTTTAAAGAGTACATTGCAGTAACACGGATGGACCTAGAGTTTATCACACTAAGAGAAGTAAGTCAGAGAAAGACAAATATCATATGATATCACTTATACATGGAATGATACAAAAAATGATACAAATGAACTTATTTACAAGACAGAAATAGACTCACAGACATAGAAAACAAATTTATGGTGACCACAGGGGAAAGTTGGGGGAGGGATAAATTAGAAGTTTGGGATTAACAGATACACACTACTATATATAAAATAGATAAACAACAAGGACCTACTCTATGGCACAGGGAACCATATTCAATATCTTATAATATCCTAAAATGAAAATGAATCTGAAAAAGAATAGAAGTATATGTAAAACAATCACTTTGCTGTACACCTGAAACTAATACAACACTGTGAATCAACTACACTTCAATAAAAAGTTGCTTTGAAAAAAATAAAGTACCTATTTACATAGAAAAAAAGTAAAAACAGGCACGTTGGCTCTGTCGCCCACACCCTTTCTCATGCACTACACACTGCCTCACGTGGATCCCGATGCCTTGCTCAGAACTTTGACAGAAAGAAACGTCGGGGCCCTGGGACCTAAGCATCATGCTTTCCCTGGGAAGCCTTGAAGCAGGCACGGGGCATGGGCCTAGAGAGAGGGAGCAGAGTCTCCCAGGAGAGAACGGAAAAGCTTCTCCACTTTCACAGTGAAAGGTGAAAGCCAGCCTTGTGCCACCTACTGACTGTTCAAGTTCCAGAACCCACGTTTGGTCAGCAATCTGAAATACCAGTGCTCATCACATATGTGATATTCACGTTTATTATCTCTTAAGAGCCCAGCAGAAATAAGTCATATTGAAGGAAAAAAAATTATGTATTTTTTCGGCCAGTTTTATTGAGATATAACTGACCTACAGCACTGTATAAGCTTCAGGTGTCCAGGATAACCATACGACTTACATACACTATGAAATAATTACAATAAGTTTAGTGAGCATCCATCATCTCATATTGACACAAAATTAAAGAAATAGTTTAAAAAATCGTGTTTCCTTGTGATGAGAACTCTTAGGGTTTACTCTCAACAACTTTCGTATGTAACATAGAGTGTTAACTATATTTATCGTGTTGTACATTACATCCCTAGTACCTTTTTATCCTATAACTGCAAGTTTTTGTCTTCTGACTGCCTTTGTTCAGTTCCCCCTCCTCCACCCTCTGCCTTTGGTAACCACAAATCTGATCTCTTTTCCTATGAGTTTGCTGGTTGGTTGGTTTTTGAAGTATAATCGACCTGCAACACTACGTTAGTCCCTGGTACACAACACAGTGATTCGATATTTCCATACATTTCAAAATGATCCCCATGGTAAGTCTAGTTACGATATGTCACCACACAAAGATATTACACAGTTATTGAATATATTCCCCACACTGTACATTTTATACCTGTGACTCATTTAGGAAAATTTTTTAAAATAAGAAGAATTATGCAAATGCCAGAAGCTCACAAAATGGCTCTCTTCTCACTGTGCCTAACAACTGCCTCGCTTTTCTATCTTACAGTGGTGGCCACGACGATTGTCCTCCATCCAGCCTGGATGCTCCATGCAGCCTTGTGACTTTCTCCCCCTCCTCTCTAGCATTCTCTCACCACACACCTCAGTGGCCCTGGCTTCCCTCTGCCTTGGTTACCCAGCGCGTCCCTTTCTAACTGCAGATTAAACCACCTGGGCAGTAAGGCGAGGAGCCTAGTACAGTGGAGGCTTGTTTGCCCCATTTCAGAATGAAGGGCACATCACCAAGAGAGAAGGCCACGGAGATGTCTGAGAAAAACCAGACCACACACGTCCATGTTCCCTGAAGAAAACACCACTGGTAAGACAAGCTCTGTTAAGCAGAAAGGCGAGTCTACGCCATCTCAGTCTTGCATGTGTTACCTACAATGAGCCATTCTTTCAGCAACTGTGCTGAGAGCCTGTAAATTCAGAGGCGCTTCCTCACGAGCTCACCTTGCCCGTTCTTGTTGAAAAGCCGCCACTCTTCACGCTCAACTCAGAAGCCACCTCCTCCAATGCAAACCTTTCCCTCTTTCAAACTCATCACTTCTTGTTTGTTCCATTTATTTCCCACATGTTATGGGCTGAATTGTGCCCCCCTAAAAATTTCCTATATTGAAGTCCTAACCCTCAGTGCCGTATTTGGAGATAGGGTCCTTATAGGTATTACCACGCATCTTAGTCCATTCAGACTGTTATGTCAAAGTACCATAGATTGGGTGGCTTTTAACAAAAGACTTTTTTTCTTACTGTTCTGAAGCCTGGAAGTCTGAGATCAGGGTGCCAGCATAATTGGTTCTGGTGAGGACCCTCCCCAGGGTGGCAGACTGCCTTCTTATCGCACCCTCACAAGGCAGAAAGAGAGCTAGACATCTCTCTGGCCTCCCTCTTCTTCCAAGGGCCATGATCTCATCATGGGGCTCCACCCTCATGACCTAATCACCTCCCAAAGGCCCCACCTCCTAATACCATCACACTGGAGACTAGATTTCAACACATGAATTTGAGAGGTATACATATATTCAGTCCATAACACCAGGTAACTGACGTAAAATAAGGTCATTAGGGTGGGCCCTGATCCAATATAACAGGTGTTCTTATAAGAAGTGGGGATTTGAAATGCAAAGAGACATATAGAGGAAAGACCATGTGAACACACAGGAGAAGTCAGCCATCTACAAGCCAAGGACAGAGGCCGGGAAGAGACCTTTCCCTCATGGCTCTCAGAAGGAGTCAATCCTGCTGACACCTTGACCTTGGACTCCTAGCCTCCAGAACTGTAAGACTATAAATTTCTGTTGTTCAAGCCAGCCAGTGTGTGGCACTCTGTTACCGCAGCCCTAGCAAACTCATACACCGTAAATGGGCTTAGGATATGTCCTGTGCTGCCTTGTCACTGAACACCTAGGGTTTTATCTTATGACCTGATTTGGTTGCCTGGTATTGTTAGAAGGTGGTGAGGATGACAAGGAATTCAAAGATGAGACTCAGTAATCTGGACAAAAATGACCCCTCTTCTTCATTAGAGAGGACAGAACCGTGAGTTGTAGGCAAACAGTTCTACACAGGATGGAGAGCTGGATCTGGAGGCCAGCATAATGGACTGAAAGTAGACGAGCAGGGAATACAAAAGCATGTTTTCTAGAAGTGGAGTCAAAACTGGAGGCATGGCCTCTTTCTCTATATGCTCCATTAATAAAGTTCGCTACGTCCCATAGGGCAGGCTGAAACATGCGACCCTACTAAGGAACCTCACATCCATTCACTTCAGTGACAGCTACAGGGAATTTGGTGTTTGAGGCATGTCCTCAGCCTGTGTCATCTCAGTTGCATAATCAAATTAAAACCCAAGGTAAGCCATGGTTTTGGAAATTCAGTCACCAATTCAGGGTAAATAATGTCTCAAGATATGAACTGAGGTTAGCCGAATGCAAATTTGTAGACATGGTGAGAACTATCAGATTTCATAAGACCTTCAAAAGGTTTGAGGCTCATGAATAAAAATGATCTGCTTTGTTCAAACGTGATTGGAAACTATCTTTACAGAAACAATGTGATAGATCTGTCTCTCTGTTTTGCATAGTAATTTTTGAAAAGGTCTGCGTAATGATGGATTTACAGCTGAGGTTCCCAAATCTTCTCGGTTCATGGAGCCCCTAGCATCACAGTAAATTTTCTCACACTGCCCCTAGGCCAAAAGAAATAGCTTACAGTTCTGTTTATGAAGTAGTCAGATCCAGACAATTTAATAAGTACTTATTTCTTAACAACTTCGCAGCCATTTGAAAAAATACTAATAATTGTCATCATTAAATGACCACAATTGCTTGTAATAGAACATGTGACCCTGCTGGGCACTGCTCAGCTTCTCAAATTTTGGACTGAGAGAAGACACTGACACCGCCACTCCCTGTTCCACATCTGTCTTCACGGGTCACTTTCACTGTATCACGGCAATCCTGAAAATCTGACTTTACCAACTATGATATCATCAAAAGGAAACTTGAAACCTGAAACCATGAATTACCTTGAGCTAGTAATTCACCCAATTCCCAACAGGCGGTGCTGTATTTTCCTTGAAAATTTACAATATCCGGTGGTATCCCCAGAAATTTCTGGGCATAAATTTCCAAGCCAGAAATTTATACCATCATTAGTTTATATCTCAAACACAACAATACACTTAGGGACAAGATTCATAATTAACAGTAGAAGATGCAAATCCACATCTTTGGATTTCTAATAATCTGTTAATCATTTCTAAGTTTTGGGCTGACTTTTCATCAGATCTGCTAGATTTGCACTGGTATGAGGAAGGCCAGCTGAGCCATGTTCTTATTTTTTGATTATGTGTGTATTATTATAATTGCCTTCAATCCAAGGTTTCTTTGCCAGAATATTTTTCAGCCTCTTGTCAGTTATGTGATGGTAAAGCGGAGTTTAAACCAAGTGTTGTCGTCTACAATATCAATCCCACAGGGTCCTGATAACGTGATATGTCACATTAAGCTGAAATGAAACTCCGGTGAGGGTGACACTGCCAACCGCTCCTTCTCTGGAACATTGCTGATAGCATATTCATGACCATCTGACGTTTGAACTGAGCACTGGCACAAAAGCCAACCTGTATATTAAACATCAGTAAAGCTGCTCTTGTGTGGACTGAGGATAATACATGTAACTGTCCTAGAACTGGGATGGCACGTGGTTCAAGTTCAATAAATCCTATTATTATCATTATCCTAGAGCCCTCAGTGCTGTGAAGTCTCCAAAATGGACCCCTGCCATGTGGCTTTTAAAGTATGAAATAACTCTCCAGCAATGGTTGAGCTGCCATGAAGAATCTAGCCCCAAGGCTGGCATCTAAGCATGGATTTGGAGCTTGTAAAAGTAGCCAAGACCTTAGGACTGTTTCATCCATGGACACCTCTCAGCTGGGGAACCCTGGCTACCCGTAAGTTCATACTGACCGCTGCTTCATAATATTATCTAAGGGATCCATGTCAAGAAATCCAGAATATGTGGCCTGGTTATGAGAAAATCTAACTACATTTGCTCTGTGAGGGACCGAAAAGTTACATAAATAAGTGGTAAGAAATTTAGTACAAATCACTTTCAAGTTCAGCTGACAAATGTCAGGAGGCGTGTGAGGTAACCTACGTTTTCTCTATGAGAAAAAAGACACAGCAAAGACATGTTGCCCCTGAAACCTGTATATACTAAGCCAATGTGATGAGAATTTTATCATGCTGATTTGTGAACATAACTTCTTGCTTGCAAATTTTTAGAAAGTGATCAGAATATGTGCTCGCTGGAAAGAATTCAGATGAATCCCTTAATTGTTTCAGTTGAGCTTCGGTGTCTTAAATAACATCACTCCAGCTAATGGTTATTGTGCAAATTAGGCACTGCAATGTGATGCAGTCAAGGAGAAATTGTTAACGAAGGACTAAAGGAGTCATCATTTTAACATAAACTATGGATGGTTGTAAGTTGGGGTGGTGGGTGGAAGGACCACATGGGGATCACTTGACATTTACAGAAAGGAAAATAAAGATAAATCACTTTCTCATCTGCATGGCACTCACCGATTCCATGAAGTCACACGCCAAGAATGTGCCATAGAAACGCCGCTAATTAACAACTAAATCATTTACAAGAAAACGTTGGCACATAGACCAATTTTTAAACATGTGAATTATTTTGTACTTTATTTCAAATTATAATACTTTGCAGCTGGAATTAAACTTAAGTTCTTAATAGCAAAGCCTCTTTAGATTGTTCTTATTGTTATAATAGCTACTTTTTTTTAATGCCCTACAGAGACATTTTATAAGCAAGAACTAAGTGCTTATAAAAATAAAAAATACGGAGACCTTCTAGATGGTGTAGGAGTAAGATGTGGAGATCACCTTCCTCTCCTTAAATACATCAGAAATACATCTACATGTGGAACAGCTCCTATAGAACACCTACTGAACGCTGGCAGAAGACCTCAGACCTCCCAAAAGGCAAGAAACTCCCCACAAACCTGGGTAGAACAAAAGAAAAAAGAATAAACAGAGACAAAAGAATAGGGACGGGACCTGCACCAGTGGGAGGGAGTCGTGAAGGAGGAAAGGTTTCCACACACTAGGAAGCCCCTTCGCGAGCGGAGACTGCGGGTGGCAGAGGGGGAAGCTTCGGAGCCGTGGAGGAGAGCGCAGCAACAGGGGTGCGGAGGGCAAAGTGGAGAGATTCCCGCACAGAGGATGGGTGCCAACCAGCACTCACCAGCCCGAGAGGCTTGTCTGCTCCCCCGCTGGGGTGGACGGGGGCTGGGAGCTGAGCCTCGGGCTTCGGAGGTCGGATCCTAGAGAGAGGACTACGGTTGGCAGCATGAACACAGCCTGAAGGGGGCTAGTGTGCCACAGCTAGCTGGGAGGGGATCCAGGAAATAGTGTAGAGCTGCCTAAGAGGCAAGAGGCCACTATTTTGGGTGCACAAGAAGAGGGGATTCAGAGCACTGCTTAAAGAAGCTCCAGAGACGGGCACGAGCCGCGGCTATCAGCGCGGACCACGGAGATGGGCATGGGACACTAAGGCTGCTGCTGCCGCCACCAAGAAGCCTGTGTGCAAGCACAGGTCACCATCCACACCTCCACTCCCGGGAGCCTGTGCAGCCCACCACCGCCAGGGTCCTGGGATCCAGGGACAACTTCCCCGGGAGAACGCACAGCGCGCCCCAGGCTGGTGCAACGTCACGCCGGCCTCTGCCGCTGCAGGCTCATCCCACATCCGCAACCCTCCCTCCCCCCAGCCTGAGTGAGGCAGAGCCCCCGAAGCAGCTGCTCGTTTAACCCCGTCCTGTCTGAGTGAAGAACAGACGCCCTCAGGCGACCTACATACAGAGGCGGGTCCAAATCCAAAGTTGAACCCTGGGAGCGGTGCAAACAAAGAAGAGAAGGAGAAATCTCTCCCAGCAGCCTCAGGAGCAGCGGATGAAATCTCCACCATCAACTTGACGTACCCTGCATCTGTGGGATACCTGAATAGACAATGAATCATCCGAAAATTGCGGTGGTGGACTTTGGGAGTAACGATATATACATTTTTTTCCTTTTTCTCTTTTTGTGAGTGTGTAGCTTTATGCTTCTTTGTGTGATTTTGCCTGTATAGCTTTGCTTTTACCATTTGTCCTAGGGTTCTGTCAGTCTTTTTTTTGTATAGTATTTAGCGCTTGTTATCAATGGTGGAATTGTTTTTTGGTTTGGTTGCTCTCTTCTTTCCTTCCTTTTTAATAATTATTTTTTATTTTAATAACTTTTTTATTTCATTTTCTTTTATTTTACTTTATTTTATTCTTTCTTTCTTTCTTTTTTGCTCCATTTTCTTCTGAGCCATGTAGCTGACAGGGTCTTGATGCTCCGGTCAGGTGTCAGGCCTGTGCCTCTGAGGTGGGAGAGCCAAGTTCAGGACACTGGTCCACCAGACACCTCCCAGCTCAACATAATATCAAGTGGCAAAAGCTCTCCCAGAGATCTCCATCTCAACGCTAAGACCCAGCTTCATTCAATGACCAGCAAGCTACAGTGCTGGACACCCCATGCCAAACAACTAGCAAGACAGGAGCACAACCCCACCCATTAGCAGGGAGGCTGCCTAAAATCATAATAAGGTCACAGACACCCCAAAACACACCATCAGACGTGGACCTGCCCACCAGAAACACAAAATCCAGCCTCATCCGCCAGAACACAGGCACTAGTCCCCTCCACCAGGAAGCCTACACAACCCACTGAACCAACCTTAGCCACTGGGAGCAGACACCAAAAACGACGGGAACTACGAACCTGCAGCCTGCGAAAAGAAGACCCCAAACACAGTAAGCTAAGCAAAATGAGAAGACAGAGAAACACACAGCAGATGAAGGAGCTAGGTAAAAACCCACCAGACCTAACAAATGAAGAGGAAATAGGTAGTCTACCTGAAAAAGAATTCAGAATAATGATACTAAAGATGATCCAAAATCTTGGAAATAGAATGGAGAAAACACAAGAAACGTTTAATAAGGACCTAGAAGAACTAAAGAGCAAACAAACAATGAGGAACAACTCAATAAATGAAATTAAAAATTCTCTAGAAGGAATCAATAGCAGAATGACTGATGCAGAAGAACGGATAAGTGACCTGTAAGATAAAACAGTGGAAATAACTACTGCAGAGCAGAATAAAGAAAAAAGAATGAAAAGAATTGAGGACAGTCTTAGAGATCTCTGGGAAAACATGAAACACGCCAACATTCTAAGTATAGGGGTCCCAGAAGAAGAGAAAAAGAAATGGACTGAGAAAATATTTGAAGAGATTATAGTTGAAAACTTCCCTAATATGGGAAAGGAAATAGTCAATCAAGTCCAGGAAGCACAGAGAGTCCAATACAGGATAAATCCAAGGAGAAACACGCCAAGACACATATTAATCAAACTATCAAAAATTAAATACAAAGAAAAAATATTAAAAGCAGCAAGGGAAAACAACAAATAACATACAAGGGAATCCGCATAAGGTTAACAGCTGATGTTTCAGCAGAAACTCTGCAAGCCAGAAGGGAGTAGCAGGACATAATTAAAGTGATGAATGGGAAAAACCTACAACCAAGATTGCTCTATCCAGCAAGGATCTCATTCAGATTCGATGGAAAATTAAAACCTTTACAGACAAGCAAAAGCTAAGAGAACTCAGCACCACCAAACTAGCTTTACAACAAATGCTAAAGGAACTTCTCTAGGCAGGAAACACAAGAGAAGGAAAAGACCTACAATAACAAACCCCAAATGATTAAGAAAATGGTAACAGGAATATACGTATTCGATAATTACCTTAAATGTAAATGGATTAAATGCTCCCACCAAAAGGCATAGACTGGCTGAATGGATACAAAAACAAGACCCACATATATGCTGTCTACCAGAGACCTACTTCAGACCTAGGGACACATACAGACTGAAAGTGAGGGGATGGAAAAAGGTATTCCATGCAAATTGAACTCAAATGAAATCTGGAGTAGCAATTCTCATATCAGACAAAATAGACTTTAAAACGAAGAGTATTACAAGAGACGAAGAAGGACACTACATAATAATCAACGGATCAATTCAAAAAGAAGATATAACAATTGTAAATATTTATGCACCCAACATAGGAGCACCTCAATACATAAGGCAAATGCTAACAGCCATAAAAGGGGAAATCGACAGTAACACAATCATAGTAGGGGACTTTAACACCCCACTTTCACCAACGGACAGATCATCCAACATGCAAATAAATAAGGAAACACAAGCTTTAAATGACACATTAAACAAGATGGACTTAATTGATATTTATAGGACATTCCATCCAAAAACAGAATACACTTTCTTCTCAAGTGCTCATGGGACATTCCGCAGGATAGATCATATCTTAGGTCACAAATTAAGCCTTAGTAAATTTAAGAAATTGAAATTGTATCAAGTTATCTTTTCAAACCACAATGCTGTGAGACTAGATACCAATTACAGGAAAAAATCTGTAAAAAATACAAACACATGGAGGCTAAACAATACACTACTTAATAACCAAGAGATCACTGAAGAAATCAGAGGAAATCAAAAAATACCTAGAAACATAAGACAATGAAAACACAACAAACCAAAGCCTATGGGATGCAGTAAAAGCAGTTATAAGAGGGAAGTTTATAGCAATACAATCCTACCTCAAGAAACAAGAAACATCTCAAATAAACAACCTATTCTTACACCTAAAGCAATTAGAGAAAGAAGAAGAACAACAAAAAAAAAAACGCCAATGTTAACAGAAGGAAAGAAATCATAAAGATCAGATCAGAAATAAATGAAAAAGAAATGAAAGAAACAATAGCAGAGATCAATAAAACTAAAAGCTGGTTCTTTGAGAAGGTAAACAAAATTGATAAACCATTAGCCAGACTCATCAAGAAAAAAAGGGAGAAGACTCAAATCAATAGAATTAGAAATGAAAAAGGAGAAGTAACAACTGACACTGCAGAAATACAAAGGATCATGAGAGATTACTACAAGCAACTATATGCCAAGAAAATGGACAACCTGGAAGAAATGGACACATTTTCAGAAAAGCATAACCTTCTGAGACTGAACCAGGAAGAAACAGAAAATATGAACAGACCATTCACAAGCACTGAAATTGAGACTGTGATTAAAAATCTTCCAACAAACAAAAGCCCAGGACCAGATGGCTTCACAGGCGAATTCTATCAAACATTTAGAGAAGAGCTAACACCTATCCTTCTCAAACTCTTCCATAATATAGCAGAGGGAGGAACACTCCCAAACGCATTCTACAAGGCCACCGTCACCCTGATACCAAAACCAGACAAAGATGTCACAGAGAAAGAAAACTACTGGCCAATATCACTGATGAACATAGATGCAAAAATCCTCCACAAAATACTGGCAAACAGAATCCAACAGCACATTAAAAGGATCATACACCATGTTCAAATGAGGTTTATCCCAGGAACGCAAGGATTCTTCAGTATCGCATATCAATCAATGTGATACACCATATTAACAAACCGAAGGGGAAAAACCATATGATCATCTCAATAAACACAGAAAAATCTTTTGACAAAATTCAACACCCATTTAGGATAAAAACCCTCCAGAAAGTAGGCATAGAGGGAACTTACCTCAACATAATAAAGGCCATATATGACAAACCCACAGCCAACATCGCTCTCAATGGTGAAAAACTGAAACCATTTCCACTAAGATCAGGAACAAGACAAGGTTGCCCATTCTCACCACTATTATTCAACATAGTTTTGGAAGTTTTAGCCACAGCAATCAGATAAGAAAAAGAAATAAAAGGAACCCAAATCAGAAAAGAAGAAGTAAAGCTGTCACTGTTTGCAGATGACATGATACTATACATAGAGAATCCTAAAGATGCTACCAGGAAACTACTAGAGCTAAAGTAGCAGGATACAAAATTAATGCACAGAAATCTCTTGCATTCCTATACACCAATGATGAAAAATCTGAAAGAGAAATTATGGAAACACCCCCCTTTACCACTGCAGCAAAAAGAATAAAATACCTAGGAATAAACCTACCTAAGGAGACAAGAGACCTGTATGCAGAAAACTATAAGACACTGATGAAAGAAATTAAAGATGATACAAATAGATGGAGAAATATACCATATTCTTGGACTGGAAGAATCAACATTTTGAAAATGACTATACTACCCAAAGCAATTTACAGATTCAGTGCAATCCCTATCAAACTACCACTGGTGTTTTTCACAGAACTAGAACAAAAAAATTCACAATTTGTATGGAAACACAAGACCCCAAACAGCCAAAGCAATCTTGAGAAAGAAAAACGGAGCTGGAGGAATCAGGCTCCCTAATTTCAGACTATACTACAAAGCTACAATAATCAAGACAGTATGGTAGTGTCACAAAAAGAGAAATATAGATCAATGGAACAGGATAGAAAGCCCAGAGATAAACCCACGCACATATGGTCACCTTATTTTTGATCAAAGAGGCAAGAATATACAATGGGGAAAAGACAGTCTCTTCAATAAGTGGTGCTGGGAGAACTGGACAGCTACATGTAAAAGAATGAAATTAGAACACTCCCTAACACCATACACAAAAATAAACTCAAAATGGATTCAAGACCTAAATGTAAGGCCAGACACTATCAAACTCTTAGAGGAAAACATAGGAAGAACACTCTGACATAAATTAGAGCAAGATCCTTTTTGACCCACCTCCCAGAGAAATGGAAAGAAAAACAAAAATAAACAAATGGGACCTAATGAAATGTAAAAGCTTTTTCACAGCAAAGGAAACCATAAACAAGATGAAAAGATAACCCTCAGAATGGGAGAAAATATTTGCAAACGAAGCAGCTGACAAAGGATTAATCTCCAAAATTTACAAGCGGCTCATGCTGTTCAGTATCAAAAAAACAAACAACCCAATCCAAAAATGGTCAGAAGACCTAAACAGACATTTATCCAAAGAAGATATACAGACAGCCAACAAACACATGTAAGAATGCTTAACATCACTAATCATTAGAGAAATGCAAATCAAAAGCACAATGAGGTATCACCTCACACCAGTCAGAATGGCCATCATCAAAAAATCTACAAACAATACATGCTGGAGAGGGTATGGAGAAAAGGGAACCCTCCTGTATTGTTGGTAGGAATGTAAATTGATACAGCCACTATGGAGGTTCCTCAGAAAACTAAAAATAGAACTACCATACGACCCAGCAATCCCACTACTAGGCATATACCCTGAGAAAACCATAATTTAAAAAGAGTCTTGTACCACAATGTTTAATGCAGCTCTATTTACAATAGCCAGGACCAGTAAGCAACTTAAATGTCCATCGACAGATGAATGAAGAAAGAAGATGTGGCACATATATACAATGGAATATTACTTAGCCATAAAAAGAAACAAAATTGAGTTATTTGTAGTGAGGTGGATGGATACAGTCTGTCATACAGAGTGAAGTAAGTCATAAAGAGAAAAACAAATACCATATGCTAACCCATATACATAGAATCTAAAAAAAAAAAAAAGGTTATGAAGAACCTAAGGGCATAAAGCAGAAACTAACACACCATTGTGAAGCAATTATACTCCAATAAAGATGTTAAAAAAAAAAAAAAAGAACCTAAGTGCAGGACAGGAATAAGGACACAGATGTAGAGAATGGACCTGAGGACACGGGGAGGGGGAATGGTAAGCTGGGATGAAGTGATAGAGTGGCATGGACAGATATACACTGCCAAATGTAAAACAGATAGCTAGTGGGAAGCAGCCACATAGCACAGGGAGATCAGCTTGGTGCTTTTTGACCACCTAGACGGGTGGGATAGGTGGGGCGGGATAGGCAGCATAGGAGGGAGACACAAGAGGGAGGAGATATGGGAATATATGTATATGTATAGCTGATTCACTTTGTTATAAAGCAGAAACTAATACACCATTGTAAAGCAATTATACTCCAATAAAGATATTTTTTAAAAATAAATAAATAAATAAAAGCCTTTGGCAGAATTTTCCTGAAAAGAAAAAGAGAAAAATATTAGCATTACATGATGGTCCTATATTTCTTAGGGCAAGAAAAGCTAAATGATATATTCTTCCTCTGGACCTCTCTTTGGTTCTAAATATTTGGTTTCGAATATTTCAAGAGTCTCATATAATGGGACATGTAGAATTAAGATTCTAATTGCAGAGTTAAGATTCTAATAAGTACTGACATTAAATCAATTCACCATATTAACTGCTCAGCATAATACTGTTTGTTCTAACCTTAAGATATGACATCTTCAGAAGTCCTGCTTTGATAAGCATCTACTTTTAATGGCCATGGACGATTTATATGGAGTTAAATTAATAACTTGATTAAAGCACTAAAAATTGGGGGCATATTTTTGAAGAGTTGTAAATCTTTAATAACAACATAAATCTACCTACTTACATCATCTCGACTCAATCAAAAAAATAAAAAATAAAAAGCATCTCCCACGGTTCTTCCAAAAATGAATGGTGGAGATAATTAAAGTCGCATATAATTAAATAATTAGATAATTAAAGTAGCATATCTAGAGTAACTAGTTAAACATTCAGGTTTCACAGGGTATGGTGGAAATCCCTAGAATAACAAGAATTAATGGATATGCAATCATGGGGGCTGAGTATTCAATTAACTTGGGCTAAGGAGTTCCACTCACTCTAAGTTACATTCATCGTTGGGATTCAGGCACAGAACACAGACTGTCAAAACTCTTCAAAATCCTGCCTTTCTTTGCATTCAGGGTGGAGCCATGTAACTAAGTGGTCAAGAGGATATGAGTGGCGAGATGTCAGCCATTCCAGGCCTGGCCATAATATCATCTTATGTGATCCCCCCTCTATCTTCCTTCTTCTCTGGATCCTGGAGGCCCCGTGTTGCAAACGGTTTATCTACAAGACAGAAGGCACTTGACCCATCTTGGACTGGAACATGAGCAGGCAGTTCTCTTTGGGTTAAGTCACTGAGATTTGGGGGTTTGACCCACATCAAAACCTAACCTCATTTGATTAATACGAGGCATGTCTGGGCAGGTCTGGTGAAGTGCCTGGGTCAATGTAGGAGAAGTTTACTTGCCTGAGTAACCAGTCCCCTGGATGAGGACTCAAGCACCACAATTACAATCTTCATTGCTCTGCAGAGAAGAGGGACTATTCTGAGTGTGGCAAGGCATCTGTTTTGCAGATTTCTACTCTGACCCAGCTCCTAGGACCCATGTCTAGTGCAGTGTGGGAGAGGGGAGGGGAAGGAAAAGCTATGTGCCAAATACTCTTAGTTTGGGCCTCCACATCTCAATTCTGTCTTTTCCTGCTCTGTTCTTATGAAACCATCACATTAGCTCCCCTGCCCTCTGGCTTCAGGTTGGATGCAGCTACGGGAGGAGCCTGCAGGAGGTCAGAGGGAGGGAGGAGAGTGAAGTCGGGGTATCTGCTCCCCCTGCTTTTCCTTACCTGACAATGAACGTGGCAGTGGCTACATTCTTCTAACCTCAGCTCACCTCCTCTTCCACTGCCAAACCTCTGAACAGTCTCCAGGAAGCCTCCACCTGCCCCTTCACACCCTAGGTGTCCACCATCTCTTGTTGGTTCTCTTAACCCTGCTCACAGCATCTACAAGACACATCCAGTGATCCATCTGTTTCCTACCAGGGCTGATGCAGGCCACGTGTAATTTAAAAAGCTAAAACTATCTTTATTGAAATTTCTGTAAGATGCCAAGACACAGGCAGTATTATCAGGTGAAGTGTAACCGAACAAAGGAAGTGAGGTGTTCCCCCGTTCTGACTCAAGGCAAGTGCAGCTGGGCTATTTGCAGGCTCCCAGAAACCCACAGGTACATGAGGGCCCTAGTGAGTGAGTTGGCAGCCTCACAGCTCTGGTTGGAGGGACCCACAGGGACCACACCAGTCTGCAGGCAGCTCAAACATGGGCCCAAGAGGTTGCGGCTGGGTACTTCCAGGCAGCTTTGCAAATTGCTGAACAACTACTAACTGCCAAGGCGTACTCAAGCCCACTGAAATGACCCCTGGGGATGCCCAGGAATATTCCGGAAAGGGTCTGAAGCTGTTCAGGGTCCCTCTAGAGGAAGGAATGGCAAGAACCAGAGAAATAGAATTTAATGCTCTTGAAGTCACCAGCTATGTAATTCTATACTGACGTGGCCTGGGGAGATAATCTTTCTTAGAGAAGGTGGTGTAGGAAAAGTCTCTGAGTATAGAATGTGCCCTAACAAAAGAAATAACATCCTTGGAATGAATTTTAGAGTTTACCAGTCATGTACTAAACTCTGTGTGTGTGTGTGTGTGTGTGTGTGTGTGTGTGTGTGTGTGTAAAACCACGACTTCAAATGTGTCTTTCAGAGTCCATAAGAAAACATCCAATATTCCAAAATTTAGGGGAAAAATGTGAGTGAGCTTGACCATCTGTTCATGCAAGTAACTCATAAAACACCAATTCCAGATGTATATTTAAACCTTAGACATTCATTTACTCTGCCCTTTTGTGCCTAGTTGTTTTCATTTCCCAAAATGTCTCTTTTATTTTGTACATAAGACCACTCCCCTTTCAACATTTATGTTTATGCAAAGAAGTCCCATTAACCCTTGATTAGTAAGGGTTGATTAAAAGACAAGCTTACAGATAAATGTCTCTAATTTTAGTATCATAATTCAGTCCTTCATGTGGCAACTCAGAACTTATCAACTGTTAATCATAGTTCATGCAATTGGCACAATTGACATGTAACTGACATGAGCTGCTATGCTGCTGCTTACCCTGGAGTAATACTTTTTCTCATTTCTGAAAAGCCAGATGTCTTACAAATAAAACAGTAAATGTTTGACCATCCAAAGACATTTGTAGATATTTAAAGCTGGGGAATGGCTGGGAATGTTTTCTATCATTTTTTTTTTTTTTTTTGCGGTACGCGGGCCTCTCACTGTTGTGGCCTCTCCCGTTGCGGAGCACAGGCTCCGGACGCGCAGGCTCAGCGGCCATGGCTCACGGGCCCAGCCGCTCCATGGCATGTGGGATCTTCCCGGACCGGGGCACAAACCAGTGTCCCCTGCATCGGCAGGCGGACTCGCAACCACTGCGCCACCAGGGAAGCCCTATCAGTGTTTTTTGACTATATTTTCTTGGCATTGCTTAGGAAATGCTTTTTCTAGCATATAGTTTGTGCCCTTCATTTTTTTCTATAAAGCAATGTACTAGAACAAACAATTTTTAAAGTCACAGTTTACAATGGAAAAATTTCCTTACTTTTCAGACAAGTGTTTTATATGAAACAGCTATGCCAAATTTAACTTTATTTAATATAAAGATGTCCAAATAGAGATATTTAAAATATTTATTTTAGGGTTATTTTACATTCCTATTATACTTTAAGTAAATTATTTTTCAAACAACTTGCTGACTGAACAATACTTTATTTCTACACTGAGTTTCAGTGATTCCAAAAAAGACTGTATAAAAGTTAGCTGTAGAATTAAGTAAGGTATTATTAATACAGTACCATTCTTGAGTTTGTTTTCAGGTGTTTCAATAGAGAAATAGTAATTTTCAATTGACATTCATCGCAGTAAGTTACATAATTGTTTTGTTTGAGGTCATTTTATGCCACTTGTCCCAACTTAATTTTGCCCTCACATGGCACTGGGACTATGTTACTGGAGTGAGGAATGCCTATTAGTGAGACAAGGACCAAAAGAAAAATAAATCAAAATGAAAAAAAAAAAGAGAATGCAGTCAAATTTGTGCTATGAAATACAAAGAGGATGAAATTTCCATGTTTTCCCTTTCTTAGCATTTCAAGATATATTTCCTAGGAAATTAATAAAGACAAAATATTTCATCAGTTACAGAGAAAATGAGATATTTATTGCCCTTAAGACTTTACCTAACTGAATTATGTAAATATAGGTAAAATATCAATTTAGTAAATTCAATAATTATATCCAGATTCAATTTTGGAAATTTGGTCCACCTCTCAGCTAATAATTCATATTAACTGCTGTACTGATGGAAGCACCATCAATTCTAGGTGATAGACGCACACGTATTATAGGTGTGTTCACATTTTTACTAACCATTTGTTAAACGTTGGTCAATGTTTCTAACCAATGAAGATCATGAGCTCTTCAAAAAGACTGTGTGTACAGACCTTGAACTTGAATACTTCTGCTATGCTAAATACACTCAAAAATTAGGATATTGTGACACAAAATACTGTTCTGATGATATCTGGGCTTTATAAACATAGTTTTGCTGTTTTCCAGACTTCTGTAGAGCTGTGGGATGTTACAGAACAAAATCAGTGCAGGGTGCCACTCACTGGAAGACTACTCACTCTTTGGAAAATAAAACATCCTTGGTTCTGGTAACAAACAAACAAACAAAAATATGGAGATTGGCTCAAGATGGTGGAGTAGAAGGACATGCTCTCACTCCTTCTTTTGAGAACACTGATATCACAACTAACTGCCGAACAAACATCGACAGGAAGACACTGGAACTCACCAAAAAAGATACCCCACATGCAAAGACAAAGGAGAAGCTGCAATGAGATGGCAGGAGGGGCGCTATCACAATAAAATCAAATCCCATAACTTCCAGGTGGGTGACTCACAAACTGGAGAAAACTTATACCACAGAAGTCCACCCACTGGAGTGAAGGTTCTAAGCCACACATAACGCTTCCCAACCTGGGGATCTGGCAATGGGAGGAGGAATTCATAGAGAATCAGACTTGGAAGGCTAGTGGGATTTGACTTCAGGACTTTGGCAGCACTGGGGGAAACAGAGACTCCACTCTTGGAGGGCACACACAAAGTAGTGTGTGCATTGGGACCCAGGGCAAGGAGCAGTGACCTCATAGGAGACTGAACCAGACCTACCTGCTAGTGTTGGAGGGCCTCCTGCAGAGGCAGGGGGCAGCTGTGGCTCACCAGGGGACAAGGACACTGGCAGCACAAGTTCTGGGAAGTACTCCTTGGTGTGAGCCCTCCCAGAGTCCGCCATTAGCCCCACCAAAGAGCCCGGGAAGGCTCCAGTGTTGGGTTGCCTCAGCCCAAACAACCAAAAGGGAGGGAACCCAGCCAGGCCCATCAGCAGACAAGCGGATTAAAGTTTTACTGAGCTCTGCCCACCAGAGCAACAGCCAGCTCTACCCACCACCAGTACCTCCCATCAGGAAACTTCCACAAGCCTCTTAGATAGCTTCATCCACCATAGGGCAGACAGCAGAAGCAAGAAATGCTACAATCCTGCAGCCTGTGGAACAAAAACCACATTCACAGAAAGGTAGACAAGATGAAAAGGCAGAGGGCTATGTACCAGATGAAGGAACAAGACAAAACCCCAGAAAAACAACTAAATCAAATACAGATATGCAACCTTCCAGAAAAAGAATTCAGAATAACGATAGTAAAGATGATCCAGGGCCTCGGAAAAAGAATGGAGGCAAATATCGAGAAGATGCAAGAAATGTTTAACAAAGATCTAGAAGAATTAAAGAACAAAAAAACAGAAAAAAACAATACAATAACTGAAGTGAAAAATACACTAGAAGGAATCAATAGCAGAATAACTGAGGCAGAAGAACGGATAAGTGACCTGGAAGACAGAATGGTGGAATTCACTGCTGCAAAAAGAATAAAGAAAAAGAATGAAAAGAAGTGAAGACAGCCTAAGAGACCTCTGGGACAACACTAAACGCAACAACATTCACATTACAGGAGTCAGAGAAGAAGAGAGAGAGAAAGGACCGGAGAAAATATTTGAAGAGATTATAGTCAAAAACTTCCCTAACATGGGAAAGGAAATAGCCACCCAAGTCCAGGAAGCGCAGAGAGTCTCATACAGGATGAACCCAAGGAGAAACACACCGAGACACATAGTAACCAAATTGGCAAAAATTTAAGACAAAGAAAAATTACTGAAAGCAGCAAGGAAAAAATGACAAATAACATACAAGCGAACTCCCATTAGGTTAACAGCTGATTTCTCAGCAGACACTCTACAAGCCAGAAGGGAGTGGCATGATATACTTAAAGTGATGAAAGGAAAGAACCTACAACCAAGATTACTCTACCTGGCAAGGATTACATTCAGATTCGATGGAGAAATCAAAAGCTTTACAGACAAGCAAAAGGTAAGAGAACTCAGCACCACCAAACCAGCTCTACAACAAATGCTAAATGAATGTCTCTAAGTGGGAAACACAAGAGATGAAAAGGACCTACAAAAACAAACCCAAAACAATTAATAAAATGGTCATACGAACATACATATTGATAATTACCTTAAACTGAATGGATTAAATGCTCCAACCAAAAGACACAGGCTTGCTGAATGGATACAAAAACAAGACCCATATATATGCTGTCTACAAGAGACCCACTCCAGACCTAGGGACACATACAGACTGAAAGTGAGGGGATGGAAAAAGATATAACATGAAAATGGAAATCAAAAGAAAGCTGGAGTACCAATACTCATATCAGATAAAATAGACTTTAAAATAAAGAATGTTACAAGAGACAAGGAAGGACACTACATAATGATCAAGAGATCAATCCCAGAAGAAGATATAACATTTATAAATATATATGCACCCAACATAGGAACACCTCAATACATAAGGCAACTGCTAACAGCTATAAAACAGGAAATCGACAGTACCACAATAAGAGCGGGGGACTTTAACACCTCATTTACACCAATGGACAGATCATCCAAAATGAAAATAAATAAGGAAACAGAAGCTTTAAATGACACAATAGACCAGATAGATTTTATTGATAATTATAGGACATTCCATCTAAAAACAGCAGATTACACTTTCTACTCAAGTGCGTACGGAACATTCTCCAGAATAGATCACATCTTGGGACACAAATCAAGCCTCAGTAAATTTAGGAAAACTGAAATCATATGAAGCATCTTTTCGACCACAACACTATGAGATTATAAATCAATTACAGGGGGAAAAAACATAAAAAACACAAACACGTGGAGGCTAAACAATACATTACTAACCAACCAAGAGATCACTGAAGAAATCAAAGAGGAAATCAAAAAATACCTAGAGACAAATGATGATGAAAAGACGATGATCCAAAACCTATGGGATGCAGCAAAAGCAGTTCTAAGAGGGAAGTTTATAGCTATACAAGCCTACCTCAAGAAGCAAGAAAAATCTCAAATAAACAATCTAACCCTACACCTAAAGGAACTAGAGAAAGAAGAGCAAACAAAACCCAGAGTTAGCAGAAGGAAAGAAATCATAAAGATCAGAGCAGAAATAAATGAAATAGAAACAAAGAAAACAATAGCAAAGATCAATAAAACTAAAAGCTGGTTCTTTGGGGAGATAAACAAAATTGACAAACGATTAGCCAACTCATCAAGAAAAAGAGGGAGAGGACTCAAATCAATAAAATTAGAAATGAAAAAGGAGAAGTTACAATGGACACTCAGAAATACAAAGCATCCTAAGAGACTACTACAAGCAATTCTATGCCAATAAGATGGACAACCTGGAAGAAATGGACAAATTCTTAGAAAGGTATAACATTCCAAGACTGAACCAGGAAGAAATAGAAAATATGAACAGACCAATCACAAGTAATGAAATTGAAACTGTGATTAAAAACCTTCCAACAAACAAAAGTCCAGGACCAGATGGCTTCACAGGTGAATTCTATCAAACATTTAGAGAAGAGCTAACACCCATCCTTCTCAAACTCTTCCAAAAAATTGCTGAGGAAAGACAACTCCCAAACTCATTCTACAAGGCCACAATCACCCTGATACAAAAACCAGACAAAGATACTACAAAAAAAGAAAATTACAGACCAATATCACTGATGAATATAGATGCAAAAATACACAACAAAACACTAGCAAACAGAACCCAACAACACATTAAAAGGATCATACACCATGATCAAGTGGGATTTATCCTAAAGATGCAAGGATTCTTCAATATACGCAAATCAATCAACGTGATACATCATATTAACAAATTGAAGAAGAAAAACCATATGATCATCTCAATAGATGCAGAAAAAGCTTTTGACAAAATTCAACGCCCATTTAGGATAAAAACTCTCCAGAAAGTGGACACAGAGGGAACCTACTTCAACATAATAAAGGCCATCTACGACAAACTCACTGCCAACATCGTTCTCAATTGTGAAAAACTGAAAGCATTTCCTCTAAGATAAGGAACAAGACAAGGATGTCCACTCTCACCACTATTATTCAACATAGTTTTGGAAGTCCTAGCCACGACAATCAGGGAAGAAAAAGATATAAAAGGAATACAAATTGGAAAAGAAGAAGTAGGACTGTCACTGTTTGCAGATGATATGATACTATACATAGGGAATCCTAAAGAGGCCACCAGAAAACTACTAGAGCTAATCAATGAATATGGTAAAGTTTCAGTATACAAAATTAATGCACAAAACTCTTTTGCATTCCTATACATTAATGATGAAAAACCTGAAAGAGAAATTAAGGAAAAAACACTCCCATTTACCACTGCAACAAGAAGAATAAAATACCTAAGAATAAACCTACCGAGGGAGACAAAAAACCTGTATGCAGAAAACTATAAGACACTGATGAAAGAAATTAAAGATGATACCAACAGATGGAGAGATATACCATGTTCTTGGATTGGAAGAATCAACATTGTGAAAATGACTCTACTACCCAAAGCAATCTACAGATTCAATGCAATCCCTATCAAATTACCAGTGGCATTTTTTACAGAACTAGAACAAAAAAATCTTAAAATTTGTATGGAGACACAAAAGACCCCGAATAGCCAAAGCAGTTTTGAGGGAAAAAATTGGAGCTGGAGGAAACAGACTCCCTGACTTCAGACTATACTACAAAGCTACAGTAATCAAGACAATATGGTACTGGCACAAAAACAGAAATATAGATCAATGGAACAGGATAGAAAGCCCAGAGGTAAAACCATGCACCTATGGTCAACTAATCTATGACAAAGGAGGCAAGGACATACAATGGGGAAAAGACAGTCTCTTCAATAAGTGGTGCTGGGAGAACTGGACAGCTACATGTAAAAGAATGAAATTAGAACACTCCCTAAAACCATACACAAAAATAAACTCAAAATGGATTAGAGACCTAAATGTAAGACTGGGCACTATAAAACTCTTAGAGGAAAACATAGGAAGAACACTCTTTGATATAAATCACAGCATGATCTTTTTTGATCCACCTACTAGAGAAATGGAAATAAAAACAAAAATAAACAAATGGGACCTAATGAAATGTAAAAGCTTTTGCACAGCAAAGGAAACAAACCATAAACAAGACGAAAAGACAACCCTCAGAGTGGGAGAAAATATTTGCAAATGAATCATCAGACAAAGGATTAATCTCCAAAATATATAAACAGCTCATGCAACTCAATATTAAAGAAACAACCAACCCAATCCAAAAATGGGCAGAAGACCTAAATAGACATTTCTCCAAAGAAGATATACAGATGACCAAGAAGCACATGAAAAGCTGCTCAACGTCACTAATGATTAGAGAAATGCAAATCAAAACTACAATCAGGTATCATCTCACACCAGTTAGAATGGGCATCATCAGCGAATCTACAAACAACAAATGCTGGAGAGGGTGTGGAGCAAAGAGGACCCTCTTGCACTGTTTGTGGGAATGTAAATTGATACAGCCACTATGGAGAACAGTATGGAGGTTCCTTAAAGAACTAAAAATAGAATTACCATATGACCCAGCAATCCCACTACTGGGCATATACCCAGAGAAAACCATAATTCCAAAAGACACATGCATCCCAATGTTCATTGCAGCACTATTTACAATAGCCAGGTCACAGAAACAACCTAAATGCCCATTGACAGACGAATGGATAAAGAAGATATGGTACATATATACAATGGAATATTACTCAGTCATGAAAAGGAACGAAATTGGGTCATTTGTAGTGACGTGGATGGATTTAGAGACTATCATACAGAGTGAAGTAAATCAGAAAGAGAAAAACAAATATCCTATATTAACACATATATGTGGAACCTAGAAAATGGTACAGATGAACCAGTTTGCAGAGCAGAAACTGAGACACAGATGTAGAGAACAAACGTACGGACACCAAGGGGGGAAAGCGGCAGAGGGGTGGGGGTGGTGGTGGGATGAATTGGGAGATTGGGATTGACATGTATACACTGATGTGTATAAAATGGATAATTAATAAGAAAATAAACAAACAAATAAATAAATAAACATTAAGAAAAAATCTGATGATGACATACATTAAAGGGATAGACATAAAAGGGCAAAAGGCAATAACAATTTCATAGATGAAAACAACTGAGAAGGCATTATTAAACAAAGTCAGAGTGCTCAAAATATACTTCTAATTTGTCATTACTGAGGTAGAAGACAATTGTCATCACTCGCACATCAAACCAGTAACGCTGTCAAAGATCCAACCATAATCTGACAGTCTAACTCCAGATGTGTTTACATAATAGGCACTACATTTTCCATTCTTACTGAAATTAGTTCACTTCCTAAATCTTTTTCCATCTCACAAAATTTATTGTGCTCTCTATGTCTGAAGGCTCATGTTAATTTACCAGGCAAATATGATCTAATGGGATCCTTCATTTTAAATAGATGAAATAATGGTGAATATTTACACATGCTTTAGATATGCATTTTAAAGCCAGCAGTAGCTTGACTCCTCCATTTAACAGAGGAAAGCCTGGAGAACTAGGATAGAAGGACAGGCTCAACTAACACGGACGCACATGTAATATTAAGGCAAGTGCTGCAACAGTGAAACATAATTCTTTTTTAAAAAGTTCCAAACTCTAATCCTAATGGCAATAACTCATTACTTTGTAAGGAAGAAACCAAACAATCATTATGAAAGAAATAGCAGGCAGTAATGTAGTTTAATTCACAAGCAGTAATATAATCCCAGTAGAATTACCTTTTGTGTAGAAATAGAAGCAGAAAATAGTAAATTACAATTTGTTACTTATGATTTTCTAGACAACCAGAAATAGATTCTGGAAATATTTTCGATTTTGAAATATAGAAAATATAGAAAATTGTAATTATACCAGGACAAATGTGAAAAAGTTTTGGACCCTGGTAGTAGAAAGAAAAGAAAATACAATCTAAAATAAAATATGTTATCAGCAAAGTAGTGTAAAGAGCTGGGGGGAAAATAAAGGATAAAAAGGCAGTGGATTGATGGGACCTGGATCTGATTTCCCATTCTGGAATCATGAATGAATCATTCCTACCCCTCTGGGGCTCAGTTTCTTCCAGTTAAACCTGATGATCTCTTAGATCCCTTTCAG
Source organism: Grampus griseus (assembly GCF_964374135.1). Classification (NCBI taxonomy): domain Eukaryota; kingdom Metazoa; phylum Chordata; class Mammalia; order Artiodactyla; family Delphinidae; genus Grampus; species Grampus griseus. The sequence goes on from NC_139019.1 coordinate 13,619,699, forward strand.
CTCAAATATTCTGGGAACACTGCCATCTCGCAAAGAACAGCTTAAACAGAAAGATCACTTTACTTTGTGCTTAGGAGCTGAAATACATGTCCTTTTTTTAATCTAAATACCTACTCAGTTCTCTCTTCTGCCAGCTCTTGATGTGAGGTATTAAATAGTGGTGATGTGGCATTTAAAAGGGAGACACAATAATCAAGTCACAGATGCTCTGAGGTAAGGTAAGGTTCACCCACATAGAAAGAACAGAAAAGAAAAGCAGAGAGGAAGCCAATGACTTCGGCCCAAGAGTGTAGTCCAGAGCCAGCTATGGAGGATTCCTTTCATCTCTGATCCATGGCCCCAGGGCAAGAGCTCAAAGCATCCCCAGCTGTGGCAGGACAATGTGGCAAGGGCAGCCCTTCCTCTTACCTTTAAAGCAGAGCAGCTGCCATGTTCAGAACCAAGCGTAATAACGTGAGTTATTCTCAAGGTGTTTAAATGGCTTAAGAGCAAAGAGGAAATAATTATCTGGCTGAGAAAGAGAAGGTATAAAGTATAATGAGCACCATTCTGAATATGTTCCTTTTGGTCTGTTCTTACCAGCCTCAGGCCACTGAAGTGTGTCCTATCAGTCCAACTTAGTACCTATTTCAGGGCTCCATTTCTTGCTGGTCTGGAAGCTTCCATTTTGCATCCACCTTTGGCTTCTTCCTCCCTAACATGGTCCTCATAACCCCCCTATAGTGTCTGGACTGCCAGGACCAATGATGTTTAATGATGGAAAGTTTGTACAGTCCTCCATGGTATCTGCAGGGGATTGGTTCCCGGACCAAAATCTGTGCATGGTCAAGTCCCATAGACAGCTTTCTGTATCTGAGGTTCTGCATCTGTTCATTCAACCAACTTTGGATGTGTAGTACTGTAATATGAAAAAAAAATCCATGTATAAGTGGATGTATGCAGTTCAAACCCATGTTGTTCAAGGGTCAACAGTACATGGAAATTTAGTTCTATATGGAGAGCTTTTTACAAGCAAGGTAATAAGATATGGAAAAAGTTTCAGTAACAGGCAAATGAAGGGTTGCATTTGGATTTGGATGATTTATATTTAAAGTGTCAGAGAACAAGATGTGTGGAGTGTTAGCCTGGAGACCAAAAATAAGAAAGCTGACGTTTTATTAAAGGAACCCAAAGAACATTTTAGAAGACTTCTTGGAAGCCTCAGAAGTATAAAAGAAGCAATGCCTATAAGAACTAGAAGCAGAAAATAACAAGGAAAGAAAATCCTCAGATGAAAAGTCAACAGGAACAAATAGAAACACAACTTACCAAGACAGAGGTAAAGATAAATAATTGCAAGGAAATAAAAACACATAATAGGCAAATCAAAATTCACATTGGAGTAAGCAACTGACATCAACACAAGGAATAGGAATAGATACAATAATCAAAGACATACTGAAGAAAATCTCCTTGCACTTAAAAAAAAAGAGTAAAATTAATTAATTTTAAAATGTCTCTTAGATACACCCTAGAAAAATCTTTGAAACAAAAGGATGAGGAAATACCCTAAAAGAATCCAGTGAAAAAACAAAAACAAAAAACAAACAAACAAAAACCAAACTAGTCACCTACTGTGGAAAATTAAAAGAATGTCCACAATTATCCCCTCCTCCCTTTACCCATGCCTTTTGCAATGCATTTTGCAATTCCTCCCGTTGAGAGGTGGAGGCTATTTCTCCACTCCTTGAATCTGGTCTGGTTCTGTGACTTGTTTTTGCCAATAAATGTATCAGAAATAGCTGTGTACCAGTTCCAAGCCTTTTTGGAACCCTACCATTTGAACAAGCCAAGCTAGCTTGCTGAAGAAGAAAGAACTGAGTTGCCCTAGCTTAGGCCATCAGGATTCAGCCAGCCTGCCATTGCCCAAAATGCAAGAGATTTTGGCTAAGATCAGCAGAAACAACTCCCTCCCTCACAGCTGACTGCAGAGGCATGAGACACGCCAGTCAAGACCAGAAGACCACATAGACTGCCCAAAGGCTAATAAACAATGACAAAGGATTATTGTTGTAAGACACTGAGTTTGGGAAATTTTTTGTTACACAGTGCTAGCTAACTAATTTACCTAAATAGGAACAAAAAATCGTCACATGCACACACACGCACCCACATATTCATACACATATATTTGTAAAAATATGAAAAATCTTGAAACATTTGAAATGCCTTCAAAGGATATAGGCAAAACTTTATACATCAACAGACAACTGGGCAAAGAATCTCTTTAGACAATTTACAGAAAAAATACAAATGGCTAATAAATATCACAGTTTACACAATTCCATAGATGAAAGAAAGAAAAATTAAAGCAAAGAAATGCCAGTTTTCCATTTCCTATATTAAATTGACAACAAAATTTAAAACTCATAAGGCTACATGCTGAGGTTGGCATGGGAAGGCAACCACTCAAAACACATTCCTGGTGAGAATGTAAAGTGGTAATGGCCATTCTCATGACTAATCTCATATTTTGAGCCTGAAAAATGCTCATGCTTATGTTATATTTCTGTACATGTAGTACTTCGCAATAAAACACTTAAACAAACAAGCAAATTGGCACCGAAAAAAAATCCTCACGCTCTTCCACTTATTAATTCTACATCTCGGACATTATCTTAATAAAAGAGTTATAAATATGGACAAAATCTGGTAATACAAGACCTTGTATTACCAGTAAGGGAGTGACTGACTAAATTCTGGTATAGCCTTATCATTTAAAAGTATGCAGCCATTACAAAAACTATAAATAAAGAATATTTACCAAAATGAGATAACATAGCAATACAAAGAGAAAAAATACTAAATTTTAGGTATTTAAATCATGACTAAAGTTTAATAAAATTATGTGTGTATATATACTTAAGACCAGAAGGAAACACAAAATCATGCTAAGTAAACTTTGTACCTGTAGGAGTATGATTATGGGTGATATTACACACACACACTCACATACACAGAGTTTTCAAATGTCCTACAGTAAGCATACATTAATTTTATAAATGCAACCAATAAATTCACTTTTTAAACAATTAGTTATATAGCAACCTAAGTGCCCATCAATAAACGAATGGATAAAGAGGTGGGGGGTGAGAGGAGGGAGAATTAGATGAAGGTGGTCAAAAGGTACAAACTTCCAGTCATAAGATAAGTAAGTAGCAGGGATGTAATGCACAGCATGATAAATATAATCAACACTGCTGTGTTCTACAGGAAAGCTGTTAAGAGAGGAAATCCTAAGAGCTCTCATCACAAGGGAAAAATATGTTTTCTATTTTTCAAATTTTGCATCTATATGAGATGATGGATGTTCACCAAACTCACCGTGGTCATCAGTTCATGATGTACGTGAGTCCAATCATTATGCTCTACACCTTAAACTCATACAGTGCTGTATGTCAATAATAAAACTGGAAGAAAAAAACAATTGTTATAGGTTTGGATGAATTTTTGAAGTCAATTCCTGGCCCAGTACATTTTACAATCTCTTCATTGGTCACTACACAGTGGCACAGTATATAAACTTAATAACTTTGGATCTTTCACCAAACCAGAAGACTTTATGAATTCAGAATGACATTGTTAAATGCTGAAGTGATTGGAAACGAACAGGATGAGATCCAAAAGGGACGTCTGCTGGGTCATTTACAGAGGATGCACTAATTACACAATGCAATACAGAGAGTGAGTGCAGGTGTATCTAATACAGATCCAGGAGTTGGTGGACCAGAAGCTGAATGGATGTGAATTAGAAAGCTGTATGTAAAATCAAGTACGTTATTGAAAACTACATCAAAACTACAATAAAACATGAGATTAATTCCTCCCCACCCTACTGACCATATATAGTCTTTATATCATCTATAGTTTTTTGGATCCAGAGTTTAAAAAAGAAAAGTTTAAAGGAAAACATTATATAATACTATCTCTTCAGGTAGAGATCATGTAGCCCAAAGGGAACACTATTGAAAAGTTTAGAAGTCTTAGGATAGGTGAAAGCTGCCAGTGACCAGGTGGTCTCCATGTCTACTGAGAAAACGCCCCCAACGACATGACAGTTACAGCCACATTTTTATTTGGCTGTAAAAGATGTGGGAAAAGATATCAAAAACAATAAGAATGAAGGAGGGGAGGGAAGGAGAGCGTGGGAGGTGTGTGGTTGGGGGAGGGGGTGGGCAGAGAAAAGGAGGGAAAGAGGAGGAACAAACTGTGAAAGGTCTTCAATAGGAAGACAGGTGCCCCTCTAAAAAGACAGAGAGAAGGTAGACCTGGGTTTGAATCCTAGCCAGTCCTGTCTCTTACTATGCCTCAGTTTCTCATCTACAAATTAAGAAGGATGATAAATGAAATATGATCTCTAAAAAGTCAGGGAGAAAGTGATAGAAGTTAGATAAGGAGATGCTATATTTGCATAAATGGTGTCCTAGAATAAGGAAAAGCAAAAGAGACAGATAAATACATACGTATGTACATACATACAAGTAAGTAATGCAAGAAAATGTTTAGAAATAAACAGACTGGAAGTGCACACTGGGTACCAGAAAAAAAAAAAAAAGATAAGTAACAATAAACATGAAGCTAGTGGAATTCAACAATAAAGAAAAATCCTTTGGGCATCCAGGTAGGATAAAGAGATAAATATATCTTGAAGGAAAAGACATGAGCTAACCTTGGCTTCTCCCCAGAAACATTCAATATTGAGACATGGTATAAGGCCTCCAAAGTCCTTGGGCAAAGAAAGCCAAGAGGCAAATAAAAACCTTCAGCAAAATGCCTAGTAGTGATCACTGACTGCATTTAATCAAGGAATGAGAATTAAAGCCACCGTGAAAACAGGAAGAGAAGCCAAAAGGTGGCAGAATGCACTGGTTGACTCACCTTTTATAGCCAGGGTAAAAACATAACATTTAAATCCGGTAAAGGAAAAGAAAAAGAAATGTAACCAGATTAAAAATATAAAGGGAAATAGTAGAACAACTAAAAATATGTAGTGTAATCAACTAAAATTAGGTGGTAGAAAGAAGGAATGGAAAGTAGAAATAAGTAGAATTATACATATTTCTTCATGAGTCTTAGGAGGCATAAATAGATACTGGTTAAAAGAGTATAATTAGCTAAATATAACTATGAAGCTATAGTTATAAAGGTTATCACTAAAAGAGTTATGACATAACTCAGGCAAGAACTTTCCAAATAACAGGAAAAAAACACACAATTAAACTGAGACCATATAATTAAAAGTTAAGTAATAAAGCAAAGAATAGCATAAAGTATAATTACAGAATTAAGACTAAATACATCCATTATAGTAAAAAACACATTTGCATTATGTGCAAAAATCAAAACAAAAAGCCTCAGACTGGTTCCCAAAGAAAAAAACAAATTGTATTCCCTATGTCAGGAACACCTAAAATAAAGTGACTCAGAAAAGTTGAAAATAAAAGTCTGGGTAAAGGCATGCCAGGCAAGTACCAACAAAAAATCAGAAATCCTGATCTTAGTATCAAGCACACTGAATTCAAAGCAAATAGCAACCAATAAGAAAAGGCTCCTTTAAAACTGCAAGAGAATACAATCCACAGTAAGCAGTTATAAATATGGCATCATCATTTATATAGCAAAACCTATACGAAATACAAAAGCATAAGAAATACAGACTATTGAAATTTATTTCCGCTGAAGAAGGATCACATGAACAAGAAATAAGAATAAAATCACAAAGCAGTTCTAATTGATATATAAACGGAATTCCATATCTTAAAGCAGAAAATATGACTTCTTCACAAATCTCCATGGAATATTTTGACCATTTATTAGGTCAAAAATAAAGCCTCAATCAATTACAAAAATTAAAATGAAATAAAAATAATTTCTGTTCACAGTAAAAAACCAGAAAATCAAGAGATCCCACCATCTGAAAAATTTTTACTTCTCCAAGATATACTTTGTGTCAAAAATGAAATTAAAGCTAAGAACACAGAATACGCAGAAAATAATAAAACGGAGTGCTCTCTATTGCAGTCTCTGGGATATAGCTATGATGTGCTCAAAGGAAAACGTACCACCTAAACTACTTATATCAATAAAAAACAAAGAGTCATCTTTTCAAGTTAAGAACGCTAAGGCCAATGAATGAGATAAACCTCTGACTAACCAAAATAAAGAAAAAAAATAAAGTGAGAATATAGAAATAATCACAAATTGTTCATGAAATATATGAATCGGCTGAAAAATATTATAATAAATGTAAAAACCTAAACGAATGGATGATTTTTGTACATTACCAATTACCACAAATGAAACTGTAGTACGTTTAAAGAATGACCCCTCCCAGAGATGCAAGAGGGAGGGTATATGGGGATACATGTATATGTATAGCTGATTCACTTTGTTATACAGCAGAAACTGACACAACATTGTAAAGCAATCATACTCCAATAAAGATGTTAATAAAAAGAAAAAAGAAAAGAATGATCCCTCTCAAAGTGCACCAGACTTAATCAATTTCACACTTGTGAATTCTACGAATCCTTAAAGGAACGGATAATTTCAATGCTATTTACAATGCACCCAGAAAAGGAAGAGAAGCTTTTGACGATTTCGACAAAACCAGCATAACATCAACACCAACATCTGACAGAGACAGCACACCCACAGAAAAAGAAACTATGGGCAAATTTCACTTACATTCTCAATGCAAAAATTTTAAATATGTGCCGTGAGCCCCAATTAACCAATTGTGCAGCTCACTGGGGCTCACAACAGGTGTTCGTGGACTGTTCAACGTTAGAGCATATGTCGACATAATTCTTTGTATTAGTAAGTAAAAAGAGAAAATTTATGTTTTCCACTAATTAATTAACTGGACAAAATTTGATAGAATTTAAAATTTATCCACTTTTGATTTTTAAAAACTCTTAATAAAATAGGAAACGGCAACATCGCAACATCATAATAATGACTAACATTTATAAAGTGCTTCTTACGTGCCCGGTGCTGTTTTAGGTGGACGTGTACCTATTCAGAACTGCGCTTTTTTCTTTTCCTAAAGTGATGGTGAAGTAAGGCAATGGCAGTGGGAGCGAAGGATGCAGGGAACCAGAGCCCACACTCTAGGCTCCTGATTTCTTCTGAACGTTGCAGAAATCATCTAGCTGCCAAACCAGAAGAAGAAACATCTAAAGCCTACCTCCCAGAATTCTTTCAATCCTCTAGACAGGACACCTCAGGCACTGTGTACAAAGTGCTCTGCTTTATCCAACAGCTGATGCATAACCCATCAGATGGCAAACACACTCACAGAACATGCGAATATTCACTGAGTGCCTGCTGGGTGCTAGGCACCGTTCTAGGTGCTGGAGGTTTAGCAGTAGAATAAACTGCCCTGGTCTGTCTCACATTTCGTCCCTAAATCTAAAAGCAGGAAGAAGTGAGTAGTGCAAATCCTCTTCATTAGTAGCAAACACTCCCAAAATCTTAGGCACTGAGTAAAAGGAAAACAAAACTGCGGTCCTTCCCAAGCTGCCCGCGGCGCACACAGGCCGTGCAGGCCGTGTGGAAACAGGAACTGTGACTACCCTAGTCATTTCCTATTGGCAAAATAAAAGAAGGATGTCTTTGGAAAGTCATAAACAGAAATAGGAGAGAAATACACCCACCAGCAGCTAAATAATGGCTTGGGAACACCCTTGTCTACACGGCAGCATCACCTTAATATTCTGAAGGAAAATGACATTTTTAAGAACAATAAAATTTTCTTTCCATTCACCTTGAAAATGTGAATTGAAGCTCAGAGCCAAGAAGCACATGAGAACAATATATTCTGACCTTGAGCAAAAAGAGTGGCATTGCCTTCAAAACCTCTACGTTGTGGAAAGTACTTTCCGGTACCTGAGCACTTCATGCTCATTACCTCACAGCACAGGGACCCCTCAAGGCCGTCGGCAACCAGGATGTTGCTTGATTTTTAAGAGATTTCTCTCCCTTTTTCCTAGCAAATCACTTTAATACAGAGATTTTAAAAGTCAAGTCACAGCCTCCCCGTGGTTTCCACATGAGTCACTGCCAAGAATTTAGAAGCCAGCCTTGTGATCCTTTTTAAGAGGAAAAATAGCAGATTCTATCTTATTCACAGAGTATCAACTCAGGCCAGTATGACTAAAAACCTCACTGGAAGAGCTAACATCACTATTTCCGAAACCAAAATGGTTATCAACAAGTAGTTAAAATTGAGGGGAAACTATTAAAGTGCAAAGGCAAGTCATTTCTGAGGTGAGCTGTTTAAGAGGCAAAAGCATCCAAGAACTTGACAACCATAACATGGCTTTCTGGACCACCTGGAACCTTCATCATCTCCTCTACCCACACTCGCTTTCCTTGTTAAAATAACAACATGAAGAGTAATTCTGCTCTGGGACCATTGGGACAGATTTCAAAACTCCCTCTTCTGAGTCCAACAGCGTCTTAAGCCAAGTAGATGGCTCATAACTCAACCAGATAAACAATATATCATAGAGTAAGTACCACAAGGCAGCCTGGTTTTGCACCGAGGATTCAAACTGCCGACAAGTTCCGGAGGCCAGCGTTTCAGCGGAGCACAGTGTGCTGTGCTGTCTGGTGGGCCAGGGGAAGTTCACCACCATCGCTGCTTCTCTTACCCCTGCCTTCCTCTCCTTTGTCAGTCCACTCAGAGGGAAAGCCCTGCTTATACCTTGTGCGTTTTACCTTCTATTGCATAAAAGCAAAGAGTATCAGACCTTAAAAGGGGCAAAACACCCCATCCCCTATCTCCTCCCTTCTCCTTTCTCTGTCCTTTGTCTCCTTACCTGTCCTTGGCTCTCCACTCTGAGACTCTTGTAGCTGACTGCTTTGTGCCATCCCTGTTTCTAAGATAGCACAGGGAGGTGGAGAGTCAGGGAGCACCGTGAACGTGCTGGAGTCGGGGAGGTAGGGTGGGATGGGAGAGGACAGCTGATGGGAGACACGTCTTGACCCGCCCTCTGCTCCTGCTTCCCAGTCATTCCCTGTCCCTCTGACAACTCAGTGCCTGGCTGGCCTCCCGGGCCAAGGCAGTCTGGCTGCCCTGGTCCTCCCTGGCTGGCCTGTTCCTCCTCACTGGCTCCCAGGAGCTGGCTCACTGTGCCACTGAAGGTAGACGTTCCCCCTTCTGAAATGAACTTGTCTTTAGAGTCCCTTTGACCTCGCAAGCAGCTAACCTGAACGCCATTCAACAAGAACGTGTACTCGGGTGAGAGCTGTCCTGAGCAAGAGGCACGCCCTAGATAGCATTCCAGGAACAAAGGAATCTTCCCTCAACTCCAATTCACTCTTTTTACCTCAACCAGACAGATACAGCAAGGTCAAAGAGAGAGAGGTGGACTTCCCTGGTGGCACAGTGGTTAAGAATCCACCTGCCACTGCAGGGGACATGGGTTCAAGCCCTGGTCTGGGAAGATCCCTCATGCCACGGAACAACTAAGCCCGTGCGCCACAACTACTGATCCTGCGCTCTAGATCCCACGAGCCACAACTACTGAGCCCACAAGCCACAACTACTGAAGCCTGTGCGCCTAGAGCCCGTGCTCTGCAACAAGAGAAGCCACCTCAATGAGAAGCCCGCGCACCACAAGGAAGAGTAGCCCCCGCTCGCCGCAACTAGACAAAGCCCGCGCGCAGCAACAAAGACCTAATGCAGACAAAAATAAAAGATTTTTAAAATAAACAAATAAATAAAATAATTTTTTTTAAAAAAAAGAGGGAGGCAGTTATTGAGAGAATTTCGTCTTTGTCTAGCAGAGGGTGAGCATGGAGTGGCACGTGCAGTCGTAATCCTCAGGCCTGAGTTTGGGTGACTGCTCCCCAAAAAGAAACCTGGCTGAGACATCCTGATAGTAAAAGCTCCTCAAAAAGGAAACGGGCAGGATGTCAGAAGTCGTTTGACTTAAATGCATTGCAGTGGATCCCACTGCAAGAGCCGCCGTCCAGAGACCCACGTGCAGGGCTCCCTCCCGGTTCAGCCCTCCCTAGCAGTGAAGGTTACTCACTCGTGTTAACTGAAGCCAGTTGACTTGAACTGACTAACAGAAATTCCCGCTTCTTTATCTCTGAACAAGTGATCCAGGATAAATTGCTTAATCTCCCAAAGCCTCAATGGACCCAACTGTAAAATGGGACTAATGAAATTAACATCATATATTTTCACATGGGATTACTGAGCTAATGCATGTGAAAGCACCTTATACATAGAAAAACAAGAAGAAAATGTTAATTATTGTTTCTCAGAGAAACAGAATTAACACTGTAAAATGAGTTTAGTAAAGAAAAAAGTCAAGAATATGTTTTTGAATGCTCTTTAAATATTCGTTGAGATGACTTAATGCCCTTTAAAATAAGATTTATCAAATTGCTCCGAGATGCCCAGACCATACACCCTCTCCTGGTGTGTTATCATCTCAATCATCTGCCATCATCAGCAGGTCCTCACTTCCCTCTCCATAATGGAACGCTTTCTAACAGCATCACTTACACTCTTATTCTCTCTTTTCTTCGTTCTCTAGCACTATCAAATGTGTGCTCACCGACCTTCTCTCCTCTTTATCCCATACATAATCCTACTTCTTGTTTTTCCATCAGCCCGTTTGATTGATTTGGGGGGTTTTGCTTTTAGTTAAAGCACGCAGCACTCTGATTCTTACTCAAAGCAACATATTGCAATCTGTTTATCAAGCACCCAGAGGAATGATCAGATATGAGTCACATGGCTCCACATCCCTTGAAACTATATATAGTTTAATAGCAAAGTGAGAAATTCATGGTGCCAAAGTAAGTGTCTTACTCTGCAGCGCCAAACTCTGTGATTAAAAAATAATTTTCAGTTTGTTATCTGAATTTTTAGGCTATTAGGCAAACATTTAAATTAAGTGGAAACAGGATAGCTGACTAAATTTTTCAGTCTTAATCTGGATTTTAAATGCCGTGCGTGCACAACAGAAAAAAGGCAAAATTAAGAGTGACAGCTGACAGAAATGAGAAAAGGAGAAAGCACATGGAGCTTGCAGGAAGATCACTAGACAGTCTTCCCGTTAGAGTTAGGATAAGGTCAGAACCGGGATTCACTGAGACGTTACAGGTTAACAGAAGAGAGTTTAATACGTTCATTTAATGAAGTCAAAAATCTTGCACCCTTTGAATGTGGAATGCACTTGCCAACTTGTTTTCAAAGAGCAAATTATGGAAGGAGGTGGGAGGAGGAAGGAACTGTAGAGCAGAGAAACCTGACAAACACTGCCACAAACTGGGTGCTCAAGGCCAACATCAATGGTTATATATAAGTCCTGTTGGTAGCACGTACCCTCAATACAATGTGGTAAGGACGGCACTTCACCTCTATGGTCTTCCTCCCCAAAAGCCAGAATCATAATCCCAGTCTATCTAAGAGAGAAAAACATTAGCATACCCAAACTGAGCAACATTCTAGCAGGCACCTGGCCAATACTCCTCAAATCTGCCAAGGTCATCAAAAACAAGGAAGGTCTTGAAAATGTCACAGCCAAGAGGAGCCTAGGGAGACACGACAACTAAACATACAGTGGTGCCCTGGAGCGGATTCTGAAAGAGAAAAAAATTTATTACGGGGGAAAATAGTGAAATTTTAGTAAAGCTTAATCAATAATAATGTGCCAGTGTTTCTTTCCTAGCTGTGAAAAGTGCACCATAGTTAATATAAGATGCTAATAATAAGGAAAACCGGGTGTAGGGTATACAAGAATGCTCTATACTAGGTGGCAGAGATGGAGATGGTCAATCTGGAGGATGCTGAGCTCACCTCCCCACCATGAACACAGCAAAAATACAACTATAGTGGAGCATCTCTCACCGAAAGCAACCAAGAGACTGGCAGAAAGGCTCTCCTGCAGGCAAGGCTGTAACGAAAGGTCCACACAGAGTTTGGTAGGAAGGGTGGGGACCTGTACCCCTAGCAGGGGACACAGAAGAGGAGGAGGATATCACAGGCACAGTGATCCTCCCTAAGGAGTGAGGGGTTCGAGCCACTTATTAGGCACCCCAGCCCTGGGGTCAGACACCAGGAAGATGTGTCCCCTTAGCTGGTTTGAACACCAGTGGGACTTACCAGAGGGCTCTAAGAAACCGACATTCCACTCCTGAAGAGCACATGCACACTTGCTCACTCCTGGTCACAGAATGGAGGCAACAGACAGAAACTGCCTGGTCCTGAGGTTGGCTGGTCAGGACGGCCCCAGCGTGCAGCCCAGCCTGAGCCAGGCACCTGCTCCGGCCCTTCTTGCTCTGGTCCTGCTCTCCACTAGGGCAAAGTTTGCTATTGCCAAGGAGAGTGTGCATACTTAGAGGAAACAGAACCAACTCAGACCCAACCTTGCCTCTCACAAGGGTGGAGGCAGCATGTACAAGTGTGCGAGTCCTTGCCCACATCTGGGAGGAGCAAAACTAGCTCCAGGGCAGAGAATAACATTCCCTGCAGGAGCAAAGCCAGCTCAGTCGTGAGGCACCAACCCCTCTGGCCCCAACTCAGCCTCTAAACAAAGGACCCACAGTGAGGACAAAGTGAAACCAGCACAGAAGTGCAGCCCCAAGCCACTTGCCACTATCCCAACCAAGGTGGAGACTACTCTCACACACTCGGGAGAAGCCCAATCCCTCAGGGCTTCTCCTCCAGCCCCTTGGGCCCCGACCTTACCCCTGATAGGATGGTGACCACCACTGAGCATAGGAGAAGCCCTGGCTCACAACTGGTTCTGGCTCTAGCCTTCCATCTCCAGCCTTACCTCCTACCAAGGAGGTGGCTGCAGCACACCTGGGGGAAGATGTGACCTATGCTCACTCAGATCCAGCTCTCCTCCCAAAGCCTCTGGGCACACACAGACGGCATAGGGATGCTCCCACACGAGAACACCCCTTCAAGACTGGGCTAGGTAGCTGTTGCACCTAATTTCATAGAGTCAGAGAAAGTTAAAACAAAATGAGAAGACAGAGGAACATGTTTCAAATGAAAGAACAAGGAAAAATAACCTGAAAAAAACACCTAATGAAATAATTTACCAGATAAATAGTTCAAAGCAACAGTAACAAGAATGCTAATTGAACTTGGGAAAAGAACAGATGAACACAGTGAGAATTTTAACAAGGAACTGGAAAATATATAAAAGAACCAGTCAAAGCTAAACAATACAGTAACTGAAATGAAAAATACACTAGAATGAACACTGTTAAGCAGACTAGGTGATACAGAAGCACGCATAAGCAATCTGGAAGACAGAATAATGGAAAACACCCAATCAAAGAAAAACAAATTTTAAAAAAATGAGGATAGTTTAAGGGACCTGTGAGATAACATCAAGCATACTAACATTCTCATTATAGGGATCCCAGAAGAAGAGAGAGCAAAATTGGTAGAAAATGTATTTGGTGAAATTATGGCCTAAAACTTCCTGAACCTGAAGAAGGAAACAGATATCCAGGTACAGGAAGTGTAGAGAGTCCCAAACAAGATGAACCCAGAAAGACTCACACCAAGACATATATATCATTATTAAAATGGCAAAAGTTAAAGAGAGAATTTTAAAGGCAGCAAAAGAAAAACAGAGTCATACAAGGGAACCCCCATAAGGCTATCAGCTGCTTTTTCCACAGAAACTTTGCAGGACAGAGGAAGTGGCATGATCTATCAACTTAAAACAAGTAGATATAGTTATATTCAACATATATGAACTCCAGGGTAACCACAAATCTAAAACCTACAACAGATCCACAAAAACTATAGAGAAAGGAACACAAGCATAACACTAAAGAAAATAATCAAACTCTTTAGGGAAGAGACAACAGAAGAAGAAAATAACAGAAGAGCACTATAAAAACAACCAGAAAAAAAGCAACAAAATGGTAATAAGTACAGACCTATCAATAATCACTTTAAATGTCAATGGCTTTAACGTTCCAACCAAAAGATGTAGGGTGGCCGACTGGATAAAAACACAAGACCCATCTATGTGCTGCCTATAAGAGACTCCAGAGCTCAAGACATACACAGAATGAAAGTGAGGGAATGGAAAAAGATATTCCATGCAAATGGAAACAAAAAGAAACCTGGGGTAGCAATACTCATATCAGACAAAGTAGGCTTTAAAACAAAGTCTATAACAAAAGACAAATAATTATATAGGCATTACATAAGCAATATAATGATAAAGGACTCAATAAAGAAGAGACTATAGCATTCATACACATGTATGCACCAAATATAGGAGTAAATATATACAGCAAAGATTAACAGAAATAAAGGGAGATATACACTAATAATGAACTATCAGAAAGAGAAAACAAGAACACTATCTTGTTTAAAATTGCATCAGAAAGAATCAAATACCTAGGAATAAACTTAACCACAGAAGTGAAAGACCCATACTCTGAAAACTCTAAGATACTGATGAAGGAAATTGAAGATGATATGAAGAAATGGAAAGATATCCTGTGTTCATGGACTGAAAGAATTAATATTGTTAAATGTCCATACCAAAGCCATCAGCATATTTAAAGAAATCCCTATTATGATAGTCATGACATTTTTCATAGAAGTAGAATAATCCTAAAATTTATATGGAATCACAGAAGACCCTGAATTGCCAAAGCAATTTTGAGAAAAAAGAACAAAGTGGGACATATCATGCTCCCTGACTTCAGACTATACTACAAAGCTACAGTAATCAAAACAGTATGGTACTGTCACAAAAATAGACACACATAGATCAATGGAACAGAATAGAGCCCAGAAATAAACACACACACATATGATCAATTAATCTACAACAAAGGAGGCAAAAATACACAATGGGGAAAAGACAATTTCTTCAACAAGTGGTGCTGGGAAAACTAGACAGCTGCATGAAAAAGAATGAATTAGAACACGTTCTCACAGCATATACAAAAATAAACTCAAAATGGATTAAAGACCTAAATGTAAGACCTGAAAACATAAAACTCCTAGAAGAGAACATCAGGCAATACACTCTTTGACATAAGTCTCAGCAATATTTTTTTGGATCTGTGTCCTCAGGCAAGGAAAACAAAAGCAAAAATAAACAAATGGGACCTAATTAAACTTAAAATCATTTTCACAGCAAAGGAAACCATTGACAATATGAAAAGACAACTTATGGAATGGAAGAAAATATTTGCAAATAATATATCTGATAGAGGGTTAATATCTAAAATATATAAACAGCTCATACAACTCAATATCAAAAAAAAAACTTAAAAATGGGCAGAAGACCTGAATAGACAATTTTCCTAAAGAAGACAATACAGATGGCTAACAGGCACATGAAGAGATGCTCAACATCATTAATTGGCAGGGAAACGCAAATCAAAACCACGATGAGATATCACCTCATACCTGCCAGAATGGCTATCACCGAAAAGACAACAAATAACAAATGTTGGCAAGGAAGTGGAGAAAAGGGAAACCTAGTACACTGTTGGTGGGAATGTAAATTGGCGCAGCCACTATGGAAAACAATAAGGAAATTTCTCAAAAAATTAAGAATAGAACTACCATATGATCCAGCAATTTCACTCCTGGCTCTATATCTGAAGAAACTGACACCAATTCAAAAAGATACATGCACCCCAATGTTCATAGCAGCATTATTTACAATAGTCAAGATATGAAAGCAACCTAACTGTCCATCAACACATGAATGGATAAAGAAGATGTGGATAAAGAAGAACATATATACAGTGGAATATTAATTAGCCATAAAAAAGAATGAAATTTTGCCATTTGCAACAACAAGGATGGACCTGGAGGGTATTATGCTTAGTGAAATAAGTCTGACAGAGAAAGACAAATACTGTAAGTTTTCATTTATATGTGGAATCTGAAAAATAAATAAATGAATATAACAAAACAGAAACAGACTCACAGATATAGAGAACAAATGAGTGGTTACCAGTGGGGAAAGGGAAGGGGAGGGGCAAGATCGGGGCAGGGAATTAAGAGGTACAAACTACTATGTATAAAATAAATAAGATACAAGGATGTAATCTACAGCACAGGGAATATAGCCAATATTTTATAATAACTTTAAATGGGTTATAAGCTCTAAAAATGCTGAATCACTACGTTGTATATCTGCAATGAATGTGATATTGTAAATGAACTATACTTCAATAAAAATAATTTAAGAAGAACACTCTATACTATCTCTGAATCTCTTCTGTAAAGTAAAACTATTCTAAAATAAAAAGTTTATCAAAATATCACAGATCATTAACTGGAAAAACTAAAATTAATTACTTTCATTGCTAGCACTTTATAGGCCTCGGATAAATAGAAGGTTAAATTTTGTTTTATTGCTGTTTCTACATCCTCAAATTCCAAATCAGGCCTCTCTTTCATCTTCTTCTTGTCCCCCTTTCTGCCCTGGTGCTAGGTTTCTTCTGCTGCCACTAAACTGCCAAGGAGAGGCCTCCATCTCTAGCCAGCTCTCCCTCTAAAGGCCCTAAACTTAGTCCCTTTCCTGGCTGTACCCTAAACTCTACCCCCTGTTCCCTGGGAGTAACTGCTCCATTCATGGATGTTAATGTATCAATAGCTCATAAGTAATCTACAGGTCACTGGAGTAATTCATTTAAAGACAACAAAATGAATTTAATGTGAAAGGTCCATAAATTGGGGGGTAAAGCAAGCTTTTCTGGACTTTTCCATCATGCCCAGGGAACGTTAGAGGGCCCACTCTTCAAGGAGACAGCTGGATGGAATGTGTAAACTAAATCTCAGTGTCCTACTCAGACCTTAAGGAAAATCAACAATTAAACTGCTTTCATTTTGTAGTTATCTACTTAAGACCAAAAGTAAGTCCTTCCTGTGGACTGAATTATGTCCCCCAACAAAATTTTTATGTTCAAGCCCTAATCCCCAATGTGACCGTATCTGGAAATAGGATCTTTACGAGGTAATGAAGATTAAATGAGGTCATAAAAGTGGGGCCCTAATCTGACAGAAGAAGAGAGTCCTCCATGTGAGGACACAGGAAGAAGATGTCCGTCTACAAGCCAGGAAGAAAGCCACACCTGGAATCACATCAGCCAGCACCTCAATCTTGGACTTCCCAGCCTCCAGGGCTGCGAGAAATAAAGGTCTGTTGGTTAAGCTACTTAGCCTGTGCTATTTTGTTATAGCAGCACAAGCTGACTAATATAGTTCTTTATGAAGGAAAAAGTAGTTTTAGAATATGGGAGCAAACATATTTACTCTATATAAAATGATACTTGTTGAAAAGATCAGTTTGTCAATGTTGACAGAGTGTATTTTGGGAAAGTATAAACCCTGTCCCTTTTTTTCTCATTCCAGCACATGCTCTTATCCAATCAAATGCATAAAGATTTTTTCTTTATGGGGAAAAAAGTGATTCACTGAATCACTATCTCCATATTTCAGTACGCACGTGACACATGACCCTCAGATGGGTGCCCTACACACGGTACATTTCCTTCCTTTTCTGGGTAAGTTTTATCCATATTTATCCAGGGAAAAAATTAGATAAAATTTTACCATTTTTATGCACTGGATCTTAAAAGAGGGTTCTGTGTGGAAGCATTTCAAATCCCTTATGTCTAATTCAGTTAATACTCCCCCAAATTTCATAACTGGGGTGCATGATCCAGTTGCATTCAGTTAGTGAACATCTGAATGCAAAGCTCATAATAATTTTCAAGAACAGGGAAAAACAGCTTGATTTTGTAAATAATTAAAAGAATTGGGACATAAGGTCAACCTCCTCAATCATGAGCGGCTAATGATCTTGTTCATCTCCCTGTGTAATTGCCAAGACCCAATGTGTTTCTATTTTATTAAAATAAAGGGGCAGGCAGTATCCCTATAATCTCTCACAGTGGCCTTCTTTGTATTATACCAATCATTCTAACTCACCGAAGTTGATGCCTACTACTCATCAGTTAAAATCACAACAAGGTACAGACAAGCAAAGGCTTCGATTTGCTAAAAGCATCCTATTTTTTTCTCTCTTTAGCTCTGATGATTGAAATAGTTTCAAAAAGAGTATTCATGCTACGAAAGGAAGACCTCAACTCAAGACTGCAGAATTCTCTCTGGTTCACCACCACTTGGAGAAGAGTGAAAATATCCTTGGACTGGGGGACCGAGACTTCAGGGCTCACTCCACCAGCTCTATGATCTTGAAGGTTTGGAGTATACGATGTCTGAAGTACCTGCAGCTCGAACAACTAAAAACCTGAAACTAATTCAAGGTTCTGATTTGAAAGGCTGAGAGAAGAAGAAGAAACTGGGGTGTGTTGTTTCCAAGTTTTGAAGTCTGTGGCACAATAGCTAAACTGGAGGATAATCCATCATCTCAGTTCAGCTTTCTGCTGTAACACAATTTGAAAGCAGTCCAGCTAGTGCAGAAGCAGAAATACAGGCTGTAGCAGGCACGTGGCTTAAGCAGTACGACTCCTGCCTTCTATTACAGTGCTTTGTAGGAGACCAGATATTAAGGGTAAAACCGGAAATTCTAGCTTAGCTATTCTGTGCTAAAACTCTTTAAAAGATGGAAACAGAGACTGACTGACAGAGACAGAGAAGATGGTGAGCTATAACAGCTTTCAAGTCAACCAGAGTGGAACCACTGGAAGTAGCTCAAGAGTTCTCAGATCAATTTTCTCAAAAGAAGGGACATTTCAAAGAACTCCCTTCATTTGCTATCATGGTAGATGTCATGTTTGAGGTGACTGTGCTTAGAGTAGGTCACAGCCATGACAGCACTGGTTTTGACTGGTTAATCTATAGGTGCTTCTATGAACACCTTGAACACTTTGAATCAATACTTAGTTTCCCTTTGCCTTCAACTGTAAAGCCCTTCCTTTAGAAAAACCTTGCTAACGCCAGCTGACATTTACTGAGTGCTTACTCCATGCATCCCTCTGCTAAATGCATTACATGCATCATCTCATTTAATCCTCCCCAAAACTCTGTGACACAGTTACTATTATTATCATCTGCTCTTGACAACAGAGAAAACTGGGACACCCAGAGGTTAAAAAAACTGGCTCAAGTTTACAAAGCAAGTAAAAGCAGACAGACTCAAAACCTGACCTGTGGGATTATTAAACCAGGCCCTCACCTGCAAAGCCACTTGGGAGAAACAGCAGACCCTAGTTCTTGACACGGCTCAGCCATTAATTACCTCGGGGAGCTTGGCTACCTCATCCCTTCTTTGAGTAAAGAGGATTGGTCTAGATGATCTCTAATGTGTTCAGGGAAATCTAAAATTGGGATTGCCCAGATATGTGGAAAGACCATGGCTCTGTCCTAGTTATCTCAGAGAAGCCTGTCCTGGGCAGTGGAGCCTACTGGATCTATTTATGCTAACTTAATATTGTGCTGCACACATAGCAATTCCTAACACTCTGCCTGTTGATTTGTAGTTATCTGGGTCCATGTCTATGTTCGACTAGAAATCCTTGAAGGCAGGAAACATAATTCATCACTGCATTCCTCCACACGGTCTACCCGGTGTCTTGAGTATGATTCACATTCAATGAGCACACCCCGATGGACTGAATCAGCTACGGAACCCAGGGAGGAACGGCTGGTTTATACAACTGTATATTCCAGGAAATGTCTACGCCACCTGCAAGGCCACTGGGGTGCACCCTTGGTGGCACTAACATGTCATGAGGAAATTTCTATAAAGTGTGTTTTTCTTAATCTGCCTCTAAAATTTTGCACACTTTAGGAAATTTTCAGGAAAAATGGGGGGGCCAGTTGCATTCAACAGCATATCTATTTAATGAATGATCAGAGTACGAAGTAAGCGTGCTATTAGGAAGCAGCGGACGTGAATTTAGTTTTTGTTAAAAGAAAAACAACTGGTAAGATTAAATTTATGGGAAAATCATATATGTGTATATATGTGTGTGTGTATGTGTGTGTGTGTGTGTGTGTGTGTGTGTGTATACCCACACACAATGGGTCAAAAAACATACACATCATAAATGTAACACTGCTTCATGGTCCCAGATGATTTCTATACCCCTTATGAAACAATGGCTACCCAGAAATTGACCAAATTCAAGTGGCTATGTGGGATTTTCCTCTCCTTTTTCCTTCTTTCCTCACTAGTCTACACAGACCCCAGCAACATTTGGCCATCTTCCCCTACCACTGGCACCAAAGTCCAACTATAATTAGTATTGACCCTTGTCCAAATGCATGTGCACCATGGTGGGTTTGGTGATGAAGACAGGGAAAGAGAGAATAAGTCTCCCATCTTTTCATGGCCAGTTCCCCATGCCACCTATTAATTCTCCCCCAGCCAACAACTAGGCACCTCGTGAGCCGCCCCTTACCCATCTCCTTACCCAGGGTCCTACTTACCCTGTCCAGCACTGCTCCTGCCCCGGGGCCCTGCTCTTCACCCAAGCCCTCACCCCACCTTCCAAGGCCTTCTTCTGAAACCTAAGTGAGGTCTTCCCAGAAAGTCATGAATACATCTTGTTTTAAAGACCTAGTGTCTAAGTGAAATGAAGAATAAGGGCAATGGAAAGTTGAGATGAGGAAGGAGCCTTTTTACACTATGGATGCTTCCTGACTGTGGTTAGAATTAAAAGTCATAAGTACCAAAGCATTGGCAAGGACGTGGAACAGCTTGAGTTTTCTTACACTGCTGGTGGGAATATAAATTCGTACAAGCACTTAGGAAACTCTTTGGTGGAACCTACTGAAGTTATATATACATATGTCCTATAACCCAGTGTCAATGACTACATACGGCCCAAGTTCTTCACCTTGCCCTATATCCATGTCATTAGCAGTGTAACTTTGCAGTTTTTCCCGCATCTATTGATACACTTTCTGCTCCTTGACTTTGGACCCAGCCATGTGCCTGGCTTAGGCCAATGGAATGTTGGCAGATGTTGCTTGCATGCTTTGTCATGTTCCCTTGTGCCTAAGGCACCTCCTTAGAAACAACATGTCCAGTGGTCCAAGGGGAAAGACAGCAGTATAGCTGACCAATGGATGTGCATCTCTAGGGTGGCCATACGACAGTACTACGCGGCAGTAAGAAAGAGTTAACTACTGATGCATGCAATGATGAATCTCACAGATGTAACGATAAGCTAAAGAAGCCCAAGATAAACAGTAAATACGGTAAGATTTCATTTCTATGACGTCCATAAACAGATAAAACCAATCTAGTTTAATAGACATTAGAATCATGCTTACCTTTGAGAGACCATCTGCAGGGAGGGAGCAGCAGGAAGCGTGCTGGGGACTGACCTGGATGGTGTTTACACAGGTGTGTGTGTATACACACGTAAAAATGCATCAAGCCAGATTTGTGCCCTTCATTCTCTATGAATCATTCTTCCATGAAAGAGTACATCATTACAAATAAATTACATAATTCTTAGGCTTTAGAGGGGTCGAGTGTCTGCTTCAGGAACAGCAGGAAGCTCTGAGAACCCGTTCTGGTTGCACCAAGACAAGAAGCTGCACAGCTCAGAACCAGGATAGAGTAGGAGGAGGGGCTTGATTCCCCAGGCCCCGGACGCCCGTCACGCAGTTGGAGAGAGTAGAGATGAGGAGAAATGTGTTTCCTGCCCCCTCAAATCCAGAAATCAACTCACCTGAGAAGCACAGTATGCGCTGCTACTGGACATACAGGCTGACTGGCCTCCAGGGCAAGCCTGCTAAAGCTACGCTGTCTCCGTGAGTGAAAAAGCACTGCTATTTCCAGACAAGTTAAATGCATTACCCGTTGGTAGGCTGCAGGCAGCCTTTTCTGCCCGTGTAAACGTTCATGTTCATTTCTAGCACTGGTTACTCCCCAGCTTGCTAACCCATCCTCTGAGTTCAGCTCACACACGTCACTCCTGCAAACTCCCCACATGCAGCCCCTCACCCTCTCCCCCTATTCACCACACTCTAGGCTTAGGTAGTTACCGTTTCCAGTATTCGCACAGTGCCCTGGGCACAGCTTCATAGATGCATTTCCCACACTGGATGGTAACTTATGTGCTTCTATTCTCCGCTAGGCTATAAGCTCCTTGAGCCTGAAGGCCACAACGTATATGGGATTCCTGGTGCCTGCCTCACTGCATCACACAAACTTTGCTGGCGAAGGAATGCTTTACCCCAACCTAAGATGCTGTTCCCGCCTCTCCACCCATCCAAACCCTAACTTGGATAAATGACTCAATTCAAGTGCTTCCTCCTGTGTGAGGCTCTCTTTGACCTTTCTGGCTACACTGAGCTTCCCCTTCGCTGAAACCCTGAGACCTTTAAGGGTTCATTGTAAGTATCTCTCATCACTCCCCATCAGCTTCGAGTTTGCATGTATCTTCCCAGTTAGATTTTTAATTATCAACGTCAATATTTTAGCAAATGTTTTTTCTAGCTATCTCTTTACGTTCATAGATACGTTTAGATATATAGATATGAATCTACATATCTATTCAACTACTAAGTAGAATGAGAGCATACATGTGTTCTGGAACCTCCTTTTTGTCCTCGAAATAGGTTGTAGAAATTCTCCCAAGTCAATACGCTTCATTGGCTTCGTAGTACTACACTCTTATGGATGAGCATTTAAGTGTTTTCCAATATTTCTCTATCACAAACGAGGCAGAAATCCATATCTTAGTACATACATCATTTCAGACTGGTATAATTATATCCTTAGAGTAAACCTCTTGAGGTGTGATTGCCAAGTCAAAGAGTCAAAGATTTTATATTTGTATAAACATTCCTAGATTACTTTCCAAAAACACAGTGTCAGTTAATAGGCCCAAATCCTTTGCCCAGAACCACTCCTCCGCCACATCCCACTCTTTGAAACTGATTAATTATTTTCTCTCCTAGAAGGACAAAAACCTGGCAGCTTAATTTTGCATTTTGCCTTAAGAGTGTGTGTGTGTGTGTGTGTGCGCGTGCACGCGCGCACTATTGAAAGGCGATATCAATCGGAGTTCTCCCTTCCATGTCTCTAGTTACTGCCACAAGTAAACATTTCAACTCTCATTCTTAACACTGGCAATAAACATATGAAAAGATACCCAATGTCCCCACTAATCAAAGGAATGCAAATAAAATGACTGTTTTGGTTTTATTTTCTTGTTGTTTTTGTCATTTGGGGGTGAAGGCATAGAATAATATTCTCTGTTGATGCAAGTGTGGGGAAAAGACACTTATGTTCATTTTTTGGTTCTCTTTCCTAATTGCGGTAGCTAGCACTTCCAGAAAATTTTCAAACTACTGTGGTGACAGCAGCGCGCATGTTCTGATCCTGACACTAGTAGTTGTATTTCCAGCATCTCGGTCATCAAGCACAAAAAAGTTTTTAGTTGAACTTTATATTTTTATTTATATTTCACTCACAGTTCGCTTATAATTAAATGACTTTTACCAAATGAAGTTTTTGCATATCTTTCAAGATAAATATACACTGATTCAGATGCTTACGATGGGTGTGATATAAACCAGACGGTTTCTACCTGCCTACCCGTCTGTCTAACAAAGAACTTTTTCAGTTTCTGTCCAAACATGAGGTTTGTTCCACATTTCTGGACTAATGTGCAAAAATATAGTTAAAACACATGTTCTGAGTGTATGTACAGCATAAGAATAATAAGTACTATCAAGATCCATGTCACAAACCGTATCAAGCCCTGTTTATTAATTTCATCTTAGAGAAACTAAGCCAAATTTTGGCAAGATCCAGTCTGATGCAAAGAAATCCTGTTTGAGACAAGATAGATATAAAACCACAGGATAAGATTACCTATAAACAGCTTTCACAGCAAAATCAGACATCCATTTCTTACCCTCAGTGAGACACAAATGGAGCCCAAGATGTTTCATCACTCCTTCCCAAAGTTTATGAAATAAAGTGCCCCCTGATGAATCCAATTTCAGGAACTGGCATTGTTTCTAAATTCTGCTTCCTCTATTTGGCTAAGAATAAATCTGTTAAAATATTAAGATATGCAGTAAGTGGTATCATGTTTTCTCTCCCCGCCTGCAGCTACTTATGGTATCTTTGAACTAAAAGCATCTCTGCTTATTACTGTGATCAAGCACTGACCACGTCATTTGGACCACACAGAGAATAGATTACGTTAATGTAATGTAATATTGTAGATTTGTATAAAATAAATATTATGGCACTAAATGCACACATTTTACAATCAATCAATCATTCACTTTATTTAACTTCCTTTATTGATGTATCATTGTCCAATGTTATACACATGGCTAGGATGGAAAAGTAACTCAGGCACCAGTTCTGCCCTCAAATGCTTCCTGGTGTAATGGAGAGACAAAATGTGGACACAGTTACAGAAGCTCAGAAAAGATAGTGTCGTGGTAGTTCCAACAGGAAGATTATGCACATTTTGGAGTGATCAGAGATGTCTCAATGGACATGTGGCTTTCAGATTAGACTCAAGAAGCAAGAGGAGATTTCTCCATGTAGAAAACAGAGAAATCGCATTCCTAGATGACAAAGGAGTGTCATCGGCACAGGAACTAAGACAGGGTTCACGGTTTGTGCTGGGAAAACAAGAATAACTCTTAGGCAGGATCACAAGAAGAAGCACAGGAAGCAGGCATACTTTTGGTAACTTCAGATATGGCCAGCTCAGTTAAGATCTTGACGTCAACACCATGCTAGGGAGCATGAATGTGACTCTGTAGGCAACTGGTAGTTGCTGAAGAGGCTCTTAAGAAGGGGTACAGCATGCTCAGAGTTGTGTTTAAGATGTGGAAAAGGTGGAGTTCTAAGTATTTTAACAAAGATTGCACACAAACTTAAGTTTGGTATTCTTTATACTTCAGGACACTTGTATTCAATAAACTGAGTATTAACTGATAGATGTACATATTGATAGAACTTATAGCAGAGACTGCTAATCGTTGCTCAATACCTATTTATCCCTTTTGTTAAAGTCCTCCCAAAATTAGGCTGGTCACAGGCTACCAGAATAAAGACCAAACAGTTCCTAGTTTGCCTTGCAGCTAGATGTGATCATCAGACTAAGTGGTAGCCCATGGGACATAGTCTGAAGTACTGTGCCCCACTTCTGAGAAGTGGCCTCTAGACATTTCCACACATCTCTAGAGGAGTGTTCTTTCCCTTCTTTTTTCCTTTGTCCTGGAATGTAGATGTAATGTCTGAAGCTGAAGCAGCCATTATCGGCAATAAGATGAACTTGAGATGGAGGTCACATATATCAGGACAATAGGAGGAAGAGCTTGGACTCTGACACATGGAGCACCTGCACCATCCTGGAGCACCTTACCTGACATTTTTATGAAAGAAAGAAAGAAATTCTTATATTTTCTGAGCTTCAGATATTTTGGATATTCACCACTGGCATCTAAACCAAATCCTATCTGACATGGTTGGGAAAGGAGCTTTCTGTAGCTACATGTCCAACAAATCTGTTAGCTTCACCTTAGGAACTCAAAAATTCTGTAAGGGGTGGGGCAAGCTGTACTGGACAATCCAATTAAACTTGAGAAACTGCATCCAATAACTGAAGAAAACACATTCTTCTCAAGCACACATCACACATTTATAGAAATTAACCATATAGCTGGCCAAAATTCAAGTCTCACCAAATATTGAAAGACTGAATTCATATCAAGTATGTTTTCTAATCACAAGGCTATCAGTAACACAAAGATAATCCTCATACGTTTAAAAATTAACTGCATGATGACTTGTTAATGTCTATATCCCAATTAGATTCTAAGTTATATAAGAGAAACTCACAGATCAAGCTGGCCAAGAAAAGGGGAAAAGTTTGTAATGATGTGAACGTAAATTTTTAAACAAATAAACTTGATCTCGATCAAAAACAGGCAAAGGATATGAACATATTTGCACACACACAGAAATGCCAA
Source organism: Grampus griseus (assembly GCF_964374135.1). NCBI lineage: Eukaryota > Metazoa > Chordata > Mammalia > Artiodactyla > Delphinidae > Grampus > Grampus griseus. The sequence goes on from NC_139019.1 coordinate 13,645,701, forward strand.
TGGTTAGTAAACACAGAAAGCAGTATTCCACCTCACTAATAATTAAGAAAATGCAATTTAAAATAACAAGCTATTACTTGTATAAAACATTAATAATTTAGTTTACTAGTAATTAATAATTGATGATTTCCAGTGTTGCTGAAGATACAGAAAATGGCCACTGTCTCACGCTGCTGACGGAGAGTCATATTAATACAGTGCTGATGGTGGTCAATTTGCAAGTGTCTTTCAAAAGTTTAACGGCACGTACTTCATAACCCAGCATTTCCACATCTGGCTCAATCCTACCGTAATGTTCCCAACATGTGTGTAGGGTTAACTGCAGCATTTTTATAACAGTGAAAAATTATAAACTACCTAAGTGTCCCTCAACAGGAAAACTGTTAAATAAACTGTTAGATTCATTCTGAAGAATATAATTAATGCATTAGTTAAAAAAATAATAGTCATGTGTGATGACATACTATCAAGTAAAAGAAACTAAAGAATAAGGCACGAAGTGAGGGAAAAGTACTATAAATACACAAACATATATGTATATACGTGTAAATGCATTCTTCAAAAAGTACTAGAAGGCTACAGACCAATGTTTTAACAGTGATTACCTGGATTGAGGTGGGGCCTTGGGGGTAAAAAAAGAGAGGAATTATCCATTTTACTGGTCTCTGTATTATCTGAATTACTAAAATTTTAACATACTTTTTATTATGTTTTCCTGAGTTACTTGTGTAGTTAAAAACAGTTCAGTAAATTATTAAATTTACCCCAAATCTCACAGTGATATGTGGTGACTCATAAACTAGGATTCAGGCTCCTTAACAGGTCGGAAAGTGTTTTTCCATTTTCCCAAAATGATTTAAACTTTTCTGAACGCCAGAGAGTTTGATTGATCCTGTACATGCGGGCACAACTTATACTGAAGCACCTCCAAGTGAGACACATTTTTCTACACGCTCGTTCTTACAGCATTTGTGAGAATTAAGTCAGGCAATGCCTCTTAAGCACACAAGAGCTCAATAAATGGCAGTTATTATTATTATCAGTTAGAATCTCTATAAGCAGTCCTTGTAGTGCGACACAAACTTTACAATAAATGTGCTTATTTTCTGAGCTCATCAAAGGCTCAGCCACAGTCAGCCTGAGAAAGCGTGTACAAGGGGAGATGCCCAAACATACCCTACATCCTCCTACACCAGATCGCTCTCAACCACACTTAAGAAACACTTTCAGTCCTGGAAATGATGTATTGGGATTTGCTTAAAGTAAACGCTTGTCTGATCTACATCACTTTACACTGTTGCTTGCCATGCAATCAAGTTAGTTTTAATCCATAAATATCTCTAAGTATACAAAGCAATATAATTTTTGTACTGAGTTCTGAATGGATTTACTAGATCCTTAAAAGATAATAATCGTATAATTTAATCATTGTAAAGTCACTTTGCTGGCACTGTTTGGTTTTGATCAGACATGTAGAAGAAATTCCATTATCAGACTCTGATACCACATGAGAAATGAGCTCGCTTCTAAAGTGCTGGCCAAATTCTGACTCACAATTGATAAGGAGTTCTGTGTTACTTTTTAGATCATAGAACTGTCATCCATATATAATTAGCACCTTATCTGAAGTATAGTTTGCCTTCAAACTATAAACTAAAACTGCCTTCAACGATGGCCAATATTCTCCTAGTTCTTTATGGAAATACTAGTCTTATGTCAATGCGGAGCTGCTGGGAAATGGTTAAAGGAATATGTTTTAATACAGAACGTGTAATGCAGATACATTATTGATGTAAGAATTTCTCTCCTTACTCTCAATGAAACTTCATGCTATTTCATTGAAAACTGTCCCAATTTGCTATCAACCCTTTGCTGCAATAGCACCATAAAATGAATACGCTCTGTATTTTGCTAAAGACTTAACTGCTGAAAACATGTTATTGTTCTCATGAAATAATTTTAATGTACTTGTGTTTATTTCATTTAGCACCTATGGTCTGCTACTCAGACAAAAAGGCATTTACTAAGTAACATAAGTCATTTTTCTCACCCTATGAAAATCTGAGGAAGAACATTTTTCTAGCTGTCCAAACTAAAACATACACGATCAAGATATTCAGCTACAAATTAACCACGCTAATTTATGCAATCATTATCATGTTTAGCTTTTTAAATCTTCTCTGAAATCTATGCTGGCCTCAAAATACTTTCCAATTTTTAATAAGGCAAGAGTATCTTTATGTAAAAGGCAGTGTACTTCTTTTATATATTTATCTGTTCACTTAAAGTCCCCCCCCCACCTTATCCCTATTTAAAACATATTTAATGAATGTTATGCTCCCATAGTCATCTATCAGAAGCCTCATATACCTACAGGCCCCCACCCGGCCTGTGATGCTGGAAACCACAGTGTTGAAATGGTTTTCCCCGACAGAGCATAACATCCTTTCCACCTTTTACCATGCTTTCCTGTCCTTCTTAATAAATGAGTTACTCAGCCAAAAAGGCAGGGACAGTGTTACTAACCAAGTTCTTTGAGCTAGTTATGTATTGTTCATTTTCAGTAACTAATAGGTCATCTTTTCCAAGCATTGAACTAAGAGTAACTGTGGCCTCATTGCTCTGGAAAGGATAGTCACATACTTCCAGACAAATAACCTGTTTGTCTAATACCCACTATTAATGTTCTTGAAATGTTTTGTACCTCCAAAATAAAAATATAGTTCCCATTTAGAAAAAGAAAATTCTATCTTTCCTTTTTCCTTCCTCTATTGCTTTTTTTTTATTCCAGTTATTTCCAGGGTACAAAGCCTTTCCTGGGGACTCAAAACCAGACAGAAACACTCACTCTTCATGGTCCGTCCCCCGAGTGACGAACCTCAGGAGATGGCCGGGACCGCTTAATTAAGGTTCCTCTGGTTGTTAGCTAAGAACTTAACCCTCTTGGAAAAAATTTTCTCCCTCAAGCAAGATGACCTGCCATTAGTAAAAACAATCAGCAGTAATTAAAAACCTCATTTTCACACATAGTTCCTAAGTTTTACATCATGAAAATTGCTTCTCATCTAATACTCTTTAAAAATGTTGCCCTGAGCAAAATAAAAGGCCCTCTTTGAAAAAGACTAAAGCTGAACAAAAGAAGCTGAAATATAATCAGTTTCTCTTTCAAATAATGAAACTGCCCCAATATTTGGTCAACAGTTTTTCTTAAATACATGAATCCAAATAAGGGATATTCTTTTCGTCTTATTTCAAAAATATCTAAAATACTTGATCATCAATATGTTACAAATACTTTGGCAGAGACGCTAGATGTCGTAATTATCTTCTGTTTAAACTTGTTGTACCCAAATATTCAACGGGCAATCAAAATGTGAATGTACTCCCTAAAATAACTTTAAATGGATTTAACATTCTGCTTGAGTTCACATGATTTATATTCTTAAACTATTTAATAAGTAGTTATTCCAAAATCTCTGAACAGACTAAAGTTTAAAACCCCAAACTTGCAAAGTGGAATTAAAAAAACAGACAATGTTTGATATAATCAAAATCTAATCAAATTGGGGGGTGGGGGGAAGTGCCTTTTCTGAAACAAATTAGGTAAATAATAACAGATGTCAAAGCCTTTTAAGTAAATGGAACCTAGGCCAAATTTATTTTCAAACGAGATGGAAAAATATATATATAAATATCTCTAACCTAATGGAATTCTGGGCACCATGGGTCAAATTTCGAGAACATGACTGTAGTTATCAGGAGACACTAGAGGGCAGAGTTGCCCAGAGAAGCTCTTCTGACATCTAATTAGCAAAAGGGATACCAATAATCAGATGCTTGCTCTTTATATAAACCCTCAAGGTACTGACTTATCTTGAAAGGTTTTAGACTTTTAACAGATGATCTAAACTAGTCCAGTACAATCAAACAAACAAAGGAAACCCACACTAGGGCTCCATGGAGAATACTTGTCCTAAGAATGATCTATCTTCCTTCCTGTACATGTTCATGACTATAACATCTCACTCCCCATGAAACAACCATCACTTTTCTCCTGAATAAAAGATCTTACTAACCCACTTATGCTCATGCCTTCAAAAGCTAGGGGCTTTAAGTTTCAGATGACATTTCCCATCAAATCTGGGGAACGGATTATTCCAAGTACCATAAGCTCAAACAAAATTTGTTTCCATATTATTAAAAGTTTTCTGAAGAGGAGGAAGAAGTGTTCAACCTTCAGAACTCCTTTGTGTTCATTCTCTGTCAATGACAGAGATTCAACAAAGATGGGCTGCCCGGCATTCCACTGCACTGATTAATGGAAGCCATTTATGTCAAGTGGATTTTGGAAGCCCAAATATCAATTTCTGTAGCTCTAAGAGCAACATAAAAAGTCATTTCCCCTCTTTCAGCCACTGCATGACTTTCACAGTGACCAAGTCATGTACAAGCCACATCAATAGCTCCTAATTATAGTAACTTGAAAATTAAAGCCTCACACATTCATTCTCCAAAGAGCCAAGTTTCCTCGATGGCATTCCATGAGGTGATGGAGCTTCTCTTCAAAACAATCCATCTCAGAAAATGTGTGTTTTTCAACAGAAATAAAATGTATTTGTCCTAGAAGAGTGTTTTATTATCACTGTATTTATAAAATATACTCATAAAAATCAGTATTTAAAATAGTTATAATTCAAATAGGCTAAATTTCTCATATGTTTCTCATATGTGATGATGGCTTTTAAGATCCTAACCCCTTGATAATTCTGTAGCTTGAACAGTGAATGTGACAACATAAACATATATTTTAAATAACTCAGGAAGAGCAAATTGAGCATTTGTGATTCTTAGAATCTAGAATACATTTTTCACTATTTCTCACTACTCTTTTTCTCTTAATACCTGTCTGATCGTACCCTTTTTTCCTGGCTTTTAAAACCAATGTCTTGAATATTCATCATAATATCCAACATATACATACAACGGATCAAGGAAATTGGGCCCCTGTTGAGGCATTTAATATATTGATGCAAATTATAAAACTATAGGCTGTAAAATATTGACCTCTCCAGTCCACTCGTGGAAAACTAAAACTCAGAATGAAATGTACTTCAGCAGGAAAACTAATCATGGTAAACATTCACTAGTATATCTTATTTCTAGAAAGCCATAGATGAAGAATTTCTGTCAATCAACATCAAAGATGGCCTTCCCTAACCACTTCATCTAAAATTTTAACCACCCCTCTCAACATTTCATATCCCCCTTCTTTGCCCAGTGTTTTTCCCTTAGCACTTACCATTAATTAATTTACGAATTCTTTTACTTGGAATTTTTACTTGTATATTATCAGTCTCCCTCTCTGGAATGTATGCCCTCTGAGGGCAGGGATTTTATTTCTTTTGTTTATTCTTTTTTTCATCTCCAGTCCCTAGAACAGTGCCTGGCACCTAGTAAAGTAATTAATAAATATTTGCTGGATTATTAAATGGATGAATAAATAAATGAATAAACAACAAATCCAAAACCTGGCAGAACTGTACGTGTTCCAACAGAATAACAGATCCTTCTAAATTGATAATTGCACAAAAAAAGCAATCTCAACAACATTCGTTGACTTTCGTAAGGCTCTATTTCAGGAATAACTATATACAGGTCCAAATAACCCAACTATATGCTGTCTGCAAGAGACACACTAGAGATTCAAAAACCAAATAGGTTGAAAGTAAAAGAATGAAAAAGATACATCACAAAACAGTAACCAAAAGAGAGCTGGAGTGGCTATACCAATATCTTAAAGATAAAAATTGTTACTAGAGACCAAGGCCATTTTCTCATGATAAAAAAGTCGATCTGTCAAGAAGATTTAACACTTACAAATGTATTTGCCCTTAATAACAGAGCCCCAAGATATATAAAGCAAAAACTGACAGAATTGAAGAGAGAAAAAGACAATTCAACAATGACATTTAGAGACTTCAATACCCCACTTTCAACTAGACAAAAGATCAACAAGGAAATAAAAGACATGAACAACACTAAAAACTAACTACACCAAGCAGAACTTCATAGAACACACCACTCAACAACAGCAGAATACGCACTCTTCTTAAGAGCACATGGAACAATTCTACAAGATAGACCATATGTTAGATCAAAATCCCTTACCCAAAACACTTTGGGCCATATGTGTTTCAGAATTCCAAATTGTCCAGATTTTGAAAATATGATATGGTACATTTTTATTATATTATGTAATATCCCACATGCTCAGCAGGATCTAGGTCAACATCCTGTAACCAATCACAATATTTCTATGGCACAATATATGAAAGTTGACACTACCTGAGATAAAGACTATAAATAGCTTCAACTCAGTTCAGGTGTTTTGTCACAAAATAAATTACAAAAAATTTTTTTAACTCTTGCTTCTACTTTCAAAGCATTTTTCAAATGGATCCACTCTTCTTCATCTCTGCTGCCATCATCCTAATATGAGCGCCCCTGTTATGTCCTTCCCAGCCATCGGGGAGCATTCTAACAGCACCCCTGCTCTCAGCCCAGGCTCCTTCCAACCCAGTCTTTACAAGGTAACCAAAGGCATTTGTTACTTTTATTATATTGCTCCTCTGCCTGAGACTCTACAGTGATGTCCCATTGCTCCTAGAGTGAAACACGCCTCCCTCACGATGGCCTCCGTGGTAAGGTGCATCCCCGCTTCCCCAAGGTCTCCTACTCCTACTCACTCGTGGACTTCTTCTTACTCCCTTCAACGCAACGAGCTCTTTCCTACTTAGTCTTTAGTCTAGCCGCTTCCCCTTCCAGAATGCTCTTCAAAGAGTTTTTTCAGAGGGGAATCATCACCAGTCTTTAGATCTAAGCTCGGATGTCACCTCTTCAAAGACTTTCCCTACCCCTTCTATCTAAATACACTTAGCCTTCCCCATACCTTTAAAACAAACAAACAAACAAAACACGGGGGACTTCCCTGGCGGTCCAGTGGTTAAGACTGCAGTGCTTCCACTGCAGGGGGTGCAGGTCGGATCACTGGTCAGGGAACTAAGATCCCACATGCCGCACAGCGCGTACAAAAAATAAAATTTTTTTTTTTAATTTTTAAGAAACTGAATTTTAAAGTTGCTTTAGATGTACATAAAAGTTGCAAAGATAGTACAAAGAGTTCCCATATATGCTGCACACAGTTTCCTCTACTGTCAACCTTTTACATTGCTAAGGTACATTTATTTACAACTTAGTAAACCAACCCTGGTACGTTACTATAATATTAACTAAGCTCCACACTTTACTAAGATTTCACTAGTTCTTCCCTAATGTCCTTTTTCTGTTCTAGGACTCCATCCAGGACACCACATGACATTTAGTCATCATGTCTCCTTAGCTTTCTCTGCTCTGTGACAGTTTGTCAAACTTTCCTTGTTTTTTCTTCACAGTGTTGAAGAGTACCGGTCAGGTATTTTGCAGACTGTCCCCCAACTTGGTTTGACCTGCTCTTTTTCTCATGGTTAAACTAGGGCTATGGAGTTTTAGGGGGAAGACCACAGAGATAAAGTAGTCTCATTACATCATACCAAAGGCATACAGTATCAACATGACATCACCGATAATGTTAAACTTGGCCACCGGGCTTAGGTAGCATTTGCCAGGCTTCTCCACTGTAAAGTTACTCCCTCTCCCCACTTTCCACTCTGTAACCAATCTACTCTTTGGAAACAAGTCATCAAGTACAGCCCACACTCAAGGGCCAGGGGGAGTTGAGGTCCACCTCCTGGAGGGGACAGTATATAAATAAATAATTTGGAATTCTTCTGTAAGGGAGATTGTCTATTTCCCCCATTTACTGATTCATTCAGTCATTGATTTATAACAATATGCACTCATAGATGTTCATATTAGAGTTTAGGTTATAACCCAAAACTACATTATTTGTTTCATTGCTCAAATCACTCCTGGTTTAGCTACTGGGGGCTCTTTCAAGTTGGCTCTTATGTTCCTTTGCTATGCCTCATCCTTTTGTCTTTTTGAGCACTCCACCTTCTGGAGCAAGATACTCCAGTCTCACCTTGTGTAAGAATAGCACCTTGTATGAGACTGGTTCCTTTTATTGGAGAATGGTTTTGGAAACCAAGATCTGGTGCTAGGTAAACTTATTGTTACTGGGGTGTTACTATTAGGCCTTCTCAATAGACAGAGCTAGGAAATGTATGTGTGTATACTAACCCAGGCACAAGCACAGGTCTAAAAATATTTCCATATGTAACCATTTGTATCTGTATTAAGCAAAACATGAGTTTATACTGATGTTCCCACCCCTAATCCAGTATCACATGATTCGTTGTAGGATTCCATTTTTTTAATCACTCAGATTCTTTTCCACCGGAATTATTAACATAATCTAAAATTACCTAGTTTGTTTACTTACTGTTTGTCCCTTATCATCAAGAATTTAAATTTTAACAAATTCTGGAGCTCTAGAACCTAGAACAGTGCCTGCAACATGGTAGTGGTTTATTGATCAGTGAAAAAATAATCGATAAAGAAGTACTGATTATTTGATTTATAGTAGGAGAAAAAAGATGAAATATTTTGAGGCTACCCCTTGATATGAGTAAGATCATCTTCTAAACGAAAAATAAACACATATTCATCCAACGCTATGCCCTGTTATATTAATAATCTCCACGCATTCACCATCACTTGGCATTGGAATTTCCCCCACAAGCAATTCAAGGAATGCTTGACAATTTTCCCCTGGAGTTTACTGTAGTAGAGCTTAATCATGTCCAAAATGAAAGTAATGTATTTCTTCCTCAGATTTCCTCCTATGTAACATATACTATCTTCAGTCTTAGTAGGGTGTAGGTCAGAGAGAAGAGGCAGACAGGGGGTAGAGAGATTCCTCACCCATCCTTACACGTTTCACTAAACTACCCAAGGAGGTTTCAGTGTCTTTCCCCCCATAGTCTAAGGACCATGTGTCACTCAAAGCTACAGTTAGTTGTAATTTTGTTGGCTTAGCATTTTCCTACTTCTTTCTACTACTTCTCAAATTGCCGAAAAGTCTTGTCTAGATCTGAAAATGCCTTTCATAGAAGCTACTGTGGTATGAAAGGTAAAGAAAGACAGTTCGGGAGGGGATTGAAAGGGATTTTTCATTCAAGATTTTCTTTAACCTTCCAGGTTTGCACTTGGGCATGCTTGTTGGTCCTAGAGAACACAATGTGGGCAAGGGCTGTCACCCCTGTTCACTGTGTCTTTCTCTCCAAAGAACTGGAGGTTCCCCCGGAAACCTCCCATCTACTTGCTCCCACTAAAAAGATACGGGTATGTCAAGAAAAGAAAGAAAGAGGTGGAAGGAGGGTAAGAGAAATACTGAATGCTCAATGTATGCCTGGCAAATCCTGTGCTCTTTACTACCCTACTCTCAAGATTGCAACTAATTTTACCAAAATTTGGTAAATTTTTTTTAATTTTCTTTATTTTTTTTCCTTTAAATTAATAGAGGGGGCACTTACATACATACTGATATTAAAATCTGCAAATGTAACACAGAAAAGAAGTTAATACTGGGGCGGGGGGAGAAAAGAGCAAAAGTCTTTCCCGTGGCTTCTGGAATATTCTTTCACAATAAGTAAAATCCCCTAATATTTGTGAGAGATGTTATCCTTCTTAAAATCTTTTTTTAAAAAAAAAAAACAAGCTGAACAAACCAAGGCAAGCCTGTATATATTTTTTGAAATAGTTCCTTGTTTATCTGAACTATTTTGTACCTCGGAGCCATGACACGTAAGTGTCAGCGCACAACTGCACGTCCATATATAACAAAGGAGTGCCCAGAGGGTTCCCGAAATAAGAGCTTGATGCTCCGTTCATATGAGGAGGGCCCCCTACGCCCAAATTAAGCCTTGGCCACTTGCACATAATTAGCATGCCAAAATGAGAAATGAAACCAAAAGACACACTAGGGCAATGGAACTCTGTTACCATGTTAAGGATACAGTGCCCAGGTGTCATCAGTCAAAATGAACTATGTCAAAGAGATGAAAACTGAAGAAAAAAAGCAGGTTTTCAGACAGCAGCTTTCAGAGCATATACACCTAAAGGAAGGACTGAATAAGAAATATCTCCCCAGTAAGTTCTCTTATCGACTTTACCTACACAGAAACGCTTCCAGGTTTTTGTCACATCTTCCCACGGGACTGCTCCCAGCCCACCTCTACTCATGTGGGACTTCATTTGGCTGAGTCATAAGAACAGCTGTTGAATTATGAGTTATGGGCACAGGCAAGAAGCTGTCGAATGTCCAAGGATACAGAAAGCACAAGCCACAAGTGCAGTTTTTCTTGGCCAAGTCCTCAGTGTCTGCCATCCATTTACTTGTAATTGTAGGTGATTATCTCGTCCCCTCCCTGCCACTCTGAAGGGTCGGAAGCACTCGAGCTGTGCCCTCAGGGTCATCCCATTCTACTCTTAGAAGGTCCAAAAATAGAAGGAAGCTGAGTTTCCTTTGTTCCAATCCTTTCAGCAAACATCAGTCACATCACAGCAAAGCCACGCGCCAAGACAAAGCAGGAAATGAGTAAGGGATAAAGAGTCTGTTCTCTTGCTGCCTTTCCCTGTGTTGGAGTATTGTACTCACCAGTGGAAACTCATTTTCGAAGTTATGTTGCAGCTGTACAAACTGCTCATTGAAAAAAAAAAAAATCCGTCACCTTGTTTTCAGCCCAGTGGCAGATTTCACATCAAAAATATTATACCCAGTAGACATTCCTAGCAGTTCATCTATATCTTCAATCATACAGTAAAATTTCCAACAAATTATTCAAATTCTCTGAACAAATGCTAGATGAAATCCTTCAACCAGTGACAACCTCAAGAAACCAAGTGTGTCACACATGGGTAATTTCACATTCACTGAGGCTTTTCTCATGACATTTTATTTTCTGAAAAGAGCAGATATGTCTCACTGGAAGCATTTTTTTTTTATTTTAGGTTTTTAAAAATAGATCCTGCTCTTAAGACTTCTTCCTGTGGTCTGAAGAACTGAACATATTTTCCCAGGCAGATTCAGAATAGAATTATCAGATCAATTTAAGAACAAGTTGAAAATTGACAGTAGATGGCTAATGGGTGAGCGGTAAATGCAACTTGTTTCCTTAAGTCATATTCTCACTGCAGAAATATGAACATGACCCCCATGATTCTCTCTACCTTTCTAAAACACTGACTCATGTATTCATTCACTCATTCATACCACAAATACTCACTGAATACCCACAAAGTGACCAAGAAAATGACTGTCAAGCTACATTGAGCTGTGTCACATAATCTTTTCCAAAATCTATCCCACTCAGATCTTCCTTTCTTCTACAGGCAGCTGAGTGGAGAGGCCAAGAGAGCAAAGAAAAGAAAGCCGTCGAAAGGAAAATACATTTAAAAAGAGCTATAAAGAAGGTAGAAAAGCAAACACATGTGGAGAAGAAAGTTCTGGAGAGTTATCACCATCGGGACCACATCAGCCCCAATCCTCTCTGCATAAAGGATAAAAGCAAACACCAGTCCACGATGCCCTAAATGGTCCCCATCGTTTTTTTTTTTTTTACTACCATCTCAGAACCATCTGGCTTTGAAACAAATTGTAAAATCACTGTACATATGGTCTATACAGTAAATAAGATGGCTAGAGTAGTAGACAAAGTATAATTTACATATTTTATTCACTAGAGGATCATTAATCTGTTCTAGTGAGTAAAATGCAGATTTGAGTGTTTTGAGAATTAGTAAGCAAATGAAACAAAAATCACCTCAAAGGCCAGAGAGTTGCCTCGTGATGTGTTCTTTGTTAATTCTGACGTTTTTAATTACCTATCAAATATGTCAGTACATGTATTTAAATATTACGTTTTAACATTGTTCCTTAGTTATTCAGGCATGGTAATAAAAAGCTTCCCCTCTGCTTGTCATTTGCTATCAAACCTATAAGAGCAACAGTTAGAGAAGTAAAAGTGGTGGCTTTACCACTTCAACCAGGCTGTATGTATGCAGACATTCTTAATCCATAAAATACAAACGCCTTGAAGTATTTCAACTGACAGCATGCAACACTGTCATGCGCTGACGTTTTCGCTGACGTTTTCTTAATACACTTTCAAAATCGCACGTCAATTTTCAATGAGGATTTGTCAGTCTCTTCTAGTGCATCAGCTATGTCATGAGAACAACTTAATCAGTTCTGAAGAAGGAAATACCCCTTTCATGACAGAGCCCTATTTAGGAAAATAATGATCAGAGGGCCCTCAAGAATTTCATTAAAGTTCTATAAACGCTTTACAAATAGGTTCAGAAGCTGCACCTTAGAACAGTAGCCAAGGTGAACCTACCTAGTGCCAACTTCCTCTCTAATTCAAAACTATCATGATGAACCCCATCATGATAAGAATATGGATAAAAATGAAAACTACCCTCCTTCCTAGGAGTCTCTCCAGTCATTCTCACTGCTGTAAGAAGACTTGCTGCTGACAGCCCATTTTAAGAGTTTAAAGGAAAAGCAGTAAGGGGAAGACTAATACAAAAGTTAAAGGCTGGTAAAGATGGCCAGGGCTCTACTATCCGCAAAGACAGGTGGCCCATCTGCAAGTCTCAATCCCTACTCCGCAAGTCCCTTGCCAGTCCTTTCCTCTGGTGCTCTGAGTAACAAAGGAGGAAAAAAAGCTGATGGACACCACGATTCGCTGTGACTGATGCTGGACTACCTGCCTGTGTCCTTTGCGATTTCCCCTTGCCCGGGATCTCTGGGGGTTCTTCAACCTCCTGCTTTACTCACATACACCCCAACCACCAGGGGCCTTTCCAAAGCATAAACACACACCGGTACCCAGTGACGCCGAAGAGCGCTGCCTTGTGCTTGGCCACATGCAAAAGCATCTCATAACTCCGCTTCTGAGCTGACTCCAATGAAGACCCATGGGGAGGGACGACTGGAGAGTAAATATGCTCCCATGTGCTGAGATCATTATAGCTCACTACATCTGAGTTTTCTTTTTTTTTTTTTTTTTTTGCGGTACGCGGGCCTCTCACTGTTGTGGCCTCTCCCGTTGCGGAGCACAGGCTCCGGACGCGCAGGCTCAGCGGCCATGGCTCACAGGCCCAGATGCTCCGCGGCACGTGGGATCTTCCCGGACCGGGACACGAACCCGTGTCCCCTGCATCGGCAGGCGGACTCTCAACCACTGCGCCACCAGGGAAGCCCTACATCTGATTTTTTAAATGCTGATTCCTTCTTTATTTACAATAACAAATTTGGTCAGAAACCAAGGTGGGCTCACCTAGAAAAAGCAGGGAGTAAATATCCAGAGATAAAGAATGATATGGAAAGAAGAGTCATTAACTTCATTTTGGTGACAAGAGATTGAAGGAGATAACGGGGACCTGTGAGCACTGCTGCTGTGAGCAAATGAAGGTCCCCATCTGCTAGCTGATTGAACAAGTAAAAATCATCAGCGCCAACACTAAAATGACACCTACTATTGTTAGCACTATTCTAAGCACTCCATAGGTATGTATGTATTTCATCCTCAAAATACGTATAAAACAGGCGCCATTATTATCTTTTAAAGATGAGTGAACTGAGGCACAAATAGTTAAGTAACTCGTCCACGGTAACACAGCTATTGCCTTCCGTGAACGCTCTATTTTCCTATGTTTAGGCATTATAGTCCATCCCTTACAAAAAGTTTAAAGTTTCCCGTACAACACTTCATCTAGTAAATGTCATCTCTTCAAACATCTCTATTTCTCGAAAAAGTACTGAAAGCATTCATAACCCTAAATATACTCGCTTAATTAGTTTAAAATATCACCATCTCAAAATAAATTTGATCTTATAGGTTCTTAGATTGCACTTATTTTATACCATACTGTGAGATTCAAAACAGAATTAGCTTTTACTCTTAAAATATCATTAATGCATCATCTTGAATATGGTAATCGATAAAAGAGATTCTGCAAGGAGGTAGGAACATAAATGCATGTTAATTATTTCTAATGTCTTAATTAACTCCTACTGCTAATGATACAGTAATTAAGGTTTAAATATATTGTAGAGGATACATCAGTTTTCTATTGGGTCGTGTTTAAGCATTCAACATGATTAAACAGATTAATCATCACTAAAATCTCACAAAATGGGGAGATTTAGACCCAAATTCTCATTGAGATTAGAATTCTGTGTCTAAAACTAAGGTTTTAGACACAGTGCAACATGGTTTCCTCACACACACCTGCTTCCTGGTTAGCTCTTCTTCTCCTTCTCTGTCCCCATGTCCCTCTGAGCACCCAGAGGTACGTCATGGCAATAATCACTTCTGAAAGTGGTTTAGTATATGCATCAAGCACCACTGATGAAGTCAAACTCCCATACATTTTTTTAACCTTCTTGATTTCTGAGCCCTGGGAGGGAAGTGATGGTGATGCCTGTTGACTGACCTGGACCTGATGAGGACCAAATGTAAAGACCAGAGTAGGTAGAGAGTGCCATTTTAGAAGCTATCTCCTATTGTGGATTAAAGAGGTCCACTCCCTTTAAAGAAGGGCAGACTCCAGCGGTGGAGTCTATTTTTCCTTCTCTTTAATCTGGTTGATCCTGTGACTTGCTTCAATCAAGGGAGTGCAGCAGACATAAAGGCATGTCACTTCCAAGGCTGGGCCTTAAGAGATCTGCAACTTCCTCTTTTATGCTCCTGGAACCCAATCATCACGGTTGTGAGCCATCCAAATCACATGGAAAGAGAAGTGAGTAACCAGCTGACAGCCCCAACTGAGCTTCCAACCAACAGCCAGCACAAACAGCAAGTCAAATGAGTGAGCCACCTTGCATGTTCCCATCCAGTCAAAACTCTGAATGATGCCGCATGTGGACAGCAACCTCCCAATTGATCTCAGTCAACCCGCAGACTCTTAAGAGATAATACATGATGGTTGTTGTTTAAACCACTAAGTATATGAGGTAGTTTGACTATACAGCAATAGATAGTCAAAGCCTTTCCAGACCCTCAAAGAGACTCAGGCTGAAACCAGTTCCTGCTTGACTTAGCATAACACAGGATTAGTCGTGGTGGACCCAGACACATCAGGATGGCTAGAAGGAAGTTGAAAAGAACACTTTCCAGTGGGGGCACAGTGGCTAAGACCATGAACCTCGGAGCCAGACTGTTTGAATCCTGGCTTTGCCTTTTACTAGCTATGCACCTAGTAGAGGTTATTTAACTATTCTGTGCCTCAGTTTGCCTCCATATAAAATAGAGATAATAATATTCTCTACCTCATAGGTTTATTTTGAAGACTAAATATCAGTATCACTATGTGTAAAGCACTTAGAACAGTGCCTGGCACAAAGTAAGTGTTCGGTAAATGTTTATTATTCTCTTGAACGTCCAAGGAACCACCCACTCACAGCTCTGGGAGGGCTCTATACTTAGAACAAAGGGATATGGAAAGTGAAGGGGAGGGTCATAACATGGTTCCTGTTTGATCCTGTGCCATGAGGAAACGGATCTCTGCCATGCCATAAAAGCACGAATATGATAAATGCTAAATCTGATTAGCCTCACACCAGCAAGGGAGAAACCCAAAAATCAGAGTAAATGCTCAGTTTCTGGGTCATCAGTAATAGAAATGTCAGACAATCAGTCACATTTTATCTGAGAATAAACTACTCCTAGGTATAATAATCCACACTTTGGATTTTATAACTGATTTCTGTTCATTAAGTGTCCTGAGCTTTATAAACGTATAATGCAGTCCTGGTAAGTTATGTTCTCAGGCATGATCTGAACTACCATCATCATACTCATATCAGTTTTGTTTCTAAATATTATTTTGCAGTTCACTGCAACAAACAGATCAGGCTACCGATTACAGCAGTTTTTGCATATGTCATAATAAAATTAATCTTAAATGTATTAGTAATACCAGGTTAGTTTTTGGCTTTTGGTTGCTTTTTGTTTTCTTTTGATTTTTTGGTCATATCATATACACACTTCGGGAACTGTTTTTGTTAAAATGATTATTGATTTTTTTAAATGAAGCAAAATACAGTAATAACTCATTTTGCTATAGGATTAGAATTAGTAACTAGTATTTTTTGCCCCAACCCTTTGTCTCTTCTCTATTTTAAAATTATATCAAGGACCTATTTATATTTACTTCAGAAGTAACCAGCCCAAGTGAATTAATATATTGTGGCCATAAGTTAAAGTTTTTGAAATATTTAGCAATCTTGAACATCTGACCATAGCACTTCTCATGGGACTTTTCACTGGAGCCTCAAAGCTCTCCATTTCTCATCTCCACATACTCTATTCATAAAATTATTGCAGATTCAATTATACTACTCATATTCTGGTATTTGGACATGTCTCCCTCTGTTTTTCAAGAGAACTATGATGGATCAATAAATTGATACCAAGTAGTTCAATCAATTAGCAGTTCTGAGAAAATATGTCAGGTTTGTGCCTATCTTCACCATGATAACATCATTCATCCACATTAGTTATTCATCTTCTTTCCAAATTATTTATAAGCCTGAGATCAGCTTGAGAAAATTCATACTTTCATTTCATACCTGCTAGTCATGCCTTAAATGGTGACTATCAGAGATGCAAATTAATTGCAACTATATGAAGGATGCACAAACTAAAAACTATGAAATTTAAATTATTAATTCAGCATCCAGATTCCTTCTGCAATCACTAACAATTTCACCTGTTTTATTGCTCAATGCAAACTAAATTTGGTAATTTAAATAGAAATAGAGAACACTAGACCTTATCACTGTTTCCCTCCTAACTTTAAGTCCCTCTTCCTTTTCCTTCCATTATCTCCTTCATCTCTGTGTTTTGAACCTACTCTTTTATGTCTGCTGAACTTCAGTCCCATGTCATTGTCAGATCTCATCAACTACACACTATTCTGCTTTAATCTAAGATATCATTCTTAATATTATTTTACATCCCACCAGTCTATTCCAAGAACCTGAATCCGTTCCACTATACCAAAAAAAACCAAAAGCCTATTTTTCCATGGGCTTTTGTCGGGTTATGGGCATTATGTTATTATGTGATTATGCACTAAAAGTTTTAAGAATATATACAATTTCGGTAGTATTATTGAGAGTAACTGTTGGGAATACTTCTGCATCCACTATGTAGCTGAACAGAGCAATGAATGAAAGTAGGCAAAATGTAACTGTGAAAAAAACTCATATGAAAAAGAAAGCTTGGTTAAGTAAAAAGACTGTTCAGATTAGAACTAATAGGTTCAACCAAAGTTTTCAGACTAGTAAAGTTTTGCTTTACGTGCATCTATTTTCTGTAAATGGAGCCCGTTTAGAGTTTCAATGCTTAAATTAACAAAATAATTTGTGTAACGTTTCTAATGAATAAAATTGAGTTAATTGAGTGTAAGACATTTGTACCAACTTGCCCTTTTAGAAACAAGGATGGGTATAATTTCATCAATAAACAACAAATAAAGGAGAACATTTGAATAAAAATGGCTTTTGAGTTTCTCAGATAAAAATGTCACAGATTTCTCAAAGCACATCTCTACAAATTCTAAATCTTGGTTTTAGTGTGATTTGCATAAAATGTCTTAAGTAGCATATGCAAATATTCTCATGTCTAGCAACATTATTTCAGGGGGAAAAAAATGTCACAAATGTCTACCTGGCAAGGTTGCTTCATTTTAATGGCTATGACATGGTATCTGTAACAGCAGAGTTCACAGGTCCAGGAACCCCTCTCACTGATCCACTTCAGCAAGCAAAGCTGATGTGTATACCGAACGGACCCGTCACATCGGCAGGGGTTTAACAGCTCCCCCTGGAAAGAAAACAACTCAGTATGAATATATATTGTGTCTCTATTTTAAAAAGCCAACAGTTGCTTTCTTTTCTTTCAAAGCCATTTACCCAGAAGGATACAAGCATCAAACTCTATCCTAGAAAATGAAATTAAATGTTCATACCTCTGGTGGGAATGCAACTAAAGTCTTAAAACTATTTCAAAGATATTACTTAGAGTTATGACATAAATGTTCTACCAACATACGAAATATCTGCAGGATACAGCTCCCAATACCCTAGGGGAAAAGCTGTACTATTAAATCTCTTTAATAACTTTTAAGTGGACGGTCAGATGCAATTCCTCTGCAGTTATTCTTAATCATTGCTAAAGAAGAAATGCATGCCATCCCAGAAAGTAGCTTGCAATAGCATTATGCTTTTATTTTTTCTAACTGTGGCATCATAAATATTGACTTAGGGGACTATATTCCTGAAAGCCTTCATATTCTTATGCAATTTCCTTACTTTGAAAAATATTAAACCTAATGTTTTCTCAGACCACACATTTTGTAAGAGAGATGTATTATCCCTGTTGTCTTCGTGATTACTCGCATGTAAGTTTGCATGCACCTCTAATGGAGTTTATAATTTTAGAATTGTGTTTCTTTCTTTCACAAGGTCAAAGTAGTTTGAGTAGTTCTCTTATGAAAACTCTAACATGCTTTTCACCTCAGTGATATTGAGTCACCAAAATGGGCAATAAGGAAAGACCCTGCCCTTTTTGGTTTTGACATGACTCACCCCCTGTTTGTCCTCTAAGACTATCTGCCTCACGATACACCTGTAGAAAAGGAATACAGGTTTGTCTCTATGTATAAACCAGACCCATCAAGGAATTCACACGAGATACTTATGGCATTAACACTAAAACACCTGAGGAATGTGTAACTGCAAAACCAGGTAGAAAAAATCAAGTGTAGCCCAAAGCAAACACTATTCGCCACCGGAACAATTGTATCTGCTTTCACAGGAAAGGAAAAGGGAACGCGCAGGAGCCGCCAGGCAACCGCTCAGCCCAGGAACCCAGAGGCGGGCGCTGTCCGTGGTGCTGACAGGGCGCCGTCGAGAGCGGGAGTCAGCCCAGCCCTGCCGGACCCCACAGCAAGCTGCGCCCGGGGCCCGCCGGGCCTTACCTGCTCGGCGCCCTGGAAGCAGATCTTGCAGATGGGCTGGTGGTGCTGGTGCTGGTGCCCGGAGCGCCGGTCGCCGCCGCCGCTGCTGCTGCTGCGGCTGCTGCATACCGAGCGCGTCTCGGGCCGGTCGCTGGAGCCCCGCCGCTCTCCCTCCCCACCCGCGCGGACCTCCGGCTCCCCGGGGCCCTCCTTCCCCGCCGCCGCCTCCGGGACCGTCGTCTCCGGAAGGCGCCTCGGACCTGCCCCGGAGTCGCCTGCCGCGGCCACCTCCTGCCCTGCCGGCGGCAGCTCCTCCGCGCCGCTGCGCCGCGGGACCACCTCCGCTGGCGACTCGTCTGGCCCCGCGGGGCGCTCGGGGGACGCGGGCGGCGCGGGCAGCGGTGGCAGGTAGCGCGGGGGCGCGGGGACCGAGGCTGGCTCTCCTGGCGACGGCGGCGGAGGCGACGGGGGCGGCTCGGCGTCCCCGCTCTCCTCCCCGCGGCGCCGACTGCCGCTGGGGCCGCCCTCAAAGCTCATGGTGGTGGGGCCACCGCCGCCGCCCTCCTGCCAGCCCGGCTAGCGCCCCCGGCTCGGGCTGCAGGCGAAGGGAGAAAGGAGGGGGGAGGAAGAAAGGAGGGAGGAAAGCGGGGCGGGAGGAGGGTGGGGACGGAGCCTGGGGCGCCAGGGGCCGAGGGGCGGGACGGGGAGGGGACGCAGAGGGCCCGGCTGCGACGACGGCGGCTGCTCCGCGGAACCGCGGGCTCGGCTCTGATGGAGGCGGTGCCGAATTCCGCGGCGCGTGAGAGCCGGGCCGCTGGGGGGCCGGGGAAACCCGGGGAGGGGGGAGGAGCGGCGCAGCAGAGGGGATGGGCCGGGGGGAGGTATTTGGAGGGAACTGGAGCGGGGCGGTAGGTGTGGAGGAGCGGAGGGTCGTTCCCGGGAATGGGGATGTGGAGGGCCGGGTGCGAACCCCGGGGGAGGTGCGGAGACCGCGGGCCGGCATTGGGGGCGTGGGGGAAATCCCTCAGCCGCCTCCACCGACCCCGCCCCAGGGCCGCTCACGTGTGTTCCGGGGCGGATTACCCCTCCCCAAGCAGCGCGGCGCTGCAGCTCTTGTGAGCGGGGGCGGGGGGGACGGGTGGAGGAGAGGGGGAAGGGTCGGAGGCCACGGGTCCAGAAGCCGTTACTGGATGGGCGAGTGGGATTCCGCGGCGCGGGGCTGGAAGGGGCCGGGATGATCGAACGCGAGACTCGCGAGGGCAAAGGGGGTCGCGAGACTGACGCCGCGGGCGCGCCCGAGCCGGCTAAGCAGGGGTCGAGGGGAAGGTCGCGTGGGCCCCGAGGACTAACGGACGCTCCCAGGAGACCGCTTCCAGCCCTGTGCGCCCTCTCCCTCAAAGGTACTCTCACCGACCTTCCAGAGCCCCCAAAACAGACGCCTCTGGAACCTGCATCCTCCCTCTGCCCTCCTCGCCCTCTCCCTCCTGCAGGGAGTATCTGGGTTTATTTGAAACCGTTCTGGTGACTTTGTAAATATCGTTTCCTGCAGTGGTTGCTCCTAGTGAACCCTGGTGCCACGTTCTGTGGCGGGCGTGCTCTTCCACCCTTGCGGTAGGAGAAAGGACTCAAAGGACACCTCTCGTGCAGAAGTTGCTGCAACCGCGGATTTCGGTTGTATGCACCCCGAAGCCAGCTGGTTTCTCTATAGTTAACTCCACTCCGCAAAACCTCTCTGGGACTTATCTTCCGGCAGGGCAACAGTGCCCTCAATTCTTTTCTGAAAATGAACTACCTTACCTGCAGGAAAGTAGACGAAAACAGTGCACAGGCAGTAGTTTCTAAATTCGAACAGTGTAAACGCATAAAGCAATAGATTTATATATAGTGCAATGTGTCTAGTCAAAGCCTTGGTGATTTTCACTAGTGTAACCCTTTGATGTCTTTGACGCAACCGACTTGCTCTTACGGCAGTCATTTTTGGCTGCATAGAGCCGGGATCAGATAGGCAAAGTAACTTGTTCAAGGTCACAGAACTGTTAACGAAGAACTTTTGAGCTCCCTGACTCCAGATTTTCCGGCTCAAACACTGAATGATTTTTTTTCCCCTCAGTTCTCCTGCCTCCTAAAACAATATGTAATACATGGTGCGTTTGGTGGCACTGACTACCATTAATAGTTAGATGGGTTTTTTGGGGGGGGGGGTTGTTTTTTTCTTTTGCGTTACACGGGCCTGTCAGTGTTGTGGCCTCACCCGTTGCGGAGCACAGGCTCCGGACGCGCAGGTCCAGCGGCCTTGGCTCATGGGCCCAGCCGCTCCGCGGCATGTGGGATCTTCCCGGACCGGGGCACGAACCTGCGTCCCCTACATCGGCAGGCAGACTCTCAACCACTGCGCCACCAGGGGAGCCCTAGTTAGTTGTTCTTAAATGGTTAAGATAAACTACCAGCTTAAGTTAATTTTTCCAGTATACATTTTGGCAGTAAGAAGTATATTTGGTTTAAAAAAAAAAAAAAGGTCCAGCTCTTTTGACAGAAATTGGTCTGGTTGGAAAGCAGAGAAGGAGGTAGTAAAAAAAGTCAAGAATGCTTTGTTACAAATGGTCCCAGATGAAATAGTTCCCAGAAATGTCCTCTAACACTTAGCACCCTCAGACTGACTTAGTTTTGGTGGCGAAATGGCAAGCAGCAAGCACATTTTGTTAGAAATCATAATCCCTGAACGTCCTAGGAACTTATCACACTGAAGAAATGTGGTTGTAGATAATGCTTTCATTCTCAGTCTTCACCTGTCAAAATGACATTGCGCAAGATTGTGTATTGCCACAGTCATAAGATAATCCTAAACCTTGATTCTAAATTCTTGAATTAAATGGAGTCTAAATTCAATTTATGACTAATACATTTCTACCAAGTATGATAAAGTACATTATTATTTGAAGGACAGCATAAAAGCTGTGGGTTCTGGATAAACAATGCACAGTGACTCAGGCAGCAAAGTAACATGGATGGAAGAGGAGAAGGCCACAATGCTAGATGTATCCTCTCAGTTGATTGTTGGAAAATAACTCCGGTAAGAGAAGATTAACCTTCCTTGATATGGTGAGTAGCCACATAAAAACATTATTTCCTAGCGTCTGTGACCTCCAAAGCTGACCTCTCCATGAAAAAGGGAAACTTGTTCATGATCTTCAGTTAACTCAGTGAGTCTTCAACGAATCAAGGAAAAATACCTTTGTAACTTTGATTGCATCCTCTGCCATAAAAATATAGAACAATGGGGAACACAAAAAGGATGAACCACTCTCAGCTGCTGGGACCCAAGTAGAAGAGCTGCTAGAGAGACACAGACATCGCATAAAGAACAACAGGGCACCCACAGCTGCTGACAGCCATCCAATAGCCAACATGGCTCCACCAACTAAAAAATGGATGAAGGGAGAGGCAATTCTATCAATTTGAGCAAATAGTGAAAGGCACATCCAACCTGCTTCAACCTATATAAATGAAGAGAGAGATATAAATACAACAAATGCTTGAAAAGTCTCCATTCTCATGTTTCTCCCTACCCACGCACCCATACATGCAGAGAGTTAAATATACCCTTTACCAAAAGAGGTCTTTCATTATGAACATGCAAACTCTTTAGACACCAGGAATCTCTTGAGTTGAATCCAAGGATGGAGGGGAGGTGGGAGGGTCCCAGGCAAGTATGTCCCAAAAATTTCTTTGGTGATATTAATGGATATCTGTAGGATATTCTCCTTGAACTTCCCAAGTGACCATGTCCTGAAGGTGTCCCCTGAAGTCACCTCAGGGATATTAGGTAGAAAAGAGTCCAGGCTACACTAGGTCAGAGTTGTTTCAGAATGACTTTGAAGCTATATTAGTTGTGATGACCTTGATGTGTCCTCCAATAGGAGAGTTAGCCTGAAGAGCTCTTTAAAATTGCCTTTCAGATGAACCTAGAGATTATCATGCTAAGTGAAGTATGTCAGACAGAGACAAATATTATATGACATCACTTACATGTGGAATCTTAAAAAAAAAGATACAAATGAGTTTATTTCCAAAGCAGAAATAGACTCACAGACCTAGAAAGCAAACTTATGGTTACCAAAAGGAAAGGGGGGGGGGTAGGAAGGGGTAAATTAGGAGTTTAGGATTAACAGATACAAAGTACTATATATAAAATAGATAAACAACAAGAACCTACTCTATAGCACAGGGAACTATATTCAACTATCTTGTAATAATGGAAAAGAATCTGAAAAAGAATGTATATATACATATATATATCTGAATCACTTTGCTGTACACCTGAAACTTTGTAAACCAAGTATAGTTTCAATAAAAAATTAAAATTAAAAAATGGTCTTTCAATTCTTTTTAAGTTTAGCTTTTAGAGATATTCCAAAATTTTTCACTTGGCACCTTTGGGGTGCATTTATTTGTCTCTGTGGTCACTGAGTACAGAACAGAGAATTCTCAACTGTCTTCAAATACCCGAGAGAAAAGAACTTGAGAACTCCAAGTATGTTATAGAGCAATAAGGTTATGTTGTGTGAGTGGGAGGGTAATTTTTAAAGAGGACAGTGAAGTGTGATCTGTGGATTGCGAGCACTTGGTGCAGAGTATAGCTTTGTCATACACCAGAAACGAAGCAGTGTCAGCCCAATGCCATATACAGAAAAGTCCACAATTTATGTCTCCTATTCTAACCTGTTGATTGAATTCCAGCCTTCTGTGTCAAGTCGCCTCTATGACTGCTCTGCTTAGATACCTAAGAGCTATTCTAAACTAACCCAGTCCAAAAGCACACAACACTCTCAAACCTGCTCATTTCCCAGTCTTTGTCATGCCGGTAAACCAGTTGTTCACTCATCCAGTTACTTAAGCCTTGGAGTCGTCCCTTGACTTTAATTGTTCACGTCATATATTCAGTGTATCACAAAATTATTTCGCATGTACTTTCAAAATATACTTCAAATTTCACTACTATATTTCACCTCCACTCCCGCCATCCCAGTTCAAATCAACGTGATGCCCCAGGATCATCAAAATAGCCTCCTGTCACCCTGCTTCTTATTCTTGAATCTGTCCCCAACAGCATCCTGGATAATCCTACTGAAATGTAAGTCCAGTCATGTCATCCCGCTGCTTGGTACCCACCAGTGGCTCCCCAACACACTTGGTGCAATGTCAGAAATCTTAGCATGCCCTACCAATCCTCAGTCTAGCTCCTGGCTACATCTCTGAAGCTATCAATCTCCATATCCTCTTCACCACCCTCTCCCGGTCGGTCCCTATTATTCATTCCTACTCCACTGACTTCCTTGCTACTCCCCAGGTACATTCCCTCCTCACTCCTCCAGTTATCATGGCTCACTCCTTCACTCCTCTCATCTTGCTCAGAGACACTTCATCCAAAAGACCTTCCTCAACCTTCCTAACTGAAATAGAATCCTCCACTCCCATTTTTTTTAACTCTAACCTTTGCCCAGTTTTACTTTTTCATATCCATTTCAACATTATATATTCAACATTATATATTGATATTTACATATTGTGTGCATTTCTTTTGCTTTTTTTATTTTTTCTCGTCTAATATCTTCCACTGGAACACTGGCTCCATTGGAGACTATTTTGTTCACTGCTCTGTCCTTACTGTGCTTAGAACTGTGCCTGGTCAGAGTAGTGCTCGGCCAATACTTAGAGAACCATTATATGAAGAATTCAAGCAATCAAGCAGGTAATTATTAATCAGCTTCTGTGTTTAAGGCACTGTGCAGCTTGTTAAACCATAGTTTCCAGGTGGGAATGCAATCTGTAGGACAAAGAAGGATGTAGTCACAGCATTTTGGTGCACTCCATGTGATGCCATTGTTTTTCATTGCTTAACCAACTTACCTAAAAATATTCTTTCCCTTAGTAATTTATATTAGCTGCTTAATGTGTCATTTGCTACTATGTATGTGAAGTCAACGTCTTGGTTGACCTTGATCCTCACATTCGATGAAGATATCAGAAATTTGAAAACGCACACCCCTGGTCTTAAGGTAAAGTGAAGGAGTGTGGATGGAGGGTCTCCATCTCCGACCAATTTCACTGATCATGAATCATGCTCCTCTTTTGATTTTATACTACACTGCATTCTAACATTTGTCAATTCTACCTGTAGAATTGGATACCATACTCTCCTTCCATTTTTCTATCTTTGCCTCTTGTATCTCTCCACTGTTCCCTGTCCCTGCCTTGGTCTCCCTTGGTCTCCCTTGGTCTCCCTACCTTGAAACCTGGACATGTAGAAGGGATTTTTACCTGACAGATTGAAAACATGGAAATATGTTGAATCACTGTGTACACTGGAAATCCTAAACCTGACTGACATCTGGAATGCCGTTGAATCAGCAGGACCTGACAGGGCCACCCAAGCTTTACAAGGATCTTGAATAAAGCTAGCCCTGATTCCCCTCAGCTGAAAATCATCTATTTTTCTACCAAACTCACATATTAAATATGATTTTTATGACCTCTATTATATTGTACCTTGCCTTGTGGTTTGTTATGCACTTATCTGCGTTTTTTTGTGTTTTTTTTTTTTTCCTCTTGTGCTAGATTGTAAGCTACTTGGAGTTTGAGCCTATCTGTTTAAGTGAACCTTTTATCTTCATATACTCTGATGGCTGACATTAGTGGCAGCTCAGTAAATATGCACTAAGTAAATATTAACAGAAGTCTTAATTCCAAAGAACTACTATTTATTTGTTAAAAGTTACGGATAGAGTTCTGCACAAATAACAACTCAAAGATAGCTATGCTTCCATGATGTTTGGATGAAGTGCAGTAAATTAGTTTATATACTAGACAGAGAACTTGCTAGACAAAGACAAACCCTTGTATGGGTAAAGGGTTCAGAGTCCCTCAGGATCAATATGAGGTTAATAAGTACAGTGAAACACCCGGGTGTCCTTTCTCTTCTCCCTTCCCCTGCCCACTCTCCCTTAGGAGATTTATCTCACTCACCTAGGACGTGATCAGTTTCACCACCAATCTGAGAAGAGTGGAAATGAAGCAGGAAACATGCAAGGATGCTATGCCAGAGCTTGGCTCCAGTGGGGTCCTGCTCTCAACCCTGGTTTCTCTACCCATAGAATCCTGGGGTCTCTACTTTTTCCACAGGGCCTCTGCCTAGATTAGGATTACTGGTCTGTTTCCCTCTGTCTTAGAAAAGTCCTTGTTCAGACAAGAAGAGGAAGGAACTCCACACCTACACCAGGTCACAAATTTCATACTCCACCCCCAGTTCTACCTCAATCCACCCCTTTTCCAGACTTTAAAGTTTTCAGGAAAGGACCATGAGTGACTCAGTCTGGAAGATGAGCTGCTGACTAGTCGCTGAAGTCATCTTCAACAGAATTACATCGTTATGGGTAAACAGCAACTCCTCGAAGAGAAATGTTGCTTTCAGGGGAATGACTGCTTGACAAATACAACTAGATGCCAACTCTCCCCACATTGTGGAATTTGACATCTAGTACATACAATTTACAGTACTTGTCAGCTCCTTCCTCCTGTCCAGCTGAACTCCTGAACTTAGCCCTTCCCAGCTAAGCCAACAACATCAAACTGCACTCCAAAAGATACAGAAATGCAAAATCGAGAGTTATAAACCGCAACTATAGCAAGGCTTCTTAAATGCAGGAAGTTTTAAATAAGTGGACCTAACAGTACAAGTAAAGAAAATTAACCTTTGATATTATAAGCATGAGTTCAACATACAGGTGTGTGCATGCACACGCACGTGACCACATGTCTGTGTGGTGGGAGGATGAGTGGATGACTGGGTAGGGTATGTCACAAATGATGGGTATCATCAAAAAGAAAATGAGTGCAAGCCATAAAACACCATCTTTTTGTGCAATCAATAATCAGCAAGTGACAATTTTTGGTAATGCACTTTGAGAGATGGATGGACCTGACCTCAAAAAAGCCCTAGTCCAACTAAGAAGATAGGCACATAGATATAAACATGTTACATATATTAAGAGTTACAGTAGGAGGATTAAAAGTGTTATGGAAGTACAGATATAAACAATTCTGCATGAGAAAGATGATTCATCCTAAGAAAAAGTTTCTCAGAGTAGGTATTTGAGCTGGGCTCTGAAGGCTGGATAAGAGTGCGCCAGGTATGATCCATCTCATCAACTAACTCAATAGGTTAGAGAAACTGCTGTGGACCTTAGACTTAAGTGTGAGGACTATAGAGACAAGGAAGGATGAGAGAGGATATGATTCGAGCTCATAAAAAATGAAGATGGTGACAAGTAGGATAAAATTGAACCTACTACATACTGAAATATTAGAAGAGAGGCACAACTTCTGTTAGAAAATTGTCACTATAAGTAGAACTTAGATCATTTAATTACCAAGAAGTCACTATCCCATCAAATGCAACCAGAGCCACCTAAGAACCAGGAAATAAGCAAATCAGCCTCCAAAAACCACTACAGTCCATCCCACACGCTACCGCATAAAAATCCATTTACAAATGCTTCCACTTTCCTGTCAGGTGAGACTACTAAATCTGTGATATTTGATTTTAAATATAATCCTAATAAACATGCTTACCTAATTTCTCTGTCCACAGCAAATTACAAATAACAAACTTAGAAATGTAAGCAGAATAGCAGCTCCGGGAAACAACAGCTAATAGTCCAGCCCTCTTGAAGAAGCCGATCCAGTGATTTTTAAACCTCTGCAGTTTAAGAGTTTATTTAAAAGCAGACAGCTCTATAGGCAGTGTAGTAAGCCACTAGAGGTCTGTCTGCCTTTTAGACTTGCACAATCACTGGTAATTTTAATAAAGGGTGCAAATATCCAAGAAACATTTACACCTGGGCATGTATGTTGATTAATCTGTAAGCATGATGAGACACGTGTTCATAAGACCCCCTTTCAACATGGTTAATTACAAATTTTTACCACTTAAAATATCGAGATTAGAAAGTTCCCTTATCCTTCTCTGGGCCTCCCTCCACTTCCAACCCTGGGCTGTGCCCGTATTCAATCGCACTGCGCCCTTGTGAGCACGCCCTACCAGCGCCCTCCCCTTACTCCACCAGCAGATGGCAAGTTATTTGAGGCCAGATCATTTATATACATATAAAGTGTATAGTTTGTCCCCAGCAGTTAGTACAAATGCATTGGTACGTAATGGGTATTCAAAAAAGTTTTATATGATGAACAAAAGAAAAATGAAGTTTTTGTAACACTTTTAGAGAAGATTTATGTTAAAAATGAATGAGTCTCCAATTACGTGAACAATTCTTTTGCACTTACCAATGATAACTAAAATTGGTTGATCATTTACTGGGTCAGACACTGGCCCAAGCACTTCACATGTGTTAATTTGTTCAATCCTCAGCCACAGTCTGTGAAGCAGGTACTATTACCCGCATTACACTGATGAGGAAAGTGAGGCCAAGGAAAATGAGTTGTGACGATTCAGGGAGCTGAATTGTGAGAGACAAGGGGCTGCCTTCCCTACTGGACACTCTGGCTCCCACGCCTGCACCCTTAACCACACAGTTATTTGCCTCCTGTGTCATTGAATTTATTACAGACCCGAAAAGAAACTTGTGCTACAAGAGGTGGCTAAGACCATCAACATAGCTTCACCAGTTTGAAAAAACACTCAGTTTTTAAATCATTCTTCTACTCTCTGTTTTTGTAAGTTCAACTGTTTTACATTCTGTATATAAGTGAGATCATACATTATTCTTTTTTTGTCTCATTTAACAAATGCTCTCAAGGTTCATCCATGTTGTTGCAAATGGCAGGATTTCTTTTTCTTTTTTTTGAATTATATTTTATTTATTTTTATACAGCAGGTTCTTCTTAGTTATCTATTTTAAACATATTAGTGTTGTATACGTCAATCCCAATCTCCCAGTTCATCACACCACCACCACCCCTGCTTTCCCCCCTTGGTGTCCATACGTTTGTTCTTTACAGCTGTATCTCTATTTCTGCCTTGCAAACTGGTTCATCTGTACCGTTTTTCTAGATTCCACATATATGCGATAATATATGATATTTATTTTTCTCTTTCTGATTTACTTCACTCTGTATGACAGTCTCTAGATCCATCCACGTCTCTTCAGATGACTCAATTTCGTTCCTTTTTATGGCTGAGTAATATTCCATTGTATATAGGTGCCACATCTTCTTTATCCATTCATCTGACGATGGACACTTAGGTTGCTTCCATGACCTGGCTATTGTAAATAGTGCTGCAATGAACATTGGGGTGCATGTGTCTTTTGGAATTATGGTTTTCTCTGGATATATGCCCAGTAGTGGGATTGCTGGGTCATATGGTAGTGCTATTTTTAGTTTTTTAAGGAACCTCCATACTGCTCTCCATAGTGGCCATATCAATTCACATTCCCACCAACAGTGCAAGAAGGTTCCTTTTTCTCCAAACCCTCTCCAGCATTTGTTGTTTGTAGATTTTCTGATGATGCCCATTCTAACAGGTGTGAGGTGATACCTCATTGTAGTTTTGATTTGCATTTCTCTAATAATAAGTGATGCTGAGCAGCTTTTCATGTGCCTCTTGGCCATCTGTATGTCTTCTTTGGAGAAATGTCCATTTAGCACTTCTGCCCATTTTAGGACTGGGTTGTTTGTTTTTTTAATATTGAGCTGCATAAGCTGCTTGTAAATTTTGGAGATTAATCCTTTGCCAGTTGCTTCATTTGCAAATATTTTCTCCCATTCTGAAGGTTGACTTTTCGTCTTGTTTATGGTTTCCTTTGCTGTGCAAAAGCTTTTACGTTTCATTAGGTTCCATTTGTTTATTTTTGTTTTTATTTCCATTTCTCTAGGAAGTGGGCCAAAAAAGATCTTGCTGTGCCTTATGTCAAAGGGTGTTCTTCCTATATTTTCCCCTAAGAGTTTTATAGTGTCTGGTCTTACATTTAGGTCTCGAATCCATTTTGAGTTTATTTTTGTGTATGGTGTTAAAGAGTGTTCTAATATCATTCTTTTACATGTAGCTGTCCAGTTTTCCCAGCACCATTTATAGAAGAGGCTGTCTTTTCTCCATTGTATATCCTTGCCTCCCTTGTCATAGACTAGTTGACCATAGGTGTGTGGGTTTATCTCTGGGCTTTCTATCCTGTTCCATTGATCTATATTTCTGTTTTTGTGCCAGTACCATCTTGTCTTGATTACTGTAGCTTTGTAGTATAGTCTGAAGTCAGGGAGTCTGATTCCTCCAGCTCCTTTTTTCTTCCCTCAAGATTGATTTTGCTATTTGGGGTCTTTTGTGTTTCCATATAAATTTTAAGATTTTTTGTTCTAGTTCTGTAAAAAATGCCATTGGTAACTTGATAGGGATTGCATTGAATGTATAGATTGCTTTGGGGAGTAAAGTCATTTTCACAATATTGACTCTTGCAATCCAAGAACGTGGTATACTCCATCTGTTTTTGTCATCTTTGATTTCTTTCATCAGTGTCTCACAGTTTTCTGAGTACAGGTCTTTTACCTCCTTAGGTAGGTTTATTCCTAGGTATTTTATTCTTTTTGTTGCAATGGTGAAGGGCATTGTTTCCTTAATTTTCTTTCTGGTCTTTTTTTGTAAGTGTATGGGAATGCAAGAGATTTCTGTGTGTTAATTTTTTATCCTGCATTTTTACCAAATTCATTGATTAGCTCTAGTAGTTTTGTGGTGACATCTTTACGATTATCTATGTATAGTATCATGCCATCTGCAAACAATGACAGTTTTACTTCTTCTTTTCCAATTTGGATTCCTTTTATTTCTTTTTCTTCTCTGATTGCCGTGGCTAGGACTTCCGAAACTATGTTGAATAATAGTGACGAGAGTGGACATCCTTGACTTGTTCCTGATCTTAGAGGAAATGCTTTCAGTTTTTCACCATTGAGAATGATGTTTGCTGTGGGTTTGTCATATATGGCCTTTATTATGTTGAGTTAGATTCCATCTATGCCCACTTTCTGGAGAGTTTTTATCCTAAATGGGCATTGAATTTTGTCAAAAGTTTTTCTGTGTCTATTGAGATGATCATATGGTTTTTCTTCTTCAATTTTTCAATGTGGTATATCACATTGATTGATTTGTGTATATTCAAGAATCCTTGCATCCCTGGGATTAATCCCACTTGATCATGGTGTATGATCCTTTTAATGTGTTGTTGGATTCTGTTGGCTAGTATTTTGTTGAGGATTTTTACATCTATATTCATCAGTGATATTGGTCTGTAATTTTCTTTTTTTGTAGTATCTTTGTCTGGTTTTGTTATCAGGATGATGGTGGTATCGTAGAATGAGTTTGAGAGTGTTCTTTTCTCAGCAATTTTTTGGAAGAGTTTGAGAAGGATGGGTGTTAGCTCTTCTCTAAATGATTGGTAGAATTCATCTGTGAAGCCATCTGGTCCTGGACTTCTGTTTGTTGGAAGATTTTTAATCACAGTTTCAATTTCATTACTTGTGATTGGTCTGTTCATATTTTCTATTTCTTCCTGGTTCAGTCTTGGAATGTTATACCTTTCTAAGAATTTGTCCATTTCTTCCAGGTTGTCCATCTTATTGGCATAGAATTGCTTGTAGTAGTCCCTTAGGATGCTTTGTATTTCTGAGTGTCCATTGTAACTTCTCCTTTTTCATTTCTAATTTTATTGATTTGAGTCCTCTCCCTCTTTTTCTTGATGAGTCTGGCTAATGGTTTGTCAATATTGTTTATCTTCTGAAAGAACCAGCTTTTAGTTTTATTGATCTTTGCTATTGTTTTTTTTGTTTCTACTTAATTTATTTCTGCTCTGATCTTTATGATTTCTTTCCTTCTACTAACTGGGTTTTGTTTGTCCTTCTTTCTCTAGCTCCTTTAGGTGTAAGGTTAGATTGTTTATTTGAGATTTTTCTTGCTTCTTGAGGTAGGCTTGTATAGCTGTAAACTTCCCTTTTAGACCTGCTTTTGCTGCATCCCATAGATTTTGGATCGTCATGTTTTCATTGTCATTTGTCTCTAGGTATTTTCTGATTTCCTCTTTGATTTCTTCAGTGACCTCTTGGTTATTTAGTAACATATTGTTTAGGCTCCATGTGTTTGTGTATTTTACGTTTTTTCCACTGTAATTCATTTCTAATCTCATAGTGATGTGGTCAGAAAAGATGCTTGATATGATTTCAATTTTCTTAAATTTACTGAGGCTTGATTTGTGACCCAAGATGTGATCTCTCCTGCAGAATGTTTCGTGTGCACTTGAGAAGAAAGTGTAATCTGCTGTTTTTGGATGGAATGTCCTATAAATATCAATTAAATCTATCTGGTCTATTGTGTCATTTAAAGCTTCTCTTTTCTTATTTATTTTCATTTTGGATGATCTGTCCATTGGTGTTAGTGAGGGGTTAAAGTCTCTCACTATTATTGTGTTACTGTCAATTTCTGCTTTTATAGCTGTTAGCAGTTGCCTTATGTATTGATATGCTCCTATGTTGGGTGCATATATATTTATCATTGTTATATCTTCTTCTTGGATTGATCCCTTGATCATTATGTAGTGTCCTTCTTTGTCTCTTATAACATTCTTTATTTTAAAGTCTATTGTATCTGATATGAGTATTGCTACTCCAATTTTCTTTTGATTTCCTTTTGCATGGAATATCTTTTTCCATCCCTTCACTTTCAGTCTGTATGTGTCCCTAGGTCTGAAGTGGGTCTCTTGTAGAACAGCATATATATGGGTCTTGCTTTTGTATCCATTCAGCAAGCCTGTGTCTTTTGGTTGGAGCATTTAATCCATTCACATTTAAGGTAATTATCAATATGTATGTTCCTATGACCATTTTCTTAATTGTTTTGGGTTTGTTTTTGTAGGTCCTTTTCTTCTCTGTGTTTCCCACTTAAAGAAGTTCCTTTAGTATTTGTTGTAGAGCTGGTTTGGTGGTGTTGAATTCTCTTGGCTTTTGTCTGTAAAGCTTTTGATTTCTCCATCAAATCTGCATGAGATCCTTGCCAGCAAGAGTAATCTTGGTTGTAGTTTCTTCCTTTTCATCACTTTAAATATATTGTGCCACTCCCTTCTGGCCTGTGGAGTTTCTGCTGAGAAATCAGCTGTTAATCTTATGGGAGTTCCTTTGTATGTTATTTGTTGTTTTTCATTTGTTGCTTTTAATAATTTTTCTTTATCTTTAATTTTTGCCAATTTGATTCCTATGTGTCTCGGCGTGTTTCTCCTTGGGTTTATCCTGCCTGGGACTCTCTGCACTTCTTGGCCTTGGGTGGCTATTTCCTTTCCCATGTTAGAGTAGTTTTCAACTATAATCTCTTCAAATATTTTCTCGGGTCCTTTCTCTCTCTCTTCTCCTTCTGGGACCCCTACATACGAATGTTGTTGTGTTTAATGTTGTCCCAGAGGTCTCTTAGGCTGTCTTCACTTCTTTTCATTCTTTTTCTTTATTCTGTTCCAAAGCAGTGAATTCCACCATTCTGTCTTCCAGGTCACTTATCTGTTCTTCTGCCTCAGTTATTGTTATTCTGCTATTGATTCCTTCTAATGTATTTTTCATTTCAGTTATTGTATTGTTCATTTCTGTTGTTTGTTCTTTAATTCTTCTAGGTCTTCGTTAAACTTTTCTTGCATCTTCTCAACCTTTGCCTCCATTCTTTTTCCGAGGTCCTGGATCACCTTCACTATCATTATTCTGAATTCTTTTTCTGGAAGGTTGCCTATCTCCACTTCATTTAATTGGTTTTTTGGGGGTTTTATCTTGTTCCTTCATCTTGTACATAGTCCTCTGCCTTTTCATTTTGTCTATCTTTCTGTGAATGTGGTTTCGTTCTACAGACTGCAGGATTTTAGTTCTTCTTTCTTCTGCTGTCTGCCCTCTGGTGGATGAGTCTATCAAAGAGGCTTGTGCAAGCTTCCTGATGGGAGAGACTGGTGGTGGGTAGAGCTGGGTTTTGCTCTGGTGGGCAGGGCTCAGTAAAACTTTTATCTGCTTGTCTGCTGATGGGTGGGGCTGAGTTCCTTCCCTGTTGGTTTTTAGGCCTGAGGTGACCCAGCACTGGAGGCTACAGACTGTTTGGTGGGGCTAATGGTGGACTCTGGGTGGGCTCACGCCAAGGAGTACTTCCTAGAATTTCTGCTGCCAGTGTCCTTGTCCCTGCAGTGAGCCACAGCCACCCCTCGCCTCTGCAGGATACCCACCAACACTAGCAGGTGGGTCTGGTTCAGTCTCCTATGGGGTCACTTCTCCTTGCCCTGGGTTGTGTGTGTCCTCCAGGAGTGGAGTCTCTGTTTCCCCTAGTCCTGTCGAAATCCTGCAATCAAATCCTGCTAGTCCTCAAAGTCTAAATCTCTGGAAATTCCTCCTCCCATTGCCAGACCCCCAGGTTGGAAGCCTGACGAGGGGCTCAGAACGTTCAGTCCAGTGAGTGGACTTCTGTGGTATAAGTGTTCTCCAGTTTGTGAGTCACCCACCCAGCAGTTATGGGATTTGATTTTATTGTGATAGTGCCCTTCTGACCGCCTCACTGCAGCTTCTCCTTTGTCTTTGGTTGTGGGGTATCTTTTTTGGTGAGTTCCAGTATCTTCCTGTTGATGCTTGTTCAGCAGTTCAGGATTTCTTTCTTTTTTAAGGCTAAATAATATTCCACTGTATTTATAGATCACATTTTCTTTACCCATTCATCCACTGATGGGCACTTAAATGGTTTCCATAATTTGGCTATTGTGACTAATGCCACAATGGACATGAGAATACAGTCTTAAAAGATAAACTGAGGCATATTTAAATTTTTTAATAGTTTGAGTAGAAATTGATTCATATGGGACCACATCCAATCTGGTAGATAGAAAGGAACTTCAGAGGTCTGTACAAAATGAAAGACTTTTATAAGCAGAAGGGAGCAGGAACAAGCAAGTTATATCAGGTAAAACAAAGTGGGTTAGTTATTGGAAGATTACTTTTTTTTTAGGGGATGGCAGCAAGGTATCATGCAGATTACCTAACTAGTACTGATCAGGTGATTCCTGATTGACTGGTTTAAAATTTCATTTCTGGAAGAGCTGAAACTATAATTATGTCTCAATTTGGTGACATTGGGCTTAGCATAAGTAAATCCATCTTGGGCCTGTTGTCTTGTTTTTAACAGAGGTAAACTGAGCTTTCATCTACATTTTCAGATTTTTGCTCCTGAGTAGCAGGGAAACTTAGGGGGTGGGGGTGTTACATGCCTGACCTTTTGAGATTGATAGCATGAAGTGTCATAACCATACTCTTTTAATTGTTTTTTGATGCTACTGGCAGAAAGAAAATAACAGGAGTGGAGGGGCACTGAGTTGAA
Source organism: Grampus griseus (assembly GCF_964374135.1). NCBI lineage: Eukaryota > Metazoa > Chordata > Mammalia > Artiodactyla > Delphinidae > Grampus > Grampus griseus. Next base: position 13,681,111 of record NC_139019.1, read on the forward strand.
TAAGTATGACATACATTTCCTGGTGTAATGTTAACTTAAAACAATAAGACAGACAGTTATTTTACCAGCATTTATTTGGGGTCGGCAAAGAATTGCAATTCAGGATGTGCAACTAAAGGAAAGGAGAGGAAGCTCTTTTATAGAGGAGAGAGGCAAACTGGGAAGGACTGTTATAAACAAAAATTCCATTGGAGGAAACTGGGAATTTGAAATATAGTGGCTTTTCATTGGCTGAGTTGTGACAGTCTCTGATTGGCTGAGCTGTTGCCAGGCTAGGAGAAAATCTTTCTTCCTCCTGCCGGCAGTAGTAAAGTAGTGTCACTTCCCCCCAGAGACGCAGGTATGTCTCTTCCTAATGGGGTTTATGTTGATGTCCAGTGGTATGTGCATGACAGCTGTCCCTTCTGATCTCCTCACTCAGTTTTACTGAGACTTCCCTTTATTAATTTGCACACCCTTCTCTGTGTACTGACTGAAAAAACAATCCTGCCATAGAAGACCTATTTACTTTAATGCTTCAGAGAATAATTCATTCATAAATCATGATTGAAAACAGAAACACAAGCCTAAAACTTACCCTAACTCTCTGTTTCTCAACAGGAAGCAACTTTGCCCCCTCTTGCTCCTATCTTCAGGGGACACTTGTCTGTGGCTGGAGGCATTTTTGATTGCCACAACTAGTGGGGTACTGCTTCTGGCCCGGAGTTGGGTAGAGGCCAGAGGTGCAGCCTAATATCCTACAATATACAGAACAGCCCCCAAAACAAAGAATTATCTGGCCCCAAATTTTAATAGTGCCGAGGTAGAGAACTCCCACCCTAAATAACAGCAGAATTTCCCCGAAGATCTGAGTAAAGGAGAAAGAGTTAAAAATTTTAAAGCAACACTAAAAAGAAAATGATAAATTATACAAAGGAGGATAGTCTAATTTTTTCTTAGAATTAAAAAAAAAGAAAGTTTAAAATCAGAGTTTTTTAAATCTTGAAAGAAGTAGAAACAATTAGGAAAAAAGGACAATGTCCAAAGACTAATTGAACAGGCTGTGCATAATACAAGAGCATATGCTTAAAATAAAATGCTAATTTAAAATAGATTAAAGTAATGCATGTGCATGATGTAACTCAGACTGGTGAGAGTCACTTTCTTTCAGCTTATTTTTCATCTTTTCCAATGCTCAGTGGACAGCCTTCCCAGTTATTTCAAAGTATATTTTGGCTCTGAGATTAGCTTTATAGAAGCTAAAAATTAGACATTAAAAATTATTGACTCCTGATCATTTAGATTTTGAAACTCCTAAAGTAAAAGGACATGCTACTAAACAACATGTACTAAACAATGATAAATATTTTGATGATGGTAATGAGAATGATATCTGTATTTCTAGAAGAGGTGTTAGTGATGATATGAAAAAATCTGACTAGTATAAGAAAATGTTATCCTAATAAAGTGAGTTTGAAACCAAAAACACACAGAAGAAATCCTCAATCATTAAAAAGATCATGTTAGTAACTCTTAAACAGACAAAAAGAAAATATTTAATATGATATTAGTTGCATTTTTTTCAAATTTTATCATTTATATATGAAGAGGAGCAGAATATGCCACCCCAAAATATGCCTCTTTGGCATAAGGATTATCTTGAGCTGATTATTTTTAAGAAACAGCAGACTCAGGAAAAGCTCTGAAAACTAAGAAGTTGCTCTTTGTAAGGGACAGTTACCTTTATAAGGAAAATCTCCATTTGTAAGGTTGTATCCCTCCCTGTATTAGGAAGAGAAGAATGATTCTAAATCTCTAGAAACTCTTGTCAATGGAGAAGGCAATGACCTTAATCTGCAAAACAACCTTACCTTTGTTTACTGTGCTTTCCCCATAACTGTATCCACTGTCCCAACACACTCGTATCTACCTTTAGTCTTTAGTTGAAGATGGTATTTAAGGTGGTGGCTTGGGCCATTTCAAGGAGTTACTCAGTTTTCCTGCGTATCTTAAGTGTATACAGGTGGTATACAGGTCATTAAACTTCTGTTTGTTTTTCTCCTGTTAACCTATCTTTTACTAATGGGGGCTTCTCAGCCAAGAACCTAGAAAGATAGAGAAAAAATTATTTTTTTCTCCCCTACATATATGTTGTTTGCTGAAATTTTGAAAAACGCAGAAAACCAAATAGAAGAAGAAAACAATGACTCCTAATTCTACCATCCGGTAATAACAAACATGTGCATTTGTAGGGAAGGAACTTTTCTCTCCACTCTAGAAATCCCTTCCAAGGAGGAAGATCTTTGGTAAGAGGAGGAAAAGAGCCACAGTCTCCACTGGAATAATGATGCAGCAGAGGTAGAGTCAGAGTGTCTGCTGGGAGGGAAAAGTTATGTTGTGCAAATGCTTTCTTTTTGTTTCATACTTTTCTCTGAAGCACCCAGAGATACCTTCCACAAGCCCCTCCATTCCACCTGGGGGTGGGGGTAAACAGGAAGGTACCAATTGACTAAGTTGCAAGAGCCTCCAGGGAAGACAAAGACAAGGAAACCTTAAGATGGGTTTTCTTTTTTTTTTTAGATGTTGGGGGTAAGAGTTTATTAATTAATTAATTAATTTTTGCTGTGTTGGGTCTTTGTTTCTGTGCGAGGGCTTTCTCCAGTTGTGGCAAGTGGGGGCCACTCTTCATCGCGCTGCGCGGGCCTCTCACTGTTGTGGCCTCTCTCGTTGCGGAGCACAGGCTCCAGATGCGCAGGCTCAGTAGTTATGGCTCATGGGCCTAGTTGCTCCACGGCATGCGGGATCCTCCCAGACCAGGGCTCGAACCCGTGTCCCCTGCATTGGCAGGCAAATTCTCAACCGCTGTGTCACCAGAGAAGCCCTTAAGATGGGTTTTAATGCTAGAGTAAGAGCCAGAGGAGAGACGGACCAATTACTTTAGGAGGGAACATAAGGACCAAGAACACCCTTATCAGCATAAGAAATCTTCTCTACAAGCTAGTCTTTAGGGTGCACACTCATCAGAAAGATTTCCTTTAGTTAATTAACTAAACCCTCTAGTCCTCCCAAGCATTATGGCTCAGCTAAGGGAATTCTACTCTACAGACAGTATATTTTGATCATCTTTTTCATATCTTTCTAAAATATACTTTTTATTGGAGAGATGGCACCATATATTACATGGATGTCTCATTTATTTATTTCTTGCTAGGATATTTTGGTTATTGCCTATTGTTTTCTCTTTTTTCTATTTTTGGGTTTGGTTTTGTTTTGTTTTTTATGGGAGAAGGGCAGGCCAGGACTATTAGCAATAATGTTTGTATATGCATCAATACAGACATTTTTCTGATTATTTCCTAAGGGAAAATCACTAAAGGAGAACCCATGGGCCAAGCAGTATAAAACTGAAGCCATAATGGGATGGACACAGTACAGATGTAAAACCAAGCTTCAGTTACTCTCTAGGTTCCAGATGGCCCTCCCTTGAACTTTGAGAATCTCAACAGCTGTTGGCTGTGCTTGTTGAGATAGGTCCTGGACCTTGGCTTCCTACGAAACTATGTAGGTATCTAAAGCTGGATCCATGTGGAACTGCTCTGTATGGCAGCTTGCTTCATCAACTGTGCAGATTAGAAGAGCCAGAGAGAGGGAATTCAGCAAGAGGGAAGTCAGTCTTTTGTAACCTACTCTTGGAAGCCATATCCCATCACTTTTATTGTATTGTTTGTTAGAAGCAAGTGTGGGTCCAGCCCACCCTCTAGGCTTTTTCTTTCTTTCTTTTTATTGAAGTAGAGTTGATTTACAATATTAGTTTCAGGTGTACAAAAGAGTGATTCGATATTTTTACAGATTATACTCCGCTTATAGTTATTATAAAATATTGGCTATATTCCATGTTTGTGGATGTGAGATCCCACATCCCTTGTCATGCCCTAGGGGACCTGGGATACTAAGGAACCTTGCATCTTGGGATGAGCTCCAGCGCGGGGCCCATTCCCAAGGCCTCCCACGTCAGAATTCCTCCTTCACAATTCCAGAGGGAGTGAGCTGGGAATCAGTTCCAGAAGCAGCCTCTCTCTAGGGGTGGGGTTGGGGAAAAAAATAATTCTTTCTCAGCGGTTGCCGTTTCAGAATCTGGCAGACCACCAGTACTAGTGCTTTCTCCTGGTCCTGCGAATTTTTTGGAGCTCAAGTTACAGAGTGGTAAGGTTGTAGTTTCTCAGCTCCATTAGCATTTACTATTAATCAATTACCAACTGCTTTGTATGTCACAGAATTTTCAGTTTTATTAAGCCACTGGCACCCCTCACTGGTTTTTCAATATCTTGTGGATTTATTTAGATATTCTTATTTTAATAGGGTTTGAGAAGGGAAGGTGATAACTATGCCTCTCATTATGTAAACTGGACCAGAATTCAAATGTTCTTTATGTAATAAGATTGCCTATGTTCAAAATTAGGCTCCATCCTTTACCAGCTGTTTGACTTGGACAAATTACTGTGCCTCAGTTTCCTTATTTGCAAAATGTGAATAATAAGACATAGTGTTGCCATAGAGAGACCCTGTTCAGGGCACTCCATAAAATCTAGCTGTTGTTATTATTTTCTCTGTCATATATATTGTAAAAGTTGTCTTCTACTTGTAATTCTGTATGTTTATGTGTGTATATATATGAGTGTGTGTACATATCTTTATGCTTTTCAATAGTAAAGGCTAGAACTTATATAGTGCTTACCACGTACCTTTTAAGCACTTCACATATATTAATCTACGGTTCAGAAGGAGAAATTACAATGGAAATTAGAAAATATTTTGAACTGATAATGAAAACACAACCTAATAAAAATTATGGGGTGTGTTTTCCATTATGTTTCCTAATTACCCATCACTGGTGTCTTAAAAATGTTTTAGTTTCTGTTCATTTATTTTGAATCTAGTTTTAATGCTGAACAAAGCCTCAGGCAGAGGGCTTATGAGCTATTAGTTTATTAGGAATTACCATTCCTGGGAGCAGGAAAGAGGCACAAGGGGAGTGAAGAGGGGGAGATGGGCGATTCCATGTGAGCATGCGTTACGGAGATGGCTGTCTGTAGGTGTGCTCGCTCCAAGCCCAGGACCCACCCCTGAGGAGCTATGTGAACTGCACTTCCAGTCTTGGCGGTGCAGGTGTCGGGGGATGTGAAGGGAATGGGGAAGAATGGCACATTCTTTGGCAAGGAAGGGGAAATACTTTACCAACTTCCATCCTCTTCTTTCTCTCTGGGATATTAGCTCCTCAATTCCCAGCCTTGGCAGAAATCCAACCCAATAAGCTCCTTTCTCTCCAGGAACTTGGTCCCTCAAGTCCAAGCTGCTTCAGCTGTCTCTAAGCTTTCAAACAGAATCCCTCTTTCAATATATCCAGCTTTCCTGGTAGTTCTTCTAGAAACATTGGTCTACTACAAACCATATCATTGAGGTCAGAAGTGAAAGTTCATCTGTATGCTTTGATTTGTGATTATTTTCATTGCTACTTTTCCCTAAATAATTAAGAGTTTTAGTTTTGATTAACTCTTGGCTGAAGAATCATTAAGAAGTATATTGGGTTTTGTTTTTGTCAATTAGTTTTCTATTGCTGTTGCTCTAAAACTTGGTAGGTTAAAACTACAGCATAAATTATCTCACCATTTCTATGGGTTGAGAACCTGGACAGGGCTCAGCTGAGTGCCCCTGGCTTAGCACCTGTCCCAGGCTGCAAGCAAGGTGCCAGCCAGGACTGAACCACCTTAAGGTTCCACTAGGAAAGGACCTGCCTCCAAGCTCACTCATGGGTTTGTTGGCTCAATTCCATTTTTCCAAAGGATACTGAAGTGAGGTCCTCAGTTCCGCCCTGGCTGCTGCCCTGAGGGGTCTTCAGCTCCTTGCCAGGTGGGCAGTTCAACAGGACAGCTGGCTTCATCAGCTGAGCATTTGAGAAGAGCCAGAGAGAGGGAATTCAGCAAGAGAGAAGTCAGTCTTTTGTAACCTACTCTTGGAAGTAATATCCCATCACTTTTATTGTATTCTCTTCGTTAGAAGCAAGTCCCTGGGTCCAGCCCACCCTCTAGGCTTTTTCTTTCTTTCTTTCTTTTTTATTGAAGTATGGTTGATTTACGTTATTATATTAGCTCCAGGTGTACAACATAGTGATTTGATATTTTTATAGATTATAGTCCATTTAAAGTTGTTACAGAATATTGGCTATATTCCCTGAGCGTAGCTTATTTATTTTATACATAGAAGTTTGTGCCTGTTAATCTAGGCTTTTTCTATGTTTGAAGAATCCCCTGTTGTACTTGGAAAAGCCTATAAACCTCTACAGAAAATGAAAGCGTCAGACGCTGCATATTCACTACCCTCCTGGTGGCTGGCATACAGATACATGATCTGTGCTTATTCACCGAGGTGTGCCACTGCAGACGTTGAAATAAAAGCATCTTATGGGAAGAAACAGGGTGGCGGCAGCAGGGCAGCGGTATCCAAGTGCCAGGCACAGCAGCGAGGTGGAAGCATTCCGGATCCAGCATTCAATACTTCTGCAGTCCAAGCTGTGATATCTTTGCCTGATTATTTGCCTACTTCCTGGTTACCTAGACTCCAAGCCTGATCTGGGACCCTCTGGGAGATATTGTGAATTAACCAATATTTTTAAGTAAATTCCTTTTTTGTTAAATTAACCAGAATGGTTTTCTTTAGCCAGTGAAGAAAGCTGAGTGCTCAAATGTCCTCATTATCCCTTTACTCCCTTCCTTCTAGTGTCTTCAACAAGATCGGCAGCTCTCCATCTCTGCTCTTCATCTTCCATCTTCATTTCTTTTTTCTTTCTTCTTTTGCCTCACCTTTTTGTACTTTCCTGTGTATTCTAAGATATGTGTGTGTGTGTTTCACCTAATGATTTGTTTCTCTGCAGTATCAATGGGTCTTCAAATAACAACTTGACTTCTGTAATTTTTTCTTTGCATTGTTTTCAGTCTTCCCCTTTGCAATCAGTTATTTCTTATTTCTACCTGCCTCTCAGGTGTATTCTTATTCATGTGAGACTGGGATTTTCATCTCTTCAGCAATCTCTTCTTTCCAGAATTTATCTACTCTTAAATTTTATTGAGCATCAAAGCAAATGTTTCCCCCAGCTAACCTTTGTTTTCCATAGTAAAATTTTAAATGTAGACGCTTTTCCTCTATCTTAAGTGCTATGTTCTCTGTCATCTGAGGTGCAGAATTCTTTCAAAGACCCACTATTACAAGGAATATAAGTTGCTTCAGGAGACTCACTGTGCACCTGGTTGCTGTTAGAATCATCTCAGATTTCACGTAGAAAGCATGATGATCTGCATGGCCCTAGCAAACATTTTTTTAAAGTTTAGATTAAATCTAAAGTCATGGAACAAATATGGTATATTCTTTTTTTTTTTTTTGGCGGTACACGGGCCTTTCACGGCTGTGGCCTCTCCCGTTGTGGAGCTCAGGCTCCGGACGCGCAGGCTCAGCGGCCATGGCTCATGGGCCCAGCCGCTCCGCGGCATGTGAGATCTTCCCATACCGGAGCACGAACCTGTGTCCCCTGCATCGGCAGGCGGACTCTCAACCAGTGCGTCACCGGGGAAGCCCGATATATTCTTTATAGTCTTGACTTCAAAACAGGAAACTTCAAAGGTAGAATATGTTGCTTATAAAATAGGTTAACATATAAAAAGTTTCCACCACAACGTGATCAAAGTCAACTGACAAATAGCAAAAAAAAATTTAGCAATATTCATGTAAAGATTAATGTCTTTAATGTCCATAAATAAATATAATGCTTACTATAAATATTATTGATTTATTATAATGTATTGATAAGAAAGAAACCAATAATCTTATAGACATGGGCAAATGTCATGAATAGATAATTCACAGAAAAGGAAATATAAATATTTTTATACTTATGAAAATATATTTACCTCAAAATAAGAGAATTGCAAATGAAATACAATATGATTGCATTTCTTACCTGTCATCTTGGCAAAATTATGTGACACACTGAGTGGGCAAAGGTTTGGAGAAATAGGAAAATCATACATTGTTATTGGTGGTGTAATTTTTGTACAATCTTTATGAATGTTGTCAATAGCTATTAAAGTTTAAAATGTGTATACCTCTTTCCTCAGCAATTCCACTTTGGGGCTTTTATCTCACAGATGCACTCACTTACACATACGCTTAAAGATAGTGTACTATACTTTTTAATTGTGGCATCTTCTATAGCAGCAAAAGATTAAAACAACTTAAATTTCCATCAATAGGAAAATCATAAAATAAATTATAGGACCTCAAACGATGGAATAACATGCAACACTGAAAACACTGACATAACCCTGGTCATTCAAACATAGAATAATTGCTGAGATGCGTTGGAAATAGTAGAAAAGAAAACAGGGTCCTGGATAGTATTTATATCATATTATCACCTGAGAGAAATAAAAAGGAAACACCTATCTAATGCAGGATGTGCATTGATTAGTTCTAAAAGGATACAAGAAACAATAATATGATACAAGTCATATTATTGACTCTTAGAAAAAGCACTGTGGGACAGATGGGCAAGGGTGGTATATAGAGTTACTTTTTACTCTGCGGCTTCTGTAGCCTTTGATATTTGACCATACACATGATTTCAAAAATACAACAATCAAAGTCTTAATGAGATTGCATAATACAGCTGCCCATTTTTTTATGTACGAGTGCTTCAACTGTTCTGCTTGCGTATTTTTAATGGTAAAAATCGAGGCAGGAGTAATATGACTTTTGATCCTAAGATCCTCAGGCAATTTTATAAACCAAATAAAGGCTAATTTTAAAAAATAATGGAGGCAAAATTATTTGCAGAGGTATCTTGGCAGTAAATTCATTAGATAGTAAAATAGCTTTGAAGAATAATAGCCAATGCTCAAACGTTGGTCCTTTGCACTTAATATTGACCCAGAACTTGAGCAAAGGACACTTAAAACACCTGTCCAATCCAGGATGTAAGCCCACGTGTCTACATATGTGTAGATGCACAGTACACATATGGTACATTCTTTAGCTTCCTTGAAAACTGTCAGGTCTTTGATCGTTGCTCTGAAATAATTTCACCTATGTTGATGATTTCATATATTAAAAAAAAAAGAAAAAACTTGGTCTTAATCTTGCATTTTCTTTCATTTCTTCCTTTTTTACCGGTTAAAATTATTGCAGTTTTTCATCCAAGACTGCTGGATTCAGTTCATAATGTAGTTAATCTATAGCAGTCTTTAAAATAACATGCCAAGATTTTGAAAGGATTGGAGTTTTATGAGTAAGAGTGGCTGCTTCACTTGTAATATTGTATTTATGAAAAAAATTAAAAGGCCTTCAAGTCATTTTTCTCTCTAATAGACTAAGAATCCATTGAGTTGAAAAACAGACACACACACCTTGTATCTAATGGTGTTGGCCTATCCAGATATTTCAGAAATATTTTTGCTCAAAATTAGTGAATAATAATTACTGAAGCAGGAATTCAAGTTCAAAAGGAGTTTATTAAGTCAGTTTCTCTACTTTTGTGTAGGTTGAAATTTCCCAGTGTTAAAAAGTTTTTTGAGCATTGTTGACACCTAGGTTTATAATCCCCTCACTTCTCCTAACTTCTCCTTCTCTTTCTTCTCTTTAATCTCTTCCCTGCCCTTCCCAAAAAAGGAGGAGCAGATGAGGTGACCCCATGAGAAATGGTTCATTCATTCAACAAATATTTCCTGTGGGCTTCTGTGGGTGGCTCCCAGGCTCTGTTCTAGGCTTGATGACCACAGTGTAAACAAGACAAAGTTCTTGGCTTCACAAGGCTTAAATCCTACAAGGGAGGGCAACAAATAAGCAAGTATACTAATTTCAGATAGTGATGGGTATCTGTCTTCCATTGGTATACAGTCCCCAAATTTAGTGACTTAAAATGACACCCACTTATTTGTTCATGATTCTGTGCATTGTCTATTTGGGCAGGGCTCAGCTGGGAAGATTTACCTGCACCAGGAGATAGCAGCTGGGTTCATGTATATATTTGTAGTAAGTTAGAAATGACTGAAGGCTGGCAGTTGGCTTGGGTCGTAGTCTGGGACACCTCAGTTCTCCACCAAGTGATCTGTCCAGCAGACTAGCTCGGGCTTAATCAAATGATGGTCTCAGGATTCCAAGCCCAGCAAGTGAAGGCAAGACCTAATGCACAAGGAATTTTAAGTGTATGTCATATTTTTTTTTGCTCTATTAGCCAAACAAGTCACTAGGCCAAGGCCAAAGTCACTGTGGAGGGTGACTTAACAAGAGCATAGACACAGAGAGGGAAATTATTGCAGCCATTTTTGCAAAAAAATATTCCATGTATGTCATGTACCAAGGATCCCAGATTCAGGCATTTGCATGCAGGTCTAGAGCACTGGCTTCCATGAGGTCCTGCTTACATTTTGCTTCTACATGTCTCAAAGTATATTTACTTTCTAAAAAAAAAAAAAAAAAAAAAAGTTTTCTTGTCCATTGGAAAATCCTGCATTAAACAAAATTAAACAGTTATTTTTATCATTATCAGTAATATCAGCATTATTCAGGGCTTCTCAGGGACTTAGACATACTACCATACAATGGGAACCCCTAAAATGGGGAATTTTCCTTGTAGTATTTCACAGACTTTTTTGACAACAAGGTATCTTCCAAGGCAGATGCTACCTGAATCTAGACAGTTGTTGCCATTAAGATTGTGGGTTCAATATTTCCAGATCTTCCAGGGATTCAAAACAAGCAAGAAAGGTGTTTTTTTTTAATTTTATGTGAAATTGCCTAATTTGTAATAGATGTTGACAACTTGTTCAAATGTTTTTTTAAAAAATATACTATAAATAAATTTTTAAAAAGAAATACACAAAATACAGCTACAAATCCAACGTGACTAGTTTATCCTTTATAGGACAAAAGGAGACTCTTGGGAAAGAACTCACGCTAATGGAGGGCAAAGTGGAGGCTCGGAGGTTTGGTGGAAGGACAAAAGGCCCAGCTTTTTGGGGAAGGGCTTGGGAAGGGAAGGGCTTGTTCTGAGCACAGCACTGAGTCTGGCACTCAGATTGTTCTCAGCCCAGTATGAGAGACTTCACAGGAGTCCCCTTAAGGAGAGGACAAAACAAGATTGAATACAAACCAGCAAACTGCTCTCTATAACCTCCATGGGCACCAAGAGCTCAGGGAGAGAGAATCTCTGGTGAAAACATTGGTGACCTCAGCTCGGTACTCTTAGCATCAATGAGGACTCTAGGCCTTGGTGTCTCAAGGAATCAGCAGGGGGAGAATCTAACTCTTTCTGATGAGTCCACTTTTCACTGATTTGTTGCATGTCAATTGGAACAGAGATGGGAGAAAGGCAATTTTCCTACTCAGCTTTCCTGTTGGAAGGAAGCTTTTCCCATGAAGCATGTTAACTGGGTCCATTCCTTTTCCTCATCTGATATGATGTATATTCAGGACTCCAACTTCAATGGCCTTGACTGCTAAACTGGCCCCCTCCCCTGCACATCCAACCCCACATATCTGTTTATGCTTCCACCTTTATTGCAGTAAATTGTATTTTTCAAAGCTGTGCCATCCACATGCTCTAACTCAGTGTGACCTTGCCATCCCCCCATCAACAGGTGGAGTCTGTTCCCTTCCCCTTTGAAACCAGGCTGGCTTTGTGAATCTCTTGTCACGTATACTAATGGAGAGAAGTGACTCTGCCTGACCTCAGAGAGGCCTTGCAGCTGTTGTCTGTTTCTTGTGGCTCCCCGGATCTGCTGCCAAGTTCCTCAGCATCAGCACTATTGATATTCTGGGCTGAATAATTATTTGTTGGGAGGAGGGGTGGGCGTTGTCCTGTGCATTGAGGATGTTTAGCAGCATGCCTGGCCTCTACCCGTTAGATGACAGGAGTACCTTCTCCCCCAGTTGTAACAACCAAAACTAGCTCCAGATCATATTGCCAACTGTCCTCTGGGAGGGCAAACTCACCTTCTGCTGAGAACCTCTGTTTTATAGGAAGCCAGCCAACACTGAAGAAGCTCAACTACTGAAGACCGCCGTGCTAGAGACATTGGACGTAGGTGCTCCAGTGCACAGTCCCAGCTGGAGCCCAGCCTGCCAGCCACCCTCACCAAGGTGCTAGGTTTGTGAGAGGAGCCATTCTGGAGCCTCAGAGTAGCCCATCTGCCAGCTGAGTACCACTGAGTCATCTCAGTCAACTTCACTAGAGGCAGAAGAATGACCCAGCCCAGCCCTGCCTGAATTCCTTGCCTACAGAACCTATAACATTTGATTTTTTAAAAGTCTGCTTTTTTGACCCACTATGTTTTAGGACAGTTTGCTTTGTAGCACTAGTATGCTATGGAGCACCTAGACAGATGAAAAGTGAGAAGTAATGATGTTTTGCTATTTAAAAAAAAAAAAGGAAATTAATATTCATTGCTTGTCCTTGGATGTTTATTTTAATTTTCATAATTTGCTGAGAAGCAAATGAAGCTGCTCTCACTCATGTAACACGTATTCATTGAGGGCCCATATTGGTGCCAGGAATCATGTTGAATCCCAGAGACACACAGACAAATATGACATTTTTGAATCATTGTATCTGTATAATTCCCTTCGTGTATCCTGTTGTCAAACCAACATTCGCACTTTTGTGAGTTGGTGGCCTTGACGTGACCTTCACTCTTCTGTTTTTTGCTTGTGCTCATGCTGGCCCTCTCCCTGGAACTTACACCTCCCTCTCCATTTTCCTAAATCGTGTCCACGTTAGGGCCAAATCCAATACCACCTCGTTCACAAAACCTTATCTTATCCATTAGGCAGAATTACTTTCATCCCTTATTTTGACTTTCGCTCTTTTTCTCCTCTTCTCCCAAGCTTAATACTGCATATTATCATCCTTACTCAGCATCTGGCCTTTCCACCTACTTCATAGAGAAAAAGGAACCTGTGAGCACTGAGTTCTGTTGGCTTCCAGCTTCCCAATCCACAAACACAACCGCATCTGTGATGCAAGCAATCTCCTATGTTAGTCGGGATTCTCCAGAGAAACAGAAGGAGATAGGCAGGTAGGTAGAGAGATAGATAGATAGGTAGACAGATAGGTATTGATAGATATTGATATAGACAGACAGATAGATAGAGATTTATTGTAGGAATTGACTCACACAGTTATGGAGGATGAGACAGCCCCTGACCTGCCCTTTGCAGGTCCTCCACCCAAACAGCTGGAGAACCAAGAAAACAAGTGGTATAATTCAGTCCCAGTCTGAAGGCCTGAGAATAGGGCCAGCGTAAGCCCCAGCACAAGTCAGAAGGCCTGAGAACCAGGAACAACGATGCCTGAGGGCAGGAGAAGAAGGATGTCTCAGTTCAAGCAAAGAGAGCAAAGTCTTCTTTCCTCGGCTATTTGTTCTAGTTGAGGCCTCAGCAACTTAGATGATGCCTGCCAGCGTTGGTGAGGACCATCTTCTTTCCTCAGTCTACTGATTCAAATGTTCATCTCTTCCAAAGACACTCTCACAGCCACACCCACTGTACCAGCTCTCTGGGCATCCTTTAGCCCCATCAAGTTGACACATAAAATTAACCATCACAACTCCTTAACTCCATTTTCATAGAACACTTGTTTTCTTCAATTGAAAGCCACGCCATCTCTGCTCTGGATACACAGTCCCCGACCTCTGGGAGCCAGGGTCCCTTTTTCTCCAACATTTCTGTCTCTCTGTCTCTCTCTTTCCCCTTCATTAGCTCCAGCTTAAAATAATAACCCAAATCCTCTCACACTGATAAAGGGGAGAAGCCTTCTGAATTCTCTCTCTAAATCCACTCATTTGTCTTTTCAGAGTCAACATTCTTGGAAGAGTTCTTTCCAATCACCATCTCCATTTTGAATCCCTCATTGACTCTTTAATCTTATATAATTTCTACTTCCTCATCCTTATACACAGCCCTCACCCTACCTATCACACACTTATTCTATTACAACTTCTCTGGTAAAGGTGGCCACTCACTTCATTGTCGCTAAATTGCAGACAGTTTTCAGTCTCCATATCACAACCTTCTGTTATGATTATCAGTTGCCCACCTCCCCCTGCTTACAATCCCCTTGGCTTTCCAGGACACCATTCTCTCTTCACCCCTGCAACTCCTTCTCATTCTTTGGGTTTGTTTTTGGGGGTGGGGAAGGGGGTGGCCTCTTTTCTCTCCCTGCACATGTGTAAATATTCTCTTCTCTTCACACACGTTCCTGCTTCTCTCCTGAGGGGCCACCTCAATGCTCTCAGACACTCCGGTAGCTTCTTCAGTCACCCAAACAGCTCCCAATTCAATGCTTCCCAGTTCCAACCACTCTGCTGAGCCCTGAACTCATAGATTCAGCTGCCTCTTGGAGATACCCACTTAATTGTCCCTCGGATATCTCCAATGCTCCAGGTTCAAGACCAAACTCATCATCTTCCTGATTAAATATGTCCCTCCTAAGGTTTCCACCTTGGGGACTATTCTCATGGAAGCATCTGACAGAGCTGCCGTATCCTATCAATTACCAGATGCTAAGGATTCTGCCTCTGTTAAATTAGTTCACGTCCAACTACACTGACTCTGCCTTAGCTCAGACCCTCATCATTTCTCCCCTCAACTATTGCAGCAGCCTTTTAATTAACCCCCATCTCCAACTTTGCCCTTCCGCCAACTATTCTCCACTCCACTGAAAAATTTATCCTTCTAAAATAAACATTTGATGATCTTGGTGATATGATTAGAATCTTCCTTGAGAAAGAAGTCCAAGTTCCTCAATCTGGCAGGCTGGGCTCTATGATCTGATCCCTGCTCACCTTTCCAATTCCACCTCTTGCTGCTTCATACCCTGCACACTGGTCACATTAAGTATGTTTGCAATTCCTTGAGTGTATCATACTCTTTCATGTCTACGACTTGCCAATGAGACATTTTGCTCTATTATTTTTTTCTTCATCTTTTTGGTATATCCTTCTCCCATTTTACCCCTTTCTTAATGGCTAATCTAATTAGATGAGTTAGATAAACCAAATAGTAACAGATTATTGCTGTATTTAGAAGATGTGTTTGTAACTCAGCATAATAATAAAAGTATTAGAATTTAAGTATCTAGGTTTTTTGACTATTAAGATGATTCAGTGTTAAAATACATTTCTCAGTTTTGTCCCCATAGAACATTTAGCAGCTAATATGACCTTGTATATCTACTCACTTATTCCCTCCACCCCAGACGCCCCCCACCTGGAAAATACACTCCATGAAGCCAGAGACCTCAGCTGTGTTGTTGCTATAGATCCCATATGCCTAGAACAGTGCCCAGAAGAGGGTGGAAGTCAATCCACATGTGTCCAATGAAACAGTGAATAAACGCTCAGTCCTAAAAAGCTCAGCCCAGTTGTCAACTCTTTGGGGAGCCTTCCCTGATGCTCCCAAAGGAGGATAGTGTACGATCATCTTCCCTGCGGCCCACCGGGTTGTCCTCTGTGATTGCACTTAGAATAGCATATTGTAACTGTCAGTAACCCTGTCTCTTCCCACTGCCCCCTGCAACCGTATTACCACCTCCTTGAGAGCAGGGACTGTGTCTCTTATGTCTGTATCTGCAGCTTTAAGCATAGTACCAGCCATTTAGTAGACATTCAATCAATGTTTTAAGTAAATAACCCCATTGCACCTTCTATGACCACACTTTACATTCTTTGTCTCCTTTGCTGCCTGCAAACTCTTTGAGAATTGGAACTTTTTTCCCCAAGTCTTTCTCCCACTGTCTATTACCATGCTGCTCACATTCTAGACACACAATAAATGCTGAATTAAATTATCATTAGTGTTTCATATGTTCAGATAAACCTAAATGGAGCTCATCAAAAACAACAAGATGTTCGTTTTTCCACTGTTGACCAACACAATGCTAGGATGTGGAAACAGATGGTTAGTTGTGACTTTTATAATTATATGGAGTACATTCTTTCAAACAACAAATTGCTATGGATCCTTTGGCATCTAGTCCATACAGAATAGTTTGCATGCTTTCTGTTAGGATTTTGTACTAAGTTTCCCGTGTCTTCAATCAGGACCTCCTAGGAGGATAATTTCTATAGCCAGAGTGTCCAATCTACCACAACCTGGATAATATAGCCTGCAGAACAGTTCAACTCCCTTTGCTACCATTGTGTGCTCACCAAGTCTATGCATTATCTGTTGGGTGATAAGAAGTAGAAAATTTCCTGGTCTACCTCCTGGACAGTGTTTATTTAGCCCTGGAAAATTCTGACTCTGAATGTCTTCTTGTGAGATTTTATATTTTCTGGAACATTACTCCTGACCTACTACGATTAGATGCCTCAACATTTATTTTATAGTAGCTCTAACTTAATTTCCTCAATACTTGATAAATACCCTTCCACCTATATTGAGATTTGGGAAGAAAAGAGGGTGTTCATATGATTTTGAGGATAGATTGCTTCAGTTGTTGGTTAATTTTATCCAAATTATGTTTAATCTTTTATAGTTTCTAATGTATTTGAAAACATGTTTGCTTTTACTAATTCAAGTGTTAACATACTGATTATTTTGAGAATATAAATTTTAATCCCAGTAGAGTTGCACTGTATCCAGGTTAGATTCTAAAATCAGCCTATCTGGCAAAAATCATGTGTAGAAAATTACCCATCTGCCAAACAAAGGCAGACCTTCCTTCTCTCCCAAGTCCAAAGCAGCCTGATCTCTTCACACATCACCATGGATTTGTTTCATCATTTCCACACCAAATGAAATTACTGGCTTGCATTTAAGGGCCAATTTGTATGAACAGCATATATGCAAACAAGAATTATTTTCAGTACTGTGACATGATCATGAAACCAGAGGCGCCTGGGATCAACATCAGGGTTACCTCCCATTTAATTCTCACTTAAGAGCATGTGTTCTTTGGTACAATATCAGGCAGACCAACCACCATGTGGTGTCTCTCCCTCTGTCTCTCCAAATTAGATAATCCATAGAAGTTGTTTGTGCATGTTCAGTGTCTACACTAAAAGTTTTCTTAACTGTACTCAATAGCTTATTTCAAACCCAACTGAAACCAAGAGAATGTCTGTCTAACCATCCATTCCAGCAGTTTCCCATGTCTGATCATGCAAGTCTGATTTCTGTTCTGCAGTTCTGAACTTCCCTTACTGTGTGCACTCACATAAGAACAAACTGGCTTTGTCTGTTTCTTCCACATTTTAATGAACATAGAAGAGAATCCTCATGGCGTTATTTATGGTTCTAGCTTTAGGACTCTTCATTTTCTTAAATAGCTAAATAAGAAAATAAGGCACACTCTTTCAGCCATCTTGGACCCTGTGGAGGACTTCTAAAATGACAAATATGTCTGGACGGCTGTGGTCCAAGGCCATTTTTGCTGGCTATAAGTGAGGTCTACGGAACCAGAGGGAACACACAGATCTCCTGCAAATTGAAGGTGTATATGCTCGAGATGAAACCAAATTCTATCTAGGCAAGAGATGTGCTTATGTGTACAAAGCAAAGAACACAGTAATTCCTGGTGGAAAACCTAACAAAACCAGAGTAATCTGCGGAAAGGTAACTCGCGCTCATGGAAACAGTGGCATGGTTTGTGCCAAATTCCGAAGCAACCTTCCTGCTTAGGCCACTGGACACAGAATTCGTGTGATGTTGTACACATCAAGGATTTAAACTTATTGAAAAGTAAATAAATAAAAGTGTGGGGGAAAAAAAAAGACAAGAAGGCACAGCCTGCAGCAGACATGCCCCCATGCCCTGCCCTCCCCACCCCTTCCAATGGATTGCACATCTGTGCTGGTGGCACCTGAATAAGGAGGAAGGGATTCTGCAAGGCCACTCACCAAATGCTCCTTGGCACTGCCTGCCAGGGGATCTTGCCTGAACTTGACCCTCCCCTACCTGTGCCCAGGGCCCTGATGGGCTGGAGGGCTGCCTTCCCCAGCTGACCCACGGGATTCTGTCCCGGGCAGAGGGCAGCGGTACTCACAGGTTAGGGCCATGGAGAGACAGGCTGAGTGGGGCCCAGGGGCCCAGGAGAACTGCTTCTGGGGAGGCAGGAGGGAAACCTGTTGGAAGGTGGATCTGCACCTGCTTCCGAGCCCATGGTGCATACGTCCTCGTCCCTTAGGCTCCGCTTACGCGGCACGCATTTGATTGAATTAAAACTGAAGAATTTCACGGCGGCAATTGCAGGAAACCCCAAGCAAGGGGTCTTGCTGTGTGGGAGTTCCTGTGTGACTGTTCCGGCCACAGCCCGGCCCCTCACCACCCCAGCAGCTAGCTGATTCTCAGCTGCGAGGAGCTGCTTCCTTGCTCAGAGATATCCATCTAGCGGCAAGAATTCTGGAGCCCAGTAGCGAAAAGGGGTCGGGAGGTCTAACTGTCCACGTAAAGTGTCTAGCGTTTCACTTAATGCCCTTGTTTTCAGTGTCCCCATCCTCAGCCAGGAATTCCCGAGCCTGGATTTCCTGTTTCAGATTCTTCATAGACGAATTCTCAAGTCTTCTGCCAGGTAAAAAGAGCTGGAATCAGGACGGAACGGGAAGGGGATGTGCAGAGGAGGATGGTAACTGCTTATAAATACTTGGAGACAATCTGTCGTCTTCAACCCCACGCTGAACACCCCATTTTTGGAGGCCTATGGTGTTTTCCATTTCCAAAAATGTCCATTCCTGGACTTCTGTGATAAAACTTGACTTGGCTTTGCCTCTCCGATTTTTATTTCAATTTCCTCTGCATTGCTAATTCAGTTACCACTCGCTGGTTTCCTTTCCAGCTTCCAAAATTATGTTGGTATTCTCTTTACTTGTATTCTTTTTATCCTATGAGCTTTTTTTCCTTTTCAAAAGCTCTCTAATTATCTTAATGAGGTTTTGCAAGGGCAGAATTGTTTGTACATTTGTAATCAAATCTACACGTTTAACTGAAAGTCTCTCTTTTTTATTTCCTTCCCCATTTTAAAACAGAAGTTCTCTTTCTCTTTTCTCCTCTTCCCCGATGGTTGTATACAGGGGATGCTGGTGGTGATTATATTTACAATTTAGGCTAAGAACGCAGGAGCCTGAGAAGCGTGACCTCAAATATGGACATGTTGACACTGTATTGTCTGGAAAAGGGGTGCTTGGCTGCTGGATGACCCAGCAATAGCACACACCAGGTACCTAATTCCTAAATGCAGAGGAGCTTGAAGTGCTTCTCTAGAAACTGCATGTATCATGATGGTGAGGCCCCAGCAGCAGCATCTGTGCCGTGGATTCCCCTGGCTCTGGACGATGGACCCAAGTTGGACCAACTGGACGATCTCCCCTCGGAGTTTGGACTTTGATCGCAGACGAGAGAATTAGGAGTTATCAGTAATTGAGGGAAATAAATGGCAGCACTCCAGAGGGAAGACCCCCCCCCATTCCACTGCAGAGGCCCTCAGAGCTACCATGGTCCTCATACATCAAGAGGTCCAGTGGGTCAGCTCTTCTTTGTGTTCCACGAGACACCACCTTACACCACACACATCCTATGCGTTCTTCCTTTTTTGTTGTTTTTTAGGTTTTTTGCTTAGGCTGGCTCTTGGTTATTTTAATTTCACTCAAAATAACCTAGAAGAGTGAAAAGCACTCTTAAAGATGCTGCAGTCAGTTGCCATGAAGCATTAGGGTTCTGAGCTACTGTTGCAAGAACCAATTATGTCCATCTCTTCCAACCTCATGTCAGTGACCTCACATGGGTAGCTTGGGTCAGCCACGGTGGGAGTATTTACATCACAAGAACTGGTAAATGATACAATTCAGGGACTTGGGGTTCCCTCCCCTCTCCCCAGGAGAGCTGGTGTTTAAACATCTAACAACACACCACTGATTGTAATCCTAGGTGTAAATTTCCCTGGCCCTCAGTTTGCCCATCCTTAAAGTGGGTATAACACGTCTGCTTCTCCATCTTCTCAGAGATGTTAAGATTTAACCAAGATAAAAAAAAATTTTTTTAAACTATTCCAATATTCAGTAACTTTTGACAATATAAATTAAAGAATTTAATTTATATTGAATAATAAATTTTAACTAATAGCATTGATTATTAGTGACATGTCAAGGAGAAGATACTTTCTGAGAGCAGGACATAGACTGGACATATACAATCATGACTGGCTTATTCATAACTTGAGGAAATAAAGATAATAAAATAATACTCAAACATATTATGAAAATAAGTGAGTAAATTCTCCACCCATTTTCTTTAGCAAGCTACGACAACCACCAATCACAATCATAGAAGGAGAAAGCTAAGTTTGCTTAGTTTTACTGCCTTTTACCACCCTCCTCCCTCTTTTACATGGTAGGAAATTCAAAGAAATTTTCTCTGAAAGATTAAAACAATCATCTAGTCTGAAGGTGAAAAAAAATCAACTGTCAGTATAACATTATTATTTTATATTTGTACATGAATATATTTTACAAAGTGAATCTGTATCCCTTATCTTATTCATTTCTATGAACATCTATTTTTATTTCTGAGTTCCAATACAACCCTCACCTTGTCTTTTTTCCTTTTCTTACTATAAAATAGAGGTTCTCAGATAAAATATGGTCTGAATTTCAATTTCAAGTACAGAGTAAGGATGCACAGCTCCTACCTTTAGAGCCATGTCTTGGGCTTTGTGCTGTGTGCTCTGAACGCTTGAACTAACATCAGCTCTGGGTCCCTCATTGAAAACAGATGTCATATCAAGACGTTGTGGATATTTATCACTGCGAAAAAATATGCGTAAGGTACGCAATTCAGATAACATTAGAAAATGACAGCAAAACAGAAAACAGGTGTTCTTGTTATTTATAGGGTGCTTTTGAGAACATAAAGGAAGGGACAGCCTTTGTCCACTGGGACTGCGGTTGAAGGACACAATAGGAAATAGACCAAATAAGTCAGAAACATGAGTCCAGAGGAAGGCGAGCTTTACGGATGAGATGTTACTGACGTTCTGTCTCATTTCTCTTCTTCCCTGACCCACCTCACGTGTCTTCTCCTCCAAGGGGGAGAATTTTACTAGGGGATCAGATTCAAAAGATCTGATGAAACATAATTCTGAAAACAAATTTGCAAGGGAAGGATTTTGCTGAGAAAAGCCTAAGAGAAATATGTTATTCACACATAAGAAACAGCCTGAAAAATTTTATAGGGCAACGCGGAATATCAAGATCTGGAGAAAATGATGAAAAGACTCTATATGGGCAAAGGAAGAATGAAATTTGACCAAAACAAGGGAAGGAAGGGATTCACAGGCAGTTATGATGCGTAACAGAGTATTATATGTTTATGTGCCAACAATTCAGAATTATAGAGCTCTCATGACCCACATTTGCACCTCTCTACCAGAATAAAAATTGCAAACGGGGCCTTCCCTGGTTGTGTAACGGTTAAGAATCCGCCTGCCAGAAGCCACAGGCAAAAACTGACGTTCTTCAACTTTTGCGTTTAAAGGCGTTTTCCCCCATCCCCCTTTTCAGGTACCAAATAAGTGCTTGCCCACTAAGCCTCTTCCCAGGTCTTTTATCTTGAAACTTTATCTCTGATTTAGAATGTAAAACTTTGCCTCAGTAAAGGAATTTCAGGCATCATTGACCAGTCAAAGAAAGTTTTTTTGCCCAATCCCATGGAATCTATTACTTGTGTATTTTACATAATTTTAATTATCTTTTTGCCCTTGAGGCAGGCAAAAATATATAACTTGGCAATGCTGATAACTTATTAGGGTTGAATAAGTGAAATATTCAGGATGATGTAAGACTAAGCATGTTGCAAAACTGGATAATGTAATGGTTGTCGGCAAAGCCGAGGGCTGGCTATAGGAGATCTTCTCAACAAAAGAAAGGTGGGTCTCATTACCATTTACTGAAATTTTTTTTTTTTTTTTTTTTTTGTGCGGTATGTGGGCCTCTCACTGTTGTGGCCTCTCTCGTTGCAGGGCACAGGCTCCGGACGCGCAGGTTCAGCGGCCATGGCTTACGGGCCCAGCTGCTCCGCAGCACATGGGATCCTCCTGGACAGGGGCACGAACCCATGTCTCCTGCATCAGCAGGCGGACTCTCAACCACTGCGCCACCAGAGAAGCCCTGCAATACTTTTATGTGTTACTACCCTACATAGGCCATGCTTTCTGTAATCATTCAGCTGTGAATGGAAGTTTGAATGATCCTTGGCAACCTCCATGAATACAATTGTGACAATTTCTTCCACCCTATATTTATTCACTCATATTTTTACTCAGCAACTACTCTGTGTCACACCATGTTCATACTGTTTGTATGAACAGAAACATTACCTGCTCTTGTGGATCTTACATTACAGGTAAAGCAGGAAAACAAGCAAACAAATACACACACAAAAAATGTCAGATGGTGACAAAGTGCTCTTGAGAGACCTGATGGGATGGATCAAGATGGTGACTCCTTTTTTTTTTCTTGAACTATAATTGCTTTACAATATTGTGTTAGTTTCAGGTGTACAGCAAAGAGATTCAGTTATGTATATAATCTTTTTCAGATTCTTTTCCATTATAGGTTATTACAAGATATCGAATATAGTTCCTTGTGCTATACAGTAAATCCTTATTGTTTACCCATTTTATACATAGTGGTGTGTATCTGTTAATCCCAAATTCCTAATTTGTCCCTTCCCCACCTTTCCCCTTCAGTAACCATAAGTCTGTTTCCTATGTCTGTGAGTCTATTTCTGTTTTGGAAATAAGTTCATTTGTATCATTTTTTTTAGATTCCACATATATGTGATATCATATGATATTTATCTTTCTCTGTCAGGCTTACTTCACTTAGTAGGATAATCTTTAGGTCCATCCATGTTGCTGCAAATGGCAATATTTCATTCTTTTTTATGGTTGAGCAATATTCCATTGTGTGTGTGTGTGTGTGTGTATATATATATATATATATATGATATATATGTATATATCACTTTTTTTTTTTTTGCGGTATGTGGGCCTCTCACTGTTGTGGCCTCTCCCGTTGCAGAGCACAGGCTCCGGACGCACAGGCTCAGCGGCCATGGCTCACGGGCCCAGCCGCTCTGCGGCATGTGGGATCTTCCCGGACCGGGGCACGAACCCTCGTCTCCCACATCGGCAGGCGGACTCTCAACCACTGCGCCACCAGGAAAGCTCTATATCTCACATTTTAAATTGTGTGACTGGAGGAGGTTTCTCTAAGAAGGCAATATTTAAATTAAGCAAGTATGCTGGCAATAGGAAACAGGCAAGGGAAGATCTGGGAGGAAGAACACTCCAGGCAGAGGAAATATGAGTCCTGGCATGGAAGGAGGCAGATGTGGCTGGAATGTAGTGGATGAGCAGGGAGGGTGTTAGGTGATAGTGGCAATGTAAGCTGGCAGCTCATAGAAAGTGGGCATCGTGAGCAGGAAAAGAGATTGGATTTCATCCTGATTACTACGGGAAGCCTTCGTAGGGTCTTAAGAAGGAAACTGATGAGATGAGATTTAAACTTTTAAAAATTGCACTGGCCACTGTGCACAGGATGGTTCATAAGTCATCAAAAGTGAAAGCAGAGAAACAAATTAAGAAACTATCACAAGAGCTTACGTGAAAGCTGTCAATGGCTTAGATGAGGTCAACAAGAATAGAAACAGCAACAAGTTGTCAGATCCAGGACACATCCTAGAAAGACCCTCAGTGAGAGCTGCTGATGAATTGGATGGGAACGTGTGGAGGGAAAGAAACAAATCGTGAATTTTCTGCAGTGGGCTGCCAGCAATCCTTGGCATTCCGTGGCTTGTAGCAGCGTCACTGTACTTGCTGCCTCCATCTTCACAAGGCTGTCTTTACTCTCTGTGTGTCTGTGTCTCCCTCTCCTAATGACGGCACCACTCATGGGACTCAGGGCCCACCCTAGTCCAGTATGACCTCATCTTAACTTGATTCCACCTGCAAGAACCCTATTTCCTCTGGATGGACAAGAATTTTAGGGGACAGTACACAACCCACTACAGTAGCCAGGGGGTCTGCATGGTTCTCCTCAAGGGACTGCTCTCTCTTAAGTAAACATTCAGGCAGCACTGGCTCAGGCAAGGGTGTCACCCAGGCTCATGAGGCTAAGAACTACCTCACTGTCTTCTGAAGCCTGGCCTTGCAATGAGGTGGTAAAGAGTGTTAAGTACATGGAGACTCTCTCTCTTAGCCCTGGAGGAAGAGTAGGGTTGTGACTGGAGCATTAGCAACAGGTGAGTAGTAACACATGTACAGCAGATTATATCTCAACTTTGGAGGTGACGGGAAGCATCAGCAGGTGTTATGGCTTGAATTACATCCCCCCAAATTCATATGTTGAGGCTTTAACCTCCAGTGTGAAATTTGGAGATTGGGTCTTTAGGGAAGTTATTAAGGTTAAATGAGGCCATAAGTGTGGGGCCCTAATCCAATAGAATTGGTGTCCTTATAAGAAGAGGAAGAGACACCAGGGATCTCTCTCCACACACATACAGAGGAAACGCCATGTGAGGTCACAGAGAGAAGGTGGCCAACTCCAAATCAGGGAGAGAGCTCTCACCGGAAACCAGCCCTGATAGAACTTGGTTCTAGGACTTCCAGCCTCCAGAACTGGGAGTAAATAAATGTCTGTTGTTTAAGCCACCAAGTCTGTAGTATTTTGTTATGGCAGCTCAGCCAACTAGGACAGCAAGTCTTCATTTCAGGTACGATAAATAGGAATCAAATGCCCCACAGACATCAGGGGGAGGTGAGGGAAGATCAAGGTATGGTCTATCCTAGAGAAACACATCTCAAATCTTCATGACAGAGTTTCTGATTTGATTATAAAGAATTTTATTAAACAAATATTTATTGCATGCTTATTATGTACAAGTCACTAGTTGCATCATCAAATTTCAGACACCTGTCAAGACCTAGTGTATATTAGTGGACCTTGGTCTGAAGCCAAAGAGAGTGTGGCTTTGTTCAGTCACTGTGTCCCTCATTATTCTTCTGAAGTAAATGGCAATAACATTCACCTCTGGTATCATGATTTTAAAGAGGTGAAAACAAGACCTGTGCTGTGAAAGTAATGCGACATTAACTATTTCTTGGTATTGGAGAAAGATTTTTAAAACTAGTTACCATATTCTGTCCACTATAGACATTGCTCCTATGTCATCTCTAGCAACAAGATCTAAAATTATTTCATCCTTTTCCTTAGGTTTTCTATTTCTTACTTCATGCTCTAGTCCAAGCTGTTTTCCATTTGATTACTGCATGGGGAATTATTTTGACCCTTGATAACAAGTTTAGAAGCTTCTTGCAATCCAGTTTCACAGTTTATATTCACTCTAAGCTCTTCCTGGATGGGCTCCCTGAAAGAGCATACAAACGGGAACCAAGGGGTCACTTTGAAGGTCTGGTCTGGTTTAACATCTTTGTTGGCAACCGAGAAGAATGTGAAAACACCACAGTAATGAAATCTGATTCTAAATTGGGAGTTGCTGCAATGACAGAGGAATAAATTGAGGAGAAAACCACAGAGTAACTGAAATTCAACTTAGCAAGTTACAATCTAATATATCTGAGAACTGAAAAAGAATTCACAACATGAACTGTCAATGGATGAGTGAAGTCAGTCAAATATTAATGTCCTAAAAGACCTGAGGATAATGGCAAACTTAATCATGCATGTTAGAACTGAGACGGGCTAGAAAATGATAAATGCTGTTTTAAACAGCAAGTAAGGAGGTAGCGTAGGGAAGGAAAATGTAGAGGACTGGTGAGATGACATCTAGAATTTGATATTGTATTGGATGTGTTATCACTTGGAAACTCCCTCAATCACAGACAAGTTGAAGTCGTATATCAAAGGAA
Organism: Grampus griseus; assembly: GCF_964374135.1. NCBI lineage: Eukaryota > Metazoa > Chordata > Mammalia > Artiodactyla > Delphinidae > Grampus > Grampus griseus. The sequence continues at coordinate 13,707,059 of NC_139019.1, forward strand.
GAATGGAAGGAGAGGATTGACATTGGGAAAACAAGTTGAATGGAGGATTAAAGCAGATAAATACAAACTGGCAGCATTCCCAATTACTCAAGGTTACAGAAAGCAGTGTGCTTAGTAGGTAAGAACTTCAAAATCAGACTGGTTTTGTGTCTCCCATTCAGCCGCTTATTAGTTGATGGACCTTGGGCAAGTTGTAGAACTCTAGAAGTCTCAGTTTCTTGGTCTGAAAACATGAAGTAGCAGTAATACTTGATTCTTAGGGTTGTTTGAAGGGTGAATAAGATAGTGCATGTAAGAAATTAGTGCAATCTCCAATGCATACATTCTCAAGAAGTACTAACTACAACAAGCAATAATAATAATAATGATCTACACATAATTAGATTTTTTATATTAACGTACACACATTTTCGTCAAACATTTTTACCCTCTGTTAGTGATAATTTTTGCACAGGAATTTTTCTAGACATGACATTCAACTTAGAGTTTCCATCCAATAATGTGACAGCCTCTACACCAGCAGAGCATTCATTTTAAGTAGTTCACTGTCCCCCATCACTTTCTCCACCACATACTTCTACCATCTGTCCTCCCATATCTTCTTAATCAGAATAGCCTGATAGGCAGTCCTGGATCTAGTGATTTTTTAAAACAAGAGAATATGGAATGAGAGCCAGATGGTAAATTTGAGCATATCTAGGACAATCACTTTATTTAGCTACAAAAACAAACAAAATTAAACAGTTGCTTCTCTTTTTTACCCATTGGTTTCCCTGGCCAGATAAGTCCTTGAACTTTTTTAGATGACAGAAAATTTCCAACCACTCATCAGATACCACGTATCATTTCAAACCATGGGATATCAAAGAAAGAGCATATTTTGCTTGTGCCATTTTTAAAAGTCTCAGTCTTTGTGTAGTTGCTTTCTATTGTCTGTCAGGTTGTTTCTACGACTTTTAAGCTGAAGGGCAAATGGAGATATTATTTTGAAAAAGGTAAATATTTCAAGGGAATTTCATGTGCACTAAGGGAAACAGGGAGGGACAAACTGTGATACCCTGCCCCCCCTCCCGCAAGGTAAATGATGTAAATGACCAGGTTAAAGAATTTCCTCCTTGCTGAAGTCTGCATGCTGCTTTGCAAGCATTCCACAGAAATGAAGGCAATGAAGTGTGTTCCCTGAAAGGTCCTTTTCTGAGATTAGATCCTGGCTTGCCCCGCTATAGTCTAGAGCCTATCATATTAATTAACCAGATCAAACAAATTCCTTTTTCAATTGAAAACCTGTGGTCCAGTGGCTTGATCAATCTGATACCATAATAATAAAAACCATTCTGGTCCCAAAGATTTTCCTCTGAGAAAAGAACTGAATGACAAAATACTTCTGTACATCGTCCAGACACGTCAATTTCTTTTTTCAAATTGGACACTTTTCGAGGAGTTTGTAAAAGCTATCTAGCAACCATGTGTAAAATAGATAGCTAGTGGGAACCTGCTGTATAGCACAGGGAGCTCAGCTTGGTGCTCTGTGATGACCTAGATGGGTGAGACGGGGCAGGGATGTGGGAGGGAGGACCAAGAGAGAGGGGATATAGGTATACATATAACTGATTCACTTCATTGTACAGCAGAAACTAACACAACATTGTAAAGCAATTTTACTCCAATAAAAAAAAAGAAAAAACAAGAATTATATTAAAACAAAATGAAAGAAAAAAAACTGTCAAGCAGATTCTGGCGGAGACATTACTTTGAGATAATAGATCAATCATCTCAAACTATTCTGTGTTATCTTGGATTTTAATGCCATTGAAATAATGCAGCCTTTTAGGCTATTTCCACTGAGGCACCAAACTAACTATTATAAACAATTATTAAGAAGTTTGGGGGTTTTTTCCACTTGATTAGCTCGTCAAATATTTCCCTCCTTTTCTGTTTTTATTTTTAATATCTTTATTGGAGTATAATTGCTTTACAATGGTGTATTAGTTTCTGCTTTATAACAAAGTAAATCAGCTATACGTATACATATATCCCCATATCTCTTTCCTCTTGCATCTCCCTCCCACTCTCCCTATCCCACCCCTCTAGATGGTCACAAAGCACCAAGCTGATCTCCCTGTGCTATGCAGCTGCTTCCCACTAGCTATCTATTTTACATATGGTAGTTCATATATGTCCATGCCACTCTCTCACTTCATCCCAGCTCACCCTTCCCCCTCCCCATGTCCTCAAGTCCATTCTCTACATCTGTGGCTTTATTCCTGTCCTGCCCCTAGGCTCTTCAGAACCTTTTTTTTTTTTTTTAAGATTCCATATATATGTGTTAGCATTGGTATTTGTTTTTCCCTTTCTTACTTACTTCACTCTGTATGACAGACTCTAGGTCCATCCACCGCACTACAAATAACTCAATTTCGTTTCTTCTTATGGCTGAGTAATATTCCATTGTATATATGTGCCACATCTTCTTTATCCATTCATCTGTTGATGGACACTTAGGTTGCTTCCATGTCCTGGCTATTGTAAATAGAGCTGCAATGAACATTGTGGTACATGATCCCTGCTTTTCTTAACACTGTGTTATGACATAACACCTGAGGAAGTGATATTTTCACATTAATAATACTTTTTATCAGACATTCATTTTTACCTGAAAGAAATGTCTTCCTCAAGAAAGGGAAGAAGTAGTGATCTCCTTTTCTGTAGGTATAAACGTCAAAAGATTCCATATTCTACTTTGGAATTCAGTCACATTAAGAAGATGTTATTATTGATATTTAGGGAACTACTTTTCCCCACATAAAACTTGCTAATATCTTCCAGATGTGTATTAATTAGCCATCCAGTTTTTGGCCTGCAACTGATAGATGACTTGTTTTCGTTCTTGTTTAGTTGTTTAGTTCTTGTTTAGTTCTTGTTTTAGTTGTGTTTCAGATGAATGTTATTCTAGCTTTACTGAAACAGAAATGACAGAACACCAATTTGATTTCCACTTGTATGCTGTGTGTAGCAATCAAATAAGCAATGACACAAGGTATGTTGAATTCTTTTCAGCTTAGGACATGCAGTTCACATATCTCCCTGTCTGAGGCCCAGGGGTGTGAAACAAAAGATAGGGTACTTTTATACCCAACAAAAGATCAGGTGCTTTTATAATATACCCCACGGGCTCTCCAGGTGTGGCAAGCACCATATTTTGATGAGTTGTCTTATGTCAATGTGGCCTCAGTTTGGGGTGAATACATTTTCTTTGAGAACTTGTCTGCATTGACTAACAGTGTCTTTGGGCTTAGGAAAACAATCATTAAGAGAAGAAAAATTTATTTTTCACTCATACGTGGTGCTTTTCTGAGGTCCACGTTTCTTTTTTTATCAAGTGCTTTGACTAGATAGAACTAATTCTTGATTTTTTTTCTACACAAATTTTGTTAGAAAAATATTCTGTTCTTCAAGAGTCATTTGGACTTCTTTTTATGGAAAAAAAAACAAAAACCAAAGCTGTTTCCTTGGAAGAAAAGGGTAGACTTCTTATAACACCCACGTTTTGCTTCTGTCTCCATCAATGACCTGAATGATTCCATGCCTTCGTCAGCATCAAGGAGATAATGTCTCCCCCCATCTGCCTCTGGATGATCTTGTCTGGGACAGTTTGGAACATTTACGAACTTTAGTCTGTACCAATATGCATTATTATGCCCACGTACGATTGAATCATACATTTCCTGCTGCATCAAGGTTATCCAGATACCTGGAGCGCATTCCATTTTGTTGTAGATAAAAAAGCAAGGTGTCCTTCATTTACCATTTATTGCCTGACTCAGAACTCGATTCTCCTAAAACGCCTTTGGTTATGGGAGGGAAAGGTTGGAGACTGTGTTTCTTTTATTTCCTAAAGAAAATGGGTCCTTTATTTATATCACTAAACCACTTCTGTCTCTTAATTGTTCTGCTTGTAATTGATACATTGTCCTTTAAATGCTTTTACACTGTGAGCAGGGCATTGCTTTAGAAACAGTTTAAAAGTACTTATGCACCTGGAATTATGTTCTGTGGGGAGGGAAATTAAAAAGAGAGACAAAGAAAGAGGAGGGAAAAAAGCTAGTCCTCAAAGTGTTTAAAGCTCCAGGGGTGAAAAAAAAAAGAGGTGAAAAAATAGAATGCAGTGAAATAAAATGTTTAATAAGTGTTGACATACGGGGTGCAGAGCTCACTGGACATCTGAGAAAACCAAAATTGCAGGGAAGTGGAGATCCTTTCAGAGCAAGGGTTCGGGCTTTTTCAGGATCCCTGAACCACCAGCATGAGAACCTGATGCTCTTAACAATGCAGGTTCCAGGGCCCCGTGCTGGCCCTGCTGAGTGAGAAGAGCTCAAATGAGACCCAGGAATTTGTATATTAACCACCTCCCACGTGATTCATAGGCACAATAGGTTCTGAGAGCTGCTTATATATTCAGTCCAAAGCACTGAAAAATAACACCGGGCTAAACCCCACCTGTCTAGATGGCCTTTAATTCATCAAATAACAAAACCAAATATACCTCTCACTTACCTCTCCCAGGTATCAAAATGCTTTGAAGGGTGACACTCTCTGTGGTGGAACATTCTTCTGGATGTCTCTCATCTCTCCCCTCCATACCTCCGATGGCCTCTTCCCACCCAATTCCCCAGAGAGCAGCCAGTTTTCTGAAAAATAACTTCCTCTTACTTTCCTGCCTAGAATCCTCCAGTGGCTTTCCGAAACACTCAGAACACTCAGAATGAAATCCAGGCACGTCTCCAGGGCCACCAAGGAACACAGGACCCAACCCCTATCCTCTTCCCCTCTCCAGCCTCATTTCACACCATCGTCCCCCTTGATTTCTGTTCATCATTTCCCCGCCACAGATGCCTTCTTTCAGATCCCCAGTAACCCTATTTCTCTTTAAGGTCCCTTGAACTTGTAACTGAATGGGCTAAACTTGGGACAGAGGGTCCAGTCAGAAAAGAGCTTTATTCTTCTCCCGCCACTGGGCTGAAAAATACTCTGTTGAACTGCTCTTCCCTTCCCGCGAAAACGATGCCCAACAGTGCTCTTAGCTTTTTGCTCATTTTCTAAATAAAAAATGTGTTCCCACCCCCAGTGTGAAGCTAGCCCTCTGCTCGGGAAACAGCACAGGTTCCCAAGGAGCGGGATTTGTGGGAAAGATGCGACGGCTGGTTAACAGACCTGTGTTGTCTTAACTTGATTTGTCTCTGGCTTTCAAATGCCCTCAGTCCGGGCTGACACCCAAGTGTTAGCTCTTCCCTGCAAGGCTCACCATACATTCTTCAGAGACAGCAGCACCGCTGCCAACCACAGGGGCCTTGGTAGAGCGCTGTTCCCTGATGTGAGCCATGCATTCTTGGAGCGGTTATTCAGACCTACATCCCCAGCTGCCCCATCCTATGCACACCCTTGGAATCCTCTCCCTTGAAGTCAGGAAGCCTGTGGGTCGGGGTCCTTCCAGGCCGTGCTGCCTTCTGCAGAGCCTACAGGGCTGGTGGGCACTGTCCCACACTGGGGCGCTGCCAAGCCCTGGAGCCGCCAGTGTCGCCCTGCTGCCCTCTCCTTTGGCTCTACCATGGCCGGTTTCCCCAGCCAGCTTCCTATCTTCAGACTTTTCCAGCCCAAACCTGGGGAACCGACTTCTTGCCACTCAAATCCCAGATTCTCCAAGTGCCCCTCGCTTTTCTTTGTTGGGAGGCTGGTGTCTGAGCTTCTGTAAGCAAGTCCTGAGAGACGGACTTGATTGGACTAGACTAGAATTCCAGTTTTCCCTTCTTGCAAACACCCCCATCCCCCGTCCCCCCACCTCCAAAAAATGTTCAGCTGCTGCCTCTTGCCAATGACTTAGAGGAAGGACCAGGACTAATTCCCTTCTACCCATGGAGAAACATAGGGAAGCGCTGCTGCATTTTCTTCCCTGCAAACACACTTCAAAGCATGCTGCACTCGATGACTCTAGCCTTTTCTTATACACCCTCCTTGTATGAGCGCCACGTGCACCTCCTAGCAAGTCCTGTAGGGGATGTTTCTAGTATCTCTCTTCAGAACTTGGGGAGATTTTATCACCCACTGCTCTGCGTTTCGGGAATTTAGTCACCCTACAAAGAAAAACCCTATTCCTTAAGTTGTTCTGTTCTGATTGCTTTCATTATCCATCCATGCATAACAGACTATCCCCAGAAGTAGTGACTTAAAACAACACGTTAATCTTTTTTACGATTCTGTGTGTTGACTGGCCTCAGCTGAGTGGTTCTTCTTTTCTGTCATTTGTGTTCACTCACTTGGTGGCATTCAATTGGGTTGGCCTGGAAAGCTGATGGAGTCTTCACCCAGATGGTGCTCAGTGAAGCCTCTCTTTATAACTTGGGCTTCTTGACAGCATGGCAGTTTCAGAGCAGTTGAACTTTTTAAAAGGCAGCTGGCTTCAAAGAAGGAAAGCAGAAGCTACTGGGCTTAAAAGATAGGCTTGGAGCAGGCATGTCTCTGCATCTGCCAGTGAAGGAAAAAAAGACTGCCTCTGGATAGTAGGAGTGGCATGCCCGTATAGAAAGGGAAGGGATTGACAGAAGCCATCTTTGGAGGCTGTTTATCATACTGACCCCTCTGCCTGGAATGTTCTTTCCAAAGATCTTAACATGGCCACTGGCCCCCTTCTCAGCATTCAGGTCTCAGCTCAAATGTCATCACTGGCCTGTCATCACCAAGGTACTTGCCAACTCCACCCATCTCACATAACCCTACAGTCACTCTGAGTTTACTGTCTTCGTTTCATTTCATTGTTTTTTGTTTATTGTATATTGCCATTGTTTATTATTATTTGTACATTGTCTCTACTTAACCTTCCACTCCCTATGGGAATGTAAGCTCCTGGATAGAAAGGAACTTGGCTTCTTTATTCTCTGCAGTCTCTACATCATCCAGAAAAGAGAAATGACTCACTAACTCTTTGTGAAGAAATTAACACCTAGCTCAGTTCTACCATGTTCAAAGCCAGCTCTCAATAATAGTGGTTGATGATATGACCCAGGAGTCCCACTACTGAGCATATGCCCTGAGAAAACCATAATTCAAAAAGAGTCATGTACCACAATGTTCATTGCAGCACTATTTACAATAGCCAGGACGTGGAACCAACCTAAGTGTCCATCAACAGATGAATGGATAAAGAAGATGTGGCACATATATACAATGGAATATTACTCAGCCATAAAAAGAAACGAAATTGAGTTATTTGTAGTGGGGTGGATGGACCTAGAGTCTCTCATACAGAGTGAAGTCAGTCAGAAAGAGAAAAAAATACCATATGCTAACATATATATATAGAATCTAAAAAAAAAAAGGTTCTGAAGAATCTAGGGGCAGGACAGGAATAAAGACACAGACATAGAGAATGGACTTGAGGATATGGGGAGGGGGAAGGGTAAGCTGGGACAAAGTGAGAGAGTGGCATGGACATATATACACTACCAAACGTAAGGTAGATAGCTAGTGGGAAGCAGCTGCATAGCACAGGGAGATCAGCTTGGTGCTTTGTGACCACCTAGAGGGGTGGCATAGGGAGGGTGGGAGGGAGGGAGACGCAAGAGGGAGGGGATATGGGGGTATAGGTATACATACAGCTGATTCACTTTGTTATACAGCAGAAACTAACACAACATTGTAAAGCAATTATACTCCAATAAAGATGTTAAAAAAACAATAGTAGTGGTTGATGGACACAAATGTCTTTATATTTACTCAAGTTTTCATGGGAGAGTAACAATTTTAGAATATTTTTTAAAAATCTCTAGAACAGTAGAGACAATTTCTCAGTCAAAGTTTGACTCCAATCACACTTTGGATTTCTCCCGGATAAAATGCCCTCAGCTTTAATGAAACTTCTTAATGTTAATAAACAGCTAAACAAAATTTTATTTTCTGCTTAGTCAAGGGAGAATATTAATGTTACACCCTTGATTTTCCTTCTCATAATACGTTAATGCTGTAGTAAATCAACATCATTAAGGGGACCATACCTTAAGGTGGGAACGGACAACCTGCAGTTTTTATGCCATTAATTTTATTGGGATAATAATGATAATAGCTAAGCATCTCGAACACTTAGCCTGAGTGCCTGGTTCTGTGCTAAGTGCTTCATGTGGACCAACTCTTGGGTTAGTCTAAGCACAATGACCAGAAGGGTCTTTTGCTGCCTTTGTGGCAACTGTCTATAACCTCTAGGAATATGCCCTTAATGAATATCACCATTTGAACAACTTCCTCCCTGATTCTCTGCAAACTCTACAAGAAGAGAGAGAGATACTTTGATATATTACCTTTTTTTATTAAAGTATAGGTGCTGTACAATATTGTATGTGACAGGCATACAATATAGTGATTCACAATTTTTAAAGGTTATACTCCATTTGTAGTTATTATAAAATATTGGTTATATTCCCCATGTTGTACAGTATTTTATATCTAATAGCTTGCACCTCTTACTCCCCCACCCTTGTCTTTCCTCTTCCCTTTCCCCACTGGTAACCACTGGTTTTTTCTCTGTATCTGTGAGTCTGCTTCTTTTTTGTTGTATTCACTAGTTTGTTGTATTTTTTAGATTCCATATATAAGTGATATCACATGGTATTTGTCTTTCTCTGTCTGACTTATTTCACTTAGCATAATGCCTTCCAAGTCCATTCTTGTTGCTGTAAATGGCAAAACTTTGTTCTTTTTGTATTTGTCTTTCTCTGCCTGACTTATTTCACTTAGCATAATGCCTTCCAAGTCCATTCTTGTTGCTGCAAATGGCAAAACTTTGTTCTTTTTTATGGCTGAGTACTATTCTATTGTATATATACACACCACATCTTCTTTATCTATTCACCAGTTGATAGACACAGGTTTCTTCCATATCTTGGCAATTGTAAATAATGTTGCTATGAACATTGGGGTGCTGTATCTTTTTGAATTGGTGTTTTTGTTTTTTTCAGATATATACCCAGGAGTGGAATTGCTAGGTCATATGGTAGTTCTATTTTTAGTTTTTTGAGGAACCTCCATACTGTTCTCCACAGTGGCTGCACTAATTTACATTCCCACCAACAGTGCACAAGTGCTCCCTTTTATCCACACCCTCAGCAACATTTGTTATTTGTGTTCTTTTTGATGATGGCCATTCTGACAGGTGTGAGGTGAGTCTTACTGTGGTTTTAATTTGCATTTTCCTGATGATTAGTGATGTTGAGCATCTTTTCATGTGCCTGTTGGCCATCTGCATTTCCTCCTTGGAAAAATGTCTATTCAGTTCTTTTTTTAATTTTTTAATCTGGTTAGTTAGGGTTTTGTTTGTTTGTTTGTTTGTTGATGTTGGCTTATATGAGCTTTTTATATATATTGGACATTAGTCCCTTATCAGTCATACCATTTGCAAATATTTTCTCCCATTCAGTATGTTGTTTTTTCATTTTGTCAAAGTTTCCTTTGTTGTGCAAAAGCTTTTAAGCTTAAATAGGTTCCATTTGTTTATTTTTGCTTTTATACCTTTTAACAGTGGTTACCCCAGCCCTAGAGTAACCATGTTATAATACACTTTACTTAAACATAAGATTCGCAGGCATTTCTTTCTTACTTTCATATGTTAGTAGACTCTTGTCCCCAAAAAACTGTCTGTCTACTTCCTCAAGAAACACTAATTGTATGAGTTTTAGCTGTCTCTATAAAATTGCATTTCTATTTAATGGTATCTTTCAATAAATAAGTAAGGAAAATTGCAAGCTCAATAATTTATAAGTCTTATTATGTACCTCTGTTTATACCTTAAATAACAACTTTTGAATGTGAATCTGTAATTATATGATATGTTAAATGCTATTCTAAAACTCAGTTTTTATTAAAATCCTCCCAAACCATTTAAATGTGTTTTGACTTTCCAAATTGACCAGTTTTCATAGGCTTTTCACAAATACTATCTCATAAGGCATAAAATTAAGGAATGCTTGGAAATAATGCCCATTCAGTTGTTGCCTCTCAGTGCCCATAACATAGCTGACTATTCCCTGCTGAAAACTCTGGTCTCAAGATCACTGTTCATTTAATTGATGGCTAATGTCTTCATTACACAGCTGTTAGTCCATCAAGAAGATAGTTAATGAACTTGGCAATATACATTGCATTAACTTTTTGCCCTAAGGTTAATCATGGGATTATTTTCAAATGTGCTTTTGATGTGCTAAGCTTCCCTAATAAATATGATTAAGTAAGATAAGTTGAGAGGAAGAACATCAATTCAATGAAAATTGCTTAACATTAGGCAGTAGGTTTATAAATGAGTAAAGGGAAATTTAATGTCTGTACTTTATGGCTCTTAAAGGATATTTGGCTGTGACCCAGATGCTAAGCTTTACCTTCACTGAGTTAAACCAGGAACACTGATTTATACACCAATATGATGTTCTTCAACTGTACCATTCAGGGCCTTATTTTTGCAAATAATATGTTCTTTTCCTCTTTCTTTACATCAGAATAAGCATTATTCTTCTTAGTTAGAATAATAATAGAGGATATTCTAAGATTCAATCAATGAGGGGAATAACAATGTTGAAATAGTAGACTCCTAAGAACAAAATGTGTTTTATTAAAGAAACATTCTCCCAAGCATTGTAAGTAAATTTACATTAAATATTAAAGCTTTCTAAAGAAAAATCTATTTACTCACTTAAAAAAAAAAAAAAAAAGAACAGTGCAAAGTGCCCTTGCTGTTGCTACTGAAACTACTTTTGTCAAGACTATCCTTCTAATATCCATCCTTCTGAGTGCTATAATTTTAGCCCTTACTGACTTATTCAATATTAGACTAACCTCTAGGAATAACAATAAACTGTCCAGCATTTAGAACAACAAAGAGAGTAGAAACACATTTTGTGATATAATTCTCCTTAACTTAGTTTCTGTTAGTCTTATTAAGAAAAATAGTCTTGGATTTAAAGTTTCTATCATTTGTCCAGGTCTAGAATGATGTTTTCTAAAAACATTTTAATACAGTCGATTAAGTCACTTTCTTCTGTGCCAGTCAAAGTCCCAGAGAGACTATGATGATGACCTCAGTTTGGGAATGATGGCAACCACCATTGAAGAGAGGAAATTAGTTTATACTTGAATGGGATCCTTTTTTTTTCAAGTACAAAATTAGTACTCTCTCCCCCTTAGCACAAAATGTACTTGCTAGGATAGATTCAAGCTTCCTTTACTCAGCATTCCATCTGGCTTAATCTCAGCTGAAGGGGAGAATCACAAAGCAGATGTCAGTCATGGTCTGACCTCTTGGTTTAGAAGGCGGGGTGGGCAATAGCTTCTACTTCTCCACTGGCTTCTCCCTCCAGACATAATCTCCATTTATCCCGTTGCTTTAAGAACATGAGTTCCATTTCTTTTGTTGCTGTTGTCTGAGGCTTACTGAAAATATTACAGCACAGCAGAAAGATTCAAATGACTCCACGTGGTGTTTTGAAATTCATCCCTTCTGTAGGCTGAGTGACTGGCAGGTTGGACAGACTGCCAAAGACCAAGAGCTTCAGCATTTCCTTAGTGTCAGGATCTACTTCAGTGATTTCCTGATCCCGGGCTGAGACCTCAGGCACGTAATTATCTCTCCTCTCCCTCGCCTCCTCCTGCAGCTTGATGGAGATACGTCTCACTGGACCACTCTGAATCCGCTTCATCAGATGTGTGACATAGCCTGCGATCTTGTTGTGGAGCTTCTTGCTGGGAATGATGGCGATCTCCTCTCACATGTGCTTGTTGGTGTGCAAGTCGTTGCCCAGGCGCGTGTAGTACTTCTCAATGATGACCCGGGCCGCCTTCTTCACGGTTTTGGTGCGGACGTGGCCTGTGTTGGCGGTCCTTGGTAAAAGAGGTTCATTTCTTTATTAGATGACAGACTTTAGGTCTCTGAAGTATTTTTCAGAGAAGAATTTTTGCTTTTCAAGAACAGCTACACAAAATAATCTTGAGCCAAAGTATTCTTTCTTTAGATTTCTACCAGAAGGGGAATAGAACTACAAAGTTTTATTTTCAAAATTCTCATGTTCAAGTCAATAAATATTTAAAGTCTATAAAGCACTGTACTAATGAGAAGACAGGGATTGGAAGAGTTGGTAAGATCAAACTGAAAAATGAAGACAAACAAAACGCCATATTTCTGCCTTCCAGTTGCTGATATCTTGTTGAAGAGATGAGGACATGTCCTAATAATCTGGTACAAACTGAGTTGTACCAAGTGATGCAAAGGAAGCTCAGACTCATTGGGGGTGGTAGGGATGTGATTATTGGGGAAAGCCTTTTGAGTGTTGACCATTGAGTTGAAGCTCCAAGGTCTTCAACAAAGTGGAAGAGCGTTACAGACCTAAGAAGGAACTTGCACCAAGTCCCAGCAGCTTGAGGGCTCAGATCCCATTCTAGGAAAAAGGCTACAATGAGGGATGTACAGAGGGTGTGATGGGATGAGGTGGGAGATAAAACTGTAAAATGATGGAATGCCTTACTTATTTTTTGTAATTTTTTGGTCATTATTGGAAGTACATATACATATATTCCCTTTCCAGAATGTGTCGTCCCACCATAACACTATCCAGAATCCAGAAAATGATGCTAAACAGTTCATGTGTTTCCCCTTGACAACACTTCATCCTGTAATGCGTCCATCTCAGGGGGTCCCAAGCCAGTCTCCCCTCTTTAGCTTCTGGTACCTTTTCTCTTCACCATGGCTTTCTAGATCAGAGACCAGCAAACATTTTCTAGAAAAGGCCAGATGGTAAATATCTTAAGTTTCACAGGTCAAACATTCTTTTTTACAGCTACTCAATGCTGCTGTTAAAGAATGAAAGCACCCATAGACAATAGGTAAATGAATGGTGTGGCTGTGTTCTGATAAAACTTTATTTCAAAAGCAAGTGGCAGGCCAGATTTGGACCACTGGTTATAGTTTATGGACCCCTGTTCTAGGACTATCAACTCCTTTGTCTTCTCCAAAGGATCTTAGTTGTTCCTACTCTCTGTCTTCAGTCAAGACTGCTAGTTATTTGAAATCATCGGATTTCCAGTCTTGGTGAATCTGGGGTAGGACCTGATTTTGGAGGCAATGTTAAAAAGGATAGTCTTTTCTTGTCTGAACTTCAAGATGAAGGATCTAGAAGACAAAACTTTTAGCACAACTCTAGGGTGTTACTGTGCTTGAAGTGTCTCTCTTTTTTCTAGTTTTGCCAAAGACATCTTTCTGCTAATTTAGCTCATTTGGGCCAGGGCTTGAGAAGGGAACTAGGTGTGTAATATATTCCAAGAAAGAGGTCAGCCAGAAGTGGAAAGATGGGAGATGAAGAAAAATACCATTTTGCTATATTTGTAATCCCCAAACCTAGTTTTTGAGTGACCACTATTTGTCAATCCACTAATTTTCCTTTAATTTAACTATTGTAACACGGGATCCAAAAAAATGAAGCATTTCAGCTTAACGTATACACAGTGGAAAAATCCATTGGAGATTGTTCATCAGGAGAATAAGTGTTCAGAATTTTTTATAGAAAATATAATTCTGATAACAGTGTACAGTATAGAAGAACCAGTGGGCTTTAGTTAAAAAGTCTCAGTGGTTGCCAAGGGTTGGAGGGAGGGATGGATGAATAGGCAAAACTAGGATTTATTTATTTTTATTTTTATTTTTTGCGGTACATGGGCCTCTCACTACTGTGGCCTCTCCCGCTGCGGAGCACAGGCTCCGGACACGTAGGCTCAGCGGCCATGGCTCATGGGCTCAGCCACTCCGCGGGATGTGGGATCCTCCCGGACCGGAGCACGAACTCGCGTCCCCTGCATCGGCAGGCGGACTCTCAACCACTGCGCCACCAGGAAAGCCCCAAAACTAGGATTTTTAAGGCAGTGAAACTGTTCTGTATGGTATTATAATGGTGGATACATCTGATACATTAGTTCAAACCCATAGAATGTGCAATACCAAGAGTGAACCCTAATGTAAACTATGAATTTTGGGTGATTATGGTGCATCAATGTATGTCCATCAATTGTAACAAAAGTACCACTCTGATGCAGAATTTGATAAAGAGGGGAGACTATACTTGTGTGAGGGCAGAAGGTATATGAGAAATCTCTCTACCTCCACTCAATTTTGCAGTGAACCTGAAACTGCTCTAAAAATTAAATTCTACTTTAAAAGAAGTCTCTGACAAGGAATAATCCCAGATTTAACTAGTGAGATGGCATACATAGGTGCCATTTATGGCCCTCGAAGACACCCTTAGTAAGCACACAAAGACAAAATTTCCAAAGGGCAGAGTAGGGTTGGAAGAGATGCAAGGCATTTGCCTTAAGACTGTGATCTAGACAGAGTGCCGCTCTGTCAGTCAAGCAGTATGCAGATTGTACTTTCCAAAATGACTGCAACAAAAGCTCCCATCCCACATTTCTTCTTCCTGTGTGATGCTGTAACTCCTCTTACAGAAGTGTAGGGGCTTTGTTTCTCCCCTTGAATCTGACAACAGCAGAACTGATGCTATGGAACTTCCGAGGTTAGGACATGAAAGTCTATATGGATTTCACCTGGAGCTCCTGAGACATTGTTCTGGAACTTAGTCACCATGCTATGAGGAAGTGGCAAGACCACACGGAGGTCAGGTCTAACTTTCTGGCTAAAGCTCCTTTTGAGGTCCCAGCCAGTAGCCAGCATCAACCTCCTGACATGTGACTAGGTGAGTCACAAGGTGACTCTAGCCCCAAACACCATCTGCTGCAATAGCGTGAGAAACCCCACCCCCAAGCAAACACTGCCTAACTGAACCTAGTCAACGCCCAGAACAATGAGAGAAAATAATAAAGCAATTTTTGTCGCTTTGATGTGAATCTTTACACAGCAATAGATAACCAAATAAGTACAAGGGGTACAAAAAGAGAGGCCCAAGCTGGGTAGTTGCTGCTGTTTAATAAATCAGTAGAAAATAATAGTTAATAATATCATGTCTAGTTCTTATGTTCACTTTTTAATATTTCGATCAAGTGGCCCAAGATTCCTTTTAAGGACCACTATATTCCCCATCTTTCCTAAGAGTGCTAACAGGACTGACAAGATCTGGCTTCTCAGATGCAAATGGTCTACATGAGCCAGAAGCCTGGGAACATACACATCATGCTCAAACGACTATCCATGTATTTAATTTAAAAATAAAAAAACATTGCTCATCACTCCATAGGTACTAGGCTGATACATTCAAGTCACAAGATATCAAACCCTAGAGATACAATGTCTTTTTTAATTTTGCAAAAATTGCCTTTTTATCCTTAACGCATTAATTCATCCTTTACTTTTTTTTTTATCTTGCTTATGCAGTAGCATATCTCCTGGGATCACTGCAAATCTTGATAAGGCCCTGTGGCATGTACTTTAACCTAATTATAGAAGCAACTCCAATGGCCTCTCATTCACTTGGATGCGAAGAGATGCATGACTTAACAGGGTCACATTCTTGGGCTAATTCCACTCTTCAGTCAGCCAAGAGGCAGCTGCTTGAGCATGTCCAAGGATGTAGAATGTGGCCACTCCTGCTTCCATGCCAACACCCACCCCCTTCATTCTCTACAAACAAAATTCTCTCCCACTTAAGGGCAAAGGATAATATCACCTCTCTGGCTTCTAGCTGCCCATTTCTTCCTCTAATTTGTATAACCACATTCCTCACTTCTTCTCTCCATGACCTGAGATAATGTGTCTTTTCTACTTCAAGTCAAAATCTTCATCTTTTTTCTGAAGTCTACCATTTCCCATATCTTTTTTTTTTTTTTTTTTTTGCGGTACGCGGGCCTCTCACTGTTGTGGCCTCTCCCGTTGCGGAGCACAGGCTCCGGACGCACAGTCTCAGAGGCAATGGCTCACCGGCCCAGCCGCTCCACGGCATGTGAGATCTTCCTGGACCGGGGCACGAACCCGTGTCCCCCGCATCGGCAGGCGGACTCTCAACCACTGCGCCACCAGGGAAGCCCCACTTCCCATCTTCTCAGAGGCTTTCTCCATAAATAATACTCTCTTTTCTGTATCTTCAACCTCTTCCTCTTTCCTGACACTTGACCCTCTGCCTATAAATTTTCCCATTCTAAAGATTAACTCTTCCTTGTCCTTGTATCTCTTTAGATACCTCCTTATCTTCCTTTTCAACCAAATTTTTTGAAAATGTTGTCAATATTTGATTTCCCTTGCTCAAATCCTATTCATTCTTTGTTCTAGCATCATCTCAATATTGCCTACATCATTTGAATGGTTGGGGTCACCAATGATTTTCGGAAATTATTCCAAGACTTATTGACTTGCTCTTTGTAAATCTTTAGAGATTCTCAACCATTTCATCCTTTGGAAATAACCTATCTTCCCTGTTTTCCACATCACTCTCTCCTAATTTGACTTGACTTCCCTCTCTTCCTTCCCTCCCTCCTTCCTTCCTTATTTTGTCTTTTCTCTCTCAACAATATATAGGGTCTTGTATTAGTCAGCTCAGGCTGCCATAGCAAAATGTTATAGATTGGGTCACTTATAACAGAAATTTATTTTCTCAAAGTTCTGGAGACTAGCAGTCCCAGATCAGGGTGCCAGCCAATTCAGTTCCTGGTGAAGTTTCTTTTCCTGTCTTGCATATGGCCACCTTCTCGCTATATTCTCACATGGAGTTTCCTCTGTGCATGCACAGAGAGTAAACAAGAGATCTCTCTCTCCTCCTCTTATAAGACCAACAGTCTATGGAATTCGGGCCCCACCCTTAACTCTTTTAACCTTAATTTCCTCCTAAAGGTCTTATCTCCAAATACCTCACATTGAAACTTAGAGCTTCAACAAATGAATTTGGAGAAGGGCCATAATTTAGTCCATAGCAGGTATAGTTTGTCACATAAAAACTAGGCAGAGGCACACAGTTCCACGTTTGCTTGCAGATTGGGCACCTCTCTCTTTCCCCTCTGATGTCCTTAGTGAGTTGTTGGCATTTAGTTTCACACCTGTTACTTCAGAATCCCAAGATGGTTGCTACATCCTCAGAGGTTTTCCTTGAGAAGCTGAAACCAGGCAAACCTATGAGCCAAGTTCCTTTTTTTAGGAGCAAGAAAATAATAGTGGCCCTCAGACTCCCTTTATTTCTTCCTAACCAGAACTGTCTCACATGCATATCAATGGCAAGGGGGATTTCCACAATTGATTTAGTCTAATCAACATCCACTTTCCCTGGGATAAGGGAGGGGTGATTCTACAGCACACAGGGTTCTGTCAGTCATGCAGGCAGAAGGACATGGCTGACTTCTATCTTTCTGACTGCCCTCTCTCAGCCTCCTTCTTAAAAGCCTCTTACTTCAACTGGCCCCTTATATTTCAGTCTCCAGGATTCTTTACTTGGACTAATATTCTCTCTATACTCTTTTCCCAGGTAACCTCATTTATGCCCACTGTTTGCATTACGCCTTAAACATTATAGACCCCCAAATCACTTTCTCTAGTCTAGATATCTTCTATTGGCTAAGCTTATATATATATCTAAAGGTCTTCCTGGCATTTCTACCAGGATTTTTCGCAGACATCTTGAAGTCAACATGTTGAAAAGTGAAACTCGTTTCCGTTTCCAATGCCACACATTCTCCATCTCTTTGGTACTCTCTCTGTTGTTTAGTGGAAACGTCTCATAACGATTTACCCAAGCAAACAAACCACTATTATCTTAGGTGCCTTCCACTCCCTTACCTACCACATCCATTTAGTTACCAATATCTCACAAATCTCTGCACTTTTTTTCATCCCTACTACCACGCCTTCCTCCTTTAGCTTCATTTCCTACTATTTCCTTTCTGTCATATTACAGTATTTATCAATCTAGGACCTGCTTCTAATAATGCACACCTTTGTTTGCATATCTTTCATGACTGCCAAAATTTAAGGGACAAGAGGGCATTTTTACATTCTTCTTTTACATTCTTTTTTTTTTAACATCTTTATTGGAGTAAAATTGCCTTACAATGGTATGTTAGTTTCTGTTTTATAACAAAGTGAATCAGCTATACATATACACATATCCCCATATCTCTTCCCTCTTGCCTCTTTTACATTCTTGTACTCATTGCAACCTGGTACGTGGTAAGCCCTCATGAAACTAAGTTCAATTCAGCGACCGAAACTCATATATATAGAAATGATAATGCAATGTCCTTGCACTGGGCTTTCTTGCTCTTCTCAGCATAAGACACTTGAGGGAAGAATCTTTGTTGTTCCCTTCCTTTGTAACTTTCTAAAATACTGAGTGCAGTGCTTTTTACTACTGATGACAAACACATTCAAAAATATCAATAGATTAACTCCAGAAAACAAAGCGATATGCTCTATAGTTGTGGATGGACATGGCATTGATATATTTTTCCATGTTGTATGCAGTACTTTCCTGTCTGCATTACACATGGACTCCCTGGAGTTGGTCACCATCAGAGTGTGTAATTCTGTAAAATGGAATCTTGGCTCAGATCAGGTCTGTGGTGTCTTCTGGATCTCAGGTCTTGTGATTCCATGATTATAAGATTACTGAGAGAAGCAAGTTCATTTTGATGTAAATAAGCCCATGAACTGGGGAAGGAAGAGTGCTGTCCCTGATGATGTTCTGCAGTAACCGTTTGGCTCAAAAAAAAATGAAAATAGTTTATTTTTGACACTAGGGGATAAATCTTAATCTTTGAAGTTCTCAAAGGTATGATTTTCTTTTTGGAAAACACTATTTAAGAACATCAATACACCCCTTTGAATTTGGGTCAAAATTTGATGACATAGCATTAATGGTTATGTCAGAACTACTGGATCAAATCATAGGTATTGAGATAGTCTTTCTTCAATGAAATTTTATCAGTGTAATAGCTATTTCCAGAATACACCCCCATAATTAAAACTAAGATAGGATATGGGATTAAAATACCAAAAACAATTGATCATATTGAAATGGAGCAGGACCCTATGGCCCTTGGCCCCATGTCTTCAGCCTGCCTTTTGTCTGTGGAAAAAGTTTAGCCAAAGAACAAGTTTAATCAGAAAATGATTAAATGAGAAAATGCAGAAACAAAAGATAACAAGAAGACTAAATAATAATAGTTTAGTCATTAAGCAGAGTCAAGGACCTTTAGTTCCTCCTCAAGGGCTATAGATAATATTCTGAGCCCTATCCTGTGAGCTGTCTTATAGATACTGAGACCCCCACCGGGTGGAAGAAGTTAACTACATGAGGACCAGGCTGTAGACATGACATAAGCTGCCACAGTTCTGAGAACTGGCCTCAAAGAAATGGGAACAAACTGACCCTGGAACTAAAGACTAACTGTATTTAAAACAATCAAGATGATGCTGATCAGACCACCACATGACCAATCTCATAATGACTGTCAGAGCTGACTGCTGTTTCTGCATGTAGCCCCCTTCCTCTGTCCATAAAAGCTCTTGCCCCCTGATTGTCAGTGTGGGGCTGAGTAAACCTTTGGACAGGCATCTGCCCTCCTCATCCCCCTCCACACACTGCTGGCGTCTGCAATAAAGCAAGCTTTCCTTTCCACCAACCCGGCCTCTTTATTGGCTTTCGAGCGGTGAGCTCAATTTAGGTTACAATATCACATTTAAACTTATTTTGACTAAGTTGAGTGAAATTTGCTTTCCTTCTAAGAACACGTGATTTTCAATTAAATTATTAGAAATAAAAAATAAATTAGTTATCCTCTCTAAGTTCTTATTTTCATTCCATTATTGACCTCCTCCTTGCTTTGAAAGTTTTGCACTTGAGGGCTTCCCTGGTGGCACAGTGGTTAAGAATCCACCTGCCAATGCAGAGGACACGGGTTCGAGCCCAGGTCCGGGAAGATCCCACATGCCTCGGAGCAACTAAGCCCATGCACCACAACTACTGAGCCTGCACTTTAGAGCCCGCAAGCCGCAATTACTGAGCCGAAGTGCCACAATTGCTGAAGCCCGCGCACCTAGAGCCTGTGCTCTGCAACAAGAGAAGCCACCGCAACGAGAAGCCGGCGCACCACAACGAAGAGTAGCCCCGCTCGCCGCAACTAGAGAAAGCCCGCATGCAGCAATGAAGACCCAATGCAGCCAAAAATAAATAAATTAAATAAATAAATTTTTTAAAAAAAGAAAGTTTTGCACTTGAAATTACCCTCTTTACTCATAAATTTATCTCATCTTTCTGAAAGTATGAGAAGCAATACACTTTATTTATACAGTGTTTTACCATCTGCAATGTCCTTTTCGATCTATTTAACTACATCTAAACCACACGTTAATCTCATGAAGCAGACAAACCAGATATAATTTCACAGATGAGGAAACTGTCACCTTTACCCAAGATCACATGATTAGAAAGTGATAAAACCAAGAGAAGACTCAATATCGTTTGATATTTAGTCTACTGCTCTTTACAACTTGGCAACCATTCCAAACTCAAAAAATATATCTTCTTCTGCCTTTTATAAAACAGCATTAAGATTGCACTGAGATGCACAGAGTATAAAATTGCTTGTATACTTTTGACCTTTTCTTTCTTCTTGCCATTTCAGTTTTGAAATAGCAAACCTTGGGAAGGTATCTCAGGTTTATACAGTGAAAACTTTACTTCTCAGGACTTGGGAAATTCAGTCAACATTGCTGAAATAGAAAAAAAAAACATATTCTTCATGGAATATTCATAAGACAAATGTATTTTTAAAACTTGCAAAGCTGGCTGAGCTACAACCTCACAAGTGATATTTCAAAACATGTTAGAGGTCTTCTGCTTGTGGCCATAACAAAGTAACTTGTACCAGACTAATCCTCTCACCAGAGACAACTATAAAACTGAACAAAATATAGGAAATGATTATTTTTAGATGTTAGACTATAGGCAACACAGATCTCTGATCCCCAAGGGGAGCAGGGGAGCCTTAAGGTCACAATTATACAAGCTTCTACCTGGAGGCATTCTGCAAATGGTAGGGTGGGGGTGGGGCAGGGAGCCCCAGCAGGGTGCAGATGTCTCACTGGGCAGAGAAGGCAGATGTCATAGCTCTGGGCTGCAAGGGTGGCTGGAAATTGTGGGGCAGGAATGAAGAGAAGGGAGTCATACAGAAATGAAGTTCCAGAATTCTGCACGTGGTTCCCCTTACTCTTTGGTGCAATACAAAAGTGTGTATGCATAACGCAGAATCCATAAGGCAGGGTAAAAAAAGCTATCAAATAAAGAAAAATTACTGGGGAAGTTTGAGTTGAAAAACTATTAGAACTCATCTAGTCTGGGAGACAATTGAGTACTGACCAGAGTGGAGACAACTCATTAAATATCCCTGACATTCAATGGAGATGCAGGGAAGGTCATGCTAATCTAGTTCCACAGTAAAACTACTCTGAAGTGTCCCTAACAAAGCGTAAAAATTATCCATAAATAAGTTCAGCTTAAGTAAATGAATTACCTATCTGCTGGAACAAAATTCAATATTCTATTAAGGAAGAATGTAAAAGCCAGCTCTTTAGCAACATAGCATCCATAGTATCCAGTATATAACAAAACATTACTAAACATTGTGAAGAAGAAGCAAAATGTGGTGCAGAACCAAAAGAAAAGTCAGTCAATATAAATGTAAATTGTTTATTTTTAGCAAAATGAGATAGATCTCAAAAAACTTTGATTGTTTTGAAGTATGATAGCTGTTTTGGAAAAAACTTTTTCCAAAATAGATAAAGGCACAAAGAGAAAAAATTTTAAAGGAGTCAGAAAGAAAAAACATAAAAAGAGCAACCACTAACCTCATTAGAAACAATGTATGCCAGACTGCATTAGACTGACATCTTTAAAGTACTGAAAGGAAAAACTAAACCTAAAATCTTGTAAATATCCTCCAAACATGAAGGAAAAATAAAGACATCTTTAGGCATACAAATACAGAAAGAATCTGTCATCATCAGGCAAGCACTACAAGATATATTAAGAGAATTTCTTCAGACTAAACGAAAAATGTTTCCAGATGGAAATTCAGTCTACACAAAGAATGGAGAGTTCCAAAAAAAGTAAATATGTAAATAAATATAAATTATTTTCTCTTGTGGCTTAATTCCAGAGAAAAATGGAAGTATGCTGTTACAAGTATACTTGTATACAGTATGTATATATATATATATATATATATATATATATATATATATATATATATATATATCAGTAAAGAATGAATATTGTAAACTGAAGAGCAACCAATTTAAAGGAGAAAGAAAAGAGAAGAGGCATAGCTGAAAAACCAGTAGAGGACATAAAATGGTATCTTTAAAAATATTTAATCCAAAAGCATGCAAGAAAGGAAGAAAAAAAGAAAAAAGATCTAATGGGACAAAAACATAGTGAATACAAGATGGCATATTTAAACACAATCAATTATTTGGTAATTGCATCAAATAACACTAGACTCTAATTAAAAGGAAAGGATTATCAGACTGAATTTTTAAAAAAAACAATATGCTGTTTATAAGAGAGAAAAGGATGGAAGAAGGTATACCTCTTAAATATTCAGATAAATGTTGGGCTGGCTATATTACTATCAAATAAGGCTTCAGGACAAAATAATATTTTTAGAGGTAAAGAGGGACATTCTATAATAAAAACGTGGTCAACAAGAAGACATTAAAATCATAAATGTGTATACACCTAATCACAGAAATTCAAAATACAAGAAGAAAGAAACTAATGGAACAGAATGGAGAAATAGGAAATTCCGCAGCTAAAGTTTTAGATATCAATACTCTTTCCTCAATGATAGAATAAGTATACAAAATGCTCTGTGTAGATACAGAAGACTTGAACAGCACTATCAATAACTTAACTAACACAATACACATTTTTTCCCAAGTGATCATGGAGAATTCATTGATATAGACCATATGCCATGTCACAAAACAAATTACAAAAAAATTTAAAGAACTGAAATTTTGAAGGGTACATTCTCTGACAACAAAGAAATTAAATTAAAAATGATTGAAAAATAGATGTCAGAAAATTCCCAAATATTTGGAAATTAAGAAATCTTTGTCTTAACCCCTTGCTCAAAGAAGAAATTAGAACATATTCTTAAGTGAATGACAATAAAAATATCACTATCAAAATTTGTGGGATGTAGTGTTTGGGGAAAATTATATATCTCTACTTGCCTATATGGAAAAGAGGAAAGGATTAAAATCAACAGTTACTGCTTTCACCTTAGGAATCTAGGGAATGAAGTCTAAACCCAAAATAAGCAGAAGGAAGGAAACAGTACTGGTAAGAGTGGATATCAGTGAAGTAGAAAACTGATAAATAAAGAAAATCATGAAATCAAAATTTGGTTCCTTGAAATGATAACAAAATTGATAACACCCAACCTTAACTGATTAAGATAAAGACAGAGAAGGCACAAATTATCAATACCAAGAAAGAAAGAAAGAACATCAGTAATGATCCATAGACATTAAAGGAATAATAAAGTTTATGAATCATGTTATATCAATAAATTCAACAATTTAGATTAAAGGGCAAATTCCTTGAAAGACACAAATTACCAAAACTGGTGTAAGAGGAAACAGAAAATCTAAGTAGCCCTACAATAATTAAAGACATGTATTTGTATTCAAAAACCTTCCCAAAGTAAACTCCAGATAATTTCATTCATGAATTCTACCAAACAATTAAGGAAAAAATAATATCAATTTTACAAAATGTATTAAAGTTCAAAACATGGTTTTGTCTTTATTCTTTGATTTTAAGAGTAGCTCACTAGGTTTAGAGATTGGCCCAATCTCTAAATGATATGACAATCATGAAAATCTTAAAAACTGTGTTGAGGAAATAGATAAAACTAAATGAGAACAAGAATCTAATTCAAAACACTGATATTTGTCATTCTTTCCTAAGCTAGGCAGGAAGCTGAGGAGGCTAAGTGAGAGTTCAGATAGGTTTTACCACGCCCTGTCACAGGTATCCTATACTGAGTTGAAACTATATGATCCTAGTATCCTGCCTCATTTTTCTCTTCTCTTTCATATGAGTCATTTAAATTTGCTGTATCTTCTCTCTTCTCCCATTCCCAGCAAAGAAGCCGCTATCCCAGCCTGGATGTGGAGAGAGGCCAGGGAAGCTTCTACGAAGACGTGATACCTATGCTGAGCCCAGAAGGGTGCACATGTGTTGTATGCAGAGGAAGCAGCCAAAGAAGCCAGGAAAGCAGCATGGCCAAAGGCACAGAAACGAGAAAGCTTGCATTTAAAGAACTATAAGAGGCTCCTCCATATTGGACCAAAGAGAAATGCAGAGGTGGGGGAAAGGGGTAGAGGGGTCAGGGTAGATCACAGATCACATCCGAATGTGGCATCCTCCTGAGGAATTTATCTTCAAAAACAGGAAGTTACTGAAGGATTGCAAACATGATCAAATTTGCAATGTGCAAAGGATACTCTGATCATGCATTTGAGGGAGGGTGGACCTGTTCATCAGATATCACAGTAGTTTAGTGCAAGACGATGAGGTCCTGATCAAAATTAGAGACAGTGGAGAACAGAGAAAGGGATACATATGGATACAGGGTCAGAGTCCATAGGACACAGTGACTGATCCAACATCAGTGGTGAGGAAGAGGAAGGAGTCTAGCTGATTCTAAGGTTTCCTGCTCAGATGGCTGTGTGGATAGTATGTCCTTCACTAAGATGAGGTCCCACTAGGGGACTAGGGAGTTACTATGCTTGCAGTTGTGAATTGATGAGGTATGAGGTGAAATGTGAGGTCTGATAGGCATTTGTATATATCCTGCACTCAGGAGAGAGGACTACAGACTGATATTTGGGTTTCATCAGCACATGAAATGAATGTGCAACCAAGGTATATATAAAATGAGAAAAAAAGATATATGTGGCTGATGTAGCCATGTGAATAGAAGACATCTCCACGATATAGAAAGGGAACATTACATAAGTAGTGTCAGAGGGGATTTTCATGTTATATTTATAAATATATCATTTCTATGTAAGCTAGAAACTTTCCTTGTTCCAGATCTAAGTTGTACATTCCTAACTCTGAGAGTGATTTCAAGGATGACATCTTTTACCCCTAAAGGAAGCTACTGGAACAACAATAGAAAAGCTAACAGTAGGTGATTATCTCTTGATTATAAAATATTAGGGAAAAAACATTCAACATATATGTACTAATGATGGAGACACCATATGTTCAGCAAGAGTCAATTCTCCTCTAGCCTATAAACTGTACAATAAACTCCATCTCCGCTACAAATGTCACGACAAACACCTCCTCCTTCTGGTCTTCTACTGTCACAGCAATACCCCACAAAGCTCTGTAAAGCTGTAATGCAATCTTTTTTTTTTTTTTTTTTTTTTTTTTTTTTTAACATCTTTATTGGGGTATAATTGCTTTACAATAGTGTGTTAGTTTCTGCTTTATGACAAAGTGAATCAGCTATAATATACATATATCCCCATATCTCTTGCCTCTTGCATCTCCCTCCCTCCAACCCTCCCTATACCACCCCTCTAGGTGGTCACGAAGCACCGAGCTGATCTCCCTGTGCTATGCGGCTGCTTCCCACTAGCGATCTATTTTACATTTGGTAGTGTATATATGTCCATGCCACTCTCTCACTTTGTCCCAGCTTGCCCATCCCTCTCCCCATGTCAAGTCCATTCTCTAGTAGGTCTTCGTTTTCATTCCCATCTTGCCCCTAGGTTCTTCATGACCTTTTTTTTTTTTTTTTTTTAGATTCCATATATATGTGTTAGCATACGGTATTTGTTTTTCTCTTTCTGACTTACTTCACTCTATATGACAGACTCTAGGTCCATCCACCTCACGACAAATAATTCAATTTCGTTTCTTTTTATGGCTGAGTAATATTCCTGGTATATATGTGCCACATCTTCTTTATCCATTCACTTGTCAATGGACACTTAGGTTACTTCCATGTCCTGGCTACTGTAAATAGAGCTGCAATGAATATTGTGGTACACGACTCTTTTTGAATTATGGTTTTCTCAGGGTATATGCCCAGTACTGGGATTGCTGGGTTGTATGGTAGTCCTATTTTTAGTTTTTTAAGGAACCTCCATACTGTTCTCCATAGTGGCTGTATCAATTTACATTCCCACCAACAGTGCAAGACGGTTCCCTTTCCTCCACACCCTCTCCAACATTTATTGTTTGTAGATTTTTTGATAATGGCCATTCTGACAGGTGTGAGATGATATCTCATTGTAGTTTTGATTTGCATTTCTCTAATGATTAATGATGTTGAGCATTCTTTCATGTGTTTGTAGGCAATCTGTATATCTTCTTTGGAGAAATGTCTATTTAGGTCGTCTGCCCATTTTTGGATTGGGTTGGTTGTTTCTTTAATATTGAGCTTCATGAGCTGTTTATATATTTTGGATATTAATCCTTTGTCCGTTGATTCGTTTGCAAATATTTTCTCCCATTCTGAGGGTTGTCTTTTGGCCTTGTTTATGGTTTCCTTTGCTGTGCAAAAGCTTTGAAGTTTAATTAGGTCCCATTTGTTTATTTTTGGTTTTATTTCCATTACTATAGGAGGTGGATCAAAAAAGATCTTGTTGTGATTTATGTCAAAGAGTGTTCTTCCTATGTTTTCCTCTAAGAGTTTTATAGTGTCTGCTCTTACATTTAGGTCTCGAATCCATTTTGAGTTTATCTTTGTGTACGGTGTTAGGGAGTGTTCTAATTTCATTCTTTTACATGTAGCTGTCCAGTTTTCCCAGCAACATTTGTTGAAGAGACTGTCTTTTCTCTATTGTATATCCTTGCCTCATTTGTCATAGATTAGTTGACCATAGGTGCATGGGTTTATCTCTGGGCTTTCTATCCTATTCCATTGATCTATGTTTCTGTTTCTGTGCCAGTACCATACTATCTTGATTACTCTAGCTTTGTAATATAGTCTGAAATTAGGGAGCCTGATTCCTCCAGCTCCGAATTTCTTTCTCAAGATTGCTTTGGCTATTCAAGGTCTTTTGTGTTTCCATACAAATTGTGAAATTTTTTGTTCTAGTTCTGTGAAAAATGTCAGTGGTACTTTAATAGGGATTACATTGAATCTGTAGATTGCTTTGGGTAGTATACTCATTTTCACAATGTTGATTCTTCCAATCCAAGAACATGGTATATATCTCCATCTCTTGGTATCATCTTTGATTTCTTTCATCAGTGTCTTATATTTTTCTGCATACAGGTCTTTTGTCTCCAGGTAGGTTTATCCCTAGGTATTTTATTCTTTGTTGCAATGGTAAATGGGAGTGTTTTCTTAATTTCATTTTCAGATTTTTCATCATTAGTGTATAGGAAAGCAAGAGATTTCTCTGCATTAATTTTGTATCCTGCAACTTTACCAAATTCATTGATTAGCCCTAGTAGTTTTCTGGTTGCATCTTTAAGATTCTCTATGTATAGTATCATTTCATCTGCAAACAGTGACATCTTTACTTCTTGTTTTCTGATTCGGATTCCTTTTACTTATTTTTCTTCTCTGACTGCTGTGGCTAAAATTTCCAAAACAATGTTGAATAATAGTGGTGAGAGTGGGCAACCTTGTCTTGTTCCTGATCTTAGTGGAAATGGTTTCAGTTTTTCACCATTGAGGATGATGTTGGCTGTGGGTTTGTCATATATGGCCTTTATTATGTTGAGGTACGTTCCTTCATGCCTACTTTCTGGAGGGTTTTTATCATAAATGGGTGTTGAATTTTGTCAAAAGCTTTTTCTGCATCTATTGAGATGATCATATGGTTTTTATTCTTCAATTTTTTAATATAGTGTATCACATTGATTGATTTGCATATATTGAAGAATCCTTGCATTCCTGGGATAAACCCCACTTGATCACAGTGTATGATCCTTTCAATGTGCTGTTGGATTCTGTTTGCTAGCATTTTGTTGAGGAGTTTTGCATCTATGTTCATCAGTGATATTGGCCTGTAGTTTTCTTTCTCTGTGACATCTTTCTCTGGTTTTGGTATCAGGGTTATGGTGGCCTCATAGAATGAGTTTGGGAGTGTTCCTCCCTCTGCTATCTTTTGGAAGAGTTTGAGAAGGATAGCTGTTAGCTCATCTCTAAATGTTTGATAGAATTTGCCTGTGAAGCCATCTAGTCCTGTGCTTTTGTTTGTTGGAAGATTTTTCATCCCAGTTTCAATTTCAGTGCTTGTGATTGGTCTGTTCATATTTTCCATTTCTTTCTGGTTCAGTCTTGGCAGGTTGTGCTCTTCTAAAAATTTGTCCATTTCTTCCAGGTTGTCCATTTTATTGGCATAGAGTTGCTTGCAGTAATCTCTCATGATCCTTTGTATTTCTGCAGTGTCAGTTGTTACTTCTCCTTTTTCATTTCTAATTCTATTGATTTGAGTCTTCTCCCTTTTTTTCTTGATGAGTCTGGCTAATGGTTTATCAATTTTGTTTATCTTCTCAAAGAATTGCTTTTAGTTTTATTGATCTTTGCTATTGTCTCCTTCATTTCTTTTTCATTTATTTCTGCTCTGATCTTTATGGTTTCTTTCCTTCTGCCAAATTTGGGGGTTTTTTGTTCTTCTTTCTCTAATTGCTTTAGGTGTAAGGTTAGGTTGTTTATTTGAGATGTTTCTTGTTTCTTAAGATAGGATTGTATTGCTATAAACTTCCTTCTTAGATCTGCTTTTGTTGCATCCCATAGGTTTGGGGTCGTGTGTTTTCATTGTCATTTGTTTCTAGCTATTTTTTTATTTCCTCTTGATTTTTTCAGTGATCTTTTGGTTATTAAGTAGTGTATTGTTTAGCCTCCATGTGTTTGTATTTTTTACAGATTTTTTTCCTGTAATTGATATCTAGTCTCATAGGATTGTAGTCAGAAAAGATACTTGATATGATTTCAATTTTGTTAAATTTACCAAGGTTTGATTTGTGACCTAAGATATGGTCTATCCTGGAGAATGTTCCATGAGCACTTGAGAAGAAAGTGTATTCTGTTGTTTTTGTATGGAATTACCTATAACTATCAATTAAGTCCATCTTGTTTAATGTGTCATTTAAAGCTTCTGTTTCCTTATTTATTTTCATTCTGGGTGATCTCTCCGTTGGTGAAAGTGGGGTGTTAAAGTCCCTTACTATGAATGTGTTACTGTCGATTTCCCCTTTTATGGCTGTTAGTATGTGCCTTATGTATTGAAGTGCTCCTATGTTGGGTGCATAAATATTTATAATTTTTATATATTCTTCTTGGATTGATCCCTTGATCATTATGCAGTGTCTTTCTTTTCTGTTTTAACACTCTTTGTTTTAAAGTCTATTTTGTGTGATATGAGAATTGCTACTCCAGCTTTCTTTTGATTTCCATTTGCATGGAATATCTTTTTCCATTCCCTCACTTTCAGTCTGTATGTGTCCCTAGGTCTCAAGTGGGTCTCTTGTAGATAGCATATATACGTGTTTTGTGTTTGTACCCATCCAGCCAGTCTATGTCTTTTGGTGGGAGCATTTAATCCATTTACATTTAAGGTAATTATCTATATGTATGTTTCTATTCCCATTTTCTTAATTGTTTTGGGTTTGTTTTTGTAGGTTTTTTCCTTCTCTTGTGTTTCCTGCCTAGAGAAGTTCCTTTAGCATTTGTTGTAAAGCTGGTTTGGTGGTGCTGAATTCTCTTAGCTTTTGCTTGTCTGTAAAGGTTTTAATTTCTCTCTCAAATCTGAATGAGATCCTTGCTGGGTAGAGTAATCTTGGTTGTATGGTTTTCCCTTTCATCACTTTAAATATGTCCTGCCACTCCCTTCTGGCTTGCAGAGTTTCTGCTGAAAGTTCAGCTGTTAACCTTATGGGAGTTCCCTTCTATGTTATTTGTTCTTTCCCTTGCTGCTTTTAATATTTTTTCTTTGTATTTAATTTTTGACAGTTTGATTAATACATGTCTTGGCATGTTTCTCCTTGCATGTATCGTGTATGGGACTCTCTGTGATTCCTGGACTTGACTAACTATTTCCTTTCCCATATTAGGGAAATTTTCAACTATAATCGCTTCAAATATTTTCTCAGTCCCTTTCTTTTTCTCTTCTTCTTCTGGAACCCCTGTAAGTCGAATGTTGGTGTGTTTAATGGTGTCCCAGAGGTCTCTGAGACTGTCCTCAGTTCTTTTCATTCTTTTTTCTTTATTCTGCTCTGCCATAGTTATTTCCACTATTTTATCTTCCAGATCACTTGTCAGTTCTTCTGCCTTAGGTATTCTGCTATTGATCCCTTCTAGAGAATTTTTTATTTCAGTTATTGTGTTGTTCATCATTGTTTGTTTGCTCTTTAGTTCTTCTAGGTCCTTGTTAAATGTTTCTTGTATTTTCTCCATTCTATTTCCAAGATTTTGGATCATCTTTACTATCATTATTCTGAATTCTTTTTCAGGTAGACTGCCTATTTCCTCTTCATTTGTTAGGTCTGGTGGGTTTTTATGTTGTTCCTGCATCTGCTGTGTGTTTCTCTGTCTTCTCGTTTTGCTTAACATACTGTGTTTGGGGTCTCCTTTCCACAGGCTGCAGATTCGTAGTTCCCGTTGTTTTTGGTGTCTGCCCGTAGTGGCTAAGGTTGGTTCGGTGGGTTGTGTAGGCTTCCTGGTGGAGGGGACTAGTGTCTGTGTTCTGGTGGATGAGGCCGGATTTTGGCTTTCTGGTGGACAGGTCCGCACCTGGTGGGGTGTTTTGGGGTGTCTGTGAACTTATTATAATTGTAGGCAGCCTCTTTGCTAATGGGTGGAGTTGTGTTCCTGTCTTGTTAGTTGTTTGGCATAAGGTGTCCAGCACTGTAGCTTGCTGGTCGTTGAGTGGAGCTGGGTCTTGGTGTTGAGATGGAGATCTCTCAGAGATTTTTGCCATTTGATATTATGTGGAGCTTTGAGGTCTCTGTTGTACCAGTTTTCTGAACTTGGCTCTCCCACCTCAGAGGCACAGCTCTGATGCCCGGCTGGAGCACCAAAACCCTGTTATCCACACAGCTCAGAATAAAAGGGAGAAAGAAAGAAAGAAAGAAAGAAAGAAAGAAAGAAAGAAAGAAAGAAAGAAAGAAAGAAAGAAAGAAAGAAAGAAAGAAAGAAAGAAAGAAAGAAAGAAAGAAAGAAAGAAAGAAAGAAAGAAAGGAAGAAAGGAAGGAAGGAAGGAAGGAAGGAAGGAAGGAAGGAAAGAAGGAAGGAAGAAGGAAAATGAAATGAAATGAAATAAAGTTATTAAAATAAAAAATAATTATTTTTAAAAAATGTTTAATGTAATATAAAAAGAAAGAAAGAAAGAAAGAAGAGAGCAACCAAACCAAAAACCAAATCCACCGATGATAATAAGCACTAAAAACTACATTAAAAAAAAAAAGAAGAAATGGACAGACAGAACCTTAGGACAAATGGTAAAAGCAAAGCTATACAGACAAAAGCACACAAAGAAGTGTACACATACACATTCACAAAAAGAGGAAAAGGGAAAAATACACATATATCGTTGCTCCCAAAATCCACCTCCTCAATTTGTGATGATTCGTTTTCTATTCAGGTATTCCACAGATGCAGGGTACATCAAGTTTACTGTGGAGATTTAATCCGCTGCTCCTGAGGCTGCTGGGAGAGATTTCCCTTTCTCTTCTTTGTTTGCACAGCTCCCGGGGCTCAACTTTGGATTTGGCCCCGTGTCGGTTGCGGGAGGGCGTCTGTTCTTCACTTAGACAGGACGGGGTTAAAGGAGCCGCTGATTCGGGGGCTCTGGCTCACTCAGGCCGGGGGGAGGGAGGGGCACGGAGGGCAGGGCGAGCCTGCGGCGGCAGAGACCAGCGTGACGTTGCACCAGCCTGAGGCGCGCCGTGCGTTCTCCCGGAGGAGTTGTCCCTGGATCCCGGGACCCTGGCAGTGGCCGGCTGCACAGGCTCCGCGGAAGGGGTGTGTGGATAGTGACCTGTGCTAGCACACAGTCTTCTTGGTGGCGGCAGCAGCAGCCTTAGCGTCTCGTGCCCGTCTCTGGGGTCCGCGCTGATAGCCGCAGCTCGCGCCAGTCTCTGGAGCTCCTTTAGGCGGTGCCCTGAACCCCCTCTCCTGGTGCACCCAAAACAATGACCACTTGCCTCTTCGGCAGGTCCAGACTATTTCCCGGACCCCCTCCCAGCTAGGCGTGGTGCATAACCCCCTGCAGGCTGTGTTCACTCCACCAACCCAAGTCCTCTCCCTGCGCTCTGACTGAAGCCCGAGCCTCAGCTCCCAGCCCTGCGCGCCCCGGCAGGTGAGCAGACAAGCCTCTCGGGCTGGTAAGTGCCGGTCGGCACCGATCCTCTGTGCGGGAATCTCTTCGCTTTGCCCTCTGCATCCCTGTTGCTGTGCTCTCCTCCATGGCTCTGAAGCTTCCCCCCTCCACCACCCGCAGTCTCCGCCCGTGAAGGGGCTTCCTAGTGTGTGGAAACCTTTCCTCCTTCACAGCTCCCTCGCACTGGTGTAGGTCTCATCCCTGTTCTTTGTCTCTTGTTTTTTCATTTTTCTTTTGCCCTACCCAGGTACGTGGGGAGTTTCTTGCCTTTTGGGAGGTCTGAGGTCTTCTGCCAACGTTCAGTGGGTGTTCTGTAGGAGATGTTTCACGTGTAGATGTAGTTCTGGTGTATCTGTGGGAAGGAAGGTGATCTGCACGTCTTACTCTTCCGCCATCTTGAAGCTCCCCCCCTGTAATGCAGTCTTATAGCCACTCTTCAACAAGACACCATCAGTAACTTGATAGTATAGTCAGAGTGAGATTTACTGTGAAGGTATTGACATTTAGCCTTGTGTTCATTTGGATGTACAGTTTTCTAGTATTTGCAAAGGTAATTTATTTTTATATTCTTTTTCTCAAAGAGGTCTCCCAAATTACATGAGCTGTGGCACACCTGTACCACCCCCGGGTAAGGAGTATAATTCAAATGTTATAGACAATAGATTAGTAAGATTAATCTAATGTTTTTTCATTCATTAAGTTAAATTAATATATTTGAGAACTGGTTTTCACACTCAACTCTTCTGACTTTAGGGTCCATGACCTTCTAACTACAACTGGAGTTCTCCACCCTGTCTGTACACTTGAATTGCCCAATGGACATCCAGGGTTGAGAATTACTGCCTTATACTCCTTTTGTTAACATTTCTTATAGTTAAATACAGATTAACAATTTGAAAAAAATACATTCTCAAGGAAATTTCCCAAAAGGCAAAATAGTGGAACAAAGAAATGAAATCTTTGCATTTATTTTTCAAGTAAACAGTTCGCTGATGATTCAACTGTGCTTTTTGTTAATGAGTGTTATGAACATTTAATCATACAAAGATAAGTTGTTTCTTCTTATCTGGAAAAATTCTAATATGGCAAACAGACTATATTTGTTCTGCAATCAGTTATTGATATTTTTTCCTACTTGGAATACATAATTAAATATCTAGTAACTCTCTGTTTTCTAATCTACGTAAGTTTGAATCAATTTTTTTTCTTGCGGTACGCGGGCCTCTCGCTGTCATGACCTCTCCTGCTGCGGAGTGCAGGCTCTGGACGTGCAGGCTCAGCGGCCATGGCTCACGGGCCTAGCTGCTCCGTGGCATGTGGGATCTTCCCGGACTGGGGCACGAACCCGTGTCCCCTGAATCGGCAGGCAGACTCTCAACCACTGCGCCACCAGGGAAGCCCTGAATCAAATTATTTTTATTCAGGTTTTATTCAGTTGCCCTTTGAGCTTTCCATCAAGGACCACCGTCCCCACTGGCATCTTCACTTCACCGATGCATTGTCTCTTGCTCTGCATTCTAGGTATGGAGCAGAAAAGCATTTCCCTCAACAGTTGAGCTTTTATTAGCTTCCATTGCCTAATTCAAGCATTAACTTTGCTTATAAAAGCTACTTTTTCAACCTGTCTTTTCAACAGTTAACTTCCATTTCTAATAAGGACTAGAGAAACAAGAGCAATTATATGTGAGAGAAATTATTTGCATAGTTCCAAATCCCCCTGGTTCCCTTGGACAAACAGTCTGCTCTTGTTTTGTAACTCCCTTTATCCATTTATGGTGGCACTTCTTACCTTCCATAAATGATTATTTTTCTCCTTTTAGGCAATTCAGAGAACCTGTGATGTAATGAGTAGAGTAACTGACTAAAAGACTTAGATTCTGATCCAACTGAAGTGCTGTGTAAAATTGGCAGAGGTGATTAAACTCTCTGAAACTCAGTTTTTAAAATAACTGTGAAGTTCGAATATAAATATGACTTCAGTCTAACTCACAGAGTTGGTCAATAGACAAATGTGATATTTGTATCATCTTTTATTTGACAGGAAGATATTTGCTCTTTGACTGCAAAATCTTTGACTGAATGCATGCAAATTTAGAAAGCTGTACTATGAAGTATACTCCAAATGAACAATTTATCCACCTAAGCTTTTCACCTGAGTGTGGTAAACCACAAGAGGCCACATGTCTTTCTTCACTAATTGGAAAATATTATAGATATTCAATATTTCCTTTCACTTAGAAATGTCTCCTAGGAAGATATGTATTACCATATTTTGAGAATATGAAGTGTTTGAATGGTTTAAAATCTGATTGGCTTTCAGTAATTCAAGGGCCACTATTGATTGTTACACATGAGTATCTGTAAAATTAATTCCTTGTACAACATTATTTCTCAAAGTAACTTAAGCCAGTATCTCCAAATATGTGATGGTAAAGATCACAGCAAGGGCTAAATGTTCACATTGATACTCACTTGAGTCATTGAATGGGACAGGAAACACAGACATTGTTGAGTAGACTAAACCTCTCATTTGACAGATACTGAAACAGATTAAGTGGTTCTGTCAAGCAGCCGTTTTATTATAGAATTGGAATTAGAACCCTTAAATCAAAGTGTAGGGCTCTTTTAACTACTCCATACTAACTATGGAGATATTCCCCTGAATGTTCTCACTAAAACAGCAAATATTTAAAATTGCAGGGGTTAGGGAAAGAATATGTTTAAAAAGTAAGAAGGCAAAGTATTTCGATTTTTATCAACACTTCAACAAAGGTTTCCATTTTATAGTTTGATATCATAGGAGAGATGTTTCATTGATATACTACCTGAGTTCTTGGTTCCAGCATGGGTTTTCCTCGTAGACTATCAAAGCCTATAGTTAAAACATATTTAATTTAGTTGCTCACTCATATTTGCAGCACTGGTCTTAAGTTGAGATTTAATTCTAGAAAGCATTATACTAAATTAATCTCATTGGAGTTCATTTTATTATTCTTATGTAGCAAATTTCAAAAAATTCACTTAAAAAAAGAAAGAGCGGAACAATTTCATATAAACTTTTCCCAGTGGATCAATCACTTTGAAATCCACTAAACAGCCTAATGAGACAAACATTTTCCCTTGTTCAGGGCCAGCATTTAGGTGCACATTTTCAAAGTAATGATTACCAGGATGTTAGCAGTGTTAAATATTATCAGTTCTGCAAAATTGTATGTGGGGTATTCTGGACGTTTTTAATCTGGACAAAATGTAAAGCAGGGGAAATCACCTAGAAAATTTAGCAAACATAGTCTTGGCTTTGCCGTTGGAGTGGGAGAGAAGACACTTTACACTGTTGCTTATACTACAGCTGTTCCCAAATTCTTGTGTGGCAATTGCAAAGAGGAATGCTTTCTTCATAAATGTGTAAATCCAAGGTTATGGCCTTTTCTTTAAGAAGTAGGCTTCATTCCAGTTGTTCACTCTTAAGAGGGGATTGCAGGAGCTGGATGAATACTTCCATACCTAAATAGAAATTGTGTTTTCTGATAAAGAAAAGAGTTCCCAAACATCACGATGGTAAAAGGGCCTGATGCTGCTTGAGCCCCAGCTCTATCATTGATGCCGGAGAATCCCTCTACCCTCTCTGGGACTCGGTTTCTTCTTGACAAGAAGATATGATGATCCCTATGACCCATTCTGTGCCAACTTTGAATCCTCCCAAGTGTCCAACTTCATTGTTCAAAGCAGGCTGCTTCTTCACCAGAGACTAAGATTATACCAGAAGTCAATGTTTTATTTTGTTAAATTCAGTGCTACAACCCTTTCTCTGTGAATGAATGAATGAATAGAATATAAATAATGACACATATAGGAGACAAGGGAATTAGAAGGCTGCATATGTGGTCATTCATTGTAGAGTGGCTAATAACCTCAATTACTACAAGGTGTGTCAGATGCAAAGGAGTGAACAAAGAGCATGTTTTCTAAAAAAAAAAAAAAAAAAAGCCCATTTGAAGTAAATTATTTTTGTGAGGTATATGGTTTGCTGCTCTCTTTCTGTTTCATATACACAGAAAGAGCATATTATACTCTCACATAAAATCTGCTCAGAAAACAAAAGTGTGACAGGAGGAGTTCACTTTCTGCAGTAGGATGCATCTAGTGAAACATTCCATCCAGTTTTTAGAAACAAATCATCCATTGCAATCACTATGCTGTAGTCTAGAAAGAACAGAGCACCAGGAGATGGGAAAACCTGGATCTGTACCCCCCGAAGGAAGGGGTCATATTTTCTTGGTTTACTTTACCTTCCTAGAACTTAGCTTGGTGCATGAAACATAGAGAGTACTCAAAATGAGGACTTCTGCTACAAACTCTGCTGCCTCCTAGGTAAGTGTCCTGGTCCAGGACACTTTTGGAAACAGAAGTTGAGGCAGAGCTGTGTGCTACGGCTTCCTTGGGAGCTTCCACCACAAGGCAGTAGGAATAAGGGAGAAACAATGAGAAACAAATTGAAGGTGGTACGTATGCTGCAGAGACAGCTAGTTCCCAGCACAGGATGCCATCCAAATATGCCATGTAGAAACCCTGAGCCTCAGATCCATCCACCAGAGGAGAGGAATTTATTTTTTCAGCTCCTACTTGTGTCCTATCCCTCACTTTACCCGCGGCAACAATGACTGTCCCACACGTGAGCGGCGTGACCTGGCTGTGCTGGGCAACTGCTGGAGCAGCCATATTGCGTTGCCTACAGTACAGCGCCTCATCTGAGCCCAGGGATGATGGGAGGAAGCAGGACCACGGCTAAGCCAAGCTGACCTTCGACGCAGGGGCAGCTCTTCCTTCAGAGGCATCATGGAGGCCATGCCCAAGGCCAGCATCCCCGGCGCGCCCACCCCACCAGGAATGGAGGCTCAGTGGGTCTCTCCTCTGAGCTGGTGGCCAAGTCCCAGGAAACAGGCAAAGCTAAGCGTATCCGGGGGGCTTGGGGGTTGTTGAACGGGGTCAGGAACAGTGTGGCATTTTAGAAAATTATCTGACCCACGTCTCGGTTTCTTCAGCTCTAAAATGCTGATCATATACATGTCCTCCCATGTCGTAAGAGTATTATGAGGATAAAAATGAGTCACGGGACTTTAATCTTCTCATCCTTCTCGTCCCTCTCTTGCATGCATCCTGTAAACCTCCAACACAGGAAGAATGCCCTCACCAGCAAGCTCTCTGTCTGTCACCGGGAGATGCTAAAAAAATATCACACAGCCCATTAAACTGGTGTGCCGGCCTCAAGTAGACCCTGCTCACCGACACTCAGCCTTGCTGCTTTTCCCCACTGTTTACTCTCTTTTCTGCACCTTCCCCTCCGCTCTCTATTCTCAACACATGTCCTTGTCCAGGGACAGACACAAGTTTTGGAAGCCCTGGGGGTTATACAGTATTGGGAATCCCTTTCAAGAAAAAAAATTACAAATATAAAATTTGGTCTGAAAGTGAATATTTATTTTAAATGAGCAAAGAAAACACACCAAATACTAAAGACTCTGGAATCCAGGTCCCTTTCTTCTGAGATCTCTTTAGACAATCTACCAGAAATGCTTACTGATTTCAATTTGGTTTACCTTCCTAACACCGAATACCCAAGAGTAGCATTTCTCAAACCTCAAAGTACCTCTGAATTTCTGGGGAACTTGTGAAAATGCTGATCTTGACTCAGTAGGTCTGGATGGCCTCTGAGGGTGTACATTTTCTTTTTCTATCCTTCTCTTTCCAACTGACATATCTGTATGAAGCCAAATTCTCTCTATAAACTTCAATTAAAACAACATATCTTTTTTTTTAACGTCTGTATTGGAGTATAATTGCTTTACAATGGTGTGTTAATTTCTGCTGTATAACAAAGTGAATCAGCTATACATAAACATACATCCCCATATCTCCTCCCTCTTGCTTCGCCCTCCCACCCTCCGTATCCCACTTGTCTAGGTGGACACAAAGCACCGAGCTGAGATGTTAAAAAAAAAATCATTTGTATTCAGAACAAAAGAAATATTGTATGCAAAGAAAAACCAAAAATGCAAATTAAGGAAAACATCCATTGTGCTGGTTTTTTCTGATAATCCACTTTCACATGTTAAAAAAATGAAATAGCACACCTAAGGAAAAAGAGAAAGCCAACAGAATATTTCAGGGAAATAAAATTTTCAAGTGAAGAAACCAAAGAAAAACAGGTTTTAAATGTGTATTTGCATTTGGACTTGAAAGATCTCACTGTCAGGAATAATAGGGTGCAGCTTCTTTTTTTTTTTATTGAAGTATAGTTGATTTATCATAGTATATTAGTTTCATAACTTCTTTTTAAGTATGGGAAAAACCACCAGGAAATCCAATGTGAGGTGATAGATCCCCATCTTACTAATTCTAAAGGGGAACCATATGGCACCCCAAAGGCATGGAAATACCCCAG
Source organism: Grampus griseus (assembly GCF_964374135.1). NCBI lineage: Eukaryota > Metazoa > Chordata > Mammalia > Artiodactyla > Delphinidae > Grampus > Grampus griseus. The sequence goes on from NC_139019.1 coordinate 13,745,878, forward strand.
AAGTGCTCACATGCACACACACCGTCATACTAGTCACACTTTACTAGAGAGATTTTCCTAGAATATATGTGTTTTGTAGAAATTGCCTTGTTTGCCTTTCATTAACTTGGGCTGTAGGAATGAAGGGTGAAGCTAGTGTAATGTCATGATGCATTTGTTCGTAGCCTTCTTATATGCCAATCTTATAGAAAAATGGTCTGAGAAGGGAAAGAAAATCATTAATTTTTTTGTTTCCATTTATAATTTATGCCCCCAACTGTTCCTCAAAGGGGTGTGAACTCACAATGATCCTGGTTACTTGACCAGCTGGGAACTGAATTATTAAATTATCCTTTGAAAATTGGGAAATAAAACCCAACAACATATCACAATAGATTGAATGTAGAAGCATTTAGGAGAATCCAGCTATATTTTATTAAGCCAGACATGAAAGAGATTTGCAAAGATGTAAAACAGTGCCATTATCAGTAATTTTTAAAATACTGCTTTTCAAAAATTATGTTATTTATGTGAACATGAATTGGGCTTATTAGTCATTTCTAAATGGATTAGTATACAGCTATTTTAAAAGTTTCATAGTTTTCATTTCTAACAGGGTAAATATCACTAGATATAACTCATGTTAACAAAAGCTCTTTGGGCTTCTCATCAGTTTTTTAAGTTTAAAAGGGTCCTAAGACCAAAAGATTTGAGAACTGCTAAGTTAGTTGATCTGGAAGGTTTATTCCACTTCAAAAATTACATTATACTCTTGTGTTCAGAGTTCCAGGCAAAACAATAAAAAATTAGATTTTTTCTATCTTTTCATTCTAAGACATAGCCTAACAATTTAGTATAAAAATTGAATTTTACCCACATTTCTTTTATTTTTAAATTTTTTTAAATTTAATTTTATTTATTTTTTTATACAGCAGGTTCTTATTAGTCATCAATTTTATACACATCACTGTATACATGTCAATCCCAATCTTCCAATTCATCCCACCACCACCCACACCCCTCCATTGCTTTCCCCCCTTGGTGTCCATACGTTTGTTCTCTGCATGTGTGTCTCAATTTCTGCCCTGCAAACCGGTTCATCTGTACCATTTCCCTAGGTTCCACATATATGCATTAATATACGATAATTGTTTTTCTCTTTCTGACTTACATCACTCTGTATGACAGTCTCTAGATCCATCCACGTCTCAACAAATGACCCAATTCTGTGCCTTTTATGGCTAATATTCCATTGTATATATGTACCACAACTTCTTTATCCATTAGTCTGTCGATGGGCATTTAGGTTGCTTCCATGACCTGGCTATTGTAAACAGTGCTGCAATGAACATTGGGGTGCATGTGTCTTTTGGAATTATGGTTTTCTCTGAGTATGTGCCCAGTAGTAGGATTGCTGGATCATATGGTAATTCTATTTTTAGTTTTTTAAGGAACGTCCATACTGTTCTCCATAGTGGCTGTATCAACATACATTCCCACCAACAGTGCAAGAGGGTTCCCTTTTCTCCACACCCTCTCCAGCATTTGTTGTTTGTAGATTTTCTGATGATGCCCATTCTAACTGGTGTGAGGTGATACCTCATTGCAGTTTTGATTTGCATTTCTATAATAATTAGTGATGTTGAGCAGCTTTTCATGTGCTTCTTGACCATCTCTATCTCTTCTTTGGAGAAATGTCTATTTAGGTCTTATGCCCATTTTTGGATTGGGTTGTTTGTTTTTTTAATATTGAGCTCCATGAGCTGTTTATATAAGAGATTGGAGATTAATCCTTTGTCTGTTGATTCGTTTGCAAATATTTTCTCCCATTCTGAGGGTTGTCTTTTCGTCTTGTTTATGGTTTCCTTTGCTGTGCAAAAGCTTTGAAGTTTCATTAGGTACCATTTTTTAATTTTTGTTTTTTTCCATTACTCTAGGAGGTGGATCAAAAAAGACCTTGTTGTGGTTTATGTCAAAGAGTGTTCTTCCTATGTTTTCCTCTAAGAGTTTTATACTGTCCGCTCTAACACTTAGGTCTCTAATCCATTTCAAGTTTATTTCTGTGTATGGTGTTGGGGAGTCTTCTAATTTCATTCTTTTATATGTAGCTGTCCAGTTTTCCCAGCACCACTTATTGAAGAGACTGTCTTTTCTCCATTGTATATCCTTGCCTCCTTTGCCATAGATTGGTTGACCATAGGTGCATGGGTTTATCTCTGGGCTTTCTGTCCTGTTCCGCTGATCTATATTTCTTTTTTTGTGCCAGTACCATATTGTCTTGATTACTGTAGCTTTATAGTATAGTCTGAAGTCAGGGAGTCTGATTCCTCCAGCTCCGTTTTTTTCCCTCAAGACTACCTTGGCTATTCGGGGTCTTTTGTGTCTTGATACAAATTTTAAGATTTTTTGTTCTAGTTCTGTAAAAAATGTCACTGGTAACTTGATAGGGATTGCATTGAATCTGTAGATTGCTTTGGGTAGTAGAGTCATTTTCACAATGTTGATTCTTCCAATCCAAGAACTTGGTATATCTCTCCAACTGTTGGTATCATCTTTATTTTCTTTCATCAGTGTCTTATATTTTTCTGCATACAGGTCTTTTGTCTCCTCAGGTAGGTTTATTCCTAGGTATTTTATTCTTTTTGTTGCAATAGTAAATGAGAGTGTTTCCTTAATTTCTCTTTCAGATTTTTCATCATTAGGATATAGGAATGCAAGAGATTTCTGTGCATTAATTTTGTATCCTGCAACTTTACCAAATTCATTGATTAGCTCTAGTAGTTTTCTGGTAGCATCTTTAGGATTTTCTATGTATAGTATCATGTCATCTGCAAACAGTGGCAGTTTCACTGTCAGTAAAGACACTTTTCTTCCTTTCCCATGTGTATTCCTTTTATTTCTTTTTCTTCTCTGATTGCCGTGGTTAGGACTTCCAAAACTATGTTGAATAATAGTGGCGCGAGTGGACAACCTTGTCTTGCTCCTGATATTAGAGGAAATGGTTTCAGTTTTTCACCACTGAGAATGATGTTTGCTGTGGGTTTGTCGTATATGGCCTTTATTATGTTGAGGTAGGTTCCCTCTATGCCTATTTCCTGGAGAGTTTTTATTCTAAATGCGTGGTGAATTTTGTCAAAAGATTTTTCTGCATCTATTGAGATGATTATATGGTTTTTATTCTTCAGTTTGTTAATATGGTGTATCACATTGATTGATTTGCGTATATTCAAGAATCCTTGCATCCCTGGGATAAATCCCACTTGATCATGGTGTATGATCCTCTTAATGTGTTGTTGGATTCTGTTTACTAGTATTTTGTTGAGGATTTTTGCATCTATATTCATCAGTGATATTGGTCTGTAATTTTCGTTTTTAGTAGTATCTTTGTCTGGTTTTGGTATCAGGGTGTTGGTGGCCTCATAGAATGAGTTTGGAAATGTTCCTTCCTCTGCAATTTTTTGGAAGAGTTTGAGAAACATGAGTGTTAGCTCTTTTCTAAATGTTTGATAGAATTTTCCTGTGAAGCCATCTGGTCCTGGACTTTTGTTCTTTGGAAGATTTTTAATCCGAGTTTCAATTTCAGTGCTTGTGATTGGTCTGTTCATATTTTCTACTTCTTCCTGGTGCAGTCTTAGATGGTTATATCTTTCTAAGAATTTGTCCATTTCTTCCAGGTTGTCCATTTTATTGGCATAAAGTTGCTTGTAGTAGTCTCTTAGGATGCTTTGTATTTCTGTGGTGTCTATTGTAAGTTCTCCTTTTTGTTTCTAATTTTATTGATTTGAGTCCTCTCCCTCTTTTTTGTGATGACTTTGGTTAATGGTTTATCAATTTTGTTTATCTTCTGAAAGAACCAGCTTTTAGTTTTATTGATCTTAGCTCTTGTTTTCTTTGTTTCTATTTCATTTATTTCTGCTCTGATCTTTATGATCTCTTTCCTTCTGGTAACTTTGGGTTTTGTTTGTTCTTCTTTCTGAAGTTCCTTTAGGTGTAACGTTAGCTTGTTTCTTTGAGATTTTTCTTGTTTCTTGAGGTAGGCTTGTATAGCAATAAACTTCCCTCTTAGAACTGCTTTTGCAGCATCTCATAGGTTTTGGATCATCAGGTTTTCATTGTCATTTGTCTCTAGGTATTTTCCGATTTCCTCTTTGATTTCTTCAGTGACCTCTTGGTTATTTAGTAACGTATTGTTTAGGCTACATGTGTTTGTGTTTTATACGTTTCTTTCCCTGTAATTCATTTCTAATCTCATAGTGTTGTGGTCAGAAAGGATGCTTGATATGATTTCAATTTTCTTAAATTTACTGAGGCTTGATTTGTGACCCAAGATGTGATCTACTCTGGAGAATGTTCTGTGCACACTTGAGAAGAAAGTGTAATCTGCTGTTTTTGGTTGGAATGTCCTATAAATATCAATAAAATCTATCTGGTTTATTGTGTCATTTAAAGCTTTTTCCTTATTTATTTTCATTTTGGATGATCTGTGTATTCATGTAAGTGAAGTGTTAAAGTCCCCCACTATTATTGTGTTACTGTCAATTTCCTCTTTTAGAGCTGTTAGCAGTTGCCTTTTGTATTGAGGTGCTCCTATGTTGGGTGCATATATATATAAAATTGTTATATCTTCTTCTTGGATTGATCTTTTGATCATTATGTAGTGTCCTTCCTTGTCTCTTGTAACATTCTTTATTTTCAAGTCTATTTTATCTGATATGAGTATTGCTACTCCAGCTGTCCTTTGATTTCCATTTGCAAGGAATATCTTTTTCCATCCCCTCACTTTCTTTCTGTATGTGTCCCTAGGTCTGAAGTGGGTCTCTTGTAGACAGCATATATATGGGTCTTGTTTTTGTATCCATTCAGCAAGCCTGTGTCTTTTGGTTGAAGCATTTAATCCATTCACGTTTAAGGTAATTATCGATATGTATATTCCTATGACCATTTTCTTAATTGTTTTGGGTTTGTTTTTGTAGGTCCTCTTCTTCTCTTGTGCTTCCCAGTTAGAGACGTTCCTTTAGCATTTGTTGTAGAGCTGGTTTGGTGGTGCTGAATTCTCTTAGCTTTTGCTTGTCTGTAAAGCTTTTGATTTCTCCATCAAATCTGAATGAGATCCTTGCCGGGTAGAGTAATCTTTGTTGTAGGTTCTTCCCTTTCATCACTTTAAGTATATCATGCCACTCTCTTCTGGCTTGTAGAGTTTCTGCTGAGAAATCAGCTATTAACCTTATGGGAGATCCCTTGTTTGTTATTTTTCATTTTTCCCTTGCTGTTTTCAATAATTTTTCTTTGTCTTTAATTTTTGCCTATTTGATTACTATGTGTCTCGACATGTTTCTCCTTGGGTTTATCCTGTGTGGGACTTGCTGTGCTTTCTGCATTTGGGTGGCTATTTCCTTTCCCATGTTAGGGAAGTTTTTGACTATAATCTCTTCAAATATTTTCTCGGGTCGTTTCTCTCTCTCTTCTCCTTCTGGGACCCCTATAATGCGAATGTTTTTGTGTTTAATGTTGTCCCAGAAGTCTTTTAGGCTGTCTTCATTTCTTTCCATTCTTTTTTCTTTATTCTGTTCTGTGGCAGTGAATTTCACCATTCTGTCTTCCACGTCACTTATCCATTCTTCTGCCTCAGTTATTCTGCTATTGAATTCTTCTAGCGTAATTTTCATTTCAGTTATTGTATTGTTCATCTCTGTTTGTTTGTTCTTTAGTTCTTCTAGGTCTTTGTTAAATATTTCTTGCACCTTCTCTATCTTTGCCTCCATTCTTTTTCCGAGGCCCTGGATCATCTTCATTATCATTATTCTGAATTCTTTTTCTGGAAGGTTGCCTATCTCCACTTCATTTAGTTGTTTTTCTGGGGTTTTATCTTGGTCCTTCATCTGGTACATAGCCCTCTGCCTTTTCATCTTGTCTATCTTTCTGTGAATCCACAGGCTGCGGGATTTTAGTTCTTCTTGCTTATGATGTCTGCCCTCTGGGGGATGAGGCTATCTCGAGGTTCTACATATTTGACAATGCCAGGGCATGCCCAGGTGACACTGGTGTTGCCCAGCCACAAACCACACTTCAAGTAGCGAGACTCTAACTCACAGCATTTGCTAGGGCATGTGCATTTTTTTATATATAATTTCTTTTTTATTGAAATATAGTTGAATTACAATGTGTTAATTACTGCTATACAGGAAAGTGACTCAATTATACATATATACATATACACTCTTTTTCATATTCTTTTCCATTATGGTTTATCACAGGATATTGAATATAGTTCCCTGTGCTATACAGTAGGACCTTGTTATTTATCCATTCTATATATACCAGTTTGCATCTGCTAACCCCAAACTCCCAATCCAACCCTCCCCCATCCCCCTCCCCCTTGGCAACCACCAGTCTATTCTCTATGTCTCTGATTCTATTTCAATTTCATAGATAGGTTCATCTGTGTCATATTTTAGATTCCACATATAAGGGATATCAAATGGTATTTTTCTTTCTCTTTCTGACTTCACTTAGTATGATAATCTCTAGTTGCACTCACATTGTTGCAAATAGCATTATCATTCTTTTTTTTATTGCTAAATGGTATTCCATTGTATATATTTACCACATCTTCTTTTGCCATTCATCTCTCGATGGACACATAGGTTGTTTCCATGTCTCAGCTCTTGTGAATAGTGCTGCTATGAACATAGAGGTGCATGTATCTTTTTGAATTATAGTTTTGTCTGAGGGATCAATAAGCTTAAACTTCATGAATTTCATTGCCTTCAGGTATCAACCACCCTACCCTTCCGATGCCTTACAAAGGGGCAATTCAAAATGTTGGTATAGATGTTGAGAAAGTGAATAATTGTAGCAACTGGATAAAAGATCATTTTCTAATTCTTACTTTCAACCTAACTGTAGGAAAACTGCATCATTTTGTCAACCAATAGGCTATTTAAAATGATTTTTGATATATATTCTCTGATTTTTGCCATAAACCTCAGAAAGCATTTAAAGAAATGAATGGCACTGCTAGAACCAAAGTGCTTCTGCTCTTTTCTACTTAATTCTGTGAAAAGTTTTCTCAGGGAATATATTAAGAAAAGTAAAAAACAGGAAAAGTATTGATGCAGAACTCTGTCTCATTTTCACAAAAAATAATATTGAACCTTGGATACTTAAATTACTTGAAGAAAAACCTCCATTTATCTCTTTAACAGGCACATTTCTAGTAACTTTTATATGTTTAACAATAATTTATCAAATTTTATAATGCATCCTATTGTCTTGACTAACTGTATGCAAATATTAATTGTAAAAAATATTTAACCCAGAAGAAAAATATTTAATACTTAGAAGATTATGGTTATGGGACTTTTTAAAAATTTAATTTCAGTGTCTATAATTTGCTGCAAACATTGCTCAGAAAATGATTTCCAAGCATAAAGATATAATACAATAAAATTCTGTAGAAGAAATCAAATGGAAATAAGATTATAAGGGAAAAAGAATGACATAAAATTTCCAACTCATTCATGGATATTTTAAGTAAAATTTCTGAATATCAAATTGTGATTGCATGTGGATTTCCTAAGTAAATTTTAAAAGACTATACAATAGTTTTATCTTAAGATTTCAACATGCCTGTGATATTTTGATTTATAATAATGAGTATATATAGACCCTTTGTCTTCATCTCCATTTCTGGCACAGAGCTCCTAAAACCCTTGGAATTTGTAAAAGAGTGATGGAAGTGTCTTTTATTATGTTAGTAAGGTGGCTTTGGGACTCTCCCTAAGGATGGGCTCTAATAATCAGAAGAACCTTGTGATTAGAGGGTTGGAACTTTAGTCCAACACCCTGATCTCCAGGAAGGGGAGAGGAACTGGAAATTGAGTTCGGTCACCAATAGCCAATGATTTAATCAATCATGGACATGTAATGAAGCCTCCATAAAACTGAAAAGGATGGAGTTCAGAAAGCTTCCAAGTTAGCAAATACATGGAGATTTGAGGAGAATGGTGTGCTCTCAAAGGGCACAGAAGCTCCGAGCCCTTTCTCACATACCTTGGCCTCTGTGTCTCTTCCATCTAGATGTTCCTGAATTATATCCTTTTCTAATACACCAGTGATCTAGTAATAAAATATTTCTCTGAGTTCTGTGAGCCCCTCTAGCAAAATTAATCAAACCCAGGGAGGGGGATTGGGTCATTGGAACCCCCAATCTACAGCACAGAAATACAGGTGACAACCTGAACTTGTAATTGGCGTCGGAAGGGAAGGCAGCGTGCCCTCTATAGGACTGAGCCCTCAACCTGTGGAATCTAATGCTAGCTCCAGATAAAGAGTGTCAGAATTGAGTTGAATTGTAGGACACCCTGCTGGTGTCTGAAAATTTCTTGTTGGTGGTGATGCTGAAAGCTCAGCATCTGTGCACTCGTGCCAAATCAACTCTTAGAGACAGAGTTTTGGGTGAAGTAGAAAAGAATAGCTTTATTGCTTTGTCAGGCAAAGGGGGACACAGCAGGCTCCTGCCCTCAAAAACTATGTGTCCCAACCCAAGGGAGTTTGATAAGGAGTTTTATGGCAACCGTTCAAGGGTGGGGTTGCTGATAAGATTAGGGTGTGTGTACTCCTCTAATCTGGTCTCAGGTAATCTTGATGAGCTTCTCTGGTATGAAGAATGCTGACATCTTCCATTTGTTGGGTTTTAATTCTATAAAGAGTTTAAAGACATTGTTGCGTGTCTCCCTTGAGGAGGAACCAGGACCCTGCCCCTAGGCTGTACTATTGTTTCTTGGCTTCTCCTCCCTTGTCTTTGTATCCCTTCCCTTCCTGGATTAGCAACTGTTCGAATCTGCCCTTTGGAACTCAGGAAAGGTCATGGAGGTTGGAGTCTGTTTCCTACAAGAAATGGGGGACAGAAAGGCTTGCATGCACAGGACCTCCACAGGATCCTACTCAGTTTCAGTGGGATGCACACACACACACACACACATTGAAATTGGGTACAGAACCCAAAAGAATGCTGAAACATATATATATTTAAACATACATATTTTGAAATTACTTAAAATTATGATGAACATTGTCCATGTACCAATGTGCTGGAGGTACACAGTTTTCCAAAACTTCTTAGAGCTTCTATGAGCCCATGAGGTCTGGGGATCATAGCTCTGTGCAAGCTGTCTCCACGTGTCCATGGCTTACTCCACTGACCACTCCAGTATGGCTCTGCCTCACCCTTAGCAAGGCCACTCTAGCTCAAGTCATGAATGTTCAGCACGTGTATGACTTCATCTCAACTAATTATAGCTGCAAAGACCCTATTTCCAAATACACTCATATCCTGAGGTACTAGGGATTAGGACTTCAACATATGCTTTTGGGGAGACACAATCCAACCCATAAGAGTGACCAAGTCTCAGAGTTTTCTTTGATAAACACTCAAAACCCACTCTCTTCTCTTCACTCCCCAGGTTCTTGGATTTCAATGGCCCCTCATCTTGTCTCCTTTGTGGACTCCTCCTCTCTTCCCTGACCTCTCAAGTTTGGAGTGCCAGGACCTCCATTCCAAGCACATATCTCACTCTGAGTCTCCCCTCCTTGAGGTCACCCATGCCCTCACTTTCCCATCCCCAAATTGTCAATTATCTCTTATCTTGACCTCTCCTCTGAGCCCCAGACCCAAATGTCCAACTGTCTACTTAAAATAACCTCTTAGTTATTTCACAAACATCTCCCACCTACTGCTTCCCAAATTAAATTTCCCATCCCCCTCTCCATCTGCTCCCCTTCCAGTTCTATCTCAGTAAATGACACCCAAATACCCTCAGTTGCTCATGTCAGTAATCTGATCATCATCCTGGATATCTTCCTCCTTAAAATATATCTAGAATCCACAGAGCATTCTCCGTTTCCCTTGCCAATACCCTAAGCCACACCTCCATCGTCATTATCCTGAAAACACTGCACTTTGGGTAAAATCCAAAGTCTATTCAAAGCCTTCAAGGTCCCCACATGTCATAATTAATTATTTAGGCAAATGCACCTGTGTGAGACTTCACTATTTATTTGATCAAAGCATAGACATTATGAAGTTAGAAGTCTACTTTTAGATTTCAGTCTGGTACAAATAACAACTCCAATTATTATACTTGTATGGTCCCATAAGACACTAACCAATTTTTTATCTATTAGAAAATTTGTTTCTGCATTCCTTTGACTTTCTGATTATATACATCTTTGTTCCATGAATTCTTCTTTGAATCAGCCTTGTGATCCTGCTGGTTCCCTCATTAACTAACAAGAATACAATTTTTGTCATGTGATCCTTCTATAATTGAACAAGGACAATGTTTTTAACTTTCCAAAAATTAGACTTTGTTTCGGAGATGGTTGAACATGTCCAAGTGGACTCCCGAGCCAGAACCAATTAATGTGTTTTTCCAAGAAGTATTCTGCATGGACTTGTCTTTTCTAGGCCTCCAGGGTAATTTTCCAGCAGTACTGGAACTTCACTCTTTCTTCTCTTTTTTCTTTAACCTGATGCCAAGCCCTTCCTTTTCCTTTCAAATCTTGGCCAAATTTGGTTCTGGTTCTGGTCTGTGTGGAAGTCTGCAAGCTCTCTTTGTGTCTGTGCACTTATGTGTTTGCACATAGCTGGTAAGTTATTGTTGCGATTGCTATTGTTGTTATCAGAATGATGACTAGGAACCTGGTTTAATGGTTTGCCCATTTAATGAGTTGTGTTGATTGAGCTGGTGAAGGGTGGCAGTTTCCAGTTGGTTAGTCTTTTCTCTTTTCTTGCTTACATGTGATCACAGATCAATTCAGAGAGAATAAGCTTTTTGAGAGCTAGACTGGTGAGGCTTTCTGTTTCTGTGTTCTCTCTGACCTGTGAGATCTGTGACTGAAACTATAAGCTCTTTGGATACCTGGGTGTCTGTAACCAGAAAAGACCTTTACCACTCAAATATTCTCCTATCTTCAGAGGCTGTTATTAAGTTAGATTATAACACCTCTTAAGTTAAAAAACTTCTCTTCTGATTGTTTTACAGAAATAAATGTGTGCTTATATAAATCAATTATTTGCCAAATTTTCGAGAAAATAAAAAGAGTTTCTAATATTTTATTATGCTAGCCTTTTAAGTAAAACAAAACCCAAAATGAACTTGTATCAGAAACTGCTGGCTCAGAAGCTCTTTTTTTTTTTAATTTTTTAATTTTTTTTGTCCACCCTGCAAAGCTTGCAGGATCTTAGTTCCCCAACCAGGGATCACCGGGGGCCCTGGAAGTCACAGCACCAAGTCCTAACCATTGGACTGCCAGGGAATTCCCAGAACCTTCTTTATTTTTTTATTTTTTGCAGTACGCGGGCCTTTCACCGTTGCGGCCTCTCCTGTTGCAGAGCATAGGCTCCGGACGCGCAGGCTCAGCAGCCATGGCTCACGGGCCCAGCCGCTCCGTGGCATGTGGGATCTTCCCAGACTGGGGCACGAACCTGCATCCCCTGTATCAGCAGGCGGATTCTCAACCACTGCACCACCAGGGAAGCCCCCAGAACCTTCTTTTAAATAGGAACTCGGGTTCCCATATTTAAGGTGAATCTTTGGACAAGTCAGACTTGTTTTAATAATTTTGATTGACAAAACACAAATAACACCTAACAACTATGTGTCTTTTCCCCTGAGGTTATCAGTGAAGCATGTAACACAAGCACGAAATTCCACTTTGTTTTCACATGAAGACACTAGTTCATCTGATATCTTAAATGACTTATACTGGTTTATTGACCAGAAAACTAACATTCTACATAATGTGTCGGAATGTAAAAATATAAACTTATGTGTTCAAGTAGATTGAAGCATGAATCTAGCATTTTTAGAACAGTAATTATGTTTTGTAGTATATCAGCCTGAACAGAATTTCTAAGGTTCTTAGATAACATTACACCTTAGACAATAATTAAAATGAGTTAGTTAATGGAGAGTCTTTGAATATCAAGATAATTTCTGTGTAAGATAGAATACTGAAACACAGGTAACTAAGCGTTGTATACATATACACACACATATACCAAATATACACATCATACACATCCCATTACGTATACATGTATAGCATTCTTAGCGTTCTATAGCTTAGAAAAATAAGGAGCAAAAGTGTCCTGAGTCAGGATTCTCTTTAGTACAGAACCAGAAAACTTCATAAAACAGAGGGCTAATCCAAGATCCTCAGAATAAGAGTTATTATATAGGGCTGAACGAATTGATGAGTGAATAGTTTGTATTGATTTTAATTTTCCATTTTCTCATGGATTTATAATAGATCTGTTCTCTTTCTTCTTATGCTGTCCAAGGTCAGGGGAAAATTATTCCTTCCCCTGAGCCCTTCTATTTCCAAAACACTTTCCCTTGCTTTCCTCACTGCCAGTTCACAATGCCAATGGCCAAGAGATATTGACCAAGACACAGACTGGCTTGAAAAGAACCCAAGTTTGGGTTTTCAGCTGATGAGGTTCTCTCCAGACCCTTGCTATCTGGGCTGGCTTATTTCCAAAGACCACTGCCCTCACTGTATGCTGGTTATTATCTAAATGACCTTCTTGTGCAAAAGACAGAATATATTTTGGAATTCTTTTTTCATTTTTCTGCAACTTCGACACAGAAACAAAATTTATTTCAAATGAAATAATTTATAGAAAACCCTTCTTTGATGAATATTCAAGCTTATTATCATGGCAAAGCAGAAAATCTAGGCTTCCTATATGAGTATTCCAGTCTCACAGTTATTTTTTAACTCTTCTTCCCTTCCTATCAGTCCCTTTCCTTCCCATACACACATCTAAGCATCTTTCCTGCCTTTTGGGATCTACTACCAAAATAGCATACCTGTTTTCCCCTTATTCTCCATCCTACTGCCATAACCTAGCTAAGACCAGATTTACATCTAACCTAAACTGTGCCCACGTCGCCCTAACCCTTCTGCCTGACTCCAGCCTCATCCGTCCTTCAGCCTAACTTCACTCATCCCATTCCCAACAATCTACAGCCTTAATTACCCACACAAAACCCACTTGTAATCATATAATCACTCTGCTCACAGATTAAAACTCAAATCCTATCACGGAATTTCAAGACCTTCTACCAACTGGTCCCACCTTAATTTCCCATTTTTAAAAGTTTTATAGATTCCTCACACCTTCTGTTCACAGAGGTCCCTCTGCTTAGAAAGCCTTTCTTTTCTCCTTACCCGCACCCTATCTGCATTTGCAACTTTAAATTACACCTTGTCAACAGTTTTCTCTAAGAGTGTTTTCTGATCCTTCTTTTTTTTTTTTTTCCCCCGTACGCGGGCCTCTCACTGTTGTGGCCTGTCCCGTTGCGGAGTACAGGCTCCCAACGCGCAGGCTCAGCGGCCGTGGCTCGCTGGCCCAGCCGCTCCGTGGCATGTGGGATCTTCCCGGATCGGGGCACGAACCCGTGTCCCCTGCCTCGGCAGGCGGACTCTCAACCACTGCGCCACCAGGGAAGCCCCTGATCCTTCTTCTTATGTCTGTTAAGAAAAATTGTCTAAAACTTTCCTGGTCCCTAGTAACATCGACCATAACCTTCTTCTCTGTGTAAGATCATTTATTGCTCTTGCTTTCAAGTAGGTGTCAGTGGATTCCTTTGATCCAATAATACCTCTACATTGATTGTGAAGCTTTAATTTTTGTAGAAGAATTAGAATACTTCTTCCTGTTTTCTATTATCTCAGGTGATTTTTCTTGGGATTCAGGATTTCGAATGACATCCCCAAGAAATGTCATATAGGAATTTCTGCATGAAAACACTACTTTCAATGTCATGTATAAAATAGGCTCATGTAAAGATTATTTAATTATCTCAGGAAAGGCCCCATTTGACTTTGCTATTTACTATTAATTAAGGGCTTAGACTCTGTGAAATTATGTTTACTTGTACATTTTATTCTGGTAGAAAACACAATCCTCAAGGTTACAATTTTACTGCCATTTAGACCTTTACCAATTTTGTATCTAACCTACCCATCACATTCTAACATTCTTTTCTCAAAGTGCCAAGAAAGACCCAGTTCCTCAAAATGCTCTTTGGAGCAGCTTTATCATTTTAGTGCTTCCCTCATTAATGAGTTAATAAAACTCTGACTTATGTCATTCTATATTGGCATAAGAATCATATTTTAACCTTTTTTTAGAAATTATATTTTAACACTATCATTTGGAAGTGCTTTATATGACTCCTCTTAATTTCCACAAAATCTACCTCACTCATGGTTTTCTGTGCTATCCATTTTATTAAACTATCAGCTGCTGGAGGTCAGGGCACTGGAAAAATTCATATTTGAAATTGCTAGAGAATTTATACAGTGTCTTACAAGTGATAGATGCCCAATAAATATCTGATAAATGTAAGGGAAAGTATAAATGAAAAACTGACTCTTTTTTATATAAAGTAACTTAAGAATCACTTTAATTGTCAAAATTGTTTTTAAATATCTATTGAAAAACACAGATTTTACTAGAACAAGAGTCCAGAAGCCCTCAGTGAGCATGCTGGTTTTGATATATTCTTTTAATGAAAAAAAGTTGTCTAAAGTAGCTATAATTATCACTAAGGGAAAAGGCCCCATATCATCAATACCATACCCTTAATATTTGTTCTTATAAATAACAAATCATGTCATTCAAAGTGAATGATCATAATAAATTAAATAATCACTGAAAGCAAATTGGAAAATTTCCAACATAATTTTGGTATAATAAAACAAATCTCTCTGATTAATACATTAAAACAATTAAGACAATGATTTATGTCTTTGTTTCTTAAAATTTCACTTCACTTGAAGTTCTTGAAGCCTGAGACCACCTGAGTCAAACAACGCAACTTGGCATTTAGACTGAGAACTGAGACCACCTATGTTAATGTGACCTGATTGTTCCAGGTAATTCATGCTCCAGAAGATAAGACTGTAAACTAATAATTAACTTTACCATTTGCTTCAGGAAATCCTTGCAAGCCAGTTTATCGAGGCAAACAACTTGCTCATCTGGGCAAATAGCTCTCCCATCAGAATGATTTGCTCACCTTGTACCAACAGCTTGCTCATCAGAACCTTGCTTTGCTATGTTCACCAAACCTGTATTTTCAAGCCATGAGTCTTAGGGTGAGGGCTAGGGTTAGGGCTGGGGTCAGTCCCTGTTTGAAAGACCCATCTTACGCACTTGGCCTAAACCTCAAAACTTTATTAAAAAAAAAAAACCAAAAAACTCCTTCCCTTACTTCCTCCTTTTAAGATAAGGTGATGATCTCCTTTGCTGCAGGAAATTTAGTGAACCTGGCTTTGCTTAGTCAGCTGGTCTTGGGCTAGAGTCAATCAGCATGCTAAAATCAAAGATCGCAAAAGAATTACCCAGTACTTAAAAAGCTAGAGTAGTAGTAAACATTATGATAGTGTTCAATTATTCTGTTGTAAGTCATTGGCTGAAAATGAATACTGCAGGGTAAAGGATAGAGTTAGACCATTAAAGGATACTTGGAATTTATAGCTAACAATGTCATAGAAATATAATCTGAACTAGGCAAGTGGTACATCTGTCTTATTCATCTATATGACTATGCAATGCCTCCCATTAGGAAGATGGAAACATGAAAGAGTTTTGAAATGCTTGCAATCCATCTTACCCACTCAATATTTACTGCTCAGAATTGGCTCCAGGCAAAATTCTGGAACTGACATGGTTTGTCATTGAAATTCCCATTTTTCCTTCTTTATAGTTTTTCTTCTCTCCACCCTTTCAGAAAACCAAAACCTTCCTGTGGGCTTCTTGCTTCTATTGCTCACCGGCCTGGACCTTATCTGTAATTCACCCCTTGTTTGATTGGGTTTCCCACTATGCTTTATCCTCCCTACTTCCCCTCATCCCCTGCCTGAATATTCAGCTATTTGGCTGTGCTGTCTCCTCCATTCTTCTTTCTCCCGAGGCATTTTCATTCGAAATCATTTTTTTCTATTGAGAAAATAAAAAGACTTATCCCAAGTTAAAGGAATTTCAGAAAAAAACTAAGAAAAAGTTGGCAGGACCAGGGAATTCCCTACATTCATTTGTTTGCATGTGTCCTTTTAGTGTGTATGAAAGCCCAGTCACACTGACACTAAGGTAACTGAGACTATTGTAGTGCACGGGCAAAAATAGCCAGTAAGAAAAATAAACTAAGATATTATAAGAAGTAACCAGATAAATCCAGAGGGTGTGACGTTCTGGAGGATAACACATCCAGACACATCAACAATTTAGTGTCGTGAAAAATACGACTCTTCTAGATCAGGGGTGAGCACATCTTTTTCTGTAAAGGGCCAGATAATAAATATTTTAGACTTTGTGGCCCATATGGCCTCTTTCACAACTACTAAATTCTGTCTTTATAGAGTGAAAACAGCCATGGACAACACTTAAATACATGAGAGTGTCTGTATTCCCATAAAACTTTATTTACAAAAACAGGCAACCTGATGGCTTGGCCCTCAGCTCTTCTAGATTACAGACTTAAAACAAGTTACAATATACAGTACTGATTTAGATTCTTCGTGGAAAACCCAGCTATAAAGACATTTTAGGTATAATTGGGGCAATTTAATATGATTTGGATACCAGATGGGATAGTTTTAGTTACATGGAAAAATAAAAAATATTAACTGACAAAAGAAGATCACTCCCTACACATTATATATCATACCACATTATATATCATGTGGTAAAAGATTCATATGTATAAAAATATAAAGCCATGTTTATTAAAGTGCTTTTTGTGTTGGGAATATAGTGTCTTAATTTTCTTAATTTTTATTTTTAACATTTTTACAATTTACATTCACTGATTTTGTACTAATAAAGTTTGTTTTTAATTTATAAAATACAGAAGAAAATTATTTATTCAAAATTTTAAACAAATGAGTGTATATATATATATATATATATATATATATATATTTTTTTTTTGCGATACGCGGGCCTCTCACTGTTGTGGCCTCTCCCGTTGCGGCGCACAGGCTCCAGACGCACAGGCTCAGCAGCCATGGCTCACGGGCCCAGCCACTCTGCGGCATGTGGGATCTTCCCGGATCGGGGCACGAACCCGTGTCCCCTGCATCGGCAGGCGGACTCTCAACTACTGCGCCACCAGGGAAGCCCCACAAATGAGTATATTACTCCAATGATTAAAATGAAGAAAGCCTTAAAATTGCATCTTTTAATTTTTGTATAATTTTTATGATAGGAATATAAATAAGCTAATTTCATTTTAAAATATATTTTGTAGGATGAACTAAAACAAAGATTATGCCACAAAGAAATAACTCTCTAATTGTTTTAGACTTTATTTCTAATTTTTGATGGTTTTTGGAACTGTTGTCAAGAGAATAAGAAATAGACTTCACACAAACTTGTGACTTATAAATCACATTTATTATTGCCCACAGGAAATTTCATACTTAATGTATGCAATGAATTATGTGTGGCAATAAATGTGTGTCATTAAAATATATATATAGCTATTAACTCTGGATTTTACATTTTATTAAAGGAATTCTGTAATGCATTTCTAAGTGGTTGCCATTTAACATATCTGAGACTAAATATACACAAGGTGAGTATTTCTGAGTAAAGTATCATTTGACTCAGTTTTTGATATTTTTACTTATTTTGATCTTCCTATAATAAATTTGAGACTATAATGGCAATACTTGCAGAGGCGTATTTGCTTGCATTTCATATAAATATGTAGTAGAGAGTTAAAAGAAGTCCCCAGGTCAGATGATGACAACTTACTAAACAAGTGCTTTTCCCACACCATTGGAATAGTGGTTCCCACACAAATGTAATGAGCCTTCTTAGATAACACGTTAGACCTCTATGGACTTCTATTTCCTCTTTAAAATGAGGCAGTTTGGATGACTTCTTCTCTAAAGACTCATTTAGAGCTGATATGCTATGGCTTACTAATTGTGTATCTCATTCATTCTTTCATTATCCATTGTTTCTTTATTCATGAAAGAATAAACACAGGGTAGCTGGCTCCTTCTCTCCCAGTCCCAACGCCCTCATGTCATATTCTAATTGTCCATAGCCACCCTTCCCAAGCCTGCTATCCCTCTGCCTTTAGCAGCCAGGATCCGCTTAGCACTTGCCGGCTCTCCAGGGCCCACCTGGTCTCTATAGTTGCACCCTGACGTGCACAGCAACTAAAAAGCGATTGTAAGTTTCCCTTCTTGCATCCTCTTCTGAATAACCTCTGTACTTGGTGAACTCATACTAAAGTCAGATATCATTGTATCATTTATCACTAAACAAATAAAAATAATGGCCAGAATAGCAATAGAGACAGTGAAAATTTTCTTTATAAAGATTTGCATGTAAAATCATGCCAAAAAATTAAAATAATAAAATAAGTATTGCAGTACACAACAGGAAAAATGTTACTTTATTAGATTGAGTTGTGTCTCCCTAAAAGATACCAGGGTCTTTGAAGATGTAATTAAGTGAATGATCTCAAGATGGATTAACTGGGTGATCCCTAAATCCAAGTACAAGTGTCCTTACAAGAAGAAAGAAAAACACAGACACAGGGGGAAGGTGTGAGAAGCCGGAGACAGACCTTGGAAGGCTTGCCAGCAGCCACAAGAATCTAGGAGAGAGGCATGAGATTTGCTCTCAGAGTCCCCAAGAGCAATCAGCCCTGCCATCAGCTTGATTTCAGATTTCTGGTCCCAAGAAATGTGAGAAAATAAATTTCTGTTTTAAGCCATCTGGTTTGTGGTAAGAAACTAACACCATAACGAATTAGTACTTTTTATTACCCAAACTATATATTTTTAAAAAGGGCAAAAGATTTATGCCTACATATTGATTTAGCACAGTGATTAATAGCATAACAGTTTCTATTTTCAAACCTTAACTTCACACATTTGTCAATGACTTCATCAACACTGATCTTCACCTATCCATGTTCCAAACACAGCATAATAAGATTTGTCCATCTATTCCCAATCATAGTTGATTTAATCACCCTTTATATTTATTTCCTTTTAGAAGAGTGTCTTTCATGTTAAGCCACAGACCTATAAGTAGTTAGAAAAAGTCTTAAAGGCAACAATAATTTTGGTAGAGATTCATCAAAATCCTATTTCGCAAGAAATTCCAGAAACCACAGTGCTATCCAGGTCTTGGCTATCCTTTGAGCTTGAGCAATTCTGAAGCTTTACTCCAAAAGGGATGTGAGTGGCTAACCCCTGTCTCTGGTGCAGACTGTCTGTGTAACTGAATTCTCCAAATTAACTTTCACATAGAATACATTTGTCGTTCAAGGACAGCATTTAAGAGTGCTAATCTGAAGCTCATCTTAACAACGAGAAGTGCAGCAAATGTTTAGATCTGATACCAGGACCACATCTGTGGGGAGGCATAATTGATGATCACTGATATGGATTGGAATTGGTGATGCACAGTGATGATAAAGAACAGAACAAATTTTAGTCCAGTGTAATTACTGTTTACAAGTTCTCTACAAACCGTACACCCCCTTATTCCCTGCACCCTGGGTAGACCTCTCCCAAGACCCCACCTTCAGTACTCCGCCATGAAGGACAAGAAAAAGAAGAAAGTTGTATTCATTTCCTAGGGCTGCTGTAACAAGGTGTCACAACCTGGGTGCTTAAAACAATAGAAATTTATCCTGTCACAGTTCTGAGGCTCTGGGTAGCATCCTTCTTTGCCTCTTCCTTGCTTCTGATAGTTGCCAGCAATCCTTGTCATTCATTGGCTCTCAGTGGCATCCCTCCAAACTCTCCTCTGTCCTCACATGGCGCTCTCCCTGTGTGTCTGTGCCTGTGTCCAAATGTCTCTCTTTTTACAAGGACACCCGTCATTTTGGATTAAGGCCCACTGTATGACTTCATCTTAACTCAATTACATCTGCAAAGACCCTGTTGCCAAATAAGGTCACATTCATAGGTACCAGGGGTTAGGACTTCAACATATTGTTTTGGGGGGACATAACTGAACACAAAACAGAAGTTTACAGTTTCTCAGTGCTTACTAACTGAAACATTTTGCTTTTTAGTTGGTGGAGAGATCTCTTGGGGTAACTCCTTCCTGATCCCACAGATGATTCATTAAGATAGTAACAACTCTTTTTTAGTGGCAATATACTCAAGAGCATATATCCTTTCGTATATATATGACAGATGTTAAAAAAAAAACAACCTTGAATTTGATTTCTTCAAGCCATTTACAAAAAAGTCATGAAATTTTTTCTCATTCATTAACATATGTGCTTTTTTCTGGAGGTTCTCTTTTTTATTCCTATATTACTGGAAATGTAATCGTTTCAACCACTTGGCTTAATGCTGTTATTCTGATTTTTTTTACCACATATATATACCCTTTTCCCTCTAAACTTTAATTTCTTGGATAATTTCTAGTCTTTTAACAGCTACCAATAATTTGTCCTCTTTTACTTAATCAAACTTTCTCGCTCATATTCAGCTTCTCCATAAAGCCTTAGATAATTAAAAAAAAATTTTCTCATCTAGCTTGTCAAAAAGTTGGAAGGCCATCTTAACTTAGGAGATCTTGTAAAATTCTGCCCTTCCCTCATATATAAAAATTTTTGTCCATTTATACATTGTTTCTCAATTTTCTTAAAAACCCTGAGTACCTTTATCTCTCTTTTCCCTCTTCCTCTTATTTCTTTAATACTGAAACATTTTCTGTACTGTGTTGGGTTCAGTATTGTATAGATATTTATGTCCCTCAACTTTCCTTACTATTTCATCATTTTAGTCTCTACCTCCTTAACACTAAAAACTGGAGGGTCCACTAGCCAGAGAAAAAGCAATCTCTTCCTGACTGCCAAAAGACCTCTGGGGTTTCCCTGGTGGCGCAGTGGTTGAGAGTCCGCCTGCCGATGCAGGGGACACGGGTTCGTGCCCCGGTCTGGGAAGATCCCACATGCCGTGGAGCAGCTGGGCCCGTGAGCCATGGCCGCTGAGCCTGCGCGTCCAGAGCCTGTGCTCCGCAACGGGAGAGGCCACAACAGTGAGAGGCCTACGTACCAAAAGAAAAAAAGACCTCTGATTTCATCACATAATAAAAATAATAGTAATGTCATTTTATGTGTGTGTAACTTATACCCTGACTACTGCCTAAAATGCTTTGGGAAGTTTATAGAGAAATTAGATATTCAATAATCACAGTTATTGAGACCAAGAAAAATATTTTTTTTCATGGTGGAGAAGTTTATTGTGTGGATGCTTATCTGAATGACTTCAGAGATTTGCTTAGATAACAATTTTAAAGAACATAAAATGTTTTTCATGCCTGTACTTAGCATTCAACCCCACCCTCACCCCCAAATTGAAGTGAACATATAAAACTATAATTAGGGCTTCCCTGGTGGTGCAGTGGTTGAGAGTTCACGTGCCGATGCAGGGGACACAGGTTTGTGCCTCGGTCCGGAAGGATCCCACGTACTGCGGGGCGGCTGGGCCAGTGAGCCATGGCCGCTGAGCATGCGCGTCTGGAGCCTGTGCTCCGCAACGGGAGAGGCCACAGCAGTAAGAGGCCCACGTACCGCAAAATAAATAAATTAAAAAAAAAAAAAAACTGAAGGCATTTCTAGCAGGAACAATCAGATTGAGCCCAGAGGTGAAGCTTTTTCATGATCTAACATGGTGCAGGGTCTGAGAAGAGGAAGCCAGGAATCTGGATATCTCTTGTCTAGGCTTATGGTAAATTGAAGGCACTAAGAGTTAAGGATCCCAGCAGGAAAGAGAATCCACCCTGAATGATTCAAACACAGAGGTCCTAATGAAGGGACTTCTCCCAGAGTTATGGGTTAGGGTTAGAGAGAGTGACAGGAGAGGAAGTCTTTTCCATCCTAAGACTGCAGGGGCAAGGACGGGAATGAGAGTCACAGGAGCCCAGTGAGACTTGGAACCTTAGGACAGGGACCTTGGCTGTAGTTTCCGAGGGAATCAGCCACACCATGAAATTCACATCATTCAGGATTACTGAAAAATAGAAAATAAGAGTGAATAAAATACACATAAGGACTTGATCTGCATCTGAATCACTTTCAGAGGTCACTGGGCTGGGGTGTGTTTTTTTTTTTTTTTTTTAACTTAACTATTGTCATCACTAATGGTTGTCTGATCAAAATGTACTTCTGACTATGCATTCCACCACTGAACACCATGTGAACTCTATCAGGCAATTTTCAAAATGGGTTCTCTCATTTTATCTAACCAGACCCTCACACAAGGGGCGGAATGTCTGTAGGACAAGAAAGCAGAGAAATATAAACCTCTGGTTGGAGGCTGACCCTTCAAGCGTCTGGCTTCGTGCGTTGTGCCCATATCCTAAGAAGAGGAGGTAAGCCACTCAAGGTCACACAGTTAGCAATAGACAAACCAAAATTAGAACCCAAGTCGGCCTACCTTTAAGTTCTTTCCATTACACTACACCCACTTGAAAGGTAAGTACACACGTTCCGAGATGCCACCAAGCATATCAAAATCGACAGAGGAAGAGTTAGAGCCCAGAGAAGAAGCCTTACCTAGCGCAGCTTAGTACATTTCATCCAGAGAAAGTGGCCATCAAGAAAGGCATGTCCTGGATGTGCAGAAAGAGGAAAGCCAGGCCAGAAGACTGGCAAGAAGGTTCTAAATGGGAGAGGTCCCTTTCCTGACCTTGAGTATCACATGCAACGTGGCCAGTGGGGTTATCTTTGGCCTCAGACGCAATGTGCCCTTCTCCAGAATTCCCTCTTTGGGGGAAGGCCATCTAGGTTACTCTAAGGTCATGGCTCAATGGAAATAAAACAGGAGATGGAGAAATTATAGCCCCCATTTACGCTGCTGTGGTGAACTGTGAGGTAAATTGCACTAAAGACAATGCTGTGATGTCCAAAATGAAAAAAAAGAAATGAAGGAAAAATAATGGGATTTTCCACGCCAATGAAAAGATAGCATAAAGATATGCAAAAGTAGGAAAAGAAATAATAACGTTAATATGAAGACCTAAAGTAAATAAAAACCAGAGACCCTGAAGAATGCTTGCCATAGTGTAAATGTCACGCCCTTTAATACAGCTGTTGACTTCAGAACAGATTGTTATTGAAAGGCCAGTGTGGTGAGCAATTGTATTTTCTCCTTTAGAGTTGTTCCATCTGGCAGTGAGGGGGGACATTTGTCACTGTGTGTGTGAGACCTGATTAGGCTGACACCACAAAAAAACACATTATGCACTGGAGGGTGCTTTAAAATGATACTGTACTGTATGTTATTTCAAATCGGTGGTCTCCATGTTTAGTATATGTTTATTTCAAATTCTATATGACCAGTGAAGAAACTTGAACTGGTATTTTAAACAAAGAAGAGTATATTATCAAACACGTTAATAAGGATCTAATTTCACTTTTCTTCTCAATGGTCATCAATATTTTTAAACCAAGGGGCCCTTCAGCTTTTATAGTCACTGTTGCCTCATAGAAAGAGGAAATACAGTTGAATTTTACAAACATATCAATTTCACACATACTGCATTTTTGTAAGTGGAATTTATCTAGAAATCAGTTTATATTAACAGAATAAAAGCAAAATTAAAGATCTAGGAGATCTGAATCGTTTTCTATCACAATGGAACTGGAAGGGAAATTTAGACAATACATGTGTTAATTAGGAAATGACAAGAGAGACTTGGAGGTGGAAGGGGCAACTTCCGACACCTCTGGGAGCTAAGGAGGTACATTGCAGCAGCTGGAGGGAGAGAGTGAAGCTGGGTGTTTGTAAATGCAATCAAAGGAAAGCAGTACACACGCATAAAACACTAATTTTCATCAGTGGGTGCCCATGTGCTGTGTGCGTATGTGTAGACAATTTATTAATATCATCACTATATATAACTGCAGTTAGTCTGAGCTAGGAAAGAACAGCTGTCTCGCACGAAACAATGTGCCTCTGAGGAGTCTCTAAGCAACTCTTGGAGCAAAGCAGAGCAATCAAGACTGATTAAAATGATAACATTTAACAGCAGTCAAGGCAAAGTGAAGAGGGAGAGGGATGGATAGACCATTACACCTAAAATCAGGTTTGCATCATCCACAGGTATTACTAAACCCTGTAATCATACTGATAGCTGTTTACAGTCATGATTACTTATTCTAATGAGGAAATTAAGAAGTCCTTTGTTAGACCACATATCTGGTTATGCAGGAATCAATCATTTCATGTTCTTAATACACAGAATATGAGGCTCATCCTCATGCATTTGTATAAAGTACAAACACAGCAGGCATGAAAACTCAAATTACTGATGTCCTCACCAGAGGCATTACCCTGGGAGGTTATAGATTTATTCCAATGATGCCCTCCAAAACTTCTGAACTCCTCTTTGGGAGAGTTTATCAGTCTTTCAAGAGTTTATCTCTCTCTCACACACACACACAAATACACATGCACACACACATGCACATACACACACATATGTGTGAACACAAGAGTCAGCTGATTAAAATATGGTGATTCTAGAATTTGGGAGGCATTATTTTTTACCAGATGTACATTACCCAAGTTTGCCCATCATCACCTAACAGTAGTTCACCCTTTTTTTCTGTAATAATAACTCCCCTGACATTTAACTGGTATGTAATACATGAGCACAGAGAATAAGGACAAATTTCTCTGCTTTCCACACAGCTAGGTAGGCATGGTCGAATGACCAGGTTCTGGCCAACTGTGTATTAGTGTAGATAATGTGTGCAACTTTGGAATTATTGCCTTAAAGGGAAGGGGTGTGCTCTACCTTGCCCCCCTCCTCCTTCCTTCCTGGATGATGAGGCATCTTGAAACAACCAAAGGGTAGTATTATAGTGATGACAGATCAACAAGACAGAAGGTCCTGGGCCCCTGGAGACTCTGCAGAGCAGATCATGACGCAAGCTCAGACTCTTAGTGAGAGAAAAATAAACTATCTTGTCTAAGATTTGCTATTTTGGATTTGAGTCACTTAAGGACAAATGGAACTCCTGACTGATAGAGTTGTTGGAAAAAAATTGGATCTATCCTCACAGGAAAACAACCTGCCACTATGATCACAAGTATTCCAAAGGATCTATGTGAAACAATTCTCAAAGAGATGCTGCAGAAAATGGCTCAGCCATTGAATTGTGTTCTCTGACATCCGTGTGAGAAGAGCAGTGATCATGTGGAAAGGAACATGTCAGTGTGGGTTTAAAAAGTATCAGTTACATCACTTTTTTATTGAAGTATAGCTGATTTACAATATTGCGTTAGTTTCAAGTGTACAGCAAAGTGATTCCGTTATGTCTTATTCAGATTATATTCCATTATAGGTTATTATAAGATACTAAATATAGTTCCCTGTGCTATACAGTAAATCCTTGTTGCTTATCTATTTTACATACAGTAGTTTGTATCTGTTAATTACTTTTTAACTATATAAGTATTATTATATAATTATGTAAGTACACCCCTGAACAAATGTAGATCAACAACCTAATGCATGTCTGATCATACTTGCATTAGCACGCCTGTCATCACCAAATAAGGTAGGTAGGAATTCAAGTTATCTCCTTTAAATTGGTAAGGAAGCCCAAAAAATTTCAGGACTTCCTTTATAGACACATAAATCTCTTAAAAGTTCCATTAGAATATATCAAGCTTCCATAGGATAGTAAGGCTACTAGAAAGTGTGCAATCTCTGTCTTTCCATAAATGATTATGGTTGTTAATGTTGTTTTCTTCTCGTCTGTGGAATTCCAACTTCCAGGAGGGATTTATTATTTGAAAATCTGGAGAGCTCCGGGAGCAGGGCTGACATTGAGGGGGTCTGTGGTGGTGAGACTTGGCCAGGTGTTGACAGTCAGCTCTGGGCCGGTATCAGGTATTGGTTGGTGCCCTTGCACCAAAATACCTAGGTATTTTGAGTATCTCCCGTACCTACTGGTGTCCAAAGGGCTTCACTCCTGTCCCGGCTGCTGGAAACACAGAGTGAATGACAAAGAGCCCTGGGGTGAATATTCCCCTTCTACTCTAGGTAACAAATATGGGAGAGAAGCCAGCTAGAGAAGGTAATAGAGGCCAAGTCCGCGGAGGAATCGTGTGTCAAACCAGGAGTAGATCAGAGCCTTAACAGAAAGGAAGTAAACTTTCAAGGCAGAAATAACCTCAGAGGAAAATGTGGAGGTTCGCACTAGAGAAAAAGACTGGGTGAGGAAGAGAGAGAGCAAATCAGAAGCCAGCATGCAGAGATAAACTGGAGAGTTGGCTAAAAAAAGTCTCCAGATCGGGTTTTCAGGATCCAGTGGGGAGCATTCAGAGGGCACCCAGTGATGGAGCCAACATTGCATCTGAGCAGGAGGGATGCTTAGACGTTGAGCAGGCTCTAAGGCCCCCTTCTCCTACAACTTCTCCTCAATTAATGTTGGAGTTCCTTCCTTTCTCCTGGGCTGCTCAGACATTGATTGACCTCCTCTGGTGGTATCACAGAGGTAAGAGGAGTTGGGGGAGGTTTGTTTGCTTGTTTGTTTAGTTTTAAAGATTTTATTTACTTTCATTTATTTGGGGTATTATGAAAACTCAATCTAAGTCTTAAATATTTTTTGTTATTGTTGTTTATCATTTTTAGTGTTTAGGGAACTTTCAAACATATGCAAAAGTGGGGGGAAAAAAGCATGATAAATTTTCAGGTCTAGCAATATTGTTCATCCATAATCACCACAACCACCATTCCACTCCTGGATTATTTTAAAGCAAATTTTCGACAATCGCATAATTTCATGCAGAAATATTTCTGTCTATAAAAACTAGAACATGAATTTTAACTTACAATGAAGAGACCGTTTCTTGTGTTCTTTGCAAAAAAAGACAGTTTTGATCTTATTCGATCAAAAGGACGAATTATTAATGTACTTCTCTCCCTTGCTCAGTGTTTTCTGCCTCAGAATAAATTCAAGCATGATAAATTACTTAACTTTCCTTCTGTAGACCCTGGAAAATCTACCAGTTGCTCAAAGTAGTTAGGAAGGAACAGTGCTATAACAGTTCCTTTGAAAAATCTAAGAATTTATCTTTCACACTGGCTTAAACAAACAAACAAACAAAAGATTGCCAAGGGGAAGGGTTGGGGGGAGGGATGGATTGGGAGTTTGGGATTAGCAGATGCAAACTATTATATATAGCAGGGATAAGCAACAAGGTCCTACTGTATAGAGCAGGGAACTATGTTCAATATCCTGTAATAAACCATAATGGAATAGAATATGAAAAAGATTATATATATAACAGTTACTTTGCTGTACAGCAGAAATTAACACAACATTGTAAATCAACTATACTCCAATAAAATAAATTTTTTAGAAAAAGGTATTCTCTCACATTATATAGATGTCCAAAATTTCACTTCAGCCAGGGTAGTTCAGTACACTGCCATTATCCAGACCCCTTTACATGATCCATATAGGTCCCAACATGAATCTCCAAGTTTATTCCCTGTCCATTAGTCCTTCCTGCACATAACCTTCAGGGGCATGTGCTGTAAATGCCATGCTCATCGTGTCACTGCTCTCCCTCAAGAACCCATATAGCTCCCTATTACCTAATAATCTTCTACTTGACTGCTTTTATGAAAGAATCTCCACCTGTTGTGATTCTATTCTTAACCATTTATGTCTCTGCCTCTCATTTCCAACCACGTCAAGCTCTTAAATGCAATAGTCACACAGTTTGCCCTTCCTTGGCATTAAGTAACTTTTCCCCTGTGATACAGTTTTTCCCTTTGGGTATAATTTATCATGCTTGGATGTCATTGTACCCATCTGGGTACAATTTTTTCCTGCTTGGATAGCATTGTACCCATTTGGGTGCCGTTTTTCCCTTTTGAATGAGATCAAATAGCAAGCCAAAAAACTTTACCGTAACTATTTTTTCATAACGAATACCACAGGTCAGTTGTTCTTTTGGGTACCAAAACATGGCTACTGTAGAATTAAAAGGACTAAAGAGTGGAATTCAGATTCTTTGATTGGATTTGAAGCTAAGGCTAATGCCTACTTTACTTGCTAACCTTATTATAGCAAGCATTTGCCTTATAGAATTATAGTTCTGTGAAACATGATTTGACATAAAGTGACACTGTACAGTGATAATTTATGAAATAATGGAGTGTTATGTGAAAATATGTTTAGACTCATTTATTCACTCAGTAAATTCTTACTGAGCACCTATTATGTTCCAAGCATTGAGGTCTCATTCTTGGTCCTAAGGATATATCAGTAAACAAAATAGACTACATCCATATATTCACATAATTAAAATTCCAGAGGAAGATACTGAACATGAACAATTAAACAAATAAGTATATCATGTAATCTCAGGTGACAATAAGTGTTATGAATCAAAATAAGCCAAGAATAAAAGAGAGAGATCAATGTGTGAGGTGGCCATTTTAGCTAAGGTGTTCAAGAAGATGACATTTAAGAAGAGACCTGGAAAAACTTATAAGAACAAGCTCCTTAAATCTCTTTTAGAAGAGTGTTCCCAGAAGCAAGTAGAACTACAATCCTGCAGCCTGGGAAACAAAAACCACATTCACAGAAAGATAGACAAGATGAAAAGGCAGAGGGCTACGTAACAGATGAAGGAACAAGATAAAACTCCAGAAAAACAATTAAATGAAGTGGAGATAGGCAAACTTCCAGGAAAAGAATTCATAATAATGATAGTGAAGATGATCCAGGACCTCAGAAAAAGAATGGAGGCAAAGATCAAGAAGATGCAAGAAATGTTTAACGAAGGCCTAGAAGAATTAAAGAACAAACAAACAGAGATGAACAATACAATAACTAAAAAGAAAACTACACTAGAAGGAATCAATAGCAGAATAACTGAGGCAGAAGAACGGATAAGTGACCTGGAAGACAGAACAGTGGAATTCACTGCTGTGGAACAGAATAAAGAAAAAAGAATGAGAAGAAATGAAGACAGCCTAAGAGACCTCTGGGACAACATTAAATGCAAAAACATTCACATTGTAGGGGTCACAGAGGGAGAAGAGAGAGAGAAAAGACCTGAGAAAATATTTGAAGAAATTATAGTCGAAAACTTCCATAACATAGGAAAGGAAATAGCCACCCCAGTCCAGTAAGTGCAGAGAGTCCCATACAGGATGAACCCAAAGAGAAACACGCTGAGGCATATAGTAATCAAATTGCCAAAATTAAATACAAAGAAAAATTATTGAAAGCAGAAAGGAAAAAACAACAAATAACATACAAGGGAACTCCCATAAGGTTAACAGCTGATTTCTCAGCAGAAACTCTACAAGCCAGAAGGGAGTGGCATGATATACTTAAAGTGATGAAAGGGAAGGACCTGCAACCAAGATTACTCTACCCAGCAAGGATCTCATTCAGATTCAATGGAGAAATCAAAAGCTTTACAGATGAGCAAAAGCTAAGAGAATTCAGCACCACCAAACCAGCTCTACAACAAATACTAAAAGAACATCTCTAAGTGGGAAGCACAAGAGAAGAAAAGGACCTACAAAAACAAACCCAAAACAATTAAGAAAATGGTCATAGGAACATACATATTGATAACTACCTTAAATGTGAATGGATTAAATGCTCCAACCAAAAGAAACAGGCTTTCTCAATGGACACAAAAACAATACCCATATATATGCTGTCTACAAGAGACCCACTTCAGACCTAGGGACACATACAGAATGAAAGTGAGGGGATGGAAAAAGATATTCCTTGCAAATGGAAATCAAAGGACAGCTGGAGTAGCAATACTCATATCAGATAAAAAAGACTTGAAAATAAAGAATGTTACAAGAGACAAGGAAGGACACTACATAATGATCAAAGGATCAATCCAAGAAGAAGATATAACAATTATAAATATATATGCACCCAACATAGGAGCACATCAATACATAAGGCAACTGCTAACAGCTATAAAAGAGGAAATCGACAGTAACACAATAATAGTGGGGGACTTTAACACATCACTTACACCAATGGATAGATCATCCAAAATGAAAATAAATAAGGAAACAGGAGCTTTAAATGACACAATAGACCAGATAGATTTAATTGGTATTTAAAGGACATTCCATCCAAAAACTGCAGATTACACTTTCTTCTCAAATGCACACGAAATATTCTCCAGGAGAGATCACATCTTGGGTTACAAATCAAGCCTCAGTAAATTTAAGAAAATTGAAATCATATCAAGCATCTTTTCTGACCACAACACTATGAGATTAGGAATGAATTACAGGGAAGAAAAAGGTAAAATACACAAACACATGGAGCCTAAACAATACATTACTAAATAACCAAGAGGTCACTGAAGAAATCAAAGAGGAAATCAGAAAATACCTACAGACAAATGACAATGAAAACACTACTATCCAAAACATATGGGATGCAGCAAAAGCAGTTCTAAGAGGGAAGTTTATAGCTATACAAGCCTACCACAAGAAACAAGAAAAATCTCAAATAAACAATCCAACCTTACACCTAAAGGAATTAGAGAAAGAAGAACAAACAAAACTCAAAGTTAGCCAAAGGAAAGAAATCATAAAGATCAGAGCAGAAATAAATGAAATAGAAGCAAAGAAAACAATAGCAAAGATCAATAAAACTAAAAGCTGGTTCTTTCAGAAGATAAACAAAATTGATAAACCATTAGCCAGACTCATCACAAAGAAGAGGGAGAGGACTCAAATCAATAAACTTAGAAACGAAAAAGGAGAAGTTACAATAGACACCGCAGAAATACAAAGCATCCTAAGAGGCTACTACAAGCAACTCTATGCCAATAAAATGGACAACCAAATTCTTAGAAAGATGTAACCATCGAAGACTGAACCAGAAAGAAATAGAAAATATGAACAGACCAATCACAAGCACTGAAATTGAAACTGGGATTAAAAATCTTCCAAAAAACAGAAGTCCAGGACCAGATGGCTTCACAGGAAAATTCTATCAAACATTTAGAAAAGAGCTAACACTCATGTTTCTCAAACTCTTCCAAAAAATTACAGAGGAAGGAACATTTCCAAACTCATTCTATGAGGCCACCAACACCCTGATACCAAAACCAGACAAAGATACTACTAAAAACAAAAATTACAGACCAATATCACTGATGAATATAGATGCAAAAATCCTCAACAAAATACTAGCAAACAGAATCCAACAACACATTAAGAGGATCATCCACCATGATCAAGTGGGATTTATCCCAGGGATGCAAGGATTCTTGAATATACGCAAATCAATCAATGTGATACACCATATTAACAAACTGAAGAATATAAACCATATGATCATCTCAATAGATGCAGAAAAAGCTTTTGACAAAATTCAGCACCCATTTAGGATAAAATCTCTCCATGAAGTAGGCATAGAGGGAACCGACCTCAACATAATAAAGGCCATATATGACAAACCCACAGCAAACATTATTCTCAATGGTGAAAAACTGAAAACATTTCCTCTAAGATCAGGAACAAAACAAGGATGTCCATTCTCACCACTATTATTCAACATATTTTTGGAAGTCCTAGCCACGGCAATCAGAGAAGAAAAAGAAATAAAATCAATACAAATTGGAAAAGAAGAAGTAAAACTGTCACTGTTTGTAGATGACATGATACTACACATAGATAATCCTAAAAATGTCACCAGAAAACTACTAGAGCTAATCAATGAATCTGGTAAATTTGCAGGATACAAAATTAATGCACAGAAATCTCTTGCATTCCTATACCCTAATGATGAAAAATCTGAAAGAGAAATTAGGGAAACACTCCCATTTACCACTGCAGCAAAGAATAAAATAACTAGGAATAAACTTACCTAGGTAGACATAAGACCTGTATGCAGAAAACTATAAGACACTGATGAAAGAAATTAAAGATGATACCAACAGATGGAGAGATATACCATGTTCTTGGATTGGAAGAATCAATACTGTGAAAATGACTCTACTACCCAAAGCAATCTACAGATTCAATGCAATCCCTATCAAGTTACCAGTGACATTTTTTACAGAACTAGAACAAAAAAATCTTAAAATTTGTATGGAGACACAAAAGGCCCTAAATAGCCAAAGTAGTCTTGAGGGAAAAAATCGGAGCTGGAGGAATCAGACTCCCTGACTTCAGACTATACTACAGAGCTACAGTAATCAAGACAATAGGGTACTGGCACAAAAACAGAAACATAGATCAATGGAACAAAACAGAAAACCCAGAGATAAACCCACGCACCTATGGTCAACTAATCTATGACAAAGGAGGAAAGGATATACAATGGAGAAAAGACAGTCTCTTCAATAAGTGATGCTGGGAAAACTGGACAGCTACACATAAAAGAATGAAATTAGAACACTCCCTAACACCATACACAAAAATAAACTCAAAATGGATTAGAGACCTAAATGTAAGATCAGACACTATAACACTCTTAGAGGAAAACATAGGAAGAACACTCTTTGACATAAATTACAGCAAGATCTTTTTTGATCCATGTCCTAGAGTAATGGAAATAAAAACAAAAATAAACAAATGGGAGCTAATGAAACTTCAAAGCTTTTGCACAGCAAAGGAAACCATAATTAAGACCAAAAGACAACCCTCAGAATGGGAGAAAATATTTGCAGATGAATCAATGGACAAAGGATTAATCTCCAAAATATATAAACAGCTCGTGCAGCTCAATATTAAAAAAAGCAAACAACCCAATCCAAAAATGGGCAGAAGACCTAAATAGCCATTTCTCTAAAGAAGACATACAGATGGCCAAGAAGCACATGAAAAGCTGCTCAACATCACTAATTATTAAAGAAATGCAAATCAAAACTACAATGAGGTATCACCTCACACCAGTTAGAATGGGCATCATCAGAAAATCTACAAACAATAAATGCTGGAGAGGGTATGGAGAAAAGGGAACCCTCTTGCACTGTTGGTGGGAATGTAAATTGATACAGCCACTGTGGAGAATAGTATGGAGGCTCCTTAAAAATCTAATAATAGAACTACCATATGACCCAGCAATCCTACTACTGGGCATATACCCAGAGAAAACCATAATTCAAAAAGACATGTGCACCCCAATTTTCATTGCAACACTATTTACAATAGCCAGGTCATGGAAGCAACGTAAATGCCCTTCGACAGATGAATGGATAAAGAAGATGTGGTACATATATATGATGGAATATTACTCAGCCATAAAAAGAAACAAAATTGAGTCATTTGTTAGGACATGGGTAGATCTAGAGACTGTCATACAGAGTGAAGTAAGTCAGAAAGAGAAAAACAAATCATCCGAGATTTTGGGTAGGCCCTAAATTCAAAGATTGGTATCCTTATAAGAAGGAGAGGGGACGCAGGGACACAAAGAGAAGAAGGCAGTGTGGAGTCATGCATGTATAATCTAAGGTGCACCAAAGATTGCCAGCAGCCATCAGAGGCTAGGAGAGAAGCATGGGATGGTTTCTCCCTCCAGAAGGACACAATTCTGCCAACATCTTGATTTTGGACTCTGGCTTCCTGAGCTGTGAAAGAATAAAATTCTGTTGTTCTAAACCACTCAGTTTGTGCTAACTTGTTACTACAGCCCTAGGAACCTAACACACTTGGTAATAAGCTTACTGGGGAAGGGGACTAGGGTTTCAGAGTTATACTCTATCTGAGAGTCACCCATGTTGCTAAGCATGTCATTAGCATTAATAAACATATTTTGAGTTAGCCCAACCTCATCTCAAGTCCATGGGTATAAAACTTCTCAGACCCTTATACTATCCATATGAAGAAAAATTCAAGGAGCTATTGAAAGCCATTTCTCTACTCTAATGCGCCTTATGTGAGTGACATAAAAGGTGAGCAACATTGTTTCAACCACCTGGACACATGAAGATGAATCCCTTAATTTACCCCATTTCTCCCAATTAGTGTTTGTAGAGCTAGGAGGACTGCATGTATTTTTCTAAATGGCTGTTCTATTGAGGTCAAGTCACCTTATTACTTGCAGAAAGGCAAGTTCAGGAATTCCATTAAAGTTCTGAAAAATGCTAACCTCTATCCAACCAAGCATTTTTACAAAGTCCATTTGTGCTTTAGGAGAGTAGAACACAGGCAAAGCAGTGGCATTAAGCTGTGTATTGACAAAGCCATTTTCTACCAAATGACCTCCTAAATTTCACTTTCTAGATTGGGAAATGGCAGCAGTTGTAAGTTGACAGCTGGACTGTGTTCTTTTGAATTAAAGTGATGCTTTTTCCCAAAATGACACTGTTCGCTAATAGAATTTTAATGTTATGGACAAATTATTTAGAAGATTTTTTTTTTATCAGCTGTCTAACAGGTTCTCTCCCCACTGAAGAAAGGCACAGAAGGAAATGTAATGTACTCTTATAGGTGGGAGGAGAGACCAGGAGAGCATCAGTCATTGCTTAACCCGAAAGGCTTTGGGAAAAATAAGGCTGAAAGATTTAAAAGGAGTGAAACAAAGAATGTTTCAGCCCTTGAGGTGATGGAAAATCCTATGTCCTCCCCCCAAGCCCCATCCAAGCATGAGCATGGACATTTTCTCACCATCCTAGCATGTTCCTACCTGCCATCGTATATCTGATATTTTTTACTTTGAGGACAGAAGGGAAAAATGAAAAGAAGGGAATGGTGATATACTCAGGAAACAGCAAGAGTGGGAAATGGGGAGGCTAGAAAGAGGAGGGGGTAAGATTTATTTTTGCTTGAAGTAAAGCAGTGTAAAAGTTACAAAAGAAAGCAGTGCAGAGCTTTCTTTATTCTGTCTTCTCTGTTCTCACCTCAAAGACTGATGGATGGGCAAGAGGAGGGGGTTGGGGACAGGGTAGGTGGAGGCAATACAGCCTGACCAGAATGATGAGTGCCTTGTGTTGACAACCCCTCCCAAGAATGATCCCAATAAACCGGGCTCTAATTTAAACAACAGGAATCCTGCTTTTCCACTTTCAGGGTTATGATCTCTGGGGTAGAAAGAAGGATCCACAGGTGATGCTGACTAAATTGATTTTACAATATTATTCATCTCTCTTAACTGTTCCAAGCTTTTTTGTGTGCTTTTCTCTACTAATATTTCTTTGTTTTTAAATAAATGATACATTTACACATTAACATGAGAAATAACTCTGCAGAGTTGTAAGCTGTGGGAGATATATACTTATTTCAACGATGATACTATTGCTTAAAATATTTGAGAGGCTCCTTTCACGAAATTGCTTTCAGACCTATGTCAAATCCTTTAGAAACTGCTCAGTGACATAGAAGTTTAACCTGTGAGTATGGGCTTTCTGGATAGAGTCAGAAGTCACTCAGAAAGAATAACAAGAGTTGTAGGTGAGTGATTAGATTTGGTGATAACATTTTTGTAAAAAAAAAGTTCATAGAAAATATGCCATGATCTAATGAAAAATGCTCATTATTGGCATAACTACGTCAGAGAATAATCAGTTGATTTCTAGTAAAGTTGAAAAAACATAGACCTACTCCCAGACAGCAATCCCAGAGAATTCTCAGCTGTACACACAAGGAGATACAGACAAGGACTAACATGTACAGAAGTGTTTATAATGGTGAAGAGGCATATTTACACAATGTAATACTATAGTAGCCAAAGCCACATGTATCAACATGGATGGATCTCAAAAACATAATTTTTAACAACAGAAAAATATTTCAAATGGATATATACAGTAAGATGCAATTTATATAAAGTTTTTTAAAATATGCAAAGCAACTATAAATTATGATTACATACATATTAATGATAGTATAAAAACATGCACAGGAATGATAAAGAACAAATTTTAGGACGATACTTAACTGGAGAGGGAGGAAGGATCATGGGAATGAGGAGGCATATATAACCTACCATATCCATCAGATTTTATTTCTTAGGAAAAAAGGCAAGGAAAATTTGAGCAAATATGGAAAAGTAGCACAAGTTGACAAATTGGTGAGAATCTGAGTGTTCATTATATTACAACCTAACATTTTTCTAATTCTTTGAAATATTTCATTTTGGAGGAAAAAAAGACAATGGGACATCTCAGGGTTTTTTGGTTTTTTTTTTTTTTTTGAATCAACAGACTCAGAGACTTTCAAGTTTCTGACTAAGATATGTGATATTTTGCCTATACTGGGTAAATTCTGCAAAATCAAAGGTACCAACAGCCACAAAATAAGTCAATATTTTCCTCACTTGCTATTAATTAAGCATACTTTTTCAGGTTTCAGATATCTTGGGATTTTATAGCATAGATGATTTTGGCATAGATAATTTTATAGCATAGATGAAGTTGGTTTGAGAGTATCCTGTTCAGGTGCTGTTTTCTTGCAGAAGATCAGGACAAATGCAGATCATATATATACATATATTATATATATATATATATATATATATATATACACACACACGTAGAGATATATAAATTTAATATATAAATATATTAAATATATATTAAATTATTTAATTAAATAGATTAAATTAATTAATTAAAAATATAAATGTATATTAAATTAATGACCATGTTCAATATCATTTTGCAGAAACTTTCCTTAACTTCAATTAGTCTTTCAGACTGAGTCTATTCTTAAACACTTTACAACTTATGTGTATCTGAATCAAAGAAATCTGTGACCCTTTCAAGACTTTCAGTGGATCTTTGAATGGTTAAACCATTCATTCATTCATTCATTTGACAAATATTTGCTGAGCAGCTACTATGCAGCAGGCATTGACCAAGATAAAAACAAAAAAACTCTCCCTTCAGGAAAATTACAATCTAGTAGAGGAAGTCAGATGAGTCATGGAGATTTTTAAAAAGAGAGGGAGCAGAACAGGCAGTTTGGAAACTGCAGGAAAGGGAAAACAGATCCTATGTTAGATACTGTGGCCCTGATAGATCTTTCAGAGAAAGTGCTGTTTATGTGAAGACCTGAGGGAGCTGAGGAACCAAGCTGTGTGCTTTTCTGGGGTAAAAGCATTTCAGGAGGAAGAGATTCCAGTGCAAAATCCTAATGTAGGAGACGTCTAGAATGTTCTAGGGAGCTGTGACTGGAGCAGACAGATAAGGAGAAACAGGAAGGAGATGGGGTCTGAGAGGTGACAGACATTCAGCCCTTATTTCAGGGTGTGGCAATTGAGGCAGTCATCTTCCAGCACAAAATTAAGAAGTTCCCAAAACTCAGCACTCAAAAAAATAATACTTTATGGCAATATCCTTTAGAAGTCAAATGAATGCAAAAAAATCCATGATGGACGAAATATCAAAATCTAAATGAAGACATGATCAGTATCTGATTCAATTGACTGATTTTTCTTTGGCCTCAGGACCCACTTTAGGTCAACCTGGCACTGATACTGGTCCTGTCTTTATTTAAAATTTCAATATTTGATTCACTGTGGATTTTTTGCATTAATTTTGCTTCTCAAAAATATTTCAAAGAAATACTATTTATGTCAGTGTCCCTTACATTTTACACTTGAGACTATTGCTTCATTTACCTTACTCTAGTCTCACCCTTGAAATCATTTTGAAAGTTAACCAACACCAATCCTGCCTTCTTAAACAGGCTTTATTTTTTAGAACAGTTTTAGATTCATAGGCAAATTGAGAAGACAGCACAGAGGGTTCTCATACACACCACACCCAGATTTCCCTATCATTAACATCTCACATTAGCAAGGTACACTTAACTGCAGTCAATGAACCAATATTGATATGTTCTCGTTAAAGATGATTCAGCATTCCTTAGCTTTCACCTCATGTCCTTCTTCTGTTCCAGGATCCCACCCAGGACACCACATTACATTTAGTCATCATGTCTCCTTAGCCGCTCCCGGCTGTGGCCGGTTCTCAGATTTTCTTTGTTTTTGATGACTTTGATAGTTTTGAGTATTGGTCAGGTATTTTGTAGAATGCTCCCTACTGGAATTTCTCTGATGTTTTTCTCATGATAAGACTGGGGTTATAGGTTATCAGGAGGAAGAACGCAAAGGTAAATGGCCATTTTCGTCACATCATATCATGGGTATTTACCATCCACGTGACTTACGACTGTTGGTATTGACCTTGGTCACCTGGCTAAAGTAGTGTCTGTCAAATTTGTCCACCGTAAACTGACTCTTTTATTGCCTCTTCCTTTCCATACTGGAATGCCGTCACTATTTGCAACCCACAGCTACAAAATGGGGAGCTGTGCTCTCCCACCTTGAGGGTGAAATATCTGTGTAAATTATTTGGAATTTTTCTGCACAGGAGGTTTGTCTCTTCTCCTGTACTTGTTAACTTCATCATTTATTTATATCAGTATGGGCTCATGTATACCTTTTTCATACTTTGGGTTATAATCCAATACTAGTTTGTTTTGTTGCTCAAATTCTTCTAGTTTGGGCCACTGGGAGCTCTTTCCGTTGTCTCCTGTGCTCCTTTGACACACCCTATCATTGTATGGATATATTTTTGGAGGGAAAGTTTGGGTAACAGGCACTTCTTTACCTTCTGATGTTACCAGATGCTCTGATCTTGTATATGTCCTGCCTCAGTTCTAGAATAAGCCATTTCTCCAAAGCCCTGGTTCCTTTTATTTGAGACTGTTATAAAAAACCAAGAGCAGGGTGTTTGATGTGCTTATTGCTGCTGGGGTGCTCTCCTGCCTTCTAAAAATCCAATAGGACAGCAAAAAAATAAATTCCTGATCGTAGCATTACCCCATCTCTTAATTGACTATAATTGATATGTCTAATAATTTATCCTTGGTTTATGGAAATTTGTGTAAAATTTGGTATTAAATCTTTGCTCTCTGAGCCAGAACTTCTGTATGGACAGAGAAAAACATTCCCCTGAGTTCAGCAGACTGAGCATCCAGGGAGCCACACGCTGCTCTGTTCAACATAAGTGGAAGTGGTCTTGGCAATCACTCTGCCCTACTTCCTTAAATCACAAGAAAAATTCAGCCTCATTATTCTTTAGACATGTCACATGCAAGCAAAACCAAAACGTGTCATGGAGATGCTGGGTCCTTTCATGATCCCGCTGATCATATAAAGGGAGAGGCATTTGATGGGGACAAATGTTTTCAACTCCCCCCAAAACAGACCCAGTTGGAACCAGTTTCCCCCAGTCTTCCATAAGCCCTTACTGCTATCAATCTCATGTTACTATATCACTTTGTTACCTCTAAGACCTTTTTGTCCCTTAATTATGGTACTTCTTACATTACTTATTTCACCCTACCTCATTAGCACAGTATTGAAGTCTCTTCCCAGTGATGTGGCAGTAATCTGCCATTTATTCAAATTGTTTTAACATAAGGAATCATCAGTATACCTTTATTCGTTGAGGTAGAGGAAGTAAATTCCAAAGCTCTTCTGGAACATAAAGACAATCTTGTTCAGATGTCTTCTAAAATTACAAACATTAAGTATTATCACCAATTATGACTGATTAGCATTAAAAAGGATTTTTTAGAAATTAAAGGCTACATTCAATAGGGCATAATAATAATCCCTAAAGTTTAGTTTCCATTGTTACAGACACACTGTGAAAGGACAATTTTTACAGCTATTACATACAGATCAGCATTTTATTCTCCTAAATGATTTTTTGCCTCCAACTAAACAGTTTCTTTTAAGTAGTTATGCCATTTAGAATTTCCACATCTGCAGCTCAGCTGTTCCAGTATATTTTTGATAGTAAGATAACTAGTCAGAAGAACTGAAGCTCTCAGCTTTCACTTTCTAATGAGAAAATGGTTAGAACAGTTTGGGGCAGAAAAGAGATGATTGAAACTGAATCTGCCCTTCAGAGATGATGAGTATGTTTATTTCCCAGATTGTGGTGATGGCAACACAAGTGTATACACATGCCCAAACTCAACAAATTGTCTACATTAATTGTGTGTGTGTGTTTGTGAACTAATTATACATCAGTAAAGCTGGAAAAATAATACTTTATCTACCTTGGAAGTGTGTGCCCTTTTGATCCAGTTGGGAGATAGCCAAAGCCACCAGGTGGTCGGAAATTTTCAACTTCATGGAAAATAAGCATGTGCAATGGTTTGAATGGCTGTATCTCCCTAAAATTCATGTGTTGAACTCCTAACCCCCCCCAAAGTCGATGGTATTAGGAGGTGGGCCTGTGAAAACTGATTCAGTCATGAGGGTGGAGCCCTCGTGAATAGAATTAGTGCTATTATAAAAGAGGATCCAAAGAGATCCCAACCCCTTCCACCATGTGAGGACACAGTTGAGAAGGTGCCCACTGTGAACCAGGAAGAGGAGTCTCATCAGAACGTGACCTTGGTGGCACCTTGAACTTGAACTTGCAGCTTCCAAAACTGCCTGATTTAATGGGGCTGAACATAGTAGAAAAATAAAATAAAATAAACTCAGCCTCCATCCCATGTTTTAAAATATTTGTGTGTGTGTGCATGCATATACACATATACATACAGTACAGATACATAATATTCAGTTCCTTTTCACGTTTGCTTTTTCAAAAACTGTTCTCAGATGATACAAATCTGGGGGCAAATCCTTCAACTTCCTGATAGGAGTAGAGAGGAGGTGGATTCCCCAAACATTTCTATCGAAGAACTGTGCCTCTCTTGTGATCCCTTATGGTTCAATTTTATAAGGGATGCACATTGGAACTTAAGTCCAAGAGTTATGTATTGTCATAAATCCTGTGCACTGTCCAACAGTTTGCAAGCCCTCCTTTTCCTAGTTAGGGACTCCTATGATCAGTAATAATCAACCCCTCACATAAGTTTTCACATCGGTAGTTCAGAGACCTAGAGTATCCACCATGGCTCTACGTTGCCCTTTAAAAGAATTTAATTTTATAAAAAGAACTATTTCTTCCCTTCCTTCCTTTCTTCCTTCCTACCTTCATTCCTTCCTGCCTTCCTTTCTTCCTTCTTTCCTTTCTCTCTTTCTAACGATAAATAGGATTACAAGTCTCCAGAATTTTAAAGCCCTATACTAAAAAATCCAATTTTTAAAA
The DNA here is from genome assembly GCF_964374135.1 of Grampus griseus. NCBI lineage: Eukaryota > Metazoa > Chordata > Mammalia > Artiodactyla > Delphinidae > Grampus > Grampus griseus. The sequence continues at coordinate 13,787,014 of NC_139019.1, forward strand.
AGTAAATACATTTTGACCCAATTTGGTTCATAAAACAGGAAAATCTGCCTTTAAATCATAACCTTTAGATATGATTTTTCTTTTGTTCAAATGATACAAATTAAAAACAAATGGAAAATCTTGCAAAGTAAATATGTTGACCAATAAAATTCCTGATGATTCATAAATATTCAAAAAAACATTGCATTTGATGTATTAGAGTTGAACAATACACTACCTAATCTGATATACTCTTGATTAGAAGAAATGTGCTTCAAAACCTCTGTGTTTGCACTTGGCCAATTATTGACATCTATTTCAGTGAAAATATGAATACTAAGCCATTTCCCCAGACAATTGTATTATATGGTCCAAAACTTGGTGGTTACTTTCCTCTGCCATCAATTTTACTTCTACTGAAGGCTCTTTCTTTTCCCACCTACTGTCTTCAGAGAAAGAAGAATGCACACCATTTAATCTGCCTGAAAATCCAGAATCAAAGAATAAAATATCTTTTTGTTTTTAAGGTTAAGAGTGATCAACTCTCTTTGGCAATCACACAGGTTACTACAATGGGAAATGCAAAAATCTCGGGGCCCACAAAGCTTAATTACTCTCCATATTTACTCTGATCCCTTCCTAGCAGTCTGCATCTCTGCCTTAATTCATGGCTAATAGAGGTCAGAGTTAGGGTTAATAGTCTCCAGCTCAACATTCGTTAAGTCATTCCCTGATCATTCAAACATCCGGAAAGAGCTTTGTGCTGAAGTTTTAATAGCAGCAATATATGGAGACTTGCTCTTCGCAAATACTAATAATGTTCTTTTATGACAGTACGGAAGTGTGTGTATCCAACAGCTACTTTTAATCTTGATCACCAGTTCTGCTCTCTTAACGTAAATTCAAAAACCAATTTTTAGGAAAACTTCCAGAATGATGAGATCTCATGCATTAGAATTTTCTGACCCAGGAGCTAGTGTCACAGTTCTGGGGATCAATAGTTCTCTTGGTGCTGATAGAACCAGGTATGGGAAAGTGCCCTGGAGCTGGTCTGGAAGATACCTTTAGTCCTGGCACTCTCTTCAGCAGACACTAACTGAGCATCTGTGTTGGAAAGGCTCTGAACTGGGGATACAGTAGTGAACAAGACAGATATGATCTTGTGGAATCTATATTTCAGCCACCTGGAGATATTCCCTGGCCCGCATTAGACTGAAGAATCTGGAAAATGGTAAAAAGAATCACATAGTTCTATGTCCCTCATCAAGGATGAGTTTCAAATACATTACACAGGTTTGGATGTGTAGCTACTCATATAATTTTAAAAGTATAAAACAGTATTATAGATTGTCTCTTAATACATATATACATCTTGTATTATGGGAAAAACTCAGTAGTCTTCCACATGAATCAGGAAAAACCCAGGCCTCCCTCCTGGGTTTCTCTTTTACTACCCATACAGAACACTTCACTTCTGATACTTCTGGGCACCGTATGTGTGGGGATTTTTTCCCCCATCAAACAATTCTGTGACATCAGCTGGGTGTCCTACAATTTAACTCAATTCTGACACTATTTACCTGGAGGTAGCATCAAATTCTAAAGGTTAAGGGCTCAGTCGCATGTGACCATCCCCCACTTCAGATACCAATCACAAGCAGTAGCTCCCCAGGTTACCTACAACTTCTGTCTGAGTTGGTTAAAAATCATAGGTTCCCATGACCTCCACCCCCTTGGATTATGTTATTTAATCTAGCTGTTATTAGCTAGAACAGCTCCCAGAACTCAGGGAAACACTTACTTACATATACTAGTTTATTAAAGGATATGATAAAAGATACAAAATGAGCAGCCGGATGAAGAGACGCACAGGACACGTTCTAGGAGAGTCCCCAGCAAAGGAGCTTGTGTCCTGGTGGAGGTCAGGTGTGTCACCTTCCCAGTACATGGATGTGCTCGCCAACCTGGAAGCTTCCTGATTCTCATACTATTGGGATTTTTTGGAGGCTTTCTCCTGTAAGCACTGCCACGGAGGGAGAAATTTCTCCCTCTACGCCTCTTGAGTACTTGTGGCTGGACTAACAATAAAATTGACCCAAGACAGATTGAGAGAAGAAAAAGAAACACATTTCAATTTGTGGGCACAGAGATCTCATAGAAATGGGACCTACAAAGCAGGCAGCTTTTATACTTTTTAGACAAAGAAGCAATAAATATATGAGGAATTGACAGGACAAAGAAACTTAGGCTTTGGGTGCTTAATTAGTGAAGAATCTAAATAGTTTGGGCATGGAGTAGTAGATTAGAGAAGTGACAGGGTTTGTTTATATAGCCTTCTTGGCCTCAAGTTCCCCATCTCTGGCTATAAGGGTGTCCTTCTACCTCCAGATGCAGGGGGTGCACCTTTCACGTAGGAGATTTAGTTCTTGCGTTCAGAGAGACAGGGAGGAGGGTCAGAGTGTCCCTCTTGCCTTGGTCCTTTCTTAAGTAACTTTAATTCAAAATAAACAATATGCCATTGAGGCATATCTGGGAACAGCCTGACATGGACCCCAGCAGTTACCTCCTCTGAAACTTCCTTGCAAGTTTTTGCATATTAAAATTTGAGCTGGCAGATGGTTTCATTTCACTGAACCAGTCTTGACAATAGGTCAGTTCATTTAAACTCATTTCAGGAGGTGGTGATGCAGGTCAGCTCCCAAAGTCAGGCCTACGTTATGCAAGCAATCAGGTATTTAATAAGAGGCATGTCTATGGAAACATAAGGAAAAACAAAGGTTAATGACTGGAGCAGATTATAAACCAGTTTCTGAGCCCAAGGGCAGTCAGTCAAGAAGATTTCTAGATGTCAGAGGCGAAGCATCTTTTGCAGTTTGATATGTTTCTGATGATGTCATCAGATGTTCAGGTAAACTTCCTGAGTGGCTCAAACAGTGACAGGCATTGAAGCTCGTTTAAGTATGAGCTGCTGTGGCAATTTCTCCGAAGTTTATGTCAAGTTGTCCAGCTTCAGTTTTCAGGGCTTCAGGAAAAAGGGCAGTTTTAGTTCTCAATGATTCCAGGTCAAAAGGGTAGGAGAAAATTGAAAATATTAGTTTGGAGGGTTGTGGCCAGAGGTTGGAGGAAACTAGAAAAATTCATGATCCAGGTTAGTTTTTAGGTAAATAACTAAACCTCAAGGAAAATTAATAATACTAAAATCGAATACCTAATATAATAACTATTATTATAGTTTCTACTGAAACATAATTTTTCTATCTAAAATCACCCTCATTTCTACCAAAGATAGCTAAATTAAGAATAATTTGTTGGCAAAGTAAGTCTAGTTTCAATAAACTTGGCCTGATTATTTACATAGATTTAACAAGAATAGTGCTTGATCATATAGGCTCTTTTCAATCTGTTTTGCTGAAACTTGTCATAAGGAATCTCCAGATTGAGCTTTTAATAGCTTCTTGAGGCTAAGAAGCCAAGCCGAATATTTGCCATCAGTCTTTGCCTGCAATACCTATAGATTTGGGTGAATTCCTTTCTTCTCGGGGTCTCTAAAATATCCTGAGGTCCCTGTGGCTTCCAGGAAGTGACCTCCTTACTCACCTGGTAAGGCTTCTAGGGACCCTGTAAGCAAGGTGCTAGACTGTTTTTCCAAGGGACTTTATTGGCTCTGTACAGGAACATTTTTAGTTCCTTAAAGCTGTCTGGTCATATCTGAGTCTATGTATGTCTCTCTCAAATATGACATTCCAGTCAAAGCTTTGGTAATATAATCAGTATTTCCATTTGTGTCCTTTATAAGGAGAATAGATTCTTACTGAACTTATGAAAATAACTCTATTACCAAGAAAATAAGAACACTCATTGATAGTTTCTGAATTCTGAAGGGATCAGGTAGGGAGAAAAAGATAAATGGTTCAATTTTGATTACAAAGTTATAATTTACCAAATTGCTCTAAGGTATACTTAGCTTAAGGGAAAAGAGGAAAAAATTTCCTTAAATCTGGAGAAACAAAACATTTTTAAAAAGCCAGCACTGTCTTTCAAAAAATTAATTAATCATCTTCCTCAGTTCATTTAGCCCCATATAATTAATTCTTGTTCTGCTTGATCTTTTGTTAGAAGTTTTATGAAGCCATCAGTTTTCTTTTAATTACAGATCTGTAAACTCTTACCCAATTCAGTGGTATGATTTGAAAGTTATCAGAAATTTGTATTCTAGAGTACTTGTCAGATTCCTTCCCATAAATTTCTCTGAAAATAAAACACATTTGCAGGAAGCTTTTGTAAACGCATCTGAGTAAAATAACAACAGTCTATAAATGATAAAAGACTTAAAATGTACATTATTAAAGATCTGATTCATTATAATGGATTTGACAAGAAAATTTGGTTATCTCTGTGACACATCTTAAGATAATAACTAGAATTATGACTAACAACTAAGACACATCCAAATTTTAGGAATTTCATATAATTTCTAGAATACTTACATTAATAGCACTTACTCATACAGTATAACCTGAGAAGGTTTAACATAATTTGACAATGCTTCACATGTAATTTAATATACCAAATAAGTTTAATTCATTAAATTTCTCTCTTTTATAAGGAGAGAAAACAAATCTTTTGAGGTACTGCAGGGTCCCTCTGAAAAACTTTGACGTTATTTCTAGGTCAATAAGATTTCATTTAGAATTTGATTTTGGGTAAGTTTGTCAAAAATATCAAAAAGGTTTTAAAACACATGGTCAAATAGAATCATACATCATTGTGAACCAATACTTAGGTATCCATTTAATCAAAGACTTCACAGGCAAATACAGAAAATTAAACAGTTGTTAAAAGCCTTACCTCTTTTAATATTGAAAAGACTCAAGTTTTTTTTTTTCTATGTAATTAAATACCTGATGAAAACAAAATATTTGTTTTTCTAGACAGATTACATTAAAGGTAAAAAATAATCTTTATTTACAATTTCTCATTAAGAGCATACCTAAGTGTTCATCAACAGATGAATGGATAAAGAAGCTGTGATACACACACACACACACACACACACACACACACACACACACTGGAATGCTGCTCAGCCATAAAAAAGAATGAAATCGTAACATGTGCAACAACAATCATGCCATGAATGGGCCTGGAGGGTGTTATGCTTAGTCAAATAAGTCAAATAGAGAAAGACAGATACTGTCTGTTATCACTTATATGTGGAAACTAAAAAATAAAACAAATGAATATAACAAAACAGAAACAGACTCACAGATGTGGAGAACAAACTAGTGGTAACCAGTAGGGAGAGGGAAGGGCAGAGGGGCAAGATAAATGTAAGGGATTAAAAGGTACAAAAATAATACATATAAGATAAATAGCCTAGAAGGACATACAGCACAGGGAATATAGCCAATATTTTATAATAACTTTAAATGGAGTACAACTTACAAGTATTTTGAATCACTATGTTGTATACCTGAAACTAATAAAATATAAATCAACTATACTTCAGTAAAAGAAAAGCATTACAAATAAAGAACAAATAAATAAAATTAATTGCACTCATTAAAAATAAATAATTTTTTAAATTAAAAACTTTGCCCTTTTAATGGAAAGAAAAAACAAATTTTAATTTTGTTCCAGCTTATTTTTGATATTAAAACTCATTTACATAATTAAATTTATTCCAATGAAATTCCTTTGCAAATATTTCCTTTTTTACAAATTTTCTACAACTCTCTATGTCTATTTTAGTTTGTCCCTTGTTCTCTTTCCCATTTAGAAATAAAGAGCTTGGGCTTCCCTGGTGGTGCAGTGGTTGAGAGTCTGCCTGCCGATGCAGGGGATACGGGTTCGTGCCCCCCTGACGGGAAGATCCCATATGCCGCGGAGCGGCTAGGCCCGTGAGACATGGCCGTTGAGCCTGCGCGTCCAGAGCCTGTGCTCTGCAACGGGAGAGGCCACAACAGTGAGAGGCCCGCGTACCGCAAAAAATAAAAAATTAAAATTAAAAAAAAGAAATAAAGAGCTTTAGGACAAAATCACTTTCTTTTTCCTTAACAAAAATCTCCATTCCTTATGCGTTTTTTTCAAACCCCAAAACATATCTTACTTTTCTTATTTCTAGTAGCTTTAACCACACATATTAATTAGATTTCTTAATCCTTTGAAACCTTAATTTTTGGGGAGAAAATAAATAAAATTGCAAACTGTGTTAGTGTTTTGTGGGTTGGCAAATTTATAAATACATTTCATAATTTCTAAAAACATACACTACTTCATAGTACATTCTTTCAATAATGCACAAGATATACATATTTACTAATAGACCCCAAAATATTTATTCTCTCTGTAACAAAAGGTCCAAAAGTAGGTAACTTAGAGTTGTTTAGCACTTAATGTTTCAGTATTTTATATCATTTGGAAATGATCTAGACATTCAATAAATTCCTATTATTTAATTTAATTTAGCAAAACTCTAAGGGTGTAAATTACCAAAGAGATTTAGGAAACTATTTAAGTAGACATATCATAAAACAATTATCGTTTGAAAGTTCACCTAAAAACTCTTACTTACATCGATTTAATACATTTGTTCTTAACAATCAGACTACTCATGATAATTTCATGAGACATTAAAGTAGTTAGTCATTGTCTTAAATTTTGTGGGTTTTGTTTGTTTTTTGCTGACAAACTTTGCAACAGAGACAACGTGAGCCCATCTGACTAGTAAACAGAGGTAGAACAAAATTTGTTTATCTGCATTGTATTTAATGCTAATAACTCTGAAGACATACCTGTATTAATTAAACCAACAAGCTTAAAATGAGCTTTTATTTACCAAAGATTATCCTAGATCACATGAACTTGAAATACATTTGGGTGTATTTTTATTATAGTTTTGAGAATTTTTGTGTGTAAGTGTATAAGCCAGTTAAATAGAGCTCTTTTACAAATTACTTTTGACAATACCTTTTGAAGGTAAAAAATACCATATCTATAATGTACACATATATATAGACACAACCAGAAATCTCATAATTTTCATTTTAAAACTTTAATCATGAATCAGGTACAACGGAAAACTCAACAGTTTATAAATAACTGTTGGAATAAATCATTTACTCACTCCAATGGCTAAAGTTTTCACTATTTGTGAAGAACACCTTTAAGATCTGTATTTGCCCTTGACAAGCAATTTTTAAGGAGACTGCAATTTAGAGTTTGGGCAAGAGACTTCTTCTAGCAGTTTGTATTTTAAAAGTCCCCTTTCCCTCTGTTTTTAGTTTCAGATTCTAGTGATTGAGTTAATCCAGGCTCAGTCTCAGGTGATTGTGGACTGTGTTTATATTTCAAAGGTATGATAAAATTCATCACTTTAAGGGACAAAGAAAATTTTTTTCCTAGGGGTTTTGGGGTATATTTGTCTACTATCATAAGTCTTAGGTTGATCATTATTTAATTTTTTGTCTTTTTAAGTACAGAATACTTTTGCTCCAATATCCTGCTTTTTTATAATTATCTACAAGCATCTGAGAGGAATAGGTGTCATTTTGGGATTGGTAAAGGTAAGTGGGCATTGACTTGTTTTTAGAGGTGTAGTTCTGATTTTGTAGAGATTAGCAAGACAAAGACAGTTGCTTTTATTAGTCCTTAAATACTGGCTTCCAGCTGATCAATTTCCTGATTATTTGTAGGAGGACCTGGGGAATTGCTGAGGAGATGGGGCAATTTTTTTTTTAAGAAGAGGAATTTACATTGGATCTTTGTTTTAAGTCTAATTTCTGTTTTTTCATCTGAATAAGGGTTCCCTAAGGCTAGCCACTATTCTTTTCCTTTCAATTTGATTCTCTCATTAGTACCAATATGACAGCTGTTTATTAATTATGAGAGCTCTCAAAAATTTCCATTCAAATATAGCCAATTTAAAGGATCCATCATCTGGTTATTGACAAGTAGGATCTCATATTAATCTCAGGTAGTGACTCAGGGAACTTCCCTGGAAGTCCAGTTGTTAGGACTCTGCGCTATCACTGCTGAGGGCATGGGTTCAGTTCCTGGTGGGGGAACTAAGATCCCACAAGTCGTGTAGCAAAAAAAACAAACAACAAAAAAAATCAAATCAAATAGTTACTCAAACCAATGAGCCTTTTTTATGGCTTAGCTAAAGACACAAGAGGCATCTCACAAGAGAATATGTAGCTGTCATGAGATCTAGAAAGTTTATGCCCAGAGTTAGTCTAATAAGGTACATTTCATTGCTGCAGGTGGTAAGAATGGTGCAGTGAAAATGGTGTCTCCAGTTTCCTGTGAAAACATGGGATGCCTCTAGTGACAGACCCACTAATCTGTGACACCAGGTAGGCACTCCAGAAATGGGATTTTTCCAACACTAACAAGGCAACAAAGGTTGAGACAACAAAGGTCCCTTATGGACTGGAACACCTTTTGACAAATTCTCCTGAGTGCTGGCACGGCCAGACAAAGAGAGTGTTTTGCTTGTGACTTTGTGTCTTGGAATTCCAGTCTGTTTGGCCACCAGATTCACCCTGGTAAATGCACCTTCCAGATGGCAGAGACTAGTGCAAATATTCTCAATAGACACAAAACCAAGCTCTCAGCACATAGAACAAGATGGAATGAAAACTCCATCTGTTTTTTTACATATAGGACCCATGGCAAAGGCTGTCTATATAGATGTTGGTCTGGGGAGAATCATTAACTCACCAGCTGGCTCAAAGAGCAAGCTTATAGGCCCTATGCCTGGCATTCTGCCCTATGGTTCTTCCTCCTTATGACAAATGACACAATAGGCAAAGACAAACATCTCTGGGAGGAAAGAATCCATAAAAATGGAGAGTACTCATTTACAAACACCAGAGTTGCTGTATTGCAAGAAACTAGCTCCACAAGTATTTTCTCCTGCTAATTTAGAGAGAGAGGAAAGGAGTCTTACCACTTTCCCTTCCACCAGACCTCACAGGTAGAAATCTGGAAGGCAGCTGTGGTAAGAAATCTTACCTTCTGTTGGTCTCTGTCAGAATTCCTTCTTCTCTGGGAAACATCAGTTTTTACTCTTAAGATCTTCAACTGATTGGTTGAGGCCCACCTGCAATATAAAGAATGATCTGCTTTACTTCAAGGTATTTCATGATGTTGCTGAAATACCTTCCAGCAACATCATGACTAGTGTTTGACCAAACAGCTGGGCACAATAGTACAGCCAAAATGAAGTATAAAATTAACCATCACAGGCAACCAGTATGATGGTAGCACTGATCATTAAGTTCACTAACACAGGAAGGAAAATGTTAGAGCAGAAAAATGAGTTTGGTTTCAGACATGTAGAGTTCGAAATGCCTGTGGAACCACTGAACAAGCTCTGAAACTAACAGAGGTGTGGTTGGACTGTTGCCAGTGAGAAGGGAAAGTTTTTCAAAAGAAGATGAGTTAGCACTTTCAAACACTAGAGAGAAAAATAAAGACACCATCAAATTTGCTGATGTGAAGGTCAATCATAAGACTAGTGAGAGTGTTGAATGAAAGCTGAGTAGTGGAAATAGAAAATGGAAGTAGTTGAGTACAAACCACTCTTTAAGAACCTTTCCCTGACAGCCCACTTATTTCCAGGAATATAAGATACAGCAAAATAATATTTAAATGACAAGAATTTAGACAGCTCTTTGGAGAGTCATTAACTGGAGTCCAAGACACACTCAGAGGAAGGGGCTGAACTAAGCAAGGGACATTGTTCTCCACAACTACCTCGTCCTGTGTGCCTTCTGGAAAACCACTTAACCATTCTGATGCCTAGTCTCCTTTTCTACAAAACTGGAATAATTATACTTGGTTTACAGAAATAGTGTGAGGATTAAGTTATATTTATATATGTAAAAGTAACAGTAACTTGACAACAGAGATGCAATTATTAGTAGCTATTATAAATTGTTATTCCCATTAGCATTTATCCAATAATAAAAGGATCTTAACATCTAAGAATTTGGTCAACCTTCATTTAAAGCCTATTTTATGCTCTTTTAGAGAAAACCATTTAGATTTATTTCCTAATTTTATAGAGCGTAGACATAGATCTTAGAAAACTGAACCTCAGAAAACATTTTAAACATTTAACTATTACTTGAATTTTTTAATGCATTAAAAACCATGTGGTTAGCCTTTCTGATTTTCATATGTATGAACTCAGGGCTATGGTAGAAAAATTTCACCGTGAAGCTGTACTGGTATTCTTAGCTAATTAGAGTTAGCAGTCTTTTGGATTATCTAGGCAAAAATACAGCTAAGTTTTCATTAGGCAGAGTTAAAGACAATTTTTTAAAATAATTATCATAAATTATTTCCTTCCCACTGAAGCAAGTTATTGTGAATTCATTACAAAGGAAAAAGAAATTTGTTAAAAAAAGAATTGGTGACTGACAAGCATGAGTTCCTGCTCTCTGAAGATAAAACACTGCTGAGCCATAGGGGTAGAACAAAGACATGTTGGCTGTTCCTTGATATGTCCATGTTTACAACAGGATGACAATAAGATAACATCTGTACTCTGATTCCGGATGTGAACAACGCATATTTACAGCATTTAACAAAGCTCTCAGCTCCTTCATTGTCGTCATACTATTCCTATTACATAGGTGAGATTCATTCATAAACATTTATTGACCTATTAGATCTACCAGATTTATTGATCTATTAGAATGTTCAAAATTCAGAACACTGACAACACCCAATGCTGGCAAGAATGTGGAGCAACAAGAACTCTCATGCCTTGCTGGCAGGAATGCAAAATGGTACAGCCACTTTGGAAGACAGTTTGTGGTTTCTTGTAAAACAAATATACTCTTACCATAAGATCCAGTAATCATGTTCATTGGTATTTACCCAAAAGAGTTGAAAACTTATATCCACACAAAAACCTGCACACAGACATTTGTTGCAGCTTTCTTTATAATTGACAAAACTTGGAAGCAGCCAAGATGTCTTTCAACAGGTGAATGGATTCATAAACTGTGCTACATCCAGACAGTGGAATATTATTCAGGGCTAAAAAGAAATCAGCTTTAAGCCATGAAAAGATATGGATGAAACTTAAATGTATATTACTGAGTGAAAGAGCCAGTTTGAAAAGACTACATACTGTATGATTCCAACTATGTAAAGTTCTGGAAAAGGCAAAACTATGGACACAGTAAAAAGATCAGTGGTTGCCAAGTGCTGGTGGGGTTGGAGGTTGTTTGGGGAAGGATGAATAGGTGGAGTACTGAGGATTTTTAGGGCAGCGAAAATACTCTTCTGATACTATAATGATGGATACATGTCATTATACTTTTGTCCAAACCTACAGAAGATACAGCACCAAAAGTGAACCGTAATACCAACTATGGAGTTTGGGGCGATTATGACGTGCCAATGTAGGTTCATCAGTAACAACTGTTACCACTCTGGTGTAGGGTGTTGATAATGGGGCAGGGGTTAGACAGGAAATCTCTGTACTTTTCTCTTAATTTTGTTGAACCTACAACTGCTCTTTAAAAAGTAGTCTTTAAAAAAAAAAGAAAGAAACCATTTTATATATATACAGCACTTAGTACATGCCAAGCATTTTCACAGGTGCTTGGGAATATCCCCATGTACTAAACAAAAGGGCCAGCGTCCCTGCTCCCATGGAGCTTCTATGGAACAAGGATGTATTCGGTGCCTTTGGGATGCTTCATTCTCTCCTGGACTATGTAGGAGAGAGAACACCAAGCAGTTAAGAAAGCAAAAAACATTCATGAAGGTAGAGCTTAGCGTGTGCACTGATGGGCAATGGGCAGACAGAAATAAGCCTGGAGGAATAAAATTTGAGCAAGGCAGTTCTTGGTGGGCAGAGCTTCTAAGTGGAGAGAAATCAAGGCCAATTCAATTTGTTTTTCTTTACTTTACCAGTGAATCAAGAAAATAAAGAAATGTCAAAAAGGGGTTATAAAAATTAGGTATTTTAAATCTTTGCACTTTAATGCTTCAACACAAATATGTAAACATCAATGATTATGTAAATAATCTCATTTGGAGATAAAACAAGAAATATAAATTTGTGGTCTTCCATTAGTGTGAGGCTGCCTCTCTCAAAACACTTGTGCACACACACACACACGCACGCACACTGCCCAGTGCCCACACAACAGCCACTTAAGAAGTCATCCTTGTAAGGAGTGATAAGATTGGGAAATTTATCATAAGAGCAACGGGAGTCCTTGAAAAGAACTGAAGCAGGAGAGTGACAACATCTCATTCGCAATGTTATCAATTTGGGGAAATGGATTAAACAGAGGCAGAATTGGAGACAGGAGAAGTTGGGACCTGTTGCTGTGATCCACACTAGAAATGAGGGGTGGTCTGGACCAGCACAGTGGTTCTGCCATGAGGTTTGAATCAGAAAAATATTTGGATGGATGGTAGAATAAGCAGGACCTGACGTCTGACTGAATCAGGGACATGAGGGAGACAGAGGAAATGGTTTGCCAGTCCAAATAGTCAAGCTACTTTCAGCTATATTAGGGACTGAATGTTTACATCCTCTCAAAACCCATATGTTGAAACCCTAACCCCCAGTGTAATGGTATTTGGAGGTGGGGCCTTAGGGTAGTAATTAGGTTTAGATAAAGTCATAAGGATGGGGCTCCCATGCTGGGGTAAGTGTCCTCATAAGAAGAGAAAGAGGGACTTCCCTGGAGGCACAGTGGTAAAGAATCCATCTGCCAATGCAGGGGACACAAGTTCGAGCCCTGGTCCCAGAAGACTCCACATCTGCAGAGCAACTAAGCCTGTGCACCAGAGCTACTGAGCCTGTGCTCTAGAGCCCACGAGCCACAACTATTCAGCCCATGCACCTAGAGCCCATGCTCCACAACAAGAGAGGCCACTGCAATGAGAATCTCACACGCCACAGCTAGAGAAAGACTGCATGCAGCAATGAAGACCCAATGAAGCCAAAAATAAATAAATTTATTTTAAAAAAAAAAAAAAAAGAAGAAGAGAAAGAGACCAGAGCACTTTCTTTCTCCATCATGTGAAGGCACAGCAAGAAGCCAGCCATCTGCAAGCTAGGAAGAAATCCTCTCTAGGAACTGAATCTACAGGTCCAACCTTGATTTTGGACTCCCCAGCCTCCATAAATGTAAGAAATATATGTCTGTTGTGTAAGCCACCCATTCCACAGTATTTAGTTATATCAGCCCAAGCAAACTAATAGTTTAGAGTATAACATCCATTTCCATAGCATCTTCTCTTCCTTGAATAGCTTTTTATCCATACAACCTCCACTAGTTTTAAATCATTAATATTACAACGTAATTGAGTGTTTCATTTTCAAAGTTGTTTGCAAGAATATGTTGACTGCAAAGAATTTGCTTTTCAAAAATAATGTCATCATGGATCTCCTTCCACTCTCTAACCTTTCTATGAAGCTCCCACTTTGAGTAGCTTTCTGACATTTGTGATCTAATTCTAAAATGTTATTCCCTCCCACATGTGAATAAACATAAATTCAGATGTGGCTCAAGCATGCCTTTACTATTAAAAAGAAGTTACTGAAAACAATTGTCACAGATGAATGACATATTCATAAACACCATTCAAAATTAAATACCTAGTGTTATAGAAACACTAAATTTTATTTCAAGATTCAATAATGTTTCTATCTTTATTAAATTTGAAAAATAAATTTCAGTGAAAGATAGCTGCAAAACATTCTGCAGTATATGCCTCTAGAGAAAGGCCACACTCTTCCATGGAGACGTGTCAAGGCTAATGGATATATTCAAAGGTTAAATTGCAGGACCCTAGACCAGGATTGATTAATGCTGCTTTATAATTGCATGCCCGGGTCTACCCTAGTTGGTTAGCACACCATACTAATGAGGCCAGTGGCAACAGTTCAAATCCCCAGGCAGGCAATTTGCTTTTCTCTGCTTGTGGTGATGGTTGTAAAACCTATCCCAAGTCAGGCATCAGAAATGTGTGTCAGTCATCGCTGTGTCAAGAGACAGTGCCAATGGCTTAATGAAAATCTGTCCTTTCCATTAGAAAAATATCTCAAAACACATGTGCAACTATGAGGTGTCACCTTCAAATACAATGAGTAGAACATTCCTCATATTAATACAACAAACAAAATTCCTGACAAAAGCAAGTCATAACTGTCACCAAGAATGATGATCTTAAAGTAGAGTCCACATGAATAATTTCTTCATTTTTCATCTTTGACCAAACAGCACTAAATTTACCATTAAGTAAAAACTATGTGAAATGCACATTTACCTGCTTCCTTCCTGCCTCCTAAAATTGTTATGAGAATGAATCAGATAGTATCTTGGAGGCATTTAAAATAATAAAATATTAATCTCAATTGTCCCCTTCTGACTCAGTGGGGGAGTAGATGTATTGAGTTTTCACAATATGAAAGCAAAGGGTGATGAGAAATTCAACCGCCAATAACAGTTTATTCAGAAAAGGAAAACAAAATTTCAAGCCTGCTCTTTGAGAAGAAGAGTTGAGTGAGTTAATGATAAGTTGGTCACTTGATGTAGACAGAGCCATGGAGACTTCTGACATAATCATTCTCAGATGTTTGGTTCAGCAATATTCACTGTTGAACAGAATTCAGAAGATGGTCAGCTCACCTTAAAAACTATGTAGGCTTTGTATAACTGATTCACTTTGCTGTACACCTGAAACTAACACAACATTGTAAATCAACTATATTCCAATAAAAATTAAAAACTATGTAGGCTTTATTAACAATAGGTGTCATTGGAACACAGTCCCACCTGTGACATAGGGGATCTCCTTGGCATGAAGACCTGCAAAAGATGCTTGGCTAGCTGACTAACTGAATATACAATAGGCCCTTAAATAAAGGAAGAGAAACAGAAGGATGGAAAATTACACTGGCCTTTAGATTTGTAGCTGACTGAATCCAGAATCTGCAGCTCTAGAAGTCACCCTTGAATTGTTCTCATGCGTATGTGATCATTCATTTAAATTGTTCTTCTCATTCATGCCTAATCATTCTACTTCCTAAATGTTACTCAAATCCATCCTTTTCACTCCATCTCCTCTGCCACCTCTCTGGTTCTGATCACCACCTTCCCCTACCTGGATTATGTCAATCGTCTTGTAACTCCTTTAGTCTAGTTTTGTTTCCTTCCATTCTCTTAGCCATATTGCTGCAAGAGTGATCCTTAGAATAAAGGCCAATATGTATTTGTCTTTCTCTTTCTGACTTATTTCACTTAGTGTGATCATCTCTAGGTCTATCCATGTTGCTGAAAATGCCATTATTTCTGTTTTTTTTTTTTTTTTTTTTTTTTGGTACCACATCTTCTTTATCCATTCATCCGTCAATGGACATTTAAGTTCTTTCCATGTCTTAGCTATTGTGAACAGTGCTGCTATGAACATAGCGGTGCACACATCTTTTTGAATTATAGTTTTGTCTGGATATGTGTCCAGTAGTGGGATTACTTGGTCATATGGTAATTCTATTTTTAGTTTTCTGAGGAATCTCCATACTGTTTTCCACAGTGGCTGCATCAACTTACATTCCCACCAACAGTGCGGGAGGGTTATTTCTAACTGATGTAGGCCATGACTGTGGGGTGGCAGGAGATAGATCTGATCCAGATATATCTAAAGAGGCCAATACCACTGTTCAATACTGATCAATACTGCTCCTCAATGCTCAGTCCTTTGTTTATGGTCAATGCACGAGCAACAATTTCCTCTTCTGCAAAACAGAGGGTTAAGCTATCGAGTCTCTAAAGTCTCTTTCAGACTTAGTATCCTTTCAAAATCATAGAAACTAGGACTTCTCTGGCGGTCCAGTAGTTAAGACTCTGCAGTTCCACTGCAGGGGACATGGGTTCGATCCCTGGTCAAGGAATTAAGATCCCACATGCCGCACGGCAGGGCCAAAACAAACAAACAAAAAATCATAGAAACTAAAAGTCAAGTAAAATCATGGGTTTTGTCATTAAAGAATCCATTGATACATGACCAGAACTAAAAGCCCTAGAGCTAGGAGTCTCATGATAAAACTTCTTTCTGTGCTTTCCTGATTATACTCTGGGAAGGTCAGTGAAGGTATCTTAATTGGCTGAATTAAGAGTTAGAAGATCAATCTCAAAAGACAAAATACATAATTCTAACTTTTAGATTTGAGCATAGACTGTAACAGATAGCTTTTCTAGAGAAGTTGAAGAAAATAAAAAAAACAACACTTTCCCCTACTTGTTTACAGTGTCAGCCTTTTTCATCTCTCTGAATATCCAAAGCTGAAATATGACCTGGTTTACAAAGAGAGTTGGCCTCATTTGCTGTAACAAAATGAATAGCATTTTTTTAACTTTTTAATATAATCAGATATCTAGAATGATAAAGGAAAATGCTCTCCTTTACTCTGTGGGGATATAAATTTGGTAATAAATAGAGTTCTCTATAACACCAGACTCCTATAATACATGTCTGACCTTTCTTCTGCCACTGCCCTGTCAACACCAACAATGATCTGGGAATGCAGACAGAGGAAGGACATCCACCCGGAGCACTGAAGAAGAAGAAATTAGCTTAAATGAAAGGTAGAGAGATTTCTTTTGGGTATAAGGGGAGACTCTTGATCTTTGCTATGATAAAATACTGAAATAGGCCAATCAGAAGTCATGAAATTTCTATCTTTGTGGAATTTTCTATAAAGACTAAAAAGAATTTTCTGCCTGGGGTCCGTCATTTGTTCATTCGTTCATCCATTCATTCATTCATTCCTTTGCTAGAAATGACTGATTACCTGATGACTGATTACCTAAATATGTACAAAACATATTTCTCATCCAAAAGGCAGGACTCGAGACCATGTGGTCTCTTCAGGTTTATGATATTTCTCAAATGTTGTGACGCATGCTTGAATATGCACATGGAGAGAATGGCTAAGAGAAGATGATCTGGAGAAACATTTTTATGTAGAGAGAGACTAAGCCAGTTGTTGACTATCAGATATGGCTCTTTGTGATTGAGACATTTCTGAGAAATGAGGGCAGGTGGTCCTGTGTGAATTACTTCAGAGGGGAAAATGGATAGTGATCTCCCCATTACCAAAGTTATCCAAAAACTGATGACAATCTGTCAAGTACTAGAAGAAAGTCCCATATATTGTTTAAAGAGAAGACCTCTAAAGGGTCTCTTCTATGAAAACAGAACAGTTGGCCAAATTGTTGAATAGTAATGTTGACTGTAGTCACCCTAAGAGATAGAAAATGGGTCAGGGTCATTGCTATGCATGCACGTGCACACACACACACACACACACACACACACACACACACACACACAAACTCAGGAAAGAATTAAGCTTAATTCCAGACTACTAGTTTGATTTCTATTTTTTAAATTGTGATAAGTTATGCCAAATTCATGTTTCACCACCTTAAAGAGGAGATACAGGAAAACAACCCAGGGTAGTATTCAACAACCTATATAGCATAGGCAACAGCTAATCAGAACGGGTTAGAGCAAGGTCCCAGTAGCCCCTTGCTATGCCAGGTGTTGTCCCTTATTTACTGGGACTGGAGACATCCAGGGGTACCTGAGGGGAGAGTCAGGAAAACCGGGGACAGGACAACTTAAAGGGAGTCTTTGAATCAGTTGTTATTTATCAACTGGTTTAGAAATATTTTCCTATTTTAACAAGCAGTACCAACATAGAAGGGGCCTACGGATTGGCTATCAGTCCTGAAACAACCACCAGTGTGAATCTAGATACTGCCAATCCCACCACACCCACCCTCCTCCTTGACAGAGAAGCCTGAGGGAAGGAAAAGAGAGAGGCAATCCATCTTGATTTATCTAGGCTCTTCCTTCTCTTCTGTGTGACACAGCCACTAATAAATGGGGGAAAGACTGGATGAGTTTCACAACATACAAGGGAAGATCAGGCTGGAGGGTCAAATACAAAGAGGATTTCAATGACTCCATGTCAGATAGGAGAAACTGGGAAACAGTGACCCACAAGAGTTTGTTTTGAGATCAGTGATGTTCACCCACTTACCAGTTTTATTTCACTTTATACAATAATGCCTGTGATAATTAGCACCTTGATGGCAGCTGGAAATAAAGAGATTGAATTAGAGGTTAAGGAAAGTATGAATTAGCAGTTGTGGGGAATGCCTACATTTCTGAAAGACCAGCACAATTTCAAGTATCATTGGCCACGAAGAAAAAGTCAAGAAGGAAATTTCACACAATAAAGTCATCAGGTTAGGTAGGAACAAATGTACACAAGCATAAGATTATGTTGACAATTTATTTGTAACTAATATATTGATGCCCGCCATGCCTATTACTCCAGCTTTACCTATTCATTCATCTACTCAAAATATTGAATCCCTCCCCATTCAACCCTTTAAATAGACTTGTTGAAGTGTTCTGTGGGTTGAAAAGCACCATATCAATGCTTGCTTTAATATTATAATAATCAGTTGGTTCTCCTTGAAGCAGAAGTCATGTCATAGCCTTCCATAAAACTAATTTTAATTACACAAGTAACAATAAATCCATTCCTGTTTTAAGATGAAAAAATACTAAACATTAAAGGAAAAGTTGAATGACCATATAATTTATTATCTGAACCAAAACACTCTTGAGGCTGAATGGAAGTGCATTTAATTGTTATACCAGGACATCAGGTATAAACTGAGATCCATCAGACAAATCGGGACGTTAGGTCACCATACAAATAAGAACCCTAATTAAGGCACCTTGAGAAGATCCTGGTAGGTCTTCCCCCTAAAAGGCTGGGTCTTCCACCTTCCCCAAAGGTAACTACTGCTATTATTTGAGAAGATTGACAATCTGAGAGTGTTTAAAGTTTATAAAATGTTTGCTAGAAAGTCAGAAAACTTTTTGAAGAGTCAAGGAAGGTAAAATGAGATAAGGAAAACAGAAGTGAAACGCCCTCCCAGCACATTTTAGCTCCACACAACAATGTTTAACTCTCATCAGTTGGCCTTAAGAGGTATTGGCAAAAGAGATCCACCTCACTATGGGCAGGCTCTCAGAAACCTCTGATCAATTATTTTCCTGATTTACATGGCCTTGAAGGACTCTAACTATCATTTTTAGAAATAAGTCACTCAAGATATCTCCCCACCAATATTGTATTTCGATCTGCAGTTGATGCAGAGATACACTTAAACTGAGGGGCGGTGGGACGGGGAATTATTGCTAACTTGTGATGTTCTAAAGAGAGCAGATAATGTGCATCTAATACCCCAGAGGTGAAAGTTATTGGGGAAAACTATTCTCCTCCTTTCATTCTTTGCTCCTATTGGCAGGAGAGATGTATCAGACTGGTGAGGTCAGGAGACAGAGCTGAGCAGTGCCAGATTCAGTCCCTTTAGAGAGACATGGCCTTCTGCAGATCAGACATTCTCTTCAGCTAAAGGAACAGAGCTCACCTGTTGTCTGAGCGGGGCCAGGAACAGCTGGAATAAGTTTTCCGAATTCAGCAGGAGTATTATGATGTCCATTTGGCCCACATTTAAAGCCAAGTTTCCCCACCAACTTGATCAATAATAAAGTCAACTTCCTTTTTACTTCCCATCTGTCTGTATTCTCTGGCCTGTCTCTCTCCTGGCTATAAAATGTGGAGAAAAAGATGAATGTCATTTATTGGTCTTCCAAAATTCCACATGTAGCTCTGATTGATGAAGTTTCATTACAACTCTTCTTCACCTGAGACCACCACGTTGAGCAGAAGAAATGGGGTTGCTGACCCACATGTGCTGTTTCCCCTAGTACCTCTGTGACTAATAGCACATATTTCTGTGTAGTTCCCCAGGGCCAGTTGTGAGGTGTAGGGTTACAGGATAGAGTCTCCTCTATTAATAGCCATAGAGAGTAGAAGCTTGAGGAGCTTCAAGATGGTGGAAGAGTAAGACGTGGAGATCACCTTCTTCCCCACAAATACATCAAAGGGTAGAAGCTTGTCATCCTGAAATTATTAGCATCACACCCTATTGCGGTAGATCTTAACTGTTTTAAAAGCACAGACTATTAAATTATCATATAGATATGAAATGTCACCCTAGGAAAATGCACATATTCAAAAAGCTTGGCATGCAATTTTACCAACTTCCTGAACCCCCTGAAATAAATGGTTACAAATCCTGCAGCCTACTCAGATGAGCGCATGACCCAACTCCCTCACCTCTAACTGGCTGGCAGAAAAGGACAGAATCCTAGACTCTCAGGTACAAAGCAACTTTCACGCTCATCAGAATGAACTTCGCATTTTAGACTCCAGGAAACAGACCTAGAATAAGGTTGTTTCAGGTTATGACATGTAAATCCCTTTAAGCTCCTTAGGATTGTTAATATTTCAAGAGCATGAGGCCTATTTTTCCTTGTGCAGAATCCCTGAAAGTCTTTCCATCCCAAAATTGTATTTCCTCTGTACTAAATTACTCTACATATGGAAAAACAAAGGACCCGAAAGAAGTTCTTTCTGTTTCTGGAACAATTAAACTATCTTCAGGAGAATAGCTGATGTAGGTTGCTCTTTGGAAACAAAAAGAAATCAAATGCAAATAGCTTGAAAAAATATACTGAACACAGTTCCAAAGCCCAACAGAAGCTCAAAAAATGATCATTATTTAGCAATGGAAGAGATACATTTAAAAAACAAACAAACAAACAAAAAACACCCACTGCTGTTTTATGTAACTCTCACTACATATTTTCTGTAAACATACCATTATATGAAAATCTGTGACAGCCCCGAGGTTCTGGGCAAGTAGCCAAAGTGATTCTAAGCCACACAGTCCAGACACCTCTGTCATGGAAATCCATATACCTACAAGAGCATTACATCACCTGGTCATGTCTTTTCTTACTTTAGTCAGCATGGCTTAAGGCCTTTCTAATTTTTTTATCAGTTCTTCCTTCTTCCATGACCACACAAACTTGTCATTCCTTCCAGGCTTTCTCAACCTTGTCACTCCACATTTGGGGCCGAATCCATCTTTGTTAGCGTGGGGGGATGGGGTGGGCGGTGGCAGTCATGTGCTTTCTACAATATTTAGCAGCATCCCTGGCCTCTTCTCCGCCCTCCCCAGCTGTGACAACCAAAATGTCTCCAGATACCACCTAATGACCCCTGAGAGGCAAAATCACCCTCGCCCCAGGTTGAGAACCACTGCTTTAAGGGAACTGCTTGAAATCAAGAAAGCAAGTCAAATTTAAATTTGGGAAAGATTTGAAAGTTGAAGGGCCCTAAGAGGACTCCTCCCTCATGGTAGGAGGCTGCTTGTTTTCTTCCCAATGATTTTCTTAACCCAGGAGGCCTCTCCATATGCCATCCACTGGAAATTCTTCCTTATGACCCAATAGCCTCCTCTGCTTCAGGACCATTTCCTCTTGTGGTATACTGTGCCACCCTTGCTAGCTCTAAACTGTCCTGTAATAGAAGTGCTCTATGTCTGTGGGGAACACCAGATTTATTTCATTCAGACAAATCATCAATGCCACACTTTCTTAACGAAAGGAGATGGGGCAACTGGAAAGACTGTGGGGAAGTGGCTTAGGGAAATGCGCCTTGTCAATGTAAATTTACCGGATGAGCATAGTGTTCGACCCACTGATTCTAGAAAGTACTTTGCAAAGTTGGATATTTTTGAGATAGCCCACAGGATGCCAACCGTTTATCCCTGGAATCAGAATCTAGCCAAATGGAATATGGGGAAGAGGTTTCCAGTATACCTGCCTGTGCAGTACCCTCATTCAAATTCCCTTCAGCTCGCTAATTTATGGCACAACTCCATCCAACTCCAGAGCCAAAACACAATAATGCAGCTCATTAAGAGTCACCAGGGAGTATTCAGGAAACATGCAAAAGGAACAGTTCCTTTCTTTCCTCTCCCTAGAGTCTTATTTCCACTCAGATTTTCTCCAGTTCTTCTAGTTTGAACAACTAAAAATTGGCTTGAAAAATAACTTACCACTATAATTCATCTCTGAGCTAGTTTTTTCTAAACTTTTATGTTTCCTGAAGTGCATGTGATTCCGTTCCAATTCCAAATGAGCAAAATGAACTCATATTTTTCATCTCCAGTTACATAATTCATGTCTCTAATTCTAAAGCACCCAATTCAAACAATAAATAAACAGGAACTCTTCTGGCGCATTCATTAGAAATTCATCATTCTTTCTCCCTCTTCCCTTACGATGTCGACTTCACAATTTTGGTAGTTGTTTTAGAGCCTGTTGAGCAGCAAAATCAATACCTCATTAAGTCATTTCAAATCGGTGAACTACAGCTGTTTCAGCCCATGAGCATGAAATAAGGTTTCATCAATAGAATCCCAGGCTCTGCCTTCAAGAAGACAAAACAATTGGGTCATTTAGTCAATTCTGTTTAAAAAAAAAAAAAGTCAAATGGGTTGTTTGGTATTGGGTAGGCCAAACAATACCTTGCCTGTTATTTTTATCACATACACAGGCCACAGAACGGATAGAGATTGTCATGATTTTCCTAGTTCACTTCTTTGAGTTTCTGTAAGACTATAAGCAGAAGGATGCCTACTCTATCCTTCAGTGTTGCCAAGAAAAATCCCCTGCCAATCGCCCATGAGCACGCTCCTTCCTTATCTGAAATGACCTAAGCATGAGAGTGACCAGCAATTATTCAATGAAAACTCAGCACTTACTATGAAGAAAGCCCAAGGTTAGAGAAACTTTTTAAAGATTATAAGACATGGATCCTACCTTCAAATGGCTTATGGTTGAGGTAGGGAGCCCAGACTAGCCTACATGGAAGAAAAGCCAAAACCTGCCAACAGTCTAAGGCAGACTATAACTCATTGGTCAACAGCAAGGACTAGAGGCTAAAGTTAGAGAAATTCCAAAGAGAAGCAAATAATCAGTCAAGGTCTTGCAACATAAAAAAAAAAAAAATTGTTAGTTAATGAAGTCTTTACCTAAATTCCAAATTGATTATATATGCCATATCCAAAGCAGTATTCTATATTAGGTGAATATATTGACTTTGTTAGCAAATTATTCCATGTATCACAAATTAAACTTATGCATCTAAAAGCAGGTACTTAACCAAGAGATAGAAATGGACTCATAACCATGAAATCATCCAAGGACCAGAATAGCAAGATCTGACCACTTCTGGCAGATGAATAGCTCCAGATAGTGAATTCTAACTTTTTAGAAGAAATCGAAGACACTGGAAGCCTTTAATCTACAGAGCCCTCGCACAGCCTTACTGGGGATTACAGGTGCCCTTGGCAAAGCACTGACCTTCTGTACTGGTTTCTCTTTATACTCCTCACCTATTTTCCATTCCTTTTTCAATGCTAATATTTCTTCTTACCTTATTTTTCTTCCCTTTCAATTATTTTCAAATCTTTTTATTGACACAAACATACATCCAGGAAAGTATGCAGATATTAACACATAACTCAATTTTCATATGTAAAGTCAACGTAACATGGAATCAAAACCTATATGAAGAAATAGAGCATTGCCAGCAGCAGAAAAACCCTTTTGGTCCCCCTTCCAGTCACTGCTGTGACTTCTAACAACAGAGATTAGTTTTGATGGGCTTTAAACTTTATATAAATGGAATCATATGACATGCCTTGGCTTCCTTTGTTCAAAATTGTGTTTATGAAATTTGCATCCATGTTGCTGTGTGTAACAGTAGTTTATATACTCACATTGTTCTTTAGTATCCTATTACATGAATATACCACAATTCATGTATCTGTTCTACTGCTAACGAGCACTTAGGCTGTTTCCATTTTTGGGTTTTATTACAAAGAGTGCTGCTCTAAATATTCTTAGTAAACACATTCCACATTTCTGTTGGGTGATACCCAGGACTGGGACAGCTGGTTCAAGAGGTATGCATAAGTTCAGTTTTAGTAGATATTGTTAGAATTTTCCAGAGTGGTTGTACCACTTTACCTTTCCAACGGCAGTCTATGAGAATTCTAGTTTCTCCATATCTTTGGTTTGTGAGTCTTTTCCATGTATCCATTCCTGTGGTTAAACAGTGGCATCTTGCGTTTTAATTTGCAATTTTCTGAAGAACAATGATACTTCACCACTATTTCATATATTTATAGGCAATTTGTGTATGTTATTTGCAAAATGCCTATTCAAGTCTCTTACCTATTTTTCATCTTTTTTATTGATTTTAAAAAATTCTCTCTATATTTTGTTGAAAACACCTTCTCCCATTATGTGGCCTGCCTTTCTACTTTCTTAATGGTAAGTAGTTCCAGAGCTGGTGAATTCAGTAGCTTACCAATATCAGCTTTTCTGTAGGTCTCTTGACTTTTCTTCCAGGGTTTCAAGACAGCTGCCACAGTGTCACATCCTCTCACAACAATATTTTTGCAAAAGTGAGAAGGAAGGAAGAAGAAGGTCTCTTCTTACATGTCTACTTCTTTTTATCTGGGAAGAAAACCCTTCCCAGAACCTCCTTCGTTCCTTCAACAACAGACTTCTCAGGTTTCATAAGTCAGATCTGGGTCACAAGCCAACCCCTAAACTGACAGAGAGAAATGGGGTTGCTATGACTGGCTTAGAACAATCGTGATTCATCTCCAGAGGAAGGGGTCAATAAACCATCGCTGACAGTTTTCTGAACAAAATTGGTATTCTGTTAGCAAGGAAGAAGAAAGAAGGGAAATTGGCTAAGAAAGAGCCACATCTACCACACTCCCCAAGTGAACTTCAACTGAAATTTGAGGAAAAAGCAAGATAAAAAATAGCCATTTAAAACCGTAAATTAAGTTTAAATTTAATTTTAATTGAAAAACATAATAGGGTGTTCAAGATATTTATTTATAGTTAAATAAGAATAACAAAGGTTTCAGCTAAGAAATAAATCTATATCCCTAGTTATATCTGACATGCAAAGAATGGATTTAAATTACCTTGGAAATGTTCGTATAAACAGGCAAATATAATCACAAGATAGTGGCGGGTCTTGGTATGATTTCATCATAGTAATGGAAATAACTACCCAATCAATTGTAAATTATTAGATTATAAATTACTTGGGAATAACAATTGTGTCTGTATTAACAACAACACTATACAATTATGGACAATTTGACATTAAATAGGTCAGATTATATTGTCTCATTTGAACCTCTTAACAACTCCATCATGTAAACAAAGCAAATGCTATTATCTCCATATTTATAGATGGTAAAGTTAAGAAAGAGGTATTAGTAAGGAGAAATTAAGAAATTAATTAAAATTAATTAACAAATTAAGAGAATGTGTCCACTAAGAGCACAGAGCTGATTCACACAGCTGACTAGAACTCAGGGCTCTTGCTTCCCAGACCATTTTTCTCTCTACTATATCCCTCCATTTATCAATTCATCTACTGACATGTAATAACTAAATCTCATTTATGATGAGCAAACTAATGACATGTACTTATGTTAATATTTCTAAGCTAAAGATTTTCATATTTAACTGATGGCTACTTTCTCTGCGGTAGGAAAGAGAGCATTTTTACCTATTCATTTACTTTATTGTTTACTTGATCTAACATCCTAGAAAAGACATCATGAAGGTTAGTCCTCCAGTATAATCTGGCCCCAAGTGTGCCATGTAATTACCAGGACAAAGTAATAAACTTTTCTTTTTCAAAGTTCCCTGATGGTTATTGCTAAGGGCATCTTTCAATCATAGTAAGAACCACAAGGACTGGTCCAGCCACAACATTGGTTATCAATGGGCTGAAACCAGCACCCAACAAATGGGTTTGCCCATGTTTATAGACTGAAGAAAAAAAAGGCAAAGGGAATAAGAAATTGAAAATCAAGGAAGAAGGGATGTGAGGAAATGAAGTCAAGTATCCAGGTGGTAAATAGCACCTTGTTAGGAGGAAGTATACCTCATCCTAGGACTGAATGACTAATGCAAGGATGGGCTGGAGAAAATAAAATTCATATATGGGCAAGAGACTGGGAAGATAGTACAGTATATGCCAATGATTTTTGGAGTGCATAATAACAATATGATAATAAAAGTGATGAAAGTGTTTGGTGTGCAAGACATTTTGCTAAGCATTTTACCTGAATTATCTCATTTGATCCCTTTAGTAACCCTGTGAAGTAGATGCTATTATTATTATGTCTATCTTGCAGATGAGGAAACCGGGGTTGGGGCAAGATTAGCTTGCCCAAGATCACATGGCTAGTGCAGAGCTAGTAGCCTAACAATCAGCACACCCTGAAACTCTATGGCCATGAGAACCCTACTTTCACTGGTTCCATCTCTTAGTGTCAAAGAGAATGTGATTACCAGGGCTTGGAGACCCTCCTTATAGTATTGGGCAGAGATGTAAATCCTTACTTGGGCAAGGGATGCTAAACAACAGATAACTTAAGTATTTTCTTAATATATTCCACTTGCTAACAAGCACAGCATGAGATTTTCTTGGTTTACATAAGCCTTAAGTGGTACGTGATCTTAGTGTTCTATTGTCTAAGCTGATTATTCTTAAAATATTGTTATAGTTGAATTGGTATTTAAAAGAGTCGATTTTTACAATCTCTTTTGAAAATTAAAGTAGTTGTCTCACTGCCTCTTCAATAAGTGGTGCTGGGAAAACTGGACAGCTACATGTAAAAGAATGAAATTAGAACACTTCCTAACACCATACACAAAAATAAACTCAAAATGGATTAAAGACCTAAATGGAAGGCCAGACACTATAAAAAGCTCTTAGAGGAAAACACAGGCAGAACACTCTCTGACATAAATCACAGCAAGATCCTTTTTGACCCACCTCCTAGAGTAATGGAAATAAAAACAAAAATAAACAAATGAGACCTAATGAAACTTAAAAGCTTTTGCACAGCAAAGGAAACCATAAACAAGACAAAAAGACAACTCTCAGAATGGGAGAAAATATTTGCAAACAAAGCAAGTGACAGAGGATTAATCTCCAAAATATACAAGCAGCTCATGTAGCTCAATATCAAAAGAACAAACAATCCAATCCAAAAATGGGCAGAAGACCTAAATAGACATTTCTCCAAAGAAGACATACAGACTGCCAACAAACACATGAAAGAATGCTCAACATCATTAGTCATTAGAGAAATGCAAATCAAAACTACAATGAGATATCATCTCACACCGGTCAGAATGGCCATTATCAAAAAATCTAGAAACAAATGCTGGAGAGGGTCTGGAGAAAAGGGAACCCTCCTGCACTATTGGTGGGAATGTAAACTGATACAGCCACTATGGAAAACAGTATGGAGGTTCCTTCAAAAACTAAAAACAGAACTACCATATGACCCAGCAATCCTACTACTGGGCATATACCCTGAGAAAACCATAATTCAAAAAGAGTCATTTACCACAATGTTCATTGCAGCTCTATTTACAATAGCCAGGACATGGAAGCAACCTAAGTGTCCACCAACAGATGAATGGATAAAGAAGATGTGGCACATATAAAGAATGGAATATTACTCAGTCATAAAAAGGAACGAAATTGAGTTATTTGTAGTGAGGTGGACGGACCTAGAGTCTGTCATACAGAGTAAAGTATTTCGGAAAGAGAAAAACAAATACTGGATGCTAACGCATATATATGGAATCTAAAAATACGCTACTGATGAACCTAGTGGCAGGGCAGGAATAAAGACGCAGATGTAGAGAACGGACTTGAGGACACAGAGAGGGGGAAGGGAAAGTTGGGATGAAGTGAGAGAGTGGCATGGACATATATACACTACCAAATGTAAAATAGATAGCTAGTGGAAGCAGCCGCATAGCACAGGGAGATCAGCTTGTTGCTCCGTGACAACCTAGAGGGATGGGATAGGGAGGGTGGGAGGGAGATGCAAGAGGGAGGGGATTGGGGATATGTGTATACATAAAGCTGATTCACTTTGTTGTACAGCAGAAAGTAACACAACATTGTAAAGCAATTATACTCCAATAAACATGTTAAAAAAATAAAATAAAATAAAGTAGCTGTCTCAGCAACAAATCAGGAGACTCAGCATTTCAGCTGAAATGTCCAATATCTTCCCATTAATTATCTCTTCTTGAATAAGGAGCACAAATCAAATGAGTCTACTTTACCCAAACCTGATAAGGTCTTGATTATTCTAAAGCAGCCTATGTTGAAGACACAGATGATACTCCTGGACCACCACTGTTGGGGAACAAGCTCTTATTTGTAGTCCAAAAGAATGAATATGTTACAATCTTCTGCAGTCTTCTGTCCATAGGTTCAAGTGACCTGGAGAATCGGATGAGGAAGTTAAGGAGGTAGAAATACCTTACCTGGTTAGGGTTGCATGAGATCACCAGGAAGAGTATGTTAGTTTTTTGTGGGTGAGGGGTTTGGCTGTCTCCAGCTGCCTATTAAAACGCTAACCCCTCCATGCCTTGTACAAGGTGGATGCTCAAAAACTGGGTCCACAGAGGAATGGAAGAGGGCAAATGTGAATACTAGGAGGACCTAACCTCCCTGCCAATACATACAGAAGTAAGCTACTGAATCACTGCTTTTTATCTTTCAATTTTAAAAAATTATCACACCATTTTTTTATATCATAGTCATCATTACCTGCCAGACTCCTCCAAAATCCTGGAAGATTTTGCAACCATTGTAGCCCCCAGAACCTTGTATAAATCTGCTTTATAGTAGATACTCAAAAAGCAAATAGAATTAAATTGAAAATATCAGTTGTAGAGACTAAGATGAAAAATATTTAGGGTGTGGTGAGTAACATTATCAGTATCCTTATATCTGAATTATTTCTTACTAAATTTATATATATATATTCAACTAGTAAATATACATATATATAGTATATACATATAAATATATATACTAGTTTAGTACACAGATATTTTGGTTCAAACATAAGAATTTCTTATTTTCTCATTATTAGTAAAGATGCTACAAATCCAGAAGTTTTCATCTTTTTTTGTGCCACTCATCCCTTTGACAGTCTAATGAAATCTATATTCATAATTAAAGTAAAAGCTCAGTTTCAGGTAGAGAGTAGAAAAATCAGAAAGGTAATTTTTCCCTTTCATGTCTGCAGGCTCCCTGAATGCTGTGGCACGTGGACACCAGGTAAAAGAGTCCTGATGAAATCAATTTGAAATATGTGTTATTTCCACAGTGTAGGTAATACTCTCTCTTTATTCTGGCTCCATTTTTTAAAACAATCTGCCAGATTTATTGTATATATTCTATATTTTATATAATCCTCCTACTGTTCCAAACATTTTGAAAATAAATGTCCTCTCTAAACAACTAATTTTAAATGGTCTTTTCCCTAAACTGATATCATTACCTAGAATACCCCTGTGCAAGTGAGATGGAAGCAAAGCTAGTGACCTCTGAACTTCCCTGTCTTTCTCTTCATTGTCTCGTAATCAGACACGCTTTTTTAAAAACTTTATTTTATTGAAGTATAGTTGATTTACAATGTTGTGTTAATTTCTGCTGTACAGCATAGTGATTCAGTTATACGTATATATACATTCTTTTTCATATTCTTTTCCATTATGGTTTATCACAGGATATTGAATGTAGTTCCCTGTGCTATACAGTAGGACCCTGTTGTTTATCCATTCGATATATAATCATTCGCATCTGCTAATCCCAAACTCTCAGTCCATCCCTCCTCCCCTCCCGCTTGGCAACCACAAGTCTGTTCTCTACATCTGTGAGTCTGTTTCGTAGATAAGTTCATTTGTGTCATATTTTAGATTCCACATATAAGTGATATCATATGGTGTTTGTCTTTCTCTTTCTGACTTACTTCACTTAAGATGATCATCTCTAGGTCCATCTATGTTGCTGCAAGTGGCCTTATTTCATTCTTTTTTATCTGCCACACTTTTTGACTTGGAGTGGAGAGTGATGAACCAGTGTTACTCTGTGTTTATAGTAACTGCCTGGCCTTTCCCTCCTTAACACAGATGCTTAAGCCACACACCTGAAATATGAACCTGAATCCCAAGCATAGTGTTTTAATCATGTACATATCCGTGCCTCAGTCTTCCTCTTCTCCCTCTTTAGCATATGCAGGTTTCTTTAGGGAACATTCTTTTCATCACAGAGTGAGAATTCACCAGAAGATCTGAGAACAATTTGGAAATTTTTGACTTTGTTTGCCATGAACTCCTAAATTAGTAATTTCTCTTTGGTAAATGGGAAGGAAGTGCTGAAAGATCATTGAAGATTATTTACATTGTCCGTTAAAAAACAAAACAAAAAAACCCTCTCAAATTCTTCTTCCTCCAACTATTTTAATAAGCAAATAATTTGAATAAAGAAATCAATTCTTTACTGGCTTCTTTATGGCAAAGGATACAAGCCTCACTGTTCTATAACTTAAGTAGTTGGAGGTGGGTAAACACTAAGCCATTTCCTTAGATTGTATTCTTGTATTCGTTTTTTCAGAAATACAAGAGCTGAAGCAAGACAAAAAATGAACTGTGCCTTTTTATCACTTTTTTCCCGTTTAAACTAAATCTTCTTCCAGTGATCCGTGTCTGTATCCTCCAAAAGTACAGCTTCAATTTTCACTTTGAAAAATGGGCTCAGGCCACATTCTTCTCTGCTGGACACTTAATTTGTTCTGGTCTTTCTGGAAAGCATCATCATCCTTGGGATCTGCCAGCAGCCTGCATGGAGTAATGCCCCTGTAGCATGCCACCAGGTTTGCCAAGAGGAGCAGGAGGCATTGTGGGAAACAGAGAGAATCCTTGGCTTTCAGAAGCTGAGCACACCTGTCTGGAGTTTTCCACCTCGTGCCTCTCTCCAGATCCTAGTCAACACTGAGATACTCATTTCTTCATTAAGCAGGGAACAGCTGTTGGGAAAGAAAGGCTGGCCAGAAACATAACCAAAAGCCTATCTGGCAATGAGTTTTTTTAAACTACTTGAAACCAACACAGTGGATCTGAGACAACATCATGTGAGCATCTGCATTATAATCACAGTGGCTTCTGCAGGAAGATCCAGTGTTCTGTTCTCTTCTCTATTCAGAAGCTATTGTTGAATGGTTTACAAACCAGACCTTGAGAGCACATTATTTTCTTTACCAGATTTTATCGTATTTTGATTCATCCACTGATTTCCCTTCCCATTCTCACTAATGTTCCAATTATTATCCGAGAGGAGCCATGGCCAGGCTACAGCAGCTCCTAGCTGGACCCCAGCACAGGTGGAGCATGAGTTCTATGCACAGAAGGACTTAGCAAGTGTCTGTTGCCACAGGATTAATTTATTTTGAGAAGCTGCTTTAAATCATTATCTCCCATTGGCCTAAAACTCAATAAAATCTCCAGCAAACTTGAAGACCCCACTGCAGAGCAAAATGGAATCAAACATAAAGTTTTTATTTAGATTAGGGATTTTTAAACATTTTTGCCCTTTGGCATTTTCATGAAATCTATACACTCAGAGTAAGTTATTTTCTTAATCATAAAATAAATAAAATTATAGAGGAAACCAGTAATATCGAAATATCATTATCAAATTTTCTAAATATAAATTTGGAGGACTTTGGGTTTCTGGTACAGCATGTAAGGAGCTTAGAAGTTGCCACTGTCTGTACTTTTAACAAGTAAAAAGTTGAACAACTGAAAAATCAACAACTCTTCTTAGATCTGCCAGAGAAGTGAGGTCACAGGGCAAACTACAGCCCCCCAAGTTGGAGAGACAGACAGGCAGAAAAAGAGAATGGCAACTTACTGGAACAGAAACCCATGAGCAGAAACCACTTCTGGGACCTGTGCTGGGGTAGGAAAACCTGAACTGTAATTGATGAATTGCTGGAGGCTCAGTTTAGACAAGCCTCAGAGTTAAAAACTCCAGGCGGATACAGTCTGGCTGGCACACTTTTGTGAGTTTTACCTCCAGGAGATCTACCAGGTTCTCACCATGAATAGTGGAGAAAAATCCCCTTGTGCTTCTGGCAGGGGGAGGGGGAAAGTAACCAGTTTTAATTACTCCAGAGCATTCTGTTCTTCTTAACAAGACCTTCCCTCAGGAGAAACTAGTTAACCAGAACTGCCTGAGGGGGCGGAAATTCCCAACTAGAACAGTTCTAGACTTCCACATTGAGAAAGGGAAGTACGCAACTCCAGCTACCTTTAGCCATCCTTTCCCACCTAATGGGGAGAAAAAACTAGAAGAACTTGTGAAATTCACAGTCCAGGGACACAGGCTCGCTAAAAGACTCAGACCTAATCATAGGACTACAGAACCACCTTACACCATGCAACTAAAGCATATTGACAAAACCCAATACCCATTCATGATAAAAAAAAAAAACACTCAGCAAACCAGGAATAGAAAGTAACTTCCTCAATTTGGTAAAGAGCATCTATAAAAACCTACAGTTAACCTCATTCTTAATGGTGAGAATGCGAAGCTTTCCTGCTAAGATTAGGAGTAAGACAAGGATGTCCTCTCTTACCATTGCTTTTCAACATCATACTGGAAGTACTAGCTATGCAATAAGAAAAGAAAAGGAAATAAAATGTATACAGAAGACTGGGAAGGAAGGAACAAAACTGTCTTTGCTTGCAAATGACATGATCATCTATGTAGAAAATCTGAAAGAATCGACTCAAAAAAGTGTCCTGGTACTAATAGGCAATTATAGCAAAGTTGCAAGATATACAAAAGTCAACTGCTTTCATATTTATCAGAAATGAACAAGTATTTGTTATAAAGCTGAAACTAACACACCATTGTAAAGCAATTATACTCCAATAAAGGCATTTAAAAAAAATGAACAAGTAGAGTTTGAAATTTTAAATTCCCATTTACATTAGCACTCCCCAACATGAAACACTTAGCTATAAATCTAACAAATATGTACAAGATCTATATGAGGAGAACTACAAATCTCTGATGAAAGATTTAAAAAAGCACTAAATAAATGGAGAAATATTCCATGTTCATGAATCAGAAGCCTCAATATTTTCAAGATACCAGTTCTTTCTAACTTGATCTATAGATTCATTGCAATTCCAGTCAAAATCCTAGCAAGTTATTATGTAGATATTGAAAACTCAATTCTAAAATGTATATGAAGAGGGAAAAGACCCAGAATAGCCAGCTTAATATTGAAGAAGGAAGGTGGAAGACTGACACTACCTGACTTCAAGACATATTTATAAAGCTACAGTAGTCAAGAGAGTGTCTTATTTGTTAAAGAATAGACAAATAGATCAATGAAACAAAATAGAGTCCAGAAAATGGCTCACATAAATATACTCACACAAATAAACCCAACAGATCTTAGAAAGGAGCAAAGGCAGTACAGTGGAGCAAAGAAAATCTTTTCAACAAGTGGTGCTGGAACAACTAGACATTCACATGCAAAAAATGAATCTAGACACAGACCTTACGCTGTACTTCTTGGCTGGACAACAGGGCCTGGCGGATTTGACTGTTTGCAGCAGAGATAACAGCAGTACTCAAGTACCAGCCCTAACCAGGAGGAGCCCAGGTACCAGCAGAAGCAGCACTACATCCCACTGACATCGGGGTATGCTATGGACTGAATTATGTCTTCCTTGAAATGTATATGTTGACGTCTTACCCCCCAATGTGAATATACCTGGAGATCCGGCCTTTGGAAGTTAATGGTTTAAGTGAGGTCATGAGGGTGGGGCTCTAACAATGACATTAGTGACATTTTAAGAAGAGGAGGAGAGAAATCATGCTCTCTTTCTGCCATGTGAGGCACAGTGAGAAGACAAATGTCTGCAAGTCAGAAAGAAGATCCTCACCAGGAACCAAATCAACTGGCACCTTGATCTTGGACTTCACAGCCTACAAAACTGTGAGAAATAAATGTCTATTGTTTAAGCCACCTAGTCTGTGATATTTTATTATAGTTGCCTGAGCTAAGATAAGGTACCTGTGTAGCAGAGAGAGGATCAGAGCAAATGAAGAAGTACACCATAGATGATCAGATATTGACAAGTCTTGCTTCTAGGTAACCTTAAGTATTTCTCAGAACACTAAGAAATACTTTGGGTCAGTTCTACAGGGAACTTGGGTACTCCATCATAACAAGAGGGTCAAGAGTCAGTCTAACGGAAGTTAATAACATCAAAAATAGGTAACACATATTTCTTGCTCCATGCCAGGCACTTGTCTCACAACTTTACATGTGCCAACATATTTAATCTTCTCAACGGCCCTTTGTGGAAGATATTATCATCATCCCCTTTTGATAGATGAAGAATTCAAGGCACAAAAATGTTATGAAATTTCCCTGAGTGTATACCTCTCTAGGAAGCGGTACTGGGATTTGAATCTAGACTGATTCCAGAGTCCTCTTAATCTTGATGCTGAACTGTGTCTTTGGACCACTAAAAATGGCACAGGTAATGAGTCTTGGTATGTGAGTGACACACACCTTTGTCTGCACCACAGGTTAACTCAAGTCACAATTCCCTGAAAACCCATCTGCCTCTTTCCCTGAAGTATTCCAAAGAGGCGATTCTTATTTTTGTCACCAAGCGTCAAACTTTGACATTTAAATCATCTGAAACATCTCACTTTTCCTTACAATAGCTTCTAATATAATGAAGGTAAATAGCTCCATATGCTTGAACTATATCTAGGAAAATTGATATCCCACCTAATTTTCATGTGTTTATTCATTCATCCAACAAATATTATTGGGCACCTACTATATGTCAGGAACTGTTCAGGCACATGCATTATAAAAGCAATAACACAGAGGAGCAATAACATAGTGCCCTCATGGACTCACATTCTAGTTGAAGGGCATGAGAAAGATATACAGTAAAGAAATAAATATATAATATGTCAGGAGAAGATACGAAAAAATAAAGAAAAGAGTATTTATTATTAAGAGATAAAGGCAGGTGCAAGACAAGCTTGCATTGCTTGACATTTTCCAAAGTTACCTTAGAAAAGGTAAATAATAAAATCCCATAGTTATATAAGTAGCCTTAGCCATAACATTACATGGATTCAGATATTCCTCAGATCAAATTATGACCTCTACAAAAGCCTACATAGAAGAAAATTCTAGTAGACCATGCTACCTCATAAGGAGATGTTATCCCCAAACAAAAGCAGTAAAAACATAGCATAAGCATAAGCATAGATTATTAAAATAATTACTGCATATATGCAAATTATTTCCAAGTTTTCATTACATACAAAATTTGTATTCATTAAAAGCCTAGCCATTTTCCTGAGTTATGGTCATCTTCATATAAAAAAATATATTGTTGGGCTTCCCTGGTGGCGCAGTGGTTGAGAGTCAGCCTGCCGATGCAGGGGACGCGGGTTCGTGCACCGGTCCGGGAAGATCCCACATGCCGCAGAGCGGCTGGGCCCGTGAGCCGTGGTCGCTGAGCCTGCGCATCCGGAGCCTGTGCTCTGCAACGGGAGAGGCCACAACAGTGAGAGGCCCGCATACCGCAAAAAAAAAAAAAAAAATATATATATATATATATATATATATATATATATATATATATATATAGTTTTAAAAGTCCAGTGACTAATTACTCAGGGAGGGAAAATAAAACCTTAAAAATGCTAAAATAATGTAGAAGTTTGAACTGAAGCTATTTTATAATCAGAATGACCCTTCAAAATATCTCAACAACACATCTCCACAACTGTGTTTTTATAGTATTTTCTAATTTCTGTGTCCATAATGCTGGAGATATCTGTGTGCTTTCAGCACCCCACTATAGTAGGCAGAGTTTCTGGGAAGGGACCCCAAGATTCCATACCCTAATTCCCAGAACCAATGAATGTGATGAGGTACAACTACAGTGGTTGTGTGATGTTGTAAGGCACAATTAACCTTAAATAGGTAGATTATCTGGATTGTCCTAATCTAGTCACATTAGCCCTTAGAAGCAGAGAACTTTCTCCTGCTGCTGGCATTAAAGGGGGGCAGGAGAAGAAGATAGAAGGAGAAGTCAGGGAGATTTGAAGCATAAGGACTCTACATGCCATTGCTGGCTGAAGATGGAGGAGGCCACATAAACAGGTTGGAAAGTCAGCAAGGAAGTGGGGACCTCAGTCCTACACCTGTAAGGAACTTGATTCTGCCAACACCTGAATGAGCTTGGAAGTAGATTCTTCCCCCAGAGCCTACAGAGCCCCCGGAGTTCTCTGAATTAACAAACTGTGAATTAACAAATGGGTGTTGTTTTAAAACACTAAGTTTTCAGTAATTTGTTATGCCAACATAAAAAAACGAATACACCCACTTACCCTATGTCACGGCAAATGTGTCTAAGCAATGTTTTAAGTTTCTGTTGTTAGGACTGTTTCAACTGGCTTCACCCAACTGAACTGCCTGTCACAGTATTTAAAACACAGTGTTGTCTCTTCTTATTCCATTGAATAAGAAGAGACAGCAGTACTGTTTTGCTGTTGTTTGTCTCTCCTGCAGCAGTACTGTTTGTTTCCTTGTACTGTTACAGCATCCATTCATTAACAACAGACATCTACTCGGAGTTACTTTATGCTCTGTAGCATTTGCTGCATTGTTCCTTGCATTAGCTTGGGATGCTTGAAATTTTGTTAGCTTGGTTCCACCATTCTTTTGGCAGTCGTTGCCTATATTTAGAGTTCTGCCATTTCAACAAAACTGTGATATATTGAATGAGATTGCCAGTGGAATTAGTTTTATTCTCCACATAACTTATTATTTTAATTGTAAAATTAGCTTTTGTTTCCACATTTGGCAGCTTCAGCAAGTTGAAGGAAAATGGTGGCCTCACACATCATAATTGGATCCTGTAGTTGTTGCTACAACATAGCTTGCTTCTCGGTTATGGTAAAATAAGAACGTCAGGGTATCTTACAAAACTTCACTCATGATTCATGACCTGGACTCAGTAAAAACTGACTCTCCAAACAACCTCTGAAGTTTACATAGCTCCATTATGATTATTTTATTAAAGGATCTCCAGCTGCAACGAAGAAGGTCACTGGGTGGGACCAGAATCAATTTTCTATCTAGCAGAGAAGGATGCCAGCAACTAGCAAATTAAAACCAGGAGGGATAAAAACAAAGATTTGCAAATGAAAGGAAGCATTGAACACAGAGTCCCACCTGCCCTAACAGTTTGGAGATAGTGAACGTAGCCTACAAGAAGCTGGAGAGAAAGTCTGTAAGAAGTCAAATAAAGCACCAAACTGAGGAGTCTATGGTCATATCAGAAGGAAGTAAGAAGTAGCTTTAAAAGCAGAGCAGGCAAATATCTGCCTTCCAAGATGATTTTAAATAGCGCTTTCCAAAAGTGAGCAGTTAAAACGATGAGACACCACTACACACCTCTTGGAATGGCCCAAATCCAAAACACTAACAATACGAAATGTTGATGAGAATGTGGAGAAACAGAACTCTCATGCATTGCTGGTAAGAATACAAAATGGTACGGCCACTTTGGAAGACAGTTTGGAGATTTCTTGCAAAACTACACATACCCTTACCACACGATCTAGCAATCATGCTCCTTGGTATTTCCCCAAAGGAGTTGGAAGCTTTTGTCCACACAAAGACAGATGTTTATAGCACTTCATTCATAATTGTCTAAACTTGGAGGCAACCAAAATGTCCTTCAGTAGGTGAATGGACAATTAAACCGCGGTACATCCAGACAACGGAATATTATTCATTGCTAAAAATAAATGAGCTATCGAGCCATGAAAACACATGGAAGAAACTTAAATGCATGTTACTAAGTGAAGAAGCCAGTCTGAAAAGGGAGGGAGGGAAGAATAGGTGGAGCACGGAGGAATTTTAGGGCAGTGAAACTACTCTGTATGATATTATAATGCACCATAATTATACAATAATAATATATGTGTAACACCATAATACTATAACATATTATAATGTATAATACATGTCATTATGTCTTTGTCCAAAGCCATAGAATGTACAACACCAAGAGTGAACCTTAACGTAAACTATGGATTCTAGGCGATTAGACGTGTCACTGTAGGCTCATCAGTTGTAACAAGTGCACCAC
Organism: Grampus griseus; assembly: GCF_964374135.1. Lineage (NCBI taxonomy): Eukaryota > Metazoa > Chordata > Mammalia > Artiodactyla > Delphinidae > Grampus > Grampus griseus. The sequence goes on from NC_139019.1 coordinate 13,825,123, forward strand.
TCCGGTAAAGGATTGATAATGGGGGAGGCTCTGTGTGTTGGGGAGAGGCAGGAGAGGTATGGGAAATCTCTGTACCTTTCTCTCAGTTTTGCTGTGAACCTAAAACTGCTCTAAAGAAATGAAGTGTGTGTGTTTTTTTAAGTGAGTAGCATTCTTCTAGAAATTTTTCCTAAGTAACAATATGGCAAACTAAGTGTATAAGGATTTCTGTTCTGGCTTTGATTATACATAGAAAATTGGAAACCATCTAATGTTGAACAAGAAGAACATCCTATCATCCTTCTCCGCTTATTAGGCAGTTCTCAAATATGAAACTGTATTTCTGTATGTACGGTGTGGAAAGATGCTTGGGACCCATTACCCAGTGAGAAATCAGAATAATGATGGTTTTCTTAAATGTCATGAGTATCTACCATGCACTAGTTGATATGCTTATCTCATTTTAACCCCTCTAACCAGCTTCTGGGGTATACATGTTATTGTGATCTAGTTTCACATAAGGAAACTGAACCTAGAGTTGGGTGAGTACTCTGTGTGAGTACTTTATTACTTAGGTTTAGTTACTTGCTTAAGTTTAGTACTTAGGTCAAGTACTTACAGAGCCAGTAACTAGAAAGGCTATGGTTTGAACACAGGTTTGCCTGGCTCTAAAATTCATGCCCTAAACTACTGTATAGAAAAGCATGCAGAATATAATCTTATTTTTTAAGAAAAAAATTCATAAATATATAGTCAAAGTAAACTATTTCATCATGCATTCCATTATGCATTCTTTTTTTCACAAACTGGTTGCATCTTAAAATTGATTGTGCCTTACAGCTGCTGCCAGTTTGGAGTAAAGAGGCTGATTTCTTTCAGAGAGTATTTGGAATTGCTTCTGCCAGTTTTTAAATTAAATTAAATTAAATTATTTAGGAGTTTTGGACCACACAGGAGCTGTGAATTCAGACCACAAACCTGTATAGAGGTAACAACTTGTGTTTCAAATTCTCAAGGGAGAATTTTTTTTCCTTCCTCCAGCACTAAGTTAAGAATAGAAGTTCCTTTCTGTATAGTGTATGTGTACATTTTGGGTCCCAGGTTTATTCAGGGGGTATCTATTATCTTATTAAATTCCCCATCTTGGGTTTTTATCTTTCTTAGTGGTATATCTCATAATCAATGACTTTATCGTTATATAAAATATGGTACTCTCATCAAAATGTCCACGGTGATTATCTATTATGAGTAGTTTTGTTCTTTTAGCTTACTTTGCTTACAAAGTACTCTACAAAAAACATGAATTGGTATTTTTTAAAAGTAATATGAAAAAATTGAATCAGCCAGTGTCTTGTAATTCTGAAACAACCAACTGATGTAGCTGGATCATAGACATACCAATACCTAGTCTGTCTGTCATATATGTGTATATATATAATGCATATATATATATATACACAAACACACATATACATACATATATATATACTCATATATAAAAAGAAAGTATATATTATGTGCATAAAGTATTATACATCATGTAAATATGTTATATATTATAAATATATATTGTATATAATTATAATACAATAAATTATAAATCATATAAATATGTATGATAAATTAACTGTATATGTGATACACGGTAGTATGTTTGTGTGTGTATATATGTATATATGTGTATATATATATATATATATATAATATAGACTGGCCTTTTTGCTATTTTGGGGGTGACGTTACATTAGATAAAGCTAGTACGCAGCTGTAAAAGTGAAGAGAAAGCCGCTGACTTGGAAACATGCTGGCATATTTGGGGAAGTAAGCAGAGAGCCCTGTCTGATCTCCTCAGTCTGCACGAACTCTTAAACAGGGCTGACTGACTGGAGACTCTCAACAACATTCCAAAATGGCAGAGCTGCCTCAGTTCCAGAACCCTACCCAAACCCCAACCCCTTATCCATTAAAAACAAAACAACAGGTTTTTACTCAAGCATTATTACTGTGAGGAATTCCTGATGTTCGGTGGAGGGTGAGCAGATGAACACCATCAATGACAAGGAGGTCGTCATCACAGCAGTTCTCGAGATGCATCTGTACGGAAAACAGGAAGGCACAGATGACAGAGAAGGGTCACAAACTCACGTCTATGGGTTCAGATATGTAACATAACATCTAGATGGGGAAGCTGCCATACTCTCCTAGTCTTCCAGAGAATTTTTATGTGAAATTTCCTGGCTCTAAGATATTACCTCAATTTGTAAGAGGACAATGCCAGGGAGGGTGTGCTAAACACACCTGCCACCTAAATATAGCACACCATGGCCTCTGGATTAGCACGTTTGAAAGAAGAGAAGACGCTGCCTTCAAGAAGCTGGGCTCTGAAGATGGTGACAACATAAATTTCGGAGTAGATGCAGTGGCAAAGTTCTGTGGGAGCAAGCAGATGGATCATTTATTCCTGAGGGAATCAGGAAAATAATCATTGAGGTACCATTTGAACTGGGTCTTGGAAAATAAATAGGACTTTCTCATGTAGAGGGATGAGGAAAGGATACTACAGGTAAGCTAAGGTAAAAGATATCTCAGGTAAAAAGACCATATTCGTTTGCTAGGGCTGCTGTAACAAAAGACCACAGACTTGGGCTTCCCTGGTGGCGCAGTGGTTGAGAGTCCCCCTGCCGATGCAGGGGACACGGGTTCATGCCCCAGTCCGGGAAGATCTCATATGCCGCGGAGCGGCTGGTCCCATGAGCCATGGCCGCTGAGCCTGCGCGTCCGGAGCCTGTGCTCTGCAACGGGAGAGGCCACAACAGTGAGAGGCCCGCATACCGCAAAAAAAAAAAAAAAAAAAAAAAAAAAAAAAGACCACAAACTCAGTGGCTTAAACAACAGAAATGTATTGACTCATAGTTCTGGAGATTAGAAGCCCAAGGTCAAGGTGTCCACAGTGTTGGTTTCTCCTGAGGCCTCTCTCCTTGGCTTGTAGATGGCCGTCTTCTTCTGTGTCCTCACATGGGCCTTCCTCAGTGTGTGCATCCCTGGTGTCTCTTCCTCTTTTTATAAGGACATCAGTCCTACTGGATTAGAGCCAAACCCTAACCCGTCATGTTAACTTCATTGCCTCTTTAAAGATTCTATCTACAAATACAAAGCTACTGAGGGTTAGGGATTCAACATATGACTTTTGAGGAGACACACTCAGTCCATAACAAAGGGCGTGAAGAAATAGAAGTCTATGTTCTAAGGAGTTACTAGATTCAGCATGCCTGGAATCTATATACAAAAGGAAGAGGGTGCTGGGAGAAAGACTGAATATGAAGTTCTGAGACCTGAGTATGAAGACAGCCGTGTCCTGCTGAGACTTTAGGGCTTGTCCTGTAAACAAGAATGTAATGTGATGTGACTTGAGTTCTAGGAAGGCATCACAGGACATATAAGCAATGGACCAGAATAGGGAGGCTGGGCCAAGCTGGAAGGCCCGTCCAATGAGGCTGCTAAGAGATGAACCAAGGCAGCATGTGTATGCACAAGAGGGCAGAGGCAGAGACACATCTGAGGCCAAATAGTCAGGCTTTGCTGAGTGGTTGGTGGTTGTCTTTGGAAGATGGGAAGAGATAGAAGCCAAAGATGTCTCATAAATTCCTAGCCTGGGCTATACTATGTCCTGAAGAGATACACCAAGAGGAAAACGTCAGGAGGGAGATCTAGTGGTGTGTCTTTATTTTGTTCCGTTTATTTAATTCATTCTTTTGGTGGATTCGGGGCATAAGTTCGATTCTTATTGGTAGATATAAGATGCTTGAAGGGTATCCAGGGAGAAATGACAAATATCTCCAGTTGGAAATATAAGTGTAATGTAGGAGATAGGGTGGTAAATATAGATCTGGAATCAGGAACATATGGGTAACAGCTGAAATGATGACAGAAAATAATATCACCTCATTGGCAGAACAGAACAAGAAAAGGAGTAGATGATGGTGGAACCCATCATCAGTTTAAGGAGCAGGAAAAGGAAAAGGAGTTGCTGAGAGGCTAAGAAGGATGATCAGAGAGTGATGTAAGACCTGGAGGGGAGTGTCCTGGATGATACGTAGGGGAGAGTTTTAGGGGTTGATCAGTAGGGTCTAATGACGTGTATCGGTAGAATGAAGCCCCAAACAGACTATCGACTTGAAAAATGAGGTCAACTGCACCTGACACAGTCCATCCAGATTGCTATGACAAAATTACCATAGACTGGATGGCTTAAACAACAAATATTTATTTCTCTTAGTTCTGGACTGAAAGCTGGAAGTTCAGGAGCAGGATTCATTCCAGTGCAGTCAGGTTCTTGGTGAACACCTTCTTCCTGGTTAACAGATGCTGTATCCTTATATGGTGGGCAGAGAGGGAGAAGGAGAGAGAGAATGAGAGACAGAGAGAAAGAGCTAGCTCTCTGGTCTCTTCTTGTAAGGGCACTAATCCCATTAGAGGGGCTCTATCCTTGTTACCTCACCTACTTACCTCCCAAAGATCCCACTTCCTAATATCATCCAGTTGGCGGTTGGGACTTCAATATGTGAATTTGGGGATATGCAAATATTTAGTTTGTAGCAATAACCTTGGCAAAAACGGTTTTGGGAGGATGAGGTTAGCAGAGGCACTACAACAAGCTGAGGAACTAATGGGGGTATAGAGAGTGTACTGGGAAGAGTACTCTCGAGGCTGATTTCAAAAGAAAGGAAAGAAGCAGTGTCTGGTGAGACTGTTTTTCAAGTAGCCATGCAGCCCCAGCGAGATAGGAAAGATGCAGCAATTCTTAACACGTGCAGTCCTTACAAGATGCCCTTCAAACAGACGTTACTACCTACACTTTACAGATGAGGAAGCTGAGACTCAGAAAGGTTAAGTCAATTTCTCCAGGCCACCCAGCTGGGTAAGTGAATGAAGCCGGGATTTTAACCCAAGTCTTTCTGCATCTGAAGAGTCCCCACATCCCATGTAAGAGGTGCGAAGGTTAAGTAATGAGTTATAAATGTGAGGGCTGCGGGAGACACACAGTTGGGCATAGATTACATCGATTCTGAATGCCACTTTCTGGACAGAGGGGAACGCTCTCCTGGATGGCGCTAAGAAGCATCAGTCACTTTAGCTGAAAGCTCTTAATAAATTCTGTTACTCAGGTGGCACCTGGCATAATGAGATAGTAGTCGGTACCTTAATAAAACTGAGTCTTACGAAAAGAACCATTGCATACCTGTGCAGCAATCCACAACCTAGGAAAAACCAAGCAACTGTTTTTTCTGGAAGATTCCTGCAAACTCCTCCTTGTCTAGCTCTAGTCGCCTGTCACTGTTGGGTTGTATAGAAGCGCCTCAAGGTTTGTCAGAATGTGGTACCATTCTTCAGACTATGGCATTTAACCAAAGGCTGAACTCGGAAAATTCAGTATCCAGTCCTCTACTCAATAAGATGAAGGGTAAATACACGGGCAACTGGCTGAGTATTTAAGTGCTTGGCTTTCGTATTTCTCCTTCATTCTACAGAACATCTTACTCTGCCCCTGCCCTCCATCTGTCTTTGTATTATTCTACACAAGTGAAGCTCTCGAAACGGCTGAAGTGTATTTATGAGGCTCTAAATGGAAGGGTCCCATTTATAACTGGGGCAAAGCTGTGTGTCCTGCATCTAGGCTTAATAGCCAAGTCTCTTTCTCAAAGAAACTATCCAGAAAAACCAATTTTGTTGAAGTTGCTCTGCATTTGCAAGGCTGTTATGTAGACAGTTTACCTCTTGCTCCCAAAAGAGTTAACTATTCTCAGGCCGTTAGGTTGGAAGTGTGAATGGGTATATCATATAAAACACAAGAATGACCCAAAGTTTACAATAAATAAACAGTTTAATGTAGCCGTAACCACACATTTCACACTTGCTTGTCTGAGATTGGTGACAGGAAGAGTGACTACCTTTTCCAACTATGGCAGCAATTAAAGTACTCAATGATATAGGAAAGGTTTCATTTCTGAAATGTACCTGAATCATAGATGTTTATTTAACTACCAAGTTTATCCAAAGAATTAGAAGTGGAAAATGATTTTCAGACATAGACATTCTCCAGCCCCTCTACAAATACTCTGTGTGAGTGTGAACAAGCTCCTTTGTTTCTCTGGTTCAGGGTCCCTCTGTCTGTCTTGATTCTGTGGCCCCCAGTAGGACTCCCCCTCCCCCTCCCCTCCCCCTTCCCTTCCCCTCCCCCTCCCCTTCTTCATCCGAGATCAGACCTGCAGTGCTGGGCTTTCTCACCCATAGAGGTTGATCAAGGAGAAAAATATGACCACAAGGTGGCAGTAGCACCCCTCCCCCTCCCCCTCCCCTTCCCCCCCTCCCCTCTCCCCCTGCCCCTCTTCCCCCTCCCTCTCTTTATCCAAGATCAGACCTGCAGTGCTGGGCTTTCTCACCCATAGAGGTTGATCAAGGAGAAAAATATGACCACAAGGTGGCAGTAGCACACACACGCTTTATTTGGGTTCCCCTTTGACAAGTTTACTCCTGGGGCAGTCCCTCAGAGCATGAAACTATCCAGAGGCTTCAGCAGAGGGACCACCATCCAGAAGAGGAGGGCAAGGGAACTCCCGGGGTCGGGGTGGGGGGAATCAGAGAGGGGCCTTACACATCTAACTGACATCACTCTGCAGCCCAACAGGGGATCTCTGGGTCAGAGAGCCTCCAAGGGCAGCAGCACCGACTTGGGGTCCTTATAGTCTCAGTTCATCTTCCGCGTCTCTAGAAGACGTTGAGGAGTTTCACGGGTTATGCGAACAAGGCAGGCTCTAAAAGGCAAAACAAACAAACAAAAAACAGCTTATTTGGGCTATATTTGAAACAATTGGATGTGTAAAAAACGGAGTTTGGCACAGACCTCTGAGGTGACAGGTTTTCACAGTAGTGAGGAAATGAACCATCTAGGGGTTAATATACAGAGGCCATCTTTGGCTCATTTATAAGGCACCACTTCTTGTTGCACATCCTTTATCTCTGCCTGAAGCTGCTGTTCCTGCTTGGCCACACCTCATCTCAGCCTGCTCCCAGGCTCTAGCCATCTCCACGTGGCAGGCCCAGCATGCCCCACTCTAATCCTATCACTCCGTGGCTCTCCAGGGGCCTCCGCACTGGAGTTGTTATGCTCAGACTTTTTTTTTTTTTTTTTTTTTTTGCGGTACCCGGGCCTCTCACCGCTGCGGCCTCTCCCGTCGTAGAGCGCAGGCTCCGGACCCGTAGGTCCAGCGGCCATGGCTCACGGGCCCAGCCGCTCCGCGGCATGTGGGATCCTCCCGGATCGGGGCACGAACCCGCGTCCCCTGCATCGGCAGGGGGACTCTCAACCACTGCGCCACCAGGGAAGCCCTAGGCTCAGACTTTTACTTCATCTCTGATGGTATGTCCTGCCTGGGCTCTATCCCTGTCCTTGCGTTTTCTCTGGTACCTGGACAGATTCCTGACCCCTGGCTCTCTTCCCCTTCGTTTCTTTGTTGCTGCCTTAACAGCATTTATTTCAGACTGCAGTTAATTCACTTTTACATATTTTTTTATTCATGCTCCCCTTTCCTCCACTAGAGAACGCAGACCTCCCTGGCTTTGTTCACTCCTGGATTACCAATGCCTGGAATAGTGCCTGTTACAGAGCAGGTGCAAACTTGCTGAATGAATGAATGACACGATATGCCTCATGGCCATGTAATCTAAACCTTCTCTGAGGAATGAAGTACACAGTTTTCTCAAAGCCACTTAAAGTGATAGTATTCATGCATAAGTTCCAGGAAGTTTGTTTTAAAACACAAATTGATTATTAAAGTCTCTTCTCCCTGCCTTTAAACATTGTATCTTCCTGCAGTGATTACTTTATAGTGATTAGCTTAGGTTTGGCACCTAAGGAACTGCTCATATCAGTGACTATCCAAGAGCAGTGATCATATCATGAATATTTGTGAATCATCTATTGCTTGCCACATGGCTTCAAAGGCTAGAAAACACTGCTTACGCTTCATTCCTTTAACAAATATTTATTAAACACCTATTATGTGTCATTTATTAGGCTAAGCCCCAAAGATAAAATGGTAAAGCAAAACAGGTGGAATGACAAACATTGGTATTCTCTATGCCAGGATTTTTCCAAAAAGTGTTCTGAGAAGCATAACACAGAGATACTTCTTTTTAAAAAGTTGAAGTCTTCCATAGTCAAATAGGTTTCAGAAGCCCTGTAGACGAGACCTCTTTGTGAAGACTCATTTTCAGGTGAAAGTGGAAGAGGCTTTGAGAAGTTCTGTCATTTAAAAGCAGTTTTGGACTTCCTGGGTGACGCAGTGGTTAAGAATCTGCCTGCCGATGCAGGGGACATGGGCTCGAGCCCTGGTCCGGTAATATCCCACATGCTGCGGAGCAACTAAGCCTGTGAGCCACAACTACTGAGCCCACGTGCCACAACTACCGAAGCCCGCACTCCTAGAGCCTGTGCTCCACAACAAGAGAAGCCACTGCAACAAAGAGTAGCCCCCGCTCGCCGCAACTAGAGAAAGCCCGTGTGCAGTAATAAGACCCAAAACAGCCAAAAAATAAATTAATTAATTAAAAAAATAAAAGCAGTCTTAATCCAGAATTTTCTGTCACTACGGATGTCCTAGTAATATACCTCAGAACTACTATTTGGCAAAATATTCCTTGGAATACGTTCTTCTAGCTAACTCAGTCATAAACAAGTATACACCAGAACCCAGAGGAACTGGTCATGAAAGAAACATTTGTTCCTCCACTTGCAATCCAGGGAACAGTGGTGAGAACTCAGGATTTTTCAGGTCAGTAGAAGAGTTTGTTGTAGCATTCATGTTTATCTACACTTGCACTTGGGCTTTTCCATATAATTGGCAATTCATTTATAATATTTAATCACATCTACGTGCTTCTTACCAAAAACAGCACTCATCATTTTGTTAATTCCAATAAAAGATTTGTGTTGCAATTGTTTTATTATTGTAGCATACGAGTGTAGGCAAAGTATAGGATTTACTAGGTCTTATTGGATGCTCCAGTTTTAAGAGATTGAAAAACCCACCATTTCGGCCATATCCATAATAGCTAATGTCTACTGAGTTTTTTTTATGTGCTAAATTATTTCTTTTAATTTTAAAAACATCCTACGAAGCAGTTCCTCATATTACTTCCAATTGACTTAAACAAACAGCTATTAAGTATGCGTATGTACGTGTGGGTGGATGGAGGTGATCTAAATCCAAATCCAGGCTATCTGAGACAAAGCCTACTTAATCGTGGCACTGATCATATAATGATTCCCTAGGCTTGTTCTGTTCAATACAGTAGCCGCGAAACCCATGTAGCAATGGAACACTTGTACACATTGTGATGTGCCTACAGGAACATCAGTATTTGAAGATGAGAGATGAAGAAAAACCAGAAAAGGAGCCTGAGAAGGAAAAAACCAGGGTGTCCTGGGGTGTCCAGGACTTCAAGTGAAGAAAGTGTTTCACGGGAAGAGAGAAGTCAACTCTGTGAAATGCCGAAGGTCAAGTTAGAAAACTACCGGAAAAGGACCATTGGACTGGGCAATGTTGGTGTCAGTGATGACCTTGGTAGCAATAATTTTGGTGCCTTCAGAGAAATGAAAACATGGATGAAATTCATTCAATTGGAGGGGGAAAGTTGGAGATGGTGAGCATAGACAACACTTTTGAGAAGTCCTGCTGTAAGGAGAGAAATAGGACAATAGCTGGAAGGTGAAGTTGGTTCAAGAGAAGGTTTTTTTTTCCTAGGAAAGGAGAAATAGAAGCATGTCTGTTTGCCGACGGTTATGATCCTGTAGGTTGGGGAAATTTGCTGATATATGAAAGAGGGTTTAAAATTGCTGGAGCAATGTCTTTGAGTAGACATCAGCGGTTGGGATATTCAAAACCAGTTGGTTCATCCACAGTGAGAGAGAGGAGTAAGATTACATGGGCACAGACACAAGTGGATGGGTAGGTGTAAGGGTGGGAGCTTACGGCAGTTCTCTTCTGATTATTTCTGTCTTTTCAGGAAAATAGGAAGAAGGTCATCAGCTGAGATTTAGACGTCTGAGAAGAGGAGAAAGGATGAATTTGTCACCCAGAGAGCAGCTAAGTGGATGACCTGGGGAAACACCATGATTGCCAAGCAGCCTACACCGCCCACTTGATGTTGGTAAGTATGAGTTTAGAGCGACCCTAATCCACATTGCTGTGTGTTTTGCTCCAGCGATGTACAAGGAGACCAAGAAATGCTGCTAATCAAGAGAGGGACACGGGAGTTGAAGAGATAGGCCAAGGAATGATTTTAATGACGGAGGCTGGAAATTAAGGATCAAAGTTAGAACACGAGAGAAGTAAGGGGCAGCGGCAACGTGGTAGGACCCTTGGGAGTAACAGGGCTGCTGGGGAATCAGGGTACTTGATTCCCTGGGAGAGTTACAATGGTGGGATGTGGGAGAGATGCAGAGTTTGTAGTTATGGAATGACACAGAAGGAGTGAAAGGCTGAGATAGAGGAGGAAAATGACATCATCAGCACATGAAAGTTAAGGAACTGTAACAGGGGCTTTGAAATCCCCAAGAATTAAGACTGGAGTCATAGAAGAGAAAGTGAGTCAGCAACTCAGATCTTTAAGGAGGAGGAAGGAGGAAGGGTTGTGATGGCGAAGAGGACATAGGTAACTGTCCCAGGAGGACTGTGGTCAGATTGGCTCACCTGCTTCATGTGTAACCGGTCTTAGGGTGGATGGGATCTGACAAATCCAGCTGTTCAATTCAGCCACACAGAGGCCAGCTCTCCCATCCTTAGGTACTTGGTCTCATGGACAGAAACCATCTGAATCCATCAAACATTTTTCCCTGTGGCATATCTGCATAGAGAGAGGTCAAAAGCTTGTAAAATCCTGACTGCTAAAAGCAGGCTATGATATTGTACCAGTTTAGTTCTCAAACACATACACAAATCCATGTGGTCAAATGAACAGCTATCACATTTACTATTATTGGGTCGGGGGAAAGGACTGTCTTTCCTAAAACCCAGTAAAAACTTTCACAGCCAGACCTTTCAATGATTGACAGTGATTGGAGGAAAGCTTTATTTTAATTATTTTCATATGAAACATTTTCAAAAACCTCTTCATGTTGTCACACAGGCTTTAATTACTTATCTCTTTGTTTCAGTCACCAGCTCTGCCAGGACAAGCCAGTGGCAACGTTCTCACCTATTGCTTTTCTCTCCAAATCTGGACTATCCATTTCTCAGGTCCTAAAACGGCCATGTTTACCAAGATTAATGCTCAGTGGAACAGGCATTCACTTCAAAATCAGGAAGCAATTGAATTCCACATGGCCAATAATTCAGTCTTTTTTATTTTTTTATTTTTATTTTTTTTGCCGTACGCGGGCCTCTCACTGCTGTGGCCTCTCCCGTTGCGGAGCACAGGCTCCGGACGCGCAGGCTCAGCGGCCATGGGCTCAGCGGCCATGAGCTCAGAGGCCCAGGCACTCCGTGGCATGTGGGATCTTCCCGGACCGGGGCACGAACCCGTGTCCCCTGTATCGGCAGGCAGACTCTCAACCACTGAGCCACCAGGGAAGCCCTAATTCAGTTGTTTTTAAAAGAAGACATTCTCAAGAGGCAAAGAGGAGACCAGGCACATTTGATATAGAAACACCCATCAGGTCTCTCTTCAAGGTCTTTGCACATTTTCTCTCTTCCCCAAGCCTTCGCCCTCAGACAGCTGCTTTCTCACTTCTTACTTTTTTCTGGTCTCTGTTGAGGTGTTATGTCCCCGGTGAGGTCTGCCCTGACGACCCTATCTAAAATGGCACTCCTACCCTATGCCTCACTCACCAACTGAACTACTCTCTCTGATTTTTGTTTGTCTTTACCTGGGACCTTGTCTGGTTACCAGTAAACACCCAGTGCCTAGAACACTGGATCTGACACAAAGCAGCACTTAATAAATATTTATTGGATGATTGAACAGATGACCGTGAGAAAGGTCATCCCAGGGAGAGAAAAATTTTACAAATGTTTTAGGTTCATAATAAGAAAGCACAATTTAGAATATACCTTCTGCAAGTTTAACCTGTTAAAATATAGTCATGTCACAGGAGGCAATACAATGAAACTTTCTGCTGAAAAGAGAATTCCATTTAGGTAAGAGAAAGCAAAAAAAAAAAAAAAATGTCAGTCTAGAATATATTTTACTTGGAAGGTAAATGCTCAGAAACAGTGTCTTATAATGGAAGCATTTCATCAAGTACATTGTGTGCTTGACAATACACTTTCACTAGTGTAATTTATGTCGTGGTTGCTTTAAGCATGTCAAGATACACACATATTAAACATAAAAGCTACACAAAAATGTATACAGAACTCATTGCCTAGTTTTGAGAAAGAGGTAAGTCTTACTTCTGGTTGATAATCACATTGGTATTTATAGGAATTGCTGTGTTAAGTGTCATAAGGTCTTTCTTGCCAAAGGATCAATTTAATATTCTGCCCTAAGGAGCATCAATCATCTGAATAGTTTCCTCCTTATAGATTCGGGCAATATGAGACAGCATTGTCAGATATTCCTGGCTGAATTCCAACTCCATATTCACAAATTCATCGATTTGCTTGGGGAAATGAGTCAGGAGGATGGGGGTAGAGAGGGGGGATGGGCAGACACACAGACCAAAGCAAACTAGCTGAATTACTACTTTCATGTGATGTGCAGACCTACCAATAAAACACAACCGTAGCTCAGTTTCAGAAATGGCACTACCACCCTGCTGCTTATTTTCCATTTGAAAGAAAGAAACTCTGCTAGCTTAGTGATATCATTATATAGAGACATTTGTCTGTTCGTTTCTAAATATATGTTATCTATAACTCACTCGGCCCCAGGATTTTGTTCCATTTTTTCCAGATCCTTGGGCCTCTACTTAAGCAGAAATCTGCAAATGCTCTTCTGTAATTCTTCAGGGCAGCCTAAAAGGGAAGTTTCATAAAAGTCAGAAAGAAAAATTATTCACATCCATTTTAGACATTAAGCTCCCTCCAGCTACCCAAGTTAAATCATTTTTACTCTTTTACAAAAAAATTTTCTATTTTTTAAGACTTATAACTTACTTTCAAGATTTTAATCTACGTTCCTAACACATAGCCCCATGATAAACTCTTAAACTTACCCAAGTAGCAGGGGGGCTACAGATACACTTTTAACCTGATAGAACTTGAGGCTGACCTTTTTTAGTCTCAAATACAGTCCACAATCTTCCAAAATTAAGGGGCTTAGAGCAAAAAGAAGGTGGAATGTGTGTCTAGCATTTCAGATAATCTTGCATTCTATGCTGGGTGATTTATCTTCTGTACTCTGAAGGTAGTCACTAGCTTTCATTCATTAATTCACTCAGTCTTCACTCTTTGTTCAACAAACCTTTTGGAAACTCCTACTAATGATATGGAAGTATAGTAGGTGTTGGAATAGTGCAGGTCGTCATTGGTCACCATTTGCATTAATGTTCCTCTCGCCCTGAGAGGCACAGCCTCTTGCCCTTGTGATTTGCAGAAACCCAGTGTTCCACATTCACCTAGATGACCTGTCAGAGAGGGGTCATCACCTAACTTCCAAAAACAGACATTTCTTCAGGCTTCTAATGCAAGTGGATTCATAAGAGTCCCTTGAGGGGATGCTGTCTTTATCATCTAGGGTGTTTCAGGATGTCTATGGAAGATGCTCACTAAATTTATTCAAAGACACTTGGTGGACTAATTTCATTACACTATACTGGACCCAGGAAATGGTGCTTCTCAAAAAGGTCATTGGGGGCTTCCCTGGTGGCGCAGTGGTTGGGAGTCCGCCTGCCAATGCAGGGGACACGGGTTCGTGACCCAGTCCAGAAAGATCCCACATGCCGCTGAGCGGCTGGGCCCGTGAGCCATGGCCGCTGGGCCTGCGCGTCCGGAGCCTGTGCTCCGCAAGGGGAGAGGCCACAATGGTGAGAGGCCCACGTACTGCAAAAAAAAGAAAAAAAAAGTCATTGGATGTTTTCTGTACCTTCTTCCGCCATGAATAATTTATCAAAATGCATCCTCAAATTCTGAACAGCACAAATACAGAATGAATTATTAACACAAGCTTCCCCAATCTAATCATCTTCTCTTTGACTTTATCCCCCTCACTGCTCTTATCATGACTCAGTAGAAAAGTCTCTATTCTGGGCTCTTGCGTCAAAGAGCTGAGTACTCAAAGGGTTTGTGTCTCGTTTCTTTGTCTGTGAAGGGAAGTGTTGAATTAAATGATTTTTACGGCCTGTCAGCTCTTGATAATTTGTCATTTTCACATCAAGATTTAGGAATAGGATTCTTTTTTTCCCCCAAGTGCAATCCAGCTACTTATCTGAATGAAGGTTTGAGAAATCTCTACCCAGTGTTAGGTGAAAATCGATGCTTGGAATAAAAGGTAAGTTGCCACTGGTTTCTCACATAATAATGTATCCAAGTCGTCGGTAGCGCTTGTTCAAAGCTGGAAGAAGATAAGGAGAAAATCAAGTGGAGTATGGAAATAATGGTTTGACTGCTCATCAAGGAATTCTCTGGGAGAAGATACTTCCATTGCTCCCTTATTCTTTGATTGCATCTGGCAGACTTCGGGCCTTTCCCTTAACGCCAAAAATTTAACCTGGTAGATATGCTTTGCCTTTATTTCTTTCTTGCCACTTTCCATCTTCATCACTCCTCTCTCTACCCCACCCCACCCCTTCTCCTTGTTCTTTTGTGCTACCAACCAGTTGCTATTTTCCCAATCTGCAATGGAACTGAAAGACGGTGGAGAGAGAGGGAGAAAGGGAGAAATATGTGTGGGAATTGTCTGGTGGAAAGAGAAATATAGTTAAGAGCAGGGAGCGATTGTCATATACTTACTTGCCCTGATTCCCCTTGTTCCTGGTCCAAGAGTTTTTCATTGAAACGATGTGCACTGTGGGTTTGATGGGCATAAAATAAGGCTTGGGGGCTTCCCTGGTGGTGCAGTGGTTGAGAGTCCACCTGCCGATGCAGGGGACGCGGGTTTGTGCCCCGGCCCGGGAGGATCCCACATACCGCGGAGCGGCTGGGCCCGTGAGCCATGGCCGCTGAGCCCGCGCATCCGGAGCCTGTGCTCCGCAACGGGAGAGGCCACAACAGTGAGAGGCCCGCGTACCACCAAAAAAAAAAAAAAAGAAGACTTGATGTTGATGGTGGATGTCTAGGCTTGGCACATTTTATAATGAGTATTCGGTCTAGCAGGATATGGGGGCCTTCAGGGAGCCAGAGTCTGGGACTCCACAGTGGATCCGTCAAAGCAAGTGGAGGAGGAGGGACAGGGAAAGGGAGAAGTGAGATGGAGAGAGCAAGACAGGAAGTAAAGGGGAAGAGAGAGAGGATGTACATTCAGTTCTGATAGTATTCATCTAACTCAGTACATCTCACCCAGGAAGAGTGGCCTGGCCGCTGTTGGCTTGGCCTGGGAATAGATGACATCAAACTTCAAAGATCTTTTTCTTCAGTACCTTTAAAAAGGTAACTACATCCACAAAAATAATGCTGACAGCCTAATTAATTGATCCTGCATGACCAAATAGCATACCGTAAAATGGAAGACGTATTATGTATCATTGGAAAACACTACATCTGATATATATAAGTCCTCACAAATGGTTTCTTAGGGGTTATGAAGATAAGACTGAACTGTGTTCATCTGGTTTTCACATTTATTGTGAACATATCATATACAAGACCCTGGAGCAATAAACGATGAAGAAGACAGGGTCCATAACTATTGAGAAGCTGATGGTTCTAGTGGGGTAGGATATTGGTCAGTCTCCTGGGTTGCCAGCAACAGAAACCACTCTGGCTATTTTCAACCACCACAACAACAAAGGTATTTTTAAAGAAGGTTGCTGGGTAGCTCAAAGAATCACCGGACTAGCTGGACATTTTCACCGGAACTAACGGAGGCCACCACTGCCAGAGTCATGTTGAGAAGCAGTCAGGTTTGGCCACTAGTTGTGATGGTCATTGCCACTGCCAGCACCACTGAGTGAATTCTGAACTCTTGCTATGACTTTTGTTAGTATTCCAATATTAGAAATCCCAAGTCCAACGTGGTGGATATCTGTCCCAGAGGCTTCATCAAACGTACACAGTGGAGGACTCTCCCTAAGTAGAAAGGGGAAATGGACGCTACCGGGCAAAGTATTTGTAAAGGATAAATGTGCACTATATGGATATAGACCCATATCTAGATCCATTCAATACAAAGTAGACAGTGCTATAATGGCCAAGGAGAGGTCCTTGCCAAGGGGAGCAGGGAAGACTTCCTAGGGGAAGCTGAGTTGAAATGAACAGGTGTCAGTAACATAGGCAAAGATAGAAAGACATGGAAGGAGATGGTACACTTGGAATCTACAAGCATTCAACGTTGCTAGAGCAGAGGTTTTCAATTAGACACTGTTCGTGGACTGTTGCTGGGGAGCTGCTCTGGAACCCCCAGACCAATTACACCAAAGTCCCGGGACAAGGCTCAGACACCAAACGCTTCTGATGTAGCCACAGTTGAGATGCAGAGATGAGACCAAAAGGGCTTTTTTCCTGCAATTAGGGAGGAACTTCCCTCACTTCTCACTTAAGTGTTCTTACTCATCACCACCACCATCCTGCTCTAGGACATATTTTTTCCTTGGATTTTTCCCCACAGGGAAAGTCAAGCCAGAGTACCCTGAAAGCGTAACTCTAGAAGTGAGCAGAAAGAGGGGGGGAAATTGATTTTATTTATTTATTTATTGCTTGCAGTACGCGGGCCTCTCACTGCTGTGGCCTCTCCCGTTGCGGAGCACAGGCTCCGGACGCGCAGGCTCAACGGCCACGGCTCACGGGCGCAGCCGCTCCGCGGCATGTGGGATCCTCCCGGACCGGGGCACGAACCTGCGTCCCCTGCATCGGCAGGCGGACTCAACCACGGCGCCACCAGGGAAGCCCACCTCTTCTTTCTTGTTTACTCTCCCTTAATGTTCTTGTTCAGTCTCCTGACTTCAACTCTTACCTCTATGCAACCACCTCCCAGATATTTCTCTCTAGCTCTTAAATTTTTGGGGAGCATCAGTGCCTGGGTTTTCTCCCTGTGTGGAGAGTGTTTCTTCTTCTTCTTTTTTTTAAAAATATTTTGTTTATTTATGTATTTGGCTGCGCCGCGTCTTAGTTGCAGCACGCAGGATCTAATTCCCTGACCAGGGATCAAACCCAGGTCCCCTGCATTGGGAGCTCGGAGTCTCAACCGCTGGACCATCAGGGAAGTCCCGAGAGGGTTTCTTCTGACTGCACATTGGAATCACCTGCAGCTTTTACGAACTACCAGTACCCTGGCTCCACCCCCAGAACTCCAATTTAGCCTGTCTGGGTGGGGTCCAGGAGTCTAAAATCTTTTAACAACTCAGTGGATTCCAGTGTGCTCCCAGAGTTAAGAATCCAGTCCCTTAAACTCTACATGTTCAGTATCTTCCCCTCCAATCAGTTTTTTCCTGACTTCTGTGTTTTTATTATTGAGTTAACTATTTCCCAATAACCCATAACCAAAACCTTGGAGTTCTCTTGGACTTCTCCCATCCTCCTTTAGGCAACTGTTGGCCAAGTCACGAAGCTTTGACCTCACAAGATTTCTCCAATGCTTTCTCCACCTACCATCTCCACTGTTGCCCCTGAATGCCACCACCGTTTCTTCTACCAAGAGCAGCACAGAGTGGATGTTCTCACAGCCTCTATAAAGGAGGCTGGTACCACCTCTGATCCCAGCAGTGCCCGTTGCCAGCTGTGTGGCCTCAAGTAACTTGCTTAATCTATCAACAAAGTCACTCACTCCCCATAAGGCACCTGGCATAGAGTGGGTGCCCCACAAATGTTAATTAGCATCCCATTCATAAGCAACCTCTCAATAGCTTTTCCTGCCTTTCATGCCTCCCTAGTTTATGCAAGACATCCATTTCTGCTTGATGTTTATTTTTTTCTGGAGTCGATCTGCATTTATCTAACTAACTTCCCCTTCTCAAAAAAATTTCATGGCTTAATTTCATGATTTAATTGAGTCACCACTCAATTAAGTTCAAACCCCTCCCTTCCTTCCAGTGGAACCATCCAGGATTTCCTCCCCTTCATCTCACCCATGCTCCAGTTCCCCGGACGACTGCAGTCTCCTGAGTGAGTCTATACCTTCCATTGGGTCTATTGGTCCCTTCACCCGGAACGTGCTCCCTTCTCTTCCCATCCATCTAAATTTTACTCCCATCTTTAGAGTCATGACGCAAATGGCACCTCCTCCCTGAAGTCTACCCTGATCACGTGATCATATCGTCCTGTGAAGCTTACCTTTGTCATGTGATTCTATGATCATGTGATCTCTTCCTCTTCATTCCTCTTCATTGGACCATAGCTCTCTGTGCATAGCTCTCTTTTGTCACTTAGCCTAGCCTTTCATTATATTCACAAGGGGGCACGTGCAATTGTTTCCCACAAATTGTATATCGATCTAATTAAATGTCTATCCCTGCCCCCTAGGGGAGCTCAGCTAGTGCACAGTAAATATCTGTGGCTGTGACTTTCCTCTCATATCCAATGAGTATTTTGGCAATGGCACTGACTTTTGTTTAATTTAAGATAGAAGAAGCGGGGCTTCCCTGGTGGCACAGTGGTTGAGAGTCCGCCTGCCGATGCAGGGGCCGTGGGTTCGTGCCCCGGTCTGGGAAGATCCCACATGCCGCGGAGCGGCTGGGTCCGTGAGCCATGGCCGCTGAGCCTGCGCGTCCGGAGCCTGTGCTCTGCAACAGGAGAGGCCACAACTGTGAGAGGCCCGCGTACCGCTTAAAAAAAAAAAAAAAAAAAAAAAAGAAGAAGCAGAACATGGAAAGAATGGCTTCAATTTTATTGAGCATCTTTTGTGTGCCGGGCACATATTGTGTGGTTTATTTCTAATAATTGTTCAATCTGAATCCCCAAGTCTCAAACAAACAAACCTCCTGGCTGGCACAGGCTTCCGGTGCCTTGCAGAGTTGACTCCCTGCACCTGAGGATTTCGGGGTCACCGGAGTGGGTGGACCAGTACAAGCAGGCCTTTCCCAGGTCTGCAGAGGTGGCTTCCGGGGGTCTGTGGGGATCAAAGCCACGTGGACACCACACCACATATGCCGCCTATACTTCCCAGGCCTCTGTTCTTCTGATTAGCTCCTGCTGGTGCCCAGCAGCCCCTTTCTCAGTGACACGTGGGCAGAGGTGACCTCAACCAGGGTGTAAGGAGTAGGCTTTTGGGGGTCACACTCACAATCTCCCTTTGTCCCTTTGTAAAATGGGGATTCTTGATTGCCTTTTACCTTATGGTGACATTTTTCCCCTCAGGTGGCTTGTCCCCCCTCCTAGCAACTGGGCTGCGGCTGGACCTTTCTCGCCTGTCAAACACACGCATCTCTTCCTGAATCCCAGCCGTGGACCTGATGTGTGCTCACCTTTCCACACGAGGCCCAGCCTCTACAGATGTGGATTCAGAGGAGGGGCTCGTTGCCAGCATCTACCCCCATTCATGCTCAAACTGTATTTATCCATCATCAGCAACCATGCTAGGAGATATTACGGTCCCCATTTTGTTTAAAATCTCCTGGTGTGAAATGTGGTAAAAATCAAAGCAGTTATTTTGCTAAGCTGGCAGAATCATGGGTCTTTTTTTAAACTTTCATTTTTTCCCCTTATTGATGTGAAATTACTGTTTGTTCATAGAAAAAGAGCAGACTAGATAGGAAACTCCAGGACTTATTCCATCCATCACAGACAAGGAGACCAAGTACAAAACATACAGAGGACAAACGTTTAATTATGTCCCCAGGAATCTGAATATTAAAATTCACAGTTGTTACCAATAATCGCCTCCAGGCAGTCACTCTTGCCAAGAAAGCGATCACCCTATTGAGGTCAAGAGATCTTTCCAGATATTTACCTTTACAGTGACCTACTAGGCCCTGTGTGGTTCTCTCCACCACCGCCTGGTTTTCACCCTTTGCTCACTGCAGCCTCATTGGCCTCTTGTTGGGTTTTGGTTTTTGTTTAGAATATGCCTGACTCCTTCTGAGCAAGGCCTTTCACCCTGCCAGCCTCTTCTACCTGCAAACTCTTCCCCAGGTGCCCTCATGCTTCCCGCCCTCCCCTGCGCCTTCAGTTTCATTTTCTCTAGAAAATTTTCTCTGACACCATCTGGCACTGACACTGTAATAGCCCTTCTAAGGGCGTACATTATGCTGGGCCTGTTCTAAGAGCATTACACCCGCTGTCTCATTGAATCCTCAGAGCAGCAGAGCAGGGTGGGTCCCCTATTGACCCCATTTCACAGATGAGGAAACTGAGGCACAGAGAAATTAAGCAGCTTGTCCAACATCACACAGCACCTATGTGGTAGAGCCAGGATTTGGGCTCTATGCAGTCTGGCAGAGGGTCCACAGTTTTCCTACCATTACTTTCATTACTTAACCTATTTATTTTGTGTATTTTGAGCCTCCCCCTATACTGTAAGCTCCGTGAGAGCAAGAATTTGACTTTTTTGTGGGGGGGGGGGCGTGGGGAGGAGCTTCTCCCTGCAACATGTAGGATCTTAGTTCCCTGAACAGGGATTGAACCTGTGCCCCTGCATTGGGAGCCCAGAGTCTTAACCACTGGACCACCAGGGAAGGGTCTGATTCTTTTTCTTTTTTACTGCTGCATCCCCAGTGCTTGTTGCAGTGCCTGGCCAGAGTAGGTGTCTAATAGATATTTGTCTAATTAATTAATTGTTGGTTAATTAATATCCATCTCTAATATTTATGTCAGCTGCTGGTATATTTCTGCATGTATGTGGTAAGTGCCTAGCAAATATTTTTTAACATGAACTAAAGCCTTAAAGCACATTTCCCTAACCATATTCCCCCATTGCCCTGCTTGGGGAGGAAAGATACAAGGAAATGTCAGGACAAAATGCTTTCTCTCTGACTTACAGCCAAAGCCCCCAAGGCCAAGAACACAACAACAAGTGCCTAAGGAACCCACATTCCAACACAGTGGCGCAGGGCAAGCGGAGAAGGTTTGAGATTCTTCTCCAAACCAGACCCTCAGGGGAAGGTCACAGAGAGACACTGGGTTCTACTTTGAAGTCTGAGGCACCTGTTCTCAGCTCCAGAAACCAAACCTGACAGCAGCGGCCGGTTCTAAAAGACACATGTCAGCTTTCATCTCTCTCTCTGTGCGCAGCCTCAAACACACACAAGGGCCGCCCTGAGCCTCACCGATATGCACTCACTCAGCCTAGCTCCCCAGGCCTCACCCCCAGGGCAACACCTGACATAAAGTGATGTTCATCCTCCATCCTAGTTAATCCACTAGATCGTGCAGCCTGTTTGGAAATATGCTTCCATTCACACGCACCCTATTCGTTCATGCCCGGCCCCCCAGGCTGGACACCCCACCCCTGATGAAGACAAGAATCGTAAGAACGATCAGACTCATTTTACTGCAATCACTGCCACCTCCTGGAATTAAGCAAGGTCAAAACACAGGACCGGAATGTCTCCAGCCCCTTTATAAACATGTTTGGTTCATGACAGGCTACTTGAGCTGTGCTTCCTCAAACCACTGCGGAAGAGCTCAGACTGAAGAACGGTTTAGTCCACTGAAGCCTTCCCTTCCCCAGTGCAACTCTCCAGACACCGTCTCTGGGCAGCCGCCGGGCTGCCTCACCAGCTGCCACCCTGGCCCTCTGTCCACAGGGGAAATGTGCCCTTGGTTTACGGCATCCAGCAGAGGCGCTCAGGAAGATGGAATTTGCTGGATGAGTGGCCTTGCATTTCCACACTCCACCCCTCTTCCTGGAAGCCCCTCCGGATTGCACCTGTGGACAATTGTCCTAGTGGTGGAGTCTGTGCTGTCTGCGGCATAAGAGAGCGCCCGCCACCGGTAGGGTTGGTATAGCCTTTCCTCCTGATGGCAGCTCCCACATTCTTCCTCAGCCTGATGCCTTGTGAGAGGAAAGTCTCTGAAAGCTCACCTCCAATTGTTCATCCATCCTGGCTACTACCTGATCCAAAACCACCTGGGAAGAATTCCCCAACAGGGGAAGAGGTAGAGCAGCCACCTTGGCCGCCTACGTGTAAGCGGTGGTTGCACTTCTGCAGGACAGAAATAACTAGAACACAGTGTCATCTACAGGACTGTGTGGTTACATTAATTGCCAATTCACTTCATGGTGTAACTTTTCAGGTGAGAGAAAACTCTGTGTGTAGAAATGACACTGCCCCAAACACCAAATTAGCCGCATTCCTTGGTTTCTGTCTTAGGACAGAATGTTTGCCATTTGATGGAGGGAGGGTGCACAGGAGGTAGAATGGGGCAGTAGGAATAAAGAGAGGATAATTAATTAGACAGATAAATTTGCTATCAAATCAGGGTTATGATGAACTTGTCGCTAGGCACCATTTAATAGAAAAGAGAAAATGCGCATTTTCAGGATACTTTGGACTTCAAAAGAAGACTCAGGGAGGTCACTACAATCCTATCAAGATAATCAGGGAGGGCTTCCCTGGTGGCGCAGCGGTTGGGAGTCCGCCTGCCGATGCAAGAGACATGGGTTCGTGCCCTGGTCCGGGAAGATTCCACATGCCGCGGAGCAGTTGGGCCCGTGAGCCACAACTACTGAGCCTGCGCATCTGGAGCCTGCACTCCGCAACAGGAGAGGCCACAACAGTGAGAGCCCCGCGTACCGCAAAAAAAAAGATCTTAAAGATCTTGGATAGAAAAAGGAATATCCTGATGGGAAGGACATGGCTACCCAGAGCTAGGAAATGGTTTCTTCCTAAACCACATGCTCCCATCTGTCCTGGGAGATTGGAGAATTCTTCAATCAACCTAACTTGGGTATCGCCTAGGAGCGAACCTCTCCGAAGGAAGGAAGCTCCCCCAGTAAGCCTTTGTTATTCTGATGACACTCACTGCTTTACTCTCTTTGCATAGAGGTCTTAAATAGCCTTGCTTCCAAACATTTCTCCCATTCTCCCATTCCTTCAGTTACTCTTATCATTAAAGTCTCCACCTTCTATGGAGGGTCCTTAAAAAACTACAAATAGAACTACCATATGACCCAGCAATCCCACTACTGGGCATATACCCTGAGAAAACCATAATTCAAAAAGAGTCATGTACCAAAATGTTCATTGCAGCTCTATTTACAACAGCCCAGAGATGGAAACAACCTAAGTGTCCATCGACAGATAAATGGATAAAGAAGATGTGGCACATATATACAATGGAATATTACTCAGCCATAAAAGGAAATGAAATTGAGTTATTTGTAGTGAGGTGGATGGACCTAGAGTCTGTCATACAGAGTGAAGTAAGTCAGAAAGAGAAAAACAAATACCATATGCTCACACGTATATATGGAATCTAAAAAAAAAAAAAAGGTTCTGAAGAACCTAAGGGCAGAACAGGGATAAAGATGCAGACATAGAGAATGGACTTGAGGACACGGGGAGGTGGAAGGGTAAGCTGGGACAAAGTGAGAGAGTGGCATGGACTACATGCACTACCAAATGTAAAATAGATAGCTAGTGGGAAGCCACATAGCACAGGAAGATCAGCTCGGTGCTTTGTGTCCACCTAAAGGGGTGAGATAGGGAGGGTGGGAGGGGGACGCAAGAGGGAGGAGATATGGGGATGTATGTATACGTATAGCTGACTCACTTTTTATACAGCAGAAACTAACACAACATTGTAAAGCAATTATACTCCAATAAAGATGTGAAGAAAAAAAAAGTCTCCACCTTCTAGGTCAGCACCGCAGATGAGCGCATCCAGACTCCTCCCTCCTGCATCCTCTCCCAAAAAAGTCTCCACCTTCTAGGTCAGCGTCGCAGATGAGCGCATCCAGACTCCTCCCTCCTGCATCCTCTCCCAAAAAAGTCTCCACCTTCTAGGTCAGCATCGCAGATGAGCGCATCCAGACTTCTCCCTCCTGCATCCTCTCCCCAGTTGTGTGTGCTCTGCACCACTTTGCTTGCAGATCCATCCTTTGGATTTCTCTTGTGTCTTGTATGCCCATGCGTGTGTGCTTGTGTGTGTTGACGTTTCTCCAACTGGGACTACAGATTCAGAAACTGTGTTATTTATCTTTTACATCTCTGCTTGCCTAGGGCCTCTAAAACAGCGGATGATCAAGACAATGTGCTCATCAAATGAACTGAAGGGTGGAGAGATTCTCACGAAATCTTAAAATTCAACTCCAGAGCCACCCCTCTCGTGAAATCAATCACCTACCTCAGCCCAGGTTAGAATTAAGTTTCCTTTCATTAGAGCTTTTAGAGCACTTGACTTGTTCCTTTACTGTAGTAACATCACATACTCCGTCTTGTAACATATCTAGTTGTGCGTATTTCTCTCCCCTCTGGACCAACTGTGTATACCTGTGCTAGCTTCACATGTATTACCTCTATTCCATACAACCATCATCCCATATAGATATTACTGTATTCATTTTAAAGACCAGAAAACTGTAGCTTATAGAGATTAAAGCAATAAACAGTGAATCATAACCTGAGCTAAGATGTTGTTTACAAGATAAGGCCCCTGCCCCTCACCTGGTGTTTTCTTTCAAGAAAAGGGAATCCCATCAGTGAAACCCCCAGGCCTCTCTCTGTTCCCTTACTTCTTCCTCCCCAGGAGACGTGGAGCATCGCAATGTAATGGTTTAGTTTGGAAGGAAAGTCCGGACATGCTTTTTCCTCCTCTCACTCCTATCTTTCCCTTCCCTTCCTCTTGTACAGAGAACACTGATCTCCTCTGCTTTACACACCTTAAGTCTTTTGGAAGTAGCCCCAGCTCCTGTGGCTAAAGGCATGAGGGTTTGTAGTTAGGGGGATATAACCTCAAACGTAGCAATTTCTGGCACTGTAAGTCAGTAATCTTAGGGGAAAGACAAGGCATAAAATGTAAGTAGAGTCTTTGAGTCCGAGAAGTGGTTTTGAGTCTCGGATTTGAGTGTAGGAACAGGTGTTTGACCTCAGAATAGGTAGAGGTTTATCCACAATGGTTAACACAATTGTTGGTTGGATTTTATGTACTTCAGTTTGGGCAAAAGCTTTATGCCTTCGGCAGCATTGTATTTTCACCTTGGTAAGTGACTGCAGCTTATGCCAGCTTCCTCCACAGGCTGTTGATCGGCAGGGTTGCTTTCACAGGGCCAGAAGCTGATAACATCCACAGGCCTCAGCAAAGGAACAGGACAGCGCAAGGATGAACAAAGGCACAGGGGACCACAGCCACCAAAAAGCACAAAGGCTCCAATGGTAGGGGCAAGGGCATCTCAGCCAAAAATGATTCACACAGGTGCCCTCTGTGCATGGTGCCTCATAGGAACTTTGCAAGCCAGCGCTGGCCCCGCAGGTCTCAGCAAAGGTGTGGGCTATTAGCAGGTGAGGGCGGCCTCTGAGTACAGGTGCTACATCTGGTCCTTGACCTACACAGATGCAGGTTTTCCTGGGCAGATGCAGCTAAGTCATTGATTCACCCATTGAGAAAAGAGCCTCTTAGACATCAGAGCGCAAAACATGTCTGCTGTTTTTAAATTACAGCTAGAGAATCCCATCTGCACTACAGGTTCTAGATTTAAACTGTTAGTGTCGGACACCAGCAGGCAAAAGCAAATGGGAAATGCAGATTGGTAGGTTAGGGATATATTGGATGCCAAAAACAGAAACATTGTCTACTGGTGATGGGGATTATAATAATTGCAAATTTCTAAACTTTGCAAGAAGACAGCCATGTTTCCAACGCTACTCTTTGAGAGTGGAGATGTGCATATATGGACCTTTCTCCTAGATGTGGTAAATGCCCTTGCTAGGAGAATTTTTTTTTTTTTTAGAAGATGTTGGGGGTAGGAGTTTATTAATTAATTTATTTATTTTTGCTGTGTTCTGTCTTCGTTTCTGTGTGCGGACTTTCTCTAGTTGTGGCAAGCAGGGGCCACTCTTCATTGCTGTGCACGGGCCTCTCACTATCGCGGCCTCTCTTGTTGCGGAGCACAGGCTCCAGACTCACAGGCTCAGTAGTTGTGGCTCACGGGCCCAGTTGCTCTGCAGCATGTGGGATCTTCCCAGACCAGGGCTCGAACCCGTGTCCCCTGCATTAGCAGGCAGATTCTCAACCACTGCGCCTCCAGGGAAACCCTAGGAGAATTTTTTTCCCCATCAAGTTTAAGTTCAAAACTCATGGATTCCAGACAACTAGCATAATCTGGGGAAGAGAGAAGCTAGATGATTTTCCCCGGCTACCTTCTCCCAGACTTGTCTGGTTCTCTGCTGTTTCCTGGGGCAAACTGCTTTCCTGGGTTCTAGAAATCTGGTTTTGCCAAGAAGAGCTGCCCTGGGAGTTAAGAATTAGGCTGCTTTTCTCAGTTTCATGGGTGTGGGGTCAGGGCTCTGACACTTGTGCGTGTCCTATTAACTCTTCAAACGCTGTAAAAAGAAGAGCACTCCAGGGCTTTTCAATGAACGAATACCCCTTCTGAAACCTGCAAGCAATGATGCCCATTCCAGGTAGAAATAGCCCAGGCATCTCCCCATCCGCAGACCCCAAGGGTGGCCCACAACCCCTTCCAGGGGTCTTCTCTCTTCTTAATACGAGTAAGGTGGTGTTTGCTTTTTTCATTTGTTGACATATGCATGGACGGTACAAAAGCAAGTGGGCATGAGCTGCTGACCCTCAGCCGGCGTGGTGCCCACCTGTGCTCACAGCCATTGAATTCTTCACCACCAGATTTTAATCCACTTTCCTTTAAGAATATCCTTGACAAAACTGTGAAAATTACCAATTTTCTTAACTCTCATCCCTTGAGTACACATCCTTTTAATATCCTATGTGACAAAATGGAAAGGCCACCTAGAAGACTTTGGCTATGAGCCAAAGTTCAAAGGCTATCTTGAGAACAAGCACTTGTACAATTGTTTGAATTCAGAGCTGAACTAGCCCTCTTTCTTTTTCTTTTCTTTCTTTTTTTTTTTTTTTTGGCGATACGCGGGCCTCTCACTGTTGTGGCCTCTCCCGTTGCGGAGCACAGGCTCTGGATGCACAGGCTCAGCGGCCGTGGCTCACGGGCCCAGCCGCTCCACGGCATGTGGCATCTTCCCGGACCGGGGCACGAACCCGTGTCCCCTGCATCGGCAGGCGGACTCTCAACCACTGCGCCACCAGGGAAGCCCTCTTTTTCTTTTTTAAAATTTCTCCCACCTTTAGAGCCCAGCTCACATATCACACTTCTCAGGAAGCCTCAGGCTGCTGCTATCCCCACTGGACTAGAAGTTCCTTGGCAGGAGGGACTGTGGCTTTTTTTTTTTTTTTTTTTTAGTCACACCACATGGCCTGTGGGATCTCAGCGCCCCGACCAGGAATTGAACCTGGACGACAGCTGTGAAAGCCCGGAGTCCTAACCACTGGACCACCAGGGAACTCCCTAGCCCTCTTTTTAAAATGGGCATCTTTTTTTACTTAAAGAAACTACTGTAGTTATTCAAACTTAAGTGTCTGGCCACCATTTGCTCAAAATTGAACAAAGAGGCTGTCAGTTCAAGGAAAACAGCTGACATTCATTGTCACCAATAATAAAATTCAAGCTGTCATGTAAAAATTGGAATTTTAAAAAATGCATATCCACTGCCATGAGCCTGTTTCCTAGTGCTTAAAGACTTATCTGATAAGACGGGGGTATATCAGCAAATGTGATTTTTTGATCTTGTATAGTAAAATGTGTCAACATTCATAGATGAACCGGTGAACTGGTTCAACTCAGTGAACCGGTATTTTCCAAATGACTAAAATACGATATTAACAAAATTATGCATGGGTAAACCATCCTTTCAAAATGGAAGCTATTCCAATGGATTTTAATGTAACAAAGTACGCAAAGTACACTGATAAGGTTTCAGGTTCTTCACTGGAGCTAACCTTTATGAAACTAGCTCTTGTCAAGCACAGCGTAATATCAAAGAAGAAAATCCACTATTATCTGAAACAGGTATGAAAATACACCTTCCTTTTCCAACTGCATAACACTGTGAGGCTGGAGTTTCTTCAGATTCTTTAACCAAAAGGAACATATTGCAACAGATTGAATGCAGAAGCGGGCATGCGAATCCAGATGTCATCTATTAAACCGAAAAAGGATTTGCACACATGTAAAAAAAAAAAAAAAGTCACTCTTTTTCATTATATTTTTATTGGAAAATATTGTTATTAAATATGTTAAATTTTAATGAATTTATTTTGTTATGTTTAAATAAATTAATAAGTACTTTTAAATGTCTCCATTTTAATTTCTAATACAGTGAACTTTGATAAGCGCTTTGGTGTTTTCGACAGTTGTTGAGAGGTTAAAGGTGAACTGAGACGAAAAGCTTGAAAACCAGTGACCTAGACAATGAGAACTCTGGCTAAGACAGCCAGAATACGAAATGGAGGGATGGGGGAATTTAATATCTTTGAATTTTTAACTCAAACGGAAAACAGAATTTACTTTTAAACATTAATTCTGGCGTATGTTTGAACTTTACTGCGAGGGGATTTAATAATTGGACTTTAATTTCCTGTTGGGAGATGTAGAAGATTTGGAGTCAAATTCAGAATATCTACGTTGCTGTCTATATTATTCTCCTTTGTTACCAACGTCCTTTCATTTCAACTCAGACTCTCTGTATTGGAGACACCAGAATAAGCCGAATTGGCTGACGATAATTTGGAATGCAAGTGGAAGAAGGATTCCTTTTTCAGGCTTGGGTGGAGTGGCCTTGGCTTTGATTTCATTAATACCGCTTTCTAACTCATTCCAGAGAGCTCTGGGAGCAAAATCTACACTGCCAGGGAGACCCCAGAGGGTACCCAAAAGGCCGTGGTTGGTATTGGGAGCAGCAGCAGGAGGCGGGAGTAGGTCTCTTCTGAGAGCCTGCTGATGGCCTCCTGAATGGGGAATTGTTACCAAACCAAACTCGGGTCCTCTCACCTGCGCTCAGTAAAGCCAATCTACTGACATCAGGCTGTGGTGAAGGAAAGTGCAGCGTTTACTGCAGGCACCAAGCAAGGAGTCCAGGCAGCTAGTGCTAAAAAAAACCCAGAACTCCCTGAAGGGTTTCAGGAAGGCATTTTTAAAGGCCAGGTGAGGGAGGGGCATCCCAGGGTATGGGATCAACTCTTGCACAATTCTCTGATTGGCTGATGTTGAAGTAACGGGCGGTGTCACAGAGGTTAACATTATCAATCCTTAGGTGCCAGTGGGTTTGGGGACTATGCGCTCCTGGTCATCAAGTAGTTAATTTCTTCCTTTTGGTGGGGGTTTTAGCATTTGCAAAACAACTCAGGCCATGTGCATCAGATACTATTATCTAGGTACTTCAGAGAAAAGCTACAGCAGAGAATATGGGGGAGGGGTCTGTCCCGGGAAGGCCCCATAGGGTCCTGACATTACAGAAGGTCCACACGTGGAATGGACTCCACAGCCAAATGGTCCTCCACCGCTCTTGGAGTTTCCTTTCTCGCAGATGGAGTGTCCTTAGAATACACCCCACCTCTCACCCTGACACTCACTGTACCTCAAGGAGGTTGTATGACTTATCTGTTGGTGATTTGGGAATAAAGAACTTTTTGGCCGCCTCTTCTACTCCGTCTCTCCTGGGAGTGCCCAGAGAGGACAAGTTCCAATCCATCCCAGGTTCCACTGAGTGATTATTGTAAAAGTCTGCCTAATGTTGAAGTTCTGAATTAGGAAGTGAACTTACTCACAGACAGAAGCCACATTCTCTAAAATCATCTCATCAGTTAGAGCGGTGACATACTGGTTCTATACGTCCTCTTACTTTGTCTCATCTCTTGAGTTATTCAAAAGGCAAGCAAGGAAGCAGCCTTATTTATTAGGTCACCTCAAAAACCACAAGAGACTGAATTCAGGTCCACTTGATTCCAGAGGCCGTGCTCTTTCCACTTCATTACTCTGCTTCTGCTTTGTGTTTTCCCGTAGCACCAAGACCACCTCTCCACTAATAAGGACTTGTGGAGTGAATGCTGAATGCATGAGCAAATGAATGAATGAAACACTATCCCAGCATATTGTTTACCATCGTGTGAATTATTCTTCAAAATCAAGCAGAATATTCTTTCTGATCTCCAGTGATGACTAGCTTATAAAGTAAATTCTGGAATTTGTTCAAACTCTGTGGCTTCCTTTACATTAAGAGCACATATAGGAGAGGTATGGTAACATAATATGCTGAGACAAGGTAAGAGTAGCCATCAGAGCTACATCACCTCACCCCAAATTCATTAACTTCACTTAAATAAGAAATAACGTCTCTAGTGGAAAACTCATACTAGTGAGTCTGTGGATAGGTATCCACAGACTATCCTGTGTCATGGCTGATGGTGAGAAGCATCATTTTCTTCTTTAGCCACAATTCAAGGAAAGTCAAGTTTTACCCCAGATACTTGATGGGCAATTGGCTCATTGTATGCATGTTTGTATAATAAAAACTCTATTTGTGACCACTTCTTGTGTACAAAGGTATATCGAGAAGATATATGGGAAAATTCAAAAAGCGTAATGCATTGTTCCTGTATTAGTTATCTATTGTTGCATAACAGATTACCCCCAAACATAGTGGCTTAAAACCATGATTGACATTTATTATCTCACACAGATTCTGTGGGTAAGGCATGTGCAGCTTAACTTGGAATGGGTGGGGGGTGTCACAGTCCGGAATCTGTCTTGGGCGGCAGTCAAGAGGGCAGCTGGCGCTATAATCATCTGAAGGTTTGACTCGGCTGGAGGATCAGCTTCCAAGATGGCGCACTCATCACATGGACCTCTCCATGTGGCTGTGTAAGTGTCCTCGTGACATACCATTTGGCTTCCCTCCGAGTGAGTGATCCAAGAGCAGGAGGCTGTAAGCACAACATCTTTTATGGCGGAACCTCAGAAGTCCCACGCTGTCATTTTCACAATATCTTACTGGTTACACAGGTCATCCTATTTAATGTAGGAAGGGACTACATAAGGAATGAATAACAGGGGGATCCCCATCCCATCGTGGGAAGCCATTTGGATGCTGGCTACCACAGTTCCTATCACTTTCTCTAGTCTCATCAGGAAGAAAAACAAAGCTCATGAAAAGGGAATAAATCTAGGCGGCAGCAATCCATGATGTGTCACATGGCGGGGGCTGTCTTTTCTGAACTTCGCTGATGCATTACAGGCCATGCTGGGAATGTCCAGGGCTTGGAAATCAACTAGGTCCTCAGGAAGCATTAATTCAAGAAGGTCTCATTCTCCGGTAATAAAGGCTCAGAGGAAGGGTAATCATTTATTCATTGAACAAAAGTCACTGAGTTCCTACTCATTGCTGGGTACCAGGCTAGTTCTCTAGACCCTTAGATAAATGTGGAGCTCACACTGCAAAGAGGAAATCAAACATGTGAACACATCACTCCAGTGTAATACGGTGAGTGCACCAATGTTATGTACTGACGTACATCAGTGAGTTCATTGATGATATGGTGAGAACATGTGCTTCCTACACAAGACTGGAGCGAACTGCTAACCCAGTGGGGCCTGGGTAGGTGTCAGGAAAAATCTTTCTGGAAGAAGTGAACTAATCTCACCTTAACTGATAACTTAGAATTATACAGGGGTTCGGACCAGTTGAGACAGCCTGAGAAAAGTTGCAAAGATGAGAAATGGCATGGAGTATATAAGGGAATGAAGTTCGCAGCATTGACAAATAAAGTGGGAATTTGTGGGACAAGGAAATGGAGAAGCAGGCAGGGCCACTCAGGACCAGACCATGAAAGGCCACACTGGGGAGTCGGGTCTCTCAGACCATAGACAATGGGAATTCTTTGACTTTTATTGTCAAGAAGAGTGGTGTGCTTAGGTTCACATTTTAGCTAGATCATCCAAGCAGTTTTCCATAGGAAGAATTTGAGCAAACAAGACTAGAGAGAGTTAGACTAATTAGAAAACCACTTGCTGAAGATACAAACGGGGTGATGAGGACTATAGCAGTAGGACAGTAGCAACAGGGGGAGAGATGAAAAGACATATTTGTCCATTAATAATGCATGCAGGGGCTTCCCTGGTGGCGCAGGGGTTGAGAGTCTGCCTGCCGATGCAGGGGACGCGGGTTTGTGCCCCGGTCCGGGACGATCACACATGCTGTGGACCGGCTGGGCCCGTGAGCCATGGCCGCTGAGCCTGCACGTCCGGAGCCTGTGCTCCGCAACGGGAGAGGATGCAGTGGTGAGAGGCCCACGTACCGCAAAAAAAAAAAAAAAAAAAAAAAAAAAAAAAAAAGCATGCAATTTTAGGGACAGCCAGCAAAAGACAATAGGCATATTTTCTGGTAGTAAGGTAAAATACAGTAAGGTAGTGTGGTAAAAGAAATCATTCTGGTGGCCTGTGTTACAAGGGCAAGACACGGGATCTTTCAGAGCTGGTTACCTCCATTACAGGATGCCTGGTTTGCTAACCTATGTACCTGGGTGGAAAGGAATCAGGTGTGACTGATTCCTTTTCAGATCCACCTGGTAAATTTTGATCTCTATTTATTTATTTTTTTGGCTGCGTGGCTTGTGGGCTCTTCCCTGACCAGGGATCAAACCCGTGCCCCCTGCAGTGGAAGTGTGGAGTCTTAACCACTGAACTGCCAGGGAAGTCCATCAACCCCTTGCCTCTTCATCATATTTTCTATACTTTCTTTTTTTTATATAAATTTATTCACTTATTTATTTAATTTTGGCTACGTTGGGTCTTCGTTGCTGCTGTGGTGAGCGGGGGCTACTCTTCGTTGCGGTGTGCAGGCTTCTCATTGTGGTGGCTGCTCTTGTTGCGGAGCACGGGCTCTAGGCGCGCAGGCTCAGCAGTTGTGGCACGTGGGCTCAGTAGTTGCGGCGCACAGGCTTAGTTGCTCCGCGACATGTGGGATCTTCCCAGACCAGGGCTCAAACCCATGTCCCCTACATTGGCAGGAGGATTTTTAACCACTGAATGGAAGTCCCTATACTTTCTTTTTTTTTTTGCAGTACGGGGCTTCTCACTGTTGTGGCCTCTCCATTGTGGAGCACAGGCTCCAGACGTGCAAGCTCAGCGGCCATGGCTCACGGGCCCAGCCGCTCCGTGGCATGTGGGATCCTCCCGGACCGGGGCACGAACCCATGTCCCCTGCATT
This sequence comes from Grampus griseus, assembly GCF_964374135.1. Lineage (NCBI taxonomy): Eukaryota > Metazoa > Chordata > Mammalia > Artiodactyla > Delphinidae > Grampus > Grampus griseus. The sequence continues at coordinate 13,858,424 of NC_139019.1, forward strand.
GGCAGGTGGACTCTCAACCACTGAGCCACCAGGGAAGCCCCCTATACTTTCTTTTATTAAAATATATTAAATACACCCACTTCACATTATTCCTGCTCATTTTCACATCTACCCACTTCTCAAGTCTAATTCTGTGCTTTGTTTTTTAGCGCTGACTTTTGTTTCTAAAGACTTGTTTTTGCTTATTTTTTTAAATTATGAACTCATGTTCTTGGAAGTTTAGCTATGGGAATTCTTTGAGTCCACTGTTTTAATTGTGTTTCTCTAAAGAGTATTTGCATTTGCCTCTGCCAGTCTCGCAGGGGCACTACCAACCCAAAACTACTCGAAATTTTCTACAGCCAAACAGGCAGAGGGAATTTGGCCCCAAACCCTAGTGATAGCAGGCCTGTGGTTGGAAATTATAAGTGGAAATTTCCTCCAATTCACTGAAAGGCAAGCTTGAGACAGGATGTATCGCCAACATATGTCTCCAAGATATGTATCAGCAGGGTAAGTTTCTTCTGCTTGTCCACTTTAGGGGTGCTACATTTATGCAGCAACTCTGACTAGGCCCCTCTTTCCTGTTTGAGGCCCAGGCTCTGTCTCCTGTCCCTGTGTCTTTGTCCCATTAAAACCCAGGAAATAAGCACCAAGTTTTACCCCATACCTCCAGGGCAAACTCTGGCTCCAGCTCTACCTTGCTCTTTTGGATTTGAACTTTCATGAGGTTTCTAGAAAAATCCTGAAAAATTATTTTACTTTCTCTGAGCTTCACCATGCATTATAAAAGATGCTAGAGGTTGAGGGGTTTTTTTGTGGTCCACGGGCCTCTCACTGTTGTGGCCTCTCCCGCTGCGGAGCACAGGCTCCAGACGTGCAGGCTCAGCGGCCATGGCTCACGGGTTCAGCTGCTCCATGGCATGTGGGATCTTCCTGGACCGGGACATGAACCCGTGTCCCCTGCATCGGCAGGCGGACTCTCAACCACTGCACCACCAGGGAAGCCCTAGAGGTTGAGTTTTTATACAGCATTTTTAGGTGTGCTGTACTGAGAGAGGTCCCTCTGAACATCTAAACTGCCACTTTGCAGAAATTGGAAGTGAGAGCTACAGTCTTATATCATCACAAGGAAGATCAACCATTTACTTATGCCTTATGTTTGAGATGATCAATCAAGAAAGAAGACAGTTGCTAATCCGAAAAGATACATGCACCCCAGTGTTCACTGCAGCACTATTTACAATAGCCAAGACACAGAAGCAACCTAAATGCCTGTCGACAGATGAATGGATAAAGATGTGATACATATATACAATGGAATATTACTCCGCCATAAAAAGAATGAAATAATTCCATTTGCAGCGACATGGATGGACCTAGAAATTATCATAGTAAGTGAAGTCAGACAGAGAAAGACAAATATCATATGATACCACTTATATGTGGAATCTAAAAAAATTATACAAATGGACTTATTTACAAAAGAGAAGCAGACTCACAGACATAGAAAACAAACTTATGGTTACCAAAGGGGAAAAGGGAGCAGGGGGAGAAGGGATAAATTAGGAATTTAGGATTAACATATAAACATTACTATATATAAAATGGATAAACAACAAGGACCTACTGTATGGAATAGGGAACTAAATTCAGTATATTATAATAACCTAAAATGGAAAAGAATCTGAAAAAGAATATATATAACTGAATCACTGCTGTACACCTGAAACTAACACAATATTGTAAATCAACTATACTTCAATAAAAAAATCAATTAATTAATTAATTAAAAGAAGAAACAAAGAAGACCATTGAAATAAAAGAGTTAAGGAAGCCAAGCTGTCATTTGTTCCACATGGTCGACCACAAAGGGACATAAATGAGGTCCAGAGACAGTCCATAATTTTGTGTTATTAGGAAGCAATAAAGTGTCGAAGGATGAGACCATTGCTCAATGTCTTACACAAACAAAAAACAACAGACCACAAAGCCGAATTTATTACTTCATTAAGTAAGGAGAGTTATGCTGGATGGGCACAGTCTCTCTGAGAAGAGCGGGTAAGTGTTCTGACATAGGCTAGTATCTGGGATGTGTGGACCTCAGGGGTCGGTGGGCTTTCAGAAGCAGGTGTGTGGATACCTCAGCTGGAGAAGCAGAGTTACTCAGGTGAGACTTGTCGATGGGTTCACTTTCAAGAGTCTGTTTATTGGAGCACATCCAATAGTCCCTATTGGCTGATTTTCCAAAGCGAAAGGCTGGTGCTGACTAGTTGGCTTTCAGAAGCATGTTCACTGGGATGAGTCTCTGATTGATCAAATAGTTTTAAAACTAGTTCTGATGGCTCCATGGTATAAAATTCTGTCTCTCTTTTTTTTTAATAAGCTATTTTAAAATCCATTTTGGTGGCTACTTATTACCATGACTACAGAATAATTAGTCCTTTCCTAGGCATATGAGAATTTTTCAGTTGGCAAAAAAAAATGTCATTGACTAAAATATGCAATAATCTGTAGACCCAAATCTAAATTTTCAGATAAGACAAAAATCCTCAAATTAGGATTAACCTACCAACAGCCTCAATTAACCACATATGTGTACATATGGGCACATTCATTCTGTGTGAAAGACACAGTGACAAGAAAATGTGATGTCTTTGGGTTGATTCAGTCTTTCACATCTTCTGCAACAGCATCACGGTACAATTCGAGTAATACTCAGAAAATTCACCTTGTTCACAAGTCGTAAAACAAAGTCCTCAATCACAAAGTAAGATTTTGGTCAATGTCACAAAATCTATACAGTAAAGAAAGGAGCCATGCAGCCTAGAAGATTTTAAAACAAGTATAAAGTCAAAAGTAATTATGCTCAATACTTAATGAACTAGGAAAGAAAATTCAGACACCTAATTTCCTGATGATTTTAATTAATACCAATTACATACAAATTAAAATATATTGAGATAACTCCAATTCAAGATCTAAGAGCATTTATCTTGGCATTACATTTCACTCATGAAATGTAATACACTCATATACATGAAATGTATACACTCATATACATGACAGTATAGTGGTTCAGAGCACAGCCCCAGGTGCCTGACTGCCTAGACCACAGCTTGGCTCTGTAAGTGCCTCAGTTTCCCCATCTGCTGTTATGGGCTGAATTGCATGCCTCCAAAATTCAGATGTTGATGTCCTAACACCCAATACCTTAGCATGTGACTATATTTGGAGATAAGGTCTTTTCAAAAGTAGTTATGGTTACATGAAGTCATTAAGGTGGGCCCCAATCCAATATGACTTGTCCTTATAAGAAGAGGAGATTAAGACACAGGTATGCCCAGAGGGAAGACCATGTGAGGACACAGTGAGGAGGTGGCCATCTACAACCCAAGGAGAGAGACCTCAGGAGAAACCAACCCAGCTGACTCACTGATCTTAGACTCCCAGCCTCCAGAACTGTGAGGAAATAAATGTCCATTGTTTAAGCCATCTGGGCTGTAGTATTTTGTTATGGCAGCCCTAGGGAGCTAATACATCTACTAAAGGGGATAGTACTGAATCCCCATCATAGGGTAGTTGTGAGGATAAAAGAAATTAACCATTTATTTTATTAATTATTAAAATAATAAATGTAAAGTAATAATAGAGACTATCATTTCCTGAGCACTTACTATATGCTCTAGCACTAAGACCAAAGACTGGGGGGAACTTCCCTGGTGGTCAAGTGGTTAAGAGTCTGCACTTCCACTGCAGGGGGCACGGGTTCCATCCCTGGTCAGGAACTAAGGGGCCACATGCTTCACGGCATGGCCAAAAAAAAAAGACCAAAGCTTGGGAATTGCTCAATGTACTTACTGTGTACTTTTGCTTTTTTAAAAAAAAAATCAAGATTTCTTAGTGAGAACAGAATGTTATTCTTACAATAATTTTGGATTTGATTTTAAGTATTAAGTACAGGCGGCTCACCTTGCTTCCACACTCAAAAAAGCTTCATCCTCTGAGTGGCAGCCAGGTGTAGTTTTTGATCAGCACGTGGATAAACTGTAGTCTGAGGAATGAAAATAACTCATTTAGCCTCATGCAGGGGAATCTATGCTATATGATGTGTCAGGCAATAATTCACTGACTTAAAGGAGATGATTGGTTTTGACCCACGCTTCCCCCCTTTAGATGCCCCAACCTCTTTACTTGGAGTGGTAGGGAATTGGCTATAAATTTTTAAGTGCTGTCAGAAGAGACTTACTATTTCAATGGGAGGAAGAGACAGCTGGAATAAAAGCATGGTTTAGGAAGAGGGAGAAAATATGCAGGAAGACCAACCGGTAAATTTGCACAGGGGAGGCAGGGAGTGAAGACAGGAAGCTTGGATACCTTGAGGACGTGGCCGTGACTTGAGAAGTTTAATGCAGATTATGATGTGGTGATAAGTAAGCACGTTTGGTAGAGGGATTTTAGCATCGAGACGTGGGAATAACTGAGAAGCAAATAGTCTTTAAGATGTTCCTGGAAACCCTGGAAACTTCCTACAGTGATGTGAAGGGGTTATGTGGCAAAGTGGCCTCGGAAGGAAATTCTCTACAGCTCTCCCTCTGGTCCTGCAGGAGGACCCCGTGCAATGGAACCCAGAACTCCGTGGAAGTCGACCAAAAACAGATGGGCCGAGCTCTGCTCCACTCCAATCCTGGACCAGGGAAGAATTATTAAGGTAAAATGTAATAATACACAGGAGTCGGGGAGAAAGGCAAGTTTGGATTTCAGAAGCCCAGATTCTGTGTTTCAGGGACAGGCAGTCACTTGAAAGAGACCAACGCATACAGGCTAGTGGAAGTCCCAGTGACTTCGCTTTAATGACCAGTTAAGAATCACATATGATAAGGATAGGGCTTCCCTGGTGGCGCAGTGGTTGAGAGTCTGCCTGCCGATGCAGGGGACACGGGTTCGTGCCCCGGTCCGGGGAGATCCCACATGCCGCAGAGCAGCTGGGCCTGTGGGCCTTGGCCGCTGAGCCTGCGCATCCGGAGCCTGTGCTCCGCAACGGGAGAGGCCACAACAATGAGAGGCCCGCATACCGCAAAAAAAAAAAATAAGGACATAGCAAGTATTTATGTAGAATGAGTGATTTCAGATGTTTTTTTAAATTTTAACAACTTGAACAGTTCCATGTTCTTCAGTATCCTAGTCAAATATTTTGTGATTAATATATGAACATAAACTTCAGCCCTGCCTCTTGACCAAATAATCATAAATTCCATATTTATTGCAGTGGGTGATTGGATTCTTGGACATTCTTTGTCTCATTGTCTGCTCTGCTCGTTCTCCTCCTGTACCCGCCCCCCCAGAGGGCTGCCCACAAATTTACAGCAAATCATCTGCCAGGAATTGAACCAACTCAGTCTGCGAGTTATTTTCTGTATGTTCTTATGGTACCGTTAGTTTAACTCAATATGTTAATTCATTAGGCATGCGCCCAACTTTGATCAATTTTTCCCACAAAAGCCTAAGCGCCACAAAATTAAAAGGCAAAAATAAACACAAAAATATTTTCTCCCCTCCAAGTTAGCTACCGTGATATGAAATCACCCCAGGTAACATTTCCTGGTATGAGGTGTTTCAAATATGTTGGGAGTTTAAAAAAAAAAGTTGAATAGCCTTGCTTTCATCCTGCATTATGGAGTCATGGTGGGAGGAGATGGGGGCTAGACTTTAACTGTTAACCAGGAATATTCTAGATAGTACAATTTGGTTTTGTACACATGCAATTACTAGCTGAGTCCTTTTTGCAGATTTATGAGGAGAACTCCTGAAAAGACAGGGGTTCTTTGCCAAGCTGTTAAGTTTACCGTTGTCAAAGTAACTGTCATTTTGATTTGTAAATAAAAACAAAATGATAAAAGACATCACTGAAAAATTTTTTTTTCTTGGGCTTATGGTGACATAAAGAATAAGCTTGATCATTTGTAGACTCACTTGATTAGATTAGCTGATTTGAACTTTTCAAATTCATTAAACCAGTTGTTTGAATTGACTGCTAATTCATTATAGAAAAACAACAAGTTAGCCCTGTAGGTAGGGCTTAAATTGCTGCTCTGAATCCTGCCTTTGCCTTCCAAGAAAGGTAGTTTATAGGCCTACGCTTTGTCAGCGGTTATAATTTCTTTTTAAAAATTTTTTATTTTACGGAAGTGTAGTTGATTTACAATGTTGTGTTAATTTCTGCTGTACAGCAAAGTGATTCAGTTATAGTTATATATATTCTTCTTCGTATTTTTCATACGGTTCATCACAGGATATTGAATCTGGTTCCCGTGCTCTGCAGTAGGACCTTGCTGTTTACCCACCCTATGCACAATAGTTTGCATCTCCTCACCCCAAGCTCTGACTGCGGTTCCAACTTCTGTTTGCCTTCTCAGCCATCTCCCACAACCCAGGTAAACCGCATGTAATCAATGAAGAGTCATTATGTTGTAATCAGTAGCTATGTCATAAACTGCTATGAGACACTGCAGCCAGCCAGCCAGGATGGGACTAAAAATGGAAAATCGGGAAATAAAAGTGTCAGTTTCCAGAAGGGTGAGAGAGGCCTCCCTACTGTTTCGGCTCCATGATGGAAATTGTTATTACCCAGATGGATATTAAGGAACAGCAGGAAAGTAGACTGGCATCACTACAAATTAATGCACACAGCAATGGGGAGTGTTCATTTGTTACCAGTGTAACTGCCTGAAAGTTACCAACATAGTTTCCTCTGACCAGTGACTGATTCAAACAAACTAAGAAGCCTCTGTGGTTAGCTATCAGACATCTGCAACCTGTTTTTTCCTTCTCTCACCCAATCTGCAGGTATTGCAGGCTGGCTGGAATACCTTATGGTATGCAAAGCGAAACCTCTGATTTACTGAGTCGTAGCCTCTTGTATAAACATGGCAAGGTTCATTAGCACTTACAGAAAGTGTCTCCAGTGGGGTGACAACTCATGTTATAAATAGTGTTTTCTAAAGATCCAGAAACGAAATGAGCTGGGCTTGGCCTTTGGAAACACATTGCAGACAGACCTGGGAGAATTAGTATACGCCGCGGAATTATCTCAGCTTCCTAATGGTGCTAACATTTATTTTTACTTAATCGCAGAGAATGACAACTGGGAGAGGAAGACGATAAGTATAAAAGAATGAAATTTGCCAGATAGAGAGAATTCTACATCCTGATCAATTTCAGGCTCCCTTGGGGGACCTTTATGTCAGCGCTTAGAGAGGAAAGGAGCGGGAGGCACCATCTTCCTTTGGCTCTTTTGTTGATCCCTTTATTTGCTGTTTGGGCCCCAGACTAAGCCATGAGTCATTCCTGGTAGAGAGGGAGGTGGGGAGGGGGGAGCGGAAATGGAAGTAGTCGTCTCATCGATTTGCAAAAGGCTAAATATAATTGAAGTTAATATTATTAGCGTGCATCAGCTCTCGAATTTTTTTAAAGATCCATTTGTTTGATATGTACATTTTCATAAAAGCTTTTGCATGACTTTGATGCTTTTAACTTTCACTCTATTAACTGAAAGTGGTCAGGAAGAAACTGATTGTTCCTGAGCGGCAGTGGTTTCTTGTTTAAAAATCTCTACTGATCTCTGACATAAACCACCAGAGTCGTGTTATTTTTCAGGGTGATGCTACGATTCCAACTAAACAGGACTGAACACTTTATTCTTAGCATGATGCCCCTCCCTGAAATGCCTACATTCAGAAACACGGAGGAAAGGGTTTGACAATTTAAAAAATTTTTATTGCCGATCTACCAACAGTTACACCTTTGTTTTCACAATTCAGGAAATCTCTCATCTTTTTTTTCTTTTTTTTCCCAGCCCTCCCGAATGTACACCACCCGGTTGTCATGATATACAGAACTGCATGGCACAGTGCCCAGTAAATATAGATGCTCAAATATTGCTAGCTGTTCTCCTTAAATGGTCAGAGCCTATGTCTCTCTAACTGGCTAAGTTGTATGACTGAGGAGTGATTGGTTTTGAGATCAGACCAGAATTAGGCCAAGCGAATGAGCGAACAGTTGATTGGCTCCAGCATGGCAAAGAATGAACAGTCTGTGGATTCAGACTGAACTTGAACACCAGATTGAGCACTGAACGTGACTTTGTTACTCCAGCTCTCTGAGTTTCTGTTCCATCTTCTGTAAAACGTGATAAATAATATGTTACAGGATATTTTCGAGGATAAAAATTGAAATATACAAGTCAAATATTGAAATTAAAATATATAAAACCCCTAGTGCAGTACCTGGCACATAGCAAGTACTCAAAAATTTTTTAATTTAAGGAAACACGTACTTGGATAACAAAATCATTAAACAGAAAGAACAACAGCAATGTTTTCAGTGCACATATCATAGAAACTTCTCTTCTTGAAGGCAGCAGGTGGTATGTCCCTCCAGTAGAGCAACTGGATTTCATGCAGATGTGTTCTGCCAATTTCACTATTTGAAGAGTAGAAAAGAGAGGAAAATGGCCATCCATTCAAGAAAGGGGGAAAGGAAAGGATTTTTAAGTGTCAAGATGCGTTCTCAAATAAACCACGCGCTTAGAGCAGGTCACGTGAACGTAGGTTACGTATTTGCAAATGCCGCTGCCGAGGCCAGGGGTAGATCTCTAGGGATGAAATCACGCCCTCTAAATTTCTTGCTTAAGTCACTCTTAACTTGGCTACAGACACAAGAAAAAACAAGCTAATGAGAACTTGAAGTCCAAGAGCCGCTGGATCCACATGTTTTCCAGACGGCTGGAAAATCCACAATAATTCTGTTAGCGCATGCAGGCTCCGCTGCGTGCCACTCAATAGCCAATACATCAAATCGAAGGGCAAGCTTAGGTAGAGAAGGAAGATACTGTATTCAGAAAAACCAGCAATCTGGGGAGATGGTGAATTTATATCCAGAGACCGACTCCGAAGAGTCTGCTCAGCCATGACAATTTTTAAAGGGAAAAACGGGAAACAGTCTCAGTGAATCATTAAGGCAGGAGGTCAGATTCTTGGTCATCTTTGCATTGAGTTTAGACCTGCAGACTCTCCCTATCTTCCTTGGGACGCTGTCTTGATCACATGGTCCGCCTGCAGTTGGATGTTCTCTCACCTGCATGGTCCGCCTGCCCCCATGAGTCCACCTGCAAAGTACTAAGGGGAAGCTAGGGGTAGAGGGTCAGTCAGTAGTTAATTAAGTCATTAATTTAATTCTTCTTAGTTCTACTTCATTCTTCATTCTTACTTCTCCTAATCCAGGAAAGGAATCAGCAGGTTAGAAAAGGTGTTGTGTATATTTAGTAAAGAAATCAAGAGCTAAGTTAAGTGTTACCTAATGATGTCATCTTTATGATTCAGGTCTAAAGAAAACAGGGATGATTAAACAGAAAAGAGGCAAAGGAGCTGCTTACATAACGACGTTTTCACATCAGAATTACATCCCCTCCAGACTGATGATTCAAAAGGACATGTGACCTAACCTGTAATCTGATACCAATTTAGTCATGGGGTCACCTTGACTAATCCCCAAAGGTCACTATGTAAGGAGAAGACACTCCTTTCCTAATTCAGCCACATAACCTCAAGAATGAGTATTTGAATTAAAATGACTTCGAACATGAACCTGGAAGCTCAAGTTCACATTTGGGCTCAGGGAACTGTTCAAATGAAGACCATACCTGTTATGTGTCAAAGGTTTACACTCTCTGGCTGATTTCTAAATTCATTCATTGGCTACGAAACCCTAAGAGAGCAAACTTAAGTGAGCTGGAATATGGAGGGTAGCTGAGGATTTTGGAAAGAAAATATTGCCTGAGGATCGAGAGGAGAAGAGGAGAGTAAGACACGGTCTTCTTAATCTCTCAGGAGGCCACTGTCATGTCCTCAGCATGGTTGCCCCAGAGAGCAGTGAGCGAACAAAGAGCCTCTCATGACTTCACGAGGGAGGAGAAACAAGGGAAAGAAAAGCACTCCAGGACAGAGGAAACCCGGCTGTTACAGGGGACACCGGCCAACAGGGACGTCTTACTGTTGTCCAGGCGCTTCTGTGATTTCCAGTGGGTGTGCCACACACCCACCGGCCTCTTTCCCTTCAGCAAACATCATTAAGCACATAGTGTGTGCCAGGGAGTGCTAGGCGCTATGGGTGATCACAGTGGATGAAGGAAAGGTCTGATCTGTACCAAAGTTCAACTCCAGGAACTACACAACACTCACACACCTGGATGCCATCACATCCTAAACAAATCCCGTCTTACCAAGCAGAGTCCAGAATTCTAGTGGTAAAAATTCTGTTCCTTTGAGGATTTTGAGCTCCTTGAAGACAAGGACTATTTTCCATCCACTAAGCCCAGTGCCCCTCTCATAACGTGTATTCAGAGTATATTGGGAATAAATTAATTAATGTTTGAGTGGATATTTCAATGGACAATCTTAAAACTTTTATAATTACAAAATACATCACATCGAGTGAACATATAAAAAATACCGTAGGGCTTCCCTGGTGGCGCAGTGGTTGAGAGTCCGCCTGACGATGCAGGGGACATGGGTTCGTGCCCCGGTCCAGGAAGATCCCACATGCCGCGGAGCAGCTGGGCCTGTGAGCCATGGCCGCTGAGCCTGCGCGTCCGGAGCCTGTGCTCTGCAACAGGAGTGACCACAACAGTGAGAGGCCCGAGTACAGCAAAATAAAATAAAATAAAATAAAAATACCGTAATTTATATTTATCACGTTTATTATTTAAAAAATAATACTATCATAAACAAGATTGGCTCAGCAAGTAAATGTCTCTGAAGCCCTATCTATGCATTTCCCGAATTGCCTTCCAATCCTCACTCCCACACTGTAATAACCAATATCACTGAGTAAAACCTTGGTGTCATTTAAGACCCCTACTTCTCTTTTATTCCCAAATTCTACTGGCTACCCTATCTAGTCTTGGGGTGGAAATATACTCCTCCCTCCAAAAGACCTTCCATGGCTCTATTTCTCTTTCCCATTATCTCTTCTAGATTATTGTATTTGCTGTCTTCACCAGCTAAGTCTTTCCCACTCACATTTTGCTAATTAAATGAACTTTCACTATGGTTTTATTTTTGTAGAAGAACAGCCTGAGCAACGAGATAACTTTTGTGTCTGTTTCAATGCATTTCCGGGATGTTAAAATCATAGTAGCTTCTCTCTCTTGGTATATACAGCACACACAAAGGAACTGTGACAAGAGACCTCACATTTCTTTTCAGTAATTTGTACAAATGAAAGCAGCTGGCAGTACGTCAACCATTATTATTGATGATCTCCTTGTACAGGGCACTGGGCAAGGGGCTGAGGGGCATCTAAAGATGTGTAAACAAGAACCATCTAGTCTAGGGTTCACACAATGAATTCCTTTAGTTGCAGCGGTGACTAGTTGAAATCTCTGTTACGTTTATGGGGACTAACAGACAGAATTGTTAATCCTCTGTTGTCTCTCTAGACTTCAGCCCTTTAATTAACTGGATGCATTAATGTACTACACACACCCGCTTTATAAATCCACAAATATCGCCATTTTTGAATCCTAGTTCAAAAGGTATTTTGTTTTATCCTAACGATCCTAACAAAAGGTATTTTGTTTTAGCCCATCCCTAACCCTGACGATAACCGAACAGACAGCAAAGGCCACTGGCCTTGAGAATGACTCCAAATGCTTCCCCTGACCTCCTTAAGTCTATTACACATCTCCAGTGATACTGATATTACCAACTATTTAAGGGAAACCTTTGAAATGCTTGCCCTCAAAAATTCCAGCATAAATAGAGAATACCGTAGTCATTTTTCTTCTCTGAAAAAGAATTGAGGCCTATTTCCTCGACTGGTGACCAATAAATCAGTTACCCTTCCCATCCACACATGACCTATCACAACTTAAATGAGTCAGGTTCTCCAGAGAAGCAAAACCAATAATATATGTTCATAGAGAGAGAGACATTTATTTTAAAGGACTGGCTTTCCTGAATGTAGAAACTGAAGGTTCAAAGTCTGCAGGGTAGGCAGGCAGGCTGGAGACCCAGGGGAGAGTTGCAATTTGAGTCTAAAGGCAGTCTGCTGGCAGAATTCCCTCTTCCCCCCAGGGAGAAGTCCTTCAACTGATTGGATGAGGCCCACCCAGCCACATTATGGAGGGTAACCGGCTTTACTTAAAGTCTACTGACTTGAACATTAACCTCTTCTAAAAAATAAATTCACAGAAACATCTAAAATAATGTTTGGCAAAAATCTGGGTACCAGGGACTAGCCAAGTTTAACACAGAAAATTGATCACCACGTGACACAAGTGGCTTAACCTCTCAGGAAGAGACACTTACCCAGGGTTGCACAAACTATGGCTGAAAATGTGGCGTCATGTCAGTTGAAACTCAGGCTACTTTTCCAGAAATTATATTCAATTCAGTAATAACCAAAGATGGGCAGGAAACTTCTGCTTTGTTTGCCTTGTTTTATTTTATTGTAACAGATACTTTATGGTTTACAATGTGAACTTGCACCCACTTTGTAAATGAGTCTCATAAAATAAGACTTCAAGGAAAAGTTTTCCTTTCCATAAACCCCTTTGGGCTACGTGCCCCAGTCTCTGCCAGAGACAATTCTGCTTAAACTTACTTTTCTTTGCTGTTAGATATATGTTTAAGAAGAATTGCTATGGCGCTTCACCCAGGTCATCTTAAACTCTTGGCCACCTTGAGTAGGTCTTTGTTTCTGCACGCGAGCTTTCTCTAGCTGCGGTGAGTGGGGGCTACTCTTCATTGTGGTGCGTGGGCTTCTCATTGTGGTGGCTTCTCTTGTTGTGGAGCACGGGCTCTAGGTGCTCGGGCTTCAGTAGTTGTGGCACACGGGCTTAGTTGCTCGCGGCATATGGGATCTTCCCAGACCAGGGCTCGAACTCGTGTACCCTGCATTGGCAGGTGGATTCTTAACCACTGCGCCACCAGGGAAGCCCAGGGCTCATTTATTCTTAACCCAAGTAGGCAAAGGAGTTAACCATGTCTGTGAGCACAGAGACCTGAGTCCACAGTTGGCTCTGCATCTGCCCCCTTCCTGACCGCTAGAGACAACACAGAGAGCAGGAAGCAGTGTGAATTGGAGAGCAATCCATCACTGAGAAACAAGTTCAGGACCCATGTCTTCAGCAGAAGGAATCTATGAATTAGTGTTTCCAATAAAAACAACAGCATACACATTGTTCATCCAACAAATGTTTGTGGAGCGCTTACTATACACTAGTAACACTACTAGGTGCGTTCGTTAGTACATGGCTTGTATTTGGTTCTTGTTCTCAGGAGGTTTGTGGGGATTCAAGCCCACATAAAAGGATGAGGGCGAAGCATCAGCAGTGGGCTTCATCCTAAGTGTGTTTGTTACGTGATTGAATTGGATCATACATTGCAAGGCTTAGTGAAAGACCAATTGTATAAAGCCTTTAATTTAAAATGGAAAAACTCAATGATTTCCTCCTACTAGAAATTTAGAGGGGAGAAACCCCTATTATCTAATAAATTATCTGCATTAAAATGCATTAGTCATCCATCTTCGTACCATCTGCTGACAGCTACATTGCTTATTTAAAAACAGCACAGTACCCTTTGTCTGAGCAGGCCTTTTATGGTTCTCCTGAAAGAAACTCATCACACTCAGCCATAGAGGAAAGTAAACTGCTTTACAATAAATAAGTATGTTATAAATAAAGGAATGCTTTGCATAATATTTTAATTACTATTTTAATTTAAGGCTTAATGCATTGCTGCCCAAAATGTCTATTGCAGAAACCTAAAGAACATAGACCTTATTGTTGATGGTAAACTCTAGAAAGAAGACCAGGCACAGTATTTATTTTTCCTGTGCTCTAACTGAATGACAGAGGATTCTAAGGTGCACTTGAACTATCCATAATGAATGGCATTTTCCTCCTTCCTTTGAAAGGCCACTGAGCCCAGTTGTCCTGGAGTCCTCATGGTTAGAAAGGCAGATGCTTCAAAAGGCACACTGGCTCTTGTAAGTATACATTGCTATGTTGTATTTGACCCTTTTAGAGCCGTGTTTCCGTGGTTCTTAGTACAGTGTTTCAGGATATCCAAAAAGCATCATAAAAACTAATTTGTTTTGGATTTGTTTGTTTCAGACAAGTGGGTGATTTCTATATTTGGCTGCTGAAGAGGCATCATTTACAAACTAGAAGAAGCCAATACCCCACAAGTGACTCATAACTCCTTCTAGAAGGCGACAGTGCACTCTACTTTCTCTGTGTCCTGGGGGATCGGGAAGGAGAGAAGCTTCTGTAAAAAGAAAGCTGAAGAGCTGCTATATTACACGACATCCCGCCAAGTGACAAGAGGATGGTGGGAAAGGGAATGAGAAGAAGGAATCAGTCAGGTTTAGGGGAAGAAGGAGGGTTTCCCACAGTTGGGAAGTGAGAACTCAGAGGAATGTCATGAGTGAAGGAGGTGAGCTGTAATTGTGGAAATGGTGATGAAGAAATGACGAATCAACAAAGTCAGCTTCAGAAAATGAGAGGTTTGTCTCTCATTTGGAATACCTTCCTCTCTTCCGCCTCCTGGCTCTCATTCTAATCAAGTCCACTGTTTTCCTCTTTCCTTTCTTCTCTCCTCTCCAGTTTCTGTCTTTTTTGTGCACGTGGCCAGGTCCCTCCCACAGACACTGCTTAAAGGAAAATCCTAGGTCCACTTCCTGTTTCCTCCATTTAATGGACTTGTGATGGTGGGCAAATCTATTATCCTCTCTGCACCTCAGTTTCATCTGATATACAATAGGGACACCAGTACAGAGCTCGTAAGGCAGGTACATGTAATGGTTTCCCCAGGATTGCGGATGTCCAGCCCAGGGTGGGTGATTCTGTAATTTCTTGGGAGGGGAGTTCATATCCTTGACCCCAATCCCCAAGGCCGACTTCCCGCTTCACCTCAGTATATCCCTCACCTGCTCCAAACCCTCGAGTCCAACACTTTTACTGCGAATTCTTCAAGTTCCCAACCTGTCTGACCTTCAGAATCACCTGTAAATCTCCCTCAAAATAGAAATTCCAGGGACCAATTAAATTAGAATCTGTGAAACTACTGAATTGGAATCCCGGGGGCAGAAGGAGAGTGGTGTTGACCTGTGAGGTGATCCCCACGCTGAGGGCAAGGAGAGACAAAAAAAAGAAGCAGCCCGTCCAGACTGGCAAGTGGCAAGTTTAATAAGAAATGGAACTCACATGCAAGGCTTGTCTTGGGCATCTGCAAGACCAGTAGATCTCCACACATTCTCACCAGAATGTAAACCTTTATACAGAGGCCTTAACTGGGTACAGTCACGTGCACAGCCCAGATGGTCTCACCTGCACACTGCTCTCTCAAGGCTGCGTCCTTGAAGACGGCTCCCACTATGGGAACGGTGGACAGAACATACCTTCCAAGGACAGGGAAGGTGGTCAGGAGCCTCGGATGATCCAAGTCCAGCTCGTGGGTCAACCAGTGGCCACGTCCTTTCAGCGACCTCCTCCAACAGATGGACTCAGAGGGTCTGCATGCACTTTTTACAGAAGCTTCTCCATCCAATAATTCTGATGTGTCATCAGGCTTGGGCTGCATTCAAGTTCTATTTCCCTGTGAGGAGCATTGGCCCGAATGCCTGCTTTCTGTGTGGCCATGCGTTTTGGTGACCAGTAATGTTCTAGAAGACTCCATGGTGGTTTTCCTCCCCCTGGAATTGACTTGAGTCCATCTCTTCCCATTTCACTGCCTCACACCTGCGCCCAGCCCTGCCTTTCCCAGACTGTCCAGTCCTCTTCATCCAAGCCCAGCTTCTCCATAAGCCAAGACGACCTTAGCCTCTTGTGCATTCTTTCCCCTGGAACTTAGACATCTGATTTCCTAATGTCCAGGGTGCAAATCTGACTATGTTTAGTGATCCCATGCTTAGTTCTTACTCCAAGATCCCACGGCCACTTCCTCCCAAGGCTTCTGTCCTTGGCAGGGAATCAAGAATCCATCCAATTAGTCATGCAAACCCAGTTTCCCTTTCCTGATGCCATTAGAAATGCCATCCATCCCTCATCAGAAGCCCGCTCTTCAGGCATCTTTAGCCCTTAGAAGCAAATCCAGCCTATCTTGGATTTTCCTGCTCGTGCCGGAACTATAAATGTGTCCTTGGCAAGAACCTCAGGAAAGGCATGAACAATCCCTGAATAAAAAGGACAGGCCGCCCACACAGCTATGGAGCATCTCACTCATTACCCAGACCCGCCTGACTCAGAGTCACTCATCGCCACTGTCACTTCATATCTGTGGATTCTGTGCTTTCATCAATATTCCCCGGGCACTTAAATACATCACACACACGCACTGAAGTGAAAGGTAGTGAATCAAGTCACCGTGTGTGTGTGTGTGTGTGTGTGTGTGTGTCTGTGTGTCTGTCTGTGCAGTCCTAAGCCTGGCGCCAAAAGGAATTTTCCTGGACTATGAACTATGTCTGTGTTTGTGACAAGGGAGCTGCCTTGGGCACAGCAGCAAGGAGACTGAGTGTGCAGTGGAAGCTGGGGCAAAGAGTGTAGTACCAGGATGTCTTCAGATGCAGGTTCCTACCTATTCAACTGAAAGTAGCTTGAACAATAAGGACATCTATGTCATAAAACAAGAAGGCCAGAGGAAGGGTGATTCCCAGATTGGTGCAGGAGTTCAATGATAGCAATAAGGCTCTTTCCACCCTCTTACTCTGCACTTCACAGTGTTGGAATGTCCACCCATGGGACTGCAAGAGCACTGCTGCAGAGCCAGGCATCACCTATCATCATGACCACATTCAGTGAAAAATATTGGTGCTTCCTCCTATGAGTCTCTTTTGATTAGGAAATCAACCTTTCTTAAGATCCCTCACATATACATACAGCATCCTTTCCTCTTAGGTCCCTTTAGCCAGGACTAGCTTCAAGAGAATCATCAAGAGAATTTAGAAACGTATCTGGCATGTGTATATCATGGTGGAAAGATGGATCTGCCAGGAAATAAGAAGCCATGGGGCAGAGACAGGGATAGGATGGCTGTTGGGTAAAGAGCCCACACCGAATGTTCCAGGGCTCCAGGACTAGATGAGGAGAAGGATGGAAGAATTCTCCTGCCTGAATCTCGGATGGTCCCTCTTGGTACCACTTTGAAAATTACTGTCTCCACGTATCTAGGATTATTGTAAATTCCTCTTTGGACTGGTGTACGAATGCAAGGAGTATTATGGACTAAATGTTTGTATCTCCCCTCCTCCCCATTCATATGTTGAAGCCCCAAGCCCCAGTGTGATGGTATTTAGAGGTGGGGTCTTTGAGAGGTGATTAGGTTGAGATGAGGTTGCGAGGTACCAATGATGGGATTAGTGTCCTTATAAGAAGAGGAAGAGAGACCAGAGTTCTCTCTGTCTCTCTCTCTCTGTCTCTCCCTCTCCCAGGTGAGGACATAACCAGAAGGCAGCCGTCTCCAAGCCAGGAAGACAGTCCTCCCCAGAACCACTCTGGCACCTTGATCTTGGAACTTCTACTTCCAGAACTGTGAGAAATAAGTGTCTGTTGTTTAAGGTGCCTAGTCTATGGTGCTTTGTTATGGCAGCCTGAGCTGACGAAAACAATGAGTTAATGCACAGAAGCAGAACAGAATGAAAGGCGTTGATGTATGGAGAGCACTCATAGGCATCAGTCAGATGCTAACATTTTTCTGTCAATAACAGCAGGGATGGAGTTAGTTGAATTGATTTTTTTTAATATCGCATCTAAATGTTATTTATCTTGATTACTGAATTTGTTGATGCTGCCTTAAATTTTGTGCCCAAGGTGAGTGCCTTATTCATCTCACCTAGTTTCAGCCCTGGTTACTATTCCCCGACAACTGGTAAACACTCAGTGATACTTGTAATTCCTTGAGCTTAAAGGCAACAGCGTGTTCATTAATGATATTTTTACAATAAATTTTGTTGAGGGTTATGTTCTAAGTGGTCTGGTGAGGAAATCCATTTACAAATCCCTAATCCTGGTGTTTCTGGGTCACTTACTTCACACCTGACCCAGAAAGACATATGACCTGAGGTAATGGAACCAGCCGAAATTCAGGTGGAAAACCTTTGGCCAGATCATCAATCTCCATCTGAATCCTCGTCATAAATACAAAACAAAGTCATTATGTTTTTTTTTTTTTTTCCTGAGTCCCACCCCCCTCATTAGGGCTGACCCTTGCTCTGTCTGAGCAGGGACGTACAGAAAAGATTCTCACTTCATGTTACATCCCAGCCACCCACAACAGACATCACTTCTGAACGTGACGGGCATTGCAACAAATATTGCCGAAGTTACTTCTCTGCATGATCCTCCTGGATGTCTGCACCCCTTTTCTTTCAGTGAGTTTAAATCACTTTCCAATACCCATCTATCTTTACAACATCCTCAAGCAGAGCGCCAGCCAGGAAGAGACATTACTTTCTCTACGAGTGAGGACGCTGTGTGAAGGAAACTCACACTTCATCGACTCCATGCCTAATGAGGTGGTCCAAGCTATTCACTGAGGCCATGATTCTCGGTCTTCTGTTCACTAATGCCCCAAGCCCATCTTGCTCTCTTCACTGGTGCTCTTGCCTCAAGGATTGATGTATTTAGAGTTCAGGTAGATCTTTAGCAAAAAGGACCAAACACTTTTAACTGGGACTCCCATTCCCAATGGATAGAGCTCTTCCCAGGAAGTGTGCATCAAAGGGAATCTATATTATAATCATGGCACGACCATGATAATCATGGCGGTCACTGGTCAAGTAAGAAGGAAAGGGAAAGAGCAGAAGTATTGGACATTTGCTAGGGGCCAGAGTGCTGATGCAGTGGGAGTCTATGGGGAAAGAGTCAGACTGTGATGTCCATGTGAACAGCACAGAACAGGTCACTAGCACAAGTGAGCCAGCACTGGCCTCCCATGAACAAAAAAGAACCACCATGGAATTCTGGCTCTGGCCTAGGAAATAGAATCTTGGTCGAAGATGTATCCTTATCCAGGAGTGTGACTTTCAGGAACGTACAATATTTGGGTCTTTGCTGCTAATTTATAATATGAGGGGTTTAGACTAGACAAGTTGTTTTCTACCTGGGTCCGTCTGATACGTGGAGGTGCCTTAAGGTGTCTGTGGGGGGCACTCAAGCCAATGGGGCTCAGGAGCTGCCATGTTGAGGCCAAAGCATTCCCCTTTGATCTGTTTTACATGCTAGGACACCACCTAAGGTTGTCTCTGAATAAAGAGCTCTGTGGTTGATAATAAAACAAAGCAAAACAAAACAAAAACTAGTAGAGTGGATGTTCTCAAATCTTTCTTTCAATGTCATTTGTCAATGATTTAATAAAAGTTAGTGATATGTTTTATAAATGGACCCTCTGTCAATGCCCTCCGGCAAAGACCTCGGAAATAGCACCCTTGAAGAACTTGGGTTTATTATTCGTAGCAGGGAGGGAGGATGCTTGCCCGGAGGAACCACGGGGCGCATCCGTAAGGAAGCAGTAGAAGGAAGCTATCCTAGACTTTGGGTTCTGCTTGGATAATTATGAGAAGGGATAGGTGGGTAAGGGGAGGGAAGAAAGTCCTAAGGAAACAGGGGTTTGGTCTGGACTGGGTGCTGTCAGAAAGTGGGAGTGTTCTATGGCTGGTATATTCAAAGGCTTACTACAGGGAGGGCGGACTGGAGCAAGGATAAACTATAACTGGTGAAGAAGCAACACTCACTCATCTTAGCTGAGAGAGAGGAGGTGTGGTGTTTTCTGGGAGCACAGTGGCCTTCTGGTCTCACTGCATCTTGGTCTCAGAGTGACTTTGTCTGACATCGGCACGTCCAGTGTGAGATCCCAGTGTGAGATTGTTTACATGAGCAGAACACAGGGTCTAGCTGTGAGCATCAGGCCAGCTCCTGCGTGTCAGGGGCTGCTTTTTATTTTCTTATCTCAATTCAAAGGTTTGTTTCAACTTTGAAAGAAATCCTTAAATCAGCACCTCCCCACTCAGAGCTCCTCAATACAATCAGGTGCTTCTGTGAATGAACTGAATAAACATTCGTGTGAAAAATCCTACCCACAGTGTCCTTCCCACCTCCCTCTCCTTACCCGCCCAGAGACACCCGGGTGATGCTAAGATTTGTCTGCCTTGTGTTCACATCCCTGAGAAATCCTGGGAGACACCAAAGAAGAATAAACACAGGACAGAAGAGAAGGATGACATGAGATAAAGACTTATGTGGGTTTTTTCATTAATGTGGCTCATTGCATCAAAAAGCCAGACAGAATGAATGCTGCCTGTTTTTCCATCAGGTGGTGACCGGCCAGTGGCTACAAGAGGATCAAGGTGAATTCCTCTGTAGTGAAATAATTTGGAAGGTATGCGTGTCCCCTTAAAGGAAAATGGGGCTGAAATGAAGATGGTCAATAGATACAATTATTTAGAAGTGAAAGGGAGAAGATGTAGAGATAAATGATATTTGAGCTGTTAGAATATATGTGGAAAAATTAGTGAATACATCAGCTAAAACCACACTCACATACATACATGAACATACATGCTTTACTTGCTTTCTTTTTTTTTTTTTTCAGTTATCTACAATTTCCTGGCAGGTATAGAGTTACTTAATAGACTAAATTATTAGTAGGAAAATGGCATTGGGAACGTTCTAAGTTCATTCTTGGTCAGTCCTGGCAGGACTGTGTTATATATCTTAAGATAAGAATGGCAATGGTTCAGAGGAAGGGACCCTGACCAAGGAATCAAAGATCCACGTTCCAGTCGTGTGATCTGGGCAGGGCGCTTAGCCTCTGTGGGATTCTAGTTTCCTTTGTTATCTAATGGCAGACTTGGACAAAAATTTCTTTAAGTCCGTTCTAGCTGAAATGTGCAATGATTACGTGACCCACACCTTCTCTGCATCAGAAATGGGTACCTTTCTCTGTGGTGGGCTGACCCCTCAGGCACGAGATCTACAGTTTGGGCTCCAAAATAATTATAGTGAGCACTTACTGTTTTCGGCCTTTTAGCATCTGTATTAGTCAGGGTTCTCCAGAGAAGCGGAACCAGTAGGACATATCGAGATGTGTATATTAGAGGAGATTTATTACAGGAATTGGCTAACACACTTACAGAAGTCGAGAAGTCCCACAGTCTGCCAGCTGCAACTGGAGAACAGGAAAGCTGGTGGAATAATTCAGTCTGAGACTGGAGGCTGAGAACCAGAAGGCTGCATGTCCCAGATCTAGAAAAGTGAGGAAATTCGTCTTCTGCTTTTTTGTTCTTTTCCAGCCCTTAGCGGATGGGATGATGCCCGCCCACACTGCTGAGGACAGATCTTCTTCACTCAGTCTACTGATTCAAAAGCTCATCTCTTCGAGAAACACCCTCGACAGACACACCCAGAAATAATGTTTGACCAGCTCTCTGGGCTTCCATCGGCCCAGTCTAGTTGACACATAACATTAGCCATCACAGCATCCATCACACCATGTTCAATAATCTGTATTTGAAAGCCCCGGTTTTGTTTGAGGATTCACACACACACACCTTTAGCAGTTCAGGTGGTTTGGATGAGTGCCCACTTCCCCTGCCAACCAATCAGAATAATTCCATCATTTTGGTCACCATGCTTGATGGGTCTGTACGAGTACCTAACTCAGGTTTGTTCAGTCAAAGTGAACCTTCCAACTTGAGAGGTGCACTGGGAAGAAGATTCCATCTGGGAAGATAGGAGTCTGATCAAGTTTCTAGAGCTAATTACCAGCCTGTAAGAGATCTGAGGCACAAAAGAACATATTAAGTTCTGTGGACTCTATAGGGAAAAGGACCTAGTTTCTCCAACAGAAGAAAATAGAGCAGAGAGAGTGAGAGAGAGAGGAAGGGAGGGAAGGAGTAGACAGCTATAAAGAGATCTAAAAAACTTATTACCCAATCAGGTGTATGGAACTAACTTGGGTACTGATTCAAATATGTAAAACAGTCAAGGAAATGTGAACTGACAGGATGTTTGACAATATTAAAGAATTATTGTTAAAAATTTTAGATGTGACAATGATAGTACAGGGTTTTTTTTGTTTGTTTTTTGTTTTTTTTTCTGTACGCGGGCCTCTCACTGCTGTGGCCTCTCCCGTTGCGGAGCACAGGCTCCGGACGCGCAGGCTCAGCGGCCATGGCTCACGGGCCCAGCTGCTCCGCGGCATGTGGGATCTTCCCAGACTGGGACATGAACCCGTGTCCCCTGTATCGGCAGGCGGACTCTCAACCACTGCGTCACCAGGGAAGCCCAGTACAGGTATTTTTTAAGACAATCTTTGTCCTTTAGAGATTCATACTGAAATATCTACATATGAAATAACATCTGGGACTTGTTTCAAAATAACTTGGGATGGGGAGGGGAGGGGAGGGGATAGATGAAACAAGGTTTTCTGGGTGTGGATGACTGTTGAAGCTGGTGATGGGAAACCAGGATTCATTAGATCATTCTCCCTACTTTTAGATATACGTGAAAATTTGCATAAAATAATTTTTAAATAAAATCACATATATGCTTTCTAAACACAAAAACTCCACTTTTGAGAAATGACACGAATTATAGACAAAGATGTTTATTTTAAGATTATTTATAATGGAAAAAAACTAAATGTTGAACCACAGGTTAAGTAGATTATAGTAATTCCTTTCAATATAATGATATGCACCCTTCAGTTATGTCTAGGAATAGTTTTTAAAGACATGGGATATATTTATATAGTATTAACTGAAATATATACCAAGACTATAATATTATCTCAAGTGAACTGTATATCACAGGAAAGGTTGTATTTCTTTCTGAAGAGGCTCATTACCGTGCTTTTTGTTGAGGGGCACACGACCTTGTTAAAAGGGCAGGTTCTAGAGGGAGGTGGAGCCTCAGCTCAGCCACATACTGGATGTGACCTTGAGCCAATCACTTTACCTCCATGTTCTAATCTCCTAAATGGGTATAATCGTGATACCTATCTCAGAGGTTGTAACGTTTAAGTACATTGATTTATTTAAAACACCCACCACAATGCTGCCACATAGTAAGTGCTTTACAAATGTTGGCTGTTACTACCGTTCACAGTATAGTGCATATAATCCATGCTGATACTGGTTGCCTGAAAATTGACGCTTTACATGGAACGTATTTCTAATTTTCCAAAGCACCGTTGCCATGTTATTCTATTTTACTCCTGTAACAGCACAGTGAGATAAGAAGAAGTCGGATAATAACTATTTTCAAAATGAAGACTAAAACTCAGTTGCAGAGAGTCGAAGGAACTTTCCTGAAGTGCCCCTGGTGATCTGCTAGAGGTCACAAATCATCTACCTTGGTCTCCTGGCTTCTGCTCTGCCAAAGATGCCTTTCTGCGAGCAATCAGGTCATCACGTGGCGGACCGCTAGCTGCTGTCCTTCAGGCCCAGACATTATTTTTAATCTCACTGCTCTGGTAGATAATGGTTTCAAATTCCAGGGCTGGAGCAGTAAGCCCTCCCCGCCAGGCTAAGTACTGGAGAGTCAGAGACCGTTTTGTGCGCCTGGAGCCTCCGATAACTGACAGCACTCTGCTGCTCCAGCTTGGGTTCATTTCTCTTGCCTGAACTGGCCCTGTCTGGGCACCTCCAGAAGGATGGTGTCCTCACAGCCCATCCAGATTGTGAGGGCCTTTATCTGCATCTCCTGATTAGCGTTCTATTTGTATGCAAATAAGTCCCTGACTTTGTTGCTTGTGGATAAATGACCACTGCAAATTGGAGCTCTTCTGGTGAAAGGACTGGAAGTGATCTTATAGAATAAGAAGTCAAATTTGTGTATTTTAAAGATGTGGAAACTCAGGCTCAGAGTGACCGAATGGATCCCCCAGGGGCATGTTGCTAGTGAGAGCAGCCAGTCCAAATAGTGGGATCCCCATAGACCATATTTTTATCTCTACCCTAGAACCTCAGTTGAGCTGGAAAAAACAATCACTGATTAATATCAGTCTATCAGTTACTCTGTGTGTGTGTGTGTGTGTGTGTGTGTGTGTGTGTGTGTGTGTGTGTGAAAGAGGGGGGGTAGAGAGTCGGGGGCGGGGTACGGGTTAGGTGTGTTATTCCTAAATCATTGGTTTCCAAATTGTGGGACTCACCTCCTTAAAGCAGAGATTGTGCTTTAGTCCTTCAATGAACTTCTATTTTTTTAAACAAAAGGTATTTTTATTTTTTAAATAAATATAGATGGTTAAATTATTGTCCAATTTTAATTGATAAACAATCTGATTCAACTGCTACCTTTAAATTAGTTAAACAAGGAGGCCATTAGACAGAGGTGGCACCAATGCCATGGCAGCCTATGTAAGTAAACCGTATTCTAAGCCTGAAAGTGCCTCAAGTTTCGAAATCAAAACCTAAAGACAACCAATCACAAACAGCCATCTGGTTCTAAGCTACAGCCAACCAATAATTTTCTCACTTTGTTTCTGCCTTTTCTGTATAATGTCTCTCCCCAGCTCCTGTCAGCGGAGCATTCCTAACCACTTCCGGTTTGATGTTGCCTGATTCAAATAGGTGTTTGTTCAAATAAACTCTTAAAATTTGTCATGTGCCTTCGTTTATTTTTTGAACAACACTGAAAGTCCAAATACTATCAAACGATTGCCAATAAATATTTTAATGTAGAAAGAGAGGGAACCTCATAATAAAAAAGATTAAGTTTTCTTGCCATGTAAAACAAACTGGGTGAACTGGGTGATGGGGTTGGAGGAACGCAAGGAAACTTTGGGAGATATTGGATATGACTATTGTCTCAATCGTGGTGATCTTTCGCAGATGTTCAAACTTATCAAATTGTCTACAGTAATTATGTGCGGTTCTTTGTTTATCAATTGTACCTCAATAAAACTATTTTTTAAAAGGATGGGGAAAAGCAATTATAAGTCAAAAGGAAAAGATGAAAGAGGGGTTAAAATAGTCATTTGAAGATGAAAAGAAAGGGAATAAGAATCGAGATTGCTTAATAAAAATGTAAATCATAACTGACATCCACACGTAGACCAAAAGTGGCAAATAACTCATGTTCACCATCCCCCAAAAGCCCAGCAGGGCTAGAAAATGTCTGGGGTCAAAATGCAGGAGCTCGGGTCCAGCCAGGAGCACAGACAGAACAAAACTTCCCCCAGTTCCCTCCTAACAGAGGAAAGTTCAGAAGGAGTTCCTGCCACTGGAAGGGTAGTAACACCACTCAGCGCCCAGGAGAAACCCTTGCTATTGAGGGCTGTGTAGTTCTTCAGGAGGGGAACTACCTTTCCGAGGCACAGCTGATACATATTGGTTTGGCCTGACAGCGTCCAGCAGAAACTAAGGGGTGAGAATATTTGTAAATGCCCGTCTTTACCCTAAGTCATCCTGGTGATCATGGCAACACACTTAGGAGTGGAATTCAAATGTGACCCACGGGCTTTAAGTGGCAAGATGGGTGAGAAAGTCCCAAGGACTGTCAGAGTGTGTACGTGGGCCTACAGAGGATGCCCCAAATGATCCAGTGTTGTTCACAGGGCCAGACTGGTTCACACAGGTAGGCTGCTATGCTGACGTACCTGGGAGCTTTTGAATTTCTTTTGTACCAGAACGAGGAGGGGAAAGTTGCTGGTGCAAAAGCAAGAGGTGAGGATGAGATGGGGACAACATGGCAGTGCCCTCCCACATCTGCCCATCCACCCAAGTCCAGCCTTCTTGGGGCTAGATTTGAGCCCCAAGAAGGAGGTCTTAGGTCAAAGCATGAGGTAGCTATGTTCAGGGACCGGGGGGCTCCTTACACAGAAAGCACCATTCCATTCACTTTACGTACATAATGTCATTTAATTTTGACAGCAATCCCTGAGGTAGGTACAGCTATTGTCCAGATTTTATAGATATGGAAACCGAGTCACAGAGAGGGTAAGCAGCTACCTCAAAGACACACAGTAAGACGTGCAGTCAAGATTCTAACACAGATGGTCAAACTCTTAACCACTGAGCCACACGGTCTCGGCTCCACAGGCAATGATGCTTTGGGGGCCCAGGTGACAGGAGACAACCTGCCCCCATCTTCCCAGGAACCCAGGGACATGAAGCAGAGCAGGATCTTGGAAAGGCCTTGGAGCAGGGACTGCAGGGGCCCCTTGACCAGGAGGGTGGAGCTGACAGGGTGAGCCAGAAGATGCTGCACACCTGGACACACCCGGACACGCCCAGGGTCCAGCAGGTCCTGGGTCTGCTCTGGAGACACCCTGTTGGAGCCAATGGGATTCAAGTTCCCAGCTCTTGAAGGAAATGGTCATGAAGAGGAGAAAGAGAAACCCCGTAGCACTTCCTTTACCCTTCCTCCACCCCTAGACCTTATCCTGGCCTGTCCTTCCTGGGTTAAGGTGGTGTCCTCAGTGCCTCAAATTACTGGCATAACATGGAGGGACTTAGCTATTACCAGAAACCCAGCCAACTACAGCACCTCAGAAACATACTGAGGATATCCACCAACTTCACTGAGCCCCCATGACTTAGAAACGCCCTCCGGGCTCCCAAACTGGAGTAGGGAAGCTGGCATTTGGAGGGATGGGAGCTGTGAAACGTGAAATGGTAGGATGCATTTACTACTAAAAAGAAGCAGAAGCAGCCGGGTCTCTATTGCTTCCTTGGAGCCCGGGTTTCCCGCCAAGTGTGTCGAATGTGCCTAATTGCAGCCACCAGCAGACCATGGGGTCCCCTGTGGCAGAGGGAGCTGGCAGGAGGCATCAGGGGAGAGCCAGCCCCACCCTCCCTGGGGACCCAGGTGACAGCGCCATCCAAATCTTGCTGCAATTAGGAGACACCAGCTCCCCCTCTGCAGGCTTCTTTGTGGCCACAAAGAAAACTAGCGCATTATTATTCTTCAGTCATCCTACAAGTTGCTGAGCCTTGAAAGCTCTAACAGAGGTGGCTGCCGGGGCAGCCCACGTTTAATTGCTTCACACATGGATCCCGTTTATGGGGCTTTTGCTCTGTATTTAATGCCACAGCTGGTGATGGATTTTCGCTGTTTGAATGTGCTCCGGTCCTCTGCACACTGCTTTATAACTGATGGGGGAAGATGTCCTCTCTTCGGCAAATTGTATCTGGCCTTTCCAGCCCAGTGGTAATTAATGTTTGTTCTCATCCAATGGGCAGATTCAAAGAAATACAGCTCTCATTAGCTCCCGCTCAATTAAGAAAAATTCTCCTCTGTCCCCATGACTCAAAAACTGCTATCAAGCTGGAGCTGCTTGAATTACACAGCTGGGAGGACCAGGAGGGCATCCTAGCCACCTGTGGTGCTCCAGCCTCATCCCCATCAGCATCCAGACTCCTCCAGTCTCCACCAGTGCCCCCCACCACGTCCATTCCACACCCACCTCCTAAGGACCCAGAAGGACAATAATAACTAGATAATGACTAATGTTTGTTGAGTGCTTACCATGTCCTAAACAATGCACATGGATCAGCTCATAAATGACACACATGAACCAGCTCTTAAAGGATGAATATGAATTTGCTCATAAATGATGCAGATGAATTAGCTCATTTAGGCATGGTCACATATCTATGATGCCAGGAACTCAAGAGTTGAACAAGAACTTTCTTTTTTTTTTTTTTAAGATTATATGTTTAGGGGCTTCTCTGGTGGTGCAGTGGTTAAGAATCCGCCTGCTAATGCAAGGGACACGGGTTCGAGCCCTAGGCCGGGAAGATCCCACATGACGTGGAGCAACTAAACCTACACGCCACAACTACTGAGTCTGTGCTCTAGAGCCCGCGACCCACAACTACTGAAGACCTTGGGCCACAGCTA
This sequence comes from Grampus griseus, assembly GCF_964374135.1. Taxonomy (NCBI): domain Eukaryota; kingdom Metazoa; phylum Chordata; class Mammalia; order Artiodactyla; family Delphinidae; genus Grampus; species Grampus griseus. Next base: position 13,886,307 of record NC_139019.1, read on the forward strand.
CTGAAGCCCGTTCAGCTGGAGCCCATGCTCCACAACAAGAGAAGCCACCGCAATGAGAAACCCGTGCACCACAACAAAGAGTAGCCCCCACTCACCGCAACTAGAGAAAGCATGTGCACAGCAACAAAGACCCAATGCAGCCATAAAATAAATAAATAAATAAATAAAAATTTTTTAAAAGGCTATATGTTTATATTCTTCCTTACAGATTGTGTTTGATGGAGCTGGAGGAATCAGGCTCCCTGACTTCAGACTATACTACAAAGCTACAGTAATCAAGACAGTGTGGTACTGGCACAAAAACAGAAATATAGATCAGTGGAACAGGATAGAAAGCCCAGAGGTAAACCCACGCACATATGGTCACCTTATCTTTGATAAAGGAGGCAAGAATATACAGTGGAGAAAAGACAGCCTCTTCAATAAGTGGTGCTGGGAAAACTGGACAGCTGCATGTAAAAGAATGAAATTAGAACACTCCCTAATACCATACACAAAAGTAAACTAAAAATGGATTAAAGACCTAAATGTAAGGCCAGACACTATCAAACTCTTAGAGGAAAACATAGGCAGAACACTCTAGGACATAAATCACAGCAAGGTCCTTTTTGACCCACCTCCTAGAGAAGTGGAAATAAAAACAAAAATAAACAAATGGGACCTAATGAAATGTAAAAGCTTTGCAGCCATAAAAAGGAACGAAATTGAGTTATTTGAAGTGAGGTGGATGGACCTAGAGTCGGTCATACAGAGTGAAGTAAGTCAGAAAGAGAAAAACAAATACTATATGCTAACACATATACATGGAATCTAAAAAACAAACCAAAAAAATGGTCATAAAGAACCTAGGGGCAGGACAGGAATAAAGACGCAGTTGTAGAGAATGGACTTGAGGATATGGGGAGGGGGAAGGGTAAGCTGTGACAAAGCAAGAGAGAGGCATGGACATATATACACTACCAAATGTAAAATAGATAGCTAGTGGGAAGCAGCTGCATAGCACAGGGAGATCAGCTCGGTGCTTTGTGTCCACCTAGAGGGGTGGGATAGGGAGGGTGGGAGGGAGGGAGATGCAAGAGGGAAGGATATGGGGATACATGTATATGCATCACTTTGTTATAAAGCAGAAACTAACACACCACTGTAAAGCAATTATACTCCAATAAAGATATTAAAATAAATAAATAAATTAATTAATTAAATTTAAAAAAAAAGATTGTGTTTGAAATAAAAAAAATATTTACTTTCTCATAGAGAACTTATAAATCTCCTAACATATGTTGGTGGTCTCCAGTGTCAGAATAACTCCTTATAACATAATAATATACTTTCATTCTCGCTACAACTTGAGGTGATATAAACAAAGACTAAATACTCTTTTAATGAATTTGATTTTAGTTTAAATAAGAAGGACTTCTTTCAATTATTCTTCTTTTCCCCATATCTTTTCTTTTCTTTCTTTCACAATCCATGTATTTTTAAAATAATTTTTACTGGAGTATTGTTGCTTTACAGTGTTGTGTTAGTTTCCACTGCAGCAAAGTGAGTCAGGTATACGTATACATATATCCACTCTTTTTTAGATTTCCTTCCTACTTAGGTCACCATAGAGCATTGAGTAGAGTTCCCTATGTTATACAGTAGGTTCTCATTAGTTATCTATTTTATATATAGTAGTGTATATATGTCAGTCCCAATCTCCCTGCTCATTCCACCCCCCTACCAGCCTTGGTAACTGTAAGTTTAAGATTTGAACAAGAACTTGAATGAGTTCAACTTCTACTCCTGACACCTATGAGCTGAGTGGACACCAGGAGGAGACCTACATTTCTATAACTGATCAAAGCCAAACAGTCATCATGTGAAGCTCTGGTGTTGCTGTCTCCATGAGCCAATTCACTTCACTTTGTTCCCTTTCCTCAGGCTACACCCAGGCAGCCGACTCCCAAATGCTGGTGAATGGACCAGGGGCAGGAGGAAAAGGGAGAGAATGGATAAGCCAAAATCCATCACCACCCTTGAAAATAATGCCTGTGATAGTATGTTTGTGCATCTGTACGTTGGAGCTGAAAAGAACCAGTTGTAGGTGTGTATTAACTGGCAGGGCCTCTCTGCAGGAAAATTTGCTAATATTTCAGAATTTCAAATGCACGTACCCTTAGACCTAGCAATTCTACTTCTAGGAATTTATCCTAAAGAATGGAGGGAGGGGGATGTACAAGCATATTTGTGGCCATATTGCCTGTACTAGCATGGGACTGGAAGCAATCTAGTTGAGGGACCGACTAAATAAATTATAGTATATTTATACAATGGAATTGTATATAGCTATAAAAAAGTAAAGGCAGCTTTAAATTCAAGTGGAACAATCTCCAAGATATTTTGTTAACTAGGAAAAAAGCAAGATGTTATTGGCATATTGTTTTAAAATATCCATACTCATTTGCTCATAGGTGAATAGAATACCTCTATAAGGAAATCAACAATGGGTAATAGTTGCTGTGTCTGGGGAAGCTCCTAGGGTGGCTTGAGGTCAGGAGAGAGAGGGATGCTCATTTTCACTGTGTACCATTTTGCATCTTGAATTTGTGCCATAAGAGTGAGTAGATGGGCCTCATTCAATCAGTTGAAGGCCTTAAGAGAAAAAGGTTGAGATTCCCCCTAAAAAGGAAGAGGGAGTTCTGCCTCAGGACTGCCTTCAGACTTGACTTAAGACTGCACCACCAACTCCCCCTGGGTCTCCAGCCCGCCATCCTGCCCTGAAGATGCCAGACTCGCCGGCCTTCCACAATCGCATGCACAAATTCCTTAAAATTTGAGAGGTGCATGGGTTTTGTTTCCTTGGAGCACCCTGGGGTATTATCACACATCACAACACACATCACACCTGGTGTAGCCAATGCTAATCTCTTATTTCCAGGTGTGCGTATGTCCAGTCCAGCTCGCTAGGCTGTAAGGTCTCTGTGAGCAGGCACTGTGTCTCCATCATCAATGCATTTCTACCATTCAGTGGAGAACCTGCATCAGGAACAAGGGCTCACTAAAGATGTGTTGTTGAAGGAAGCAACACTTTTTGTGACAACAGTCCAGGTGCTAAATACTTGGGTTTGACTCCTTTACAGGTCAGCATCTAAATCAGCTCATGGATAAGGAGAACATAGAGGAAAAGAAAAGAAAAGAGAAAAAACAACCCTTCCCAGTTATTGCCAATTACCAGGACACTTCGTTTTACATGTTTCTTCTTACACAGCCACCTAAAGACCTGTCCAAGGCAATTCACTGCTCAGAATCTAATGATCTGACGACGGTAGTCAAGTTTCCCTGATGTCAGACTTAGCCTACACGGATTCAAAATTAAAATCAAGAATTCTCTTTTTTTTTTTGGACCTCTCACTGTTGTGGCTTCTCCCGTTGCGGAGCACAGGCTCCGGACGCACAGGCTCAGCGGCCATGGGTCACGGGCCCAGCCGCTCCGCGGCATGTGGGATCTTCCCGGACCGGGGCATGAACCCGTGTCCCCTGCATCGGCGGGCAGACTGTCAACCACTGCGCCACCAGGGAAGCCCCAAGAATTCTCTTTTGAAATAAGATATATTTAGATAGAAAAAAATTATAAAGAAAAATGTTACCTAATAATATCATCCTCCCTTAAACCTCAGATCTGTAGAATTTCATCACCCATTTGAAAAGAAGAAATTATGACCCTTAACTACAAGAGCAAAATATCATTCCTGAAAAGCAGATTGAATCCTAGATTAGAAACCTCTGCAGATATCTTCCACACAAGTTTTTATCATTTGCCCTAGTTTTAAAGGATTACAGATGAATTCACCCTTGACAAGTCACTCTGAATCGATCTGAATCCTCAGATGAATAAAGAACCAGTTGGTTTAGTTTTCTAATCAATAAGACCATTTTCAATGTGCACCAACACTGACAATTCTGTCCCATAGGAAAACTGATTTATAAGCATGTCAAATGGAGATTTTATTTTACTTCCTGTTTTTACTGCTCTGCCATCAGCTGTCAACCCAGAACCTACAAGCTGTCCCCTGGGAGCAAGCAGACAGAGATTATGAGGCCCTCAGAGGTCATCCTTGAAAGCAGGACACACTCAGCTTTGACCTGGTCTATTAAAATCAGTAGGACATGGCATAGAGAAAGAAAGCAGATGGCAGAGCGTAGGTACATCAGTATTTTTCTTAATTATAGAATTTGCATTCAATTCTATTAATGGACGAGTGGGTTAAATTGACCATGAGAGATACAAAAAGTGTATGCAACAAATCATATCCCATATGAATTTTCATCCACAGTATAGGATTTATTGCATAGGCTTATTTTTCTTTTAACCAAGTTATCTTATTTCTTTCCATTCTAAGTTATGTGAAACAGTATAGTTCGAAGCATAAAGAAGAGAATACATGACCTGTAGTCCCACCATCAAAAGACACCACTACTGACATGTTAGCATATTTGATCACAATAGTTTCTCTATGTGTTTTTTATAAAATTGTGAATCCTGCTTTTTCCACTTAACACTATAATAAAATAGTTCTGTATGATATTATAAATTCCTCTTCCTTATAAGAGCTCTTATTATCCTTATGTTGTGAGATAAAGCCTTTTCTAGGTCCCCAGAACTAGTAAGGAATAGAGCTTGGATTCTAACCCTGATCTACCCACTTCTGAAGCCACTTTCTACTATGTTGAACCACCTTAAAAACAGTTATTCTGGGCTTCCCTGGTGGCGCAGTGGTTGAGAATCTGCCTGCCAATGCAGGGGACATGGGTTTGAGCCCTGGTCTGGGAAGATCCCACATGCCGCGGAGCAACTAGGCCCGTGAGCCACAACTACTGAACCTGCGCTCTAGAGCCTGTGCTCCGCAACAAGAGAGGCCGCGATAGTGAGAGGCCCGCACACCGCGATGAAGAGTGACCCCCTAAGAAAAAAAAAAAAAATGTCATGAAGAACCTAGGGGTAAGACAGGAATAAAGACGCAGACCTACTAGAGAATGGACTTGAGGACATGGGGAGGGGGAAGGGTAAGCTGTGACAAAGTGAGAGAGTGGCATGGACATATATACACTACCAAATGTAAAATAGATAGCTAGTGGGAAGCAGCCGCATAGCACAGGGAGAGCAGCTCGGGGGTTTGTGACCACCTAGAGGGGTGGGATAGAGAGGGTGGGAGGGAGGGAGATGCAAGAGGGAGGGGATATGGGGACATATGTATATGTATAGCTGATTCACTTTGTTATAAAGTAGAAACTAACACATCATTGTAAAGCAATTATACTCCAATAAAGATGTTAATATATATCATATATATATAATATATATATTATATTATATATATCATATATATATAATATATCATAATATATAATATTATATTAATATAATATATATATATACAGATAAGCCGAACTAGTGTCAAGAAATGCCTCTCCTCAAATAACTGGGTTGATAGACAGTTACCCGCTGGGTGTCCTGTATTCTTGAAGTTCATTTTCAAACTCAGTTTTCATTCTATTTTAACCTCATATTATTCTTTCAAGTAAAACTTCAAGTAAAAGACAGGTTAATTTTGATGAGTAACATATTTCACTTCATCAGATGCATTACTCAAATAAATTTGAAGAATTTCTTGGCTATAAGATGGTTGGAACACTAATCTTCCTTTTTGTTTTATTTCACTATTGTAAAAGTAAAGACCTTACATTCTGAATCCTATAACAAAATGCTAAATTAAGTCAGAAATACACAATTCTTTTTTTATGATAGAAATAACATGGGTAAACTGTCTTCTATTTCTTCACTAATATTTATCAATGCAGATGCGATGGATGAAATTATATGATAGAGATAAACACACAATGGGGGCCATCTTTGTTACTTTATTTCTGGTGTGTTTTACACAGCCAAAAATAAATAAATATTTTAAAAAAAAACAGTTATTCCTTTTGACCCAGTAAATTACCTTTTGAGGATCTATATGGAATGTGAAATGTACAAGATGAGCCTGGGACGTCTTGAAATGCAGAAAAGCAAGAAACTATCAAAGACTAAATAGATCCTGTCAAAAGGAGACCAACTTGTAAGAGATCCCATTAGCCAAAATAGCCCAGTATGACTATAAAAAGAATGATAATCACACTCAATTAAAATATTATATGTATAAAACTCATGAGTTCCTAAGGATACTTCTTTAAAAACTTACTAGTTGCCATTGGATGTTATAAGGGCACTACCTCATTGCTCGGAAATTGATAAATACATGGAAAGAATAAAGAATTGGTCTGCCTTTCCTATACAAACTCTGTTCCAGGGAAGCCAAAAAATTGATGAGAATAAATTATTCCTTATAGAAGAATTATGGCTAACTAACGCAGAAGAATGGCAATAAGAGATCTGCATTTCAATCCTTAATGAAACTCTGGATCTAAGCAATGGTTGTCAGTGGATCTTAAAATTATAGGTGAAATGTTCTTAAGAAACTCGCAGGACATTCTAACATACCCTGGACGGATTGGTGACGTTTCTGAAGCTGGGGCAACCAGACTTGATAAGCTCTTGATATGATTCTACAGGAAGTACACAGCATAAGAAATATTATGACCTAAATGGGAAAAGAAATTGAAAAAGAATAGATGCATGCATATGTATAACTGAATCACTTTGCTGTACACCTGCAACTAACGCAACATTGTTAATCAAGTATACTCCAATGTAAAATAAAAATTAAAAAAGAATAAAATAAAGTATTACTTTCTGAACTGATTCAAAATTCTGGCAAAGCACAATGAAAGGTTTTTATCTCCCCTCCAAAAAAAGAGAATTATTATGACCAAAAAAACATTTGAACTTTAATTAAATCAGGTCTCACTACCAGTTTACAGGAAATACAGAGAACAGAGGAACAAGTTAAAAGCATCACAGAAATACAATCATACAATTCTAGAAATGGGCACAATTCTATAAAGGATGAATAATCTGATTTCTCCAACAAATTCAATGGCATGAGAGGGGAGGGGGGGACCACGTAAAATAAAATAATTAAGAGATACACAATCATGCAGTTTATGAACGTTATTGATAGTTATTATCTGAATAGACCAACTGTAAAAGAAAAATTTGAGACAGCTGGGGACATTTGAATACAGATTGGGTATTAGAATATTTAAGATATCCTTACTTGGGTGGTATAATAATATTCAGGTGGTTAAATTCTTTTAGTCTTACTACTTAAATGCATATAGTTTATGAGGAAAATGATGCAATGTCTGGTATTTCTTCAAATATTTCAAGAAAAAAAGGGAGGGTGGAAACAGGCAGGGGGCGTAGAGATGGGTAAATACACAAGACGTGCAAAATGTTGATAACTATTGAAGCTGACCACTGGGTACATGGGTGTTCATTATACTATTCTCTCTACCTTTGTGTATGTTTGGGAAATTCTCTAATACAAAAAACTTTAACACTAAAAAATGATGTTTAAGAGGACAGCAAAACACATAGAAATGAAATCCCATACATGCCAAGGTCTAGAAAGTCATGGAATAAATAATCTGAGGAAAAAAACTCTCATAAAAACCTGCTCCATGTACTGTATATTGATTTCTTATCTATATTTGAAATGGAATCACTGCAAATATTATCTGATTAGTTTTCAAATTGATAATTTAAAAAAAAAAAGATCGATCACTTTCTACGTTCTTTTGGGCAACTAACGCTACCACCATTTCAACAGAAAGAGCATCAAAACAATCAAGTTAAGAAAGAAATTCAGTGAATTAAAAGATCTATGATATGCCGCGGAGCGGCTGGGCCCATGAGCCATGGCCGCTGAGCCTACGCGTCTGGAGTCTGTGCTCCGCAATGGGAGAGGCCGCAACAGGGAGAGGCCCGCGTAACTCAAAAAAAAAAAAGAAAAGAAAAGATCTATGATATGCTCAGTGAACGTGTCTTTCTCTTTTCAAAGAAATAATTTGGAGATGGAAAGAAAAGATAAATTTGCAGATCAGTTGTCTGTGATTCTCTTTAAAGAGGTTAAGGTGATGATTGGACTTTTTTCCCAAAATCTGATGCTGAAGGTTCCAAGGTGAAGCAAAATTAATTGTGAGTGGAGGAAGGAAAAGTACAATCATAACAGCCCTTCTCTTCCAGGGAGACAGTGAAGCAAGCTAATAGCATTCAGGGGTTAAAAATAATTCCATTCACCATCTGTCCACACATTCTATATAATGACAGATGGAGATCTAATTTTTTTTTGAAACTTACTACATTAAAAAATACTTCAGAAACATCTACCCAAACAGTGGATTAAAACTTGATTAAAAAATAAATAATTGAAGCACCAAAAGCTCATTGAAAGATGAGATGTTATGTGGAGATTGCCTTCCCATCGAAACAAAGCCCTTTGTGTTCAGCAAAATGTTTTCTGCTGAATGAAACTACTAAATATTTTAATTTTCAATTTGTAAGGGAAAATTATTTACTCTCACTCACGGGTCTGTTTTCACCCCAGAGTTACAACAGCTGGGAAAATGCATTTGTAAGATGCCTAAACCAGGGCCCAGTCTTGGCAACCAGCTTCAGAGATGGAAGGTCCCATGCAGGGGCTTTTGCGGGGAGGTGCTCTCAGATACCCGCCATGAGGGCTGAAGGAGACAGGATGGGGCACAGGGAGAAGCTGAGCTCGGATGCAGTTGCAGAAGAAGCCTCAGCAAATACCACAGGGAGACAGGAAGTGGCCATGGTCCTTCAGAGGCCCCAGTGGAGGCAAGGGTGCCAGGCCTTTGTATCCTCACAGAGGCCCATCTCCGGATGCCACTGGAACTTGGCTGTAACCTTGACAAAGGTAGCACCTTTTGGCCAAGGGCCATTCCTGAGTGGGACTCACTGGTGAGTGCCTTTGCAGAGGTCAGAGCCAAGGCTTCTGACTGCTTGGGCAATGAATGCTTTCGTCCTGAAGGGGAGACCCCTAGATCCATTACAGTTCACCCCTCGAGCCCTCCAAATCCAGTTCCTTTGTAGAGTAATTTCGCCCCATCTGAGAATATCTCCCCGTGATTCTGGATGATCTCTTTTTCTGGGGAAACTTAGAAGCGGAAGGTTATTGGGATGTACTACAGTCGCCCCTGCCACTACAGCTGGTACCGCCATCTCCCTCTTCAACTCTCCTTTTTAGAGTCCCCACACCCTCAGACAGCACTACGGCTAGTCAGAGTGGCTTACCTGGTGGGGTGACCCAGATTCTCATCCCTGAGGGCTCTGAGCGCTAGGTCACCTGGAGGACATGCCTGTGGTGTTAAATGGCCAGATTCAACCCATAGCTATGGTACTTGCTCACTTACCTTCAGACTTTGGCGAGGGAGTACCAAGGAACCGTCTAGTGCCTCACTGTGTGTGGATGTGGCTATAACTAGGCAGCAGCCGTAGCTTCAAGTTTAATGGAATTCTTGCCATGTCACTTGACGGAAGCATCCTCTCTCTGAAAACCAGGGCCTGAGACACTAACTGTGCAGTGAGAAGGAACACAGATTCCCCAAGCAGGTCATTGAGAATGATGCTTAAGTGGGTCAGGCCTACTTCCAATCCTTGTTTTATGGACCTATCAGTTCCACCTATTGGGAGCACAGCACGATATAACGGGCATTGATTTAACGCCAGCCCATCCTCAAAGGGCATCATCTCCAGGCTGTCACCTTAGCTGTGTTTTCCAAAGTCTCCGTTAGGCAGCAGGCTTCTGGGTGGTGTGGTTTGGTGTAGGTAGGACCTGGTGGCTCTACAATGGGATTCTTGGTCCAGGGTTACATGATGTCCAATCCCATGCCAGTTTATCAAATAATCTGTAAACTCACGGATGGCAGGGCTGACTGAATCCTTTAGGCAGGGAAGGCAAAGCAGTTTCTTGGAATATGTGTCAATTCTGGTCTAGATACTTCATTGCCACTTGCAGATGGAAAGGGATCCCATGCAAGCAAGTTGCTAACAAGTAACTGGTTAGTCTCCTCGGGGAGGATGCTGTATGGGGGCCTCAGTGTTGGATTCTGTGTTGGCAGTTTGGATATTTAGCAGTGGTAATAGATACACTAAGTCTGTTCTCAATTATCAAGATCCTGGTTTTAAATGGGGCAGAGTGTTGAATTCAATGGGGGCATGATGGGACCACAACCCTTGCCGTGTTGAGTGGTTGAGGTGACAGATATTCTTGCCGTTCCTCCCGAATGTGATACTGTTTTTTATTTATTCTCTCAACCGTAGTGGGAAAGTCTCAGGGTCCTCCATGTGGCCTTCTGCACTGCAATAGCTCACTCTACAAACGGAAGAAATAATGAAGAGATTCTGTCAATTACTAAGGACCTCCACTTACTGATACATTCAGAGACTGAACAAATGATCACCCCATGGATCCCTGGGGCCAAAGAACCCACTGTGAACAAGGCTGGGCCTGGATATCTTACTACCTACCCCTCATAAGACCCGAGGTTAGTAAAGAGCCATGATGAAACATAAAAATCTCTGAGTATCAGTGGAGATTGTCTTGCCCGAGTCCCTGAAATATCTGGGAAACCACTGCAGAGTTATCCAAGGAAATGGTCACAGACCTTTGGGTAAAGACCAGGGAAATTATTACCATAGGCACTGGCCTTGGTATAGCAGGATGCTTCTGGAAACCAACCTTTCCTTTAGGCAACATTTTAGGGGTTGAAGGACTGGCTCGGGTCTGGAAATTGGCTGTGACTTTTCAGTGGGGGGCTTGTTAGTTTTATCCTTGCTAGCTACCCCTCTACCTGCCCTTAACACCACCAGGCTCTATTGGTCATCTCCACGGCTCTCTGTGAGTGAGGGTCCCCTTGCCACTCTCATTATAATTGCATTCTCTTTCCTTCCAGTGTTTCATTTCTGCCACTCAACCCCTATCCATCTGGGATCTTATCATCCTCTTTGTTCTCAGGGATCCCAGTTCTATATCAGCATCTTCTATAGCATCAGCCCTGACTGAAGAGGACAGTCTCATTGAGATTCTCAGGGAAGAGGATGCCCCTCTCACCAGCTCATTCCTTACGGCTTTGGTAAATGGAGTGTCCTCTGGGTACCCCTATGAAACACAGTGAACTGGTGGATTTTCCAGTCATACAGAGTATATCCACCCTAGCGTGCCTGCTTCTTGGAGAATTTTGATCTCTTTCTCCAGTGTCTGCCAAGGCATTGCTCACATATCTCCTGCACTTAGCGTGGTCATTGTTTTCCTAAGCTTCCAAGAGCCAACCAAGAGTGTTAAACCCTATATATCAGGAGAGTTCTTTCATGTGGAGAAACTCTCCTTTATCCATCCTCCTTAATCCAGGCCCTTCAGAATTCAATCCCATAAGTACTCTTCCACTGCTGCTAGTATTTGTTGGCTAGGACCTTCATCTTCTTTAGTGCATTTTCTCTTTCCTCCCTTATCAGGACCAGCACTTCTCCTGTTGGGTTTTATTATGACTTGACTCTAGTTCAGAGGTCAGCAAACTCTCCCTATAAAGAGCCAGTAAATAGTGGTAAATGTTTTAGGCTCTGTTGCAACTATTCAAGTCTCTCACTGCGGCATGAAAGCAGCCATAGACAATATGTAACTGAATGGGCATAGCTGTGTTTCAATAAAACTTTATGTCCAGAAAAGCAGACTACAGGCTGGACTTGACCCATAGGCTGTAGTTGCTGATCCCCATGCTAGATAGTGCCCCTAACTCCATCCCTAGTGTGGAGGGATGGAGTTAGGGGCGGACCCTGAGTTGGGAGCATGTTGTCTTACGCTGCTGATGAAGAGGCTTCTGCCTCATCTTCAAGCAAGGGGGCAGCAATAGTTTTCATAGGGAAGAGTAGGCCCAGAGGGTTCAAGGGCATTTGACGGTTCGAGGTATTTAACAGTGCATGGACACAGATGTCTGCATCCCAAGTCTCAGCATCTCATTGACTCCTAGTTAGGGCCTTGACCTTGGCATAGCAGACTTGCTGGCGTTGAAAACGCCAACTTCTCTGGAGCTCTGCTGGCCTTCCAATTAAGTCCAAGGTTGAATTCTGGCATTTTTTTCTGCCTCTGGCTGCAAGAGGGGAGAGTCTCTTTATAAGCTTCCATAGCCCTTTGGCTTTCACACTTCAACTTAGATTGGTGATTAATCACTCCAGCCTTCCACTGTCTTTCTCTAAGTCACTTTATAGCACTCAGCAAAGCCATCCAATTCCACTGTCCCTACAATCACCACTTCCCTTGAATGTCTCAGATGCCCAGATCCTGCACCCATCTATGCATTCCCTCCCAGCTGTCTCGTCGCTAACAATTGCAGGGCTACAGTGCTGGGGGCTAACAGTACTCCACCCACCCCCAGAGATGGTGCCCTCATTGACTGCAGCCAGCTGATGACCCAGCACCAGATCCCATGTAAGAGCCTCCTTCCTTGGGCCTTTCCTGCCACCATTGCTTTTAGTTATTCTTCCCTGAAAACAAACTTTGAGATGGAGATTTACATTCAGGGCTTTTTACTGGGAGTGCTTTGGGGATCTATACCTATAAGCAAGTGAGAGAAAAAGGAATCCACATAGGGAGAAGTTGAACTATGATGCAGTTGCAATAAAGGCCTTAAGCAGTCCTATGGAAAGCTCTGGAGTTGTCCTTATCTAGGCAAGGGGACCAGCCACTGGATGCAGAGGGGGTGTGGCCTTGGGCAGGGCAGCTTCCTTCTGCTAAGGGCTGCTCCCGGAGAGGGGCTCATCAGCGAGGCATCAAAGGCCAGCTCTCCTGACATGTGGGTGAACGAGTGCCTCAGTCCTGGAGGGGTGATTAGGCAGCACACCACAGCATCCACTACAACACAGATCTGAGTGCTCGAGTTGGTGTATCCATGGTAACGAAATTAGATAGGCATCCATGAGCCCAGGTTTACTGTCACATTCTCGTTACCAGGGATCTTGGGAGAAGCCCTGGGTTCAGCTAAATGTTGTGATTGTAATTGTTGTTCCTAAAAGAACTCTAGATAATGAAGGCAATGAAGTTTCAGTGTTTTACTGTCCATACAAACATTAAAATCCACTTTTGAAGGGTAACATAACAACAAGAAAGAAAGAAAGAAAGAAAGAAAGAAAGAAAGGGAGAGAGAGAGAGAGAAGGGAGGAAGGAAGACAGCAAGGAAGGAAGGAGACGGAAGGAAGGAAGGAAGGGAGATTAAAGGAGAAAAATCAAGTCCTCCCAACTCACTGCAGCAGCCATATCTACTTAAATAAAAATCAGTAGTTTAAAAAGTTAGCCTTTTAACAAATACTTGCTGCATTTTGACACGGCTGAGGAGGGGACATTTTAATACCACGATGCTGACAGTGGCAAACTTAAAGACATCCAATATACTTTCAAATGTATAGATGTATTTAAGTAAGAATCAATGGAACAGAGTGCTTACATTGTTGGCATGTACGATGTCCAAATAAATGAAATTTATTTCCCTCTAAACTCGGATGAATAATGTAGGTAGAGGCTTAAAAAATCATTTTAAATTATTTTTTCTTTGAAGCTGCAAATTATAAAATCCGACAGAAAGCAATGGTGAAGTGGTTTCTCAAGATCCCCAAGCTCTGTCATGTATTTGTACAGTTTCAAATTCTGATGAATCCCTCGGACGTTTTCTTCCAAGTACCTGTAATCCTTTCATATTTTTCAACATTAATTCATAGCCAGAACTTTTATCTTCAAACAACTTCAGGGTCGATTTCTCCCTGAAATTCTGTAAATTAGAGATTATGAACCTGAAATAATCAGTTTGGGCTCTTGTTTACAGATGTTTTTAATGTGGCCTTGTGTGTCATTTCTATCTTTATGAGTGTAGTAGGTAAAGGGTTTTATCGGTATGTATAACAGATCATCTCACCTTATCTTTATTCTTCAGGACATTGTGCTCCTGGCTAAGGTGGATTTTCAACAAATGAAATATAAACTTTTTCTGCATTCATTAAGTCATCTGTGACTGCCATTGGGTTCATTTTGAAACACACACATGGGCACACATACATACTCCGCAGGTCTAACTCCCTCACCCACCCAAATGTAATAAACATTTAGCCTTTTAATTACAGGCAACAGGCATGGACAGAAAGTCAGAGGCCACTGCTGCAAACCTGGGATCCTGTAAATCTGGTTGAAAGGCAAAAAGTAGCAAAGATCTTTCTGGATCCTGAGATGTCTGCTTCTTGGTCATGGAGTGGAGAGAATTGAATGAAATTGCACCGGCATGATCCCTAGCTTGGTGCTGACACAGTAACATTTGGTAAAGCCCACAATCTGTCCAAAAATGCCCAGAGCTCTGAACACTGAATGTTTTGTAAATCATGTGGCATCAAAACCTGGCCTGGGGGCTTCCCTGGTGGCGCAGTGGTTGAGAGTCCGCCTGCCGATGCAGGGGACACGGGTTCGTGCCCCGGTCCGGGAAGATCCCACATGCCGCGGAGCGGCTGCGCCCGTGAGCCATGGCCGCTGAGCCTGCGCGTCCGGAGCTTGCGCTCCGCAACGGGAGAGGCCACAACAGTGAGAGGCCAGAGTACCGCAAAAAAAAAAACAAAAAAAAAACAAAAAACAAACCTGGCCTGAACAGACATGAGGCTACTTCTAGGCTTGGCGTGAGTGGAGTCGGAACTCTCTAGAAATAGGAATGTGTGACCCTTCTCCTTCCTTTCCTCGCCATCACTGGCCAATCTGAAATAAAGGCTACCCTTTATAAAGGCATTCTCTGTGTGTCAGCACCTGTTTGGTACTTTGTCACCTAGCTTTTGGAATGGCTATAATGTCCCTGGAAGGGATACATGACCAGCCCTATTTCAGATGAAGAATCTGAGACACAGAGAAACAAGTAACTTAGTGAAAGTCAAGAAGCACCAGGTGCAGAACCTGGATGGCACCCCAGCCTCTGACCACACAGGTCCTACTCCTACTACACTCCTACTACACTACGTGAGGACACTACTTCTTAAGGAAAGACATCTCCCCTGTGCGCCGAAAGGCAGGAAAGTGTAGGGAAGTGGTCCTCAAAATGTGATCCAGGGACCCCTGCCTGTCACCAAGAACTTTTCAGGGGGGTTGCTATTTTCATAATAATATTAAGGTGTTATTTTCCCTTTTCACTCTTGTTCTCCCATCAGGTTACACGGAGTTTGCACCATCTACGTGATGTGTGTCATACAGTAGACTGGGTGCAGACGCAGAGAGGAAAATCCCATTGTCGTCTGTTCAAGCTGGATGTGAAAGACATTTGAAAAGGGGTAAAATAAATTCACTCTTAACACTGCAGTATTTGAAGGAATTATACTTATTTTCTTAAAAATGTATTAATGTTAATATGTGATGATTTTAGTATTTTTAAAAGGATTCACATTTAAATTTTTTCAGCCTTAATTCTTAACACATTTTATGTCAATAAAGACACCCAACAAACCCAAAAGCTCCTTAGAGTCCTCACTGCTTTGGTCGAGTGTAAAGGGGTGTCAGTGCCTCAGTCTCCCCACTTGGATAAATGGGGATATTACCTACCTTGCATAGTTGTTTTGAGAACACAATGGTCTAACACATCTGAAAGTGCACACAGCACTGTCTGGCACATAATAAGCTCTTTGTTTTAGCTTTTACTGTTATGAATTTTTACGTTATACATTTTTGTGTTTATATCATGAAAAACTCCCCCATGCTTCAAGATGAATAAAAAGAAGACACTACCAAATTATCCAAATAGATTTCATGCATTGAATTAGCAATAGGAAGGACATCTTGGAAGGACTGTTATGCTTCAAGCATAAATGTTATGAGAGTTTCTATTTACTGTCAATTTCATATTCCCATCGACCAGTACTAAGCATGATACAAATCTCTTCAGAAAATCTAAAATCCATCACTTTTATAGACAGAGTCTTATTTTCCACATTTGCAGTTGCTGGATTTAGAAAAAGGATGATCTTGGTCAGGACAACATGTCTGAGACACATTACCCAAGGTGAAAATGCTATTTGCTGATGCAATACCAAATGTGGTCATTAATAATAGAATATCATGGAGTAACATAATAATGAATGCCTTAAATTTAGAGGTCTTATTCAATAGAATCAAAATTGTAGATTTCTTTAACAAATACAGATTTGATGTTTTAGTATAGTTAAACACTTTTAATATATTTGTAGGTCTATGCTAACTATAGGTGCATTCATTTCCTCCAAAGAAATGCATCATGTTTACTCAGAAAATAGTTTGTACTAAAAGGTTGTTTGAAGGAGTTGAAAAAAGTTTGACTTTGCTGAGTAGTATAGTATCAAACCCAGCATGGAGACAATTGTTTTCCCTTGCTGTCAATTACTGACGTGTTCCGCAGGTGAGTCACATGACACCATCCCGGGCATCCAGGTTCTTGTATGTAACTCAGATGGGAGGGAAGAGGTGGGAGGTGGAAATTGATCTGGGTCAGTTCAATGTGTCACCAAAGTCTGAAATTCTATGACTCAAGCAGCACAGATGACAGCATAGGGATGTAGAGCAGCAAGACCCTGGCCAATTATGCTTGAGATTCCTGAGCTGTACAGTGGGAATAATAATCATATCTACTCGATAAGGATGTTGTAAAGATTAAGTAACATAAGTAAGGTATGTAAAGCCCTTGCCCTTGAAGTCATATCGACAGGAAAACTGCACCAAAAGTTAGCAAGTGGAAACCGAAATGCCAACTGTGCAAAACAGGTGATGGTATAATGGTAGAGTGTACTAGTCACCACTGCTTGTGTAAACCCAGTGGTGTACAACAATTGTTTTATTATGCTCACGGCCTCCGTGGGCCAGGGATTTGGGGAAATCTCATTTGGGCAGTTTTTGGTTAGGATCTGTCGCATGGTTGTGGTCAGATGTCAGTGGACGCTGCCGTCATCTGAAGATTTGACTGGGCTGGGCGTGCAAGATGGTGACCTCTGATGCTGGCAGTGGGTGTTGGCCACTGACTGGAACCTCAACTGGGACCGTCAACCAGAGCACCTACAGTGACCTTTCCCCATAACCTGGGCTTTTGTACAGCAGGACCTCCTTGAGGGAGTCAGACTTCTTACATGGTCAGGGGCCAAGGAAGCAAGATGGAGCTGAACTGCATTATGTGACCGTCTGTGGAATCCGCAGCATCACTACTGCTGCATTTTATTGTTACGAGCAAGTCAACTAAGGCCAAGCCAGCATCAAAGGAAGGGGAGACAGACCCTGCCTCTCCATGGGAACAGGGTCAAAGAATTAGCAGCATGTTGCAAAGTTGCCATACAAGGTTAATAACAAATATTCATTTTCAGTTTCTACTGTCTCTGAAAGAGTAAAAAAACAGACATAATGAACATACTGACCTGAGAAATTCCCATACGATCGTAAGGCACTTTTTTCCTAAATGTCCCCCAATCCTGCGTAAAGAGAAGGATCTAGCCCACCTCAGTTTGAGAACAAGACCAAGAGGAAAGCTATGAACCAGAAATTGACAATTGCATCTCAAACACGGTTGCATTATGACAGGTCACGTTAGCATTACCCTGGGGTTTTGCTCTATTAGATTATAAGTGAGGCTACTGTAGCAGAAAGTCCACAACACAGTGGCTTCAGTTTATTTCACATAATAGCCCAGCCAGCTTGGGTCAGCAGGGCAGCTCTACTCCATGATGCCATTTAGAGACCCTGGTTCCTTTCACCCAATCACTCTGCTGTCCTCTGAGATGAGAGTGGCAACATGGGTGAAAGTGGCAACACCTCATCTCCAGGTGGGCAGAGGAAAAAGAGGCAGAGTGTAAAAATGCTGCTTGTCTCCAAATTGCAGATGATCTGTACTTCGATTGAATCCAACCTCTGCTCACATCCATTGGCCCTAATTTAGTCACATAACCACACCTTGCTACCAGGGAGGCTGGGAAATACAGTCTGGCTGGGAAGCTCTGTGCCCAGGAAGAAAGAACAGATCTACAGAAGAACAGTCAGCCCCACAAATAATCAATAAATTATTATTCTAACACTGAAATGTTTGCAGCATTAACAAGCTAATCAAATCTTCCTAATCTCCATCAGTTTCAGTGGCATTAATAATTAATGTGCCAACTGCAAATGAGTCTAAATTAAATGACGGGTATTCTTCAATGCACTTATAAATTTCTCTAGGACTACAAGCAATTCCCTTGCAGAAATGCCCGCTTGCAGAGTTGGAAACACAGCAATTATCTGGTCTCCTACAGATGAATTATTGTGAATTCCAAATTAATCATGTCCAATGGAATCTTAACAGAGTTTTGAAAAATCTCAGACAGAGGAAAGCAACTTAAAATTAAGAATCCACAAATGACCAAAATTGGTTAAGGGCCAAATTCATTCACATTCTAGGCAAGAAAAGATATTTTATGTGGTAACATTTATGTTAACTATGTATGTATCATGTATGTAACATTAAAGGACATATTAAATTCCATGTGTTTCTCAATTTAGAACAAGATTCTTTCACAGCTGCTGCAAATAGAAGGGACTTGAATAGATGTTTACAGCCCCACTGAGTGTGCTCCTTAGGATGAGATGCTGCTGAACACTCTGTACGAACATGTTGTGACGTTAAGAACGCTGGATCAGAAATCTCTGGCTTCTTTTTGTTGTCTCCTTACAAAGGTTACTGAACTTCCCTAAATCTATTTTCTCATGTGTGAAATACGAATGTTACCTACACTTCACAGTGGAGAAACAAAAAATGGCACAATAAAGCACTTTGTACTCTGTAAAACACAAATGCATAGTCCACAAAGCAGAAAGAATACATCGAGTCATCATCTAGTCTGCAGACGGGTAGTGCAACCAATCAGCAAAGCTCCCTGGGGCTTTGGTAAAATACACAGAGAGGGAGCGAGATTATATTCTCTCGCTTTTGATCCCAGTCTTGATGTCTCAACCAAAGACAGATGAATCAACTTGCAAGGTCCATCCCATCCTCGGATTACTCCCAGGAGAAAAGAGTCCTTACAAGTCACTCAGCCAGCTACAGCAGCCAGAGCTAACTTGGCCCTAATTCAGAAACTTTAATAGGATTACTTTGGTATCTACTGTCAGTTTAGACACCTAACTATCTTACAGATAACAGGTGTTAGGAAGTATTGATAAGGATTAAACTAAAAAATTGGATTTAATAAAAATTTACTTTGGGGTTAATTTGGATAAATATTTAATTTTAAAAATGTGAATAGCAATTATACTCCAATAAAGATGTAAAATAAAAAAAAATTTAATGTGAATAAATAATTGGAGAAAGAAAAAAGCACTATGTGAACAATATATTTTAAGTAGTGAAATTAAAAATGATCAAGTGTGAAGTTAAGGATGGGAGCTTTTCCTTAGGCTCTAAGCTGGTAGTTTGACAGATTCTGCCCCTTCTCCAATGTGATGGGCATGATATCACGTCAAGAATATGCAGCCCTGAAAGGACCAAAGTGCGGAGATCTGGTAGCAAATTGCTGTGTGGGAACGGGCCAGGAAGCCCCAGGAATCCCAACTACAGAAGTCAGAGAGTGGGGCGCAGTGCACCCAGAGGATGAAAAATAGACACACATCAAAGGAGAGAATGACAAGGAAATCCAGTATCAGACATCTCCCTACTTTCCTGAACCACAAAGAAGTCCACCCTGGCAAAACAAGCTCATTTCTCATGCTGTTTTGTTTCATCAACTAGAGAAGTTGTTTAAATCTTTTTTCTTTGCCTTCTTTCCCAAGTAGAGCTTTACTCCAGAAAGGCAAATAAACTGAATTTTTAAAAGTTATGATGTGGATAGAGGTGACAGTGGATTGCTTCACAAACTTAACTCAGAACGAGTCTCTTGAAGACTGGAAGAAGTAGATAATACATAAATGGAATGTTTTCAGGTCAGCAAATACGCTGTCCTCATCGCCACTCACAGGTAAAAAGGCCTCCCTGGTGGTGCAGTGGTTGAGAGTCCGCCTGCCGATGCAGGGGACACGGATTCGTGCCCCGGTCCGGGAAGATCCCACATGCCGCGGAGCGGCTGGGCCCGTGAGCCATGGCCACTGAGCCTGCGCGTCCGGAGCCTGTGCTCCGCAACGGGAGAGACCACAGCAGTGAGAGGCCCGCGTACCGCAAAAAAAAAAAAAAAAAAAAAGCCTCAAAATTAAAAGGGCACCAATATAAACGAGGCACTCAAACAGTGCGGTGCTGGTGTGGGACTGGGGGGTTAGAGAGGAGGAGGGGTCAGCTGCAGCGGGAGGGAAGTTCTGTGTAGAGAACACAGTATGGACACCTCCCAGCAGTCAGAAGATGAATTAGGCTTACCAAGTCGAGTGAAAATATACTGAAAGAAAAACAAAACTGACAAGAAATATAGCACAATGTCCCGTACGTTCAGTTAAGTATAGATTAAAAACACACCCCATGCCAAGCACTATATCATTTTCTCAGGATACAGATTCAAAGATGTCAAACACAAGAAGGTGGGTACTTGTGTGACGAGAATGTTAGACAGGATGAAGGAGTAAAGTTAAACTAGGGAGCCCTCCACTGTTAGATAGTGAACCCGCGTACTAATGAAATATAATTCATTCCATTCTGCACCCAAAATTTAAGGAAAAAGATGTGTCTCCAGCTAGCGAGGGCTGCTGAGTGCATGGTAAGGGCAAATACGATCTCCAGGCATCCCCGAATCCACTCCTCAGAAAGACCACTGCGCTGCCCAGACATGCCCCTCCTCAGAGGGGCACCTGCCCCACCAGGGAGAACTTGAAGCACTTACTTTGTGCTGCGGACTGAGCGAGGGACGGCTCCGTTGCTGATTTAATCAACCGCACAACCTGTGAGGCAATAAACACCTCATTGTACAGATTTCAAAGACCAAGTCACTTCTCCAAAGTCAGAAAGGCAGGTCAATGGATCTGAACTTCATGTTTACTTTCATTTCCAATATATCATGGCCTTCCCGCTAAACCACCTAAACGGAGCATCTCTGCAGAGACTGAATCCTGAGGTCGTTCTTGTTTCGCAAATGAAATTTACACATTTTACATTTATTTTCTTCCTACTCTAAAGGCGGCACTGGAAACTGAGTCTCAGGGTGAAGCACACTCATTCTTTCTGGGATCACATTTACAAATGAAGACCCTTGACAGCAAGCCACTGACATGCCCTTTTACTTTCCCTGGATTTAATGAAAGTGCCCAAACTGTCACCACCTTGGGAGCCATAATACATTCCAGGGAGGGACATTCAACTACGCTCCTCCAGAAGCTTCAAAGCCCCCTTACATAGGTCCCAGCGCCATGATATGGTAAGGTTTTCTTCTGAAAATTAAACCAGGTTTGGAGCAGACAAGCCGCTCTTGAATTCCCCACACTATTCTGACAGCCCTAAATCAGTTTCAAGCCGAGACAACAAAGCAACTCTCAGAAGGGCAGGGCCTGCGTCCAGCTGACACAGCACTCACTTTGTAAAAACACGACATTTCAACCCTGTCCAAAAATTACACTGGAGAGCCAATACGATTCTGACTTTTATTATCAGGTCAGGACAGAGAAAGTACAGGAAGAAGTAGCAGCATAAGGGTCTGCTACCTGATCCAGCTTCCACGGGTCCCCAGGCAAGAAGGACGCTTGTGCGGGAGACGGATGATGACACCATCCCTGGACGACTCAGAACAGCACTTGGGGCCTGAAGTGCATCTGCTTGGTGGCGTTGTTCTTCATCCCCATCTTCAGCATCCATTTGGACTTCATCCTTTGGACATACTGCATGTCCCGCTGGCGCACGAGAGCTGCTCCTGGGGTTGGAAAGGGGATAAGAAATGAGGCAAAGGTCTGTGACCTGTGATCAGAGAAGACCCAACTTGGCAGAGAATCAAAGCTAGTTTCGGGTAAGTGGGTTCTTATATTTAAACAAGAGTTATTATCTGGGGTCTCTATCCAATGGGCCTTGCGGGGTTTATTGCATACCAGAACTTCTCTCTATATACATTCTTCTGGGATGAGCCTCTTTAGTTTTCATCATCTGAAAAGGTCTATAAGCCCAAAAGGTAAAGCCCCATTGACCAAAAGGGACAGAGAAAGGCAGACTATAAACCAAGTCAGAGGGACTTCCCTGGTGGCGCAGTGGTTAAGAATCCGCCTGCCGGGCTTCCCTGGTGGTGCAGTGGTTGGAAGTCTGCCTGCCGATGCAGGGGACACGGGTTCGTGCCCCAGTCCAGGAAGATCCCACATGCCGCGGAGCAGCTGGGCCCACGAGCCATGGCCGCTGAGCCTGCGTGTCCAGAGCCTGTGCTCCACAACGGGAGAGGCCACAACAGTGAGAGGCCCGTGTACCGCAAAAAAAAAAAAAATCCGCCTGCCAATACAGGGGACACAGGTTCGATCCCTGGTCCAGGAAGATCCCACACGCCGTGGAGCAACTGAGCCCGTGCACCACAACTACTGAGCCTGCACTCTAGAGCCTCTGCTCCACAACAAGAGAAGCCACCGCAATGAGAAGCCCACACACCACAAAGAAGAGTAGCCCCCGCTCGACGCAACTAGAGAAAGCCCACGCACAGCAACAAAGACCCAAAGCAGCCAAAAATTAATTAATTAATTAATTAATTAATTATAAAAAACTAACTCAGCTCACAGGGAGCCGTAATGAAGGAACCTACGTGTATATAAACACAGAGCCATTTACAATGGATTCCAGTGCCAAAGCTTTCCAGGCCATCAGAAGGCAGCTCTCTCCCTTCTCTCTATACTGTTTTCAGTGGACTGACTTTCTCCTTGAAGATCCAAGGATAATGAGCTTCACTCAGCAGACACATCAGAATAGATTTAAATAATTTCACACTGATGATGTTTCAAAGCTTAACAATTTCAGTGGCTTGCTCTAGCTCTGAGTCTTACTAAGTTTTCTATGGAAAAATTACAAAAGGAAGAACCGACAGCTGGCCTTTATTATGTGCATGTACTATGTCATACATGCATTATGACAGTCAACCTGCCCAACTCTACAAGTAGGTCCTATTAATATCATCTCCACTTTATAAGTGAGGAAACAGAGCTTTCAATCAATTAAATTACTCATACTCATTGTATAAGAACCTACAAGTATATCAGATAAGTCATGTTTGACTTCACAGCTCAAACTATCGCCACAAGGATATTTAATTCCTCTGTATGACCTCCAGGAGAATTTCAACCTTTGCTAATTGCTGAACAATTATTTTTGTAACTATACCTCCTGAAAAAGGTAATGGTCTATATGAGTTTTAAAATAGTTACTGTGCTAGGGAATACAAAGCTTTTAAGTCATGGAGCTTTGGGCTTATTGCCATAAATGTCTCAAGTGGTCACAGAAGCCCCCAGAGCCAAGAAGGTAAGTTTCCCCTAGAGAGGACCCACAAGGACAAAGAGAAAAAAACCAGTTCACCCGAGGCCCCTTGTGCGATGCAAGTTCCTGGGCCGGGCCTTGTGGTCCACGTGGACGTACCTGTGCTGCCAGCCCAGCCCAGGGCTCTGTACTGCTGGAGGACCCGGCCCACAGCCTTCTGATTCTTAGCAACTGCCACAGCTCTTGACAAGCCAAACCGCTGTTTGTAGTATCTCATCAAGGAGCGATGACCCACTCTGGCACCTGTTTTTCAAAAGAACAATATTGAAGCACTGAGTTGGACAGTTTTTCAAGGCAGAGCTATAAAAGTAAAGGCTTTCTGAATCAGAATTTTCACTTTTATCTAGCTGGAAAATGGATGTGCCAGAAGAAACAGTGCTTTAATCTGCTGAAGAAAGATGAAGCTGCATGTTAAACAATGAAAGAAGGAAAACCAAAGGTAGAGGCACTGAAAAACAGAGATAATGGCAAGTCACTGCCAGGTGAAAAATTCAGCATCTGTACTGACAATATGCTTCCCTAGAAATTCACATAGCTGCCCCCAACTAATACAGATAATAGGATCTGAGGAGGTAAGGAGCTTTAACTTTTTTTTTAATAGAAAAAAGATTAAGCACAGATAATGGCCCTGATGTTTAGGTCTGCAAGCCACAGTCTGAGTCTAGAAGAGACACCAATCCACTTTTCCTTTGCTTAAATTCTCTATTGCAGTGGTTCTCAAACCGGCAATTTTATCCCCAGAAGACACGTGGCAATGACTGGAGACATTTTTGGTTGTCACAGCTAGAGGGAGGCTCCTGACACCTAGTGGGTGGAAGCCAGGGATGCGGCTAAACATCGTACAATGCACGGCACAGTCCCCAAAACAAAGAATTATCTGGCCCAAACGTCCACAGTGCTGAGGCTGAGAAACCCTGCCCTACTGCTTTCTAAATGACGGAAGTCGCCTGGTGAACCGGAATTTTATTTTATTTATTTTTTATTATTTATTTATTTATTATTATTTTTTTCCGGTACGCGGGCCTCTCACTGTTGTGGCCTCTCCTGTTGTGGAGCACAGGCTCCAGATGCGCAGGCTCAGCGGCCAGGGCTCACGGGCCCAGCCGCTCCGCGGCATGCGGGATCTTCCCAGACCGGGGCACGAACCCGTGTCCCCTGCATCGGCAGGCGGACTCTCAACCACTGCACCACCAGGGAAGCCCGAACCGTAATTTTAAAAGATGACTAAGATGAATTCTCTCTCCAGGTTTTACTTACTGAGAAGGATCTGATACAACCATGCCAGTCAATCACGCTTTCAGAAATGAACGCTTTGGACTATCTGCTCTTTTATAGGACAAGTGTGCTGACCCCTGGATCTCAGCTTCACAGCAGGTGAAAGTGAAGGGGGCGGGCTTCAGTGATGACACACTCCAGGCTCCATCAGAGCGCCCTGGCTCTTGAAAAGTTCTCCTGGGCCACCGGCATTGAGATCACCTGAGAGCTTACTAAACCCAGGCTATACTTTCACAAGAATATTAAGTAGAACATAAGCAATCAAATACATTCCCAGACAGACAACAACGCATAGAAGTTTAACAACAGCATACACACAAGGCACGGAACAGCTGTTTCCACTGAAAATGAGTTAAGGAAATACAGCCAGGTAGAACCATGTGTACGGCTGCTATGGAAGCTTTACACTTATACATATAAAATCATTTCTTTCAGAATATTTTGTGCAGAAAGACCATGAACAGAATACTGTTAACTATTGTAGATGGCTATATTCGCTTTTAGGACCTCGATTTTTAACTTGCAAGAAAAAACTCTGTCAGGTTATTTCGTTTCAAGTCCCTATACCTGGCAAGCTACCTGGGAAAGAGTTTGCAGAGTCTCTGCGCAGATATGGAAAAGTGGTTACTTCCAGTTGACTGATTGGTGATCAGACGCAAGAGATGACAAAGAGAAACTTTCAATTCAAAGATGATGTGGCCTTTGGATACTAATATGGATGAAAAGATGCTTCCCAGGACCTGACTGTTCTGGCAGCAGAAGAGTTAACAAAGCTCCTAAACCACAAGAAATAAGTGAGGTACAGTGGACGGAGAAGGACTCACTCTTAAATGGAGGCTCTGGCAGGAAAGCCCAGCACTGCTGATTGTGACTTTCTATTTATAATGTAGGCAGTTTGCTCTGAGTTTGCAATGATGATTTCCTCAAAATCATTAAATGATAATGCTGCTGGTCATTAGTACTTAATAAATCGATTTATTTACATTCGCAAGCAGCATTTAGAAATACGTTATTATTGAAGGTTGGCTTCTAAAACATGCTTGAAAAGGTTTCATTAATCAACGCCAAGGTTTCCGACACCTGACAGGAGAACTCTAAACATTCAGTGTTTAAAGTTACTCCTGTTCTGTGGCAATGACAGTGAGAACCTAACATTAAGCACCAAGTACAATGTGCTGAGAACAGCTCAACTGGAAGGCCCTCATCAAGGAAAATTCGTTATAGAACACGGTGTGCCTGTCCATAAATAACAGATGGGTAATGTCTGAGTTATGATGAAGCCACAACCTGTCCATCTATCTTTCTCCACAGTAAGAACTGCTTACAAGACTGTCACTCCTAACCTAAAACATGATACAAGCGAACTTCTTTACAAAACAGAAACAGACTCACGGACATAGAGAACAAACTTACAGCTCTCAAAGGGGAAAGGAAGGAGGTGGGGAAGGGAGAAATTAGGAGTTTGGGACTAGCACATACAAACTACTGTATATAAAATGGTAAATAACAAGGTCCTACTGTATAGCACAGGGAACTATATTCAGTATACTGTAATAAACCATAATGGAAAAGAATACAAAAAAGAATATATATATATATATATATATATATATATAAAACAGAATCACTTGCTGTACACCAGAAACTAACACAAAACTGTAAATCAACTGTACTTCAATTAAAAAAAAAGACTGAGGGCTTCCCTGGTGGCACAGTGGTTAAGAATCCGCCTGCCAATGTAGGGGACACGGGTTCGAGCCGTGGTCAGGGAAGATCCCACGTGCCGCCGAGCAACTAAGTCTGTGCGCCACAACTACTGAGCCCACGCGCCACAACTGCTGAAGCCCGTGCACCTAGAGCCTATGCTCCTCAACAAGAGAAGCCACCGCAGTGAGAAGCACGCGCGCCGCAACGAAGAGTAGCCGCCGCTCGCCGCAACTAGAGAAAGCCCACGCAGCAACGAAGACCCAGTGCAGCCAAAAAGAAAGAAATAAATAAATAAATGTATTTTAAAAATTTCCACTCCTACTTAACAAATAGCCTAACACTGGGTGACATTAGACAATGAAAAAGAAAATATCTCTAACTGTAAGTTTCCTAAGAAGATTGATCACGTGCCCTTCGTGGATCCAGCAACAGATTCATCTGGCTAGTCAGCAACTAACTGGATGTGTTTTCACACCAACTTGCTCCACAGGAACTGAAGAGCAAAGAGGGAAGGAACTGAGCCAGACCACAGTCTTCAAAATAAATGCTCATAGCGCCCTCTACCGGATACTCTACGCCACTGCCTCTGGGATCATCTACTTGACCTGAAGCAACTAGATTTAAGGAATCACAACTACCCGCTGCTTTCAAAACCAGTTTAAAGCAGACTCTGCTAAGTGTAGCTGATTAAGTATCACTAGGCTCTCCACATTAGAATCCTTCCCAAGTCAGCTTCATGCTAACATCCACGCTGACCCAGTCATATAACTGAGCATAATCAAGGAAGTTTCTGAATGGTAAATTTGTTCAAAGACATAACCAGGTGACTGAATATACTGTTGTAATATCACTACACATGTATACAGTGTTTATTCAGAGATTTCCTATTTTCTTGGTTCATTACAAAATCCCCAAGTCAGCACTGAGACACGGAGGTAAACCAATGGACACAAAACTGTCATGTCTCATTATAAGCAAGACTGACTAGAGCATGACTGGTTTTTAAAATGAGATGGTAAAAGTGTATGTGACTGTATAGCTGGAATAAATTTCCAAATATTGGGACCTTCTGGTTCACTAAGAGTGCTATGTTCTGTTGCTATTTAAACAAATTCTATCATCAGGTCTCAGCAGCCGGGCATCTGTGAAGAAGACCCAGGAAGGCAGCCAATGCTGTACGTTTAGATTTTTCCATTCTTGGCTCTTAATCTCGTCCAGGTCACAGATGCTTTTCAGAAACTACAGCCTTTCCCCAGAAAAAGTGCACAGTCAAAAAAATCTGTGCGGAGGAATTCCCTCACGGTCCAGTGGTTAGGACTCCGTGCTTTCACTGCTCAGGGTGCGGGTTCGATCCCTGGTCGGGGAACTAAGATCCCGCAAGCCGCGCAGGGTGGCCAAAAAATAAGTTAATTAATTAAAAAACAAATGAATAAATAAAAAAATTTAAAACTCCGTGTGCCCACACAGGTGACTTTATGATGTAACAGCGTTTCCCCAGGAAAATGCACACACTCAGAAAAAAGTGCACAGCTAGAGACGAAAGCTGAGGTAAGGCAGCACCTGGCAGCTGGTCTGGCCTCTCTAGAGTCTAACAGTACAATATCGCCCAGTACTCCAAGACCAAGCCGCTTACTCACTACTTCCCAGTCTCCCTTAAGAGCTGCCCTGAGGTCATCATCCAGTACTTTAAAACAGCATCACTTGGTACGTGGACACGTAGCTGTGAGCAAGGAAATTCATGCTTTAAAAACCCAAGAGGGCTTCCCTGGTGGCACAGTGGTTGAGAGTCCCTCTGCCGATGCAGGGGACACGGGTTCGTGCTCCAGTCCGGGAAGATCCCACATGCCGCGGTGCGGCTGGGCCCGTGAGCCATGGCTGCTGAGCCTGCGCGTCCGGAGCCTGTGCTCTGCAGCGGGAGAGGCCACAGCAGTGAGAGGCCCGCGTACAGCAAATAAGTAAATAAAAGTCACCTCCAACCTGCCAGTCACTCAGTCAACAGACATTTACGCGGCTCCTGTGTGTCTGAGGCACTGTGCAGAGATGGAAGACGCCAGCTTTGTCCTCACAGAAACGGGGCAGAAGGCAAGCCAGCCCACAGGCACAGAGGAGCTAGAGCCGCATCACGACAGCTGGGCAGGGGGCCCAACGCAAGCCCTGCAGGGCGAGGACGAGGAGGGGGGGACAGAGGCAGCGCCCAGGCAAAGGCCCAGGCGAGGGAGACTGCGTGCGGGCGGGAAAGGAAGAGCGCCGGACACCTGGGTGACAAAGTGACCCTGAAGGCAAGGGCTCCCCCTGGAAATTCCAGAGGGAAAAGAAAATAGACTGGTGGTCAAGTGGAAACCAGGCTGGAGACGGCCAGACAGGAAGCTTTCATGGTGACACAGATGAGGAGAAAAAAAAGAAAAAATATTCAAAAGCCATTTAGGAATTGCAATTAGTCACCATCTGGATGTGGGAGAGGAAGAGCGGATCCTGAGAAGACACCCAGGTTTGGCTTTGGCGAACCTGAGGAAACTCCATCGCTCTGGGCAAATGTGTTGTCTACATAGCTAAGGAGTCTTTAAGCTACAGACGTCTTAAGTCCAGATGAAAATTTCTCTACTTCTAAAACAGGATATGCTCACTGGTGAGCAGCGTTGCTGCAAAATGAAGCCCACGTTCCTAGTGATCCTACTACACGCCAGGCGCCGCTGGCAGGGACCATTTCATTCACTTTCTCAAGGTCTGTGATCTCAGTCTCAGTTAAGGAAGAGGAAGCTAATGCAACTAGGGGCTAAATAAACAGTCTTAGAAAAGAAGTTATTAAACTTATTTCTGACAGTCTGCATCAGTATTTTCACCAAGGGAAGACGGGACTAGGTCCTCTGTGATACATTTAGGCCTGTTTTGCTGCTGCGTATTGTATAGGCCATGATATTCTGCTGCATTACAGCTTCCCTACTGCTGTAGAAGAACTGTATCCTCAAGACAGGTTCTGCCTGCACTTTCCTTTCACTGTCATTGTCTAAAGCTGCCCTTAGCCTTAGAAGGTTATTACTCTGGGTTAAGCAGGGCTCTCTATACCTAAGCCGTGCTATTCCAGGTGGAGAGCAGCACCTCAGGGTGGCTTCTTCATGGCAGACGTCTCCATTGGCAATGTGGCTGTTCCTGCTCCCGCCATCACTGCAAATCTCCCAGGCAGCGGAGACAAGTGGGGAAAGGGCTTCACTGACGAGGTCCGTGATCCTGGGTAAATTACTCAACCTGTCTAAGCTTCAGCTGGCTCATATGTCAAATAAGAATAACAGCATCTAACTCAAAGGCTTGATGTAAAGCTAAAATAATATATCTGCCTGAATGTGCTAACTGCTCAGTAAATACGAGGTATTATTAGGATCTTATTATCTTATCATCCCATTCCCTGTCCTTTTTAGATGCCCCCATTCCTATTAGCTAAGCATAACACTGTAAGCAATACTGCATACTTCTCATATTCATGGCTTTCCTTCTTCTATTCATATCTGGGACAAAATCCTACCATTATGAATCCTGTTCCCCAAAGGAGAAGGCAGAATTCAAACTCCAAGCCTCCCCCTACACCCTGAATACGGACAGGAAACCTGGGCACTGTCAATCAGGTCCACCCATGCCAGACTAACATATGCAAGTCTGAGCCACCATGGAAACAGGAATCAGTTCAAGGAATAAGAGCAAAGTCAAGTTTAACAAGAAAAACCTGGATGGGGGCCAAAAAACCAGATAATAAACAGAATACAAAAGGTCTATGTATTGAAAAAAAGGCAATGACTGATTAAAGCATTACGAATCACAACAAAAATGAGGAAAACATTGATGCAATTTAAACGAAACAGCCAAGACAGAGCTACGAGGCAACCTTCAGAGTTCACCTCGTCCAGGGGAACACAAACACACACTTGAAGCTGTAGGGTCTCTCCCCTCGGTGTGGAAGGGAAGTGATGGGAACACGCTGCTCTGATAATCTCAGCAGCATGCAGCTATGTATTCTGGACAACTGCACTTACCAGAAGGGAGAATCAGCTCCATGGTGTCGTCTTCATATTCCAAGGCCCTTTCTGAGGGCAAGTCCTCAGTCTCATCAGGGTCCTCCCCTTCCTTGTGATCTGGGTAGCTACTCCTGGAACCATGGAATGGCATTAATACATAGACCAATACCTCAAATTTAACTAAAATACTGCAAACCTACTAGATAACTAAAGGGGTTGGGGTGAGGGGTTAACAGTTGCAGTGACTACACTGAAAGCTTTTGGAGAGAAAACAATTTGTTAGCATTTTCTCTGTAGTAAAGTATGCAAATGGCCTATGAATTCAAAATGGATCCCAGACCTAAATGTAAAATACAAAACTATAAAAAATCCTACAGATAATATAGGAGAAAACCTAGATAACTTAGGGTTTGGTGATGACTTTTTAGGAACGACACAAAAGGCACAGTCCATGAAAGAAATAACTGATAAGCTAAACTTCATTAAAATTAAAAACTTCTGCTCTGTGAAAAAACAATGTCGAGAGAATTAAAATACAAGATTCAGACTTGGAAAAAAGTATTTGCAGAAGACACATCTGATAAAGGACTGCTATCCAAATGCAAAAAGAACTCTTAAAACTCAGCAATAAACAATCTGATTAAAACATGGGCCAAAGACCTTAACAGACTCCTCACTAAGAAGATACACACATGGCAAATAAGCATGCAAAAAAGATGCTCCACAGCATATGTCATCAGAAAAATGCAAATTAAAACACAGAGATACCAGTATGCACCTATCAGAATGGTCAAAATCCAGAACAATGACAATACCAAATGCTGGTGAGGATCTGGGGCAACAGGAACTCTCATTAATTGCTAGTGGGAATGCAAGAGGGTACAGCCCCTTTGGAAGAGCTGGCGGTGTCTTGCAAAATCAAACACACTCTTACCGTAAGACCCAGCAATCCTGCTGCTTGGTATTTACCCTAAGGAGTCAAAAACTTCTGTCCATACAAAAACCTGCACATGAATTACAGAAGATTTATCCAAATTCTTAAAACTTGAAGAAACCAACATGTGCTTCAATAGGTGAACAGATAAATAAACTGTGGCACATCCACACAAGGGAGTATTTTTGGATTATACAAAAAAGAATTGAGCTAGCAGGCCATGAAAAGACATGCAGGAACCTTAAAAGCATACTACTAAGTGAAAGCAGCAGTCTGAAAAGGCTACATATTGTATGATTCTAATCATACAACGTTCTGGAAAAGGCAAAAATATGGAGACATTAAATATCACTGTTTTCCAGGGTTCGGGTGGAGGAGAATGATGAACAGGCAGAACACAGAGGATCTGTAGGTCAGTGAAACCACTCTGTATGATATTCTAATGGTGGATACATGTCATTGTATGCACATTTCTCCAAACTCATACAATGGACAACACCAAGAGTGAACTCTAAACTATGGACTTTGAGTGATAATTGATGGGTCAACTTGGTTCATCAATTGTAACAAATGTACCAGTGGGGGATGCTGATAATGAGGGAGGCTATGCACGTGTTGGATAAGGAGTGTATTTGAAATCTCTGTACCTTTTGCTCAGTTTTGCTGAGAATCTAAAATTGTTCTAAGAAAGAGTGAGCAAATAACCTACAACAGAATTCCTTCACCTCTGTATTTGTTTCTCTCCAGGAGGGTTGGCACACAGAGGAAGAGGAGGAGGAGACTGTACAGCTGGAGATGCAGCTCTCCTCAATTTAATCATTACAAAAACAAGTCCTAGAACAGTGCTGAACAACAGAAGTCTCTGATGATGCAAATTTTCAGTCTGTGTGCCCACTATGGTAGCTACTTTTAAAGCACATCTGTTTTTAAGCATAGGGCTTGAAATGTGGGGAGTGCAACTGAAGAACTGAATTTAAAAATTTTTACTTTACTTAATTAACCAAAAGAGCGACATGAGTACACCTAGGAATTAGCAAATTAGACACTGTAGTTCCAGAAGAATCTCTGTGCTTCTACTGCTGTTCACAAATACACATGGAAATTAACTGCAGAAATGTATACTAAGGCAGATAAGCCAATAGGAACAGACAAAAGACTAGATCAGATACTTCACAAGAGATATCCAAACGGCCAGTTGATATATAAAAAGGTTCTCAACTGCATCAGTCCTCATCAGGGAAATGCAAATTAAAACCACAGTGGATACCCCTACAGAGCCACCAAAGTGGCTATAATGAAAAACTCTCTGTCAGGACAAGTAAGAAATGAGAAATCAGGAGGAAAATGCAAAAGGACAACTTAAAAGACCAGCACTTTTCTGAACACCTATATTAGGTGGACTCTGCACACCGGGCACGGTCATTATACACACCTGCTTGCAGAGCACACCTGTGCTAGGTCATAGGCACACTGACACTAAGAACCAGCTATTACAGAATTCCTAGCATAGATTCGTTGCATGATGTATGAAATATTCAAGATTCTAGGTAAAGGTGGAATAATTTCACCAACAAGTGATTGGGACAGGTCTGGTGCAGCCACCAGCTCAAGTCCCTTAGGAGACAGCCTGTGATTCAAGGGCTCTCAGGGAAACCAAGATGTGAAGCCTAACCTCCCTGCTTCTGTTCCTGAGGTAACTGGCAAAACTGAACTTCTGACCATGGAAATCACAACAAGCAAAAACAAGTTTTCAAACCACACAAACTGACAGTTTGGGCCTGAGATCTTCTCCGGGTCAGATATGTGTGTTTAACTCTGTAATACTCAGTTTCTCATCTACAGAATGAGAGGAAATAACTACCTCCTAAAAAAGTGTGCTAAGAGGTATGAAGAATATGATACCGGACAGAGCCAGACACAGACAGTTATCAGGCAGGGGCACGTGCAAATCCAATGCAAATGTGATCAGCTGGCTTCGCTCGACATTACAAACCAGACTTACCTAAAATCATAGAAGTCTGCAAATTCCAAAAGAGCATCCCCATCTGTGAAGAGCTTGCAGTGACTCCTGTCATTCATGTGAGCCTGTACAGCTTCCGTGGAGTAGAAGGACTTCCCCCTCTCATTGCACCACAAGCAAATCTTCCCCACACCAACTTTCTCTCCTGGAAAAGTAAGTTGAGAAAAAAAATATGAAAGCAGCTTTTTGCAGCCAGATTAGGGCTCATTGTCGATGTCCACAATTCAAAAAACAGCCATCAAGTTGCTGATTTTCACAAAATCAGCCGGTCACTCAATCCAAGATTGAGGAGAAGCCCCAAACTAATGCCCCCCAATAATGTGGTATTTTGTCATTCAAAAGGAAAAAACGACTGAACTTACCCAAATATTTAATCAGTCCCTTAAGATCGGAAAGATACTCTACATCAGGAATAAAGAAGCTGTGCACTTTAGTCATATGAGCCACGTTCTTCGTGAGGGAGCTTGAATGATGGGGACAAAACAAGCAGTCAGTTACGGGGATGGCGCCACGCGGGGTGCTTCCTCCAGCCTCTTCCTCCGCTGCCTCCTCCTCCGGGGCTGCAGCATCCTCACATTCCAGTTCCTCATCAGAATCAATATCCTCCCACTCTGCAAGCCAGAGATTTGAAAAACAGTTAGCTGAAGATCTCAAAGTCAGCCAATCATCCACCACACACCGGTCGGCATGGCTAAGGAATGCTTTCATCCTTCTTTTTCAGCGCACAGTAAACCCCTTGAAGGAAGCACGTGCTCCTTTCCTATGCATATATGAACACATGCAATCAGCGTCAGGGGGATGAGGGAAAAATAGCTCATTAAGTCAAGAAGCCTAGGTTGCTGGCTCCAGCCCCACACTGCAAGTTAGCTAGCCGATTCTGAGCACCTCAAACTCAGAGCAAAGCCATCATGACCAGAAACCCAATGGAATTAAACATTCTGCAGCACATGGTGTGAGGGTACTATGTTCTCCTTCTGCATATGTTAACAATCTCCTCCTTCAACAGAGAATGTATCCTTTCATTCTACAAATATTTACTAAGTAACTATTCCCCCCACCCCCCGTTAAGGTTTCAGTCCCTGAATCGACAACAGTGAGCTAAACACACAAAATGCCCTGTGGGGGTGCTGGCCACACCAGCCACTTCAGAAACCAAGGAAACACCCTCACGCATCACCTTCACCTGAAAACGGACACCTCCCCCCTCCAACCTCAAAGATAAACTGGAAGCTTGAGGACCAGCCCCGTCCCCCGCCCCTCCCCGCCCCTCAGACAGGCCCCCACCATCTGCATCCAGGTCGTCCTCACTCTCCTCCTCCCCCTGCTGTTTGGCCAACTTCTTCGCCTGCTGTTCAAACCACTGCAACCGGGGAGGCTTCTCGACCGGGTCTCGCTGCTGAGTCCCACGTCCTCCAGCGGCCACGGTCACTGGACTCCGGGACTCCGCCTCGGGCGCTGGGGCCGCCTTCTTGGGAGACGTGGACGGCTGGGCCTTGATAACCTGCTGGATGGCCGCGTTCACCGCATCCCTGTCCACGCCCAGCCCTTCCTTCAAGTTCTTTTCATTCAGGATCGCCACTTTCCGACTCACCGCCTCCTTCTCCAGCTCCACGTGCCGCCGGGACCTCAGATGGTTTTCGTAGGCCTTGAAGGAGGCAAACTTCTTACTGCAGACGGTGCAGTAGGTGGCCGCGCCCTTGCTCTCCGGCTCCGCCAGGGCCCGCTGCGCCCGCACCCGCTCCTGGAAGCCCTCGGCGGCGACCGGGGCCATGCCGGCCACTTTGCGCCTCAGGTTGTAGCGGTGCCAGTCCGTCTTGTAGTGGGCCCGCTGCGCCTCCGCGTCGTCCAACAGCGCCCGGCAGGTGTTGCAGGTGTAGGTCGCCATCGCCAGCCGGAAAATAAGAGGGGAACCAAGGCAGCAGTCTAGCGATCACTGAGCGCCCTAACCCCACCAGACACTCGGACCGTAAGCCTCAAGACCCACGAAGAGCCGGATTGCGAGCTGACTTCCGGGCTGGATAGAATTATTTCCGGCCTGACAGGAAGTCCCGCCTCGACCTGTAGCCACGCCCCCGCCGCGGAGAGGCCAGAGGCCCCGGGAAGGTGGGGGAAGCCCGGGAGGGATCCGGCCCCGCCCAGTCGGCCTGAGGTGGGTGTTGATTGGGTTGGCGTAAGGAGGGTTGTGATTGGATGGGCCTGAGGCAGGTGATGATTGGATGAGCCTGAGACGAGTGGTGATTGGATGGGCCTGAGGTGATTGTTGTTTAGGTCTCCGCGAGGTGTGGGATCGGTGGATCCGCGTGAGCTGGGTTGACCAGAAGTAATAGGTGTTCATTGAGTCGACCGAGGTGGGTGTTGCCCTGAGTTGGGTGTGATCGACAGGCCTCGCCCACGCAGGTTACTGTCCTTTTTGGCTGTGCTGTGAGGCGTGGTGCTGGGAAGGCGACCACCGCGCGGGACGGAGGACTGGGGAGCCGGGAGGACTGATGCGTGCGACCGCCCGACCGTCTGGATTCTCTGAGGTCTGCGCCCTGCACCCCTGCAGCCCGGGAGTGGGTGTCACGAAAGCCAGAGATGCTGGCCAGCCCGGGGGTCGACCGGAGACTCGGGTTAGAGGCTGAGGGAACTCACAGGAAAACCGGAGACTCCCGGCCAGAACCTCGGCCTTACTGGGGCGGAAAGGGCGCAGGGGAAACTCCTGGATGGATAGTTTGCACTTCGGAGCGCAGAGTCCAGCCCAGCCGCTGCCCAGTAGAAATAGAATCCCAGACAAGTATGTCCTCTTAAATCTAATAGTAGCCGCGTTTTCATTAAAGCGGAAAGAGAGAGGTAAGATGGCCATATTTTATTTAAGCCAGTATATCCAAAATATTATCGTTTCAACATGTAATCAAGCCAGAAGATTTAGTGAGACATTTTACATTCATTTGTTGGTACTAAATCTTGGGATTCCAGTGCGCATTTTACAGTTAACAGCACACCTCAGTTCAGACGAGCCTCGTGTCCTGTACTTAGTTAACTATGTCATGTCATGCGTAGCAGCCCGGTTCTATAGGAAGCATGAATGTTAAAGGCGTAGGGAGTTCTTACACTCGTCTGCGCAGCCTAGCTGAACCAGTCCGTCCTTTTTCAGAATTGGACATTGCATGTTTAAAATCCAAGCGGCCCATAGCACCAAAGAAGATATCGATGTTTTTTTAAAATGTAGGTTAAGTCGCATTGTTCTTCTTGCTGAAAACCTTCAGTGGCTTCCCCTGACTGGGAATAAAGTACAAACACATTCCTGCCCTGGTCTGAATGTTTGTGCCACCCCCCTCAACAAGAAAAAAAAAATTCATATATTGACAAACGGATTCCCAAAGTGACGGTATTAGGAGGTGGCACTTCTGAGAGGTGATTCGATTCTGAGCATATAGACCTCAGAGACCCAAAAAGGGATAGAATAAGAAGTCTGAGACTAGGAAGAGGCCCCTCACCGCACCATGCTGGCACCCTGATCTTGGACTTCCAGCTTCCAGAACTGTGAGAAAAAAAAAAAAGGTTGTTTATATCCCATTAGCCACCCAGTCTGTGATATTTTGTTATAGCAGCACAAACTGACCAAGAGGATTGCCTTTCTATTCTAGGAGGCCCTACCCCTCCTGACCGCCTGTCACACCCCCTTCCCCACTCTGCTCACCCCACTTCAGTCACACTGACGCTTGATGTTGCTCTAACAAGGCTAAGCAAACATCTGTCATCTCAGTGCATACTAAATCTCAGAAGTTCTTTACTATTATGCTTGGATCGAGTATTGCTGTCTTGCTCCCTTACTTTGAAGGTTTCTGCCCAAATGCGTTTACAGGAGGGCCCTATCCACACCCTCTTTTCACAGTAGTGCCTACCCCCAACTCATCAGTCTTTCCTAAGCAGACCTTTTCTCAGTAGCGCTGTACTAGCCATCTAGTACTCCATATCACATTACTCCAACATTTAGCAGGAAAACAACAGACTTTGCTTCTTTCCATTTCTGTAAGTCGGAAATTTACGTGGCTCATGGACTCATGAAGTTGCCGGGGGACAGGGCTGATCATGTGACGGCAGCTGGAAGGTTTGACTCTGGCTGGAGGATCCCCTTGGAAGAGGCTCACTTACACACTGATAGCAAGAGCTTTGGGGTCCTCACTGAGTGGACCTCTACCTAGGGCTGCTTGAGTGTCCTCATAACATGGTTACTGGCTTCCCTCAAAAGTAAGCAAAGTAGAAGTCACAATATCTTTTAGGACCTAGCCTTGGAAGTCACACAGGGTCATTTCTACGATATGCTGTTACTTAGGAAAGTCAGCTCTGTTTAATGTGGGAGGGACTTTGTAAGGGCATGAATGGGGTGTCTTTGGGGACCATTTGGGAAATGGGCCACCACTAGCATTTGTTCTTTGTCCCTGATTTTCCAGGTTTAGCACTGAAAGTCTTGTATCCCAGGAAACCTCTCCATCATTTGCAAACCAGGATAGTCAGTCCCATTATAGGTTAGTCATCCATCTCCAGACTACAAGCTCCATGGGAACAGGGACTCCTTTCCTTGCTGTGTACCCCAAAGCTAGAACAGTGCTGGCACATAAATTGTTCAGTATTTATTAAACAAACCTTTTGTAGTGCAAGTTAAGTCTGGTGCTGATTTCATTCCAGAAAACTTGATTTTTAGATTACAAAATCTTTTAAAATAGCTGAGTCCTCTGGACAGATATCCATCTTAAGAAATGTAATTTGTTCAACAGGGATAAGCAAAATAATGTATATCTTCAAGCTTCTCTAAAATCAAAGCAGAGAATGGTTATATTAAGTAAAGAACTTCTGTTTTCTCTTTCCAATTATCGTTCACATATGGTTCTTCAAGCATCTGTTCCTTCTTCAGGTCATTATTTCCTCCCTACCTCCTCCCATCCATTTCCATGACCCATTTCAGCATCTTTGAACTCTCCACGGGTTCTTTCCTTTTCCTCTTCAAAGGGACATTGTTTTCTCCACCTTGTTAAATTTCCCATGGGCTGCAATTCTACTGTAGTCTCCTGGAGAGCCTTCTCTTTCCTCTTAGTCCACCATACAGCACGTAGAGATAATCACACTAATTCCTCTCAGCCATGTTTCCTCTTGTGTCACTCCTTGTGTTCAAGAATGGTTACCTGTTGCCCATTGAAGAAGTTTAAATTCCTTTGCCTGGTTTTCAGTATCTCCTATCACCTCTCACCCATGCTTCCTATCTCCAGGAACATGGGTGTTTTTTTCAGACTACCAAGCAATTCTCCAACACCAGCTGGGTGTCCTCAAATTCAACTCAGTTCCAACACCTTCTACCTGGAGATAAAGTCAGATCCCACAGGTTAAATGCTCAGTTCCACAAGACTGGCCCCACTTCAGAAGGCAATGCCAAGTCCAGGTTTTTACCTGTGCTTCTCACTGGCTATAAATCAGAGGTTTCCATGACCCCCTACTCAGGTTTGAGTAATTTACTAGAGCAGCTCACAGAAATCTGGAAACTCATTTACTTACTAGATTACCAGTTTATTACAAGGATATTAAAAGATGTAAATGAACGGCCCAATGAACAGACACATATGGTGAGGTCAGGAAGTTCCCAAACAAGAGATGCTCTCCCTCTGGAGTTTTGGTTGTGACACCCTCTCCGCTAGGCTACCTAAGGGCTTTGCAAAAGTCACCTCATCAACATAACAAAAGGCACCTTTATCACTCTCATCACTTAAGACCTTCCAAGGGTTTTAGGAGCTCCATGCCCAGAATGGGACAAAGACCAAATACCTGTATTTTATTATAAATCACAGTATCTCATATATAATACCCTACTGGTTCTAAATTAAAACATCTGTCTTCAAGGGGATTTTCTCTGCTTTGTTAAGGATGGTAACAAATACACAACTAATAGAATAAAGATGGGGTCAAGTAAGATGAAATACAAAGAAAGGGGCACTGGGTATTTAGAACAGAAAAATGGCATCAGCTAGGGAGATGAGAAAAGTTTTCATTAAGGAGTTGACAGTTCAGATGGGTGGGTCCTGAGAGAGAGGGGACAATAAGGACTTCATCTGCAAGTGGAAAAGTGGGCGGGCGCACCTAGAAGAGAAAATAAGGGACATATTTAGGAAGACAGGAAGTCTAGTTTTCTTGAGGCAAAAGATAGGGGAAAGAAGACTAGGAGGTTTTAAGGTATCACTGGGTAAAGAGTTGAATTCTAGAGTTTGCTGTTCATTTTTCAGTTGGTGAACAGTAGGGACTCCAAGAGTGTTTCAGTTTTTATGGGCATGAGGAATAGAACTGGACCTCGAATAGATCCAGCAGCAGTATCTGTAACTGATTGGAGAAATACCAGAAAGGAGCAGATCTATAGCCAGTAGGTCCTTGGTAAACGCAAGCCCTTTGGCCAAGAGACCTTTGAGTTAAATTTCTCCATGGCATATCTAGGGTTTTATGTTAATGTGTCTAAACTCTGCTGATAATACTATCAAGAATTTTTATTACCAAATTAATCATTCTTCCAAAGAATTTAAACTGAGTCTGCCCATGAAAAAAGTTTAGCTTTGAAAATACTGGAAATTAGAATTTCTTCTGGATACTGTGACAGAGCTCTTAAAAACTAATTCACTTACGAAATTATTGAAGTTACTCTACACACTGTAAAAGTGACAGTACCCACGATGATGTTCTTTTTCAGCTTGGATGACACTGGGATGGTGATCTTTGATAATTACAAAATTTAAGACAGGGTCTTCCCTGGTGGCGCAGTGGTTGAGAGTCCGCCTGCCGATGCAGGGGACATGGGTTCGTGCCCCGGTCCGGGAAGATCCCACATGCTGCGGAGCGGCTGGGCCAGTGAGCCATGGCCGCTGAGCCTGCACGTCCGGAGCCTGTGCTCCACAATGGAGAGGCCACAACAGTGAGAAGCCCCGTACCGCAAAAAAAAAAAATTAAGACAAAAACTAAGGTCACCTTCAAGTCAGTTGATACTACTGTCCACATTCCTATATTGCAGTGGCAACTTGATTTTTAAAGGGGAAAGTATGAAGGTGATTGGATTAGTTGAGGTTAACTTATAGGGGGTAATAAATATAGAATATAAAACATATGTTTATTAAATTACAACTTCTATGACTTCTGTGTTCATAAAAATGTTAAGTAAAGCATTATGATTTTTAAAAAACAATTTAAAAACATTTTACTACCTCTTAGTTTTTGGATATCTAGATACGCAAAGTTTTCTTAAATTAACAAGGGACTGAAATGTATAGCACAATCTGGTTATTGCAGCATTTAAAACAGTTTGGATCAGCTGATTTGTGGATTCTTTGAAAAAAGAAAAATTAATCTAAGTCAAATAAAATCAATCTTTAATATTTAGTGAAATTCTGTTAAACTATTACAAACATCATCATTCTTTTTTTTAATTATTTATTTATTTTTGGCTGCATTGGGTCTCGTTGCTGCACGCGGGCTTTCTCTAGTTGTGGTGAGCAGGGGCTACTCTTCATTGCGGTGTGCGGGCTTCTCATTGCAGTGCCTTTTGTTGTGGAGCATGGGCTCTAGGCGCGTGGGCTTCAGTAGTTGTGGCTCTTGGGCTCTAGAGCACAGGCTCAGTAGTTGTGGCTCGCAGGCTTTGTTGCTCCATGGCATGTGGGATCTTCCTGGACCAAGGCTCGAACCCGTGTCCCCTGCATCGGCAGGTGGATTCTTAACCACT
The DNA here is from genome assembly GCF_964374135.1 of Grampus griseus. Classification (NCBI taxonomy): domain Eukaryota; kingdom Metazoa; phylum Chordata; class Mammalia; order Artiodactyla; family Delphinidae; genus Grampus; species Grampus griseus. The sequence continues at coordinate 13,927,391 of NC_139019.1, forward strand.
GCGCCACCAGGGAAGCCCATAAATATGATCATTCTTAATGTATTTTTAAAAAATGAAAAATATTAGGTAGCGTGACATATTAGAAAGAGAATAGGCTTTGGGGTCAAACTGGCTTTTCCTCTTAGTAGTTTTGTGACTTTGGACAATTTATTTGACCCCATCCTTCTGAGAAAAGCTCTTAATACCACTTAATTGTAGTCATGAGGATTACACAGGACCCTAACTGTAACTGAGTGTTTTCTACGTATTAGACCAAGGATTGGCAAACTTTTCCTGTAAAAGGACAGATAGTGAATATACTAGGCTTTGTAGGCCTATGGTTTCATCACAACTATTCAACTTTTCTGTTTTAGCATAAAAGGATGCATAGACAGTACATAAATGAGTGTGGCCCTCTTCTAATAAAACATTCTTTATGGGTGCTGAATTTTGAATTTCATGTATTTTTCGTATGTCATAAAATAGTCTTCTGGGTTTTTTGGAACTATTTTAAAATATTTATATATATATTTTAAATTTATTTATTTATTTTTGGCTGCATTGGGTCTTCGTTGCTACGAGCGGGCTTTCTCTAGTTGCAGCCAGAGGGGGCTACTTTTCGTTGCAGGGCACGGGCTTCTTATTGCAGCGACTTCTCTTGTTGTGGAGCACGCGCTCTAGGCGCGCGGGCTTCAGTAGTTGTGGCATGTGGACTGAGTTGCTCTGCAGCATGTGGAATCTTCCCAGACCAGGGCTCGAACCCATGTACCCTGCATTCGCAGGCAGATTCTTAACCACTGTGCCACCAGGGAAGTCCAGAAAAAGAAAATTATATTTTTAAATATTCCATAAAAACGGGTGGCCGGCCAGATTTGGCCCATGGGTGGTAGTTTGCCAACCCCAGTCTTAGACATTTAATCCTTATAACATACTATGAGGCAGGTGCTTTATCTTAATTTTATAGGTGAAGGAAACAAGTACAGATGTTAGGTGACTTTCAGTCCCGCAGCCAGGATGTGTTAGAACCACTCACAATGACTAATGTAGAACCTTACGCATGTTTCAGAGTCAAATGAAATAACAATTTGACAACACTGTCTATCCTCTTTTTCTACAGAATTTATTGGATTATAAGGCCAATATCATGCTAGGCCCATTAAAAGAACTTTAGAGTCTGTTTTGTAAGCAGGTTCTTGTTGATTGACTTTTCTTTAATGTTCAAAAAGATGGCTTAGCTGAAATAGGAAAAAGATCACTATCTTGGTTTTATACAGCTTTCTTTCCTCCCAAAAATGCTTCAGACATTTTTCTTTTTTCATTCATTCTCAAAACATCCCTGTGTGAGAGGATAGGAATTAGCTTCCTAATTTTATGTTTGGGGAAACTGAGGTGGTGGTTTGAGATGCTATGTGACTTGACATTGTGTCTTAGGGTCATAACGTTAACATCAGAACCCAGACCTCATAATTCTGACATCCCATCCTACCTTAAGTGCTTCAGTGGAAAAGGAGGAATAATATACAGAAATATATTTCAGAGACTGTGTCTTCGTTGTGATACACGTGACCTGTGACACATGTAGTTTAGGAAGGGTAGTAGTTTAGGAAGTGTTTTCAAAATAATTTCTTATCTCATAACTAACATAGCCAGAGCAGTATAAGGAACTACATCAACCTAAGGTATAAACAGAAAAGGAAAACTTTTAAATCGCTTTTTCTTAAATGTAGATTTGCTTCTGGCCTAAAATCAGTAGTTTGCTGGCACTTTGCCACTTTTTAAAAAGGAATAAAGTCGCACTTATTTCAAATGTAAGAGTGACATGCCAAAATATGTGGAGGATGTTTGCCACTTGCCAAACCTCATAAAAGTTTCTTTTCCTAACATTCTACTAAATTGGGGAGGGAGCAGTTTTAAAAATCACTTCTGAAGATTTTTAGGGTACATAAAAAGTAAAGATGTTCAGAATGAGAATATAAATATCGCTTTAAGCCTGGACTGACCTTCCAAAACAAGCTTGAACTTCAGCCCTGCTTTACTGCTTCAGATCAAAATGCATGATCAGTGTATGCTTCTCCCACTGTATGGTTTTGCTCAGCATTTCCTACAGGAAGTGAACAAAACATCTTTCTACAGCTCCTCTACAATTAAGAAATATCCATGCTTCACATTTTAATGACTGCATACATTCTCATGGTAAGGAATCTGTAGTTTCCCACTGTACTGAATCAATCACAGGGTTTATTGTTAGTCCATCTTAAAGCCAGAAACAGGACTATATATAATGTTCCCCCCACCCTATCCCCCGCCAAACACACACACACACACACACACACACACACACAGAAAACGAAACCCCTTGACATCCTCTGTTTGTAGTATTAAGAGTACCATTATTACATTGTGTAAATTTATAGCCACATATATTCTGGAACAAATACTACTGAAGTGCATGTGTGGTTATAATCCTACTGCCCACAGAGAGCTGGTATGTCTCCACCATAGGGCTGTAACACATTTTTCTACCCTAACAACCTCCCCAAACCCCTTTTAATTTATAGTTTATAACATCTGATTCTGGCTTTACTGTTCATGCCGTCAAATCGTGAGTTTATCTCCTTGTAAGCTTGTCCAGTGACTTGTAACACATTCTTTAATTACTTAAGTTATTTAACTTCTCGTTTTCCCCTCAATGAAGAAACTGAAAAGACCTTTAAACTTTCTGACTTCATGGCCAAGAATATTTTTAAGTGAAGAAACATACACATAAAAAAATAATAAACCTGGTAACAAACTATTTTATAAATACGTGACTGTATTTTTCTTCATGTCCAGAAACTCTTACTGAAATAGAATTCAGGTATATTCCTTGCAAACCCACACAGTTCATACATCTAACACCAGGTTTTCATTTGTACCGAAACGGGCAAGATAATGAAGGCACAGGCTCAATTTGTATCAGTAAAGGACTCAAACACAGTCAAGAGGCACTAATGACATAGAAGCATCGTCAATCACGAAAAGCAAGTGTTCAGAGTCTGCAGTAACTTCTCTCCCTTTAATATTTGGCAAAATTCAGTCTAGATATTTTAATACCTCAGAAAGAAAAAATAAATAAGAGATGCTACATTAAAATGTCAGATGACCTATCATTACTCTTTAGACATATAAGGGAAGGGATAAAGTAAAGGGAGGGGACCACAGATTTCCTATATTCTTGGATTATCCTTCCTTTCTGAGGGGCTCAGATGTCTGTGTGCATCTGTCAGAATGCCAGCTGTACCTGAAGATTGAAGAGATGGTTGGTAGTTGCTGACATGGTCCCTCAACACTATTAAAAGTTTCTATATTAAAAGTTTCTATCACAAAAACAAAATTAGCTTGATTTCTTCTCTTTAGTCCTTTGTTAAACAGCTAAGTGAAATGTGGTTATTTAAAAGTGATCTAAAAAGTTTAAAATAAAGGAAAAATATATTCTAGCTTCCTAAGAAGAAACAGATTACAGATTTAGACTTCTATGGCAAATAAATACACTTGAAAACCAAGCAAGTTTCTCTCCTGTAGGAGAGTCAGACTACAAACAGTTCTCGTTTCTCTAAGGCTGATGACCACATCGCTCACAGAACATACCAGCAACTAGTTTCACAATTTTAAGAGACTTTTTCCATAATATGAAAGATGAGGTTTAACCTAGTTCTGAGCAGGCAGGATAGATCTGTACTCACAACATCCCTATCACAAATATATGACAATTGAACAACAAAGCACAGCCCAATCTCTGCTTACATCGAAACCACCGTCTACATGATATCTAATTACTTGCTTTCGATGGGTTAATACCACCTGTTGCAAGACTAGAGCTGGCAGTCAATGGAGCACGCCATTTACAAGGAAGCCTAAAGTCTACAACTGCAAAAATAACATGGAAATGTACTAGCCCATCCAACGTAGTTAAATATATTTTCAAAATTGTTCCTAGGAAATGAATTTTAATAGTATCTCCCAAGTCTTTCAACCAAAGTGACCTTGATCATTTTTGTCTTTTTACATCAAAATCTACCAAAATTTTTTGACTGTTTCCAAGTATTAGGAACAGAGGGGCCAATATAGCATGTTTCACAATTAACTGTTAATATTTCAGCGAGTTACAATAAACTGTTTTTGCATGCTTGAAAAAATAATTGTGAAGAAAAAATACGGAATACTAATGGGAGGACCTCAATAATTGGGTGTTTTCATTTTGCTTTAAAAACAACCTCTAATATTCAACTCTGACAATGCAGTAAATATATATACATATATATAAAGTTCATTTCCATGCGCATTACATAAAAATAACTATGAGAAATATCAATCTATCAGTGTCAGCTGATATATATCCAATTAACTCACTGCAGAAGGGAAAAAAAAAGGCCAACAAAATTCTAAAGTAATCAGTAAAGCTCACAGTTCGAAAAGTTTTTTTTTCCTTTTTTTCTTTTTTTGCTTGTTTGAATTTTTTTGGTAGTTTGTCTGTGCTCTGTCATACAAGCTGATTCCCAGACTAATGGCCTCCGAGTAGATTTGAAAGAAAGCCTGAAGACTTCTTATTTTGCGGTGCTTCTGCTTCCTGGTCTTGTGAAAGCCCCAATTCACTCTCAATTTGGTCGAGCTCTGACTGGTCCAGTAGTTCAAAATCATCCCCTTCGTCTGTGTCCTCCCCTGGGCTGGGAGCAGCCTGAGACAGTGTTTGCTGCATGCCTGCTAACTGGTCTTTGACGGCGGCAGTCACCGCAGCGGTGATGACGTCCCCAGCCAGGTTGCTCATCAGGTGGAAGGTTTGGTCACCGCTCAGAGGAAGGGTGAGACCAGCCACTGATTGCCTCTCTGAGCTGGGTCTGGGACCGCGGTCCAACTGCTCCTTTCTTCTCTTGAGCTCAGTGGGCAAGCCAAGGCTTAATTCATCTTCATCGTTTGTTCCTGTGCCATTTTCTAGAGATGGAAAATCTGAAAGGTCTCGAGAGAAAACTTCCTCACTAGGTCGGTCAAGATCTGTGAAATGTAGAACAGAAGTTCATGCTTAAGCACCATAATAAATTTTTTTTTATGATTCAACTTCTAAGTTATAAAGTAGTCATTGATAAACCTTTACTATCTCAGATATACAAAAAAAGAAAGTCAAAGGTTTATAAGACCCTGTAATAAACCATAATAAATTTGAAATCAGAGAATTGTCTAAAAGATCCCTGCTTTTAATTGGAATCCTCTGAATCACTCTGGCATTCATCTAGCCTCCCATCAGACCCCCCCAAGTCTGGGACACTCTCTCCACAAGTACACACAAACACTACATGTCCCCCCATGGCCTTAGCTTTCCTCTTAAACACAAAAAGTGTGTAATGACTTACTATTCAACCTGTCTTAATGTCAGCTTGGAGCTCTGACTAGAGTTTAAACGTTCACCAAAATTTCATCCTGCTCCTGGGGAGGGGATTAGCTTAAGCCAATGTGGATATGTATAATCCAAAATAAAAAATATTTCAATTGGACGTTTTCATAGATTTGGGTCCAGCAGATGGTGACTGTTATCCAGCCTTTGCATTTTCATTCATGGAGATCTGTTTGAGTATCTGTAACTGTGTTTGTTTAAAGCAATGAGTTAAAAGAAGCTGCTGTTCCTTCTATTCCATATTCAACCTAAGAGCTTATGGAAACATTTAGCTTTCCATGAATATAGCTGAAATTAACCATACCGTTTTAGCAAAATATAGGTCCTGAATATATACAGGAACGCTTTAAGATTTGGGACATTTGAAAGCAATGTCAGGTTAGTAGGCAGACAGTGATTTCATTGTTTTTCACTTTTCACAGAAAATCCTTCAGTAACTCTTTGGAATCTTCAAGTTAATTAATGAAAGCCTTCTATATGGGTTCCATTATTGTTGCTCCCTTTGTTGTGTAAATCTGAGATAGGATGCTTAAGGACAAAGGGTTTGTTTTACTGGTCTTGTAGGTATGTACAGCTTGTAGAGCTTGAGAGGACTTCAGTGACCCTCTTGTTCTAATGCACTTTAAAGATGAGGAAATTGAGATCCACAGAAATCATGTCACCTGTTCAAGGTCATACAATAAAGTTAATGACAAAAGCAAGGCTACACTTGGGTCTCCCAATCTCCAAACCTGTATTTTTTCAACACTACACAGCCTTCTTCCTTCCTCTAGAAAAAGAAAGTGTGTTCTTGCTTATAAAGACACATATAAAATAATTTATTCATAATCCTCCATTATAACCTGCTTATATTTTCAGTATACTGTTAAAATGACTTGAAATAATCCAATGAGACTAGCGAAAGTTATTGCACAAGACTTGTCTCAAATTTCATTTTAAATTGTACTTAACCTAATTATAAAAGATAAGAAAGCTTTTTTTTTTTTTTAAACTAACTTGGAAGAAAAACAAGTTAGTTAAAAAAAAAAAAAGTATATGAGAAACCCTGAAATCAGCTTTGGATTTGGGAAACTTGCCCCCCATGCTTCAGTCCCTCTTAATAAGGACTAGCCCTGGATATATGGGATTAGCTTCTCTCCTCCCCCGTCCCATTACTGCTATAAACAATGCCACCAGATAGTCCAGAAGTTAAGTTTTTTCATTGTCAATTGTTTGTTTTCAAAATAAAGGCAGATTTGGACATTGATTAGCTTAGATGTTTTTCTCATACTCTTCAAAAAAATAGCTTTTGAGATATAATTCATATACTATAAAACTTACCCTTTTAAAGTATATGATTAAGTGTTTTTTAATATATTCACAAAGCTGTTCAACATCACCACCATCTAATTCTAGAACATTCTCATCATCCTAAAGAAACATATTAATTACCAGTCACCCACCATTCCCTCTTCCCCCAGCCGCTGGCAGCCACTAACCTATTTTCCTTCTGCACGGATTTGCCTATTCTGGACATTTCATAGAAATGGAGTTACCCAAGGTGTGGACTTGTGTGTCTGGCTTCCTCCACTTTAGCATAACGTGTTTAAGGTTCAACCACGTTGTAGCAAACGTGAGTACTTCATTTTTATAGCCAAGTGAGATTCCATTGTGTAGATGTACCACACCTTGTTTATCCAGTCAGCAGTTGACAGATTAAATACCTTTGCACGCACTCATAATTATACAAATCAGAGCATCTAGGAGTGTGAGCATACCGTCAGAAGTGTCCGTCTGTGGAGTGTATCCTTCTGAAAGGTTGAAGGTCCCATTGTCAGTCCAGGAGACCTCGGACACATCTGTGTCAGACACAGACAACTCTTTGGCGGCAACGGTCAGGCTAATCTGTGTTAATATAAATACCAGTGACACATTTCAAACTTCTGTGGGGAATCTTTTGAAACATTTTCCTTTCGATATTGTTCAATCATCTTAGAGAAACAGGAGGAGTCTATTAAGAATATCATTCCAGTTTTGGTACATTTAGATAAATTTACAGTCAAACCACACAGGAACAAATTGAAAACTAAACAAAAAATACCTTAGGACAGAGAGCTGAAAAGTCTAATTCACTGTCATCTTTGTGACTTTTTTCTTTATCTGCTTCTGTTGGGAAAAAATGTGGAAGCTTTCAGTTTCCTGGCCAGCTTAGACAGCGTGTATTTTACCCATTAGATATCCTTATCCCACCTTCCTCATACTCTCCAACGCCTCCACGTAATTAAATGTTTGCACATAACAAGGTACACGTATTTGCAACTGTTTGGTTTCCGAGGGAAATGGTCCATATCAGTGGTCCTCATAGTGTGGCCCCTGGACTTTTAGAAAGGCAAATCCCCAGGCCCTCCCCTAGACCAGCTGAATCAGAAACTCTGGGGTATGGGCCCCGCAATCTAAGCTTTAATAAGCTCTTCAGACAATTCCGACGCTCCCTGTAGTTTGAGAATCTGTAAGGTCACAAGCCAAGTTAAAAAGTGAACAAGGAGCACATTAGTCTTCCCCCTATTTTCTTTTCCTTCCCGTTCTACTGGCCCCCTCTTACAGGGCTCCCACACACAGCCCCATCTGTGTCATTTGTTATTTGCAACCGTCTACTCCCAAAGAAAACGATTTAGAGAAAATAAATGATAAGTAGCAAATACAGAAGTGTTGAAGCCTTTTCTCTCTCCCCTGACAATTTGGATTAAAAAGGCGATTTGTTTTATGTTTGAGAAAAGCATAAAAGCCTAAAACAGGAAAAAGCTATGTTACTTTGGGGGGATTTGCTTCTGTAGTAATATGTGGTGAAAGGCTAAAACACCCTGAAATATATTAAAGGTGACTTCATAATAGCCAGCTGATGTCTCATCTCATGCGTGGAATCTAAAATTCAAACGTTACCTACCAGCTCTCTCACGTTTCTTCTGGTTAATATATTCTCTGATTCCAAAATCTAGTTTCAGCAGAAATGACTTGATTTTGTTGTATATTTTTTGTCCAATATCATTACACTTAAAAAATGGACACAGAAATGCACATAGTACTGCAAGATAAGGAGGAAGAGAGTTTAAGGAAAGTGACCTTACTTTCCAAAGACTACATCTTAGTATGTCACAAAATTATTTCAGTTCCCTTACGGACAAATTGGGTTTTTTTTCTTAAGGAAGCGCCTCTGTGAAATAAGTCCATAGTTTTTATTCTTCCCCCTGTAATGAAACCATTTTCTCCTATATACACACAACCCAACAGTCATGGTTTTCAAAGACTTGCAATTAGATAACTCCATCCCTTCAATCCTCTTACCCTCAAAATTTATACAAAGGTTACGTGCTTTCCCGACAACAGTCCTGGATTAAAATATCAACTCTACTTATTTGTTAAATGATCATTTCTCCATAGAAACGTTATTAACTATCTGTTAGCCTCTCGTCAGTAATACTGGGATAATAACCTCATCTCTTGGGGTTGCTGGGAAGGATAAATGAGATAAATACAGACCATCTGAATAATGCCTTGCCCGTATTAGACTCGCTTTCCCTAGCTCTCTTCTCCTTTCCCTCCTAAACAAGGCAGATCAAAGGGCTGATATTCCACAGGAGTTCTACTTGGGAGAACGGATGTGAGCTCTGACCATTGGCCCTTTGTGTGAGGCATGAGGAATACAAAAAGAAATGAAGATCAACACAGGAAAGGCGTTGTATTCCCTACTGTTTATTTCTCTGCTGTTGTTAGGACACGTGCCCATTTACCTTTTAAATAGGAGTTGCAAACTCAAATATCTCTACAAGACAAGGAGGTATCTGTAAATGTTAAAGGCTGGTGCGAGAAAACTAGGGAGATACGAGGGTTGGTTGGGTGGAGAGCGACTGCCCCATCTAAAGGCGGCAGGGCCAGATCTTTATATTTTTTAGGAGAAGCAGGAAACCGAAACTTTTTTTACAGCACTTTTGAGCTACAATTGACATACAATAAATTGCACATATTTAAAGTGTACAATTTGATGTTTTGACATATGCATACAACTAAGAAACTGTCATCATGATAAAGATAGTGACCATACCACCCCCAAAAGTTTCCTCATGTTTCTCTTAATCCCTCCCTCTGGTCTTTCCCTGCCCTACCCGCCTCATCCCCAGGCAACCATTTATGTGCTCTGTCACTAAAGATTAGTTTGAATTATATATAAATGGAATCAAACAGTATGTAGTCTTTTTTTTTACCTGGCTTCTCCCACCCAATCTAATTATTTTGAGATTCATCCAGACTGTTGCATACATCACTTTTTTAGTGCTGAGTAGTAATCCATTGTATGGATGTACCACAGTTTGTTCACCCATCTATTTGTTGATGGACATATGAATTGTCTTCTGTTTTTGGCTAACGCAAATAAAGCCACTATGAACATTTGTGGACAAGTCTTTGTATAGGTGTATGCTTTCACTTCTCTTGGGAGAACACCTAGCTGTGGAATGCCTCGGTCACATAGTAGCTTTTAAAAAACTACCAAACTGTTATCCAAAGTGGTTGTACCATTCTACCTACCCACCATATCCTGGCTAACACTTGATATAGTCAGTATTTTTAATTTCAGCCGTTTTGGTGGGGATATAATGGTGTCTCATTGTGGTTTTAATTATATTTTGAGCCGCAGATCATGCACAACGGCAAAAGTACTCACGTATTTGTGGGGGGTGGAGAGTAGAGCTTGTTTACAGCTTTATTGACATAATTTAAAATAAAATGAATCACTTATATATAACCTTGCATTTTGACAGCTATTCTTATAATTTTGAAATAGCAACATGTCTCTAGAAAAAGGAGAAACTTTGTACAGCAGGAAATTAAAGAATAATCAACTTGCTTTATAATCAAGAACACATCCCTCCTCTTCTAAACTGTGGAACGTCTTGTAGACCATTAAATGATACCATATGTGTCACATCAATTAGACAAAATGTTCTACTATACTTACACAGTAGATAGCTCAGTATAACCCCAGGAATGTAACTTCCCAAGATCGTAAAAAAGGTGCATACACTGCAGACCAGGAGACAAAACTAAAAATAATAGAAGCAACATGTGACAGTTGTACATAACATCAAGCACAGGATACACACAAAATTATTGATCTATATGCCATCTATCATGTTATGGCAAATGTCTTTCAAACAGTGTTCTCTGCACTTAGATCTGACTAATGACTGCTGTGTTCAACCAGCCTTAGCCCACTTTAACATTAAGTGATAATCATTTGGAAGGTTCCAGAAGCTAACCTCTGGCACAGAGAACAACATCTCCTATTAATCATGCCTGCAGCTGTATTACCAGATGCAAGAGACCTGAAGAATAGTATGTACCCAGAAACTTGTTTTACTCAAGGTCACTCGCTGAAAACAATGCAGCCCAGTAACGAAATCTGTAGGTTCAAACTGTTTCTATAAATCCACAGAAATTCATAAACACAGCAAAACATGTTATAGAAATGAGAGGTATTTACATAAATATAACAGTAATTTGCACAGCTGATAAGCAGCTGGGATAAATCGACTGGCCATTACTATCCTCCTTCCTAACCATATCTGTCCGGCCAATGAAAGTAAATTCCACCAGTGAAATTTGATTATATTCTTTCTGTCAGTCGAAGCCAAAAGAATCTTGGTCGTTTTAAGTAAGTAAAACATCAAGACAGAAAAATTCTCCCATAAAGTCTTCACTTTTTTTCACACTCTATTATTTAAAATAAACTATCTTACTTCTTTGCTTTACCTTTAAATTATGGTACTAAATTTCACTGATCAGCCAAGAAAATTCATTAAGGGAATTTCAAAAAGACACACAAGGAAAGGATACAGAACTCTGATCAATAACTGATTAAGAGAAACAGCAACGGGGTCTAAAATTCAGATTAACTTTGATTTTTCATTCTTGGCACAGGGTTAATAAATTCACTAGTCAAAAGGAAAACAAAATTAAGAGCTGTTTCTCAAACATCAGGGATCCTTGAAGAATACGGAATTCTAATAGCAAAATGGAAGAGGAAAGACCATAAAAGTTAAAAGAACAAATAAAAGCATTACTATATCCAGAATTCAGTTTCGCAAAGGGATTTCATATTATCCACTAAATTTGTAGCATCGTTATCTTACGTTAATTGACTTCGGGTATATTAATGCAACCCAATGCAGAAGTTTAAGTTCAGAATCTTCTAAAAATGTGTTTAATCATCTCAGTAAAATAAGCATCAAAAACACAAGTCACCCCACCCCGCTACCATGTTGATATCTTTTCTAAAAATCACCTTCAGTGATTAAAATAACTTATCCATATACAATGTTGCAACTTTAGAATGCTCAAAATGTGTCCGAATATAGTTCTATTACTCATTGAAGTTAGATTTCCTGTAACACGGTACAAAGAGAGGGATTTTAAATGAAGACATTCCTAGGTTCTTCCTTCCAACTACAGGTGGACATTCGTTTCCATAGCAGTGGAAGGGAAGGGGTCTATTGATGGTTCTGTAGCTCACCCGTGCTGTCAAGATACAGTGGAAGCTGCCTCTACACATAAAAAGCCTACAGTGGGCATTTCTTGTAACCCCTTGCAAACCACTCAACTCTCTCCTCATGGGTTTTCATCTTTGTTGGGAAAATACTCATTCCATTTATATAATCACTGTGGATGTTTCTGCCAAAGATTTTCTTTCTTAAGTAAATCATACAAGAATCTCCACTTTTTAGATTGAAAGTGAGACTCAGTTACCTCCAAAAACACCCTCAAAGGGCTATGTGTTCCTTTGACTTGAGAACCAGCCTAGATAATATAAACTGAAATTCTTAATAACACGTTTTTATCCTTGGTCTGGCTGAGAGGACAAATCATCATTCATTTTAGTTAATAAGCTACATAAATACGGATAAAATAGAAATCCAATCCAATTTCAAAATATAAGGTTAAGGATTTTCTAGTGCTAACAACACTAACATCTCTGAACCTCGCTAATATCAGTTTTTATGGCACGTGTTCGTAGTGTATTATATTCAGAATTGGAGAACCCTTACAGGCTGATAAAATAGGTTAGTTCATTTGTTTCCAAGCTTATTTCACATTTTAAAGCACACACATCATTCTCCTTTTCTGGAAAACTTGCCTTGCCGGGGCTCTGCTGTTTAAACAGAGACATTTCTTGAAGAAATATGCTGAAATTCATCCAAGATTCTGCAAGACAGTGGCTGAGCCTGGGTCTTTCATCTGGTTTGGAATTGATAACTTCCCAGCTAAAGAGAGAAAAAGAAAACCAAAACTTTTAACTGAATTGTGGATGATTCACTCAACATTTATTGCTTTAGCAGATATTCATTGAGCACCTCCTAGGAGGCACACTCTCTGGAAGAGCCATGTGAATTCAGAGATGAACAAGCCAGACACCTGTCTAAGGAAGATCACAGGCCAAGGCAAGCAACGAGGTCCACGATTATCTGGTCACAACGAAGGAAAAATATAGGGTGGAGGCTTTGGGGCGTCTTCTCTGAAGATGTCACTTTTAGGCTATGATCTGGATTTGCACTATTTACCATAAAGGCTTGGAAGGGCTCCAGACAGAACAATGTACAGCATATGCAAGAGGTCCTGTTGTGAGAAGGAGCTAAAGCACCATTGGTCCCAGTATGGCTGCAGTAGAGCGAACCAGAGAACAGCATTGCAGGGAGCTGGGATGGCAGGAAGAAACCTGATCATACAGGGCCTTGTGGGATTGTCAGAAATGTTTTAAACCTTAAAGGTAGTAAAGCCACAGTACCTTTAAAGAAACCTTGGCTTTAATCTTATCATTATCCTCGTCATCAACACGAACAAAGCATTTTCGGTCCACAGTTGATCCTTGTACAATGCTGCAGTTAATCCACCTATGTATAATTTTTTGTTGGCCCTTCATATCTGTGGTTCCTCTGCATCCACAAATTTAGCCAACGACAGACCCTGTTGCACCGTAGAATTTACTACTGATAAACATCCACTCTAAGTGGACCCACGCAGTTCAAACCCAGGTTGTTCAAGGGTCGACTCTGTTGGTCAACTCAGTAGAAAACTGTCAAACTCAACAGGATCTCACAATACCCCGTATTTGTCTAGAGTATCTTTTCCCGATCATCATCATAGAATGTGCTGGATGTGGTGTGTGTGCCAGGCACGTGCTGTGTGTGGGTCCCCGCCTTCCCACAGGAATGGTAGTGAGCTGAAAACTAGTAACAAACGCTCCAGGAAGAAGACATGCAAATACTGGGCATCTCCTGAAGTTACAATGCCATCAAGTTCAAATCCCACTCCTGCAATCCTAACTCATCACATAAATATACCAGCTCAAAGAAGCTCTATTAAGGGTACCCAAATTCATTTATTACACAGATAATTTTAAACAAATGTGTCTAGCAGAGGACACACTGTTAGTGAAGTGTCCTCTGAGCTATGACTGCAAGGGTGTCAGGGTGAGACTGATCTCTGGATTCAGCTCCAGTAGCCCTGCAACAAATTAAAACTACTTTGGCCCTTAGATGCTCAACTACCCAGAAATTGTGTACTTTAGATTCTGTTTCTTTTTAATAAACTTTCAAATCAACGAAATTGTAAATTAAATAATACATTTCCCTTTATCATATAAATTTTAAGTTATATTTAAACGAGTGCAATAGCATTAAAAAAGCAAAAAACAAAAAAAAGTAGTTCTTGTCCTTCCTCTTTGTTCTATTAGCCTCAACCAATGCTCTGCCAGAGAGCCACTGAGCTGCCTGGTGTTCAGGCTGATGCTACTCCACGAGGTAGACATTTGCCAAATGATTTCCCGACTGTTGTAAGAAATGAACTTTTGGGGACGTTTAGCTATCAGTTTATGCCTTCATTAACTCTTCCCATGCTCGAACCCCTGAGCAAGCCTGTTTACATTGGTGACCAAATCTAGCACTATGCATATCCTACGAATGATTCCAGACCTATTAAAAGAAACACTAAGTTTTTATGTTACATATAGTGGCCACTATCTGTAACAAAATCTTGCCAGTATGTCAGCTTAATGGGAAAAGATTTTGTACAGGAGAGTAAAAACTGAAATTGAACTGTGGCTTCCTTTCTAGAACAACATAGGCTTGTTACAAATTGGCAAGGGTAGGCTACTCTACTGCTCAGTGTATGACATAAATACAGATTTTGATTTTTGCTCTCTATGCATACTGAGTAGTATTAAAGGATTTGGTTAACCTGTCTGGCAAATATAATTCTAACAAAAATCAACGAAAAACTTATAATGGAACTGTATATTATTATTTTAACAATTCCAATGGAATGGGTGAAGATTTTGTATTTTGAAGCAAATTTTAAATACACTTCCATTAGGATAATGAACAAATAAAGTGAGTTGTGTTCAAAAATGAAAGATGGGCTTCCCTGGTGGCGCAGTGGTTAAGAATCCACCTGCCAATGCAGGGGACACAGGTTCGAGCCCTGGTCCAGGAAGATCCCACATGCGGCAGAGCAACTAAGCCTGTGCGCCCCAACTACTGAGCCTGCGCTCTAGAGCCCGCGAGTCACAACT
Source organism: Grampus griseus (assembly GCF_964374135.1). Lineage (NCBI taxonomy): Eukaryota > Metazoa > Chordata > Mammalia > Artiodactyla > Delphinidae > Grampus > Grampus griseus. The sequence continues at coordinate 13,942,393 of NC_139019.1, forward strand.
ACTGAGCCCGCATGCCACAACTACTGAAGCCCATGTGCCTAGACCCTGTGCTCTGCAACAAGAGAAGCCACCGCAATGAGAAGCCCGTGCACCGCAACGAAGAGTAGCCCCTGCTCGCCGCAACTAGAGAAAGACCGCGTGCAGCAACGAAGACCCAACGCAGCCAAAAATAAATAAATAAAAATAATAAAGTTCCCTTAAAATAAAACAAAGAAAGATGGAATGGATATGAAGGAACTCAAACTCCATGTTTATACCTGAACCTCAGGATCATAATGTTGAGAAAAGCATCACAGAGGTATATACACAGCATGATTTCATTTATATAAAGCTCAAAATCACATTAAGCTAACAGATATTTAAGCAAGGAAATGATTTTAAAAAAAACAACAACAAGATTCAGGAGAAGGGATACCTAAGATGGGGGTGTGTAGGGAATGAGACTTGAGATGGCAAGTGGGAGCTTCTTGGATATTTGTCATATTCTATATCTTTTTTAGGTGCTGGGTACACAAGAATCGATGTATTTCTGTTCTTAAAGCTATACATGTACACACATATGGTCTTGATTTAAAATTCCTGGATACTTAAATGTATAATCATTCTTTTTATTTAATGAGTAACATTCTTACACGAGTATATCCCACTTCACATCCTACAGTCAAAATACAAGTGTTACCCCCTGTGACAGTACTTTGGGACAATAAATTCCATTGTTACCTATATTTATTTTTAACAAAATCGCCTTAGGGAGTTCCCTGGTGGTCTAGTGGTTAGGACTCAGCACTTTCACTGCCATGGCCCGGGTTCAGTCCCTGGTTGGGGAACTGAAATCCCACAAGCCGTGTGGCATGGCCAAAATTTTTTTGAAAATCACCTTGAACAATTCTAATGAGATCTGAATTACTGTTACCATCACAAACAGAAATGAGAAATGCATCCTGTAAGTCATGAAAGTATTATCTAACCAAATGGGTTTGGGGAAGAGTAGTAAACGTCTGAGATAAAATAAATGAATAGATTGTCCTGAATACAATTTAAGGGAAATATGTATGATTTCAGAAGAAAATCTGAATTCAAGGGCAAAGAAGAGGTGTCACTCTACATGTTACACTCTAAATAAAACATGCACCTAGCCATCACTCTCTGGGAGTTTCGTAATAGTTTTAAATTGTCCAGTGACTAATTCTGAGGACCAGTGGAACATACATTTCTAATGTCTTCCATTATATACAGTCTACCATTCATTTGTGTCACCACAGTTCAGTTTAGGGAATATAGTTACGTCATATATTTGAATAATGCAGTTATGTAATTTAGAATAAGATGGGCCAATTGATGTCAGCTTTTCAAATTCCCTTCTTTTATAGACAAGGAAAGTGAAACCCACATTTTCTCAGCTAGTTCAGGGCAGAGCCTGACTGGAGACTCCTGATTTCCAACACAGTTCTCTTCCCTTTAAAACATGTGCCCCCTGCAAGGGAAGAACCAATTCAATGACATCTCCTCACTCTTTTCTAGAGTCAGGAGGAATGAGGTGTGATTGACCAGGATCAACACGGCATCATTTAAGACCTACCCATTCCGGAAAATAGGAGAACTTCCTGTGCAGAATCCAAATATTTATTGGAAAGTAAGATTCATACTTGATGGTTGGTCAACGATTAATACAAGTGACATCTGCACGCGTACACACACACACACACACAGGCTCTGAGTTGCTCCATAATGAAACTCTAGGTTTTCCTAGAGAGTCTTGTCTAGAAAACACATAATCAGAGAAAGGATCTCCTGTGAATACTGGACGATGCTAGGGAAACAGATCTTTCACATGGTGTGTGGCTGTCTTCCCACCATCCTTGGCGCTGATCAATGTGCAACGAAAGGCCCAACAAACAGAAAAGGAGGGTGAAAACAGTGTGAATCTTTACCAAGTCCTTCACCAAAGAGTGTAAGTCTTCTTAGTTGAAGCTCATTCAAGGGAGAAAATTAGCTACCAATGGCTTCAGCATGAATATTCCAGGGTTTAGTTTTTTTCTTCCATAGTTTCAGAGAGAACATGCATTTTCCAGGTTCAAAGGGAAGTAAGGTCCTTTTGTGGGTCTGTCTGTCCTTTCTTTCCTTCCCTTCTCTCTACCCTTGCTTGCTTCCTTCCTTCCAGCTAGTTTTCTCTCTCCTTTCTACCTCCCTCCAGCCAGGAGATAAGGACCTCTTAAGAGTCCCTCCCTCGTGACCACCAGCTCCAACTTCCCAGACTCTCCGAGAATCCAGTTCACGTGGTTCCCAGTGAGAAGCCACACCTCCCAGCCTTCCCACGGCCATGGCATCTTTCACATGGGCTCTGCCCAAGGATCTGCAGCTTGTGCAGAGCTTGCCAGAAAAGCTACCCAACGGAGGCCCTGGCAGATTCCGTTTAGTTACGTTCTCCTTAAGAGAAACTAGAGGGACATATTTTTGACAAAAGACACTCGGCATGGTCAAGATAAGCAGCTGTTTACTGCTTCCACCAGTCCGAGAAGTTCTAAGGGAATAAGAATTAGAGAGATAGCCCCTCAGACAAGCAGCCTCGCTTTGGCACAGAAGGGAGCTCTGCTTGCCAGTAGAATCCGAAGCCAACACCCCTTCTTTCTGCCTCCATAACCCTACTAGAATACAATTAGGCATAGACGTTAGATGTGGCCAAAGTAATCTCGTTAGGCAGTTCCCACGTGGGAAGTGTGTGTGAACCCCAGGGCACTGTTTCAACAGCAACTATCACGGCCTCACTCCAGAAACTCTGATGGAGCAGGCCTGGGGTGACCTCAGAAACCTGCCTTTTCAATTAGTGTCCCAGGTGATTCTGAGGCACGTGTTTCTTATCCTAAGAGTTACAATAAGAAATACCCAGTGAAAAAGTGTCAGGCCGCAGAGCAGGGAGGTGGCCCCCAGGTGGGTCCTGGCCACTACCTGAGTTGAGCATCAGAAGTGAGAGTCCAAAGAGGCTGGAGTTGGAGGGACAGAGTGTGGGGTGTAGAGCCTGCACAGAGAACACTGGCCACCTGCAGGGTCCCCTGGACCCTCCAGCTGAGGGCGCATGTGTGAGGCACAAGGCATGGGAAAGGACGAGAGGGAACAGAGTCCTGTGCTCACAGGGCTGGGAAGGATGCCTGGAAATCCTTCCCACCGACTAGACTGGAAAGCCTCAAAATCCACACGTCGGGTAGAGTACTCACAAGGGTCCTACCTCAGCAGCAGAGAATAATGAGCCCTAGACTGAATGCTGCTGTGGTCCTAACACGTCTTAAAAGCAACGTCCAAAAGGATCCAACTGATTTCAAGTAATTTAACTGTGTGATTTAAGTAATTTAATGTAGGAATAAAAAGTGGTGAGTTTTGTTATGAACCAAATAACCCACATGGTCAAACAGATCTGAATGATTTTTTAAATTTTTCTTTCATACCTATCTTTTTTTTTTAGTTGAGTTTTCATTTATTTATAACATAGGAACTTACAAAAATGCAATTTTAAAAAGTATGTCATTTACAGTGTCATCAAAAACACACCAAATTCCTAGGAATAGCTGTTACTAAAGATGTATAAATCTCTACCCTAAAAACTACAAAACATTATTAAGAAAAACTAAAGAAGACCTTAGTAAATGGAGGAATATGTTCAAGGAGTAGACATATTGGCATATTGTAAATATACCAGTTCTCCCCAATTTGACCTACAAATTCAAAATCTCATCAGAATTTATAATGCCAATTGGCTGCCTAATCCTAAAATTTAAATGGGAATTTAAAGTACCAAGAACAGCCAAGGAAATCTTGAAGAAGATAAACAAAGCTGCAGACATATGCTACCATATTTCAAGCCCTACTATAAACGCTATTGAATACACACACACACACACGTATGAACACATAACTATAATTTTGTTTTTCTTTTATCTTTTGTGTATAGTTTTTAGTGTAGAGGGTTATGCATCCTTTAGGACATTTGTTCCTAGAAATCCAATGGGTTTTGATGCTATCATGAATGATGTACTCTTTTAATATATGCATAGTGATTTCCTTGCACAGTATTTATGCAAGAAAATGGCAAACTAATCGTGATAATAAATGATGACACTATAGTTCAGTGGGTAAAGAATTGTTTATTAACCGCTTTTCACTGAAGTATAGTTAATTTACAATGTTGTGTTAGTTTCAGGTGTACAGCAAAGTACCTTTCTTTTACATGATTGTGTACCTTCTTTCTTTAAAAGTCTACTTAACAAAAACAGTCTTTAAGTGTTATATTCAAAGACCAATTAGCCTTTGCACAGTTTAAGGGCTCCATACATGAACCTTGAATGCACTTGGTTTTCAGGGTGCAGCACACAGTTCTCCCCGTTAGGAGGCTCTGTGAGACTAAGAAACGTGACACTCGGGTGCTCTTTAAAAATAGACGGTAATTCTGGAGGAGAGAACACGTGCCAGCACCCTGCTACATCTCTTTCACCCCAAGCGTCTTTGAGCACAACCAAAAATTATGCTGAAATAAATGAATCCTGGCAGAGAACAGATAATGTGTCTCAGTGTCATTTCCCCTCCGTTCATTTCAATCACCATGCACTGAGTGTGGTTGTCTGTCTGTCACCAGTCCCGCCTCAGGGATTTCGCGATGACTAAGGCACAGCCTCTACCCGTGAGTGACCCCAAAGTGATTTCGCCCTCGCTCGTGGTATATATGAAATTCACGTTTACAAAATGACATTTCATTGAATCTAGGGCTGTTGGGGGCTGGGGAAACATTCAAAAACTAAGCTGGGGATTGGATATATGAGGAGAGCCTGTTGAATATAAGATACTCTCTTTTCATTATTGTACACTTTACAGGATAATAAATCTTTTTAGCTTATACTAGTCAACCTAAAAGTCAGAAGGTATTTTTATAACTGAAAGTAATTTTTCAAAGCAAAAAAAGGGATTTTTTAATATATCAAAGCTCAGATCCTTTCACATATTTCTTCAGCTTTAGATTTGCGGAGATGATTACCAACAAGAGACAGGAATCGTGGAGCAGATGGAGAGAGAAGGAGAGGAGTGTGAGGCGGAGGCAGAGGGCACAAACGAAGCCTGATGGTCGGGTCTGAGTTCCTGGGTTCTGCTGAGTCCAAAACAAATTCAAACATGGACGTCCTCTTTGTGGAGCCCATTCCCTTTTTCACCTTAAGCTGGTTTCAGTTTGGTTTCTGGCATTTGCAATACAAAATAAAGTGCCACAGGGCTTCCCTGGTGGCGCAGTGGTTGAGAGTCTGCCTGCCGATGCAGGGGACACGGGTTTGTGCCCCGGTCCGGGAAGATCCCACATGCCGCGCAGCGGCTGGGCCCGTGAGCCATGGCCGCTGAGCCTGCGCGTCCGGAGCCTGTGCTCCGCAATGGGAGAGGCCACAACAGTGAGAGGCCTGCGTACCGCAAAAAAAAAAAAAAAAAAAAAAGTGCTACATTTTTCCAGGGAGGGGGTGGGCAATGCAGAACTGTAGAATATATTTTAAATTGTAAGGCAGAAACAACTATTAAAAAGAGTTATGGAATAAGATTCCACAGAGATCAGCATGACAATTTATTCACTTTTTTTTTAAGTCTTTAGTACCTGAATGTTTTCATTTGTTACTTTGTTCACTTTATTTTTTAATTTTTATTGAAGTATGGTTGATGTACAATATTATATGTTACAGGGGTACAATATAGTCATTCCCAATTTTTAAAGGTTATACTCCATTTATAGTTCTTATAAAATATTGATTATAGTCCCTGTGTTGTACAATATATCCTTGTAGCTTATGTTATACCTGACAGTTCGTGCCTCTTATTCCCCTCCCCCTATGTTGCTCCTCCCCCCCCCCACTGGTAACCACTAGTTTGTTCTCTGTATCTGTGAATCTGTTTCATTTTTGTCGTATTCACTAGTTGATTGTATTTTTTAGATTCCACATATAAGAACACATAGTATTTTTCTTTCTCTGTCTGACTTATTTCACTTAGCATAATACCCTCCAAGTCCACCCATGTTGCTTCAAATGGCAAAATTTAACTCTCTTTTACAGGCTGAGTAATATTCCATGGTATGTACCACATCTTCTTTATCTATTCATCTGCTGATGGACACTTACGTTGCTCCCATATCTTGGCAATTGTAAATAATATGCTGCTATGAACACTGGGGTGCATGTATCTTTTAGAATTAGTGTTTTTTAGAAAAAACAGTTCTATTTAGGTGATGGTTTTAGTAGAATGGAAGGATGCTAATAGAGTGAAAAATTCACACCAAGGCAGCTGATGAAAAATTCAAGTAATGGGGGTTCCAGGCAATGTGAGATAAGAATCCTGGCTAACACTCAGCAGGAGCCAGGCACCGTTCTGTATGTTGTGAACTCACTGTCATATTCCACCCTTACAGTCAGCCTATGAGCGAGGTCCTATTATTTATTCTGTCCTACAGATGAGGGAATTGAGGCTCAGATACATTAACTATCCTGCTGAGGTCACAGAGCAAATACACACAAAATAGGGCCTTCATAAATGGAACCGAGAATGCTTATAATTGGAGGTTGAGACACCGGAAGAACTCTCTGGAATGGAACTTGGCATCGTTTCAAAGATGAGTGGGGAAGAACACTAGAGCAGTAACGTGGACAGATTATGGACTCCCTGAATGCTGAGCTACAGAAATAGAGATATCGATACAGCATCTCGGTTCCCAGGGGAAGCCTGGAACCAAGGAGTTTAGATTCCTATTTTCTCTCTCCACTGCTTCAGCTCTTTCCAAGCCAGGACCCTCCAGTGATTCCATACCCTGTGCCAATGATACCCTTGATCTCTGGGCCCTCCCAGGCCGGCACTGTGTCACAAGCACTGTGTGCATCTCCTCCCTGAATCTCTCCTCCTGAGCCCTGCCCACCTCCAATACATCATTTTTTCTTTTTTTTTTGCGGTACGCAGGCCTCTCACTGTTGTGGCCTCTCCCATTGCGGAGCACAGGCTCCGGACGCACAGGCTCAGCGGCCATGGTTCACGGGCCCAGCCGCTCCGTGGCATGTGGGATCGTCCCGGACCGGGGCACGAATCCGTGTCCCCTGCATCGGCAGGCGGACTCTCAACCACTGCGCCACCAGGGAAGCCCCATCATTTTCTTTTGTAGCAATTTTTCAATTGTAGTTACTTTCCTTTGTAATGTTGACACCTCGTGAGACTTAAATGCCCTGAACGGATTCACAGATACGGCTCTGTCTTCAGCAGCTGACAGAACTTGACTTCTACAAGGCACATAAAATATCGAATGAAGGAATGGATATAAACAATGAACAGATATCAAACAAAGAAAAACAAATCAAAAATAGTTTAGTGACTTCTATTGATTTTTTTAATGCACTTAGCCGAATGCTTCTATACATTACCTATCACAGTAATTAGTGTGTATTCCTTTATATGTGTAGGAATACATCATAGGCAAAAAGTCTAAAAAATTTGGAAACCAGCTTTCACTTATATGGAATAGTTTTATTTTTTTTCCTTGGAAATGCAGAATTAAACTGCCTTCGAAATTAGGTAACCAAGAAATAGGACTCATTTATATCAAATGTTTCCTCAGGTGGAAATTAGTATTTTGTGTGGAATTCCTTCTGGCAAAACTTGGGCCCTAACGCCTGACTTCTCCATGGAGATCCCTGGACCCAGCACCTTCTGTAGACATTACTCTCACATGGACCCACGAGCACCTGTGCAACCCGTGGAGACCGGACTGGGGCTTGTGAAGTTGGCCAGAATGTGAAACCCCATGAACATCCATCCTTCTGTCGGGATAGGGAAAATCAGTCCCTTGTTTGTTCCTGTCGGGTGACCTCAATCCACTGGAGAGTATTTTCAGCTATTGCTGTTTCCTCTCAAACACATGTGCACGTACACACACACACACACACACACACACACACACACACACACCCCTTTCTGGTCACTTTTTAGATTTTCCATATCCTTAAGAACTCATATTGCAATAACCATTTCCAAAGATGTTTAGAAGAACCGTCAAAGTGCCTCCAGAGAAAATACATTATTTTACACTAATTTATTTTATTTTTAATCCATAGGAATTGGAAATTGAAGGCAAACCATATTTTACAGAAAGTTAACAATGTCAACATCCCAAACTTTTGTAAAAGGGGATTTGCTATAACCTAAGCTGTCACCTAGCAACCGGGACAAACAATTGCTTCACCCATCTTACCTATAAATATGCTTTGGCCCGGGAGCCCTCACCGCCCTGTCATTCTGGGCTGGTGACTAACGGTCTCATGTTCTCTGTTGGTAGTGAATATCTGTTGATATTAACCCCTGCATAATTTTTCTTACAAAGGTCAGTCAGTCTCCAGTTACAGATTTGAACATTTCTGAGTGCGACGTGTTAGAACTGTTTTTAATCCTCTGGATCCGTGTCGTGTTCCTCCGCGTGCAGGCGTGTTCGCGTGTGATTGTGTGTAGGCAGAGAAACGAAATAGAAACAGGGATCCTGTTTCCCTGCACACTCACTCACAGAATTAGAACCATGACAAAGCAAATAAGATATGTCAACTGGAGGATTAAATAAGCAAACACAAGATTAAGAAATTACAGAGCACTCAATGTGAAATTCTCACTTTCTCAGACCAATTAACCACGTGGACAACTTCTCCCCCAGGAGGCGCCACCTGAGTGTTGGCTCTTCCTGCCCTGAGAAGCTGAGCCTCACCGCCCTCTGGGCAACTTGGTGTTTTATTTGGAGCTCTCTCGTTCTTTTCATATCAAGTCTCAAATGAACTAGAGATCAGTCACTTTGTGAAACTGCCCCTTTCTTCCTTCCACCTCAGTCTCTGCCTTGCCACTTCCCTGGGTGCAGAGATTATCAACTACCCAATCCACCGAGATCATCTGGAAGCCTGGCGCTCAGCTGCCCATCACGTTACTTCTTGTATGATTCTAGTTTCCATGAACAGATGCCAGTAGAAGTTATTTTCCAGCGTTTTCAATTTTGTTAACTTTTCAACAAGTAGACTTTCATAAGCCCAGGGCATGAACAATTTAAATTCCATTACCAGCTCCGAACAAGCTCCTACTTGAGACCTGCAGGAGATTAAACACCCTTTCATTTGTGAACACAGAGATTTGCTTTAATCATTACCCCTGAGGGAAGAAAAGGTTTCTACTTTATCCCCGAAGGACAGATAATACCTGAGAACCAGGAAACACTCCCCAAGGAAAACAGAAATTGTTCTTGTAAGGCAAGTTTGCTAATTCAGATATAAGCCTTTCTTTTGCATTCTGTTTGGGATCCACAATTTCCAATGAAGTACCGTCCAGGATTTACTGCAGTTGGAATCAAAAGGAAATGTCCTCTCCCTGCCTTTTTCTCTCTCTCTCTTTTTTTTTTTTTAACCTCTGGCCTAGTTACATGAAACCTAAGCTTCTGTGACAATACCGAAGAACGTATTGCTTATGGTTCAAAAATTTTTCATTAACAATATAGTTCCTCATTTTGTTTTTTGAGAGACCTTACCCATCACACTGGGCTGGAACAGGTACATACAACCCAAACAGACTGAACGATGATAAAGTTCCTCCAGAGGGCTTTTTGAATGAAGGCCAATTAAATTTTGTTGGGAGAATTTGTCGTCAGCCTTTGTGTTGAAGGCAGTACCTTGGAATATGGCAAACCTGAAGTCAGTGACTATCAGTCATTGAGATATTTATTCAAAATGCTACACTGTTAAAGTATAGGCCACAGTCCCACCTTAGTCCTTTAAAGACTGCATCTCCCATTTATCTTCATTTCAAAGCCGGTGAATGATGTTGGTGACTGTTAAAGGAACATACCCTTACCAAGAGGATCCCTGCTGTCAGTCATAGAAAACAATGAGAATCGCATTCTGATGTCTTACTGCTTGCTAAATTGGCCCTCGGCCTCCCTCAAAAGCAGAGTTTTAACAATAAGCTATTGTATGGATATTGCATTTTTTTTTTTTTCGCAGTACGCGGGCCTCTAACTGCTGTGGCCTCTCCCGTTGCGGAGCACAGGCTCCGGACGCGCAGGCTCAGCGGCCATGGCTCACGGGCCCAGCCGCTCTGCAGCATGTGGGATCTTCCCGGACCGGGGCACAAACCCGTGTTCCCCGCATCGGCAGGCGGACTCTCAACCACTGCGCCACCAGGGAAGCCCTATTGCATGTTTTAATGGTAAATTATGTAATACTCAACAGCAGCATGGCGGGAAGGTGGGGATGTATTTGGGAGCGGGCAGGGCACGAACTAGAAAGGAGTATGTGCGGAGGCAAGGGAGAAGTGGATCTGGGCACAGGTTACCGAGGAGGCATCTCTTGCCCAGGGAGGGTGTGCAGTGGTTGATGCTACGGAGTGAGGACAAATTTCAAAAGAACGTATTTCTCCTAATGATAGTTTCTTTAGGAAAACAAAATTCTAAAAAGTAATTAATAGAGCCTGTCTGCTTTAGAGAGTGGGCTTCTACGGGATTGCATTTCCCCCACGTTCTCATACACATAGAACAGCAATAAAAATCTGGCTGATAATTAACTAAAAAGGAGTTGCCGTCAGTGCATTTCTCACCACCTTGATAACCGCCATTGTGTATTTTATACCTGAAGACTGAAGGGGTTCCTGCAAACACTTACTTAAAGAGTTCCTCCGACATTTCACTTCCACTCACATTATAAATTCGCTCAGGAAAACTTTTTCTTAAAAATTTGTATTCCCTTGTGCTGTGAAGTTCAGTGAAAGTAAATGAGACTGGAATGATCTAGGCTGACCCTTATGCCCGTGAGAGAGGTGCCTGCCATCTCCCCCATCCTCCTTCATTTTTGCAGACACTCACACCTGCCCCCAGAGTCCAAGTTCCTGTCCGTGGTGTTCAGGAGAATCTAACGGCTGCCACACGCGCTTTCTGTACGTGTAAACTGCCAAGCCGGCGTATTGGAGATCATCTGCTTGCCCAGTCTTCTAGCCACTTCCAGGAAGCCGCCGACAACCGAATCAGATCTCCTAGGCAAGTGCCTGTGTGTTCACAACTCCCGCAGCTCTCTCCGGGGCACACGGTTACATCCATACCCCTTTCTCCTCTCCCTCTAGGTCGCTGTCTACTGGATTGGCTAGTCGGTAAAATGTTAAATGCCTTCTTGTTTTTATACACACATAGAATGTATTATTATCCCATGTTCTGCTTGTACTCTATTGTAGCGATGCAAAATTTGCCACCCCAAGTTGTCTCTTTGGCATGCATATTATTTCGAGGTGAAAACAATCAAGGCCCCAAAAAACTCAGGAAGAAACTTTGGCCTTCCCCCTAACTGCCTAAAATAATGTATCAACAGATAGAGGGCTTGTTCCAAGAAGCAAGCTAGCAGCAGAGACATTTGCCAGGAATATGGGCTGAGTGTGGTGGTGAGGGAAACTCAGCAGGACCTAGAGATCAGAGCCCACTCTGTGTCCCATTGTCTCTTCCTGGCCCAGCAAACCTTTACTTACCAAACATTTGCTTTTCTACCTCCATGTCAATTGCCTTCCTAGCCTTTGAAGTTCCAGACCACTACCCTCAACACCTCTTTTGTCTTTAGCTGAAGACGGTAGTTCAGGTGAGGGTTTTGGCCATTCTGGAAAGTTACTCAGTTCTCCTAGGTCTCTCCCATGTGTACAGGCTATTAAACTTTTGTTTTTCTCCTGTTAATCTTCTCGTGCCGATTTAATTCTTACACCAGCCAGAAGAACCTAGAAGCGTAGGGGAAAATTTCTTCCTCCCCGACACGATAATCTACTAACATGAAACAGACTTGATAAGAGCCTATAGAGTAAGATGAAATAGCTCTTTGATCAACCTTAATCATTTATTTGGTTGGCCGAAAGTTCGTTCAGGTTTTTCCGCCAGATGGTATGGAAAAACCCGAACGAAACTTTTGGCCAAACCAATACTTTTCCCATGTGAGAACCATCTAGAACCACAAGGACAAAAGTACTGTGAAATGGCATTTAACTGGGCCTGGACCTTCCAAGGGTTGTCTCCACCCAGTTAGGGAGATCAATTAAGTGGTGCGAAATATTTCATCCTGAGCCCCTTGTGAGTTCATCAGCCTAGGTGAGAGCCACAAAGGTAATGAGTCTTCAGGGAACTGACCACAGCCAAAAGGGAACCAATGGAGCCAGATGGTCAAAGAAAATCACCTATACTTAAACAACACAATGACTATTTTAAACAAACATTCACCGAAAGACAGAGAGAGATATCTTTTAATCATTGTCTTGAAAGATGTTCTAGGTTTAGAATTGTATTTTGATCAGAACTTAATTTATTATGTATATTCTTCTTGCTTTTTTTTTTCCCTAGCTCATGCTACCACAATGCATTTTCAAGAAATGGAAAAAATGGCTCATCAAAATGTTGGGTTCTAGAAAAGGTAATTGTTTTTAAAGACAGATATCTGCCTTTGTTTCTCTTACAAACAAAGCCCATACCTTCTAATCTATGTAATCTTTAACAAAACTATCCAGTGACAACATGACTTGAGTGATCCCTCTACATACCACAGCCACTAGACACCCCAGACGCTAAGAAGATGATTAGGTTCACTTAAAAATTCAGTTCACTTTGATTATATAGTCCGAGAGGCCAGGAATGAACCAACTCTGTGAATTCTGTTCTGAATTGACTCTTTGGAATCATAAGAGGAAATGAAATTAATGTTCTTTAAACAAATTATGCTAAAGAATGCCACAGATCAGTGGCACGGCGACCACAGAAGTCCCTGGGAGGCTGTTCTGACTGGTCCACAGGAGGAATTCGGGTTTCTCAAGTCTATAAAATAAGGAGCTGGACCAGATCGGATAGTAACTGTTTTTGGATAATGGCCCCCTTCAAAATACCTCGGGAATTCAGAGGGTCCATGGGCCCCGGGTTGACTGCTGCTGGATTCGATAATCAATGATGCCTTCTGCTCAAGGACTTTATAATCCACTCACGTTTACCTAAAAGGCTGAATTTAGGAAAACTCTAAATATGTCCTCTACTTTTATGAAATAAACATTTATCTTCTCCTATAAAGAGCTGATTTAGAAATTGATATGAACTTGAGAGAGGAATACTTGAAGCTGGCAATATCCCTTAACACATCCCTGGTGGTACTGATGGGAAAGAGAATCTCAGCCAGCAGCTCTCAGTGACTCTTCAAGTACTGATGTCAAAGTGTCAGATCTCAGGCCGAAAGAGGTTCCCAGCAAACAGACCTCCTAATAGGCTGAGAAGGCCCAGTCTGCTTCCATTTTCTGAGGCTGTGAGGGTATTAAAGATGTAAAATGTCAATATCTGTGGTCCTGTAATGGAGAAACTTCAAGCCATATGAGGAATTTGATCTTTCCTTTACAATGGGTTGCGGATTTCCAGGCCCTGGGGACTGCAAGGCCAGGGCAGATGCCCAGCTGGCCTGCCTTCTGTAGGCTCAGTCAGTTGGACCCCTGAAATTCTGTGTTTGGTCAAAGCAGGGACCTGTGATTTCACTGGAAACAGTAGAGCAGGAGACCAAAGAGATGGAGGTCAGAAGCTAAAGGCAAATTTACCAGAAACAATGGGCACTCCTACCTGTCAAGGCCTAATTACCTGACAGTCATTCAACTTCCTTTCTTAGATTTTCATCATGGGCTTTTTTTTTTTTTTTTTTTGCGGTACGCGGGTCTCAGGCTCCGGACGCGCAGGCTCAGCGGCCGTGGCTCATGGGCCCAGCCGCTCCGTGGCATGTGGGGATCCTCCCAGACCGGGGCATGAACCCGTGTCCCCTGCATCGGCAGGCGGACTCTCAACCACTGCACCACCAAGGAAGCCCTCATCATGGGCTTTAAAAGAGCTATCACAGTCTATCTTCATCCGTTGCAAACAGTGGTCACTTTTAAGCTGTTTTTTCAGCATTAGATAACTTTCCTATTCCCTTATCTGGGCTGGTGTAGGTGATTAATTCTCAACCATACTAATGAGTAACTGACATGAATATTCTTAGACTCAGGGTAGAACCTGAATGCTGACTGGAGACTAAGAAACCAAGCAGTACACCCTTGGGGCAGTCAACTCAATCCAATAAATATTAACTTACGAATACGTGCTGCGGGAGTTATAGAAGTTCCAGTTGAGTTAGGGCTTGCAACAAAGATTGGCGTTCTGGCATGAAACACATCCCCATGAATTACTCATGATTTCTAGTTTCATTTATTTAAAGAGGAGCAAGAATTTAATGACGAATCAAACAACCCACATAAAGGATCATTCTCAATTTTTATGCCTATCCCCCACCTACCTTTTCAGCTGTTTCTCCACTTTTTTTTAAAAAGCATTATTTACCAGCAACTGGCCCTTACTGATTCTAATACATTCGACAGTTTTCTTAGGGATAAACAACTGTATGTATTAAGATATAAGTTTGCCCGTTGTGTCAAAGGTCTAAGTGATGGGTTTAAACAAGAGAGCACTTCATTTCTCCCTCATGGACAGCAGAACATAGTGGTCCAGGGCTAACACAGGATCTCTATAATGTTGAAGACCCAGGCTCTTTCCATCTTAATACTCCATATATTCTCGAATCACACAGTCATCCCATGGACCACTGCAGCCAGCAGGGAGGGGAAAAAGGAAGCGGAGGGCACTCCCTCTCCCTTGAAGTCATGGCCTGCAAGTTGCATGCAAAGCTTTCACCCACCTCCCACTGGCTGGAATGTAGTCACACGGCCATACCTGGCTGCAAGGGAACCTAGGACATGTAATTCAATTGCTGGTGGCCATCATCGGGCTGAAACTTGAGATTCTACTATCGAAGGAAAGGAAGTCGAGTATTTGGGAACAACCAGTAGACGCTCCCACAACAATACTCCTTTTGATCTCTTATTTCATCAGTTTACATAATTTATAATTAAAATTATGCAATTACAGTAGCAATGACAACGGGCCTTAGGAGATTTGAGAATGAACGCTCTGACTCAGTAAGCACATGACTCAAATGGTGGAAGCGGGGAGGCAAACGTGTTCTCTAAAGGGCCGGAGGGCAAATATCTGGGGCTCTGCTGGCCATACAGTCCGTGTACGCAACTCTGCCATTACAGTTTGAGGGCAGCCACAGACAACGTGCAAATGGAAGAGCGTTCCAACAAAGTTTGATTTATAAAAACGGGCTGTGGGGTGGATTTGGCCTCTGGGCTGCACTGACCTGCTGGGTTCAGGGTGTCATGGGCTTCAGCCATGTGGTTATACAGCGGTGACGGGGATCACTGATTAGCCCAGCAAGCCAACCGGGAACCATTCCAAGAGCTTTTAGTCTAAGGACACCTTTCACTTACTGTGCACGTACCAAGGGCCAGGAACTACCTTCGGAGCTTTATAATCCTCTCAACAATCGGACAAGGTGGGTAAAATGCTCCCGTTTTCAGATGAGAAAGCAGACACGACCAAGAAAACTCAGATTTGAACCCAGGTCTTTCCAGCTCCAACCCACCAGCCTCCCAAGCCTGTGGTTAGAAAAACAGTCCTTTTGCCAATAACATGTGAAACGTAAGCACACAATTTCCTGTCACATTGCTGGTGAAGCTGTTGTATGCCAGGTTTGACTTGTCAAGTATTAGAATGAGAAAGGTTTCCTCTGATCTTAAAACAGTCCTTGCCCTCAAAGTTTACCCAGGTTTTAGCAAAAGGCACCTAACTTTCAGATTTGTCCTGGGTAGAGCTGCTAAGGTCTCAAGCTTCAGAACACTGGTATCTAACGGAGGGGGAAAAGTCAAGGTGCCATCGAAGTCACTGAAAACTTTTAGGGTCTTTTCAAAGTTTACCTAAATAAACAAAGATTATACCCCACCCCTCCCACCTCCCACCCCAACTTCTTACCCTAGTGCAGTGGGCTTCACCCACATAAGCACTCCACCCTCCCCAGGTATGGCAGACCATCACACTCTTTCCAGAACCTTCCTGACCAGGCCTCACAACCCTTTGAGAGCTCCAGGCACCATTTCCAGTTTATAGGAGCTGGCAAGAAAGAAAGACGTCATCTGCTATCAAACCTTCAACACTTAGGGAACAAACCGTCTCCCATGTTCCCCTCTGCTGTGCCCCAAAAAGGGATTATCAAGTACTTCCTTTATTGTCGCTGCCAGCATTTCTCGTATCTTAGTTTACTGAGCAAATCTCTTCTTGTTTCAGCAAGCATGTCGATTAATTCTGGGTTTATAATCTATTGATGTGTATATTCCTTTTTACGAAATCTACATCTCAAAGTCTTCCTTCATACAAACAAATACGCTTCTAAAAGGAAGTGTTTCAAGTATTACAAAACGGGGAAATTACGACTGTTTAGAATTCATGCTCAGTTTAATTACTTTGGAAGGAAGGTTATCCACCACTCACGTTACAAGCTACTCCAGAAACACTGAGTTCATTTCTTAGAGAAGGGAGCCCCGTTTAAACATACATATGACCCCTAATTAGTGAGCCCTGCATAGAACGCTCTCAGTAGGAGACACGAGTGATTCCCAAAACTATAGAAACACATTTGTAATCCCCTCATCTTGTCTGAAGACGAAGTTTATAGGCATAATTCCTAGAGGCATAATGTGAAGACGCTCCACTGATAGATGCGCTTGTTTTCTTTTCAAAAATAAAACACTTGCTTAGGGTTCAACGAAAACCCCACCAGGAGATGTCACTTCCGGAGTCACAGGATACTACTGGTGCACAGCCGCTCCCTCTGTTTACAGCTAGCAAAGAGGCTGCGTCACGCTGGTAATGACTATGGGACACCCCTTAAGCACTACCACAGGTGGGTGTCTGCCCAGCTCTGGAGGACCAGTCTCCACCCTGGAAACAGAGCAGCCCGTCATAAATCACAGTTATGGGGGAGAGGAGGCATCTGGGGGTCCGGCCTCCCCCTCACCTCTTTCCATATCAGGCACTCACAACTGCAGCCCCCCTCCAAGAGGAAGACTCTGCATCCGACGATCCCTCCCCAGATGCTGCTGAAGCCACAGAGCAACGCCTTTAATAGCCCTCAGTGGCACTGTCCCAGTGGGTGACAGTCACGCCCAGGCCAGGCTGATCCTGCAAAAATCAGGCTGTTGGCGGGGTGGGGGGGCGGGGGGGCAGTGTGTTCTGGCCTGGAAGGCTCACGGGAGCCTCCTCCCAAGGGTAACACATCTGTCCTCTTGAGCACTGAGCTTGTGTGTGTCTCCCAGGAACAGCCGGGACACTCCCTACCCCACTGTTTCCCAATGTCTGCATCAGGACACTTTGTGACCTAGAGGTATTGCCATGTGTTGGTTTATCCCCTCGCCTTTGCCGACTTGGGACCCAGAGGTGGCGGGTACCACGGGTAAGAAAGCAGTTCCTGGTGTGAAGGCACCAGGGGAAAGATATAAGAGAGAGAACGGATGCAGGAGAGGATGAGAGAGAAATCAGAAAAAATTCAGGTAGAAACGTCCTGCCTGATCATCTCACTCGCAAAACACTGCATGAGATGAAGTTACTCTGGCCAAAAAGCCAGAAGCCAGGACTCCCCCAGGAGGTCGTGTCTATCTTCCTATCCAGAGTTCACTGGCGGTTTCACAAGAATGGCTGAAGAAACATAAACAGAGTTTTAACTCACTTCTGCCTGAAGGTCTTTCCTCTGACTTTTGGCTGGTTCTTATTATACATTCTTACTAAGCTGCCACGTGGCCAACCAGCCCCAGAAACCAACTGAAATCCCTTGACTTTAGTTGAAAGAGAAGTGTGATTACTGAAGACAATTTCTGATTTTCAAAGCAACCTTTCTTTAAACACTGCAAGCTGATGTCCCATTTTCTCAAACACAAAATGGAGGCGTTGAATTTCTTTCACCTTAACTCCAACCTATAACTGACCTTCTCTAGAATTGAATCGCTTTTTGTTCCCTTGTCTTAAGTTTAAAACTAGGTGAGTGGGACACTTCATTTTCTGTTTCTTCATACAGATGTATATATTGGATTTGCCTGCTAGCCGTGGTTATTCTCTTGGTAATCACTTTATCTCACTCTGGTGCAGAAAGGGTTTGAGGTCGCTTATGAAAGTACACAGATAACAGGGATAAAATAAACACCTCAGCGAGCAGAGCCTATTAGTCCACAGGATGTATCTGTACAAAATGGTGCACCTTGTCCAGGAGGTGCAGCCCCTCACGAGGGCACAGGGCTTGGGGGTAGAGCCTGGGATGGACGTCAATCCCCCACTGGCTCTCTCAGCTGGATGCCTTGTACACGTCCCCTGCCACCACGGGGGTGATGGCCCTACAAAGGAACGAGGCTAAAAGGCCTGATGGGAGAGAAAATAGGAAAGCCCAGGGGAAGAAGGGCATACAGAAGTGTATCCAGAGGGTCCCATATACTATCTAGAAGGGAGCTGTAATTTTACCTCCAAATGGCTAAATCAGATTCACGGTGCCCATACGATTAAAACAAACCAATTAGACAAGAGACAACATGTGCCGTGAACTCCCTCCTGTGGGTACTCAGCTCACTGTCGGATGCATTGGGCAGACATCCTTGTTCCCCAGAGAAGGAGTAAATACTTTGACTCAACACACATCACTGGCATGACACCCATGCTCACTTGGGTTAAATCAGTTACAGGAAGGATCAAAACAATGTGAACCAAACACACACCCCTTGTGGCCCTATGCAAACAGACCATCTAGACCAAACCAACCAGGAATGCACCAACTCTACACACCCGTGGTTGAGCCCACCATGTAG
Organism: Grampus griseus; assembly: GCF_964374135.1. Classification (NCBI taxonomy): domain Eukaryota; kingdom Metazoa; phylum Chordata; class Mammalia; order Artiodactyla; family Delphinidae; genus Grampus; species Grampus griseus. Next base: position 13,961,179 of record NC_139019.1, read on the forward strand.
AGAGTGGATGGACTGCACACACTGAACATCCTCCGTATTGTCATATATTCTGTGCTGCTTAAGGAAGTGTATAACTTATGTAAGTATTATTATTAACTATTTTTTGAGGACTTACTATGAGCCATTCACTAAGCTAAATATTTAACGTGGAATACCATATTTAATCTATAGGACAAACCTATAAAGGAAGTATTATTATCCCCATTTTATTGATAACAAAATGAAATTCAGAGAGGCCACCCAGCTAGTCAATGGTGAGGTTGGGATTTGCAGCCAGGATTGGAAACAGCTTTGCATCATTCCACAGACCATGTCTGCAGTCACTCTACAGGATAGTTAAAATAGTTAGGTGTTTATGCCTAAAGACGTGAGCTTCAACTAACTAGGAAGTTATTCTATATAAATAAGTATATTCATCAAGACCCCTGGAGCATTCCTCTGTTAGGAAGAGATGTCACTGGTCTGCAAGCTTTTTTAAAAACAGGAGAAGGAGCCAGATGGTAAGTTTTACCATCAATATCCTTCCAAACGATGTGATAAAATTTTATAAAAACAAATAGTAAACATTTTTTTCTCTCTCTAGTAGTTTTATTTATTTATTTATTTTCTCAATTAATTTATTTTTGTCTGCGTTGGGTCTTTACTGCTGCGTGCGGGCTTCTCACTGCGGTGGCTTCTCTTGTTGCAGAGTACGGGCTCTAGGTGCGTGGGCTTCAGTAGTTGTGGCTCGCGGGCTCTAGAGCGCAGGCTCAGTAGTTGTGGCACATGGGCTTAGTTGCTCTGCGGCATGTGGGATCTACCTGGACCAGGGCTCGGACCTGTGTCCCCTGCACTGGCAGGTGGTTTCTCAACCACTCGACCACCAGGGAAGCCCCCCTCTCTAGTAGTTTTAAAATAAAGCCCCAAAATTCATTGACGTTCTTCAGGAAAAAAGGGGTTCATGTCCTCTCCCCTCAAATCTGTATTCTTTCTCTGCTTGAGCAACAGGACATGGTAGAAATGATGCTTGGCCAGTTTCTGGACCCAGGCCTTAGGAAACTACCAGCTCACACTTCATATCCTTTGAGGCAATGATTCCCCTAATGAGAAAAATTAAAGTGGCAAAACCATCTGGAATCATAGAGTAATAGTAATATAGGTGGAAAAATCCAAAGGATAGCATATTTTGTAGGCATTAAAAATGCTCCCCAGGGGACTTCCCTGGCGGTCCAGTGGTTAGGACGCCATGCTTCCAATGCAGGGGGCGCAAGTTTGATCCCTGGTTGGGAAACTAAGATCCCACATGCCACAGGGCGTGGTCAGAATAAAATAAAATAAAAAAATAAAATAAAACAAACTAAACTAAAATAAAAATGCTCCCTAAATGTTTAATGCCACTGGGAAATGCTTATGAGAAGAAAAAGCAGCATACAAAATTGTATGTATCATATATAATTATTGTAACATTGCCAAGAAAATTTGTCCAAAGAAGTACTAGAAGACAAGACATAATAATCCTTTTTTTAGGGTAGTAAGATTACAATTGATCCTGTCTTCTTCTTTTTTTTTTTCCCTTGAATTTTATTTTATTTATTTTGATCCTTTCTTCTTTATATTCATTTTTCTCTACACTATTTTTGTTTCCCCCAATGGACAGTCATAACACCTTTTAGTGGGAAAACACCATTGTGTATGAGATTTGACCCTCAGGTAAGCAAGCCTGTGCCCTCACATACCTTCTGTGGGACTCAGATTTCCATAATGAGGAGACACCAAGTGGATCCAGACATGGATTTGCCCACGAAGAGACCAAAGGCTGGGAGTAGGGCCACCTGCATGAGTGGGCTGTCCCTCTGTCAGGGACAGCTTCTCTTGGCAGCCCTGGGACAGACCTCTCCGTGGCCCACCACACAGCAGCTGCAGCCCTCCTTTGGCTTTGGAAAGCAAAGACACCTTCCTCACATTTTAGGGATGGCAAAGAATTAGTCACCCTGTGTTGATAAAATAGAAATGAGCTTTAACAGGGCTTGATTACCAGAAGTTTGCTGGGGAGCCACAAGGGTTTGGAAAGCACGTTGCTTGTTAACTGGTGATTAAGATATCTCACACTAAACACACTCTCTTGCAACAAGGATAGACTGTGTTATTCTCCATGCTCTTAATCAATTTCAAATATTAGCCCACCTGGATCAAAGTAGGATTTCAAAAGTGGTAAACACTGTCTATGCCTGAGACAGATTTTTCCATGACCATATTAGAGGGTGGAAGAAAAAGAAATCATTCATTCCTTCGACAAACCTTTCCCGAAGGTCTAGTATGCCTTAGGGATACATAAATGAAGAAGATGGAGCACACTTAGAATTAAACACAAACTCTTGCACCAGTCCACGTCACTTGGGTTCTGGGGCTGACCCCTGTGGGTTTGCAAGAACCAGTTTTTCCCACATCTTCTGAACCCGGCTTTCACTGACCTCATGTGGGTGGCCTGAAATTGACCACAGTGATGTAATTACACCAGAGAAATCAACGATTGCCAAAGAGCAGAGAGCTGGTTGCTAGACATTTACCAACACACCACTGCCTGCAAGGCCCAATGAGGGGTCCCCATACACCTCCCCCCCTCACCTCCAGCCAGCCTCTCCCGTCTCCTTGTGTGCTGACCACACTGACCTTTCTGGGTGTCGAGCCCACCTCCTGCATCGCCACCGTATAACGATACACGTGTCTGTCTGCACAGGCTTACTTATTCACTTCGCCTCTCTGTACCTATTTCAAAACCAATGGCAGCATAAGGACTCTGCAGGCCTATGAAAGCTGAAATACGCTTGTTTGTGGGAACCCATCATCTCGACCGAACGTCCCGACACACAAAGCTTGAGCTGGGCGTGCTGGTCAGACTTCTTTGTGAGGCTTTTCTTAGCCTCACTCTATATATGAAAGAAATAGTATTATCAAAGCATAGGCTTCACCCACAAGGTGAAATTAAGCCTATAATCAGGCCAACCTGAATCATTAAAACATCTGGATTAAAGAATATATTTAAATCAATTTCTTTTAAACCTTCCAAGACTATAATTCAGTGCGATTGCTAATGCCATTTCCAAATACTACAGAGGCCACTGTGTTGTTTTTTTTTAACTTTAATGGAAATACATTTTTTTTTAATTAATTTATTTTTGCCTGCGTTGGGTCCTTGTTGCTGCGCGCGGGCCTTCTTTTTAGTTGCGGTGAGCGGGGGCTACTCTTCATCGCCGTGTGCGGGCCTCTTATTGAGGTGGCCTCTCTCGTCTTGGAGCACCAGCTCTAGGTGCGCAGGCTCTAGAGCGCAGGCTCAGTAGTTGTGGCGCACGGGCCTAGCTGCTCTGCAGCATGTGGGATCTTCCTGAACCAGGGCTCGAACCCGTGTCCCCTGCACTGGCAGGCGGATTCCCAACCACTGCGCCACCAGGGAAGCCCCATGGCTACTGTGCTTTTAAAGAGCTTTGGTTTTCTTAAATACAACAGCCCTTCGTATATCCAGAGCCCAAATACAGGGCAACCTCTCCACTCCAGGGCAGGGCAGAGCAGCCCAGACTGCTGTTACACAGTTAGTTTTAAAGGCTCAGTGACCTTTTTCAAACTTTTGTATCTTTACTATGTTATATGAGACGTCAAATAACAAGCTTCAGAGAGCCCTGCATTAGCAGCCAACATTTTGCTTCTTAAATGCTAAAACTGCACACTGTCCTTGGGTAACAGTCTCCTAAGTCCAGGTAGCCTGGGGTCCACCCGCTTCAAGGCAGCTGGACTAGACGATGTTTCACCTGTCCCCATCCCCCCGCCACCGCACATCGGGCTACTGAAGACATCCCAGGGCCCACCTGCTGCATCCCAGGTGGGGTCCAAAATGAGGTGGGAGGCGGGATGAGAAACCAAGGGAGCCAGGCCCCTGGCCAGGGGATGATTCTCCTCGTATTTCTTGATCCTGTCTGCCTCCCCGGTCGCGGCCCCTACTTTCTTCCTTCTTCTTTGGCACCCGATGCTTCCTGCTTGGCTTTCTGCCCTCCTTTCCCGGCGTCAGAACAGCATTCTCTCACACCCTCTCCCTCACCTCCTGACCATGACACTGGCGCGGAGTCTTTGGAGGTTCTTACCGAGAGCGTTTATTACTGGCAACAAGATAAACAGCAAGAAGGAGGGCCTCTCCTCCGCCTCCCCCGGCTCCCCAGGCAGCTGTCTTCACGTTCGTCCACTTGGTGAATATGAAACGGTGCGTCGGGGCCACTGGACCACAGCACACGAAGCAGCCAGCCGTGAGGTGCCCTAAGCACGCACCCGGATACCCTAACGGAGCCTCCCGTCATTTGCTTTCCACTGATTAATTTCAGATTTTGCTCACTGCCCGTTACAGAGCAATTTGATTCAGCAAATTCCAAAATGGGACTAAAGTAACAGGAAGAAGCCTGAATGCGGCACTCACCCAGAACCGCCTGCAATCAAGCTTGAAAAACACATTTGGCCAGCAGATTCGAGGCTTACAATAATAGTTATTCCTCTTTTAGATGTGGCACCGAAGGATGTGTCCAATGGCACGTAATCTCAGATGTAGCAAGAGGAAAATTCCCTCTCAAATGTAATATTTTACTTTTAGCCTGGTTCTAAATGTTCCCCCCGTCTGGGGTGCCCTTTCTAACTTTCTGCACAGATATGGAAACAAACAAACAAATGTATGCAGCAAAGTATACTCCATAGAAAACTACCAGCTGTGGAGAGCTGGGAGTTATCTCATCAGAACAAAAAAGGGGAGGTGGGGTAGCCTACTTCAAAGGAGTGAGAGGGCATTTCCCACTTTCAGCAAGTTATGAGTCTTTGGTAATAATAATTATTATTAGATATGTGTATAGTGTGTGTGTGTGTGTGTGTGTGTGTGTGTGTGTATTTACTTATTTATTTATTCTCCTTCTTGTCTGTTTATCTTGTAACTGGTAAAACATTCTTAGAAAAAAACTTTTGTTTGTTTAGTTTACATCATGAACTACTTGTTCAAAATGTTTATAATTATCCACAATTAATTATGATTTAATTTAACTGTGGGAATGTTCCATTTCATTAAGGCAACCCTTATGACACGTCTGCCAAGTCTCTCCCTTCAGTCTCTAAAATGATCAGGCCCCCTAGATACTTACTTCAGGTGTTAAAATGGTTTATAAATACTTTCCATTCACAAGTATTTATAAAAGTGCCTATTCTGTGCAAAATTCTATGCAGAGAGTTGGCGGGAATGCCATGATGGAAAGTGAAAAAGAGAAAGTCCTGCTTTCAGAAATGTTCAAATGTCATGAGGGGGAAACACACAATACTGGGAGATCACCCATCATCTCAAACCAAGACTGACATCTAAAATTCTCTGAAAGTGTTTTCTCAACTATTTAGTTAGTCCATGTCCTAGATCTAGGCACTTGTGTAAATGCCATCTTCAAGCACTTGATTTAATGTCTCATTTTATATAGAAAGTTCTTTCATTATTCAATTAAATGTGAACTTAACGTCCCCTTTGATGGATGGGGAAGGAATCTGGAAGAAAATGAAAACTAGAAAACTAAAGAGAAAGGTAGCTTTTAAGGACATGATTACAACTGATTATAGTCAACACACACACACGCACACAAACACACCATACAACCATGGCTGAAAAGGAATGCTTATACAAGGACAAAAAAATATTGTGGTATTCCTGTTCCTAGAGAGTTACCAGTTTCCACTTTCTTTGACAATAAAATTGGCAATAACCTCTTGTCCTTTTTTTTCTCTCCCGTTGCGGAGCACAGGCTCCAGACGCGCAGGCTCAGCGGCCATGGCTCACGGGCCCAGCCGCTCCGCAGCACGTGGGATCCTCCCGGACCAGGGCACGAACCCGCGTCCCCTGCATCGGCAGGAGGACTTCTCAACCACTGCGCCACCAGGGAAGCCCCCTCTTGTCCTTTTTTTAAACAACCTTCTTTCTACATCTTCATATCTGAATTTCAATGGCCCTAATTAGAATTCCAATGACACCGATTTATATAAATTTTGTTAACACAGCAATGGGGCTAGAAATGGAAACTTCCAATACGGACACAAGTTGTGCTCATATTAATAGAAATAACTTCCTGCTTCCTTTCCCATCTCTATCCCCCTTTCTTAGAGCCAGATATTAATAAAACATTAATACAGTTAATGTACTGCATATGGGGGCCCAATGATCACATTTTCAAAGATAAGATCTATGGTAAAAAAAAAGTATTGTAATACCAAAACGGGTATATTGGTCTAATTATTAACCTTTAGAAATGTTCAAGTCTTTAAAATGCAAACAATTTACAAAATGTTTACTAGCTTAGATTTCTAACAACTACCATCTGAAGTTAAAAATCAAACATCAAAAAACTCAAGTAGACTTTACAGGGTGTAGGAAGAAACACTTTTTGATAATTTCGGGCCGCCACTTCCTCACTCAAGAAAAACACTTATTGGCATATGTTTCTACGGGTATATTCAGTTCATTTTATGTCTCTCTCTTCACGCTAAAGAAAATTCTATTTCCTGGAATTAAGGGACTGCACTCCTTTTTAAATTTTAATTTCAACTACCTTTTAAATTAGTCACAGTAGTTTTTAGAAAGATAACCAGCAAATGAAATAGACTCAAGAAAAAGTAAATGTGGATCATAATTACCTTTTGCCTGATCCAAAGTCCTCACCTTCAGGCATTTCTGCCCTTTGAAAACAATAACAAAGTGGAGAAGGCTGCAGCACTTTTGTGCTACGATAGCTTCTTCTCCACGCTAACAATGACTACCAGGCGGGGAAAACCCCAGTAGTCAAGTTCTTTTCTTTTTGGAGTAAAGCACTCCTCCCCTACCCAGAAAGTAGGTGTTTACAAACTTCCGAAGCCCCGGCCTGCCTTGAATGAAGCTAGGAGCCGGGTTATTATGACTGTCCCCTGCTAAAAATAAATAGGTCACCTCTTACTCCCAGGACCGTGACAGACAGCTGGGAGCAAGCGCTGCTCAGTTGCCCCGCTTGTTCGCTCCAGGCCTGTGAGGAGGTGTCACCACCCAGCTATTAACCTTTACTGGGATGACCTCACCTAAGCCAGCCTACCCTTTCTATTTCCTGCTTTCTCCCGGCATGACAAGGCACCCCTGAAGGGCGGCGAGCTTGAAACTTCAGCCTGGGCTATCAGGTCTCCAACTCACAGGAGGGGCTGGAGGGTGGAGAGCAAAGTGGGCAGGACCGCGAGAGCTGAGAGGTTTGTTTGTTCTGGAAATGCTTAGCCACTCAGCAAAAAGATCCCTTACTCACACAAGAAGGGGGAAAATGCCAACAAACAATTGTGTTAGAAAATCTTCCTTTGGGTCATCTAGATGTCTCCACTCTGAAGTGAGCACACAGATATGAGTCCATGTGTTCCTCTGGGCGACACGGTTTCTTCCGAGGGACTTCCCTCTGTCATCAGCGACCAGCCTGACATTGGAATGTGGCCGAGCTGTGGGCCTCAGATGTTCTGATAGCTTGGCCCGTCATTACGAATGAGTCATCAATCACCAGGTACCCTCATTCCCTGCAACTTCTAATAGCAGGATGAAAATCGCTTCACTTCTTGCTTTCAAAAAAGCTGGACGAAACATTACTGAGATCCCTTTAGGAATATAACCTGAAAACTTTGCAGAAAAACTTGAAATCTTTTTTTTTTTTTTCCTGATTGGGAAAGTCAAGTAAGGCTGTAAGCAAGATCTAATTATTAAGAAACAATATACTTTTCTTAGATACATGCACCCCAATGTTCATTGCAGTACTATTTACAATAGCCAGGACATGGAAGCAACTTAAATGTCCATCAAGAGATGAATGGATAAAGAAGATGTGGTACATATATACAATGGAATATTACTCAGCCATAAAAAAAGAACAAAATAATGCCATTTGCAGCGACTTGGATGGACCTAGAGATTGTCATACTGAGTGAAGTACGTCAGACAGAGAAAGACAAACGTCATATGATATTGCTTATATGTGGAATCTTAAAAAATGGTACAAATGAACTTATCTACAAAATAGAAATAGAGTCACAGATGTAGAAAACAAACTTATGGTTACCAAAGGGGAAAGGGGGGGGGAGGAGGGATAAATTGGGAGATTGGGATTGAAATATACACACTACTATATATAAAATAGATAACTAATAAGAACCTACTGTATAGCACAGGGAACTCTACTCAATACTCTGTAAAGACCTACATGGGAAAAGAATCTAAAAAAGAGTGGATATATGTATATGTATAACTGATTCACTTTGCCACACACCTGAAACTAACAGAACATTCCAAATCAACTATACTCCAATAAAAATTAAAAGTAATAAAAAATAAAAACATTAAAAAAAGAAACAATACTTTTTTAACATCTTTATTGCAGTATAATTGCTTTACAATGGTGTGTTAGTTTCTGCATTATAACAAAGTGAATCAGCTATGCATATACATATATCCCCTTATATCCTCCCTCTTGCGTCTCCCTCCCATTCCACCCCCTAGGTGGTCACAAAGCACCGAGCTGATCTCCCTGTGCTATGCGGCTGCTTCCCACTAGCTATCTATTTTACATTTGGTAGTGTATATATGTCCATGCCACTCTCTCACTTTGTCCCAGCTTACCCTTCCACTGTTCTTTTTAAAATGTGTGCTCCATTGTCACAAGATTAGTAATAGCTAATCCTAGCAATATCTCTATATTCAATATACTTTACATTTATATGTGTTAAAGTGATTTCTGGAGCATTAAAAAATTGAAGAGTCTAAACAAATATTATCTTTCTCTGAGGCACTGTTAGCTATTTTGTAGCACATGCCTGTCGCAATTCGCGACAATTCTTTAATATTCCACACAAGAGCTAAAGTTCTAGACTTCAAAGTCTAAGAGTAAGTTGCTGCAGATACTCAAACATGTAACTCAAATACTGTTGACCTTGAAAGAAAACAGTCATAAGCAGAGTTCTGAAGATCAGGGTGTGCCCGAGACTCTCAGAGGATTGGAGCAATGTGCTGTCTTGTTAGAAATTCCAGGCCTAATGGAGTGAAAAGTTGAGACGCTGAAAATATTATCCATGAGAATATTTTACCACCTTTATTTCACTTGACCAACAACAATGCTAATTCTATGATCTAATTCTCAGTTCTAACAATCCTATCCCACTAATTTTACCTTTTTTGTTCTTTTAAGCTTCTCTTATACTACTTCTTGAATATCTGAGTACCGCTGTTGTTGAACTTAGCTGCTGATGACTACAGACCAGACTACTGTATCCCTGAAACCTGCCTCTCAATTTTAAAGGACAATTAACTGATCGGTGTGAGAGATGAATTACCCATTACTACCATAAAATATTTCCTTTAAAAATACTTCCTTTAGGGCTTCCCTGGTGGCGCAGTGGTTGAGAGTCCGCCTGTCGATGCAGGGGACGTGGGTTTGTGTCCCGGTCAGGGATGATCCCACATGCCGCGGAGCGGCTGGGCCCGTGAGCCATGGCCGCTGAGCCTGCGCGTCTGGAGCCTGTGCTCCGCAACGGGAGAGGCCACAACAGTGAGAGGCCCGCGTACCGCAAAAAAAACCCAAAAAACTTCCTTTAAGCACGTCTTCATGCATTTTAAAATTACTTGCTCCAACCATAAATTCCCCTTTAGATATGTTTGTGTTAACTTCTGAAATTCCCAAGGACAAGGAGGGAAAACAGGATGGCACAGATCACAAAAGCCAGGTGTAGGACACAGTGGGTGGCTTCCTCGCTCCAGTGACACCTTCGGTCCGGCGGGGGGTTTAGGGTGCCAAGGGTTCCCTCATCATCCCTGACCACTGGGCATCCCAAGTTTAAGGACTCACGGAATAGAGCCGTGGGAAAGACCCTGAGGGCCACGAAAGCCATCCAAGATTTTCAGACGCTGAAACGGGGGCCCAGCAAAGGTAGGTGACCTGCTGGGGACAGAGCCAGGAACAGCCTCCAGTGCAGGAGCGGAGGGCTCTTTTCATCCCTCCAGCCGAACCGAGAGCAGAACCCACTCGTTCTGGCCAAAGTGCACACATACGGCCAGACACGTACGCGGTTTACGTTCTCTTACACCCATACTCTTTCAAGCTTTGTATGCATTTAATTTTAGTAGCATACTTTAAGTGAACATTTCTATTTTCTCTTGCAGTTTTAATTAGTATTATGGCCTAAGAAGATAACTGCCATTTCAAAGCTAAATGTCCACTTCTCTTAATGCCCTTTTTTCTCTTCCCACAATCGTCGGCCTAAGAGTTTTGTTTATTTCCATCTCTCCTACGGCAGCGGTGACTGAGGCTCTGGAACTTTCAGAGACAAGACGAGGGACCCTCCCTCTATTGCAGGTTACAGGGCAATATTAGCATGAATGGCTAAGAAATGCGTGGGGTTCGTTAGTGGAGAGAAAATTATTAAGAGGGGTAGGTTAACTCCTTGACCTAACAGAATTCTTGCTGAAGTTAGGCCAGGGTGATCAGCTATTACCTAGGGGATGGTGAGACATGAGGGATTTGGTTAGATATTAAGGGTGATCAAATATCAAGGGCGGAGGATTCTCGATAAACTGACTTGACAAATTTCTTGCTAAAACTGGGTTCCTGAGGGCATACCCAAGGGCAGGGCCTAGGTGGAAATGAGCTCTCAGAGGAGCCTGACTAGTTTGGTCAAAGAGAGAGTCTTTGTCACCTCCTAAGAACAAGGCACATTTTAATTTTTTTTAAACTAGCACCCAGTGTTACAAACTGTATGGCCCCTTCAGAGGGTCACTGTCTGGTATGGCAGCCCCCAGCAGCACCTGGTTATTGAGCACTTAAAATGTGGCTAGTTGGGAATTTTAGGATGGAATAGGAAAAAAGACTGTAAAATATCTCATTACCAATTTTTATATTGATAACATGTTGAAATAATAATATTTGGGATACAATGGTTAAACAAAATGTATTATTAAACTTAATTTCACTTCTTTCTGTTTACTTTTTCTAAACATGGCTGCTAGAAATATACAATTATATATGTAGCCTGCATTCTGTTTCCACTGGCCTGTATAGCTCTAGAGCTTCAATTTTCTACTTTTCTGCCGAAACTGGCCTAAATTTGACATAAAACAGAAGTTCCTTTGAGAGCTCACTGGCTAACACAATCTTACCAATTGTTTCAAAAACATTTCCAGAATCACTTTTAGTCAGAAGGGAAAGGGGTACAAATTACAGAAGGCAATTAACAGGACAGTTAATGGATACCGAGAAGAGTCCATTGAGTATCTTCTCCCTCCATATCTTGGCCTCCGCTTTTCTCCATCCAAAACCCTCTTCCACCCTTGCTTCCCTTTGGCCTCCGAAGACAAGAGCCCATAAGTAATTTCTTCAAGGCCAGGCTGCATCCCAAGTTCTTGATTCCCTTCCCTCCTCTCATCTCTGGTTTAAACCACCAGGTATCCCAGCCTGTTCTTGCCAGTTCCTGGCCTCCCAAATTCTACCTTTTCCCTCAGCCCACAAACATATGCAGGCCTTTTCCAGAAACCCCACCACTGACCATACATGTTCTTCTAGTCCCAAACCTCTGTCTGACCTTTACAGCCCAAGGTCCTAACCAGGGGTCTACGTTCAACTCACTCCTCGCCGATTACAGCCTACCTTCTGCCCCTACCACGGCCCTGACAATGCTCTTCAAATGCAGCTGATGTCTACTTTCCATCTAATCTGCCCTGACCTCGTGGGGCCCTACGTGGCTGCCCGCTTCCCTTTATCTTGACACTGTCTCCACCCTGGGCTCCAAGACTCCACTTTCTGTGCCCAGCCCCACTCCTCTCAGCTGTCCTTCTTGGTCTATCTAAGTGTCTCTCTTCAGTCTTAACTGACTCTTCAGTCTTAAGCGTTGGTGATCTCTAAGCGTTGGTGTTTCAGGCCTTCCCAAACCTGAAACAACACAGAGTAGTGGGTCCCAACCTCAGCTACTCTCTACTTCCACTGGTCTGGGATGGGTCATGAACTTGCTTCCAATATGCTGCTCGTGGGCCGGTGTGCGGGGGGACCACTCTTTGAGAGCACAGTCCTGGCGTTCCAACATTGACCACCTTCCTTTTCATGCTATACAATCTCTCTAGGAAATCTCTCTATTCCCAGAATGTTAACTCTGACCTCCACGCCCAAATCTGTATTGCTACACTCTCACTATCTGTATTGTCACACACTCTCCAGAATTCCAAACCTATACAGACAGTGCCCGACTTACAACTTTTCCACATTATGATGGTGTGAAAGTGATACACATTCAGTAGAAACCGCCCTTGGGATTTTGAATTTTGATCTTTTCCTGGGCAAGATGCGGTGCGACACTCTCTCGTGATGCTGGCCAGTGGCAGCGAGCCTCAGCTCCTGGTCAGCCCTGTGATGACAAGAATCAATAATCCACACACTTACGACCACTCTGTACCCAGGCAGCCATTCTGTTCTTCACTTTCAGTACAGTGTTCAATACATTACATGAGACAGTCCACACTTTATTATAAAATAGGCTTCGTGTTAGATGATGCTGCCCGCTTGTAGGCTCACAGAAGTGTTCTGAGCATGTTTAAGGTAGGCTTGGCTAACCTGTGATGTTCAGTAGCGTAGGTGTATTAAATGCATTTTTGACTTAATGACATTTTCAACTTATATTGGGTTTATCGGGATGTAACCCCATTGTAAGTCGAGGCGGCTCTGTATTTCTGTCACCCACTAGCTGTGGTGCACCAGAGCTGCCTCTGACTGAAAACTCTTACCACCTCTTTCCACTCCACGTTCAGTGCTGTGAAGGAGCTAGTCTGCAACCAGCCACAGCATGAAAATTGGCAAATGCTACAAGTCAGCTGCTATCCCGTACTCACCCCGAGCCAGCTGTTAAAAATGTACCCATACAACACTGAATACTAGACATCTTAACCTGTGTTAAATTAATTAAATAGGGAGGGCATTAGATGGAGGTGGTTCTAATTCCTTCGAAGCCAACATAAGCAAACCAAAACCTAAGCCTACAAATGCCTCAAGGTTCAGAAACCGAAACATAAGGACAACCAACCACAAGCATCCAACCAGGGTTTCCCAAATAAGGGCAACTGCTCGGGCTACAGCCAATCAGATGAGTTCCTTGCTTTGCTTCCGCATCTTCTCTATGAAAGTCTCATCCCGGACATCCCTGGTGGCACAGTGGTTAAGAATCCACCTGCCAATGCAGGGGACATGGGTTTGAGCCCCGGTCCGGGAAGATCCCACATGCCGCGGAGCAACTAAGCCCGTGTGCCACAACTACTGAGTCTGTGCTCTAGAGCCCACGAGCCACAACTACTGAGCCCACGTGCCACAACTACTGAAGCCTGCCTAGAGCCCGTGCTCTGCAACAACAGAAGCCACCGCAGTGAGAAGCCCGCGCACCGCAACGAAGAGTAGCCCCCGCTCGTCGCAGCTAGAGAAAGCCCGGGCGCAGCAACGAAGACCCAATGCAGCCAAAAATAAATTTAAAAAAATAAATAAATAAAAAAGTCTCGTCCCCAGCTCCTGTCAATGGAGCATCCTGACCACTTCTGGTTGGTGCCACAAGTTTCAGATTGATTTTTGCTCAAATAAACTCTTAAAATTTTTAATATGCCTCAGTTTCTCTTTTAATACCTGGAAGTCCCAAAAGCATCTCCAAAAACGAGCCCAAAGAGGATCCACCAACTCTCAGTAACCTGCTCTCCCTTATCCTTTCCTATTTCTTCTCTTCATTTTCTTTCTTTGGAAAAATAATTCTCCATATCATTCTCAATCCCATTTTTCTGAAGCATTTTCTTCAATGAATTTAGCAACATCTCAATGTATCTTCACTACTTGCTGACATGTCAGCTATGGGAACCCCTCCCTCCTTCCCACTAGGAGATACGCAGGGACCTTCTCTTCTTGTTCATTATTGTTTCCCAACAATACTACAAAGCATGGTAGAGCCAGCTCCTAGAACAGCACACACCATATTATTTTAGGGTGATACTAGTAGTCAATATTAGTTACATCAGTAAAGTGAAAAAAGGTTCCAAATGGCCAACTGAGGCAAAAACATGGGAATTATATTCGTTCTTCCCTCTCGCTCACCAGCCAGAGAAGATTCTCACCAAGTGCCATCAACCCTAACACCCTGAGCTGTACTTGTAACCACCCTTGAGACTGTGCCTTCTGTGATTACTGTCTTCAATCAGTCCAGCATCACCTGTTGCCTAGGCTAGGGGCCACCAAATACTTGTGATAAAGCACCCCTAGCAGGACACACTGCCTAAACACACTGTGCGTTTATACATTATATGCACATATATTTTCAATGTACAAATATGACCTGTAAATACTGTATGTGCTTCATAAATCATATGCAAAATAAAAACATGTAGAGATAAAATAAATGTAAGCATTCTTTGTAATTGCAAAAAAACCAAAACAATCCCTACCAACAAGGGATTAATTAAATTATGGTGCCACGAAATCCTATGCTAAAAAGGATGAGATTATTATGAAAATCTTTCCATAATATGGTCAACTTTAAAGAGAGACTAGAAAACAAAATGTATAATATCCCATTGATGTAAAAATATACATTTACATATTGATGAAAATACCTCAACAAAGATATGGATGAAGAAAGGGAAACCAGGAGGACAAGGGGAAGGGGGGAGGGGAGGGAGAGGAGAGAAAGGAAAAGTGTTTCAAAGGACCTACACTGAGGTATTGATTGTGGTTTTCTTTTCTGGCTTAAGAAAACAATGAATAGTTTCTATTTTATTATTTTTGCCTGTCTGTATTTTCAATTTTTCAGCAACAAATACAAATTGCTCTTTTGGTATGCAAAGAAAATGTTCTTAAAATATGAAAAAGAAAAAAGGTTACTTTTAAATGCAAGGGGAAAATTTTTTCTGGGGTTTCCTGTCACTAAGGAAAAAAAAAATCTCTATTCTTTCATTTGGGTCTTCAGGATTTTTCCCTCAAACCAGACCAGGAAGAGCTCCTACCTTCAAGGATTTGAAAAAGACGTGTTGGTTGAAAGAATGAGAGAAAGAAACCAGAAGCAAGCCCTCCCTCCACCCACTGACTCGAGAGGATAAGAATTCCCCTTCTCCACTTTTTTCATATCCCACTGAAGACTTCCGGTGTTGCCAATACAGAATTTGTTTCCCATGAAAATTCAGAGTATATACTATGCACTTTGCAAAAGTGGAATAAGGGTATAAATTAGTATCAAAGCCAGTGTATTTCTGGAGCAAAGTGGAGAAGGACATCTTTTTTTCCTTAGATTAAAAATAAAAGGTTCAAATGATTATATATGTAAATGATGTGAATGATGCCATTCGGTAGAGACGATGTGATGAATAATCATGATGTGCTACGCTGAGAGAGATGGTCCCTCTCTCTTGCTTTCTGGTTGGTGGAATCATATTGAGACTTGTCCTAGATTGGTGGCTTTCCAAGCAATAAAAACTTATTTTTCCTAAATGCTATGTTATGACAAACCTCAGTATATAAAAGACACAACAACCCAAAAGACTTATTCAGGTTTAGATGGGAGCAGGGCACTGAGAAGTGGCCTCAGTCCTGCACAAAGGCAGCCCTTGAATCGGATCCTTGGAAGCCCAGAGCTGCACAAGTTACAGTTGGAAAACTGTGACCGGGATCATCTGGATGGCTAGGAAGAAAAAATGGGAATTTTTTTTCTCAGTCTCTTCTCTAATAATTAGAACAGAAGCAACCCAGTTATTCTCTTTATCCTTTTATCTTTTTTAAGCTTAGAGTTACGAAGTGTTTTCCTCAAATTTCTTTTCATCCAAACATAGCTGGCACTCTACAACCAACGCACAGAGCTTCTGAAGTCCCATCCTCTAGCTTTCTGGTCAACCTTCTCCTTCCTTTTGCTGGAGGTACCACCGTAGACACCCTACTTCCCAGCCTGGGACAGTCCCCAGTTTCACCTCTTGTCCTGGTATACTTAATAACAGACCCCTTTCACTCTCATCAGTATACCTGTTTAGGTCATCAATTGTAAGATAACCCAACATATTACCATGTTTTTCCCCCTATTTGTCAGAACTTCCATTTTGCTAATGTGAGCTAGATTGTTGTTTTGATTATCACATAATTTGTTATGGTCTCAGCAGGGAGCCCCAACTGGAGCCAGATCGGTGCCACAGACCATTCAGTTTCGCCAGGGAGTGCCTCTCACACCCTTCCAGTCCGGTCCATGCTGCACCCGTTGTCTGACCTGTCGTCTTGGATCGAACCGTGTCCCTTCCTAAAGTAGATATTGTTGGAGCGAAGCTGTCTGGAAAGTGTGGTTTGGACACTTGTGGGTGCAGGTGCCCCAAGGATGCTGAAGAAGCCAGCATCCAGGAGTGGAAAGATCAAAACATGGGAGAAGAGTCAGCAAACGTCCAAAGGGGAGGAGAGGGGAAAGGAGTGGAGAGAAACTGCGGGGCAGGGAGGCCGGCAGGGAGCACCATGAAAGACTCAACAGCCTCCAAGAGGTGGACCCTGTACCAGCTGCGTCTTTGTCATGCTGATCTCTGTGGCGTATATTTGATGTCCTAACATTTAAATAAAATATTTTTCTTTATTGAAGTCGAGTTGATTTACAATGTTGTGTTACTTTCAGGTGTACGGCAAAGTGATTCAGTTATACATATACGTGACAAGAAGATTGAATACAGTTCCCTGTGCTATACAGTAGGTCCTTGTTTCGCAGCGGGAAGGAGCACAGGAGTAGCCTCGGGAAACCAGGAGAGGAAGAAGAGGCTGTCGGGCAACTGTTTAAGGAAGCGAGGAGAAAAGGACTCCAGGAAACCCGCAGGTGCCGGGACCTCCTGAGTCACACCAGCGTGCATCACTGGCCTGGTTTGCGTGTGTGTCCCCTGTGTTTACCCATCTCACTGCGCTGAACAGGGTCTCTACAAACTCTTGTCTGTGACCCCCTCTCTGAGGACCTGTTGGTCACCAGGGACTAGTTTCATTCCCACTTAACTGCCTCATGCCTTCTCTCCTTAGAAAACTGTGGATGTGCTTCTGTATCAAGAGGGGTTCTTTCTCTCTTTCTCTCTTCTCCCTCCCATCCTTCCCAAACCCCTCCCCCCCCAAAAAAAAGGTCTACAAAACTGCAGGAGTAGAGAGACTGGTAGAAATCAAATTCCCAACGGTGCCAAACGTCGCTATTGGTTCAAGCTTCCCTCCACAGAATAATCCTGAAGAAGAAGAATCTTGTTTCTGAATAATCTTGCTTGCTTGGTTATTGAAAGCTCTCTTTTAAGGCTCTATGTGTACTTCAGGGGTGAAGGTCCTTGACAGAGAATCTTTGGTTCCAAGAAAGTCAGAACAAATAGCCACAGGAGAGAAAGAACTCTGGCAGGTCCCACTGCTCTCAGTGAGCAGAAAGAAATGGAACATTTCTAAGGCCACAATTCATAGAGACAGAGGTCTTTGTGTCCGGTAGAGACGGGAGTGGTTCCAACAAGAGCGGCACACAGCTCAAACCAAACCTTATCTCTTGCACTTAAAACTACAATGCAAAACAGAGGGCAATTGCAACTTATGTTTAAGGATTACACAATACTTTTGTTATCTGTTAATCTTCCTTATCAGGTGTTGCTTACGTCAGTATTAAAAAGTATTTTTCATTCCTTAAATAGCACCTGATAAAATGCTTCTTGGCTATACATTTACCCAGGATTTTGTGGAGAAGCCAAACTGAAATGGAGACTGTCCAGCTCCACAGCCTCGTAATAGTTAATCATTATTAGCTTTGAGGGTACCAGAAAGCCTCTTTCCAGTCCCATTTGGCCATGCATCATCTGACACCCTTGTGGCCTTGGCTGGATGAGTTCCACCTGCTGACCCGGCCTTGGGTAGGGATGAGAGATCTCAGACACTGAAAGGGCCGCCCCCTCCCAGGCAACGGTGTTTCCGGGAAAGTGCTCCAGAGCTTGCTAATATCCGACAGCCTCCAGGCATTTCTGAAAAGGAACCAGCCTCTTTAGAAGCATTTGCTACGGGAAAAGCTGGGCGTCTGCTGGCCTGGATCGGTGGGAAAGAAGAAAGCCTTCACTTTCTTCACTTCAGAGACCTGTAACTGCTTCTTGCAGCCGGGCAGCTGCCTCCAGTGGCGTGGTGGGCCAGCATCTCCATACCGCCTCGACCACTGTCTGACTGTCTGATAATAAACCCAGCCTCTCAGAAACGTGGTGTGTCTCCTGCAGGCCACCTCAAGGTTCCAAATAAGATACGGGTAGCAATCTGAAGGTGACCATGAGTCAGTTCATTTCTAGCAGGCATGAGTAAAACCCTTTCAATGACTAGCAAAAAGCAATGAGCTTTCTCCAAAATTTATCAGCAGCTCATGCAACTCAATAACAAAAAAACAAACAACCCAATCCAAAAAATGGGCAGAAGACTTAAAGAGACATTTCTCCAAAGAAGACATACAGACTGCCAACAAACACATGAAAGAATGCTCAACATCATTAATCATTAGAGAAATGCAAATCAAAACTGCAATGAGATATCATCTCACACCAGTCAGAATGGCCATCATCAAAAAATCTAGAAACAATAAATGCTGGAGAGGGTGTGGAGAAAAGGGAACACTCTTGCACTGCTGGTGGGAATGTGAATTGGTACAGCCACTATGGAGAAGAGTATGGAGGTTCCTTAAAAAACTACAAATAGAATTACCATATGACCCAGCAATCCCACTACTGGGCATATACCCTGAGAAAACCATAATTCAAAAAGAGTCATGTACCAAAATGTTCTTTGCAGCTCTATTTACAACAGCCCAGAGATGGAAACAACCTAAGTGTCCATCATCGGATGAATGGATAAAGAAGATGTGGCACATATATACAATGGAATATTACTCAGCCATAAAAAGAGACGAAATTGAGCTATTTGTAATGAGGTGGATGGACCTAGAGTCTGTCATACAGAGTGAAGTAAGTCAGAAAGAGGAAGACAAATACCGTATGCTAACACATATATATGGAATTTAAGAAAAAAAATGTCATGAAGAACCTAGGGGTAAGACAGGAATAAAGACACAGACCTACTAGAGAATGGACTTGAGGATATGGGGAGGGGGAAGGGTAAGCTGTGACAAAGTGAGAGAGTGGCATGGACATATATACACTACCATATGTAAAATAGATAGCTAGTGGGAAACAGCCGCATAGCACAGGGAGATCAGCTCGGTGCTTTGTGACCGCCTGGAGGGGTGGGATAAGGAGGGTGGGAGGGAGGGAGACGCAAGAGGGAGGGGATATGGGGACATATGTATATGTATAGCTGATTCACTTTGTTATAAAGCAGAAACTAACACACCATTGTAAAGCAATTATACTCCAATAAAGAATTTAAAAAAAAAA
Source organism: Grampus griseus (assembly GCF_964374135.1). Taxonomy (NCBI): domain Eukaryota; kingdom Metazoa; phylum Chordata; class Mammalia; order Artiodactyla; family Delphinidae; genus Grampus; species Grampus griseus. The sequence goes on from NC_139019.1 coordinate 13,980,614, forward strand.
ATACAGAGTGAAACAAATCTGAAATGTGACCCTTGAAGAGCCTTAATCGAGAAACTGGGCACTGAGACGGGGTTAACCTGTGATCTCCTGCCTCCCCAATAACCCCTCAGGAGGGGCTTCCTCGGGCACCCAGCACCTCTCTCCTATAAGCTTAACAATCTTGTCTTCTCGTAATAAACTTTTTATTTGGCAATGATTTGAGATTTACAGAAGAGTTGCAAAGACAGTACACAGAGCTCCTGTATACCCCTCACTTAGTTTCCCCCGGGGTTAACATCTTTCGTTACCACGGCACATCTGTCAAAACTAAAAGCCAACATTGGTAGATTACTATGAACTAAACTCCAGACTTTGTAGTTACTTTCACTAACATCCTTTTCCTCTTCCAGGATCCCATCCCGGGCATCGTGGTGCTTTCAGTCGTGACACCTCCCTAGTCTCCGTGGTCTGTGAGAGTTGCTCCGTCTCCCCTTGGTTTCCTACCTTGACAGTTTTGAGGCATATTCTGTAGATATCAGGTGGAATGCCCTCCGTTTGGATTTGATATTTTTCTCACGATTAGACTGAGGTTACAGGTTTGGGGGAAGACAACCATGGAGGAGAATGGCCCTTCTCATCACACCCAGGGTTCCCTGAGACCCACATGGCTCCTCCCTGGTGATGGTCACTTGATGACTTGGATTCCTAGTGTTGGCCAGGTTTCTCCATGGCAAAGTTATTCCTTTTCCCTTTCCATACTCTAGTCTTTGAAAGCAAATCTAAGTCCAACCCTCATTCTGGGCAGGGCGGAGGGGGGGGGAAATGGTGGTGCCCAGGGACACAGGTCCACCTGCTGAATGCAGGGGTTGCAACTTATATTACTCAGAATTCTTCTGTCAGGAAGCCTTGTCTCTCCTCCTTCCCTCAGTGACTTATCTATTCAATCATTTACATCAATAAGGACTTCTGTGGACTCGTAAGGACTTAGGCTTTGGGTTATAATCCAGTGCTATATGATTGATTTTGTTGCCCAGATTGTTCCAGCCACTAACTCTGCCCACCCTGCCCTCTTCCACGACCCCTCCTCCAGCCCCTTAAGACCCCTGGAGAGGCCGCCTCTCTGCTGCACCTGGCTGGCTCCACTCTCCAGCCGACCTCGGGGTTAACCACAGTGTGCCCAGGCCCCAAGATGACCTCGCTTCCTTTCCACCTGGTGCCAGCACCTGCCACGGCGCGACACCAGGACTAACCTGGAAGTCAGAGGCGGGCTGACGTGGGAGCAAAGGCCTGTGCTCCACCCGCATGCGTCCGGTTCCAGGGACATGGGAGAGACGGGGCGCTGCGTGTGCCCCGCCCCTTGGGGTGCCACAGGCCGTGAGCAGTGTCCAAGGAGGTGAGCCGTCTGCACACCAGTGTGTTCTTACGAAAGCAAGACCACCTGCCATCTTTTTCCTTACTCTGATAAAATTTCCAGGTTTGAAACCAAGTTCCAATTTCCTTTCCATGTGTGCCATGCGTCCTGCCGTTTCATGTTTCCTTCCTGTTCTGAGCACAGAGGAAGCGCACAGTTTAAAAATGGAAACGAGACTTGGCTACTTCACCTGCACCCACTTTTAGCATCAAACCATGGCAATGTCATACACACAGTTCATCATAAGTTTTCACGGTGGATTCACGCCGCCAGACGCCGCTTTCGGTCTGCTTATTTATAACCAATGGGAATTTTTATATCAAACTTGACTTTACATTTTTTAATTGAAATTATAAGCTGTACTGAAAACTGGAGAGGGCCGTGACAGTTGAAGACCCCCCTCCCCCCGATCCAGCTTCTGTGCTCATCGTGAGCAGTAAAAATTTAAACACTGCCTCATTCCAAAGTCAGTGAAGAACAAGGGACGGGCTGCGTCAGGAGCTGTAACAGAGGCCAGGAAACAACACGTGTGTCCATACCAGCTGCAGACAGGTGTGCGGGAGGGGACACCATGCTTACACGTGTCTCCCAGAGTGAGCGGGTCCCCTTCTCTTCCCATCAAAGTGCCACTGCTTTCATGGAAGGGGGTCACAGTGAGCCTCCCCCACAACGAGAAACAGCTGTTCCCAGGGTCTTTCCAATGACATGGAATTACAAACTCTAAAGGCAAAACCGAGGCGCCTCTTGGGGGTGTCGCCCTGAGAAGTAGGCTTCATTGGATGCGTGTCCGCAGGCCCCCGAACGGGCAGGTTCCTTTAACACATACTTTGCTTCGTTTTGCTTGAAATTATCCCTCCAAAAGAGGATGTGGTCACATGTTTGTGATCTTACCAAATCTGTCACAGACCAGGACTGTGCATTCAATTTAAAAATTTTGAATAGCAAAGTACTAGGAGAGGAAGAATGGCTGAAGTGACATCACTCAGTGCTGGTGTGGGAAGCTTTCAGATGTCATAGAGTTTACCTGATAGGATGGGTAAAAAATAATAACAATACTAATTAAAGAGAAAGACATGTATCACAGATTCCTTCATTATTTGTGGGTGTGGGCTAGGCTATTATAAAATAAGCTTTGCCCAAATTTCTTCCAGAAGTACTGTACTCAGCGGTCGTGTGATAAAGATGGAGCCACGTGGTTTTCCAGAGGTGGAGGTGTGGATGGGGAATTGGGCGAAGGCGGTCAAAAGGTACAAACTCCTTTTGTTATAAAGGTAAGTTAAGTCCTGGAGATGTAACGTACAGCGTGGTGACTGCAGGTAATTATACTGTGTTGTATATTTGAAAGTTGCTAAGAAAGTAAATCTTTAAAATTCTCATCACAAAAAAACAAAACTGTAGCTGTACAGTAGTGGATGTTAACTATTACGGTGATCATTTTGCAATATGTACATGTATTGAATCGTTACCTTATGCACCTGAAACTTATACAAAGTTATATGTCAGTTATGTCTCAATAAAACTGGGGGGAGGGGATAAAAATTGAGGGAGAAAAGATTGACTGAAATAGCTGTTTACAGCTTGGATCAATTTCCAGTGACTTTACTATCTAAAGTCCTCTGTCACAACTTAGGAATGAAATAACTTGTTCTGGAAAATGTGTTAGGGTCAAAAAGTGGCCCTAACTTTAATAAAACTGACATGAAGGGAGAACAGAGAAAGCAGCATTTTAAAACTAATATGTGGGTTTCCCTGGTGGCGCAGTGGTTGAGAGTCCGCCTGCCGATGCAGGGGACACGGGTTTGTGCCCCGGTCCGGGAAGATCCCACATGCCGCGGAGCGGCTGGGCCCGTGAGCCATGGCCGCTGAGCCTGAGCGTCCGGAGCCTGTGCTCCACAACGGGAGAGGCCACAACAGTGAGAGGCCCGCGTCCCGCAAAAAAAAAGAGAAACAAAAACAAAACTAATATGTTACGCAAATAAGTTGTGATTTTATATCTATCAACATGGTGCGCTAACAGCGATTTTACAGTGGTTACAATTAGTACGAGTAGAAAATTGGACCCTCTATATTTACATTCCCCGCAGCCAATACATTCAAGGTGGGCGAAAGCTCTTCCTGGATCTTGGCAATGGGAAGGAGGGCCCTCACCACACATGCAAGGTTCCCTTACATCGGGTATGAATTGTATTCTGAGTGAAAGGAGAAATCATCAAAATAGTTAGTCCTGGCTGCTCGGTAGAGACCAGCTCTTTGGGGCCAAGAGGAAAAGCATGGGGGTCAGTTAGGGGTTGAGATCTGGCCCAGGTCCAAGGGGATGGTGACAGAGTGAGGGCTGAAGGGTCTAGGCCACATTCTGCAAATGGAGCCGAGCAGGTTGACTGATGAACTCAACGTGTGGAATAGGGACAAGGTGAAATCACACACGGCTTCGATCTGCTTACCTGAACACCACAGTCCTTAAAAGCAAATTTTTGAATAACAGCTAACGGCCTGGGATACCTGACATATTAAAACACGTTGGAGAACTTTTCTGCAAGATGGACCCACACTAAATATTTTCAAATTTGTGGGCCGTATGGTCTCCATTACAGCTAATCAACTCCACTGCTGTAGCTCAGACAATATGTAAAGGAATGAATGTGGGCCATGGGTGGCCACCCTCTGTATTTTATACACACACACACTCCACCAATTATAAAAGAACATGTGCTATTCGTAATTGATTAAAGAAAACCATGGGGAAGGGATTATGTACCCCAATATTTACAGCGATTCTCTCTATGGTTTTTATTTTCTTTTGTGTGTTTTAAGTATTTTCAAAAATTCCCCCACATATGTATTCCTGTCGTAACCAGATAAAATCTACCCCCCAAAAGTGTGAAATTCTATCTTTAAAAATCTACAAAGAAAAACAAAGCCAGGTGTTTTGGTGTCCTGTCATTGATCATACTTTCAAATGGAGATTTTTTTTTAATATAAAAAGACTTTGAAAAAGGTCATCAGTAAATAAATTCTAAATCGGCAGTTGAAAAGAAAATAACCCATCATGCTTCCTAGAACTGGAGAGAGTCCAGGTGAGGAACGGGGAAGGCTGTTTTTCGCTACATTGGCTGAGTCTGTGGAAAAGACTGCATCTTGAATTAGCAGCTTGACTGTCTGCAGTCCAGGTAAATACTGTGTTGCTACAACCGAAATCATCCTGCCACGTGGGTCACCCTGTCATATAATTAGCCTCTTATCATATCAGGGGCAAATCAAAGCAGCAGCAGTTGCTGTTCATGTGGTAACTGAACAAACCAGCAACACTCTCTTCCTGGATCCACATCCGATTTGACAGCATCACCATCCCACCGAAGACACCAGAAGGGGTGTTTTGCCGCATTTTTCATAGCAAGTGGAACCTGAGAGCACATGGAACATCTTAAGGACTTCCCAGCTGTCTCCGCTACTTAGATTCTTTGCATGTCCTTCACTGCATCACTGTGCACATTAGTCCACCAGCTGGGGAACTGGGTGGAGGGTGAAATTTCACCGTAAGTGTCCTGTGGTTCCTGGATATCGCCCTCAGGCTCTCCCATTCACCTTATCCGGCACATGGTCAGGTTCATTGTCTCCGATCACCCGATCCTGTCCTCCCCGCCCCAGAAGATCTGCCCCCTCCTCCTTCATCCCCTTCCCAGATGTTTATCCAGACAAACAGGTTGCAGCTCATCTCCATCCCCCGGTCCATTTCAGGAAACCCACCCTAGCCATCGTCCTCTCCTCTGTTGCCAAGTGTTATTTACTTCTCAATGCGACTCTAAGTCCTTGCCTAAGCAGTAAACCGCCGAAGGGCCGTCTCTGGTGTCCTGGCCTCTCACGGTGCTGGGCACACTGCATGCTCCGAGGCGCAGTTCTGCCAAGTGACCCCTGCAGACAGCCTGCCTGGGTTCTGATGCTCACCCACCAGCTGGGTGAGCTCGAGTAAGTGACTTAACCTCTCTGTCTGTTTCCTCGTCTGTGAAATGGGGATAACAGCACTTCGTAACAGCTGCTGTGAAGACTTAAGGCACATGTAAATGTTGTAAGTGGATTAGATTAAGTATATAAGATTTGAGAATGAGAATGTCATCATAGGCAAAACACCGAGGACAGAGCAGGCATTTTGACTGTCTTACTTATGTGTTGGCTTAAAAAGAACACACGAGACAGAGGTTCAGTCTCACGCTTTCCATGCTGCTCTCTCCAATCACAGCTATCTTTCCTTTCTCTAACGTTCAGCAGAACATCAATGTAAGGAATGAATGAAACTATGTTTTTGATTTCCTGTTCTTTCACTTTTGATCCTTCACTACCGCTGGCCAGTTCACCTCTTGATGAAAGATAATAATAACTGCACCAAGGATTGCTTACTCTGTACCAAGTGCTTTATGTTAATTATTTCATGTAATCCTTGAAACATCCTGGGGAAGGTGTTGTTCTAATCCCCTTTCACAGATGAAGAGACAGATTGAGAAGCAAAGCATCTTGCCCAAGGCCACCGACGAGACTTGGAAATGGCTGAGCCAGGGCTGTTTTTCTTCTGAATCACCCATTGCTCATGGCACTGTTCTAGACTCATCACAGGTGCTTACTGATTACATAGTTTGGCTAAATGACTGATTCATTGAAAAACTGTCTATTGATGGCCATTGTAGGCCAGACTTGGGGAGGGCAAAGATTAGAGATGTTTCCTCTGTTATCACCGAGTTTAAGTCTCGGTGACTCTGTTTGTGGGGAACACAGACACACCAAGGAGCAATTACAAAGCAACGTGATGGGCCCTGTTAGGACAGGGCAAATACAGAACGACACGGAGAGGCGCACTACCAGCACAGGAGACAGGCATGGGGTCTGCGGCGAGTAGAAAAGGCTTCCCCGAGGTGACATTTTAGTGATGCTGAAGGATGGGCTGCGACTGAGATGGGGGATTCCAGGTGGAAACAAGACAACCCATTGCTCGGCTGGGGACCGAGAAGGGGGCGTGGCTAGAGAGGACTGCAGGGGGAACGAGGTCCCCCAAGCATTAAACAGGATTTCTTTCAACAAATTAGGCAGTGGACAGCCTGAATCGGGACTCTCCTATAGCCCACGCAGCCAGCAAACTGATTAGAAAGGTTTGTACTCCTCCTCCAACTGCAAGGTTCCTTTACACCAGAGGAAGTGGCACCCTTAAGACAGCATCAGCGAACCATTGGCTCTTCCAGGGCTCTGCTGCCCTGTTAAAGTCCTTGACTGCTGGGATGAAGGGGATGGACCATGTCCTCCTTGGCCTTAGAAACCTTCCTTTAAAAACAGTCACAGGACGGCAGACACTGAGATCAAACGATGTGTCCTGATATCCAATGGAGACCCGGTGACACTGAATATCAGTAGCTTGTCTGTCATTCAAGCCTGTGGGTATCAGGGTGGTGATGCAGTTTTCGAGGGCATCAGAGGTTTCATCTCAATTTACTCATCGGTGTTCAAAAAGTTTTTCTTTTTGTTTCCTCACACTGGGTCTCCATGCAGACAACAAAGGGAAAGACTAAAGCAATTACCTAGATGCCATTTTTTAGCATTTTTACCAAGCGTGCCCGTGTTATCTGCATGTTTCTGAAGAAACTTCTATAAATTACCTGAACAAGAAGATAACAGCATGAATTCTTCGCCTGAAGTTATAAGGCAGAAAGTTCTCCTTCAGAGGAAAGGTCCTGGCAGCCAAAAGGAATGACACATTTTCTCTACACCCACTAATTTACAATAATGAACATTTTATCAACAACAATGAAGAACCCAAGCACTAGAGTATGTTCCGAGTAGCTGAGACCCTGACTACGTGTGAGAGCTGTATTGTCCACACATACTCTACGACACGACACATGAGGTCCCCACTGGTCTGAGGTCGTGTGAAGGACCGCTCCCCGAGGTCATCGTGCGGGGTGCAGAGTGCCCCATGCCTGCCCAGCCCCGCTGGAGAGCGCAGACGTACAGAGTGGATGGAGAGGGGAGACTGCCCTGCGGATTTCAGCCAACCTTATCAAGGCCAAGGCAATCATGTGATAATGTGTGAATGAATCAGAAGGGGTGGCCCGGGGATTTCTGCACTCCCAGCAACGTTCACACTTCGTTTCCAGCCAGCTCTCATTTTCCTCTGCTGAGCGTTTACTAGCCGCTTTTCACATGACACTCAGAACCCCCATCTTACTAATTTGCTCAGAGTAGAAGTCCCGTCAGAATTAGACTCTGTACCAGGGACTGCTGCATCGCTAAAATATCCCTGCTAAACTCCCGAAAAGGCAATGTCTTCTGCTACCACTTTTCTTCTGGAAATGATGGCCTCAGGTCACTTATTCCCTCGTCAAACATTTTTAGTGAGCACTTATTAAGTGCCAGGCACTGTGCTAGGCCCTGGGGTCACAGGGGTAGATCCAGGAGACGTGGTCTCTGTTTTACGGAGCTCCCAGGGTGGTACAGAAGCTGGATATGAAACAAGTGAAGACACAGACCAACATACAAAGGCCCATTTGGTTAAGAGCTAAGAGAAGCTGGGTTCTCATGAGGAAGGTTTAAACCAAACCACCTATATTGCTTCTCCTCCGCCCCCCGCTACAAACGTGCACAGGTACGTTTTCAGTGGGCGTCAGTCCTTAGGAGAGCTGAGTGCTCGCTTGATTTCAGCGGTGACAAGTGCAGGAAGCCCCGTCCACAGGGTGGGAGCTGTAGGTTTGGGATGCAGGCTGCATCGGGCTTGCGGAAGAGCTGTCTGCCACGTGTCAGTGCCTCACCTAAAATCGCACAGGAGCACACGAGAGCTTTCTGAGTCCTTTTGTCTCCTTTGCAGCCCACCTCCCACGCCCACCCATTTCACGTCTCTTGCTCGACTGCACCAGCCAAATGCTGGGACTGATGACAATTTTCTGACGAGCTTTCGCCAGCGAAGAAGCCTGCCTTGAAATCCACGCGCCCTCTTGCTCATTCCCAGGGAGAAGCTCTCACAAAATGCCCCGAAGCTGGACAATGTTGATAAAACCCAAACTCACTCCTTTACGCCTTCAAGCAACAAGAATCCGACTGCCCACAGTGGCAACGAGAGCGGCAAGGATTGTAAGTAAGTCAACGTAAGAGGATCACCTCACAAAACATGAAAACGCCAACCTGGTCCACCCCGGGGGCCCAGACGTGCCAGCACTTCGACAGACTTTAACCCCCTCCCAAGGCGCCACCAAGACACACAGGGCTCCCGTTTCACGTCCTCAGCACTCTGACATTTATCCCCTCATCCCGACTCGACAGGAGACACTCACGGCACAGATGTGTCAAAGCCGGCTGGATGGAAAACCACGGCTCGTCCAGGGGCTGGCTGCCAAAGTCCGCAGATCAGTGTGCCCTGCTGACGATGCCAACGCCAAAGCATGCCTGAGACCGTGCAGGTCTTGACAGATAAAAGCTAGCGCTGGAATGCTTTATCGCTGATGGGCTTCCACGTTCATCTCCGACTCCTGTCTTGGGGGAGCATTCTGGCAGACCAGAAGAAGACTTTTCAAATACAGACTTGCTTGAGGGTTCCCCCAAGAAAAGCCCTCCGAGCGGGGAGAGCGTATCCACGGGAAACAAGAAAGGGCTTCAGGCCACAAGAATCCCAAGATGGCAAAAGATGCAACCTCAGTCGACTGTCCTTCCAGACGCTTACCTGCTCTTCCTCTGACGGGCCCCCCACCCTTCCCACTCTGCCTGTCTTGGCCCTTAGGACCAGCGCCAACACCCTCGAGGGGCCCGACCCACTGCCCTGGTCCGCTGCGCAGACCAGAGAACCGCTCTCGTTCCAGAGCCCTTACAGAGGGGCCGGGCGCTTGGCAGCTTCGACGAGCTCTAATCCTCATCACGGCCCCTGAATTAAACAGCATTTCCCATGTTTCAACAGCAAAGAAATGAGGGACTTCCCTGGCTGTCCAGTGGTTAAGATGCTGCGCTTCCTTTGCAGGAGGCGCAGGTTCAAGGGTTCGATCCCTGGTCAGGGAACTAAGGTCCCGCGTGCCGCGGGGTGCGGCCAAAAATTTAAAAAATTTTTAAGAAGTGAAGAAATGAGGCTTTGAGGTTTTAGAACTTGCCCAGGGCCAGGTGCCTGCGAAGAGAGCTGGGATGAGACCCCAGGCAGTGGGCCTCGTTCTGCCTGGACGTCCGAGCCTCAGCCGGGCTGCCAGCTGCCAACATCTGCAGCGGCTAAACTGTGGGGCTTGGGGGTGGGTTTACGTGGTGTGTGGCTATGACCACAGATCAAACAAATGCTTTAGTTCTTCAAAGGGAAAAGGATGGCGTGAAGCATGGATATGGGTGGCCACATGGTGACTTCACGTCCCGGGGCCCTTTATCCGCTAGCAGAGTGCAGTCCCTGCCCGGGGCTGCAGGCAACAACTCAGCTGTTTCGCGAGCAAATCGTGAGCAGATCAAGCGCAGGAATTCTCGGCCCCCAAGTATATTCACAGGATACGGAGCAGTTCAGCTCTCACGTCTCTTTGAGCATCTTCGCAGGAAGGACTTCGGATCAGCTCATTTTACTGACGTCTGCGGGGACCAACACGGAGTTCTAGCAGGGCCCAGATCAGAGCAAGACATCCAGAGCTGCAGTGCAGCCCGGGCCCCGGAGAGGATGCAGAAAGTTAACACCCACCCCGGCCATCCGTCACCACAGCAGGTGGCCCTGGCACCAGGCTGAAGACCCAGCCGCCAACCTCAGGGGAAGGGGAAGAGACCACTTGGGACAAAAGGAGCCTGTGAGGTGACCGCTCCGCTCCGTTAGTGTGCCTCCTGGTCCCCTGGGGAGGCGTGTTCTGAGCAGGGAAGTGGCTTCAGATCGGGGGCTCCGCTACTCCGCGCAGAAATGATCACAAGTAACAACAGCTGGGACAGCTCCAGTGAACCACGTGCACGCCGTTCTGTGTTCGATGCTGTACGTACAGCTTCTCTGTCAAGGCTTTCCAGAGCTCTGGGAGGGGCTTCTATCACTATACCCGTTTTATTTGTTTTTATCTTTTTATTGAAGTATAGTTGCTTTACGATGTTATGTTAGTTTCTGCGGTGCAGTGAAAGGAATCAGCTATGTGTGTACCTATATCCCCTCCCTCTCGAACCTCCCTCCCTCCCCCCAACCCACGCATCTAGGTCATCACAGCTGTATACCGCAGGTTCCCGCTAGCTGCCTATTTTACACATGGTAGTGAGGTAGAGAGAGGTCTGAACTCAAGTCTGTTGTAACCAGGACCCTGCCCCTCAGCATAACCTCTGACCTCCCAGGACGCCCTGCACACTGCCCTCAAGGTTGCCCGCCCCGTCTTAGAACTGAAAAGGAATGAAAGCACTCTTCTTCAAAGGAAAACTGAGGATGGTTTGTAAGAATCAGTTACAGGCTCACTTTGTGTTCCAAAATTTTTTAGAGATGACTGAAATCATGTCTTCAGACATAAACTTTGAAATATCCCTCTAAGGAGCTCAAAAATCTGCTTCACTTCCCTGGGCAAGGCCCCAGCACTTCACTTCCACATGGCTAGGGACCTCCATAAAGGGGACACCGAGGCAGGGGAGGCCCTGACTTCATGGTCTGTTAGGAGGAGCCTGGAGGAAATAAACAAGTTATTTTGTCCTGCACTCATGTGCTCTGTCCCGACACCAGTGGAGAGAGTCCTCAAAATTCAGTGCCTAATCAGGTAATGGGCCATAAAGCACACCCCTGAATGTCGTCAGGGCCCAGGCATTTGCACCGGGAATCCAGAAATAAGCTGTCACCAAAAGGATGTGTGCCCGCTGGAAATAATTTCCAGAACATGTTTCGTAATCTAGAGCCGGGACTCAGCGAGCCAGACAGGAAAGGTCAAGACCAGCCCCTGGTCCTTCCCACCTGGCCTCATCTCCTGCCCGCAGGGGCCTCACAGCAACTGCCCCTGCTTGCTGTCTGTCCCTGAGCCCCCAGGTCCCTTCCCAACAACCACCAGCAGAGCCGACTGCCTGGCACCGTGTCCTGCCACGTCACTCCACTATCACTGAAGGCAGATCGCACCGCTACCTCGACTGGCCTTAAACATGTTTTGAGTAACTGTCAAAATTTAGTAAGTATTTTATTCACCATACATTTACATGTCAAGTAATTACCGGTACCAGATTCTCCACGTATCAAATATGCCTGAATTGAATGACATGTTTTACAATAACTTTTCCAAGTAACATTTACTCAGAGTAGAGAATGTGGAATGACACTTTTAAAAGAATTCTGCCTAAGGAAAGTGCACATTCAAATAATTTTTTTTAACATAAAACTTACGAGTATCTTCTTTATACTCTTGATTGCTTTTTGGTTAGGACAAAGGATGTGGCTACTGATAAGGATACAGACATTCAGTGAGTAGATTTATGAAAATCGGTTCTTTGGGAACTCTTTTTGATTGCGATCTATCGGACCAAAGTGAACAACTTTCTCAATGCAAACTGGATCCCCCAACTAAAAATGACCAACACAATAAGTGTTAGTTCCCAGGACACTGGCCTCTATCCTACTGATACCTTTTAAGCCCTTGTAAATTTCTTAAGTACAAATCAATTACCTCATTATGTTTGTTTATGAGCAGAGTTATTTGCGAAGTCAGTCAGGGATCAAACTTGAGAGGACAAAGTGTACCAGCCTGAGGAGGGGGGCAGTAGGATCTGATGAGGCTTGAGGTGGGGACTCAGGATTAATGTATCTGTCACACAGAAGCCCCCATCTCTGCAGACACAGGCCAGGGCTAGAGAATGAGTTTGCTTCTACCACAAATTCAGTTATTACCGAAAGGATCTTAAACACTGAGAATCTGAAACTCTTTGATTCTGATCCCTTTAGGAAATTCACATACCTGTGAATGATTCATTCGGTCGCTGTAGGAAAATCAAATCTGGGAAAGATTTAGGCTGGTTAATGAATAACTTGGAACTAACTGATGATTATCTAACAAGGGAAGGGAAGGAGAGGGACAGTGGGGGTCTGTGCCTGACAAGCACAGGTGCTGGGTACTCACATCCATCAGTTCACCCAGGCTCCAGAGAACCAGACAGAAATGACCTTTCTGAGCACAGAACTGGGGATGCAAAGTGATTGGGAAGACATTTTTCCTGGTTGGCTAATACGTCCAATGTGTGTTTTGGGGGGAACACGAAGAAGAGCAGTTGTGTAACAGGGATGATTTGGAACAACTAAAGGGGAAAAAAGCATCAATTCAGTCGAGTGACAAGTAAACAAGTACGTATTTACTATGTGGTATCACTGCACTTGAGAGATTCTAGGACGGACATCACCTTTGTCCCTGCCCTGTCCCAGAGCTTACATGTTTGAAGAGACAAGACTAATCACCACTCTCTTTCATATTTCATTAGCTAAAACAAACTGCCTCAATTTCACACTTGACTTTGCCCTTAGGAACACAGATATAAAGGAAGAGTATCCAAGTTTCACAATAAAAACTAACGTACATGCCTATGGTTTCTTGTTTCAAGAACTACCTAGGGAGGCAATGATGTGATTATTTTATTAAAACACAATCGGGGGCTTCCCTGGTGGCGCAGTGGTTGGGAATCCGCCTGCCAATGCAGGGGACACAGGTTCGAGCCCTGGTCCGGGAAGACACCACATGCTGCGGAGCAACTGGGCCCATGCACCACAGCTACTGAGCCTGCGCTCTAGAGCCCGCGAGCCACAACTACTGAGCCTGCGCTCTAGAGCCCGCGAGCCACAACTACTGAAGCCCACGTGCCTAGAGCCCGTGCTCCGCAACAAGAGAAGACACCGCAATAAGAAGCCTGCGTACTGCAACGAAGAGCAGCCCCCGCTCGCCACAACTAGAGAAAGCCTGCGCAGAGCGACAAAAGACCCAACGTAGGCAAAATAAATAAATAAATAGATAAATAAACCCACACACAAGCAGGGTGTGTGTGCAGGGGCCACTATATTCTGAAGCTGAGAGCTGAGAGCTGAGGGCAGAGAGGTATGGAGCTCTAAATCAACACTTCATGGAGATATAATTTCAGAGAATAAACTGCATGTGTTTAAAGCATAAAACTGGGTAAGTTTTGACAGATGATTACACCGGTGGAACCACTGCCAGAAGCAAGATAGAGAACATTTCCAACGCCCACCTACAAAGCGCCTACCCACCCTGCCCCAGGCAACCACTGCTGGCTTTCTGTCACTACAGATTAGTAATGGTTCTAGGAAAACAGGAACTCCACCTGACTCCTGCCCCAAGGCGTTTTAGTTGGGGGTGGGGTGTTAAAGCACAAGTATATTTTATTTTGCTCAACTATATACAACAGTAGCAGGTGACAGGGCTTTAGAAAGACAAGATAGGCCGAGGGGGGGGGGGGGTACGGTCTCAGAGTCAGTAGAACCTGTTGTCCTCCGAGCACCCAGCCCTCTTTGGTGGTTGTTTTTTTTTCACATCTTTATTGGAGTATAAATGCTTTACAATGTTGTGTTAGTTTCTGCTGTATGACAAAGTGAATCAGCTATACATATACATATGTTCCCATATCTCTTCCCTCTTGCCTCTCCCTCCACCCTCCCTATCCCACCCCTCTAGGTGGTCACAAAGCACCGAGCTGATCTCCCTGTGCTATGCAGCTACTTCCCACTAGCTGTCTATTTTACATTTGGTAGTGTATATACATCCATGCCACTCTCTCACTTCTTCCCAGCTTCCCCTTCCCCCACTGTGTCCTCAAGTCCGTTCTCTACGTCTGAGTCTTTATTCCTGCCCTGCCACTAGGTTCATCAGTACCGCTTTTTAAAATTCCATATATATGCATTAGCATGTGGTATTTGTTTTTCTGACTTACTTCACTCTGCATGACAGATTCTAGGTCCATCCACCTCACTTCAAATAACTCAGTTTCATTCCTTTTTATGGCTGAGTAATATTCCATTGTATCTATGTGCCACATCTTCTTTATCCATTCATCTGTCGATGGACACTTAGGTTGCTTCCATGTCCTGGCTATTGTAAATAGAGCTGCAATGAACATTGTGGTACATGACTCTTTTTGAATTATGGTGTTCTCAGGGTATATGCCCAGTAGTAGGATTGCTGGGTCATGTGGTAGTTCTATTTTTAGTTTTTTAAGGAACCTCCATACTGTTCTCCATAGTGGCTGTATCAATTTACATTCCCACCAACAGTGCAAGAGGGTTCCCTTTTCTCCACCCCCTCTCCAGCATTTATTGTTTCCAGATTTTTTGATGATGGCCATTCTGACCGATGTGAGGTGATATCTCTTTGCAGTTTTGATCTGCATTTCTCTAATGATTAGTGATGTTGAGCATCTTTTCATGTGTTTGTTGGCCATCTCTATGCCTTCTTTGGAGAAATGTCTATTTAGGTCTTCTGCCCATTTTTGGATTGGGTTGTTGTTTTTATGATATTGAGCTGCATGAGCTGCTTGTATATTTTGGAGATTAATCCTTTGTCAGTTGCTTCTTTTGCAAATATTTTTACAGCATGCAGATGGGAAGGCGGAAAGCCACGGCCCAACAAACACAGCTCAGAATTCAGGTCTACCCTGTCTGTCTTTGCACTGTGCCTCCAGAAAGCAACTTCTTTCTTTTTAAAATGTATAACACATTATTCTCAAAAGTCAAAGGACCTCTTAATCATTTTGGCTAAAAGAAATACACGCCACACACCACATGTGAAGGCACATCTCAGCCACGTGGAAGGGTGTCAGAACTAGCTCTGGAATCATCTGGTAGAAAGTTTTAGAAAATTCCTGCTGGCGTCTAAACAGAACAGCTCCTACTTCTATTTGTGTTCTCACTCATGTATTGGTATCGATTGCTGTATCTGCTCTGTCTTCTTTTAAACGGCTTTATGGATGTGTACTTGACATATAATAAACTGTGCATATTTAAAGAGCACTATTTGAGGGGCTTCCCTGGTGGCGCAGTGGTTAAGAGTCTACCTGCCGATGCAGGGGAACACGGGTTCAAGCCCTGGTCCGGGAGGATCCCACGTGCCACGGAGCAGCTGGGCCGTGCGCCACAACTCCTGAGCCTGCCCTCTGGAGCCCGCGAGCCACAACTACTGGGCCCGCGTGCCACGACTGCTGAGGTCCGTGCGCCTGGAGCCCGTGCTCCACGATGGGAGAGGCACCGCGGTGAGAGGCCCGTGCACCACAGTGAGGAGTGGTCCCTGCTCGCCGCAACTGGAGGGGGCCCCCGCGCAGCAACAAAGACCCAACACAGCCAAAAATAAATAGATTAATTAATTAAAATAAATAAATAAAGCATACGGCCCTACTTTGGCCTTTCAAAATAAAAAATAAAGAGCAGTATTTGATAACGTGTGACACATGTACGTGCCTGTGAAACCATCACCAAAATCAGTATAAGAAACAATTCCACCGCCCTTCCCAAGTTTCCTGGTGCCCTCGTTACTCCCTCCCTCTCGCCCTTCCCTGTACCACCCACTCTGTTCCACAGCGAGGACTGATCTGCTTTCTGTAACTACAGATTCTTTTGCATTTTTTAAACTTTCCGCAAATGGAATCACCCAGCACGTACTCTGTTTCGTCTGGCTTCTTTCATTCAGCATAATTATTTTGAGATTCGTCCATGTTGCTCCATTAATTCGCTCCTTTTCATTGTAGAGCAGGGTTCATTGTATGGATACACACAATTTTCTCAGCCATCACCTGTCAATGGACAGTTTGGGGCTACAACAAATAACGCTGTTGTGAACATTCGTGTCCAAGGCTTTGTGCGGACACGTTTCATGTTTCTTGGGTAGGAGTGGAATGGCTGAATCACATGGTAGGTGTATGTTTATCTTTTTAAGAACTGCCCAGCTGTTTCAGCGAACAGTTGTATATAGTCTGACACTCATTCAGACTATACGAACGGGAGAACGTGAGAACTGCAACTGCTCCACGTGCTTGCAAGACTGGGTATGTTCAGTCTTTTAAAATTTTGACCGTTCAGGGAATTCCCTGGGGGTCCAGTCGTTTGGACTCCAAGCTCTCACTGCCGACGGCCTGGGTTCAATCCTTGGTCGGGGAACTAAGATCTCACGAGCTGTGTGGTGCAACCACAAATAAAATAAAGTAAAATACAATTCTGGACACTCAGATAGGTGTGAGGGTATCGCACTGCGGTTTCCAGAGCAGTTCTAGTGACTGGTGATAGCAAGCACCTTCTCCTGTGTTTATCGTTGTTGAAGAATCTGTTCAAATCATTTGAGCTTTTTTTCAGTGGGTTGTTTATTTATTAAGTTTTAATTCTTCATAGACTCTGGATACAAATATTTTGTCAGATATACGATTTACAGAACACTGTCGATCTGTGCCTCGATTTTTTCATTCCCTTAATAGTGCCAGTTAAAGAACAAAAGTTTTTTTAATCTTGATGAAGTCCAATTTATCATTTTTCTCTTTTATGGATCATGTCTTATATTATATACAGTATTATATCCGAATACTGTATATATCTTATAATATATACAGTATTATATCCGAAAACTCCTTCCTTAACCCGGGGTTATGAAGACTTCCTATGTTTTCTTCTGGAAGTTTTACAGACTTAGGTTTATATTTAGGCCTATGTTTTAATGGCCTCTTAAAGTTAATTTCTGTGTGTGGTACAAGGTATGGATCAAAGTTTATGTTTTTGCCTACAGATATTCAACTTTTCCAGCACTATTTGTTAAAAAGCCATCCTTTCTCCACTGAATTGCCTCTGAACCTTTGTTGAAAATGAGTTGTTACATATGTGTGAGTCTATTTCTGGACTCTCTACTCTGCTTTGATTAGCATAGCTTTAAAATAAGCCTGTTCACTTTGTTTAGCCAGTAAGGAAACTGAGACCCAAGAGTTGACCTTATTTGCTTCAAGTGTCTTCCACTGGTGACACATTAACTCCTAAGATTTAATTCTTTTACATATAAAGAGAAATTCTATGCCAAAAACAAATTAGTTGATATGAAAGAAATCAACATATTTTTACTAAAATACAGTCTCATTTTTGTGATGAAAACAAGGCTTAAAACTATGGAAAATAAATTTTTAGCAAGAGCAAAGAAATAGATTTCAGTCACAAGAAGCATAACTCTCCAAACTTCAGAGACCCCTTCCCACTCCACTGCCCGGTCAGGGCTCCTTTCCACCCAGCTCAGGCCCCCGCCATGGCATCTCTAACCCTTGCGCACCGATGACACCAACGTTCTATTTGCTTCTTCACTGTTGGCATGTGATGAAAACATTTAAAATGCTCAACTTTACCCTTATTTGCCAATATACTGTTTAAGAAGCTACGTTCTGGAAGAGGAAATATAAGCAGTTTGGTAAGGGACGCAGTAGAACGTCGAGATAAACCCAGTGCTTTGGAGGGGAGGACGATGTGAGTGGAAATCTTCCCTCCATCACTGTGGTCAAGCTAGTTAACCAAGCTGTGGTGTCCTGGTCTCGGAGCTAATACTTCCTGCCTCGTGAATTGTCGTGAAGGTAAATCAGGTAATGCTGAAAGCATTTAGCACAGCGCCTGGCAAATACAAGGCACTAATACATAAGAGTTCTCCACAGTTTACCATCATAATCACTGGGGCCTTCCCCTTCCTCCACTGCCCTGTGCTGTACTCCAAGCTTCCCACCAGCTCCCTCTGATTCCTGGGGCACCTTCTAGCTACTTCTGTTCTGGTCACTTTCCAACCCCTGGTTCCTTACATTTCTTGGTTTCAGCCTCCATGGGATACTGAGTCCAAATAAATAATCCCTCCTTCGTGAACGCTGGATGAAGGGGTTTCTGTTTGTTGTTAGCACAGGAGCTTCCTTGGAAAGACAGGTAAATTAGCATCTCCAGACTCATGGTTCTTGCTGTCCACCGCGCTGCTCTGGGTCATTTAGGGTCACCGTTACCCCGGGGGAGCCCAGGAGGAGTGCTGGGCCAGAGGCACTGCTGCATTATAACAAAATGCATCATACAGGCAGTGAGCTAAAAACCTTTATCCCTCAATGAGAGCATCTAAACAAGCCTGGTCTTCACAGGTCATAAAAGGCAAAGCTATGGGAGTCAAATGACTGAAATCCCACGAGGAAAAAAAAAAAAAACGTTAAAAAATTTCCTTTGAGGGCTTCCCTGGTGGCGCAGTGGTTGAGAGTCCGCCTGCCGATGCAGGGGACACGGGTTCGTGCCCCGGTCCGGGAGGGTCCCGCATGCCGCGGAGCGGCTGGGCCCGTGGGCCATGGCCGCTGAGCCTGCGCGTCCGGAGCCTGTGCTCCGCAACGGGAGAGGCCACAGCAGTGAGAGGCCCGCGTACAGTAAAAAAAAAAAAAAAAAATTTCCTTTGATACCTCTGTTTTTCCATGGCAGAAATCTTGAAATTTCATATTCTTTTTTTTTTTTTTTGGAAATTTCATATTCTTGATAAAGAAACATTCAACATTTGGAAAGATGCATTGGTAGAAGCAACATGTTACTTCAAAGATGCTTTTATAGTTTAAATGATATATAATTATAACAGGTGATTGGAAAACAGGAATAAAATAGGGTGCTGATTCAGTATATATAAAAATTAATACCATATTAATCAATGTGTACGAAATAAATTTGGTGGCCTTCCTCAAGTATCCCTCCCTTTCCTTCTTCTTACTTTGTCTTAAAATTACTGTTTCAGTGAGCAAAACAGAATCAATCTAAATATAACCACAGACTTCCTCCCCTCCAGGCACAACGTGCCAATGAAAGCTTTTCCTGATGATGTAATACAGCCATTTTTTCATTCTGGTGCCACTGGCTTTCTCCCTTTACGTAGAGCAAATGGCAATAGACTCTTTTTAGAATTATTTAAAAAGTGAACTGACACAGCTTCAACCGTGCCTGGCAAGGCACAACTCTCTCATTGTCTGCACCACCTCTCTGATGTCTGAGAACTTTCTCCCTTGTTCCAGCATCAAGGAAAATACAATAAAATCTTGACAGAATAGGAGGTTCTATGCCGCACATCCGGCAGAATGCCTTATACACAGCAGGCATCTACTAAATGTTGGGAGAATGGAGCCTTGGATTCAAGTTCAAGACACCGACAGGGCAAGTGGCCCCAGGGTTTCAGCAGGAACCCAGAATAGCAGCCCTGTGGAGACCTAGAGGGTGACCATGGACACTGTCGCCTCCCCTTCTCCATTCACAACCCAGAAGATTGACATTTGTAAAGTGTTTCATCCTGTTACAGATACCACAAGGAGTTCAAGTGAAGAATTTCAGAGTCAGGCCCGAGATGAAAGAGATTGTATGGAGGGAAAGCATAGAGGGTTAATGACCTCCTCAACAAATAACAGGAAAACTGGGTTTCCTCAGAATAAAAGAACCATTTTCAATACATTCCACACTCACTTTCCACCATCCCCTCGCAGAGCCTGGCTCTCTATTAACTTTCTTTGAATAATAACCGTGATTGTGTTACCAACAATGGGAACTTAATTTTTGATCCCAAAACAATAACTCTTGCTTCAGCAGTGTTAATTTTGGCTACAGAAATAGACGGATGATTTTGCCTAAGGATATCTCTGGTTCTTCCAAGTTCCCCTTTCAATGTGTACAATGAAACCCTTCCATAAAAAATAAAGGTATATAATACATTCCGGTCTGTTAACAGCAGGTTTTCCAGCGCCCTTTAGCTCTGACTGTATGAATACATACAAATATGGCATCATCATGTCAAGTTTTCCAACAATTTCATATCCTGAGATTATTACTGGTCAAAACTGTTCTGGTTTTCAAAGACAGAAGAATAAGAAGGTAGTAAGTAAGTGCTGAAAAGCTTTCTCTAGGATTTTAGCTAGCTAAAATTGATTGAGTAAATTATCAATCTCATATTCTAACCAGCAGGAGAAAATTCATTTATGGTAAGCCTTGTATTCTTCTTTCACTGTTGGAGGACTTTCCAACAGGACTTTCCAACAGAACAAGGAACAGAGACAAACTTATAAGTCGATCTCTAACTTTCTATGTGCCCTACACAAAGAGCATAAACAAATTCCTCCAACCAGGGTCACGTCTCCCCTTCTATTAGGGAAGCAGAAGCGGTCCAACTCAATTGCCTGTGTATTCACGGAACACCTCCATTTGGGCAAGAGTGTGGAGAAGGGGCAGTCTTTCCTACTCCAGTTTACTGAGGATTTAGATTGGGACCATCCCGTTGTGACCCCAAGTCAATTTCAGATCCATTTCTCAATTTAAAAATACAAATTTCTTTTTCATTTAAAAATCCTCTCAATTACTGAGGTTTCACTACATATTCCAAGCATGGTGCAGCCATTAAAAGCCCTTTAAAGGAAGATGATTTCATTCCAACTTAGCCCCAGGGGAAAGAAAAAGTATTTAGAAGTGTGATTTATTCAAAATAGACATCCATTTCTGACTTGGGGATGTTTATCTTGATAAGCTTTGGAGCTCAGTTAGTTTTCTTTCCAGAGCAGATGACTCCTGAGTCATGATTGAAAATATCACTCATTTTAATAAAGATTAACAACTGACCCCTCCCCCCGAAGAAAACCCCAAACACCAAGGAAAAGATATGTTGAAATGTGTTTTCAGTGGAAGTAAAAATCCTATTCAAAATCTAAAACTTGCACTTTAGGAGAAACGAATACTGAAAGCACTTCCTGTGCTTTAAATGACGTTGGAGGGCTCTGAAAGTTGAGTTTAAAAATACTTTCTAAGAATACAAGCCAAATGACTGCAGGATTATAAATTCTCTCTCCCAGTTGTTCAGGTATTAAAAACAGGCACAAGCAAGAATAGCCTTCAAAAAAACTGAAACGGCACATGAGTAATGCAATCTACCCCAGTAAGGATACGACACAATGGCCTTTTTCCTCCTTTTACGATGTACCTCTAAATCATAAGGTACCCTCCCATTCCCCTCCTTCCTGTACGGTCCCTTCTCTTTCAAAAAAAAATTTTAAAGGACACATGACTAAAATGACAAGTGAAGGGCACATTCTTGGATTCCTCCTTCAGAAGCAGTGCTCTCGCTGCTGGAGGCAGGGAGGCTGCCTAGAATCCAGCTTCCCCAGCAGGCATTCCAGCATTTGCTGAGTTATATTACACCATCTTCAATTCTCCAGAGGAAATTTAGGGATGAAAAGCAAAGCGAATCACCTGCCCAGGTCCACCTCTCCCCTGGACATCATCCTGCCCCCTAGTGACTCTCCCTGCAAGTTCTACCCAGCGACCGGGCAGCATGGACCAGAGCAGTCCCGCCCTGCCGTGTCCCCATCTTCTCCCACACAGTCACACCCTTCTATCCCGAAAACAAAACCACACAAGAGAAAACCAAGCTGTTCACTGTTCACAACAGCCAAAAAAGTGGAAACAATCTAAATGTCCGTCAAGTAAAATGCTGTATGTCCAAATAACGGAATATTATTCAGCCACGAAAAGGAGTGAGGAACTGATACTTGCTACAACATGGATGAACCTTGAAGACATCGTGCTAAGTGAAAGAAGCCAGGAACAATAAGGCTGCATATTGTATGATTCCATTTATAAGAAATATTCAGAATAGGGAAAGCCCACAGAGACAGGCAGCAGATTAGTGGCTGCCAGGAGCTAGGGGGAGGGGAGCATGGGAAGTGATTATGGAGATTGTAATTATGGGGTTTCCTTTTGAGGGTGACGAAACTGTTCTAGAACTAGACAGTGGTGATGGCTGCATGACATTGGGAATGTACTAAATGTCACTCATGGTAAATTTTACACAATAAAAAAATGTAAACGACAACAAAAGACACGCTGCTGCTTTTCCTGGCCACTGTTTAATCTCTCTGCGTTCATTCACCACTAATATTTTCTAATACATGGTTCACATGACCTACCTCCATTTTCTCAGCCCTCATCTCATCCTTAAGCCCCTGAATTTGTATTTTTATCCCCAAAGACCTCCTCTTCCTCTACACATAAACAAAAGCATGGACAACTATTTACAAAGGTCTCTACAAATGTTTTAATACAATTTGCTCTTGGAAACTGTTAATAGCCTCCTCCTTGAAATAATATTTGCCCCTGGCTTCCACGTACGGCGTCTTCAGGACTCTTTTGGACCATCTTGACCTCGTGCTTCCTTTTCAAGCTGTCTAATGTGCCAGTGGGAACATTCCCCCAGGCCACCCTGGGCTCCCTGTCCTTTCCCGGTGCTTCGTCACCTCGCCTGGCATCACTCTAACCCTCGTTTCAGGACGCAGTTCTCCCACATACTGGGGTCCAACTGCCTTTCCTCAGTGGGTGGAGATGTGAGTTGGTAAACCCACACTCGACATTTTCAAACCAAGCCGGTTCTTTCATATCATAAGGAACACCATGGGAGTTTCCTATTGCTGCTACACGAATTATCAAATTAGTGGCTTAAAACCGCACAGATTTATCACTTTACGGTTCTGGTGATGAGAATCTAAAATGGGTCCGCCGGGCTGCATGCTTTCTAGAGGCTCTGGGGGAAGATCTGTTTCCTTGGCTTTTCCACCTTCTAGAGGCTGCCTGTCCCTGGCTCATGGGGCCACACTCCATCTTCAAAGCTATCAGCATCCTCTCTCCTCTCTGCCTGCCTGCCTGCCTCCCTCCCACAAAGACCCTTATAATTACACTGGCCCATCTGGATAATCCAGGATCAACTCCCACCGTAAAGATCCTCAGCTTAGTCACATCTGCAAAGTTCCTTTTGCCATGTTAGGAATATAATCACAGGTGCTGGGCGTCAGGAGGCAGACATCTTTAGGTGGGTGGTAGGGGGATTATTTGGTCTAGGACATACTCTGGTAGCCCTTTCTTTCCTACACGTTTCTAACAAGCAGGGACCTTTGCCCTCAATATTTCACAGGTCAGTTGCTGGCCTGGGGTGAACAACTCACAAAAAGTTCTCTCTCCATGAAACCGCAAATTAAGCCATTTTCTGGGATTCCTGATTCAAGGTTATTTAGAGCTCTGTGGGAGGGAAAAATCCATGGGTTTCCATTCATTTCCAAGAGAGGGAAAAGTACTAAGTCAGGGGCCAGCAAGGGAAGGAGACTTTGGAGAGCACGTAATAAAGAACATTCAGAAGATTTCTTGAGACACTGGATAGAAATACGCAGTAAACAGGGTGATACGCTCAAAATACTACTGAGTTCTTGGAGGCCTCGGACATCAGCCTGTTTCTAAACTGAGAAGCAGAGTCATCTGTCATTGTTTTGGGCCATTTGTATGTGAATTTCCTCCCCACCCAGTCTGTCTTATGCTCCTTTGATGCAGCCTATCACTACTCTTCATCCTTGTTCATTTTTTCACCCCGCCTACGTTAAAACGTGTGTGTAACCTGGCACAGACCTGTACAGACAGAGATGTAACCTGTAATTGGATCTTCTTATTGTAACTGAAGCGACACTGATGTTTTTGTCCTGCTGAAATGTGCAAGCACTAAAATCACTGGTGCCACGCAGCTAGGCTTCAACAGCAGGCATGTTATCCTCAGCCTCTCCAACACGCTGCTGGCCAGCTCTCCCACACCCTCTAGTGGCGGCCAGCCCTAGAACACTGCCAAGCGTGCAAGGACATCGTTCCAGCTGTCAGAGCCCAAGTGTCGATGCAGTCTTTACACAGGCTTTCAAATATACAGTATTCTGGCTTAGAAAACCATTCACTTTATGGGTTAGGCATTTGCCTTTTCCCTTTTTGTGATTGTTGTAAACTCAGAAACTCACAGAAGCAGTGGACAGTCTGGTAAAAAATGTCCCTAAGTCCGATGCAAAGACAAGCATATAAATCAATTGTGGTATAGTCACATGATGGAATACTATACAGCAACAAAAAAGAAGGAACCGCAGCTATACACAGCAACGTGGATTTATCTTTTTGTAAAAGTTTAATGGTAAGATATTAGTTCCAGAAGACTACATAAATATGGAGCCATTTTTAATAGACCTCAAAAGTGAAATTTTTGTTTAGGAATACATGTATATGTAATTTAAATACATATGTATACATACACATATTTATGTACATATATACACATATACACATATACATACACATATATTTATATATATACATATATACATATAAATACATATATTTATATGTGTATACAAACACACACACGTATTTTTTTTAAAGCAAAGGAACAAAGAACACAAATATCAGGACCGTGCTTGCTTTTAGCCTGGGAAGGCAGCAGGAGGAGGTAAGGGAGATGCAGGACCATCAACCCTGTGTGGGAGAAGGTTCATGATTATCTGTTTTATTATAATGACTACAACTTCTGTGTATGTTACATATATTCTTCAATATATAAAATACGATCATTAGAAGATAATTGAGGAACACGTGTAGGTAGGTAGGTTGGCTAGACTGACAGCTGACCGATGGACAACTGACAACCGATAGACAAGACTGGCTGGCTGACCTACAGAACCCAGGGATGCGGTGTTCAGAAGAGAACACACTGTCGTCCCAGGTTCATTCTTGTTTGAATTGCCCAAAGACTATAGTTTGGAGTATAAGGATAGAGACATAAATCTCACTCTGGAGGATACAAAGAGTTTCCAAATTTTACTTAGATAAGCTTTCTGGGGGCGTCTAAGTCATGAGGATATGCACGCAGGCCCTTCACCTGTACCTGTCACTGAGCCTCAGAAAGGAAGGGTTTAGGAACTTTTATCCCACCCCCTGAACACCACCTAACCTTGGAACTTCATCATTTTAATGTATTACTCAATAATACATTAGTCCTTTTTCTTTGCCCCAATCCTATGAAGCTCAGTATCAAGTGACACTTGGGCTGGTCAGGGCCCCCTTGTAATGCCTCTGATGCATTCCTGAGGCTCCCGCCCCTCCTCTGAGCCCCGCTGCTTCTCTGCACTTCGACCCTGACCTGTTTCCAAGGCCCGGGCCGTGCCATCTGCGTAACCAGAGCCCCATTTCCGGTCAGCAGCTCAGGAGCCGGAGCCCTTACGTGAACTGAATACCTGAAGCGGTGTGTCATCTCCCATGTCCAGAGTCCCAGGCCTCACCCTGACTGCTGGGATGCTCTCTCCTTTCACTGAGTATCTTTCGTCTCTCTTCATGTTAAAGGCTATGCATGTCCATTATAGAAGTAAAATGTATTAATAAAGATAAACAAAATCAAGAAAACAAAAACCATCTGTCTTCCCTTCGCAAGAGCTACCAGACATGTTCAACACATAACTGTAAGGTACTGTGCATTATACCTCCCTGCAATGCTTTAAATCTACAATTTTTTTACAAATGATACAGTTTCATATCTCATATCCCATTTTCATACTTTCACAATACGATCTTAATTAGCTACATAATATTCCATTTATTCTAGTTACTACAGTTGCATTAAAAAAAAAAAAACTTACTAGTATAAAACAAAAATCACTGTGCCCCAGGGCCTTTGCACTTGCTGTTCCCTCTGACTAGAAACTCTTCAACCAGACATGATTCACAACTTCACCTCCTTCAAGTCTTAGCTCAAAACTCTTCTTCAGTGAGGGCTTTCCTGAGCACTTTAATACAACTTGACCCTCACCTCCCACCCTCACACTCCCTGATCCCCTCTCCTGCTTCAGTTTCCCTTAAACGTCGTTCACCATCTAACATTATATATTGTAGTAACTTATTTTCTGGCTCACTCACTACAATGTGACCTCCAGGAGGACAGAGCTGTTGCTTTTTGTTTAATTCTACTAATGCCTAGAAGTACTGGCCATAAAGGCACGCAATAAATATTTCTTGAAACGATGAATGAACAAAATCAGATATAATTTTACAAAAAGACTGGAAAAAATAAAATCGAAAGTGAGTTTAATTTCTGGGTGATGGGTTTATAAGGTTTGAGTGTTCTTTTTTATAATAAGTTCCCTATATTTTCAGTTTTCTAAATTAGCATGTATTACTTTCAAAATCAAGAAAAAAGTTATGTTTTAAATGCTATTAGGCAAATATGACTATAAATATTGTTTAGGAACAATAGAGAGAGAGAGAGAAAGAGAAAGAGACAGAAAGACAGACGGACAGAGGACAAAAAGTTTCAAATACCTGTGAAGTCTTAATTTATGTTCAAATAATCACAGCATAGGCCAGGGAAAGTTAAGAGAAATATTAACTACTAACCATTCTTCCTTCTTGGTAACTTAAGTTTATTGAAGCAAGAATGCTACTAGGTAACAATTAGTCTAGCTTAATTACTTGATATATTTATAAGTGAACTACATTCTCAAATCCTTAATAATGCAGGATCCAGTACCTAATCAAACCTAATAAGCAAGGAGCCTAAGAGAATCTGAAAACACAGATTAAATGATCAAAGCTGGAATTTTTGTTTCTTATGAAGTGGCTGTAGACAGCCATGGTGAAGCCATAGAAAACAGTGACGTACACACATCTTTAATTAAGCAAAGATGAAACAGAGCTAAAATAATGGGGGGAAAAGCTGACTGGACTCGTTATTGAATCAGATTATGGAATTACATTAACTTTAAGAAATGTCCCAAATTATCAAAACCGAAAATTATAAACTATAATAAAATATAATATTGAGTGCATTTTACTTAGGAGCCCTGAGTATTAAGTCAGGGGCTGCTGCTCCCAGATTCACTGAGAGCCTGACTCTGGTTCCCTGCCCACGTTTTGACTTGATAAATCTGCCTGAATATAAGGAGAACACGTTACTCATGAAATGAATGTACAGCCAGGAACAGGTCTAACAATTTGTCTCCCTTGTCAATGAAGCCAGTGGGCTATGAAATGTACTTCCTGTTTCATCTTCTTTCTTTATTTTCTTGAGGTATAGTCGATGTACAATATTATATAAGTTACGGGGGTACGACATAGTGATTCACAGTGTTTTAAAGTTATACTCCACTTATAGTTATTAGAAAATATTGGCTATATTCCCTGCGTTGTACAATATATCCTTGTAGCTTATTTATTTTATACACAATAATTTGTACTTCCTGTTTCATTTTATTTTTAATGCCTAAGAAATAGATCAGTTGCTGTTGTGAAGATGCCCGTCGGTTTCAGGGAGGGCTTTTAGCTTGAGGGGCTCCTGAGAGGAAAAAACAGCCCTTAAAGTTCTAGCATGAGGCATTTTTAGGAAGTCAACACTTTTTATGTAGAGACCCCACTGATGGTGAAGAGATAAGAAGCAGAATTGTCCCCTTTGGCCTCAAACAGCTTTCAAAACGGCTTGTAGTCCTTTGTTCCGCACTTGTCTTCAACTGGTCTGATTGTCAAAGTACAACTTTTAAAAATGAACACAACAGATTGGAATCTGGGTGAAGAATTCGAAGCCACATCGCAGCCGTGCTGCCTAAGAGCTCACCATCTCTCAGTTGCTGAATGGGTCCGTTCTTTCCGGAGAGAGAGGAATAAAAGGGCTTCAACTCTCCATTGTGCGATATATGACTACAGAATTGTGCTCAATTATTATTTTTGAAAAAAGGAATAAAAGGCCTATTCGGATTTTTATGTTGGCAGGGTAGAGACTTTCAAAGTGGTGCTTTGCCCCCAGGCTGGCCCAGGCATCTCCAGCCAAAGACTCCCCAAGCCCAGATATGCTTGTGTTAAAATCCAGCATCTTCTGAATTTAAGTGAATTTTTTTTTTTCCGAGGAAAAGAATTTTTCATTTAATCCAATCAAATGTATCCTTCATAGCAAGACTTTCTTTTAAAAGTCACGGAGATGTGGCTCCCTAACCGCAGTTCTGGCCGAAGTTAAAGAATAAAGCTTCCAAAATGGTACGCCTTCTTAGAAAGGTTCCAAAATACAAGTTACAAGGTGACTTTAGACACTTTAGAAAAGACTAAAACTGTAGAATCTAGTAGTTTCGATGCGTGAGTCAGATTTACTGCTGTGCCTAATAGCGAAGAAAGAAAGAAAACTTTTTAAGCTGCCATGTGACTACTTAATGCTTTTGACTTGGTGATTCATCCTGTCTGTGGAATTCTGATGAGTGATGACGATTCATAAATACAGAATACGCAGTGTTCATACTAAATCCTATTCCTCAGAGGAGACAAGTCAGCAAATGCTAGACGACGTCTCACCTTTACCGGAAGCATGTGCTGCGCTCAAGGATTTAATCAATTAGACGGCTCTTACCTACATGCTCCGATTGGTTCTGGGCCTAGGAGCTGGGGCAAGCTGGGGGCTGGGCTTTACAACCAACAATTCCTGGCTCCTTTTCTCCAGAAAAAAATAGAAATGGTTAGAACACTTTGGCAATTATCTGGAAGCTGACAAGACAAAAGGGCATTTCATCTCACCAAGCAGGGCCACAGAACTGCTTCTCTTAAGAGCAGGTGAGAGAGAGAGCGAGAGAGCTCAGAGGAGTCGTCCCAGGATTTGACCAAGCTGCAGGCAAAAAGCCCACAACTCCTGCTGACTCCTGCTGGCTCTAGACAGACTGCGTCTGTTAATTCTCTGCTGTGCCCACCCCAAGAGTCAGCTCAAGGCAAGGCAAAGTAGATCTGATGCCCGTGTTACATTCTCGGAAAGCCACTCCCCACTTCCTGTGAAAGACACCGGCTGAGGCATCGGGATTCTGGCGATGTCTGTTATTAAATCCCAGAGTTCTCAGCCATAATTTCCAAAACCTGTAGTGTTGATGAAAGAAGTGTATTTTCTGTAAATTGACACTGAACAGTAAAACAGAATTTACGACGAGAAGAGCTCCTTCATCTGGATTATAATGTACAAAACTATTAAAGAATTAGGGAAAGAAATTTTGAATGATCGATATATACGTTAAGTAAAAGTACTTTCTTCTAATTTATACTTCCTTAGAAAAACCAGGCCAAACTGAAACCAATTTTTTGTTTTTAAATGTAATGGGCACAATTTCTCCTTTGTTAACAGAGGCTATTATTCAGTCAGCGGCCACAGTCACACGAGAATTAAGAGCCATGATACCCCGGGTCAGGTTTCATCCCAAGACTAGGAACGAGCCATAGAAGATGTTAATTTGGTTCAGTTGACAGACTGCTCCGTATAAATCCTGTTCATATTGCAGAGTTGGGGCTTACCGTTTAGTAAAGAAAAAGGTCAAGCACCGGTCCTTCTTAGGACTCACACACTGAGAATCACATTTGCACAAAATGAACTTTCCACGTACAAAAACTGATATGTGAATGGCATCTGATTAAAAATGATCCAATTTTTATTGTTGAAGACATCAGAAATTTGATGCTGGCTTTACTGTTATTTACTAGTTAGGTATAACACGTTATACTTGTGAATACCCTTCTTGTACATAGACATCACCATCTTCCTGCTAAATTTTGGAGGAAATGCTTTAAGCTTAGCTGACAAAAGCAACTTTTCCCAGAGTCTGTGAAATAAGCCATTAGGATTACAGGAAGGAAAAAATTACTTTCCTTTCCAGTGTTTACTGAGATATAATTGACACATAACCTTGTGTAAGTTTAAGGTGTGCAGTATGATGATCTGATAGACGTGCATATTGTGAAATGATTACCACACTGGATAGTTTACACATCCCTCACCTCACATCGCTACCATTTTGTCATTGTGGTGGTGAGAACATTTCGGATCTACTGTCTTAGCAACTTTAAAGTACACGATATGGTGTTGTTAGCTAGAGTCACTATGCGGCACATTAGTTTCCCAGAACCCATCCATCTTATAACTGGAGGTTGGTACCCTTTGACCAACACCTCCTCACTTGCACCCCCAGCCCTGGCAACTACCAATCTGCTGTTTCTTTATGAGCAACTTTTTTAGATTCCACATAAAAGGGAGATCACACAGTATTTGTCTTTCTCTGTCTGACTTATTTCACTTAACATACGCCTTCCAGGTTCATCCATGTTGTAGAATTTCCTTCTTTTTTGAATGGCTGAGTAACATTCCATTGTGTATATATACCAGTTTTCTTTACCAATTCATCCACTGGCGGACGCTGAGTTGTTTCCGTGTCTTGGCTATTGTGAACAGTGCTGCAGTGAATATGGGGGAGGTGTGTGCAGACATCT
This sequence comes from Grampus griseus, assembly GCF_964374135.1. Classification (NCBI taxonomy): domain Eukaryota; kingdom Metazoa; phylum Chordata; class Mammalia; order Artiodactyla; family Delphinidae; genus Grampus; species Grampus griseus. Next base: position 14,011,042 of record NC_139019.1, read on the forward strand.
CTTCAGGACAGTGATTTCATTCCCTTTGGATCTAGACCCAGGAGTGGAATTCCTGGACCATCTGAATGTTTTATTTTTAGTTTTTTGAGCAACCTCTATACTGTTTTCCATAGCGGCTGCACCAATTTACATTCCTGCCAACAGTTCACAGAGTTCCCTTTTCAAGGAGCTCCTCTTTCACGGAAAAGCTCTACAATGGCATAATGAAGGCAGAGTGGTCCATGATTTCATCCACCTTTTGAACAGTGAATTTCATGGCCCTTAAACAAGCCCTACAGAGAAAAGGCCTGGTTCATTCTGAGCCTGAGCGCAAACCACTAGCGCAATGCTGGGAAGAGGAACAATTAAGCCTGGCTGACAGACCTGCACCCCCAGCTGTGCAGGCTGTGATGGGGGGTGGGGAGAAGGAAGAGGGGGAGAAATGCTCATCTCTTTTTTTCCTTTTTTAAATTTTTAAAAATAGATTTTATTATTTTAAAGCAGTTTTAGGTTCCCAGCAAAATCAAACAGAGGGCACAGAGATTTTTCATATACCCTCTGCCCCCATACACACACAGCCTCCTCCCTAATCAGTGTTCCCCACCAGAGTGCTGCATTTGTTACAACTGATGAACCTACACTGACACGTCATAATCACCCCAAATCCAGAGTTTACATTAGGGGTCACACTTGGCATTGTACATTCTATGGGTCTGGACAAAAGTGTAATGACCTGTATCTACCATTATAGTAACATACAGACTATTTTCACTGCTCGAAAAATCCTCTGTTCTCTGCCTATTCATGCCTCCCATCCTCGAGAGCCCCTGGCAACCACTGATCTTGTTACAGTTTCCATAATTTTGCCTTTTCCAGAATGTCTTATAGTTAGAATCATATTGTATGCAGCCTTTTCAGACTGGCTTCTTTTGCTTAGTAATATGATTAAGGTTTCTCCGTGTCTTTTCATGGCTTGATAGCTCATTTCTTTTTCATGCTGATTAATATCCTATTGTCTGGATGTACCACAGTTTAGTTATCCATTCACTTACTGAAGGACATCTTGGTGGCTTCCAAGTTTCGGCATTATGAATACAGCTGCTATAAACATCTGTGTGTTGTTTTTTTGTGTAGACCCAAGTTTTCATTCCTTTGAGTCAATACCAAAGAGTATGACTGCCAGACTGTATGATAAGAATATATTTGGTTTTGTAAGAAACCACCAAACTGTCTTCTAAAGTGGCTGTACCATTTTGCATTCCCACCAGTAATTAAGGAGAATTTCCGTATATTAGAAAAGAAGAAACATCTAGTTTCCTAAGGTGGAAAGTGTTTGCGCTGATGTTAACTCTTTTGCTGTACGCCTAGGGTTTACCCACTTGGCAAGGTACTGTAGTTGAGTTCATATTTTATCATTTTTAGGATTTAGAAATGTTGATTTCTAACTACCGCCAAATGAGGGCGAGATTTCTGAGCTCAGCACCTGAGACCTTGTAAGTGGAAAGATTCTAATCCCACCTGCCTCACATGAGCAAAACAGCACCTCCTTCTGCCTGCAAAGACCCTCCTATCCAGCACCGTCTTTTATTCTTCAAATAAGGCGGTTTTGAATTTTTCAATGTTAAAAACACGGCACTAGCAAGTACCAGATGCCAAGAGTCACTGTAAATAACAAACCAAATCATCGTCAAAGAAATCAGAGGAAAACATATTTTAATTTCACATCTCCAGCGTGAACAACAGAAATCAGAATGAAATTACACAATGGAAAGTGCAGCGAAAAAAATTGGGGAAGTATCCTTTCTAGTGTGAATTAAATCACTTTGAAAGAGGCACTGGCCAAACAACAAGGTAAATGGATAACAGTATGAAAGGAACACTAATCCCCTCAAATCACATCATAGACTTTTTAGGGCTGGAAGAGATATTCAAGATGATTCTCTCTCACCTCTTCATTCAGCAGATAAGAAAACTGAGGCCAAGAGATAAGTGAACTTGGCAAGATCACTAGCTGCAGGGTTGGGACCAGGATGGAAAACTAGCTGCATCTGAATATCCATCTGGGTGATCCTGAAGTAAATGAGACCCTCCCTAAGAAAAGGCTATTTCCATGATCATGGCTTCTCTGGGGGCACATAGGCAGCTCCCCAAACGAGTGGAATATTATAAATCTTAAAAAAGCCGCATTATAAGGAGCTACTCACTCCCTGACCAAACCCAACACTGGCAAAGTGAGAGCCTTGGTCCTGCTGTGCTCACTAATAGCTAATATTTTTTCCAGATCCTTATCAAACATCCCAATAATTTCTATGTTAAGAGGAAGTGCACAGTGGGAATTCTCCCAGGCAACTTATGACTACTTCAGAAGGGCTGTGGACAGCAAGGGCTTCAGCAAAGCCCTTGGCAGGTCAAACTGAGTATCAGTAAATCTGAAAGAGTATTGCTTCGAAGAGCTTTTGAAATTTCTTTGAAATTACACTAACTCACTTGGTCAGATCTTCTTCCTCCAACCAGAATTAGGGAGCATGCTCAATTTCTTCACCTGACAAATGGGGAAACACCTGCAGAGAAAGCTTAAGTCACTTATCCAAGGAGGCCCAGTGTGTCTGCAGGGGCAGGACGGAAGCCAGGAGCTGGCCTGCCAGGCCAGGGGTGGGTCTGTGCCTAGAGGATCAGGTTTCCCTTCTTATAGCCAATATCTCCCTCTGCTGAGTCTTTGGCAAGTTTACATTCTGCCCATGAAAATCTGGGCTCCAAAATGAAGGAACAAGCACGCAGAAGTAGACTGCTCATAAAATTAGCCTTTACACCTGAAGTAAGCATTATTTTCATGAGCACAGCCTCTAAGAGCACATTATAGGGGCTTCCCTGGTGGCGCAGTAGTAAAGAATCTGCCTACCAATGCAGGGGACACGGGTTCGAGCCCTGGTCCGGGAAGATCCCACAGGCCGCGGAGCAACTAAGCCCGTGCGCCACAACTACTGAGCCCGTGTGCCACAACTGCTGAAGCCCACGTGCCTAGAGCCCGTGCTCTGCAACGAGAAGCCACCACAATGAGAAGCCTGCGCACCGGAACGAAGAGTAGCCCCCGCTCGCCGCAACTAGAGAAAGACCACGCACGGCAGCGAAGACCCAACGCAGCCAAAAATAAATAAACAAAATAAATAAATGTATTTTAAAAAAAGAGTACATTATATACCAGGTTATGGTTTTTTGCATGGATTTTTAAAGACATTACTTTGTTTCCTTTGTGAGCCTTCACCGCATGTTGCCCACTTTGATGTTAGTCGAGCGTCGAACCATCCCTCTTTCAGTCATACAAGGGTATTCTTAAGGCAGAATTTAAACAAATAAATAACTACAAAATTTCACTTTACTGGAATACTGACCCTTACATTTTCTTCACTTTTCCACTTCTCATATGCACAGCTGGTGATGTGAATTCTGATCCTCTCGTCACCTGCCCCACCTCTTTTCTCTTCCAGGTGAGAAGAGAGCCTTTACTTCAGGATGGGGGATGGCAAATGAAAAGGGGACTCATTTGCCTGTGGCCGCACAAGGAACCCAGAGCCCTGCGGACGTTTGCTGCACCCTCCCACCTACAAGCCTCTCACCCCTACTCTTCGTCTCCTCACCCCAGGGTTCTCGGAGCCCGGCCTTCGGGAATGTTCCTGCAGAGTTCCGGGACTTGGGGCTGCCCTTCTCTTCCCCCACTACAGCACGCTGCTCAGGCTCCAAAATGAGGTCTGAGAGGAAATCCCCAAGGAAAACACCCCCATCTTCCCCCGCCCCCATCCTCACACATTACGACTCTTACGCGTGCACACGGCCCAATATTACAGCAAGACATGAACCATTTCCTAGAACGAGTCCTGATTTTATCCTCGCCCTCACTTCGACTGTATTTTTCTTTATGTTCCCACTCTTGCAGATTACTATGATCAATCCTGTCACTAAACTATGGTTTCAGAGATGCATCTTGGCGGCCTGGTCACCTCTCCCACCTGCCCTCCGTTAGCCATAACATGAAAAGGATGTTCCCTACCTTTCACTGAAGCTTCTCCACAACTGTGCACCTGCAATAGGAGAAGTAAATGTGAAATGTTAATGGAGGTATTTTCCTCTTGAGGCATTTCTCAACTTAGAAATATTCTGAGCTGTTTAAAATGGACCGCTTGGATCTTAAAAAACTCTAGAAACGATCAGTTCATACAGCGTATACTTCTGCTACCATAACTCATTCAGGCAAGTTGTCCACAAATATCCATTGAGATTCTACTATATGCAAAACACTTGGATAGGAAGCATGGAAGACGGAGCACCATATAACACATGGTCCTGCCTCAGGGACTGTACCGTCCAATGGGGCAGACCGAACCCGCACTCAAGCAAATCTGAACCGAGGTAGGTGGTGTAGGAACTCTACAAGAAACATAAGCCGTGGGAGTTCAGGGAGGAGAGAAAATGTGGCTGGTCAAGAAAGCAGCAATAACGGAGGTGGTATTTGAGGGGAACTCTGAAATGGTACTGACAAAGGAGAACTGAAACAACTGCTATTTGAGAAAGGAGATTTTTATCTATTCATTCTTTAGGTGTTTTGAGCTTATATCTATGCTCAAAGGAAATCAACGTTTATATATACACACACACATACACCTAGATCCCATCTGCTTTCTTAATTCTCCAATGACTTTCTTCCCTGGACTCTGCCTTGACACTATACTCCCCGCTACCAGCTTTAATGAAGTTCAAGAAAAGAAACGGCCAAGAGGTGGTTTCTGCTTTTTCCATCGAACAAATGCCAAAGATGTTGTCCCTTTTGTTCTTCAGCGTCCCCTAGTAAAGATGCGTGTGATAAATTCTTCTTAAAATTCAGCCACAGGAAAAAGTTTCTCCAAACTGCTTGCATCCTTTTATCAGATTATTAGAACTGTGCAAGTGACCTGCTTTTGCTTTCTGCCTAGATGAACAGACAGAGAAGATGCAGTGTATACATATATTACAATGAAATACTATTCGGCCATAAAAAAAGAATGAAATCTTGTCATCTGTGGCAACATGGGTGGACCTGAGGGTATTAGGCTAAGTGAAATAAGTCAGACAGAGAAAAACAAATACTGTATGATTTCACTTATATGTGGAATCTAAAAAAGCAAGTGAAGGAACAAAACAGAAACAGACTCATAGATACAGAGAACAAACTGATAGTTGCCAGAGGGGAGGGGGTGGGGAGATAGACAAAAACAGGTGAAGGGGATTAAGAGGTATGAACTCCCAGCTATCAAATAAATACGTCATGAGGATGTAATGCATACATACAGAATCTAATTAATAATATTGTAACAACTTTATATGGTGACAGATGGTAACTGGTCTTTCTGCAGTGATCACTTCACAATGTATAAAATACTGAGTCACTATGTGGTACACCTGAAATCTGAATAATATTGTGTTAATTATAACAAAAGCATTGGAAACATAAGTACAGTTGCTGGCTAAGGGGGCGAGGACGTTAGAACGGTGAGGACAGCAGCGCCTCAAGAGCTGAACGTAGACCAGGGCGGGGCAGCACAGGGCTGAGGACGGTGCAGTGTAAGAGGCTGAGCAGGGGCGCGCTTGAACTGGGGTCACAGAGCTGGTGCAATGGGAGTGAGGGGCCGGGGTGGGGCTGGACAGGAGGAAGCACCGAGGACTGACTGCCAGCCTTGCAGGGGCTGGAGACAGAACTTGTGAAGGCTAAGGTCAAAGGCGCAGGGATGGTCTCGGGGACCGAAGCCGGGCTTCACACGAGCCATCAGGGCACAAGCGGGAATGACAGAGCATGGCGTGGGCACAAAGGCCTACAGTTCACAGGCCACGAATGCAGGTGGGTCCACGTTCAACTGCGACCGGAAGGCGGCATCAAATGGATAGTGTAGATTTGGCAGGAGGAGAGGCATAAAGGGACAGCAGTTGGCGACGCCTCCACAGGTGGCGTGCAGGAACCTGCTGAGCCCTCCTCCACTGCCCAGCACAGTCGTTGAAGAGCATCTCAAAGACAGCGGGGTGCGGAAATTACTGGTTCTTTGGCAAAGAGACAGAAGGAGAAGGGGGTCGAGAAAAACTGAAGGCCGCAGGAGGAGTTTCCCACACCGCAGAAGCATCCCCAGAGCCCAGAGGAAGGGGTTAATTCTGGGGAGCACACAGTCAAGCGCACAACAGCGAGGCCGTGACAGAGAAATCCATCACAGCCGAGGGCGTCCACACTGGTGACTCAGAAACCAGAGACACGGGGTCCCTGGGTTTCGCAACGATTAAGTCCCAAGAAGGTGTCGCCACACTTCTGCTCACCTATTTCGTATTAAGTACCTAAGACGGTATTAAAGATATGATGGAGGGAGAGGAGAGGTACAATTAAATCTTAACAAGAGAGTCTTAATCCCTTCATCCAAAAATGCTGCGGGAGGCGGGGAAGCTGGCGGAGAGGCGAGGGGCCAGATGACCTGGGGGTCCTTTCCTCACTGCTCCTGCCGTAGGGCCAGGGTAGCTCATGAGAGCCCGGCGGTTCTGGATGAAGCCATGGAGCTACCATCCCCGCATCTGGATCCAACTTGAAGCCGATTCTGCGCCTCCCAGAGACCAGGTCATCACTGCAGGGCCCTGGGCTGAAGGGCCTGCAAAGCCAGGCTCTGCCGACCACGCATGGGGCTCAATGGGCCTTTGTCCTAAAAGACTCGACTGCAGAGGACGACGCAGGCTCCAGCACGGCCTCGGCCACAGACTGGGAGCGCTGGGAGAGCGCGGCCAGGAGTCCTGCTTCTCCTTGTTTCCTCATGCAGTAGAAACACTGCATTCAGAGCAATGTCCCCCGGTGAGAACCTGGACAGAAAGATTGGCCTGTGACAAACGCCTGCCCTACAGGCTGGAGCGTGAGAGGTGGACTCGGGCAGAGAGGCACCGGTGAGAGGAAGGCGCTCCACATGGGCCGACTGATGGGTGAACAGACCCATGCTGTTCCGGTCGCGGATCAGAGCTGGAGAGAGGGGCCCGTTACTGACTGAGGTGCTTTTGTTTCACGCTCTTGTCTGACCCTTAGACAACCCTGCGGTATAAGGAGGATTTGCCATTTCACAGGATAAAGAGGTTCGGATTATGTAGGAGGCTGAATAACGGCCCCCAAAGGTATCGGGTCTTAATCCCCGAAACCTGCAACATGTTACTTTATATGGAAAATGGGATTTACCAAACGTGATGAAGTTATGGGCTATGAAATGGGGACACTGCCCTGGATTATCCAGGTGAGGCCCAAATGGAATCACAAGTGTCCTTGCAAGAGGAAGGCAGAGGGAGGCTTGACACAGGCAGAGAAGGAGGCACAGACTGGAGAGATGCCCTAGAAGCCAAGGATACCAGCAACCGGCAGAAGCTGGGATGCTCAAGGAATCCGGGAGCGTGGCCCTGCCCACACCTTCGTTTCGGCCCCGTGATACTGATTATGGACTGTAAGAGAAGACACTTCTGTTGTATTGAGGCACCAGGCTTGTGGTAATTTGTCACTGCAGCCACAGGAAACCAATGCGGTCTTTGACGGGGCCTCTCCACAGCTGAGAAGTGGAGCCGACTAGCTCTAGAAGACTGGTATTCTTCCCACCCTACCACCCGAATTTTTTAAAGGACTGAATCTTTGCAGTGGAGAGCTTTCCTGCAACTTAATATGAAAGTTGCATGTTTGCAAGAACGTCAAGCTGGTGAGGCAATGCAGGGAATGGTCCTCATGAGAGTCAGAGAAGGACAGTCACGACGTCTTTCCACTTCATCCTTCCCCCCCCCCCCCATTTTTCCGTTCCTTAAAACTTGTGCCCAGACTGGGACCAAATTTGTACACCACTGAAAACATCGAGATGCTCAGCTTGCTTTGTGAGGTCCCTTGCCCTACTGAGCTAGAATGACTGCAGGTAAAATAGGTTAAGTGGCTATTTCTTCTAAGATTCCTCTGAGGGAGCTCCTAGAGGGTGAAAATGTTACCAAGTCTATTTGAGAGAAACAGGCTCTCCTCTTATCAGTTATGAATCAAGGCAGAAACACAGGTATCGCCATGCGTTGATCTCACCAACCCCAGCACAAAGCCCTACAGCTCGGAGATGTCCCACCTCTAGGCAGAATTAACACATCTGGCGTAAACAGAAAGTAGCAGGCCAGGTGCCTGTTAGGGTTAGAAGGCAGAGAGTTAGGTGTCTGTTCTCTGAAACAGGAAAGAGGTGGGTGGGAGGAGGAGGGGAGGGAGAGAAGGAAGAATGTGTACAGGAATATGAACTAAACCTACAGATTCAAGAAAAGCAATGTCCGGACAAAACCCACCTGTTCACCTTCCCAGAACAGTGAATGGAGGGAACACCTTCAAACCTTGAAACACACCCATGGAGAACAATCTTTCTAAATGGCTTACACATGAGTTAGTTTAAGAACCATAAAGACTTAAAATATAAACCAGATTTAAAGCGCACCACAGAACACTCTGATGGTACACCCATAACAGACGATGGTACATCCGTAACAGCCTATAGCCCTGGTCCCAGGGTCAGTGTTAGGGAGGAAAGGGTGCCTCCCACAAGCAGCTTCAGTATCCCCGCCAGGGTTCGGGCCCTGGACAGCTCTTACGTGCGTCCACCTATATGGAGCCCTACCAAACTCATCCCTCCATCTGGGGCTACTTTTAGTGGAATCAACCGCTTCCCTGTAACCCCCTCTTAGCTATTTTTGATCAAATCAATCTTATTTCATTTAATTTCATGGAGCTCAATTATTCCAAGCAGGGATTTTTGTCTATCTACAAAAACTAGCTCAAACCCTGGTAGAAGGAAACTCCTCCAAGTATGGAAAAGCCTGGCTCAGATTAATGATACAGTTATATTACTCAGAAAACCTGAAGTACATTTTTTTAAATAATTCAAGTTCTCACTTGAATTTTTTGAAAAATTTGGTGTTGAAAACGAATTTATTTTTCAATTCATTTTTAAAAATGAATTTAACCGTTACTTGTTTCTAAGCCCTGAACTTATTGTTTTTCTCCACAGAGGCAGAGAAAAAATTTATATAAACTAGCCCATTTTCCGATGGCCCAGTTTCATCACGTGGGATGTAATAAATATTTAACTGTTATCCTCACTGCAGCCTACTTGAATACCAAAATGGTATTTAAAATAACGGCACTTAGAGCCAAAAGAGAAACCAACACACACAAACCTTTTGCCCAGCAGCAGTAGCTATGACTATGGACAACGTCAGTTAAATAAATAATAAATAGTAAATAAATTTAATAAATTTAAAAATAATATTTAACAAACATTCAAAATAGAAAAGTCAGTGCCATACCCTAACCTGTACCCTAAACCGTACCCGTTCCCTAAGCCTAACCCTAACCCTTACCCAAAGCTTTACCCTAACCCGTACCCTAATCCTAACCCGTACACTAACACTAACCTGTACCCTAACACGTACGCTAACCCTAAACCGTTGTCGTACCCTAACCTGTACCCTAAACCGTACCCGTTCCCTAAGCCTAACCCTAAGCCTAACCCTAACCCTTACCTGAAGCCTTACCCTAACCCGTCCCCTAATCCTAACCCGTACACTAACACTAACCCGTACCCTAACACGTACGCTAACCCTAAACCGTTGTCGTACCCTAAACTGTACCCTAAACCGTACCCGTTCCCTATATAATCTGTTATTTTGCTCCATTTCAAAGACTGCTCAGTTAATCTGCCTATACAAAGGTCAAACATTCAGGGTCTAGAAAATTAAATACCATAAAAATGAATGTTGAGTTTTCTTACCTCTTGTTCTAGACAAAACCATATCCTTTATTATTTGCATAATAACACGTCCAAGGATCATGACAGAAATCAGGTGATACACTCTCCATGGAGTCAGTGCAAGGAACCTATCACAGCAAAAACAGACAAATCATTATTTCAACTTGAGGACTGTACCTTTTTTTAAAAACTAGGTTTACTTTCTGCCACAGAAACAAAAAATACATTCAATAATGATTTCACTTGTCAAAAGCACCCTCAACGTGACCACATGAAAGCTACTTAATAGCATCAAAGTCAGGGAAGTAAGAGCACTGGAGCCATGTGGACTTTTGTGCCAGGCTTTCTGCTCTAACCTCCAATCTGGGCAGAAGATTTGCTATTTTGGGTATGGCCCAAATATCACTCTGCTAACAGATGGAACAGAACTGACCTGGAGCAGAATCATGATGGGCTAAAATTAAAAAGGCAGAGCAGCAGGGTTTTTTCACGCACAAGAGAAGCTGGAGTAGATGCCCTTTACTTGCTGTTCTCTGTCTTACGGTTTTCTCTTATGCCACATCCACTTCTTTAAATCCTACCCCCCACCCCACCAATCTCTTAAAAACAGCAGTTATTAGGGATCCAATTTGCTAGCCCTTTCTAAGATCACTGCCCTTTTGTCTATCTGCCCACCTCGTCTCCAGAGGAAAACAAAGAATTCTTTATCACGAACAGCACACAGACCCTACAGTACTTTTTGTCTTGTTTTGTTTTTGATGGGGTTTATAAAGGAATGCAATGGCAAGGAAGTCACAAGGAGCTCTGAGCCTTCATATAGAGGCTGAAGCCCATTCTACGGAAGTTAGTTGGCTAAGCTACCAATTAATATTGACTTTGGTGTAATCATAACTCAGAAAAACCAATTTAACAGAAATGTCATTTAATACTAGCTGTAAGGCAGTGTGGGATGTATAAAGAAGCAAAGAACACATGAATACTGCCTTCTAGGAACTTACTTCCTCATCAGAGAGATGAACACAGGCTGCACTAACAAAAGTCCAAGGCAATGAGTCTTGGTGCTATAGCAAGACACGAGCAAAGAGCAAAGAGAAACAAAGGAGGAGAAATGATTAGCTCCAAATCAGGGAAGATTTATAAAAAGTGGCATTGAACTTGGTCTGGGAGGATGGATGCAATTCAGAGGAAAACAGAAGCTGTTCCAATTGGAGGACACAACGTGAGCGGAAGATAAGAGCCAGGCAAGGGTGAGGTGTGCCTGGGGCGTGCAAGTGGTCTGGGATGGCCCCTGCGGAAGCAGAGGGATAAACAACAAGAGAGTTGGGAGACTGGCAGAGAGAAGAAATTGAGGTGCCAGGCTGGGGGCAGACTATGGCAAGCCCTGAAGGATATGTAGGGAGTTCAGTCGTCACTACTGACAACAGAGAGAAAGCCAAAGGTATAGAGTAGGTAAATGAAATGATGAGTGGTGTAGGAAAAGGCCTGGGGGCAGCAGAGAGGATGAGGTGGAGTAGGGAGGAAGCACGGAGGCCAGGACGTCTGCTAGAAGGTTATGCAATGTGCTTGATGAGAAATGGTCAACGTGAGATGCTGGTGAAGTTGTGGGTAAAACCTCTCCCAGGGGCTTCCCTGGTGGCGCAGCGGTTGAGAGTCCGCCTGCCAATGCAGGGGACACGGGTTCGTGTCCCGGTCCGGGAAGATCCCACATGCCGCGGAGCGGCTGGGCCCGTGAGCCATGGCCGCTGAGCCTGTGCATCCAGAGCCTGTGTTCCTCAACGGGAGAGGCCACAACAGTGAGAGGCCCGCGTATCGCCAAAAAAAAAAAAAAAAACCTCTCCCAAAATGTGGACAACCCAATTTCCATGTCTGGTTGTAATGTTACCTGTGCGTGTGACCTGGGCCAGAGTGGGCAGAATAGGTCAGTGCTTCTTTAATATTGGTCTGCAACTGCCAGCAGCTTGGCTGCCTGCAAAGCTTGTTAAAATACAGATTCCCAGACCCCAGGGTCTTCCCCCGCTGGATCCTCCTAAACAGGCGGTCTAATTACTAGTGTTTACAGTCAATAAACATTTATTTATGGGGGCCTACACTGCGCCAGGCACTGTGCTACCAGAAAGGAATAAATGGTGCACAATATATGCAGAGGAAGGAGCAGACCTAAAAGACAACCCACGATGCCAACATCCACATCTTCAGTAACGATAACTGGTTCCTCCACTATGGGTCTAACACTTGCTCTATTTTTGAGCTCTTATGTTTGTTTTAACCCGAGTTGTTTCTTGGTATGTATTTTCTTTTTGGCTTACCTCCTCACTGTCAGTTTATGATTAATGATTGCGCTTGTCTGTGTGCCAGCCTCTCTGTTTTCCCCACCTCACACTGAAGTGGCAGTTTTCAAAATTTTTGATAGTGATCCACCATAAGAAATCCATTTACCTCTAAATACAAACAGATGAAACCGAAGTTTCAAAAATAATGTTTATCCTTACAAATGTGTGATGCCTTCTGATACTTTCCTCCAATTCCACTGTATTTTTAAATGCTGACTCTGGCTCACTAAAGTGACTCCACAAGTGAGCTGTAACTCACAGTGTGACTCCCATTGCATTGGAGGGAATCTGCAACTGTTAGATTCGTATGTTTCATTAGACTAGCCTTCTTGGCAGAGTCAGGCAAAACCCTAGGAGAGAAAGTTCCCTCAAGTCTAAAGGTCTTCTGAGCTAGCCAGGAAGCCATTTAAGTATCTTTTAAAAACCAGAGAAATGCAAAACCAACTGAAGCAATGAAGGTCATTAGTCATTCTTTTAGTGGAAATTACAATCTTCCAGGAATAGAAAAATTATGGAATGACAGGACTTTGACCCACCGCCCTGGCTGCCAGAAACCCTCCTTTAGAGGACGTTGCCATAGCAACTCCCAAGAGCACTGGGGATGCGCACTCCACCACCCCACCCCACCCCCGTGTTCCCTGGGCCAGGGTATAGTTGGCATCTTGCCCAAGGGTCTCATTGGTCATTAAGAATCCTCAACCACATGAGAAAGCAAACCCAACAACTACTTGGGATGGTAATGCCATACCTGTATGGGACCGCATGTCTCCTTGGTAGATGAGCATCTTTGCAGCCCAAGAATTAAGCACAGACATGTCTGAGAAACTAAGTCCTAATAGTAATAATCTGTACTTAGAAAAACCTGCACGTATTTGGTGTTTTAATTATTTTTTACTGCCTACAGTAATTCGTCTCATGGCTCCAATTTAAAATATGTAGTATAATTTAGAGTTGTGATTTGAAATTTAAATCTTAGGAACATCTATGAGTTTATTTATTTTACAGGAACTGCCTAATATTGGGAGATCTTGGTTGTTAGACAAAGTCATTTTTTAAAAAACTTCTATTTTGATAACTTTCGAATGTATACAAAAAGAGAGACCAAAGTATAATAAACCCAGCCTCAACAGTTCTCCGTTCATGGCCAATCTTGTTTCTTCTATATTCCCACCCACCAAGCTCCCCTCACCACACACACACCCCAATTATCTGAAGCAAATATCAAGCATCATATAATTTTTTTTTTTTTTTTTTTTGCGGTACGTGGGCCTCTCACTGTTGTGGCCTCTCCCGTTGCGGAGCACAGGCTCTGGGCGCGCAGGCCCAGTGGCCATGGCTCACGGGCCCAGCTGCTCCACGGCATGTGGGATCCTCCTGGACCGGGGCACGAACCCGTGTCCCCTGCATCGGCAGGCAGACTCTCAACCACTGCGCCACCAGGGAAGCCCCAAGCATCATATAATTTAACTTGTAAATGTTGTCATTTATCTTCAAAAACAAAAAAGCACTTTTTAACCTAACAACAATACCACTATCACACCTAATAAAATTGCTTTACTTTCTTAATGTCATCAGATACCTGTCAGCATTCACATTTGCCTAGTCATCCTTTACACACATGTACACACGTGACACACACACACACACACACACACAGAGTAAAAGACTGAAACAGAATCTGAAAAAGTCATACATTGAAATGGATAGAGGTGAGTTTTAAGTTTCCTGTAATTTATAGGTCTCCTGCCCGCCCCCCATCTCTCTATCTCTCTTGCTCTTTCTCCTTTATTTATTTATTTTTGCTGAAAATTTCTGTGGAAGAAACAGACTCGTTTTGTCCAGTAAAGTTTTCCAGAGTCTGAGAATCACTCCTTGTATCCTTGTGGTTTAGTTTAACATTTTCCTTTGCCCCTTCTGCAGACTGGAAAAGTTGACAGTTGCATCTAGAGTCTTGACCAGGTTTAGGTTCAATTTTCTTTCCTATAGAGCTACATGATAGGTGGAGGTGTGTGTTCCCATCAGGAGGCGCATACTGTCTGGTGTCTCTATTTTTGTGACATTAGCAGCCATTCATGATGACTGCCTGGCATTGATTCCTCAGGGACTACCCAGGGGTAGGAGCCCTTCATTCTTGCTACGGGTTTTTGCTGGGTCACATCTATAAAGAGAAACTCCCCTTCATCGATGTTTTATGACCGGAAGAGACGGATCTCATGGGAAAGGCAGGATCAACGCTTGATTCTTTCTCTTTATTTACCAGCCTTCAAGATAATGAGACAGTTCCTTAGTATCCCCTAAAGGCAACAAAGTTGGTTTGGGTCATTACTTTTTTTTTTTTTAGTGTTATTGTGCTCCAGCCCGCTGCAGTCTCATCCCACTGACCATCAAGTGGCCCATCTTGGCTGGTGGAAGCTTAATCAGGTTGGGTCCTGAGTCTCTTAGTATAACCTTAGTAACCTTTGATAATAAAGTACTTTAAAGGGACAGGGAAAATATAAAATTTACAAATGCAGTTTAAAATGTTGAAGGGAGTATAGTGAAACTTTTTAATAAAACCAGTCATTCACCAAAGACTCTCTTGAAAATGCTTGTTAAAGTTTGATCGATTTATAAACAAAATAGTAAGTTATGTTAGCTAAAATTGAAAGCTCAAAGAAAAACAAGGGTTTCAACCTTACTTAATCAAAATTTATTTTTTAAAAGGTAGTTGAATGGAATTGTTTCAAACCAATCTTTCTTTTATATGAAAACTGTCTCATAGGACATCACAAAAAAAAAATCCCCGTCTGCGGGCCGTAAGCAATTCTGATGCTGGCGCTCTGTGGTATCACTCAGAGAAAGACTACACTTTCATGCAAACCATGATTCCCTCAGTGAGAATCACCCATCTCTACTGAAGTACATCTCATATCGGGGAGCTCAGCATGTCTTCGGCATCCAGTTTCCTACTGTATCCTTTTATTACTGGGGGAAGGCGAAATTCCCTTTTCATTCCATAACCAGTGATTATCAGACACCGGGCTAGCAGCAGGGACACACTGATGACTAAATCCCTGCGAAGCCGGGAAGCAGACAAGTGAACAACTATGTTTTAACCCAAGTATCAATACTTTCCAAAAGGGTGTGGGAGCAGGAAAGAGGGCCGATAACTGCATAAGGAAGGCAGAGTGAGCTCTCGAAAGAAGGCGGGTGTTTAAGCTTTGCCTCCCTAGAGCAGTCAGACTTTGCCAGGTGGAAAGGGCCAAAGGCATTCCAGGTCGGGAACACGGTAAGCACAGAGAACAGCAAGAGTGCAGAGGCTAAAACAGAAGAGTGAGAAAGTGCCCTTAAGGCTGGCTTCCCTTGACCCAGCGGCGCTAGTTCTGCCCTCCAGACCACATTGCAGTGAATAAAACCGCTGATGTCTAGTGAGTGCGAGCACGGTTCTAGACATCATTTAATGTATTCCCTCATTTCATCCTTATAACAATCCCATGAGGAAGGTACTCCATTTTGCAGATGAGCAGGGAGGGGTTAAGAAACTTGCCCAAGGCCCCAAGATCAGGGGAGGCAGGGCCAGGATCCAGACAGGATCCAGGAATCCAGACAGCTTGGCTCTAAGCCAGCTCTCTCACCACTCTGCTAAATACCTCCCAGACACAAGCTCCTGCCTCTTCCACCTCCCGTTATCACATGAAAATAGCTGGAAGGGCTGTCACCAATTTTCAAGAGTATGTCTGCTCAGGGTGTGATGAACTGACTGAAGAGATGCCAGGAGCACTCCTCAAAGACACCAGCCACCAGCACCAAGACTGCAGAAAGCGAGGATTATGTTCACACCTCTTTAGGACACACATCCCTGGTCCCTTCACCTCTTCCTCAGGCGTCCCATCCCTCCTCTGGCCAGGCTCCAGGTGTGACTCCTTTCAGACCAAATGCTCCCACCGGGCATCTGGTCCCTACAGATGGGGGGAACCGGGAGGGGCCTTGAATCCATTTGTTCTGGATTCCATAGCTCTACCTATACAGTCTTGTTTTGTTTTTTTTTTTTTTAATTAATAGGCTGTATTTTTTAGAGCAGTTTTAGGTTTACAGAAAAATTGAGTAGATTGTGCAGAGACTTCCCATATATCTCCTCCCCCATCCTCCCATCCCACCTACAGTGTCTCCTAGTACGAACATCTTGCTTCAGTGTTATAACATCTTGCATTTGTTATAACTGATGAACCAATGTTGATATGTTATTAACCAAGTCCACAGATCACAGTAGGGGTCACTCTTTGTGTCATACATTCTACGGGTTTTGACAAATGCATAATGTCACGCATCCATCATTATAGTATCATACAGAGTATTTTCACTGCCCTAAAAGTCCCTGTGTTCCACATATTCATGCCTCCCTCTCTCCCCATAAACTCTGCTGACCACTGATCATTTTACTGTATCTACTAGTTTGTCTTTTCCAGAATGTCATGTAGTTGGAATCATACAGTATGTAGCCTTTTCAGACTGGCTCCTTTCACTAAGTATTTACTTAAGTTCCTCTGTCTTTTCACGGTTTGATAGCTCATTTCTTTTTATTATCAAATAATATCCCGTCATATGATGTACCACCATTTATCCATTCACCTCGTGAAGGACATCTTGGCTGCTTCCAATTTTGGGCAATTATAAATAAAACTGCTCTAAAAATGTGTGTGCAGGATTTTGTGTGGTCATTAGGTTTTCAACTGATTAACTCATTTGGGCGCAGCCTTTTTTTTTTTTTTTTTTTTTAACAGCTCTATCAGCATACTGGCTTATTTTGAATTTACAGGCAGCTAAAACCCTCAAGGATTCTATTTTCCTGATGCAACTTTTGAATCTCAGTATGTCCTATTACACTGGTTCTTGTTTGACATGGTCCGTCATTCAAACCCACAGCCCTTAATGGTGTCATCAATCACATTTGTTCTCCTGTCCGGCATCATGACATCCACACATTTGAGATCTGCGTGTCATCTGTCCTCGTCTACACTGCTGGAGGTGGATGGAGATCGATCGGTACTGGAGCCCTGTGACTCCCACAGTGATCTATTATTAATTTTATATTATTTTTATATAATTTTATATTATTATTTAATCTATTTAATTAAATAATCTATTTATTTAATCTATTATTTAATTTAGATTAATCTATTATTTAATTTATTAAATGATCTATTTATTTAATCTATTATTTAATTTATTAATCAGCACTTTATGAATATGACAGGCCATCCAGTTTGCCGCTACATTCCATCCACGTTACTCCATCCTGCCCACAAAGACATAATAAGAGATTTTCTTAAACGCCTGTTGAAACCTACCGCATTCCTAATCTCTGAGTGCCTGTAAGTGCTGATCTGCTTGGCGGAAGCTGAGAATTACTCTGAGGTATAGAATAGCTCTCAGGAGAAGAACCAAACACCATTAGGACCTGCCCATCACATCCCATGGCACAGCCTGATCCAAGCCCCAGGGTGACCTTGCCGATCTGCCCTTCACAGAATTCACAGAAACACGTGGTGACCCCCTCACCCACGGGGGGAATTTTGAAGCAAAAATGGCTGCACACAGGTGGCCAGAGGATTCCTGAATGCTGCAGAACCATTATTCAGAGACGGGTTGTGGTCACACTGCACGATGCCCATGAGGTCATGGGAAGCAGAATGATGAAGTACAGACTCTGAAGAGGGGCGGCTGTGGACAGGCATCTTTCTCACTCAGGGGGGCTACGTAATTTTCCAGGTCCGGTGCAAGGTGAAAATGCAGAGACCTCGCTGGGGATGCAGAAGTCAACTTCCCCTCCCCACCAGACTGCAGGCCCAACCCACAACAAACAGGAGTTCCCCACAGTATTGCAGCCTGGACTCTAGGGCGTGTCTGGGACCTGGATCCGGGGCGGGGCGGGGGGGGGGGTGGGGTGAGGCCCCTGCCTGCTCGCCACTCTGCTCACCGAGGCGCTGCTGGCGGGGGGGGGGGGGGAGATGGTGATCTGTGCCTGAGGAGGACCCTTCTCATACTCAGGCCCCAGCGAGGGGCAGGCGGTCACAGTGGAACACAAGCCTCCCCCTACCGATGCAACCTGGCCACGGCCCTGGGCGGAGGACTCAGGGCAGTCGACTCAGGGCAGTCATGTAGGGTGGGGTGGAGAGGGGGAGGGTGGGCAGGGCTGGCGCCCAGAAGCCCATCCCGGGAGGAGGCCTCACACGTGAGCTGAGGCCCCACGCTCCCAGCGTGTGTGTCAGCATCCTGTTGAGCTTCACTGACAAAACACACATTCAACAATGGAAGCACTAAGAACTACAAGACGGCGGCCTCAGAGCATTAATCCCCAAGTGCAGGGCCTTCTGAGCACCAGGGTCTGTGCGACTGCGTAGCTCACATGTCCATTTAGCCAGCCCTATAAAGGCCTTTTTTCTCCTTAAAATCACTTTTAGTTCAATAAAAAGGCCATGGACACTTGCTTTTCTCCCAGTTAGACTAGGGACCTGCGCCCGCATCAGCAGATCCTGGAAGTGGGCACATTCAGAAGCACTACGAACTCCTAAGCTTCCGGCTTTTGTAAATATCTTTCTGCAGCTAGATGGGCTTTTTATAACCAATTAAATTAAAATACCATTTTAAATTAAAATATCATTTCTGTTTACTAAGACAGTTACATGTACTTCTTTTAGCTGATGTAAGATAACATTTATCTGACAAGGGGTAATCAAGACTTTGGAAACCAAGACAGGTAAACATTATGTAGGACAACTATAATATACACATACATATCGTGGTAGGTAAACATTACGTATGACAATTATATGCTATATATAAATATATAAAATTATATACAAGTTTCATACACATATAAAACCATATGTATGTAAGAATACCCATTTGTCCTATAAATACATACTGTATGGTCTAGCTGCTACTGGGAAGGTAAAGTGCTGCAACTCACTATGTGCACACTTTCTTTTAGCAAGTTGTGTCCAATTCTATATCCCAGTGGGATGACTGCTTTAAAAAATACCACATTGGGACTTCCCCGGTGGCACAGTGGTTAAGAATCCATCTGCCAATGCAGGGGACGTGGGTTCGATCCCTGGTCTGGGAAGATCCCACATGCCGTGGAGCAACTAAGCCCATGCGCCACAACTACTGAGCCCACGTACTGCAACTACTGAAGCTTGCTCGCCTAGAGCCCGTGATCCACAACAAGAGAAGCCACCGCAGTGAGAAGCCCGCACACGGCAACGAAGAGTAGCCCCCGCACGCCACAACTAGAGAAAGCCCGCGCAGCAACAAAGACCCAGCGCGGCCAAAAATAAAAAAAAAAAACCACATTACCCAGCAGCTGACTCATGTTTAGCTTGTGATAATTACAGTCCACGGATGATTTCTAGCCATGCTTGTATAGCGTCATTTCTGATTCATTTTTATATTGGATACATTTGTCTATTTGCTTTTTTCTTCCTGTTTTTTCTTTCTTCTATGCTTTCTTCTCTCGTTCTCTGGTTCGGTTCCATCATTTTGAATTTTAATCTAGTTTTCAAGTCACCAACAGCCAGAGCCCACTTGGTATTGTTGGGATGGTTTATGCCACTAGTCTCTACTCTGCTACCTGGGCCAGCTAAGGAATAAGACCCAATTGTATGCTCAGAGCCAAGGCAGGGTATAAGGAAAACAGGTAGGGATCCAGAGAAAATCTAAACAACTGTAAGGGTAGACCCTCGACTAATTGTAAAAGAAAAAAAGAACAGAGGAGCCCCCAAATGATGCCCATTTTGGAATGGGCTGTGATTTTAAGCAGAAAATTCTTCCAACAAATTATGGGCTTTGGGGGCTTCCCTGGTGGAGCAGTGGTTGGGAGTCTGCCTGCCAATGCAGGGGACACGGGTTCGTGCCCCGGTCCGGGAGGATCCCACATGCCGCGGAGCACCTAGGTCCGTGCGCCACAACTGCTGAGCCTGTGCTCTAGAGCCCGCGTGCCACAACTACTGAAGCCCATGTGCCTAGAGCCCATGCTCCACAACAAAAGAAGCCACTGTAATAAGCCCGTGCACCGCAATGAAGGATAGCCCCCACTCACCGCAACTAGAGAAAAGCCCGTGCGCAGCAACGAAGACCCAATGTAGCCAAAAACAATAAATAAATAAAATAAAATAAATAAATTTAAAAACAATTATGGGCTTTGACTAACATCAAACCAGTCTGCATTCGCTGCCCATAAGCCACGGACAGGAGAGCTAGACACCCACTCCACGAAGATGCTTCACAAGGAAACTAAATTACACTCAGGTCACCCATTGTCTCAGCTTTCTGTGCACGAATCATTCAAGGCCACGGCTTTTCCTGGTCCCTTACTGGTTTCAGGATGCCAGGTGTGCGTGGGGCTTGGGGTTGAAGGAAGGAAGCCCCGGGATGGGCTATGTGGACAATTTACACGATGGAGAAGGAGACGAAAGCACTAGAGTGATCTTCTGTGGACCTCCGCTCCACGGCGAACTATAAATCTCTAAAAAACTTTTTTTCGACTAGTTGTGTATCTATTTGATACACGAGGAAAGCCCAACTAAATCTTCCACTACTTCATGATAAGTTTTGCAAGGCCAAATTAAATGGCTCGACAGGATAAACTTCTTGTAAAAGCAAAGAAAGGGATAGTTCACAAAAACAAACAGAGCAACTTCTCTGGTAAGGGATGAAAAGGACATCCCATGGGATGTTTAGCTAATCCCATGTGTAAAAAGCTAACCCTCATTTCTGGGTAAAGCATAACCCACTTTGTACTATGAAATGAAGGCTGTCAGCAGCTAAAACACACATTTTTGTCTTCAGAGAAAGGAAGTCTACGGACAAAAGCACTAGAACCCTCCATAGTTCTCATGCAGGAATTAATCTGTAGTGTTTGCTTTGTAGCTCTTTCAAAAGAGAGATCTAAAAAGGAGGTTTAGTTCTCCTTTACTGAAATATATAGAACCAATGACTCTGCCTAGATAGAGTCCTTCGTGTACATTGGCTTTATTTAATGTTATGGTGGCTCTAATCACAAAAGAAGGACCTCATATGATTTATCCAACACTGTTCAAAGTCCAGATCACATCTTTCTGGAAAATAATTCCGTCCTCTTCTCAAGTGTTAGGCATACTGGCAGCCATCTTCCTTAATATCGCAAAATTCTGAATCTTCTCTGAAGTTGGCTTCAATTTTTCCTGGTCTTTTATCCAGATCCTGCAAAAATACTGTCTGAAGACACGATGTGAAACTAAACTATACACCACTAAGGGGGAAAAGAAGCTGGCAAATAAGCTATGACCCTCTGAATTGTAAAATGCATCCCAATTTCAAACCTGTGTAAACGTGAAGGTATGTCAAGGAGAAGGGGGATATATTTCTTAGGAATCAACAAAATATACGATTTTAAATAACTGAGAAAAAAGAGGGTAATCATGCAATGGAGCAAAATAATGACTCGATTCATTGCAAATCAGAGACTAAGTCAAACTCGAAGGTGTTTCTTTTTTTTCACCAGAGAAGTACTTCTTTAGTTGTGATGACCAGAAAAGTGAATTAGAAGCAAGAGAGGTGAGAAGCATGAAGAAAAATAAACAGGCGAGCTTCTTTACAGAGGGAGGTGAGAAATTCTGGAAGCCACCCATAGGCAGGGAGGCGTCACACTGCAGCAACCAGAAAGGGTCCGAGTCGGGCTGGCTCCAGTAGAAACCGGTGGCGATAATCCAGTGAATTCAGGGAACGTGCCCAGCTCAGCAAGGCACGCTGGACAAGCCACAAGACAGTGGGGAGGAGCAGCGGGGAGTTTGCGTTCTTGAGCCCGGAGAGTGGGAGGGGCGAGGGCGCAGCTGGAGTGGAACCAAGTCCATCTGAGGTCAAGGCAAGGCGAAATCAGGCTTGCTTTACCCCAGCTCTGCAATGGAATTAAGAGAAAAGCCACAGGCAAATCAAGTCAGGAGCACCGGGCCATGCGGTGGGCTCTTTAGCGCCACCTAGTGTATAATGTCTGCCCATCCACCTTGCCTCACACCTGTCCCAGGTGGTCACTGCAGCTCAGTAGAAGCTGACTTCCAAGCAGGGTTGGGTGAGTCAACCTCTGCTGCCCCTTCCGGCTGAGTTACCAGTAAGTTAAATACTAACTCCAAGATTCCGTCACAGAAAGGAGCTAGAAGAAGAAAGAAGAGATCTGATCAAAGTCACGCATTGCAGTGGAGCACAGGAGGGTAAGAGGGACGACGGCGGGGTGGCAGTGTACAGAAAACGGACAGTGAAACCCAGACGCACAGAGGGGGAAAAAGAAATAAATACGAGGTCAAGCAGCTGTTGTCATGGCAGCCCGGTTGGTTTACATGGGTTTGTATGCAAATGGCAATGAGATATATACTGTGTGTCTGCCCAGTGGCACCTGCAGAGTTTGAGTTTTGGCCCCAAACACACAGCTGTTAAGAAACACCTCCATCCTCCTCTCTACGCCTCAGTATTTTCATCTGTAAAGTGGACAGTGGCTAGATAAGTCCTTCCCCAAACTGACTGACCATCACATTACTCAGGACACTTTTTCAAAATACAGATTCCTGGGCTCCATTCTGGACCTGGGAGAGACGAATCCTTGGGGTGAGGCACAGAAATCTACGTGTTAATAGCTAGGTTTGCAAACACTGAGCTACAATGATCTCCCCAGGCTTTTCCCATCCAAACATTCTCTGAGTCCATGAACCGTAAACCTAGAAGCAATACCTCACAACTGATCCAAATCCAAGCTGAACTTGGGGCCTCTTCCTTCATAAATAAATAAATGCATACACTGGGTACAAGACACAGTGGCAGGGGTTAAAGAGGCTTCTAAGAAGATTAGCTCTTGGGTAGGGGGTACGGGGGCCAGACATACAGTAATGAATTCAATGAACCATTATGGGCATGCCTGAGAAAGAAAGAAGCTGAGGCGTAATGAGGATTTACCATTTGCTAGATATTTTCACATCGACCTCGCAATTTTTGTTGAAGTGTAATTGATTTACAACAGTGTTAGTTTCAGGTGTTAATTTCAGGTGTGCAGCAAAATGATTCAGTTACATTTTTTTTTCAGATTATTTTCCACTATAGGTTATTAAAAGATACTGAATATAGTTCCCTGTGTTATACGGTAAATCCTTGTTGCTTATCTGTCTTGTGTATAGTAGTTTGTACCTGTTAATCCCATACCCTCTTTTTTTTTTTTTTTTTTTTGCGGTACGCAGGCCTCTCACTGTTGTGGCCTCTCCCATTGCAGAGTACAGGCTCCGGACGCGCAGGCTCAGCGGCCATGGCTCACGGGCCCAGCTGCTCCGCGGCATGTGGGATCTTCCCAGACCAGGGCACGAACCCGTGCCCCCCTGCATCGGCAGGCGGACTCTCAACCACTGCGCCACCAGGGAAGCCCCTAATCCCATACTCTTAATTTATCCCTCCCTCCCACTTCCTTTCCTCTTTGATAACCATAAGTTTGTTTTCTACATCTTCATCTCACTTAACGCTCCTGCACCGCCCGATGAAGTTAATATGTGGAAATTATACACTCATAAATAGACTAGGTTAGAGCAATTTGTCTAAAACCGTCCAGCCTCTAATTGAAAGAGTTGGGTCTTCTTGACTCCAAGTCCATTTCCCTATTTACACACCATGTATGGAGTCCCTTGGCATCTCACTTTAACCAACCAATCTGAAGCACCAGAATGTTCTAGACAGCAGGGTTGAAAGAGCAATTGTCATATGGGCTCCTGCCTTTTAAATGCCCATTCAGCTGTGGTCACCCACTCATCAGCTCACATCCACATTCCGTTCAAGACCCCATTCCAATGCACCTGACCCTGTCCAGGGTCCCCCAAAAGGAATTCAGCCACTGTGCAGTTCCAAGACTGGCAGCGTTGCCACAGCTGTCGATGATCTTCTTGTGCCTCCAGCTCCTTCACTGTGAAAACCCAAGGATGCAAGCAACTGGACTTCAGCCCCGCTGCTTCCACGTGGCCCCCACCCCACCTCGGCTCTGCCCTGCTGGTTGGCCTGGTCCAGCCCATCCCTACCCTCCTCCCCCTCTTCATGGGAAGCCTGGCCAGGGCTCTACCTCCCCAGTTCCAGCCAATCCCTTTCCAGGTGAAAGAACCCCGATCACACTCTAATACACATTGTCCAAGATCACGGGCACATAGATATGGGCCTGCTGGAAGGACCGTTCCCTGTCAAGATGCTAGGCTCGGCAACAAGATTCGCACAGCCCAGACCCTCTCCCTCCCAGGCTGAGGCCACGATGTGCCAGAACTAGGACTGAGGCTTCTACACCCCTTGAGCCAAGGGTCTGGACTGAACTGACCACCACAAGGTCCACTTCTACGTCAAGGTGAACGAGCCTGCAGCTGGCCCGGTCAGCCCCGCAGAGCTGAGGACCATCCTGTCTCTCCTAAACTCCCTGCTAGAAAATGAGACATTCTCTCAGGCTGCCAAAGAGACCAAGGCTGAAATAGCTGAACAAACGGTAAGAAACTGTGTGGATTAGAACAAACAGGTGACTTCAGATCCGAGAGACCACAGTATCCTGCTTGACACCTTGTCCGGCATACTTAGGATTGGACAGTAAGTTATACACTCACCACTAAATCCAAACGAACACACAATGCAGAGAAGCAGCTATCTAATTTGTTTCAAATGTCCAAAACATCAAGACTGAGCACTGAGTTAGTAATTCTGCCATCCTGGGAGGGCCACTTATCGGAAGGCCAAGATCAAGTGTCCTTTATCAGTGTACCAAAGCCGTGCGGGTCAGCAGGGCTGACCCAGGGTCACCCCGTTTATGAACACAGCCTCCCTAAGACACGGGCAAGCAGCCTCCCCACACAAACATTCCCTTACTATCAGGAAAGCCATATCCAGTAGCCGTCCCAGGAAGAACATCACCTACGTTTCTTACTGGATGCCAAAATGTTCCCCCGAACCCACATAACACCCAGAACGGGATGTGGACTCTTGTCATCACAGTTTCCACAGATACATTCAGGGGGCAGAACAGTGATGACACACGTGGGCGTCTGTCCCTACAAAAGGCAACAGCAGGAAGGGGTCAGTCAAAGCTGGAGATTACAATCCTACTTGGTGTGGCTGCCTGACCAACACAGGGTGGGAAATGTTTTCAAAACTCGAGTAAAAATAAAAAGGGTGTGTGCAGGTCCACTGGATGTCCTTCTAGTCGCTGGCATAGGATGGGGGATGTAGGCCATCACTCCCAGTGCACAGGGAGCCATGACCCCTGGAAACTCCACCTCCAAACCGGAGGCGCAGGAGAAAGCACAGCAAATATCTGGGCACCAGTATTCTGACTCAGGAAGGCCCACTCTGGGCCCACGTGCCAATGGCCACTGTCCAGCTGGATTGTGATTGGCAGTGCCACCTCAAGGCCCAAGACTTGTTGTGTCATCTGGGTCGGAAAACCCTTTCTGGTTCTTTCCTATGGGTCCAATCAAAAGAGAAAACAGAAGTGGAGACAGAAATACAGAGAGAGAGACAGAGATGCCTGTGCATCCGCGCGCAAGGCATGAGAGAGAACCGGTAGCTGCCTCGTGGACCCCGGTCCTCGAAATTCCCCAGACTGTGCTTCTGGAACATTCCAAACCAAGAGTAAACTTGAGATGAGAATGAATCTCCTTTGATGGCTGTCAATTCTTCAGGGTCCCCCGACTCCAAGCCCAGGACCTCCAGTACCCCTGGGCAGGGTTTGAGGAGCAAACCGAGCAGAGCCTCTCCCACCCACTCAGATGGAGGGCGCGTGTGAACACACGGGCAGGAGCGAGCTCCCCCTATAACGAAACCACCCTGTCCGGTGGATTAGTGGAACCTGGCCCTGGAAGTGCAAGGCAATTCGCAAATCAGGCTTCCAGCACCTAAGAAGTGATTTTTATTTAAAGTAATATTTTAATGTCTTCTTTTACAATTTGTGATTTTAAAACTAACTTTCAGTATATAGCACACACAAGTAGTAATATAAAATTTAATGGAACATTTTTAAGTGGGAAACTGTGATTCGGAAAAAGAACCACGGGGCAAGGGCTCTGGCCCGAATGAGTTCACAGCCGGGGTGCCACAGACGTGAGGCAGCTCGCTCCACAATTCTTGCTGTTTCTGACAAATGAGGAAACTGAAGCTCAGAAGATTAAGTCCTTTAACTGGGCTCATCTTGCTAGAAGCTAGTTCACCTCTAGTTCACCCCTCCTCCTTAACCCCCCCCCCGCCACACACACACACACACACACACACACACACACACACTAGCCTGCCTTTGAGAGCACGTATTTCTACTATATCTCAGTCCAAAAAGCAATTGAGAGAGCTTAAATGTCCACTATAACACGGAATAAATACAAAAAGATAAGGAAACTGGCAAAGAGAAAATAAAAGACAATTACTCAGGTTTAAGCTTAGCCCACAGGAATTCAAACCATGAGTTGAGATGCAAAATGACAGCCACAAATTTGGTCCTGAGAAGACCTCTTTGCGGTAAGAACTTGGTATTTCATCATTAGGAAAACCCTTTTTCACCCCAATAGAAGAAGGCAAACTAACACAGTGAACATTTCCTTATCTTCTTAATATGAAAAGGATCAATCAATAAAACACAACGAGTGTGTAGGTGAAGCAGTGAAGGTCACAGACCACCACCCCACGCTCACTTTGAGAGCCTGGGAGCCGCAATAATGATCTGAACAACAATGCAACCCTGACTTGTTAAAAGTGAGGTCAGTCAGACAGAGAAAGACAAACATCATATGATATCACTTATATGTGGACTCTAAAAAAAATGATACAAGTGGACTTATTTACAAAACAGAAATAGAATCACAGACAAAACAAACTTATAGTTACCAAAGGGGATGGGGGAGAGATAAATTAGGAGTTTGGGATAACATATACACAATACTGTATATAAAACAGAGAAACAACAAGGACCTACTGTATAGCACAGGGAACTATATTCAATATCTTATAATAACCTACAATCGAAAAGAATCTGAAAAAGAACAGATACACATACATATATATGTATGTATGCATATGTGTATGTGTGTGTGTATATATATATATAAAACTGAATCACTTTGCTGTACACTAGAAACTAACACAACATTGTAAATTAACTACACTTCAATTTTTCTTTCTTTTTTTTTTTTTTTGCGGTACGCGGGCCCCTCACTGCTATGGCCTCTCCCGCCGTGGAGCACAGGCTCCGGACATGCAGGCTTGGCGGCCACGGCTCACGGGCCCAGCCACTCCGTGGCATGTGGGATCCCTCCGGACCGGGGCACGAACCCGCGTCCCCTGCATCAGCAGGCGGACTCCCAACCACTGCACCACCAGGGAAGCCCTACACTTCAATTTTTAAAAAATGGTTAAAAAAAGTGAACCTCTTGGGATGTTTGTTTGTTTTTAATGCTTTTCACCGTTTGCCAAAAAGGAGCAATAAAAGAGGAAGACAAGATAGCGACTGGATGTGTTATAGGAGGGAGTAATACCACCCCCTCCAACACCCGCAGTTTCCAAACTCCCGTGGCTGTGCTAGAAGGTGGGAGCATCACCAGCAGGCCTGCCCTCCCGTGCACACCCGTGGGCGGCCGGAACAGCCCTACAGCTCTCTCTAATTAAACAAGGGAAACAAAGCCGTCCTTTAGCACAGTCCGAACCAACTTCTAGCAGAAAAAAATGTCCTCCTGAGAATTCCACCTGAGATTCCCAGGGCCAAATTAACTCTCCAAACATACAGACAATGCCCGTGAAAAACAATGCCAGGAAGCAGAGTAAGAGCACACGTGATGAGCAAAGGCGACAGTTTCTCATTAAGCTCTCCAAAAGAGCGACTCAGCTTCTGTGTTTATAACATGTGGCGTTAAACACCAACAATAAAAGAAAACGCCTCGACGCAGCCACAAAGAGCAAACACCAGGAGCCTGGCACCGAATAGGATCCACATTTCAATCATAAGCTGGCATTTCAATCGGACGAGAAGTGAACGCGAGGTAAAACTCTGCTTACCAATGACAGAGAGATGCCTTTGGTCAGCTCTTCACATGTCTTTTTAGAATGACCCCAACCATGCAGTCAGCAACGTCAGAACTTCAGACCTGCTTTCCCCAAAAGGGATTAGCTATTCTGAACGAGGAGGACAGGAGTTCTTTGGCAAAAGGCGTTTCAAAAGCTTGGTAAAGACACAAGGTCAAGACGCTGCCCCGGGGTCACACTCAGTAGCAACACAACCCTGAAAACCTGTCTCCTTGGCCGACTGTGATCGTATTTGTCATCCCATTGCTTCCCCAGAAAAACGTTTTTTCCTTTCACACACTCGATCTTGATTCCCACCTGTGTATCATTTGCTTGTTCACTTGTTTACCATTTGCTGATGCCAAACTGTAAGCTCCATGAGAGGAGGACCCACTCTGTCCAGATCACCAGCGTCACCCCCCGATGAGGTCACCACCTGGCCAAAAGCAGGTGCTCAGTAATGCGTTTCTGCATTGTGGCTCATTCCATGTTTGTTGAATGGATGAGTCAATTAACGTAATTAAATAATCATGCATGTAATTAACGTCATCATTAATCATGAACTTCCTGAAGCACACTATCATAACAGTAACAGCTTGCCAAAATGGGGGGGGGGAAATTGCATAAGGAGCGTGACAATGTCTGCACAGTTTTTGAAGACCTTTTGAGAAGCAACGGATAACACGATGGCCCTGGGACCCTGGCTTAGGTTAATTTGTATCTCTTTAAAGGGAAGTCAGTCTGGCTCTCCTAACTTGCCACCGTGCTGCATAAAGCCCTGTTGCTAGCTTTACGGTGATATCGACGTGATTGGTCAGGTCAAGGAGGATGGTGCCCTGGGCAGCGGATGGCATCCTCATCACTGGAGCAGCCATGCTTATGTGAAAGCCACACCCACACACAATACATGTCTGGGCTTCTTTCTACACATCTGGGAGTTCTAACTAGAAGCCAAAGATCATCACTGACATTCTAAAGACAATACCCAACCATGGTTCTTTTGTCAACAGCCATGCTTTTGAATGCCACAGGCACGCGGCAAGCATGTCATGAATCTTGGGTTCATGAGCCTTAAGACATCCACCTTCTGCGCCAGGCAAACCCATACACAGCAGAGATTCCACGGGCAACATCAGAGCTACAATACTCAGTGATATTATTAAAAGTGAAACATTTTGGGCTTCCCTGGTGGCGCAGTGGCTGAGAGTCCGCCTGCCGATGCAGGGGACGCGGGTTCGTGCTCCGGTCCGGGAAGATCCCACATGCCGCGGAGCGGCTGGGCCCGTGAGCCATGGCCGCTGAGCCTGCGCGTCCAGAGCCTGTGCTCGCAACAGGAGAGGCCACAACAGTGAGAAGCCCATGTACCACAAAAAAAAAAAAAAAAAAAAGTGAAACATGTTAATGGAAACTATCAATTTCCACGCTGATAAATGAAAGCTAGTATTCGTTCATGCTAGTTAATTAAAAAACAGAAAAAGCAACTTTAGGATCACATTTTCCATTTCCACTAGATTATATTTTAAAAGCTATTCTAATGAACTTAGAACTTGAGGCAAAAGTGAAACTTTATTGTCAAATATCTTTAAATATTTAGATTCACTTATAAGATAAAGGTTAAATTTAACATATGTACCATTTTTTTCCATAAGCTATGAAAATAAACTGGTTTAAGGCCCTCACTAAAGCTTTCTGATACTCTACCCGACGCGACAATGCAAGCTGTTGTTTTGAATTTATCCCAAAGGTAATTGGAAGTTAAAGTCATAAGGTATGCAAGAAAATATATATTCATTCCTAAAAAGATGATTTAATAGATGCAGTATGGTTTCCAAACTACAGTCAATACCCGCAAGATATAGCCATTCATGGAACAGGAACTCAGCTGACAAGAGGAATTTTATATAATGTCCCTTCCTCCAGCTTAGGAGCCACTTCCTCCACATACAAAGATGGATTTGGATTTTATGAAATTCATGAGCAACCGAGCCCCAGGGCTAGAGACCACAAGGTTGCCTCCTGACTCCTGGTGAAATTCTCCTCGGGGGACCTGGGATGGGCAAGTCAGCAGCGGCTGCAGTCTTGCACACCACCGTCCCTGAACCCTGCTGTCCGAATGGATAGCTTTAGTCCTTGCTTTTATATTTTGTTGTTATTTCTCAGGAAAGCTTGAATTTTTTTACACACTGAGGGCATGCATGCTTTTTGTCTGTGATCACCCCGTATTATGTGCACCAGCTACGGGAGAGCTGGAAGAGAAGAGATCAACAGTTCTTCTCAAGAGATTTTATTAACAACAAAAAAGCCCTTAAGCTGGGTTTGACAACAAATATAGCTATTAAACGGACCGGGTCGATGTTCATTTCAACAGGTCTTGGTGGCGTTTGAGCAAACATAACTGTCCATTTGTAGTTCAGGCACATATAAAAATATTTCCTTTGAATAATAAATACATTTTCTAGTGACAAGAATTCTCCCTAGGAAAGGTCTCCCAGGATCGAGGTACCCTCATCATTTGAAAGAAGGTGGTACTCCATCAGCTGGACGGTAAACATCTTGCTTTGAGTAGATGTGCAAGTCAAATGCAAGCCATGACTACTGAGGGCAGTAGAAAGTCCCCTTTTGTCAAAAGTGACTTTTACAAACTCTGGCTTATGTGACAGCAGGGAAGAAGGGAGGGGGACGTCCCAGGGGAAGGCCCGAAGCTCACGGCTAGGACCTTTGGAGGGGCCTGCCGAGCCTTGGGGAGATCTGTCAATACACCAACTCCAGACGCTCAAAACCCCAGAGGCGTGGTTGGGTCCGCTCAGCAGAGTCTCCACACGGGCCTATGAGATCATGTGGTGGGCAGTTCTGCCCTGGGGAACACTGTGATTCTCCCTTCCTAAGCTTCCCCGTGCTCACAGCTTCCACACTTGGTGGCGTGCAGTTTTCAAAAAGGGTCGCGTGGTCACCAGCTCATCGTGGGGTCTTGGGACTCAGCTTCTTCATCTATAAAATGAGGGGTAAAACTGAAGCAAGGATTCCCCACCTTTCATTTCATCATACAGGTGCCTTCTTTTGAAAGGTTTTAGCTGCTAACAAAATACACAGCACAGTCTACTAGGTCAGAGTGAGTGCAACCTTGTCACGGAAATAAGCCTCTTCCCCAGCTGTCTGAAATACCGAAAGCAGGTCAGTACCTCCAAAGAGCTGGGGAGCTCGGGGTCCTAGGTGATTCTAACAGATTCATGCTATGACTCCTGGGCTGAAATCTGCGACTCTGGATGTCCATTTCGTTCAGTGCTACACAGATCAGCAAAACACACACCCAGGAGTGCCAGTGTGGCTTTCTGGAAGCACACGAGCAGAAAGGGGCAGCACCGTAGCATCTGGCTCCAAACCAGACCTCGAATGTAAACGGTGACACTCGGGACTCAAGGTGCCCTGGTCGATGACAAGTTAGGACACTACTTGTTTTGAGTGTTGTGCTAATGAGGTCAAGGTATGAATTCTCTCTGCCTTTTAGTTCAATTAGGCCCAGCCTATCCTAGGATCGCAAGTTCCTGCAAAGCCGGGCCAGGTGCCAGGCTTGACGCCCACCCCCCGGGGCACGACTCCGCCAAGCCCGTGGGAGCCAGCCAGGGCAGCAGCCCTGCACGATTCGGGGGGGGGGGGGCGGGGAGGTGCCACTCAGGCTCTTTTCTGCGTGAGTCACCTTTGGAGGCACAGAGAAGCCCTGTGTTCAGTTCCGTCCATCTCGAGAATGGACCACCGAAGTCAGATGCAGCCTTTACATGGCAAGCAAACACTGAGTCCCGGAAGTAAGAAAGGCAAAAAGAAATGCTTTAAGCTTGCCCGAAGATCTAATGCACAAGCTATAATAACACAGCAGTCAGACTGACTCCTTACCCAAATACCAGAAACCATAAACCAATAGCTGGACCCATTGCAGACCATCTATAAGAGATCAGGCGTTGGAAAGGTATCCATCTGCAAAAAGCAACGCTGGAAGCAAGCGAGAAAGGAGGGCAGTGCTCCACAATTCTAAGGGAAGATTATTCCCCACCCAGAGTTCTAAACCGAGCCAAACCAGCAATCAGCTGGAAGGGTGGGATAAACATATTTTCTGCACACAAGTTCTCCAAAACATGCTAGAGGATGTCCTCTCTCCATACCGAAGAACCCACCAAGAAAGAGTCCCGTAACAGAAAACAGACGCCAAGAACTCAGAGCAAACACAAGAAAACCTTCGACCTTAAACCATCATGAACAATCTCAAGGAGAAGAAACGGGTGCTGCTGACTCTCCTGACCCCGTTCTCAGCAGGGGTGCAGTAACAGAGGCTCTCACACAGGAGAGGGGGTGACGACGCAGATGGCCTGCAGGGACAGAAGACCCAGGGGACAATCAGACTAGATTAGAACAGGGGGAGGAAGACTCCAAGAAGGGTGGCTCCCAGGGAAAGAAAGAGAAGAGAAACTGAAGTGGGGGTCTGATAGAGTTGACCTTTATCAAAACGAGTTCTCCAGAAATGCTGGAGAGTTAGAAAGATCGAACAGAAAAAAATGCTAAGAGCAACAGCAAAATAGAGTTGTACAAGAAAGGGCCTGTAAACGTGGATCTCCTTCCCCACGAAAGCGACAGCCAGGCTCATCCTCCCTCAACCCGCTCAATCTCAGGAACTCACCCTCCTCCTTCAAAGAGAAATCAGCTGCCACTGGCAGGTGACCCTTAGCCACCTGCCCTCCAGGTGTGCCCACCTTTCCCCCTGGTCCTCAGGTGTCAGAGGAGCAGGTGTCCTTCTAAGCCCAGCCGCCACGGGCTTCCCCAGAGCCCCCTGCTGTCCCTCTTCCCTTCCCCTGTCTCCACCCTTCCCTCTCCATTCCCCCATCCTCACAAATGCCAGCACCTGTCAGAGGACCCATCGGGCATCAGCAGAGCAGGTGGAGAATGGCATGGGGGCGGGCTCAGGACTCTGCAGAAGGAGTGAACACAGGGAGGCAGGAGACTGGCTCCACGCTGAGGGGCTGCAACTGGTCTCCCGCTGATACTTCGAGGTAAGATACCAGCAGGATCACTGGGCCCGGATCAGGTGAAAGCACAAGTGAGATGACTGGCCGGAAACAACCCGGAAAACGGCCCCCATGTAAGCAACCTAAGCCACCCCGACTGCACGCAACTCACTCCAAGTTCGCCTGTGTGTTCTTCCACATGTACCGTGCTTCTAATAAATGCTGTCTCTATTTCACAGTCTTGGTCCCTTTGCTGAATTCCTTCCTCAAAGACAAGGACCAAGGTCCTTCTTCCACAGCTGGAATCAACAGAAACAGCTAACAACAGAATGCTTCTGACATTCAAAATCGGCTATCTTGGTAGGCATGAAAGCCAGGTACCGGGGAGAGAACGGATTTCCTAAACTGTCTGAACTCCCGTTGGCCAAGTCAGGATCTGGCCTGAGGACCAAATCCCAGAGGGGCCCTGGAGGGCAGGGTAGGGAGGTCTGTCCTCCACAGAGACTGAGCCATGATGCTGCAGCAGGGGGAGGTGGTGAGGGGCTGGGAGGAAGGGAGGGTCCCCCTTCTGGTGTGACTGGGAAGGCCAGGCCCTCATGCCGCCCAGGAAGGGGCACTTGCCGATGGAACCCCAGAAGACCCGGCTGCGACCTCACCTGGCTCCCAGGGAACCCCGCTCTCTGGGACTCGCGGTGCTCTGACCCTCCTGCCGAAGATGCTCCTTCATCACCACCTTGCTGAGGTCGGTTTCCTCACACTGTCCCCAGGCTCTCTTCTCATACAGCCAGCAGGTGGTCCCTAGGAAACTTCACCACCCCCAACACACACACATCTGTACTTCAACCCAACCCGTCCCCTGCTGCAACCCCAGGGGCCCTCAGAATGGGTAACACCAGCCACTCCTCATTTACCCTCGGAGGCTGAGTCACTCCCCCACCCCCTCTCTTCTCCCATCCAAGAAATCACTCAGTCGTCCTGATTTTATCGCCAGTCTCCCCACCGCGCTGCCTCTCTTCACCACCACGTGTTCCTGCAGAGGTGTCCTGCCCCACCTCTGGCCCCAGGTTCTCGCTCCTCTCATTCACCGGCGGGGGGCGGAGGGCGGGTGATGGAAAGCCGGTAAGCTTAGTCTGGCACACTCGCTGCATGAAGTTCTGAGCTAAAACTAATGGTGTCTCCTGCTTGCTCAACCAGCTCCAGCCACACTGGACTCCATGATGTTCTGCAAACACCCCCAGCTCACTCACCCCAGGGCCTTTGCACACCCTGTTCCCTCTGCCTGGAGCATTCTGCTGCAGAAGTAGCTGCTTGGATCCTTCGCTAATGTGCTCTTCGGGCGTCAGCTCACAGTCACTCCTCTGAGAAGCCTGCACTGACTACCCCAGAAAAGTAGCACCTCCTTGTCCCTCCCTGTCCCTTGTCCCTGCTTTAGTTTTCTCCACAGCACCTAGCTTCTCCTAGAATTTTGTGCATTTGTTTATTGTCTTTCTTCCACCATTTCCACCACGAAAATATAAGCTCCATGAGAAAAGGGATCTCATGCTTTCACTGTTACATCTCTAGCACCAAGAACAGTGTCAGCATGTAGTAGACAATAAATATTTGTTGAATTTTTGAATGGAGGTCTTAAGAGAAAGGGACTATGGCTATATGACAGTATATATATGATGGTACTTACATAAAAGTAATAGACAAAGACTGCTTATTTGATACAGTCCAAATTCCTTAGCACAATCCAATAGTAAACTCTTCAGAAACCGACCCCAATGTTTCTCTTTCCAAACTCACCTGTGGATATTCCCTCTAGAACATAAAATACCTGTCCCACCCCTCCCCTCCCCTCCCATCCTCTCCCCTTCCCTTCCCCTCTCTCTCTATATAAATGAATAGTGATGAGTGCTACTGCGTACCCTGTTCAAGCTTCCATCAGTTAACTGAGTACCTAGCACATAATAGCTACTCAATATGTATTAGTTCTCTTCCACTTTTTACATACTGATTATCCCGTCTCTTCCCCAATCTCCATACCCCCATTTGCTGCCTAAGGAAATCCTATTGGTTCATCTTGGCCCATGTATGATAATTTAGGGCTCGCAGCATAACCTGAGAATTACTTGCTTACTAATCTGTGCTTCTCACCAGGGATCAGAATGCGTCTTAGTCATCACTGTATTCCCAGCAGCTAGTGACAATGATACACCTCATTGATTTGTACCCATTTCGATCAATCAGGCAGCTTAAAAACATTCACGCACAACAGGATAAGAAGGAAAAACAGCAGCAAAAAGAAGCTGAGGGAAAGTTACTACACAAATAGGCACAACCACAAAATTGTGCAAAATCACTAACGAGGAGCTTCGTGGTTATTACACTAGAGAAGGAAACCTGATGGGCTTCTAGCAGGAGCATTAATCTGGCAGGAACAGCCCCATTTCTTAGGTCCTCAACCAGCAGTTCCTGGTGCTAAAGGACCAAGGCCTAGAGAACAGCCTTACATGGGAACTCGTGAAAGATTTCCTGGGTCTAAGAACAAGCACATGAGGCCACTACTCAAGAAACATTTACTGAATATGAAAAACGTCCACAACTATTTTCAGTGACCTGAAGCCTTTCTATTTTGCAAGACCTTCCTTAAACCAGCCCTGCCCTGTCCAGGCTAGGGGAATACCCTCTAGTCCAGTCCAGTTCACTAAACCTTCTTGAGCATCTACAGTGTTTCAGATCCCATGCTGGTTCCATGCATACAAGAATAATAATTTCTCTTTCCCGCTCCCCAATGTACCCTCAGCCTGAGGCAGGTGAGTCTCCCCAGAGTGACAACATCCAGTGCGCGTCCCCCATTTATACCTGGGTTTGTCCCACGTGGAAAGCCCTCACCGTTAACCTTACTTTTATAGTTACACCTTCTCTGCTAGGCCTATACATACAATAAATCGCACAGAGCTTTCATCAACTATTCCAAACCCCTCTGATATCCACTATTCCTAAACTGTAAAGCCCTAGAAACTGTGGCATACAATGTAGAAGTGTGGTGCATTGTTTCAATCAATTCACTGAACCAGCCATGTCTCCTAGAGCAGAGAGTAAGCTCTCAGAGCCAAGTGCAGACCTGGGACTTCTGGTATACCCCATGGACCCAACACCATGTGGGTCTGGAGCAGACACTCTTCCACGGCTCCTGATGCCCAGAGGGAGCTGAGATAAGGCGAGGGACGTGAACTAGACTCGCTAACAGGCTAAAAAGGATCCCTCTCAATGCAGAACCCACCCTCTCCCAACATAACTATGTTCACCCCATGCTGAAACTATTAAGTGAAATTCTGTAGTATTGAAAAATGTAAGCCCTGTTGATTCCCATATCTGTCTTCCATTATTCCTTAGAGTGACAGAGTTGTTTTTTTTAAAAAGAAAGAAACACTGAATTTGCAGAAAAGGACACGGCTTCATCACCCAGGCCCGTGACCCAGGTTAGGACTGTGCTACTGAATATGGGTAGCCAGTAACCACATGTAGCTCTCTGAACTGAAGTTTAAGTTCAGGAAAATTAAAAATACAGTTCCTGAGTCACACTAGCCACATGTCATAAGTTCAATAACCACAATAGGCTACTTGCTACCATACCAGACAGTACAAACGTCAACTATTTCCATCACTGCAAATATTCTATTGAATAGTACAGGTTAAAGTCATCGTTAACAACTCAGTTAACTTCTGTGGGCCTGTCTCCTGTTGTGTAAAAGGGGAATAATACCTGCCTCACTGGTTGCTGTAAGATTTAAATGAGGTGCTAAACGTGAGCATCCTTAATAATTTTACTAGTTGTAGCCTGACGAACTACACCTGCGTATATAGTTCTATACGCAGGTATAGTTTGATGGCAGCAGCAATCATTAATAGTAGTAGCTGTCAGAGGAGTTACTATCAAGTAGAACAAAGAAATTCTGTCTCAGGCCATGTGAAGAGAAGGATGCTGTCCAGGAAGATGGGGAAAAGCACACACTGGTCGTATCATCTCAGAATGCTGCATTTGAGGAGGAATACATACAAACTGAAGCGTGTTTAGAAGAGCCTGGTCAGTGGAAGGAGCCCAGGATTTCTCTTCTGGGGGAAAGAAGACTCAGCAGAAATGGAGAACAGAACAAATCTTGAAACAGACAGAGGACTGTCCTGGGGAGGGAGCCCGGACCTTGGGCAGCTGTAGAGGTAACAAAGAGGTGAGCTTAACTCAGTATAGGAAAAATATTTGCTAGTCAGAGTTGTCCAGCAGTGGAAATGCTGCCTTATGGAGAAGAGAGTTCAGGATCCCAGAAAGTGCTCAAATGCAGTGATTCCCACACTCGAGTCACCTGGTGAGCTGGAGAAAATTCAGATGCTCTGGCCCCACTGCAGGGATTCTGGCTCGTATGTGTGGGGTGCAGCCCATGATTTGCATCTCTACAAGCACCCAGGTGACGGCCACGATGATGCCAGTAAGAGATCGCTCTTTGAGGGGCACTGCTCTAATGCAAGCTGGCCCAACCCATCAGGGATGGCATAGAGGGGCTCTTGACATCAAGTGGGAGCTGGACCCTGCAACCTTCCAAACCAACTCTGGAGGACAGGCCTCCAAGGACTCTAAGTAGATCCTGGGCATTCCAGACTGCACAGGTGCCCAGCCTGAAATACGGCAAAAGTCAGAGGACCCAAGGTCTCCTGCAGGGCATGCCCTTGTGTCATCACCTCAGGCTAATCAGTTTCTTGCAGTTGAACTATTTATACAAGTGGAGGGTAATGTCATCAGGTAGTGCCAGATG
The DNA here is from genome assembly GCF_964374135.1 of Grampus griseus. Lineage (NCBI taxonomy): Eukaryota > Metazoa > Chordata > Mammalia > Artiodactyla > Delphinidae > Grampus > Grampus griseus. Next base: position 14,048,988 of record NC_139019.1, read on the forward strand.
CTCTGAGGAAAGAGGCCCAGCATAGATTTCTCTGCACGCATGGTCTCCAACGGCAGGTTCAAGACTAAATCACATCCGAGCAGCTTTCCAGGCTGCATTGTGTGGCATTCGGTTTCAGTATCGTGACCAGCAATGAGAGCAAGAAGAGAGACGTAATCCTCCAGCCCTTGCTACCCAAGGCAACTGCCACGTGGCCACGTAAAGCATGGCCAGAGCTTGCCACACTCCTCTCACCAAAACCAGACATTTCACACTAATATTTGTGCCTGAATTTTTTCAACAGCTTTACTCGTAATAGCCAACCGTGAAAACAACCCCAAAGAACATCGACTAGCAAATGGATGGACGAATTGAGGTATATCCCCGAAGTGGCAGCCTAGTCAACCGTGACGAGAAACAAACAACTGACATACACAACAGGGATGAATCTCAAAGCCCTATGCTGGGTGAGCAAAGCCAGGCACAAACACATCATATTGTAAGGTGTCATTTATATGAAACTTCAGCAAAGACAAATCTAACCTACAGTAACAGAAAACAGATCAATCCCCGGGGTGCCTACAGGTGGGAAAGGAAGCCAAAGTAATCTTTAGGAGTGACAGAACGTTCTAGATCTTGATTGTCATTGTGGTTCCATGGGCGTTTACATTTGACTGTTCACTTAGAGTGTGTGCGTTTTATTGACAGTATACCGCAAGCAGCTAATTCTTTAAAAACAAAAGCAGATGGGTATTTTCTGTTTCACTGGGTTCATTCTATTTGATGGTGTGCTTAAAACTGGTGTCACTGGTTGCCCCTGGAAGGAGACAGGTAGCCAGTGACAGGTGTCAGAAAGAGCCTTTCCAACTGTTTACCATTTTATACTTTTAAACTTTTGAACTGTGAGGCTGTATTGACCATTCTTTAATAAATAAAATTTTAAATTAAGAAAAAGAATTCACAAACATGTCCCTCATTGGTAAAATGAGAGACCCAACCCTAGGACTATTAGACTGTTGGGCGATCTATTTCAGGTTGTGGAAACCCTGCTCCTTGAGACAGGTGCTACACGGTCTGTATTTTATCAAACTCCTCTGAGCTCTGAGTGAATACCAATTTTTTTAAGCGTTATTTAGTATTTTTCAAAAAATATATCAAAGATAAGAATGCACACACACACTCATAGTTTTAAAATAATTATAACTTGAACACCAGGTAATTTCCACCACTGAAGTCAAAAAACAGAACACTGCCTGTACTCCAAAACCTTCCACGTGCCCTCTGTCATCAAACCTTCTCCCTCCTCCCAGGGACAACCACTCTCTTGATTTTGCAGATAAGAATGTCTTCTATCAACATATCTCTGATCAGTACTGTTTAGTTTTGCATAGTTTTCAAAAAACCGAATCATTCTGTACATATTGTGTGCTTTTTTTTTTTTGCCCAAAATTACGTTTGTAAAATTCATCTGTGTTGTTGCCTATAGCTGTAGGTTATTTTCATTGTTCTATATGTTATTTTATGGTAGGAATAAATGTACCACAACTTACTTGCCCATTAAAATATTCATGGGCACTTTTACAAGGCATTTTTGGGTCCCCATTGCCTATAGAAAAAACTGGTCCAAAAACAAAGTATGACACTCGAGGCAACCACTGCCCCCGGATGCGTCTCCAAAACACCCAGTCACTCTCATCTCCCCTACTTTTCCCCACCAACTCATGTGGCATTGCATCAGTCAAATATATTGGTTGAAACATTAAGTACAATTCCTTAGGACTGGAATGCTATCAACCATATACTAGATCTACCCAAATCATTCCTGTCCATCCAAATCTGACTCGAGCATGATCTCCTTATGAAGACCCCACAGTCCCTTCTAGCCAGGATGCCACCTCCCCCAAAAAAACTGTATCAAAATGAATGATCCCTTCTCTGACTCTTTACCACACTCGCTCCATTCAGCCTTGAGTTATACCCATTTGTTATGGCCAAGTCTCAGCTTTTGTGCTCTCAGTGCACAGCACTAAAATCTTGCAGATAATGGGCAGGTAATAAATGTTAGAGCTTTTGAACCCAGGCTCAAAATCCTAAACGCTAGTGCTGGTACCAGGTACTAAACAATCAAAAATATGCATTTAAGAAGTTCATTTCCCCAAAAGTAACATCAAGAAAAGTGCCAAGGGCTTCCCTGGTGGCGCAGTGGTTGAGAGTCCGCCTGCCGATGCAGGGGACACAGGTTCATGCCCCGGTCCGGGAAGATCCCACATGCCGCGGAGCGGCTGGGCCCGTGAGCCATGGCCGCTGAGCCTGCGCGTCCGGAGCCTGTGCTCCGCAGCGGGAGAGGCCACAACAGTGAGAGGCCCACGTACCGCAAGAAAAAAAAAAACAACTACAAGTGCACATCCCCCTCTGACGCAACAATTCCACTTCTGGCAATTCATCCTACAGCAATACTTGCTTATATGCAAAATAATGCATGTTTAGGCCATTAGCTATAATGCTGTCATAGCAAAAGTTGGAAACAATCTTAGTCCATCAGTAGGAGACAGGTTAATCCGTGACATCCATACAGTGGAATTCTGTGCAGCTGGAAAAGAACAAGGAAGTGATCGCCAAAGTACACTAAGAAGAAAAATAGTCCAGATAGTATTCCACAATTTGCGTAGAATATTTTGCATTTGCTGAAATATGCACTATCTGGAAAGATACACAGGAAACTTGTAACATTGGTTGCTTCTGGTAGGAAAGTGGATAGCCAGAGACAGGCATGGGAAAAAGATTTACAGAGTGTTTAACCTTTTGTACCTTTAAACTTTTGAACTTGGAGGCTACTGGCTATTTTTTTTAATAAATAAAATTTTAAATTATGAAAGAGAATTTTACCTCATTGGTAAAATGAGGGAGACCCAGCCCTAAGACTATAGGACTATTGCCCAATATAGCATCAGCCACTATATTGTCCTTCTTCTGAGTGCCCACTGTAACTTCATAACAGGTTGCAGAACTATGGAATAAACTCTAGAAACACTGATAGCTAAGAGACCCAAAGTGCAGTTAATTCACGTTCGGGGGTCTAATAAGAAACAGCTCGGGCTTCCCTGGTGGCACAGTGGTTAAGAATCCACCTGCCAATGCAGGGGACACGGGCTCGAGACCTGGTCCAGGAAGATCCCACATGCCACGGAGCAACTAAGCCCGTGAGCCACAACTACTGAGCCTGCACTCTAGGGCCCATGAGCCACAACTACTGAGCCCACGCACCACAACTACTGAAGCCCACGCGCCTAAAGCCCGTGCTCCACAACACGAGAAGCCACCACAATGAGAAGCCCTTGCACCACATCGAAGAGGAGCCCCCGCTCACTGCAGCTGGAGAAAGCCGGCGTGCAGCAACAAAGACCCAACACAGCCAAAATAATAAATAATTTAAAAAAAAAAAAAAGAAAGAAACAGCTCATTTCAGGAGAAAAACCAGGACTAGCACAGATCTGCAGAAAAACCTTCAGGTTAAAGGAGCTAACCTAGAAAGTAGCAGGCTGTGTATGTTTCGGTCATTTATTTTCTCACTTTAAGCTTAAGAAATCTATGTCCTGTAACAAGTATCCACTGCTGAAGCTCTGCTTATTCTGCAGTGTGTGGGTCATGCTTGTCATGAGGACACAGTTGCAGACAAAGAAGGTTTTTCTCCACCCTCCATCAGATAACAGGGCACGACCTTCAGTGAAGGAGCCACACACTTCCCCCGTCTTTAGGGGTGAAGGGTGGTTTTTGAAGAGACAAACCTGTTGATCAGGGGCTTCTCACACAACATTCCTGTGTATTCTCTCTGTTCTTCAGCTAAAAACACGGCTGTTTTCCACACGGCACACCTGCGGGGCACGGTGATGTACCTAATCCACCTGTTTGCCGCCTGTTTTCTCATCAGGGAGTAAAGACAGTAAACCCAACCCTCCAGGGAACGGAAAAACAAATCATTCAGTGCCCATCTCAGGTGGCTGATGGACACAGGCTCAGTCTTCAGCGTGCACCTAAGCTGGTCCAGATAGGCCCGCTCTGGGTGCAAGAACGAATGCAAGTTCAAGTGTCTGTGGTCTGGCAGGCTTTGGGCGAGCAGGTCAAGACCTGAGAGTTTCAGAAAGCGAAGACCAAGTGCACTCTGGGCACACCTGTCGGTCCAGGTGCGTGGGGTCAGCCCACCACCTCTCCCACGAGGCTGCATACACACACGGAGAATGACAACTGTTTACAGGGAGGTGGGTCTGGAGGAAAGTTGAAGTGTGTCTACCTGTTCGAGAAAGGTGGCCGAGAAAGTGGGCCAGGACTGACACCTTCCTCCGCGGGGTCCGGCGTGCATCTCCCCCCCACCCCGGCCCTGGGCGCGCCCTCCGCCCGCCCCCGAGCGCCCCAAGGTCACCTGCCCTCCCCGGCGTCCCCACCCACCCCGAGCTCTCACCAGAACAGCAGGTTGGCCCCGACGAAGGCGAGCAGGCTGCGCAGCGGCCTCTTCCAGCTCAGGAGCTCGTCGGCGCGGCAGCCCAGCCACAGCACGGGCTCCCCCAGCAGCCAGGTCACCGCGGCGGCCACCCCGCCGGCGGCCTCCTCCACCTGCCGCCCCGCGCCCGCCGCCGCCCCTTCCTCCAGCGCTTCCCCCTCCTGCTCCTCGCGGGGAGCCCGGGGGGGCGGGGGCGGGGGCGGCGGCGGCGGCGGCGCCTGCTCGGCGGCTGCGGGACCCGGGCATCCCTGCTCGGCGGGCTCCGGGGGCGCCGGGCTCGCCATCTTCGGCGGCGCTGGCGGGCGGGGACTGGCACGGGCACGCGCGCGGGCGCGCCTAGGTGTCGCGCCGAGAGGGCGGCGGGTCCCGGCGCTGGGCGCGCACCGCGGGGCGCCGGCGGCTGGGTGCCTTGTGACGTCAGCCCCTGCCGCGGCGGGCCGCCTCCCGGGGGAAGTGGGTGCGGCCCAGTTCGCGCGGGGCTGGGCGGGGCCGGGCGGCCTCCCCCAGCCGCCCCGGCGTGCGAGCGGGGTGGCGTCCCGGGGGTAGCGGGGACCCCGCCCGGGACCGACGGAGCGTGACCGCCTTTTCCCTTCCAGCTGCGGGGGACGGCGCAGTAGAGCACCGCCGCCCGGCCATTTATCTAAAAGGGAGTCAGGGCCACAGGCGGAATCAACTGGAATCCTCACTTTCTCAAGCCACCGATCGCCCAGCCCGCAGCCTCACCGGGCGCGACGGGCACCCCTCCCCCTGGCAGCGCATTTCCGCCGCCAGCGACCCGACGGCCCCCGCCCCCGCCACAGGCCCAGTGCCCTTGCAGGGACAGATTGCACACCCATAGCTTAGGTCTTCAGTACTCTGCGAATAACGTGACGATATAAAGGTTGGATTGAGAAAGGAAGGAAAAAAAAAAACAAAAACATTTTGGGTCAGTTCACGAGCGGCCGCAGTGATGGGGAAGGGGTCTGGGGGCTTCCTCTCCGACTTTGCGGGCAGCGTCATCTGGCTGAAGAACGCACGCTGGTCCGTGGGAGGCACAGGTGAGCGGGAGCTTAGAAGCAGGACCCCCTGCGTGTGTTACACAGGTTTGGGCAGCCTTGATTTCGGTCGTTCAGAGTCACTCTGGTCACCACAGGTATCAGGACGGGTAAGGCGCTGTGAGGGCGTGACAGAGTCCTGAGACCTTCCTTCCGGGGCCTCACTGGTTCTTGTGCTTCCGGGTGAGTGTCGGGGTGCGCGGGGGAAGGGAAGAAAGGTAAATGTTTATGCTCCCTTTTCACTATTTGCATTTTTTAAAGGTTCTGTTCTTTAATCCCCTCTGTCACTTTTCTCTGGAATAAAATGTCCCTTCCCCATCCAGAGCATTCTACCTGTGATGAATCAGAGCATCTTACATCCTCTTGGAGTTCACTGCTGGCAACCAACCTCCTTTCACAGGATGGATGGGGCTCATTCCCAGAGCAATTAAAGCCTGTGGTTTCCAGGGAGCCTCTGGAGAATGTTCTATAGTGTTCCTCTGGGGTCATTATATATGTTTATACCTCTGTGTACACATATGTAGCAATTCAGTACATTGCAGACGTGTGCACTTTCCTGTATGTAGGGTATACCTCAAGAGGGTGTATTCCTAGTTCACTCAGAGGTTTACTGAGCACCTACTATGTGCCCAACATATTGCTCAGCTCTGTGGATATGGCTTCCACGCATAGGAAGTTCACAGTCCTAGGACAGGCCGGTGACAATCGTGATAACTGCTGTGACAGAAATAATCACTCAGGGCTAAGGGTCCTTACTTAAGTCGTGCATCCAAAATTAGGGACGGGGTGGAGGAGTCAGGTTTCAAGGGGCTTTTTGGAATAGACGGCATCTGCCCTGAATGGTAAGGAAGTAAAGTGGAGGTTGGGAAGGGGAGGCAGTCATTTCTTTCGGGAAATCAACACGAGTGAAGTTATGGACTTGCAGGTGGAGGTACGGTTCCTTATGTATATTTGCAGGAGGTCACCAAGGCCTCGACTGATCCACTAGTGGAAGGAAGTTTGGTTTTTGACCTGACGGCAACGCAGAGTCTCACGTTTCTGACTTGTTTTTGAAAAGAATCGCGACAACCCGGTAGAGGGTGGCCAGGGAGGCATGAAACTTCAATGTGGAAACAATCCCGGTATTTTTTTTCCACAAAAGAAAGACCATCTTTCCCCGGGTATTGCCCCGTCTCTTGGTCCTAGTGCAGGACCTTTTGAAAGATAAAGGATGCTTTATTGTGTCACCTGGCCTTTGCTTAGCACTGGATACAGCCCAGGGGTTGCGAATATTCGGAGATTCGTCCCTAGACTCCACAGCTGGAGGGAAGAATTGCAGGGCAGAGGAGGTGAGGAACCCGATATCCCCATTGTCCAAAACAGCATGATATGATTTCAGAAACATGTCTGCCATATCCGACACATTCCTCCTTCTCCCCGGAATTCTAATTATTGTTGTCAGGATAGGTTGAGATAGTGAAAGCTGTTGACAACCAAGGCACATAAAAGCTCAACTTCAGTTGCTACATGTGGTTTGCAGCACTTCTCTCCATTTAATGATAAAGTTCCCTACTCACCGCTCTGTGAAATCTTTTCCTTTTCTCTTAAAGTAAAATGTTCCCCAACACTGTTTTGCACAAAAAAACTGGACTGATTGCTCTAATCTGTCTTTTTCACCTCTGACCTCTAATCTACCAGCAGATAATGTCACAGGAGTAGACACTGGCCTAGACATATAAATGGGTGCTACTGTGTGTTTTTTCTTTGTCTACTTATCTTTGTGATGTGTGACTAATGTATTCAGTGCTAAGACTACATAAAAATAATGCTAATGATGCTTAAAATAAACCTTGTCCCCTCGTTTCAACAACATGTCACGTTTAAAACCCCTGTGGGTAACCTTACCGTTTAAGATTCTCTTCTGAATTTTGCATCTCTGTGTCCTGGGGACAGAGTGATTAACACTAATGAGCTAGACGACTTGAAAATAAAGATCCGAGGAAAACAAGGAAAATGGGTATGTGTCAGAGGGGAAAAAAAAAGGAGAGAGAGAGAGAGAAAAATAGTTGTAGCCATTGAATCTAAGCGACAGTTCAGAAAATAACAGCTCAGGCAAAGAAAACCAAAATATACACAGGAACCCTTAAAAGAGGCCACTCGCTTTTCTCTTCCAAAAGTAGCTAGAAAGCTTGTAATAGGAGAGAAAAACAATGAATAATTAATTCCCACTCTAGGAGGTCACATTGGCAACACCAAGCTAAGCCTTGAATGAGAGGGAAATGCCCCAATATTGGTTTCTTTTTTTCCCTAAAATGTTTCATATTAGACTCCTACAGGAGGTCCTTAAATGAAGGAGCCGTGCATCGATGTTGTATTATATTAGTCCTGCAGATAGATTTTTGTGTGCTGATAATTTTGTTAAAGCAATTCTACCCTCCTGTTCTTACCATAGCCTCTAGTCTGTATTGATAATTTTGTTAAAGCAATTCTACCCTCCTATTCTTACCATATCCTCTAGTCTGTATTCCTAACTTTCCCTAATTTTTTTGCCACTGAGTCAGGAGAACCTAATAGTCTAAGCAGAGAGAAATAGGAACATCACGCAACAACAGAGGGGCTGGAAAGGAAGAGTGTGCCTGGTTTCCAAGGCCCAGCTCACAAAAGGAATTAGCTATTTCTGTTTTGGGTTGACTGTTGCGCTTATTAGAATTGGAATATCCAACCCAGAATAATCTGTGTTTGATAAGCATTCTGTAAGGGAGGTGCTAACCAGAAATGAACCGCAAGATGGTGGCCAACCACACCCAGTTGGGGTACTCAGTTTTACGTATTATTCCCTAATAATATACAAAAGAGCTTTGTCAAGTCTTCAGGAAGGTTAATTTAAGGAACCTGAGGTCACGCTACAAGAGTATGTCCCGAAAAGGTACCATTTATCTGCCCACAGGCACACACGTCAACACACACACACACACGTGATCAGCAAGGATGATTTCAGAACATTGACTTCCAAGCCCTTCCCACCTGCCTAGCGGTTACACTCAACTCAGCAGACTGGTCCACCGTTCCGGTCCTGTTGGAGGAGGTCACCGAGAGGATGTGACCACCAACTGAGCCTCAAGCTGGACCCAGGCAATTGGAGGTGCCTCACTCCCTCCCCCGTCCTCGGAAGATATGTTCTGCCCACCGTTCCCACAGCCGGAGCTGTCCCAAGGATGCAGCCATGAGAGAGCAGTGTGGTGTTGAGACCGTTTGGACGGTCAATGTAACTGAACCCCGTTAAGGCCTCTGTATAAACTCTTAGGATTCTGGCGGGCTGGTGCGGAAGTCAACTGTCTCCCCCGATGGGCTGCTAAGGGGTGTGAGCTTTGGGGCCTTAGGTGGGCCTTCAGCAGGAGAGTAAAGTGGCCTGGTCTGTGTTTCAGGAAAGTATCTGGGGCAATGGATTCCATAGAGCCCGGCAGAGACACTGGAAGAGACTCTTTCCTTGTCCCTCGCTAGGAGAGGGGGGAAGATGAGGAACAAGTTTGGGACGTCTTCGGAAAGGCCGGTTAGGCAGGTGGGCACAGGGGATCCTGGACAGGACCCAGGTGGAGGGAGTGGCCTGTACAAAAACTTGCCAGAGGGCAGGCCGGCCGGGTGAGTTCAGACGCCAGATCAGATGGACTGTGGGGCTCAGAGGATGTGATGAGACTTCCGGACAAACAGACAGAGGGAGTTTTGAGTATCAGTAGCCAAGTTCAGACACAATTCTGTGAGCGGTGGAGGATTCCTGAAATTGCTGGATTTTCTTTTTTATCGTCGTGTCTTTGTTTTTATCGAGAGAAGTGATAGACTCAAAATTCCAGTCCCCTGAGGCCCCAGCTTGATGTCCATCATCAAAGCAAAACCGCGATGTGCTCGTCTCTAAATGCAGGTCTCCAAATCAGGCCTTCCGTCTCAGGGGTATTCTCTAAGCTAAAATTAGACTCGTGGAATGTACTGGAATCGCTGCGTTACGTCCCACAGACATCCCTTCAGAGCCTGTATTTGGCTTGTCACCTGTGACTAATTTTAGTTCATTAGAACTCAGGCACAAAACCTGGTGACTTTTTAGGCTGGGATAGTGGCCCGGGCCCTGTTGAGATCATGCAGTTAGGCTGTGTCACATGCATCCTCTTAGACCCGTGCATAAACGGGCACAGCCAGGGCTGTTCACGGGCACACTTAAGCTTTACGGGACTCCTGAGCCATCAGAGGAGTTTGGAGATTATATTTGATACAGTTCACAGTATGGTACATTTGCTTGGAGGCCAATTTATTGTAAATTGATGGTTTCTGTCTACCCCACTGCGCTCTCCTGTCCCGCCTCTGCACTAAACCAGGCCCCCCAAAACAGCCTTGGGAGCTTCCTCTGGGTGGCTGGGACCGAAGGCCTTTCTCCTTTCTCCAGGGAGAAGATGCCTATGAACTCAGGGTCCCCACAGGCTCAGTGGCCTCAAGCTCCCCAGGTGCTGGGCCGCTGGATTTCCCAAACTCTGCCAACCGCTGGCATCCAGTGAACCTATAGACCGTTTTTTCTCCCACTGATGGGGTAGTTCTTGCTCTTGCCCTGTAAGGAAGGGAGGTGACAGAGTTGGAGGGAAGAGACTCCTTCGGGAATGTCTACCCCAGTGGGTCCCTGTTCCTATGAGTTAAGCTTGTTTCTTAACCCATCCCATGTGGGGCTGTCTGATTCCTCACAAGCCCTGTTGGGGAAGACAGGCGGGGATCACAAAGACAGCCACCACCCTGGCACAAGAAGGAGCTTTAACAACTGCCCGGGAAACCACAGTAACCCACAGTCCCCAGGGCAAGAAATACCGGAGTGAGTTTTGATTCTGGTCACTCCTTTCTCTGTGTGGAGCGACCATATGTCAGGGTCGCCCACGACAGTCCTGGCTTATGCCTATTGTCTGGCATGGTTATTTTTTTAAAATAAATTTATTTATTTATTTTGGGCTGCGTTGGGTCTTCGTTGCTGCGCGCGGGCTTTCTCTAGTTGCGATGAGCGGGGGCTACTCTTCATTGCAGTGTGCGGGCTTCTCGTTGCGGTGGCTTCTCTTGTTGCGGAGCACGGGCTCTAGGCACGTGGGCTTCAGTAGTTGTGGCTCGCCGTGCTCCGCGGCATGTGGGATCTTCCCGGACCAGGGCTCGAACCCGTGTCCCCTGCACTGGCAGGCGGATTCTTAACCTCTGCGCCACCAGGGAAGGCCCCGGCGTGGTTATTAATAGCACTTCGTTTTCTTTCTCAAAGGTGTCGGGTTTGGATGATAAATTATACAGGTTCCTCATCCATCTCTCATCCACTAGCCGCTGAGAACGCTTCTTCTCAAAATAGAGCCACCTTCCCTGTCCAAGCTTCGTCACTTGCTGCCTGTCTAAATTGCAGTAGCCCCGTGCTTCCATCTCTTCCGATCCACACCGTACACGTCTCCTCTAAAACACAGCTCTCAACATGGGACACCCACCCAAATGCTTCCAACGATGTCCGGTCACCTAGAACCGCTAAATCAAAATCACAAGCCACCTTCTAAAGTCCTGGGTCATCTCTAAAAGTCGTATTTCTTTTTAGGCAGATTAGCTGCTCGCTAATCTGGACACTTGACTATCGTCAGATGAACTCTCCACCAATCAGATGAACTCTTCACCGAGTCCACGCTCCAAGCAAGCCCTCACATTCATGGCTTTGCTGACACGGTTAAACGTTTTCCCGTCTTCTCCAGCCCTAGCTTCTCTCTCTGCAACTCAGCCCGACCCTTGTCCGGAAATCCTTCCTCAAGTGCAAGGAGCATGGGTTTCAAATTCATGAAGATCTGAATTTGATTGTAGATCCTAGTGTCCAGGCACTAACCATTATGTTTTATTGATCCTAAAACACACCTTTTCCCCCCCACATTTTAACATACCTGGGAATGAAATATGCCTTAAAATCTACGACACTTTAGCATCAGTTAAATATAGTAGCTCTCTGGCTTTGTGTTCTAACACAGACTCTCCGAGTCTTGGTTTCCTCATCTTTTAAAACAGGAATAATACCTGAGTCTCAAGACTGTTGTGGAAATGACTTGAGATAACTCTAGTCGAGACCCGGGGTGGGGATATCTCTGTGGGAATCTGGATACTATGTCCAGCCATTTTGTAATCATCACCCAGTATCTCACAGGAAGATGTACCACGTGCAAAAATTGCAGTGGCGGGCTTCCCTGGTGGCGCAGTGGTTGAGAGTCCGCCTGCCGATGCAGGGGACACGGGTTCGTGCCCCGGTCTGGGAGGATCCCACATGCTGCGGAGCGGCTGGGCCAGTGAGCCATGGCTGCTGAGCCTACACATCTGGAGCCTGTGCTCCGCAACGGGAGAGGCCACAACAGTGAGAGGCCCGCGCACTGCAAAAAAAAAAAAAAGAAAATTGCAGTGGCAACAGATTCCAAAGTTTGTGTACTAATAGAAATTCACAGAATCCTCTGCAGTGTGCTGAATCAGAAAGTAGTCTCCCCCACAGGGGTGGCTCACCCACAACATTCCACTGAGAACTCTGTTCAGAGGAAATAAGGGGGACCTTTCTCCAGGGGTAATTGGTCAAGTAGCTTTTAGTTGGAAAGATGTCATTTGCTTCGAGAAAACTACAAAAGCAGCTTTGTCCTTAATTTATTCCTAAGTAGAAAATCTTCAAAAGCTGATTTTATGTTAAAAAATCCCCAGGTAGGTAAGTATTGGGTCCCAGGTGGATGTTTTGATAATGCTCATTGGGTAATGTTCTTTGCCCTCCCTTGTGAGAGATCCTCCCCTCTCTGTACAAAAGTTTGCCCGCTCTGAGAAGCCTGGCAGGCAGCCACCCTGGGCTACAACTAGCTGACTGGCAAGGGAATCTCTCCTTCGGTGTCCTTTTGCTGCAACCTCAGGTGAGAAGCCCATCCTTTGCAGAAGAGCCCCAAGTACAGATCATCAAGGGTTGTGGTGTAGGATTTTAATTGGAGCTATCAGTAACTATGAAGAGCCTGAATCAATAATACTCCTTGGCAATAAGCTCACTTAGGGAGCAGGTGTTGGTTTCTAACTATTTTCTACCAAAAAGAACCAAGGCTCCTTAGAGAATTGGCTGATAGTAGGTCTGAGTCAGGAAGGTGTTGCATGCTGGAAAGCAAAGATAAGTTCAAAGACAATTTAATAGTTCATATCAAAAGGACACAGAAGCCAGCTTGAAAGGGATTCCACTGACCAAATCTGGGAAACTTTAAGGATCAAAAAGAATAGGGACTTCCCTGGTGGTGCAATGGTTAAGAATCCGTCTGCCAACGCAGGGGACACAGGTTCGAGCCCTGCTCCAGGAAGATCCCACATGCCGCAGAGCAACTAAGCCCGTGCGCCTCAACTACTGAGCCTGCACTCTAGAGCTCACGAGCCACAACTACTGAGCCCGCGAGCCACAACTACTGAAGCCCGTGAGCCTAGAGCCCATGCTCCGCAACAACAGAAGCCACCTCAATGAGAAGCCCACACACTGCAACGAAGAGTAGCCCCCGCTCATCGCAACTAGAGAAAGCCCGCGCGCAGCAACGAAGACCCAACGCAGCCAAAAATAAAATAAATAAATTTAACAACAAAAAAAAAACAGAGGAAGAGATTGAGGAGAATAAAGAAATATAACAGCCAAGTCAATGTGTGAAAATTGATTGGATTCTGGGTCCAAAAAAATAGTTATCAAGGACATTTGGAGGGAAAATTAGGGTAATTTGAGTCCAGACTGCATAGTAGGTGATCTTGTTGAATCAATACTGCTTTTCTTAGGCATGATAATGATATGGTGGTGTGAGAGAATATCCTCCTTCCGAGTGATGCAATATGCACCATTTAGGTGTGAAATGCCAGAAGAGCAGCCATCTGCTTTCAGCAAAAAGGAAGTGTGTGTGTATATATAGAGAGAGAGATATAAATAGAGAGGTAGAGGAAATGGGTGCAGCAAGATGCTGGTGGATCTATGTGAGGGGTATCTGGGTGTTCATTGGTCTGTTCTTTCAACTTTCCTGTGGGTTTGAACATTTTCAAACAGATGTTTTTTAGAAGACTGTATGAGAATAGGAAATAGAGAACGTTTATATATATATATATATATATATATATATATATATACATATTTTTTTTTTTAAACACAGATCTCTTCTAGTTCCTTTTGCCCGAGACTATGACCTTTGATAATTTCTCTTTTCCAAGAACTCTTGCTTGACTTAAAATCACTGTGACAACAGAGCATGGGAATCATAGCAACAGGAAATGAAATATTTCTGCTTTCTCTAGAGAACTGTAGCTTATCTATGTAATTCTATCTTCTTATATTGAACATCAACTATATACAAGATCCTATGAGAGGTACCACGAGTGATACAAAGATAAACAACAACATGGTTTCTGCCTTCAAAGGGCTTAAAATCGAACACATAAACAGGGACTCAACAGGTTTTGAGTGGTTATTATGAGCTAAACAAAAGACTAGGACTAGGGATCTAATTATGAATAAGACACAGTCCCTGCCATCAAAGAGCCCCTTGTCTTTTGAGAAATACAGACACATACATTAATGCCAATATAATAAAACAAGATTTATGAAAAGATCTTTATCACTGTCTAAAAATTATGCCCAAGCACCCAGGGACAACTTCAGAACAAAGAGTAGCTCTGAGCTAGGATGTGAAGAGGAGGTCAGAATGTTTTCAAAACAGATTGGTAGACATTCCAAGAAAATGGAACAAAATATACAAAAGCATGAAGGTGTGAAGGTATCATGACATGTTTGGGGATCCACAGATAGTTAAATATAGCTAGAATTTGGGGTATTTATTGAGGAGTAGGAGAGATGGAGCTGGGAGTCAAGCTAGTTGATCAAGAGATTTCATGTTACACTGAGGAGTTTGAGTTGCATCCTGTAGGTGATGGGGAAGCTTTGGAAGTAAGTGACGTGATCTGATTCTTATCTTAGAAAGATAACCCTGGTGGTGAAGTGGCAGGTGAATTGGGAGAAGATGAGGGAGAGAGACTGGTTAATGGACTTTTGTAATAGCACAGGTGAGAGATGCTAAGAGCCTAAACCAAGACAGGGGAGGTGGAGACAGAGAAAGGGTAGGTGCAGGAGACATGTCGTATACAGCATCAGTCGGCTCTGGTGACTGAATGAATGTTGGGAAGTGAGGGAGAGGAGATGGTCCAAGATAACACCTGTATTAGGGTTCTCCAGTGAAACAGAACCAACAGAATGTCTGTGTGTGTGTGTGTGTGTACGGGGAAAAGGGGGAAGGGGATTTAAGGAATTGGCTCATGCAGTTGTGGACACAGGCAAGTCTGAAGCCTGCAGTGTGGTCTGGGGGGCTGGGAATTCCCACAGGAGTTGATGTTCAGTCTTGAATCTGCAGGCAGTCTGGAGACAGAATTCTGTCCTCCTTAGGGCATTTCAGGCTTTTCTCTTAAGGCCTTCAACTGATTGGATGAGGCCCACCCACATTATGGAGGGCAGTCTGCTTTGCTCAAAGTCTACTGATTTAAATGTGAATCACCCCTAAAAAAATAACTTCACAGCACCATCTAGAGGTATTTGATAAAACAACCGGGCACCAAAGCCTGGCCAAGTTGACACATAAAATTAACCATCATCCCAGCCCCTTAAAAGACTGGTTATATTTTTGTGCCATTACTAAATTACGGAATAGAGGAGAAAGGCTGGAGACAAATTTGAGGAGAAAAATAACATCAGTTTGGAAAATGTTGAATTTCAGTTGGTCATGTTGTGTGGTCAATTGGAACAGATGCACAGGGACAGATCTTTCCAATGGGTCCAATTTAGAGATCTTACTGGAAGCCATAGGACCAGATGAGGCTAGACCACGAGAGATTGTTCATTCATTCAACAACAGATGTCTTCTGGGTGCCTCTATGGGCCAGACAGACAGGGGGACCATAGTGCACCCAAGATAAAATTCCTATCCTCATAGAGCTTAAATTTTAGAAGGGTTGGCAGGCAACGAGCAAATCTTCACATAGATATATCATTTCAAATAGTGATAGGTATAATTTACTGCTGCCTAACAAACCATCCCGAAACTTGGTGGCCTCAAACAGCTTTCATTTGCTCATGATTCCATGGGTTGGCAACTGGGGAGAGACCAGCTGGAGCGGCATGTCTGAGATCCATGCTATGGTGTTGGGTTCACTTATGCTTTTGCCATCAGTTGGCAGATGCTACACAGCACTTGGCTGGGGCTGTCAGCTGATATGTCTCAGTTGTGCCCCTGTGGCCTCTCCAGCAGGCTAGTTCAGGCTCCTCACTTGGCAGTTGGGTTCCATGAGGGCAATCTCCTATTGTTCAAGCACTTATCAGGCCTCTGCTTGGGTCACCCTTTCTAATGTCCCAATGACCAAGGCAAATCAGATGGCTAAGCCCCGAATCGTCATGAGAGGGGACAACGTGAGAGCATGGAATTCATTAGGAAGTGACCATTAGCCTAACAATCTAACCTGTGCTAAGTGCAGTGAAGAAAATCAGAACAGGGTAAAAAGAGAGAAAATTAACTCAGAAGAGGGGGCTTTAACGGACAGGGTGGTCAGGAAAGTGACTTTGAGCGGAGACCTAAATGAAGTAAGACACCTAGTCATGTGAAGTTCTGGAGGCAGGGGCATGCCGGATGGAGGGAACAGCGAGTGAAAACATCCTGAAGCTAGAACCAGCTTGACGTGCTCAAGAAACAAGGAGAGCAGAGTGCATCTGGGCGATGAACAATTATTAGTTACTGCTACGAGGACAGGTTTTACTTCCTCACAGATTGTTGGCCATGTTCTGAATTACTGAGTTTGCCAAATAAGTACCATATGGATAACTTATTATTATACATAGTCATTTATTAAGTTTTAATTATATAGCTCTCCTTGAAAAAATTAACCCTTTCCTAAATATCTTGTGTATCTTCAGACATACAGTCGTATATTCTGATTTCAGTTCACTTGAAATTAGTTCAAAAAACAGGATTTCAAGGAAGAATGAATGTTAAATCACACACAACATGCACTGAGGCCAAGCTGTTCGGACCTGGCAGTGAGACCACATCTGGCACAGCAATTGGGATGATGCTTGGTTGACTTGGTTTTCACAGAGTCCAGACTTGTGCATTAAAAGGCCACATGATGGGGGCCTCACCCTGAATCCTCTAGTTCTTTAGGGATGACAGTGATTTCTACCATTTTCCCCGAGATGCCATGTCAGTTTGACTTGCTATCCTGGTCATGGAGGGATTCATTTCAGAGAATTCTCCTTGGCCCTCTGCACTCTGGCAGTCTTCCAAGGAACCAGTGTGAAGTTGTACAACTACCAAGGATTTGGGGTCCCGGGAAATGACCACCAGCTGGGGCCACAGACACAGTGGACCCACTGTAAGTTGGATCTGGGCCAGGTCTCCATTTCTAGGCCAGACCCAATATTCCTGTACTCTATCAGAGGCCAGTGATGGTGATTAGTGTCTCTAGGTATTAATGTCTACTAAAAGACCTTGCCCAGTAGTCATCAAAATACTTGGGTAACCTTCAGAGTTCAGTTGCCCAAGAAATCCTTTGCTGAAGGATTAGGAGACCCAGGACCACATACACTTGTGGCTTGCCTCCTGCGGACACAGTCTTTTCTTCAGTCAGTGGAACTGGGTCCAAACACTGGCTCAGGTCTGGAAGTTGGGCAAGTGATTATGACTTTTTATTGGGATGGTAGCCTCTTGGCCTTCTGATCATACCTCCTTGACTTATTTTCATTGTACAGTTGAGCAATCTCTCATTGGCTACCCATCTGTCTTGCTCCTGGGGATTCAGTAACTAATCGGATTTTGAGTTAATTCCCTTGAGTGTTCTTTTTTTGGCTGGGGGAAGAGTTTTCCATATTCGGGGGGAAAGAGTCTTCGTGAATAGTTCTTGTCCAGAGGGGCAGCTGTCCACCAAAGTTTCAGTCTCCCCTTATATAAAATACAGTTGTTACTGAAAAGCGTGGAACTACATTTCCCGGCATCCCCTGCATAGAAGTAACGCTACGTGGCTAGTTCTTGCTAGAGGATTATAAGCAGAAGTGATAACACGTCTAGGCCGAGTAGGTTAAGAGGTGTACGTCCTTATCCAATCAACTGCTCCTTCTGTGCCATTTGTTTCTGCCGAAGGTGACCTTGGAAGGTAAATGTGGAAGAAGGCATAGCCTGCGTCAGCCTGGACCCCGGAATAACCACAGGAGCAGAACCTCCCAACATGATGCCCATATTGGACTGTTACATAAGCAAGAAATCACCTTTAATAGTGTTAATCCAAATGTAGGAGTTTGGGGCTTCCCTGGTGGTGCAGTGGTTGAGAGTCTGTCTGCCGATGCAGGGGACACGGGTTCGTGCCCCGGTCCGGGAAGATCCCACATGCCGCGGAGCGGCTGGGCCCGTGAGCCATGGCCGCTGAGCCTGCGCGTCCGGAGCCTGTGCTCCGCAACGGGAGAGGCCACAACAGCGAGAGGCCCGCATACCGCAAAAAAACCCCAAAAAAATGTAGGAGTTTGTTTGCTAAAGTTACCCTAACACATGCTGTCTATAAATTCTATATCAAATCTACATTAAATAAAATTGTTTCTGCCTCAGTAGATTTTTACCAGATTTGAAGGTATGTTTGTGATGGTGTGATGCAGATACAGATGACGGGACAGTATCAGATTCCCTCTGAGAGGCCCAGGGGTGTTTTACAGAGCTGGGCAGCTATCCCTCACCATAACTGGAAATGA
Organism: Grampus griseus; assembly: GCF_964374135.1. NCBI lineage: Eukaryota > Metazoa > Chordata > Mammalia > Artiodactyla > Delphinidae > Grampus > Grampus griseus. The sequence continues at coordinate 14,067,268 of NC_139019.1, forward strand.
AGTATAATAAAGTGCAATATGAATGCAATCAGCATGTACATCTTTCCTCTGTCCTCAACGTCTTAATATAAGCCGTCATTTTAAATACCTATCCCTGTATTGTGTTTGTGTCATGTACCTCCTCAGGTGCCCTGGCCTTGCCCATCACCCAGGCTCTCAGCATCGAGATGGCTGACAGCCACCCTGCAGGCCCACACTTTTCCACCCCTTGAGGCTGACGGGCTGTGTGTCTGAGGCCTTTGGATCCTCCTGACACAGATTTAGAGGCAGTGCCCCCCCTGTAGCGCATGTGTGTTAGTTTCCTATCGTTGCTAGAACAAGTTACCGCAGACTCAGTAGTTTAAAACAACACACGTTTATTTTCTTACAGTTCTGGAGGGCAGACATCTGGAATGAGGCTCACGGGGCTACATCAAGGTGTCGGCTGGGCTGCTTCCTTCTGAGGGCTCCAAGGGAGAATCCACTCCACGCCTCTCCCAGCTTCCAGAGGCTGCTGGCGTTCCTTGGCTTGTGGCCCCTTGTTTGCCTCACTATGACCTCTTGCTTCCTTCTCGTCTGCTACTGCTGAATCTGATCTCCTGCCTCCTCATGACACGTGATTACATTGGACCCACGCGGATAACCCAGAATAATCTCAAAATCCTCAATTTCATCCAATCTTCCAAGTCTTTTTTGCTGTACAAGGTAACCGAACAGGTCGGAGGGGTTAGGATGAGGATATCTTTGGGGCCCATTGTTCAGCCTGCCACCATGGGGGATGCGGAGTCCCACGCGGCTTTTAAAGGCATCAGATTAAAAAACAAGAAAAAAAGAAAAAGGGACTTCCCTGGTGGTCCAGTGAGTGAGACTCCACACTCCCAATGCAGGGGCCCCGGGTTCGATCCCTGGTCAGGGAACTAAATCCCGCAGGCACGCCGCAACTAAGGAGTCCGCATGCTGCAACTAAAAGGTCCCGCGTGCTGCAACTGAGACCCAGTGCAAACAAATTAAATAATAAATAAATATTAAAAAAGAAAAAGGCACCAGATGACATGGAAAGGTGAGGGAGCTGACTCCCCACATAGTGAAATTCAACAAATGGGAACCAAAAGGCAGGACCTAGCCAGGAAGAGACTTTTTTTTTTTTTCCTCTCCCTGGAGGAGTGCTCTGAGGCAGGAATTCCCTGGAGAGCCTGTGCAGAGATGTCCCATGTGGCCACAGAGAGATTCCTGCTGAACGCCTGGCTGGGTCTCTTGGTGGCTCATGGGAAACTGCAGTGGGCACGGTGATACGGTCCTTTGCGTGGCTTCCCATCCTTCTCTGCCTCACTGGCTTATCCTTGCTGCCCTGGGATTGCACTTCCCAAGCATCAGCAGTTAATCTCTGCCTTGGGCTCTGTCCTCCAGGGAATCTCAGCTGGGGTGCCCCCTCCCGCACTGAAAATCAACATTTATTCATTTATTCAAGAAATAATTACTGAGCATCTACTATGTTCAGTTCTAGTTCGGTTCTAGTTAACAGAGTCACAGTAATAAATAAGAAAACATTTCTGCTCTCACGGAGCTTACGTTCTAACTGGGGAAGACAGACAATAGACAATTAAACAAGAAAATATCATGTAGTGGCCAGTGATGCAATAAAGTCTAGCCATCTTATATCTGGTGGTGAAGAAAGCCTTTTCTAGGGAGTTGACACTTAAACCGAGGCCTGAATGACAAAGGGTCATTTGTGCAGAAGCTGGGGAAGGAGAGGTGACCTTAATGGCAGGTATCAACTTGCCATCTCACATGGAAGATTCTAGGTAGCATGCTCTGGGTGAACAGCAGCAGAAATTTACTTTTAAAAAATTCATGGTTCTACCAAGCAACAGAAGGCCAGATGGTTTAAAGGACAAAATAAACATTTCAGCAGAGGCTTCCTACTAACCAATAAATGGGACTTCCTTTGTCGTCAAAGGATGTATTTTGTTTCATTTTAGTAATTAGATTTTTCTTTACACTAAGCATCATTGAAGAGGAAGGGCCATGGAATTAAAAGTGCTGACTCTACCTTCCTCACCTGTATAATAAATTGCGTTATAAACCCGTTTCCTCCTATCTCCAACATATTTTTGTTTGTAGGATTAGCTGACGTTTGGTGCCGCAGGCATCTTTCTCCCCAAGCTTCTCCACACATTGTCTCTCCAGCACGGTGACTGTCGGGGCTCCAAAAACACATGTTCCAAGAGAGTCAAACAACAGCTGTTGTGTCCATTTTCATGACTTGGCTTTGGAGGTTGAACGCTGTCCCTTCTGTCACATTCTATTTGTTAGAAAGAGAGGAGAATCAGACTCCACCTTCTCATGAGAGGGTTACCAGAGAATTTGTGGATGCGTTTAAAGCCACCATGATTGGTCCTCTGGCCCCAACTGTCGACATTTCTCCTTCATGCATTTCTGAAATCCAGCTGAACATATGTTGCCAGTTCCACGATTAGGACTCAGTTCCACTGACTAGGAATCATTCTCCATGGGTTCTTGGGTATACCCTCCGAGTCATCCTTCTTTTTCCATGCCATGGATTAGTGACTATTATGTGCCTCCCATTTCCCTCTTTTTTTTTTTTTTTTGGCGGTACGCGGGGCTCTCACTGTTGTGGCCTCTCCCGTTGCGGAGCACGGGCTCCGGACGCGCAGGCTCAGCGGCCATGGCTCACGGGCCCAGCCGCTCCGCGGCATGTGGGATCTTCCCGGACCGGGGCACGAACCCGTGTCCCCTGCATCGGCAGGCGGACTCTCAACCACTGTGCCACCAGGGAAGCCCCATTTCCCTCTTTTTAAAATTAGTGTCCATAGCTGTTATTGTATGCCAGTCCCATCATCGTATGTAAAGAACAGAAGACTTGTCTCTTTAGTGCACAGATCTTCCAGGAAGCAAGAATTTAATCAACGAGCTGTACGTGGGACCACACCCACGGAGCCTCATTCACACCAGAGCTTGATTCCGATGACAAGGTCCTGGGCCTCCAGCCTGAACCTGATGCCTCGGTAGATAAGACTGACGAGTCTTGAGAGGGAGGGAGTGGGTTTTTGCATGAAGGGTGATTTAAAGCCAGCGGCTGGGAAATGTGTTCTGTAGTTCAGCATCCGACGGTAAAAGGAGAGAATGGACAGGTGACTGGGGAACGGTTAGCTGTCTCTGCAGCAGGGAGCTTTGTGGAGGAATTAAAATCTAGGTTGTCACCGATGAAGAAAATATGAGTGGGAGAAAGGTCATCTCAGGCAAGAGAAAAACAGAAGACATTTGGAAAAGGGAGTAGTATGGGCATGTGTCTGTTTACATTGACAGTGCATGTCTAATTAGAGGAAGCCGGTAGTGGGATGGTGGTAAACGAGGCCACAGAGGATGCGTGTGGCCCTGTAAAGAAACAGAGAGGAAGTATTTGGATTTTAACATAGCTTTGTGAGAAGAGCGAGATTTCAGCGTCAGACGAACCCGGGTGTGAATCCTCTGTCCACTGTAGTTTTGTGATTTTTCAGTCAGTGTGGCAGATTATAAAAGGAGCCACAGTTCTCCAACCTCTGGTTGAGTGACTCTGCAAAGCTTCCATTAACCATGGAGTGTGTTTCCCCATCTCTTGGTTCTGGTCTGGCACTGGGTCTTGCTTTAGCCAATAGAATGTGGCAGAATTAACCATGTGCCTGTTTTAAACCTAAGCCTCACGAGACTTTGCCTGTCCCTCCTAGCTTTCTTGAGACCTTGCCAAAGGCCATGTGAATCCGCCAATGCCAGCTAAGCGGGGGGATGGGAGATCCCACGGAGCAGAGCTCAGCCATCCCATCTGAGGCCCCAGACACAGGAGGAAGCCAAGGTAAGATCAACGAAGGTGATCTTTGTGCAGCTGGCCTGCAGAGTCATGAGTGAGCCCAGCAGGGAACTGCCCAGCTGAGCCCAGCTCAAACTGCGCACCTATAGAATCATGCCCTCAATAAAGGACTGTGGTTTCAGCCACTGGATTTTGGAGTGACTTGTTAACACAGCCAAGCTGTTACAGCTAGTTAAATAAATTACTTTCTAAATCCCAATATCCTCAACGTACAATAGGTTTGCCAACACCTACATCGTGGTCACTGGGAGGACACAATAAGATGATGGTCGTGGTGTACCAGGCACCGTAACACGTGCTGAGCAAATGGTAACAAATGCCGGTCACATCAGAGAGATGGTCGAGGGAAAAACACAGTGAAAGGAGAGCATAAGAAGGAATTACTTAGAAATCCACACTTTGCTCCCTTCTGCCTCATGGAGTTTCTTCATTCGTTGTTCCATGGGCATGAGTTCGGACTACACATCACGAACATGCATTTTTCGGCTCGATATTCACCTTTGAAAACCCTCCTCCTAGCATTCTTGTTTTCTGGACCTTTCAACACATATGCAATGGTCCATATACTCTTGCTCTGATACAAATCGACTTCCTATTTCATATATTTATATATTTTATCTCCAACTGGGCTCTAAGCAACTTAAGACAGTTCTTGGGTTTCCTTTGCAAACCCCACTGAGAGAGTGTTTGGCTTTTTTATTCAAAGAGCAAGAATTTAGTAAATACTTAGTAAATTAAAGTTAATTAAATTATGTTCTGGTTGGTGTTGATCCTTGGGGTTTTCTTATCTCTAATCAAGAGGCCTATTAAATTTCCTCAGTGTCAAGTCACTAAGTAAACTTACAAAGAACAATTCCGCCAAGAGATCAGAGTTATAGGAATTATTCATTTTCTTTCCTGGCGTGTCAGGAGGGAACGGTGAGAACTAGCAATTGGTTCCCACCGAGCAAACGTCTGGATGCCTCAGAGGCAGTAGACCCTGTTTATGTCGCAAACTGCTAATCAACTCGATCCTGTTATTACTTGAAAGAGAAAATAAAAGTTCTTGGGAAAACTAAATATAGGCAACGAATACATCCTCTGAAAACATATTTACTTTTTCCACGTAATCTTCCCTCACTCAAAATGCTTCAGGCTTTCTAAGCGCCTTCTTTTTTACTTCCTTCAGAGGTTTTCCTCTGAATAAGATGTTGATTTTTACTGAAACGTTATTATTGATGTGTCCTTTCCATGGGGCGCAGGACCCAGCTTCTGCCAGCTTTGGAGAGCCGACCGTGCATGTCGTTTCAACTCTGCGTTCAGTGACGTCACCTTGGAGCTTGAAGTCAGCCATGGTGGGAATATTGCCACCATGAGAATCAGCAAACATTACCAAGTAGGACTGTTTTCCCCTGGGGAGCCCGTAAATGAACTGCTGCCAGGGCTCCGGGTGCCTGGGAATTACAGCTCCTGTCATCCTGAGTACAGACACTGGGTCTCAGCAGGAAATGTCAGGGTCACCTTCCCACTGCTGAGCAGCAGATGCTCTAAGTTGGGGGACTGACAAAAGGGGGGCAAAATGAAAGCAGGGCCGAGATATGTGCTGCCAGATAAGAGCCAGCTTATGGGCTGAAACATGGGTGAGGTAGAGCGTGCATGAGACAAGGCCAGAGACAAGTGGGATGGAAAACACAGGGCACGTAGTAGAGATGCATCTTTTGGTTAGAAGGTTACAGGAGAGTTTTAAGTAGAAGAGGGATATTTTGGATTTATGTTTGATAAAGACACCTCTGGGCGTCTGGTCTGTGGAGAACAGCCTACACAGGTCAGGGAGGGAGGTGAAGGGTACCAAGGGTGGAAGCCTAGAGGCCAGTGAAGATGCCATCTGGGGCTGGGGCAGAGGGGGCCGTGGCATGGCTTCTGACCTTTGCCCTGACACCTCCACCCCCGTGCTCATGCTCCAGGAATCCTTAGCCCCTGCCGTAGGGCAAGACCAGATGAAGATGCCCCACCTCTTCCCCTCGGGTTCCCCCACCCCCCATCCCAGCCACATCCACCCCCCTGCTTTGGGCCCCTGAAACGCTACTTCCTGAAATTCGCCCGCCCCCTGCTGTGTGACCTTGGGTGGGCATTTAGCGTTTTCACCTGAATTTGTCTGATCTCCAGAACTTCTCGAGAGCTGAGGCTGGGACTCGTTCACTATGTCTGGCTAAGCTCAGCCCGTGACGCTCCCGGTGGGCACCGTGCTGGCTTTCTTGGAGTGTGTGTGGGGAAGACAGTTTCTGTCCTGGAGAAGCTCTAGTCAAAATCTGGGTACTGATCAAGTAGAAACGAGGGGTGATGCTAAGCCAATCTATGATGAGAAATGCAGGGAGGGAAACCAGGGAGGTCATTCAATATAGTTGACAAGAAGCACAAAGCAACCGTCTCCGACCTGCAGACTATATTCCTTGCCTAACGTGTGGAATCAAAATTCTAGAGCCAACGATTGGTTATAAAGGAGATGGTATACTTGTAGAATCATCTAAAACAGGGGTCTACAAACTCTACAAAGGCCCAGAGAGTAAGTACGTTCAGCTTTGCAGGAGGTCCTGTCACAAACGGTCAACTCTGCTGCTGTAGGGAAATCACACCTCTAGACACCACACAAATCAACAGGTAGAGATCTGTTCCAATAAAACTTTATTTAAAAAGCTGGTTGGGGGGCTTCCCTGGTGGCGCAGTGGTTGAGGGTCCGCCTGCGATGCAGGGGGACACGAGTTCGTGCCCCGGTCCGGGAAGATCCCACATGCCACGGAGCGGCTGGGCCCGTGAGCCATGGCTGCTGAGCCTGCACGTCCGGAGCCTGTGCTCCGCAACGGGAGAGGCCACAGCAGTGAGAGGCCCGCGTACGGCATTAAAAAAAAAAAAAAAAAGCTGGTTGGCCTTTGGGCTGTAGTTTCCTGACCCCTGACCTAAAAGATCAAAATTATATACTCCGAAAATCGCAATGCCAAATCTGGAATCCAGGTCCAATATTTCCCCTCATGTCAATGATGCTTCTTTGGTCAATTGTACAAAACAGGCATAAAGGTGCTGGTTAAATTTAGTTTTACGTGTGCTTGTTTTGGTCCCTATTAGATAGTAAGCTTTGGTGGGTGAGGATTTTCATGCTCTCTAAAGCACGTACTTTTATACCCAGTAGACATAAACGTACTTCTAGAATATATCAAAGATCCCAATGGATGAGATAGATTAAATACAGAATTTTACTATAAGTGTGTATGTGATCTCAACTTAAGGTGCTGAGTAAAAAGTCTTATAAATAAGAGTTTGCTTTCTTACATTTCTGAACTATTTTAAGAGAGGAATCAAGGGGCCTCTTTTCTTTCCTCTCTCCAAAGCTGTCTAGGACACTAAAAGGATTAGGCGCCTCTAGAGGTATCATGTGGAATCACATCTAAAATATTCTGGGGAAAAAAGCAAGGTGCAAAAGAATTTATGCTTTTATGTATTTTTTAAAAGGGAAGGGGATGGGAATATTTACGTGAGTGTATGCTCGAAACATTTCTGGAACGATATTCCAGAAAATGGTAAAAATAGCTGTTTCTGGGGAAGGAAAATGGGTAAACCGGGGATCATGGCTGGGAGGAAAAGTCACTTTACTCCCACTGTTTGAATTAAAGAAAAACCTCACCTATGTGTATCCTCTTTCAAAAGAATTAAAAATGAAGACAAATGAAAAAACAACTAGGTTTCTAAGTCTGCAGCGATGCCATCTTTCATATTGATGCCTTTCTCTGCAATAAGCGGACTCAAAATTACTCCACGGGCCCGTTCAAACCTATTAACCTCACCCACAAACGAGTACGTGTCAATCTGGTGAAATCAGAATCAACTCTGTGGATGGAAGAAAAGTCAGTGTTCGTTTCTTAGTTGTGGTATTTTCTGCGGTTGTATAAGATGTTACCACTGGGGACACAGCCGGTGAAGGGTGTACAGGCCTCTCTTTACCTTCATGGCAACTTCCTGTGAATCTATAATTGTTTCTAAATAAAATGTTACAATGAAGCTATTGACGAGGAAAGGCCTTTGTGTAAAGAGACCTGGGTCCTAGCTCTGGTGTTGCTGCAACGCCTTAGTGGAGTCGCTTTGCTTTTCTCTGCCTAATTCCTCATCTGTAATTGGGGGTGCGGGGCAGCCTTGCGGGGTGTGAGAAGTTACAGAGGGAATCCTGAGTGGTGGGCAGTGGGAAAGGCACTTCTGCCAGCCGCTCGCAGGGCCTGAAATGAAAACAAGGACAAGAAAATATCCGAGTCTTAGCTCACCTTCCCTCTCGTCACCTCGAGGCCACAGGCGCTGGGGCAGCCCCTGGCTTCAGGTCGTCTCCCAATCCCTGTGGAGTGGGAAGAGGGGTCTCCCGGACACACAGCGCTTAGAGAGGGACAGAGGGGACGGCTCATGTGCTGTGTCCGGCCGAGGAGCCCGTGCAGGTGAGACCCACGTCCCCGGCTAGTTCTTTGGGTAAATGGGTCGCTAAATAAGCTCCCCCTGTATCGTGCTCACAGCGATCAGCGCTGCCAGTGGATGCAGGAGCATGCTTTCGCCATCAGGAATCCTGGGGCTCAGCTACAGGGGGCGCTCCGACACCCACGATTCAAGTCCTCAGATTGCTGTGATTTCCTCGAACCTGGTCTTTCACCTCCTCAGCTTTCTGGGAGTCACGCTCTGTGTCTAAAAAAGCAGCTGAGACATCTATATGTGTTTGCTTTTAGACCTGGTGATCAAGTGCATGGAACCCACAGCTTCAACCCTTTGAAGCCCAAAGCATTAAAACCAAAACCCAGCAAAAACCAAGTCCATATGGTATTCAGAGCTGCCCCATAAAGAAATTACACTGCACGTTAACTAATATCTTTTATTGTCAGACTTTCTTGAGCCATCAAACAATGATTCCGCATGGCTGTCCATAGGGGTAAGGCAACTTTCCTTTTTCTTTGTGGGTAGACTTAGTTGGCCTAAGTCTTTACAACTTCTCTGTATAAAAATAGAAGTCCAAGACCAGAGTATTTTTCTTCTGGTCATAAATGCTGACTTATTTACAGGGGCCTTGTTCAGACCACCATTATACACGTGGGATAAAATAGGTGTGTATTTTATTAAAACCTCAGCATTGAACGTCAGGGTCCTTTAAAGATCCACTCATGTGTTATGCTTTCAAGGAAGGTAGCATCTTTCCCCCATATTCCAACATGGTTATGTTGCAACCTACCCAGAGTGATACGAGCTAACCTTCCAAGAAACATTTTTTAACTTAAATCTCATAGAAACTAAGGACTCCAAAATGCCTTCATACGGTTCTAAAAACAGCCTTAGAGCCAGCTGTTTAAGAGTGGTTTATAAATACAGTTATCTGTAGGCTGCATATCTGTTTGTAACACAGCAGACACAGATTGCAGATTTTGCTACACGTGAAACAAAACTGGAGTCAAAATGTGGCTTTCGGAATACAGCAAAGACAGGAAACTCCAGGATTCCGGGTTGTTAATAAAACCACCTTGTAAAGTAACAGCTGACGACTCTCACTCTGAACTATTAAAATATACAGACGTTACGCCATTGCACATCCTCTTTCCCTTTGCTTTCAATGCTCATGAACAATGATGAAAGTGATGGGTTTATGGACACATGCGTGCACGGGCAGGCGCATGCACTTAAAAGATGAAACAGAAAAAGTTAATATACGTCCGATGAGGAAGGCTGCCAGCAGCGCTCCAACTAAAATAGACCGTCGTCCTCTTGCTCTCCCTCTGTCCCCCCTCCCCACTCCCTCACCTTCCCTCCCGGGGGAAATCAGGCTGGGAGGTTAGTGCAGAATAGATGGATCAATGCCCCCCCTCCACCCCCCTCAAGCTTAGCAAGTTTCCCCTAAAAGGAAGGGAAAGCATTTCTCTTCAGTAGCACAGTTCAGGTGGATTAGTGTCGGTTCCACAAGTTAAGGCACTTCTGGCTGCTTTGGTGGCAGCGTGGGTTTCATTTCCTCTCTTTTTAAGGCATGTGTCGTCTAAAAGAAGTAAAGCTTTGGAAACTGGGTCGACAGCTTGAGACACTGATCACTGGAGTGGACAGGATGAAAGGTCCCCCGAGACACCGCCCTCCGACGAGGGGCTTCTGGAAAGCCTGGGCAGCCTCGCCTTGGGCTGCAGGTGCAGGAGCCGGCTGGGGCCGAGGGGGCAGCACGTGGAGATGCTCAATTCACATGGACTCACGGCCACCTTCACCTGGAGCTGCCCTGGCTGCTCACGGAGCGCGAGGTGCTGTAGCGCTTCTTCACGATCATGCTGATGTAGGCTTTCATGAGCTTGGCCACGTCTACCACCTGCCGGGGGAGCAGAATCGGCCCACGGTCACAAGTTTCTGAGGGGCCAGGGGACCCAGGCTAATAACCAGACATCCTCTGCCCAGCGCGGGCAGGCGGGGGCCCGTCCTCCCAGCAAAAGCCACCAGCCTGCCGTGCGAATCCACGGCGCAGGCTGTGTAGGAAGCCAAGAGTTAGAGCTGCTTTTCCCTATTCCTCGTTGGGTAGAAGGGGGACTCGTGGCCTTTCCACGTATGACGTGTGCCACCTGGTGGTTGCCTGATGTAAAACTGTCAGATTTTGCAAGACAAAAAGCCCCCCACCAGATGACACTACAGTGTGTGGGTAGGGTCAGGGCTCGGGTCACTGTCCCCACTGAAGATAGAGCCCACAATCACAGCTTTTAAAGATTGCATCCTATCGTGCTGGTCAAAACCTCGTGATGCAGCTGGAGACACAGAGCTGAGGCCCGAGGAGCTGGCAGAGCCTCGTGTGCCCGTTCTGTTCCCTGCCAGTTCTGAGAGTCCAGCAGTAGCTATTTCATGGTGCGTTCACTGCCTCCCCTTCTGGCCCGTCCCTCCTGATGGCTGGCCTGCGTCCCTGTGAAGGCATCCTAACTGGCTCCCATTTCCCTGATCTCTCTTCCCTTCCAATCCCACCCCACACTGTTTGTAAAAGCACTGTTGTTACACATCACACACCAAGAGCCCACGGCAGTTCCGCGCTGTTTACTGGAGTTGTGCAAACCCGGCAGCCTGGCGCCTGGGGCCCTCCAGTCAAAGCCCCACCTCTTTCCACCCTCCTGCACAGCGCCTCCTCTCCATCACTGTACACCAACAGCCAAACGGGCAGCGTGTGATTCCTGCCCACTTCCCACCTTTGCTTGCTAGCAGCTCCCTATGTGGAGACCTCAACAGGCTTCTTGTAGTATCGTTATTATTATCACTGCATTTTACGCTTTGGAGCGGGATGGCACACATATATAGAGGTGTTTTCTGTCAGCTAGAATTAGCTCTGTCCAGGACGCTCTGCCGTTCGCTCCCTCCGGCTCCGTGGACACTGGCAGACCCACGTCTCACAGCTGCGATCCACTGCCACCTCGTCTAGTAAGCTCCACAAGGCTTTATTGCCAAGCTATATATATATATATTGGACCTCTACATCACTTCTCTTTCTCTTCTTTTCCTACAAGGGTACAAGGGAACCAGATTTCTCTGTTGCAGAGGTACACAGAACAAATGTGGGGCTGTGAGATTCTGGCCTGTGAGAAACCTGCAGCTGGGGAAGGCGCACCATGCTGTATCTTCCTATGTCTTAAAAGCGAAATATCCAAATAAAATTACTTGGTCAAAGGCGTCAGGAAACGGGGTGCTGTTTTCCTCTTTTGTCAAGGCCACGGATGAAAGATTTGCCTCTTACCTCACTGGTTTCAAAGAGCAGCTCCCTCTCATCGACGACGATCTTGTACGTGTTGGCCAGGGGGGCCCCGAAGGAGAGAATGTGCTCGTACTGGAAGACTTCCAACGGTCTCCCCTCCCCGCGCTTGTAGACAGACACGGCGTCTGCGCTGACGCCCAGCCAGAGGTCCTGGGGAAAGCCGCCTTCCTTGCACTGCGGGGCGAGAGTTAGTGCAAGAGATCATAAAAGTTAGAAACAGAACATAGAAACCACAAGAGAGGCTTTGAGTCCAGCACTCTGCAAAGAATGCTGAGTGCATTCAGCGTGTCCTTATGCTGGGGGCGTTGAAACACAAGATATGAGAAATGGTGGCTCTTTGGCGGCCTTGATGGATTTCTGACCAGCTGATCAATCCTGTGCATTTGAGGAATCCTACTTGGTAAATCCAACATCTTGCTTGGACTCTCCACCTCTCAACATCATCACTCTCCTGGCCATCTGGATTAGCTACGCGGAGGTGGCCGTAGCCGTGGAACTTGACGGCGTTTCCCCAGCGAATCAAGCAGCCCGAGCCAGGGCTACTCTCTTCTATCTCTAGTTCTGCCTCCCCTTCCTGTTTTGGATGATTATTCTTCAAATACAAAATCTAGGATCACAGAGGGAAATTCTCCCAATCTGTGCTGAGCAGTTTGGGCTCCTCTTGAAAAACACGTCTCGTGACAAGGAGTCGCAATGACCTTAAGTGTGTATGGTGGTCGATCTCATTGGTTTAACAACAGACCTTCCTGCATGGATCAGTGGAGGAAAATAAGAGCCGGGCTGGCTGTAGGGGATGACAACACAGGGCCATGGGAATCAGGAGGGGTACACACTGGTGACACAAAAGAGGAGGTACTTGTACAAAGCATCTGATTTATACTTAAAAACAAAGGTAATTGAATCAATCAACCAACCAACCAACCCAAAGATAGCATCCAATGAAAAGTCATGAAAGGATCTTGGAATATATGATCAACATTTAGATTTTTACAGAGCTTCATTTAAAAGTCATCAGATAACATGCTGAATGATTATGATCATAAGAAAAACAGACCAAGGGCTGGTTTATCTAGACCAAGCACTGGCAACCTTATCTGTTAGAGGACAGATAGTGAATATTTTAGGCTTTGTGGTCTCTGTCATACGTACTCAACTCTGCCATTTCAGTGTAAAAGCAGCCAGAGAAAAATATGTAAAGGAATGAGCCCTGCTGTGTGGCAATAAAACTTTTTTTTACAAAAAAGGAGGCAGGCAGGATTTGGCCCACGGGCTGCAGTTTGCCAAGCCTTGATCTCAATCATTAGTAAGATTTTCTTTCCATAAATGGTCTACTTAAAAAAAAAAAAAAAAAGGTCTGTGTCTTTATTCCTGTCTTACCCCTAGGTTCTTCATGACCTTTTTTTTTCTTCTTACATTCCATATATATGTGTTAGCATATGGTATTTGTTCTTCTCTTTCTGACTTACTTCACTCTAGAGCATGGACTTGAGGATATGGGGAGGGGGAAGGGTAAGCTGTGACAAAGTGAGAGAGTGGCATGGACATATATACACTACCAAACGTAAAATAGATAGCTAGTGGGAAGCAGCCGCATAGCACAGGGAGATCAGCTCGGTGCTTTGTGACCACCTAGAGGGGTGGGATAGGGAGGGTGGGAGGGAGGGAGACGCAAGAGGGAGGAGATATGGGAACATATGTATATGTATAACTGATTCACTTTGTTGTAAAGCAGAAACTAACACACCATTGTAAAGCAATTATACTCCAATAGAGATGTTTAAAAATAAAAGGATATGAATCAGTACTGGGTTGATTGAGTTTAGCCAAATTCAAATTGTGAAATAGAAATTCTTCCCTTCAAACAGTCATGGGAAAAAGATAAAAATGTAAAATCCAAGGATATCCAAAATTTCTAATTTTATGGACACAGTTCTAAAAAAAAATTTTTTTTAAACTTTAATGCAGACTTTTACCAGCACTTTTTCGTTGGGGCTATAGCTTGAATAAGAAAGAGTCAGAAATTATTTAAGAATAGATGACACCTTAATTTTCCACTCACTTCTAACATTAGGAGAGCATTTACTGTAAAGGAGGAAGAAAACTTTGGGTGGGTGGTGGGTATGAAGGGTAAAGTTTGGGGGCTCTAAAAAGAGAGGGTGAGAGAACCAAGTGTTCCACCAGGTCCTCCCTTCCCCAGGCACCTGACCGTGGTGGTCGCACAGACCCCGGTGCAACCGGGTCCGAGAAGCAGCAGGCAGCTCTTACCTCCACATCAAAGAGCGTCGACCCGTATCCAGGCCACTCCTTGATCAAGGCCATGTACTTGGCCATGGCCTGCTCCTGGCTCATCCCCTGAAACTTCTTCCACTTGCCGACGATGCTGGCCCGCGCGGACGAGACCTCCTCCTTGACCCACATGTCCAGCATCTGCCCCTCCTCTGCCCTCTGCCGCACCGCCGCCCCCGTCCGGAAGCTCCGGCGCAGCGTCCCCTCCAAGAAGCTCGTGCGGCGCTTCTCCAGCCGCTCACACGGTGTGAAGCTCTTGGTGGACTGGCTGATGCGGGCCTTGAGTCTCTGCAGCGAGTAGACCTCCTCCAGGGGCGGCACTGGGGCGTGGGCCGTGTAATCCCCCTGCAGGTACTGCAGCCGCAGGGCAGCCAGGACCTGCAGGTTCTCCTCGGGGGCCGGGTAGTGGCCGTGGACGACGGCTTCGTGGGCCTGCAACAAGGCGGTCAGCGGCGCTATGGGCCAGGCATGGCTGTGCGACACCACGCCCGCCTGGCTTGCTCCCTTGTTCCACCAAAGGCCACCTTCCTTAAAATTGTACCCTAACCCTCCCGTGGCACCCCAAGGTTCTCCCTCGCATGGATACCACTGAACACGTATATCTATCTTATTTCTTATTGCTCCCCCCGTACCCTCTCCCCTGTCCCAACTAGAACAGTTCCTGGCCCAGGAGTTCATATAATACGTGTAGAAGTTTCCTTCTACAAACGAATGAAAGAGCAGCTGACCCTGTCCATGCTGGGAATTCTACTGCCACGCGTGATTTCCAAGAACTAGCAGTTAACGTACGAGGGGTATGAACGGGTTTCACCCCTGCCCGTCTGCAAAGGAGCCTAAGAGCTCCATGTACCTGTTCAAACATGAACGCAAATTCCACGCTGTCTTCTGGCACGTTGTCTGTGTCCAGGAAGCAGTAAAGTTTGAAGTAGAACTTCCAGGGCTGGTCACCCACCTCTGATGTGGCAGCCAGCCTACAGACGGAAGTTGAGAGAGACTCAGAAAGCAAAATGAGAAATGGGCCATGGGTGACCCACAGGGAGTTCACTGCATATGGTGTATTCTCGGCAAGGATTCAGACATCCTGTCTGTGCTCAGAGAGCAGAGAGGGTGGAGATGGGGATGGCGGGAGAGAAAATAGAGCCAGAGTGAAGCTTATCAGAGTTCCCTGCTAATTTTACTTCCCCAGAGGTGAAAAACACACTTTCATCCTAGTTTTACTTTAAGACAACAAACAGGCAGTCTTCAGGTAAACCGAGCTAACAAGTATTTCCCCGAGTGTCCCAGTCTGGTTAGTCCTAGCTACACATAGAAAGCAAAGAAACAAAGCGTATTCCTTCATTCCCTTTGCCGACTCGCAAACTATAATAATATTTATAAAAATTGACATGAACATTTGGGAGGCTATGTTTACAGAAAGTAGGAATATCCCTTCCCCCCCATCGCATTTTGGTTTATTTCCAACAAAGCACTTAGACCAGGCCCACCTTGAGGAGAGGAGGTCACTTCCTCTGGGACTTGGAAGTTTGGGGCTGTTCTAAACCTCCTGGTCCCCTGACACATTTCTTTTTTTTCTTTTCTTTTCTTTTCTTTTCTGTGCGGTACGCGGGCCTCTTACTGTTGCGGCCTCTCCCGTTGTGGAGCACAGGCTCTGGACGCGCAGGCTCAGCGGCCACGGCTCACAGGCCCAGTCGTTCCGTGGCATGTGGGATCTTCCCGGACCGGGGCACAAACCCGTGTCCCCTGCATCGGCAGGTGGACTCTCAACCACTGCGCCACCAGGGAAGCCCAGTTTCTTAGTTAAAGCTACTCCTGCCCTCTTATGCAGCTGGGGAGGGGCAGGGCCCAGCCATGCTGGAGTCTCGTCATTGGTACTGGCATCATGCTAAAGGAGGAATATCTTTTGTGTTACTTGGGGGATGTGAATATTGTAGGTCCAAGAGATACAAAATGCAGTTTGAAGAGTTTATAAGTTGGCTTCTGTCCACTCGTCCAGCTTCAAAGCTAATGACAAGTGAAAATCTGAGAATCAGAAAATTCCAAGATAAGGGTGACAGCAGGACACCGAGAGAAAGAATGGAGTAGAGGATCAATGACGGGGTGAATCCTATTTGAGACAGTGGCTCTATCTAGGAATCAAGAGAAACAGCAGCAGAGAGAGATGAGAAATTACATATGCTTTAACACAGGCAAAATGAGATGAACTCAAATGTACCCTGAAGCCAAAAATGGAATCAAAGTTCAAACCCTCCTGCTCTTAACGTCTTTCCTCTAATCGGCTGGCACTCAGGGAGAAGGAACTTACTTTTCAAACTTTGCTAATACATCTGCTACAATGGTCCGGCTTTCGACGGCTTTATCAACGTGTCCGTTGTACTCAAAGAGCGCAAACATGTTTCTACTGTCCTCCATGGCCAGGCCTCGGATCAGCTTCTCCACCACCTGGAAAACACGGGGACTTCAGCTTCCGAAGCTGTGCTTCTAGAATATGCCTCCATCAGAACCCAGAGGGAGCTGCCAGCAAACGCGAGGGTCCAAGCAACCCCCCAACACTGTCGTGTATGGAATCTCCAAGGCGCTGTTTTCCCTGGCTCTCTTGAAATCAGTTCTCTCTCTTCCTTGCCAAAGAGAACACAGGTTATTTTGCCCACAGCTAGGGGCAGATGCCGGCCGGTTTCTTGCAAACCCGTAAGCGCGTGAAAACTAAAGCCCGTTTGCCTGATAAATTCACGAACTCATAGCAATTTCCACTGGCATCTCTGCTACACCAGCTTTTCAGGGTTTTACTGCACTATTCCTTTTAGCCAGTTGGTTTTACGGTACTAAGTTTAAACTGAAAAAAGAAGGAAAAATGAAAACACGTTCACCCAACGTGCTAGATATTTGTGTGGCAAACAGAAAAACACTGCAGAAGTGAGAGGCTAAACCCTCGTCAGAGCAGACGCAGCTGAGTCAGGTCCGCAATCTCTACTAGGTATCACTGCTTCTTCATTAGTAGGATTACGTCTGTTTCCTTGGTTACTGAGCAGCTGAACCATGCCAGCCGCAACTGTGCACGACAGTCAGCCTAACTGCGCCCAGTTTTCCTGACATAAGTAAGCACGTGGGCAGCTGCGCCTCTCCCTCACCTCCCCGGCTGTGGTGTGGGAGCTGATGGTGATCTTGCAGGAGCCGCCGCCGTGGCAATACACTGTGGACGTCATCTCCTGCCGATGGATCAGCGCTTCGATTTCATCTCGGGAAGGCACAAACTCTCTGCATTTGGTTTTCTTGAGAGATTCGTAAATGAAGAGGGCGTATTTTTCCATCTCGGTTCCTGGAAACTGTTCCCGTATCCTAGGAGCCAAACACTAACTGTTAATTGCAAGATCTGAGGACGGCTGGCTACGGGGAACCGGGCGGCTTCAACGTGGTGCAGACCAACACGGTGAATGGGGTCCCAGTGCAGAGCAAACGCTAGCCGCTTCCCTAGCTCATCCTGGGCTGTTTAAGGACCAAAAAAAAAAAAAAGAAGAGAGAGAGAAAATCCAAAGACCAAAGAGCCCAAGTATGACCCGGAGCAACTTCTGCTACTAGCTGACCTCTGCAGAGCTATTAGATTTGAAAGAGCCACGTGCCTCACACTACTGCATGAAAATTCTCTTTCCACAGTTAATCAGAAGCTGAATCAGACAGCCTCTACCTGTTTGATCTGGAACAAATATCCAAGGTTGTTTTCTTTTTTCCCTGTTCATACAGAGTAGTGGTAATTAAATTTATCAACGTCCTACACTTCAGGACGTTACACCCAAAGGGACCTGTCCCTGGATCAGCCCCGTGTGGCTTAGAGGGGAAAAAGGTCGTCTGTGCCCCGTAAGTCAGCTCGGGTGACCTAGGAGCCCGACCCACACAAGGTGTCTTCTGTTCCAGGTCCAACTGATCTGAACTGTGTCCACCACACTCCCGACGTGAGCAGCGCCGCCCGGGCCACTCGTACCTTCTCAGGTGGAACTTGAGGTACTTGAGGATCCCCCGGCTGGGCAGGAAGGTGCAGCTCAGGCAGGTGAGGATCTGCCAGCTGCACAGGTTGCCCACGCTGCCTGGATGGGGCACCTTGTTGGTCTGTTTGATGAGCTGACAGTAGAGCTCGTCCCGCAGAGGGCGGAGGTCGTGCCCCGTCTGGAGGATGCCCTGGATGATGGGAGTAGGGTCAGACATGGACTCCAGCTGCTGCAGGGAATTGAATATCTTGATGGCTTCATCCTGAAGGGTCGTGTAGCCTTTGTCTTTGAGCACTAGGAGAAGCACAACAAACACGAGTCCCACGAGGCTTTGGAGAAGGTACGATCTGAGCAGCAGACAAGAGGCAGGAATGGGGACCAGAGCTACTTCAGGATGCAGTGCCCACCACCTGCTCTGGACACTCGAACAGCCAAACAGAGGCGCACAAGTAACTGAACTATTTTACTGCGCAACAACGCTTACTGAAAAGCTGGTCTGTTGCCAAGCAAGTTCCGCATTTGACATGCAAGACAACTGTTTAAGATCTGGTTCTCCAATAGATTAAGGGTACTCTGCGCTCCTGGGGAGTGCTGGCATGTTTTTTAATACAACGACACGGACATCACTATAACCAACTGACGCTAATATGATAGAGCTAAAGAGTTAACAGGGAAACCACAGCACAGTGTCCCGGGCCCAGGAGGAATTCGGGACTCACGGTTGAGGTTGATGTCTCCGTAGGGCAGGGGCAGGAGTGGGGAGTGCAGGGGCCGGTGGGTGTGGCGCAGGATAGGGTTCCGCTTATAGATCTGCTCCACCACGTCCGAGTTCAGGCAGTTCTCCTTGAGAAGAACAGAGCCGTTAGGGAAAGCCCACGAGCTTATCGTAAGAAACGTACATGTAAAAGGACAAAGCCATCTGCATCCTCCTGAACGAGAATGTTTTTCACAAGTCACAAAACACCTGTAGCCTAGGGATGGAGGTGGGAATCCAGCATTAATCATTTCAAGCACGAAGATACCCGCAAGCCACGTTTGATGACAAATCACTCACACACACACACACATTTTTCTTACACAGCTCACTCTCTTTCTTTGATTTGCATATTTTCCCATGTTATTGAAAAATCTTCTCTCTGGAAATTATATATACTAAAAAAATTAAACTTTTCTTGCTAATTATTTAGCCATAAATCATTTAGCCAAATCATGTCATCCTTGTCTATAATTCATTTAAAAAATACATTTTGCTAGCTCTCTCATTGGTCTTTTGTATCCTCCCCCTGAAAATGACACGTTAATACATTATCAGCGAGACTGTTCTTCCTTGGGCCTCCTTTCTCACTCCTGAAATTTAAGAGCTCCTCTCAGAGAATTTCATCATGTATTTATGTTCCTAAAGCATTAATCTGGGATCTGAAAAAGCCAAAGTTACTTTTAGAACTTTAAATCAACAGAAAAGTTGGAGGAGAGGCAATGAATCATTCTATCGTGGCAAGTTCATTTCTGCTATGAAACTTTTTCAATAATACCCAATTGAAAACCAGAAAGAAATATGTTTTAATCACTTAAAAAATTGGTATGGACTTATTTAGGTCAACCTGTCTCATTTCTTAAGAAGCATTGCTTCATATCCAAAAATTCTATTTACTCTTTTAATGTCTGATTTCAAACGAATTAGTAAATATATTTGTCTCATTTCTTAAGAAGCACTGTTTCAACATTTAAAACTCTATTTACTCTTTAATGTCTGATTTCCAATGACTTAGTAAATATACGGGTAAATAAGATATAGCTTTGAAGAGGAAGTTCAGCTGATATGTGCTTTTTTTCTCTCCTTTTTCACAAGAAAGCGTCAACAAATTCATTTTTTTAAGACTAGAAATGACATCATTAGTTTCAAGCTCCTTGGGCTCCATGGACAGCTCTGCAGTTTGTAGGATAACTGACCTGCAGGAATTTGGCTCCAAACACCCAGGAAACATGTCATTTTGGAATCAAGAGGCTGACTTGAATTTGGTGGGTAATAATATACTACCGATATAGTAGACCCTCTCCCACCTTTACAAAAGGCGTGGTTTGCCTCCTGGGTCTAATTCGCTTATTTCCTTTGAGGTACATCAGTAAATAAATACCCGCCTCACTACCATTCTGGCATCTTTTCTGTCACAGCTCTGGCTCTTCCCTTTGCATAGGGAACCTGCCTACTGGATAACTTGGAGGAACAGAATAAAAATAATTCCCTTGACCTGCGTCTGCATCAGGGGCTGACCAGCTAAGTGAGCAACGCAACCAGAATATCCCATGTCTCCGTTTCCATGCCTGGAAAATGAGCGCCGTGATCCTTGTTCACGGCTGCCGTTTAATGGTTCATTCGTTTGCTTGTTCATTCATTCGATTTACACTCACAGCCACTAATCTTTATAAACAGGGAATTACAACTGAACAAGTTCAGTGTTGGTCCAGAGACCTGGGAGCTTCTTCTGTGAGTTTGGAGGCACCTGATAAGGATTCCAAGCTTTCTAGACCCATGTGGCCTCTTAGTGAATCCACTTGTGTGATCTAGAAACTGCAGTGAAAGCAGAAGTATTGTGTTACTTCTAGAAGGTGCCCAAACTGGGCTCAAGTGGAACCTGTGACATGCAGGTTGTCCCCAACACAGATCACACCACGTCCCTGTGACTGGGGAGCCCCACACCCCAAATTACAGACCACTGTCCCTCCGCCTACACAGCTCTACAATCAGGTTTGCCTCAGTGGCGATCCGTAACACCTCCCCAGAGACAAGATAATTTTAGTGTCAAATTTCAATTTGATGTCAATTTTTGCATTTTCTAAATGCAGTCTAGCATTTAGATTTTTAAAAGCCAGGATCTACACGAACACGAAATTAACTAGGAGTTAGTTTTGATTACAGAAACGTCTTGATGTTCCCGTGGTGAGAATCTGTGAGCTACTGTGACGCACTACGAGCTGGGCTCCCTCGCTCTCACCTTGATATCCTGAATCAGCTGCTGGGTTGGGGTGTCGATCGGGGCCTTGGTGTCCGTCACGTTTTGAATGGCGCTGGACCACCTGGTGGCCTCGTTGAGCAGCTTGGTATAGAGCCGATAGCAGTGCTTGCGTCCGTACACGGTGACGTTCCAGTAGCCTGCAACAGCAACGCGCGTGCGCGCACACACACACACGGCAGCATGAACCTGGGGGACCAGGGTACTGTCCCCGTACCGGAGTCCCAGAAGTCCAGCACCCAGGCCATCTCCACCTGAGCCCCTTTATTAATTCAATAGCTACTTGCTGATTTCCTCCACGTGCCCTGCCCTGCACTAGGTACCCAAAGACACGTGGAATTTACAGTTACGAAGGGAAGACAAACATTAAAATGATAAGCTCAGAATTATGATAAATATATAATTAGTAACGCCTGCTCTCAAAGAAGGAACAGGCATAAACTAAAGTCCAGTTCGAGGCTCTGGAACAAGAGTGGAAACTCTCCCCTCAGATTGCTGACTTTCTTTTTCCCTTCCTGTCCCTTGTCTTCCTTTCGTTTAGATTCTCCCTTCAAAAGAAACCATTGTGTAAAGCAGGCAGTCCAGGTGTTCAGACACCAGCCGAAAGTGGAAAGGAGTGACTACAGTAAAGAAATACATGAGTATTTTTTGGAATGGAGGAACTGTATTTCAAAAGCACAAAATCACGACTAGCAACAAAAAATCAAAATAAACAACGTAGAAACACCTTTTGTAATACCGAAAGGGAAGACAAAATCTTACGTGACCGCTTTTTATTATGCTAGGTTATGTTCACCGACAGTCAGGGTTTACCTTTTTAGGCTGCATTATGACTCTCACGGTACAACGGTGAGAAAGACAAAAACACAGGCATGGAAAAATAAGGCTTCCTGTAGGAGAACTTCTGTCTGTTTACATCTCCTTGCCCTTAGAAGAATCTTTCTGCAACCCAATAAATCAGGACCCCTTTACTATGGTTTACATATCAAGTGTTCACATAGCTAACCACGGACAGCCTCAAAAGATAAATCAGCAAAAGAGATTTCTTTTTGGGGGGCGGGGAACGTAAACACCCCAGGTAGGAAGCTCACTCCTTCGCTCTGAGCAAACCCACACCTCCTATGACCGGACAGGCCACGTCTCAGGCCCAGCCAGTCCTGAGCACACCACACCGCTTACCTGTCTCTTTGAAGATCTTCTCGTCCGGCGGGACGACTGAACAGAGGCTGTTGAGGACGAGGGTGCCCAACTTCAGAGCATTCTTCTCCGAGCTCTTGTAGTAATCCAAGGAGTTGTGGGTTAGCACAAACCACCGTTTCTTCAGTTTCAGTGAAGACATCTTCGGACTGTTTTTCACTTCTTTGTGCAACCACCCTGGAAAGAAAGAATGAAGGGTCAGCTCAAAACTAGGATGAGGAACTTCACATACCAGGTAACGATTTGCACCTGGCTTACAAATGGGTCGGATTTCTATATATGTGCTACAAACGGCCATGAACATTTCTTATTTGATGATTTTTAACAATGTCAAGAGGCAAAATTACTCAGAAAAGTGGCTCAAAACGGAAACGTGGCAGATATCTGTGTAAATGAAAACGGGACTCCAAGTAAAAAAGCATCGGTGGCGTCACCTC
Organism: Grampus griseus; assembly: GCF_964374135.1. Lineage (NCBI taxonomy): Eukaryota > Metazoa > Chordata > Mammalia > Artiodactyla > Delphinidae > Grampus > Grampus griseus. The sequence continues at coordinate 14,089,773 of NC_139019.1, forward strand.
TCACTATAAATTCCTGGCCTTCCACTCTGGTGTCCCCCTTGGATCTCTGCAGCAGTGTTATCCAGTGGTGCATCTCCTCCGGCGTGTCTGCGTTGCAGTGAAGCACCCGGTTGGCCGTGATGATCACAAATGAGTTGGGTCTGAGCAGTGGGGCGAGAAGGAAGCAAAATCTCTTAGCTCCACTGGAATCACCACCTCCGTCTGACCCAAGACAAAATGCCTTTTCCCCAGCTTATGGGTCACAGGGATAAAAACGGCAGTGCTATGTGTATTTTACGTTAAGGCAAACCTTGCTCATTTCTGTAGGATTTATTTTATGCCTCATTAACCTTTAAACCTGGAGCAACACATTCTGAAGGTCCTGGAAGGGAAAACATTTCTTAATGCTGAACTTTCCAGATGAAATTCAGTTCCAGGAAGGCTAACTAAGGTGACTGCGAGGGAAAATTTTTTTTTGATGCCTCTCCAAAGTAAATTTCTTCCTGCCTCTGGGTATGGCTTTGGATAATATTTCTGGGGGTGGGTAATGCAACGTCAGATACCAGTAACAGGAGGTCAGTAAATAGGTGTAAGTGGAACATCTCATCCGCTTGATTATGCCTGGTACAAAGAGCCACCTGGGTCCATGCCTTCAACGCAATCTGACAAGGGTGCATTTCCCAGGCAGGGATAACCTAATAATGGAAATTTACTTTCTCCTGCATCTCTTTTTAGCTGGCAATGCCCTGAGTCTCTCATAGGCTCTTAAACGAGACTTTTCTGTAGTTGGGAAGGAAGAAAGGTGAGCACTTGAGGAAGAGAGAAAAGCCTGGATAGGGATGGAAGGTTCTCGCATGGATTGCCACGTGCCCAGCCTGCCTGATGCAGGGGTTTAGGAGGAGGGAGACGCAGATCAGAACTTGACTGTCAGAACAAGCATCTGGGCTTTAATCACTGATGTGACACACACGTGTTAAAGGTTCCTGAGCCAGGTATGAGAAGGTGTAGGGTGACTAGTAGAAACAAAGAATCTATGGTTCAGGAGAGCCTTCGTCAACGGTGGGGCGATGGACACCCCGGAATTCTCACTCGGCCCAGGAGACACTATTTTTGTTGTCAATTTGAATACATTTCTATTCTCTCTCTAAAGCTATGTCATTGAAGGCAGAAGTCAATTTTGATCCGTACTCAGAATTCCCAAGCTGCAAAGCAAAGTAGAGATGGGAAAGACGAAGGTCACTGGGTACAGAGACCCCCGAGACCGTCACCGACGATGATCTGCCTTCAAAAAACAGAACCAAACACATGCTATTCTAAGGGCACAGGTAAGGGAGGCATGTCAAGGAAAATAAATGTTTGTGGTTTAATTTATTAATATTCCACATATAAATTACCATCAAAATCCTTTTCAAATTCATTATTAAATTTTAGAAAGGGGAACTACACCCACCCCTGTGCTGGGATACAGGCATTTTCATCCTGCATGAGCCCCAAGTCTGTCCCTGTATGGCTGTCTAAATTAGGTTTCCAAGGTCTCCCCTACTCCTGACCCCTCCAACCCGCCGCACTCCAAAGACACCCAGAGAGGAAGACTGTGGATGAGGTCAAACTGGGTACCAAGAAGGAAGTCTCTGATTGCTGGGGTTGACCAGGTGGGAACACACAGCCTAGAGTCATTCCCCAGCCCAGAGCACAGAGCCTGTGGGCGCACGCAGGTATCCAGCAGTTACTTTTGTTAAGAGTCACACCTGAGCTTACCTATCAGGGCTGTCCGAGGCGCACACAGAATCAATTAGCCCCACATCCAAAGTGCCCTGAAAAGAAGTGAAAAGCAGAGACACTGAGAGAACCATTCAAGTATAGCACACATCATGATAACACCCCGAGATGATGACTCTCTAAACAGGCAAACAAAAAAGCCTCCTTTGTGTGTTCACTGCAAAATAGTAGTTATCTAAGGAAACGTCCCCCTTCATTCAGCACAGACAGCCTCTAGACAGGGCAAAATCTGCAGTCCATTCATTAAATAAAGTATAAACGAATCTTTCTGTCTTGTTCCTAAAATACTTTCAGTGAAGGGTGTTTACAAACTTCTTTCAATCATACAACTTTTCTGATTTACACTATGATCTATCATCGAATTTTGTAATTGTGAGAAAATCAAACTATCTCTGAAATATGATTTTGTGGCTCTGTTTACGTGCCTGGGATAGAGTGATGTCAGAAAGAATACAATTTGGAATTCACTATATCCTTTGGAGAAAAGTGTAATGGGCTTCCACGGTTTCATAAAAATTGGAATTTTTTTTGAGGTGGGAGAATAGTAATCTCTTACTACTTACAATCTTCTATAATTTACTCTCTTTTTCTATATGATTTTTAACCAAGATGTTCCCGTTTCTCTCTTTAATTATTATAATATTTCTTCTTATTTTTTTTTTTTTAAAAAGACTGTCTACAAATTCCCAGTCCCCTGTGGCAGGATGCCTCCCTCCACACCCCACCCAGGCTCACGCACCACGGCGTTCTGCGGGTTTGCCTGTTCATCATGCATCTCCCGAATCTCCTGGTCCGTGGATGCGTGGACCTGACTCAGCACGCTAAACCACTGGCTGTGGGGAGGAGAGAGCAAGAGTCAAGGGGTGGCCAACCTCCGCATGCAATACGGTGACACCCTTCTCCACATCCTCTGGGAAAGCGACATCCCCTCTGAGCACAACTCTGGCCCCAAGGACCTCAGTAGACATTTAATAATGATGATGGTAAGTTCCTAGAGAAATTGGCAGCAAAAAATGAAATCCTCAGTTCTACCCACGCACTTAGATCAAGGGTCTTTACTGAAGACATTATTTATAACCTAGGGAACATTCAAGTGCCTTCTCAATTTTAAATTCCGAGGTAAGAAGCCCAATGTAAGAGCATCATCTCAGGGTGGCCGCTGGATGTCTATTTTCCCTGCTCATTTCCAGGTGGGGTTTCCAACCATCTGATAGGATTTCCACTTAAGTGAATAAAACCACAGGAGAGCTGGAAATAGAAAACAACTGCCTAGAGTAGAAAGTAGAAAATTATTTTGACCAGAGAACTCCTCTATCTTCATTTCAAATGAGTTTTCTCACTTGTAGCCACATTAGAATCAGATAATAAAAGAAAACATGTCAACTCCAGAAAAGTCAAGCAGAACAGAAGTCATGATGTAACTAGAAACACAATACGTGCTTGAGGAAAATGACCATGAATATCCATCCGTCTGTGTCAGTTCATCCATCCATCGTTTATTAAGCAACTAAAGTGAGAGGTACCAAATGTGAGAGAGATGCTAGGACATCCTTCTCCAGGAGGGGGCTAATCAGACACATATACACGCTCCTATAACTAAGGCAGAGGAGAAAGTACTCGGTACCCAATGGGATATTTAAGTAAAAAATTAGTACCTATATTTAAAGGTAAGTCATGTAAGATACTTACAGCAAAGCACTAAAATCTATCTCCTGTGATTCCTGAAGGAGCAAGATGTAACCAAGAGCTTGAAAATACTCAACAAATACAGACTCGTAGGGAGACCAAGGGAAACATCTTAATATGAATTGGTTCATCACTTCTGGTTAACCCAAAGGCAAGATTTCAGTCATTGCTTTATAAAGCTCAAAAATATCCGAAATCAGACACTGAACAACACAAACCTTCAAAATGCAGGCCACATGGGATCAGACACACACACACAGCCACACAAAATCTGCTGTGCTTTCCATCTGTACAGGTGACCTCCTTAATACAAATCTCACCCCTTAAGTGCAACTTGAAATCTGAAAAGGAATTTTTAAAAATGTGTTCCACTGGTCAGGGCAAAAAGTCCTTGGCTAAAATATTCCAAATGTTAAATTTAGCAGGTTCATTATGGCACAAAACAGACAGGACAGCTGGGCCTATAATTCAGCTGTAAAAGCTGTGGGCATTCCCTGGACCACAAAAAACCACTGGTCTCTAGGAGTCCCAGACGGAATGATGGGGCTCTAATTCCAGGTCTGCTTGTTTTTCCAGCTTGTGTCATAATTTATGGATCCAAGAGGGGTTTTAATTTGTTCCCATGGGAAGAATTATTTTCTTTGCCCTTAATGCTGCTACCATGGTGTTATATCAACACAGAAACATTCAAAGGGCAAGGGGTCGGTCGTAAAGGCCCCGAGAACTCACTAGAAGATTCTAGTGGTTTTTCTGAGCTGCAAAGTGAAGAAGACAGGCCAAAGGATCTCAGCCTCATAAATCAGAAGGTATTTTCTGGCGTTGCTCAGAGTGGATGACAGGCATCTCCAACGTGACCCTATACACCCCCAGGGCAGCAGGAACAGAGACAGATGCTCCACTGCGTGACCCTGCCATGCATCACACGGAGAAGCACACACCAGCTCTTCTTAATTTTGTGCCACATCTCAGCACTGCGATGGAAACCAAGGTCCAGAAAAGTCGGACAACTTGCCCCAGCCAATGAGGGACACCACTGTCCTCCGCGCTCAGTCAGAAATCTAAGCTCCTTAAGAAGCTTCGTGCCTCCATTCAATAGAATTGACCTTGCGTTACTTTACAGATTACACTACCTTTTCTCTGTACCTCAGTCTCCTATTCTGTAAAACTGGATAACGGTGATACCCTCTATAGGGTTGTTGTGAGAATGAAATGACTTAACATATGTGAAGCATTTTGGAACACTGCCTGCAATATAGTAAGTTCCCTAAGTGTTAACTATCTCTTCCAGACGACGGAATTCTTCACTATCAAGGCCTTAAGCACCCTCCCAACGCCACAGTCCTAGCATTTATTTGAACGGCCAAGGGTTAATCCTCCTGTTTTTTCAACCCTTAAGCAAACAGAAGCTGCTCCCTTTCAAAGCTCAGAAGCTTCCAGAGGGTGGCTTTCAACTGTGTGTAGCCGCACAATTTACATATGCTGCTGGTGACAATAAAAGCCTGAGTGTAAGTAACAAGGGGTCTCTCCAGTGGCATGTGAAGCTGGAAATCTGTGTGCTTACGGTACGGAACACAGTGCCCAGGGAGAGTCCCCAGGAGACAAGTACACCCATCTCTTCCGACTCTCAGTTCTTCAACCATCCTAAGAGAAAAACCCAACTAGAAAATCAACTAAAATCTTTTCAGCACCAGTAGGCTCAAGAGTGATCCGTGTGATGTCCGGGCCTGCACAGGAGCGCGGATGTAGTTATGACCAAGTCGACAGCACAGCGCCTCACCTGGCGTCTTCTGGGGATTCAGCGATCAGGTGGAAGGTCCTATCGGTCATAATGATGTCAATCCCGTTTTCTTTGCTGGTGTTATCTATGATCTCCCTGCAAAGGAACACAAGCACCAAACGCAAATCAGGAACACAGAATTCTTAATAAGGGGCCAGAAAAGAAATTTCACCATAACTGAAAAATCAGATACCAACACTTCCGCTTTTAGAAACAATGAAGACCCTTGTGGCCTCTAGGGGGAGGCAGGCTTTTCTCTCTCCAGAAAGGTGGGGGGTGTGTGTGTGTGTGTGTGTGTGTGTGTCTGTGTGTGTGTGTGTGTCTGTGTGTGTGTGTGTGTGTCTGTGTGTGTGTGTGTGTGTCTGTGTGTGTGTGTGTTTCTAGATCTCAATCCCATCTTGATCTCATCCTAACACTCTCTAAACAACACTGGAGGTTTAAACTCAGGGCACCAGGTTAAGATCAGGGTAAAACACAAGCAGCTGTTCGGATGGGACCAGAGGTGGTGACCTATTTTGTGAAGAAATGTGCTGGGGATACAGCCAGCTTGCTTTGTCAGCTGAAGTAGTGCAGCTGTTCACAGTTATTTTACAACTACGATATTAAGCAGTCTGGTTAGAAAAAAAAAAAGACTGTATGACTTTTTAGCTAGAATCACTGAGATGAGATAAAATATTTTTTAAAAAACCAAGAAGATCAGAATTCAGAGGAGTCTGTGATCTTCCTGGGAGTGGAAGGAGAGAGGTGGCCCCGACTGGCGGTGGGGGTGGGTGATAAGCATGGGAGCCTCTGGAGTAGGACAATAATCCCCAGGGGAAAACTGTCCAGACCACGTCATCCTGGACCAGCCAACCTGCTTCCTGAGAACTCAGCTACCTTGCGTGTAAAACGACGCGGTGTCGTGGCTCTGAACCACAGCGGTCCATCAGAATCCTGGGAAACGTTCAGAAAACCCACGTGGGGCTTCCTAGGGTGGAGCCCAGGGACTCGCATTTATAAAAAGCTTCCCTGGAAATGGGGGAGTGATGATACTACCAGGGCACCGAAAAGAGTCTGGAAATGACAGGATAAATGAGCTGGGAGCTTTAATAATAGATGGTGAGTGAAAGAAAAGATGAAGGGGGTGGTGTATAAATTGAAAGAGACTTGAGCGATCTGTCAGCCAATTAAAAATTATGAACCTTATTTGGATTCTGATTTGAAAAAAGAAACCAACCCAAACCAACAAGAACACTATCACCGCCATGTATAAGATAACTGGGGAAATTTGAACAATGACCAGAGTTTGGACGGTAGAAGGAGCTCATGTTCCTTTTTAAATGTGATCATGATATTGTGACTATATATTAAAAAAGGTCTTGATCCTTCAGTGTGTACTAAATATTTACAAGTGGAATTATATGACGTCAGGACTTGCTTTAAAAAATGTAGTTTGTAGGGGGGCAGTGCTGGGTAGGGTCACAGATGAAACACCACTGGCCATCGGTGGGCAACCACTGAAAGACGGGAAATGGACACACAGATCTCATTCCAGTCTCCTACCGACGCTTGCCTATGATTGAAATTTTCTATAATAAAAAATATATTTTTTTCTATAATAAACTTCAAACTATAAAATAAATAAAAAAAATAAAAAACTCTTAACGATGGTGAAACCTTAACAACTCATTGCTTTTTCTCTACAGAATGTGACCAACAGCTGAGGAAGGGCTAACACTTCCTTACCTCTGTAATTTTCACAGAACACCTGGAGAATAGGGCTTCATTAAGCATGTGTTTGCTACAGAGTGAGTAGCAAAAGGGACATCCAAAAACACACAGGTGAAATTCACCATCACAATTCTGTCTCTCAGCCTGCTGGCATCTGTGGCCCCCCTCCTACAGGGTGAAGAGAGGACCAACGCAGTATGCAGGGCCAGGGGAGGACTGCAGGAGGTACAGAGCTATGCCATGCTGCTGAAACTTGTAGGACTCAGATGCAAACTCCCACAAACTCATCTGACTACGGAGCATGGTTTCCTAAGGAACCTCAAAGGGGCAGCCTTGAAAAGTCTGATACTGTGCTGTCTGCACTTCACAATTTGGCCTTAAAATTAAATACAAAGAAGACTTTCTTCCCTTGAGTAAACTTTCCGCTTTCCAATGAATCATTTTCTAAAGTTTCTAATGCTGGCTGCGCAGGAACCGTATGTCGTTTTCAGGTCTACGACTTCAGGAGTTAATTTGGTCTCTCAAAGCTTATTTTTACCCGTGTGCTGAAAATGGATGGTTGCTCAGTTTGAGTGGAGTGTGGCTAATAAATTCTATGCTTAGTATCTAATTACCCAAGAAAACAAGCTGCCCCTCAATTCCCAACATTTTCTGAAAACCTCACTTAATTTTTAGCAAATAGGCCCTCAGTGGTTCAATGCTTTGGTTCTATAAGAAGGTGGCACAATGGAATTCCCCAGAGGTCCAGCGGTTAGGACTCAGCACTTTCACTGCTGTGGGCCTGGGTTCGATCTGAGGCCAGGGACCTAAGATCCCACAGGCTGAGCGGCATGGCCAAAAAAAAAAAAAAGTGGCAGAAAAAGGGGGTGTGTTGGATTCAAACACCAGCTCTGTTGCTCTCATTGTTGGGTATGAAGAGGCTAGTATACCCAACAAAGGTGGAAGACAAATGATTCATTTCACACACCTCCCGACTGGCTGTCTGCTCCCAATTTAGCCATCTGTTGGCTACAGCTGGGCTTGGAGAAGAATTAAAAGTGATAGATTGACCCATAAAAGGATGACAAGATGCTCAACCAGTCGCTCAATACCCACACCACGATTCCTGTGGACCGCCAATGACATTTCCAAAGAGCTAGTTTTATGTCCAGCTAGCATCTTATAACCCAGAGCTGAATGTCTGAAAATTCACAAAAAGTGAATTTCACAGACGAAGTTTGATTTCCCTGATTTCCTAATAATTCAACCCACTGAAAGGAACGATGAGGACGCACCGAGTACCTCTTACAATCTACTGCTTCAAAGAACTTGCCCCAGACAGCTTGTAGGCAGGGACTTAACTGATGAAGCAGCCCCGAGCCCCGGTCAGCAGCCCTGGCCAGGGCTCATCAACATACTTGGCTGTCCGGACTTCCACGGTGCCCTTGAGCTTTTCCTCGCTGTCATTCTCAAAGTACATCAGCTTGGCCTGGCGGAGGACGAACCAGCGCTTCTTCCAGTTTCTCCTGGACAGCGTGGAGGAGCCGCCGCCCTTCTTGTGCAGCCAGCCTTGCTTGAGGGCCTCCTGCTTGGAGCGGAACCACAGGAAGGTTTCGTCCTTGAGGACGCACCAGCGGCGTTTCCAGGTGTTCATGAGGCCACCTGTCTCCCCAGGGTTGGGGAGGAAGGGGTTTAAGAAAATCCATCATATTGGATCATAAGATCAGTAGGTCTTCAGGTCCAGCCCCTTCTTAACTTTGCCCCAAATGACCCGCCCTCAGACACCCACCGATGACGGGTGAGCGCACTGCTGGGTCGTGTTCAGGGGGCACTGGGCAGGTGTCACACTGGCTTGGCTGGATTACACAAGAACGCTTCCTTTTCTCCAAAGCAGCTCCTACTCACTTAGCTGAGAAATCCTGGTGAGGGGCTTAAAAGCAAGACCAGTCAGGGACTGATACTCTAACCCCGGGTTGAGGCAGGACCACGGACTGGAGGACCACGGACGGGAGGCGGGGGAGAACCGCTTCCATATGGTTGGATCATGCTTCTGTCCAAACACCGCAGGAAGGGGAAATGAGTTTAAAATGTGTCAAAGTTGACACATTCCTTCCTTGTTTAGTCAGTGTGAGGAACAAAATTTATCAGTGACTCCAGAGGTTAGCAATAAACCCTAACTTACATCGGAAAAGAAAAGCATTATCATCTGAAAATGGCTTCTTTGTATAAGGTATAAATTTAGAATACGAGACAAAGTAAGACTCCAAACCAAACTGTGACAGTACCTTAAAAATGAGAATTTAGCTGTAATTTATTTTAGTGGAAAACTTTTTTTGGTGGAGACAAATTAGACAAGGATATACAGACATTATTTCTATACAGAATATATTTCTACTACTCTTCTAGCAGGATAATTTTATTTTAGTTATTCTAGATTCCCCAAGGATGCTCAAAGAGTGACATCTTACAACCATGATTCAAAAATCTGCTTCAACGAACCCACTGAAGAATAAATGATGCATCTACTTCACTAATTATCAAGTGTCCACACGTTATTTTTTTGATCAGCCAATAATAAAGAACATTTAAATGTGGATACTGAAAGTAAGTATAAAGAAAATGCCTTCCTTTTACAGATTAGAAATAAATTTACAACAGACCTTCTAAGATTAATTTTTTCAGTGGTTGCTTCAATGATTACAGATCTCAACTTCACAGTGGCACAGAAGATGCAAAGACAACACTGGTTTCTCTTTGCAGTGCAAGGCGCGCTTGCTTCGCTGGCTTTTACAGACCGCTGCCCTTCCTGCTCACCTAGTTGAGAAGCCTTTGTGATCACACCAAGCGCCAGAGCTGTTTCCTAACAAACAGCAAACTTGCCAGGGGGTACCAGAAGGAAACTGTTTTTTTTTCCTTCTTGATTTGTGGCTTTAATCTCGGTTTCTCAAGACAAGCCAAGAGGAAACTGTAGTACAAAGTTATCCTATTATCTTATCGTCTTTGGATGATAAAGGTTATTCACAGCTGTTTCAAAGACACAGATCACAACAGTCATCCCAAGAGCCCTCACCCACCAGTCACTCTGCTGCTCTTACGTTATTGATGGGACTCACTCCCAGCCCTGCCCCCCCCCCAATTCCGGGTGTTCCCTTCGTATTTCATCTAGAGAATTTGATCAACGCTCTTAGTTTCGTGACTGTAAACACCTTTAGTAGTAGTAGGCTGGTGCAAACTCATCTACGTTCACAAAATAGAATCTGGTGGTTGGCTAGATTTTCCTTATCATTGGTTTCTTTGAAACTTTTGGTCATAACTTTAAGGCTTTATTAAACATTAAATGGTAATGTATCAGAGATTAAGTGGTGACGCAGTTACACAATAACTCTTTGTTTTATTAAGAGATGAGTGTGCCAAAACTTCACTTGCTTACCTTCTTGAGCTCTTAATGCTTTAATCTTGGATTTTAGCGCTCTGAATGTATCTTTACTTTTTCCTAATCTTATTTGTTTTAATCAGACAATTATACAGTAAAAGAATGCCATTATAAATAAGAGTGATTTACGGGGAATCTTTGAGCTAACTTAGGGAACAAGATTAATTAGGGGGAGAAGAAAATATATGACTAATAAAAAGCTTTATTTATTCTGAGAAATGCATGAGAAAATCTTAAAATGCTACGATTAGATACTTATTGGGGTTATTAGGTTCTGATTTGTGATTATATTTTTTCCTTCATCCAATGAACACTCGATTATTCAGTTAGAATTTCTCAATCTTTTTCATTCCAACGCTCCTACAAGAATTCCCATCAACCAGTGACCCTGGCCAATAGGAAGCTCGCCCCTAAAAATAAACCTGGAGGGGTTTCTGTGAGCACCTGGGGGATCTGAGGCTGAGAACAGCAGAACTTTGAAAAGCAAATGAATGATGTTAGCAGTTAGACAGACATTGAAGACGGGGGGAAAAAAATGAAAAGGAGAAGACATAGATGAAGAAGAGAAAAAAATATTAAGGGCAAAAGAGATACGAGAAAAGATAAATATGCCAACAGAAGAGAGAAGCAAAGGCAAAGAACAGAAGAAACAGGGAAAGGGAACCCAGAATAAAAAGGTTTTCATGGGGGAAGAAGAAAAGGAAAAGGGAAGAAAGAAAGATGGCAGCAGAAAAGAAAGTGAAGAAAAGGCTCAGAGAAAACATAAAAATCTTGAACCATCTGGGGACAATGGATCTTGTTATCTCTGCCCCATCCCCAAGATTTGGCCTCTTTCCCCTCATGGAGTCGAGGGCCGTGGGAGAAACCAATCCGCTCTTTAGATGATCCGCATAAAACTCCTACCAAAAATTGGTGCTGATTACGGTTTCTCATGATTCCTGTCCCTGATTTGGAAGTCAAGGTCAAGAACATGAATAAGGCATGGGTACAAGGTCCTGACTAAGTACTTTTCCAGAAGGAGGATGCTTCAAGGTCTCCAAGTATTAAGGTTCAGTACAGTACATTCGAAGTTTCACAGCAATGCAAAAATATAATTAAAAATTCTAATCATGAGCAAGCGATAGACAGTAGGCATCGCAGGCAGTTTAAGCCAGGGGTGATCCTCTCTCAGATCTTTACTTCCCCATGTATAAGGGTGTCTAATACTCCTGTGGGAGGGAAGAATGCAGCTTCATCATGGTAATGGGCTGCACTAACCCCAGTAGCAACATACATGTGTGTTTGTATGTATGTGTGAGAAAGAGAGAGAGGAAATGATGTAGGAAGGAAGCAAGGAAGGAAGGAAGGAAGAAGGAAGGAAAAGAGCACAGATGTGAGAGAGACATGGAGGCAACAGGGAGAGAGGGACTGAAAGCGGTGACAGTGGTTGCAGACCCTTTGTCCTAACGCTGCATATGGTCCAGTAGGGTCCCCCACATCACACCACCACGGCATCCTCCATCCACCTAAGAGGACCTCACACCAGGTAAGGGGTATGTGGGATAACTTTCTCAGCCCCCCTCCTTCAGCCTCAGCTTCCCATCACTTCACCCCCTAACCCAGGCACCAGGGTGGCTGCAGGTCATACCTTTCATGTACAGGAAGCTGTGGAAGTAAGGCAACGTGACACAGCTGTACACAGAGTCCCGCCGGTATGAAAGTTCATCGTCCGTATCAAACCGAGAGTCGAAGTCCTCTTCACTATCTTCAAACTGGACCAGGAGAGACAGAGAGAGCCAACAGTGAGCAAAAAGGACAGAAAACAAGCAAAGGAAATGCCCAGCATAGGTCAACACTGAAAAAGTAAAAACAACGGACAAAGAAGCAACACGCTGCTTCGTCACAGTGCAACGGAGTGTGGTCATCAAAAGAATTCGGAATTACAAAATACTGCCTTCTGGTGTCAAACCGTCAGTTGACTTGATACGTAACACGTGAGACATATTTTAATCCCAAGGCTATATATTCAAAGTACAACGCTGCTGTTTAAGCGTACAATTTTAATCAAACCATCCAAGAGTTAATTCCCTTTAAGTTACTGTGCTAAAAATGTCTTCAAGGACTTCCCTGGCGGCGAAGCGGGTAAGAATCTCCTTGCCAACGTACGGGACACGGGTTCGAGCCCTGGTCCGGGAAGATCCCACATGCTGCGGAGCAACTAAGCTCGTGCGCCACAACTACTGAGCCTGCGCTCTAGAGCCCGTGAGCCACAACTACTGAGACTGTGTGCCACAACTACTGAAGCCTGTGCGCCTAGAGCCCGTGCTCTGCAACAAGAGAAGCCACTGCGATGAGAAGCCTGTGCACCGCAACGAAGAGTAGCCCCCGCTCGCCACAACTAGAGAAAGCCCGCGTGCAGCAACGAAGACTCAAGACAGCCAAAATTAAATAAATTAGTTAAAAAAATATATTCTTAAACAAATAAACAAACAAATAAATACAAATATCTTCAAGCCTTAGAAAGGCAAGGGAGTATTTAACGCACAGACAACGGGAAAAAATAAAAGTAAACTATAAATAAATCCAGAAGCTGGAAAGAGCACGTTCAAGCCCTTAAAGGTTCCTCCCTTACAACCAGAAAAATATACATCACGTCCTGCAGCGGGCGGGTGAAGCTACCGTCAGGAAAGGTCTCTGAAGTGCCCCTGGCAAGTCGCGTTCCAGTTTAGGGCGGGTCTCATTTCCCAACCTGCTGCAAAGCCAGCACAGACACAGCCAGAGCCTCCACTGAAAATGCCAGTTTTCTTAGGCTTTGGGCAAGACGCAGTTCTGGGTTTTGCGTTCAACCTCCAACAGGCACCAATTTCCACTTACTTGTGTGACGATAGCTTTTGGCAAGAGAGAGGGGTTTAAGGCCACCTTAAGAGCCTGACTTTGGAATCCTGGCCCGTTCTTGGGGGGATGTCTTCATCCAAGGGATAGTGCAATGGGGGCGAGGACGGCAGACAACTTCCACCGCAATGCGGGCAAATCGGGGCCCCGGGAGGACAGCGGGTACTCACCGAGGACTGGGCCCCCTCCGAGCTGAAGCGGTAGGCCCCCGAGCTGTTGTACGTGCCCACGGAGCATCGGTAGTCTGGGGACCACTGGCTGCTGTAGGAGTTGGAGAAGGTCACGCTGCTGCCGGAGGTGACGGCCCCGTCCTCGTAGTCGTCCTGGTCGTAGTTGTAGTCGCCGTCCGGGGAGGGCAGGCCCCCAGGGGTCTGGGGCATGCAGTAGGTGGGCTCCCCAGAGGAGGAGTCGTGCTCCGAGGGGGCCAGCAGCACGGTGCTGTCGGGGTCGGGGCTGGTGGGCACCACGGTGTCGTTCATGTAGGGGTCCTCCTCCGAGGATTCGTCGCTGGTCCGGATGCCACTGGTGCGCTGGTCCGAGTGGCCGTGCTCGCTGGGGTTGGGCGAGTCCTTGAAAGCGTCGTCGTCGGCCTCAAAGCCCTCGTCCACCTCCTCCTCCGGGTAGGGCTGGCTGAAGTTGAAGTTGGGCTTCTCGCCGCAGGCACCCTCGGCCAGGTCGGCCCGCACGCCCACAGACCCGCTCCCCACCGACAGGGAGCGCTCGATGTTGCGGACGCACTCGTCGATCTCGTCGAAGTTGAGCGACTCCAGGAACTCCTGGGCGGCGCGGCAGGCTTCGTCCTCCAGCCGCCGCAGCTCCTCGTCCCGCAGCTGCTGCAGCTTCTGCAGGGAGGCCTCGGTCAAGGACAGCTCCTGGCGTTCCTTCACGCGCTGCAGGTCCTCGATTTCCTTCTCCAGGCGCAGGATCTCTTCCACCTGCTTGTTCTCCTTCTGCTTCTCCAGCTCCCGGGTCAGCTCGGCCTCCCTCTGACTCTTCTGCAAGGCTTCCTGTTCCCGCTGCTTCCTCGCTGCTTCCTCCTGGACACAGAGGAAGGAAGGGGTCAGGTCAGGAAGTGACACTATGGAGAGTGCGGGCAGCGACCCTCCTTTGGGATGAGATGTGCTTGCCGGGGGCTGAACTGCATCCCTCCCTCTCCCAAATCGCTCTGTGAGGCCCCAAGCCCCAGTCCCCTCGGGATATGTCTGGATTTAGAGCAGGGCCTTTAAAGAGATGATGAAGTTACAATGAAGCCGTGAGGTAGGGCTCTAACCCAACTGACTGGTGTCCTTATAAAGAAGAGGGGATTGGGACACACGCACGGGGCACTGGGGAAGCAGGTACGCAGGTGCAAGACCACGTGAGGAAACAGCAAGTTACAGAGAGAGGCTTAAGAAGAAACCAACCCTGCCAACACCTTGATCTTGAACCTTTAGCCTCCAGAATTGTGAGCCAATCAATTTCTGTTGTTTAATCTGCCCAGGCTGTACTACTTATGTTATAGCAGCCCGAGCAAACTAATATAGTGATTACACTGGTCTAGAGCTATCATGCCGTCGTGATTCACACTGAAACCTTAAGACATTCACACACTTTTACCCAATGTAATGGGTTAGAAACTGCAGCATAAACATCTCCTCTAAAATTCTTCCTCCTGTATATTTATTTTAGCTTTGTATCCTTCTCCCTACATCTTTACTTTAGTTTCAAATCACTGAGGCAAAGTGTTTGAACTGGGAAGGTAACAGACAAGATGTCACGTGTCGCGGCATTCTTCACCTGTTGGGCGCGGAGCTCAGCTTCTCTTCGTTCCCTCTCTCTTTCTCTGAAAACAGTCAAGAAAAAAAGACAGTGAAAATAGACGAAAGCAATGAAAAAAATCCGACCCCCGCTTTTCAGAGAGCGAACTTTTTAACAGAAGCTTTGCAAAAGACAACTTAGAAGTGTGAAGGAGGGATAGGGTCTCTTCCTTTGGCAATACACCTATTCTTTGCCTGAATAAAAATACCACAAAACTGGGTCTTCAACGCTGCTAAGGAATTTTATCTGAGCCACGAAGCGTTATCGTTTCAAACTGCAGGTTCCTGCGAAGCTGGATATAGAGCATAAAAACACCAGAGGTGTCCTCCTGTCTGTTTCATCCGAGCCAAGAAAGGTCCCATACCTTTCCTCCTCCTCCCGCTTCCTCTTTTCTTCTTCCGCCCGTTTCCTCTTCTCCTCCTCTGCCCGTTTCTCTGCCAGCAGCTGTTTGTAAACTCTGCGGGCAATCTGACCTCGGAGTTGCTTCTGGAAAACCACGGCTGCTTTTCTCAGGTGCAAAAACCTCCTCCTCAGAAGGAATGCTCTGTAATTCTTCTGTATAATCACTACACAATAAAGGACCTTCTTGTATTGCTTTCTGAAAATGAGAACAGAAAACAGCACAACAGAATAACTGTGGAGGTAATGAGGCTTCGAGCTCTTTACACGAGTTTACGTTAATGTTACAAGACAAGACAGCAGGACCTCGTTTGGGGCTGATCCGCTCATAACGGAGACTCATTATAGGGAGCCGACAAGGAGGCCCTTGTGGGCAAAACAAAACAGAAGAAAAACAAAAGAATAACAACAAACGAAACTCAAGCAAGACCCTAGCATCATGTTGGCTAAATAAACACATCACTCCTAATACTGACTTTGAAAAGTCCCGGCAGGAAGTTGGGCTGTAAACAGAACGAAGAGATGGGATATATTTTCCTGTCCTTATGAGGAAAAAAAGCAAAGGATTTGCCACAGCAGGACGGCTGTGTACTTGAGAAAATGTAACGTACTGTGACGAGCAAGGGTTCGGGTGGCCCGCAGGTCCGCAGAGGAGGAAAGAACTCAGACGCACAGGAAAAGAACCTGCCTCATTCGGCACACCCTGGAGAGGGGGCCGCTGTGGACCCAACGGGATGACACCAAAGTCAACAGGCGAGCTGCCTGTGGCTTCAGTATGTGACCCAGAGGAACTAGGGAAATGTTTAAATATGTCGCCCAGTCCCCTGATGTCGCTGCCCTGAGACATCAGGATCCCCTTTTCCCATTTCCTGCCCAGGTCAAGCTAACTTGGTGCTGGCAATGCTAGTTACGAGCACTGCCCTGGGACTCTCCCCTTAGCCTGGTCCTGACCCGAACCCATCCAGGTCTATTTTAAATGAAAGCATGTGGCCAGGGCCACCCCACCTGGTGACACACACGGGGGATGCCCCCTCCTGTCCGTGCACTTTTTTTTTTTTTTTTTTTCCGGTACGCGGGCCTCTCACTGTTGGGGCCTCTCCCCGTTGCGGAGCACAGGCTCCGGACGCGCAGACTCAGCGGCCATGGCTCACGGGCCCAGCCGCTCCGCGGCATGTGGGATCTTCCCGGACCGGGGCACGAACCCGCGTCCCCTGCATCGGCAGGCGTACTCTCAACCACTGCGTCACCAGGCAAGCCCGTCCGCGCACTTCTTACCGTGCCAAGTAGCCCAAGACGTGGGCCCGGATCACCATGGCCGCCCGAGTCAGCTCCTCCTCCCGCCGCTTCTCCAGTTTCTGCTCCAAGGACTCGCGAAGGAAGACCTGCCCAGGAGAGAGCAACATGTCACATCCACAGAATGCGGCAGGCAGTGGTAAGACATTGCTGAGTCAGCTGTGCCTTTGGTGGGTAAGGCTTTTTTCTTTCTCTGATTTGCTCCAAACACAAAGAGCCATGGTGTCCAGCACAGGGAATCTCAAATTCCTGGTGGGGAGAGGATTTTTTCTTTCTTTATTTTTTTTAAACTTCCCATCTGTCACAGACTAAGATCTTTGTAAAATATAGTAAACAATATATTACTGGAAAGAAAAAACCAAAGGGGTATATAAAATCCAAGTCCCGTTTTTTTCAGTTATTATTAGTTCAACAGGCATAAGAGGGCTGTGAAATTGCCTTTATAAATCCTTATCTCACTGTGGGCTGGGACAAATAGTTCATGCGCCAGCACCAGTGCTACAGTAAGTCTAAGTAAGAAGATATCTAGAGAGACTCCCTACATTAAGAAGGAGAAGGAGCGGGGAAGGGGGGGAAGAGAGGGAGGAGGAGAAGAAGAAAAGAAAGGACAAAAGAAAGAAAGGGAGGGGGAAAAAATCCAAGAAATTTGTAAAATGTTACTTTGCCATCACGTGGAAACGCTCCCTTCATGCCTGTCAAATGATTACGATCAAAGCGTCTTGGCCTCAAAAAATAATGCACATAAAAAAACTGACATTTAAGAATGTAATTCTATAAACTGTTTGCAATTAGAACTGAATCATTTAAGTTACCTCGGTTCAGCCATGGCAAGAAAAGTATCAGTAGAATCGGGACAAAGAGATTGTAACTATTGGCTGGCCTGTTTCTGCCCGTGGGCACCTCAATCCTAGGCTTACCATTTATCTAAGCCTAAGTGTGTCTGGTAACTGGCATTCGTATCAGAATTCCTAATATTTGAAAAGGTATGAAAATACTGAGACCCTCCCTCAATCGTGGTAGCTTTTAATTTTGTAATTTCCAACGTGATGCCTAAGGAAGTTTTGAATTATCTCCTAAAAACAAACACATTTTTTCTTATGCTTTTCTGTTAACGGTCAGCTGGGGGCAGTGGTCGGGGGTTGGTTAAACGACACACGCCCTCACTCATGATTTCTCAATTTATGCTCCAGTGAGTCATTCTGGCCTGTGACGGTGCATTAGGTCCTCCTGATGCCACATTTTCCCAGACTCTCGGCCCTGGCTCTTCCCAGACATTTGGGCAGAAAAGCAAATAAAGAATCCCACCATCATGTGACTCACAGAAGCCTTACCCACTCCTGCTGTGGGTTCCTGAGCATTTGTCAAACTCTCCCACCAAATAATTCTCTCGGAAAAGCTTTTCATACAATGCTCTTCCTATAATTGCAATTAATATGCTCTGCTGATGCATAAAGAGACTGCATCTTGAGCAAAAAAAAAAAAAAAAAGTTTAATGTAAGAAACAGGAGCTACGAGCATAAAGCTTGTTAGTTCAGCAATGAGAAAAAGTTCAGAACTATGAAGCAGTTTTCATCAAGACTGGACTTCGAAGAAATATTTAAACTTCTCTTTGAGACGATTTTTTGATATTAAGGATCTTAGTCTAACGCTGTTGCTCTGGTTAGTGTTTAAAAGAAAAAGTAATGAAGTCAAATCTTGAACAAGAGTGGTGATGGCGGTGGTGACATCATAACACAAAAGCATCGATGCCAACGAGCAGTACATTTATCAGATGAACAAATAGGAAGCTTTATGAAGGAAAGAGCGTCTCACACCTTATCAGAAGTCAAGGGACTGTCTTGGTTGGAATCAGAGTCAGAGAAATACCTGCCTGAGTTTCATGCCCCTCAAAGAGAGCTCTATGCTCTGCCTATTAGATTTACTTCCACATCTTTATCTATCAATAGATTCTTTCCATAACCCGAAGGGCAAACGGAGTAAAATGCTTTAGAGACCTGACTTGGCTTCATTAAGAACATCCACCCTGAATTTATGCAACAACACACAGAAAGTGATGCCAGATCTTCCAGCCCAGTGGTGTCCGCTGCCACGTTGCCATGTTCCCAGGATGCAGCCAAGATCGAGTCAGCAGGATCCAGCTGCTGTGAGCGGAGGCACCGGCCTCGTCAGGCATCATCAAGCAGCTTAGGAAGGGGCAGTGCCCACTCAGGGGGCTGCTTGGCTAACCTTGACTCGATATCCAATACGAATAGTTTCTCATGGCTTTTCCTACCATTTGCTTAGAGAGCTCAAGAGCCTACGGATTATTCCAGTAAAATGTCTTTATAGAATACCTCTTGTAGGATTTATTGCCAGAGAAGAAATAAGGTCGGGCAATGTAGTCCACGGACCAGAAAAGTAAAACGTGCCGGAGTCACGAGGTAGAGGGGAAAGGCAAAACCAGGAAGAAAGAGGGGAGCAGCTGTTCACCTCCGTCTCCCTAAACCTGGCTTCTCAGCAGGGGCGTACAGCAGGATCTCCTGCTCGGGCTGTTCCAGAGGCTTGGACAGGCCTCCTAGCTTCTTTAGGGATGCTTCCCCAGCAGAGAAGAATCCTTGCCTTCCAAAGACCAGATGTGTTTTAAGCCAGTGAATTCAGACCTGGCGTCATGTTTAATTTGCTGACTACAGCGCTGCCCACATTTCCCTCTGTCATGGAAGTGTTGACAGAAACTTCTTTACCAGAAGATCTAGATATTTTTTAGAGGTTCAAGGTTTTAAATGCAAAGACCTCTGGCGGCAACACTGACTGAAACACTGCTAGAGTATAATTAAGTGTATAATTAAGTCCAATGTTGGTCAAGGTCAAGGCTATTTAGTGGATACAATTCAAATGCTCTCATGTTTCCATTTACTTCCTAATATTTATGCGAAATGATAAGCTTCCATCCCACTTCTGCTTCCAATGTGTCACCAATTAAAATTTAACTCCTCTTTAAAGATTTCCTTTTCTTGAATACTCTTCTGATCATGTCAATTCACAGTGAGCTCTCTCCTGGAGGTGTGTCCTTATTCCTTCAAGAGATCACACTGCATAATTTATCAGTTGTATGGGATGACTTATCTCCCAGAAACTTAGTAAACCGGGGGCAATGCCCATGTCTTTATGTCTCCGTATCCCTGTGCTACACCCAGTTCTAAGTCTTGCTGGGGCCTGATTTCCACTGTAAATTGTAAATGAAGTTGGATTGATTTTTTCAGAGCTCAGAAAAGAGACCGGTATTGGCTGGGTGAGTCAATAATCTTTGATGTTATTCCATGGTATAAGGCAGTGAGACAGGAGGAGGATATCAGTTTATAGAGAATGTAATACCTTTCTAATTAAAAAAATCAGAGCAGACTATATTCTACTGCCAAGAGCTCCACTTGAACCAACTTCTTTAGAAAGTTCTTTGAGTGACTCAACATACAACAATCTTGTGCCATCACTTATAGTTTTTTAGCATTTAACAGACACTGACTGAGCTCCTACTATGTGAACTCCTACTACGTGCATTGTGTTGTGTAGAAAAACGAACAATGAACTCTACATTCTCTATTGGGTGACTGTAGACAAGTCACCAGGCAATACCAAGAAAACATGACGGCATGTTAAGTGTTATAACAGGGCAGAAAACAGAAAGATGTCAATGACAGAGGAGGGGGCTTAGCCCAGTTCAGGGATGAGTTTTGGTTCAGGGTGCAGTGAAGAATGTCAAATAGGACTCCCGTCAAAGCCTGCATCTAAGCAGAGACTTGAAGGAGGAGTTGGCTAAACGGGGTGGAGGGGAGGGTGGAGAATTCCAGCTAAAGAGACCTATACACCTGGGAGGACACACCCCAAGGTGACCCCCAATGAGTTACACCCTTGTTTAATCCTATTAGTGTGGGTGGAACCCGTGACTTTCTTCTAGAACATGGCAAAGGTGATGGGATATCACTCTTTATGGATATGTTACATCATATAAGACTCCACCTTAGGAGACTGGAGCAGGAGTGTCTCCCGCTGGCCCTGAAGAAGTGGGAGGGCGTGGGAGGGGGGTCAGGTGGTTAGAAACTGTGGGGGGACCTCTAGAAGCTGAGAGTGGCCCCAGGGGGCAGCCAGCAGGAAAAGAGGGTCCAGTGGGACTGCAGCCTCAGTCCTACAACTGCAAAGAATGGCATTCTAGAGCCACGTGAGATTGGAAGAGGACCCCAAGCTCCAGAAGGGAATGCAGCCCCAGCCGACACTCTGAGACCCTGACAGAGGACCAGCTAAGCTGTGCCTGGACCCCTGACCCATAGATACCATGAGGTAATTGGTGTGTTTTGTTAAAGCTGCTAAGTTTATGGCTGTCTGTTACACAGCAATAGATAACTAATACAATACCTCTGCATGCCATCTCTACCTTGCTAGATGTTTGCATCTTAAATCCCTGGCCAGCTGAAATCCTTCAAGAGCAGAAGAGTATGTTCATTATACACTTTCCTTTGCTAAGTGGGCTCCAGGTGATGCCTAAATACTTGTCTTTAATCTCACATCAATGTTATAGACTGAATGTTGGCCACCCCCCCACCCCCAATTCTTATGCTGCAGCCCTAACCCCCAAAGTGATGGTATTTGAAAGTCAGGCCTTTAGGAAGTAATTACGTTTAGGAGGGTGGGGCCCCATGATAGGATTAGTGCCCTTATAAGAGGAGGAAGAGAGACCAGAACTCACTCTCCACCGTGTCAGGACACAGTAAGAAGGCAGCTGTTTATAAACCGGGAAGGAGACCTTCACCAGAACCTGACCATGCTGGCACCCTGATCTCAGAATTCCAGCCTCCAGAATTGTGTGAAATAAATGTCTGTGCTTAAGCCACCCTGTCTATGGTATTCTGTCAGAGAAGCTCTGAGATGAAGACAGTCAAACTGCAAGATATGTGTCTCTGTTTCCCTCTTCCTCCTCTTTCTTTTTTTTAAACAAAGAAACTCCTAGGTTAAAAACGTAATGTAAGCAGAAACTTTAAAATATTTCTCTGCTGCTCCATTCCTACTTGTAGAGTCAGGAGGATGAGGCTTGAGGAACACTTCTTACTTTTGAAGACAACCATACACTCAAAGGCCGACCCCCAGCTGCCTGCATTTCTGCCTCTCCTGTGTGATAAGACCCTGGAGGTGGGTGGCAGAAGGAGAATGGAACCCCAAATGAGAGCTCTGGAAGTTCCTGATACAGGGAGAAGAGGTCATACTGCCAATTTTATGGCTAAGTTTTGCTGTTGAGGCCAGACTGCTTATCACTCAGCTAAGGGGTAAAGGCCTCAGTCACACCTGCATGTTTAAAAAAATGGATTTCAACTTGGCTTTCCAGACTGGACTTTGGGTAACCTGCCGGATTTCGGACTACTTGCTGGTCTCCCACACAACAGCTCCTGTGATGCAGGGAGAACATTCAGTATTCTATTCTTATAATGCAAAGTTAGAAGGGTCTGGGGTATCACTTCTTAGATGCCAGAGGCTGCCCAGTTCTTTCCTGGCACTGAGTTGCCCATCAGCCAACATTTGTTGACTGACTGAATGAAAACACACGCACTTAGGATCCGATGCTTCAATGTGTCCCCAAGAACACAGTCCCTGAAAATCAAGGACTTCAGATAAAAGACTCATGTTGGGAGGACAAAGAGTATGGCTAGCATGATACCACGCGTATCTTCCCAACACTGGAAAAACAGTTGGCTAGCAGTCATCACAGAACACCGAACTCAAACATCTCTCAGGGGGTTGATGGGACGGTCGTTGTTTCTCCGAAATTTTACCTTCGTCTTCCCCAGCTGCCACTCGCTGTTGGAGGTGTCATAGAGCTGCAGCAGGGCCGTGCACTTGCCCCTCACATCCTCGGGCAGAGCCACGTTCCTCGTCAGCACCTTATATCTGCAAAAGAAGAATGCCCAGCGTCACCTTGTGCTAAAATCCTTTCCCCAGCCCCTCTGCAAAGAAAGAGGGTCTCTGCAGCTCTGTCTTGCCTTTTGTAAAAATCCTGGAAGGGTCTTCGGACAGCATACCCAGCTTTCCGGATCCTGACTGTCTCCAGCATCCCGGAGTACCGCAGCTGGTTGACCACAACTGCCTGTTCAAACTGGTCGGGCATCTAAAACATGCCAAGAGGTGAGAAGATGACGTTAACAAGACCGCACACCCCCCCCCACCATGGTTTTACACACACACATTTTGAACCTACACAAATATACAAAACAGAAAACAAACGCCACCCCACATACCCATAGCCTAGCTGTAAGAGCCAGCACCCATGTCAATGCTGCCCCCCATCCTTAGCCCACTTACTCCCTGACCTTGGATTTGTTTTGAAGCAAGTCCCAGACAGTACACACTCTCATTTGTAAATATATCAGTATCACTTTTATTTTTTAATTTTTGGGCTGTGCTTTGCGGCATGCGGGATCAGTTCCCTGACCAGGGATGGAACCCGTGCCCCCTGCAGTGGAAGTGTGGACCACTGGACCGCCAGGGAAGTGTTCCAGTATCATTTTTTAAAATAGAACCACAACACTATCTTAAAAGATACCAAGAATTCACTGATATTAATATCCAGGTTCAAATTTCTGATTATTTTACAAATTTCATAAACGGACCACCAATTTTAATGCTATGTTTTCCAAAGAATCTTAAGTGTCATGCAAATATCACTTTATTTACTTTTCAAAATTCAATTTCCAGGCATTTTTTTTAGCTGAAGAATGCAGTGATCCAGTGAGGGCTGGGGGCGGGGTTAGGGGCTGGGGAGGAAGAGGAGAGCTTGTAAGTGGAGAAAACAGACAAAAATGAAAAAAAAAATTAATTTTCTCAATTTCTAGTCAGAAACCCCATTTATCGAGCTCCATGCTATGGTCACTAAATAAATTAATCCCAGAACATACAAACAAAAGACAGAGGAAATCAAGCCAGGACTTAACATTCTGAACCATATTCTCTTATCTGTCCAGTTGCCAAACAAACTGGTGTTGCTGACAGGACAATGGTCTTTCAGGGTAAAGCCCCAAAGTATGCCATTTCCCACTCACAGCTTTTTGGGCAGTGATTTGTGTTTTAATCCAAACACCCCATTCCCTTTAATTAATTCGTATTTTCTTATCTTACACAACTGTGTACAAAATGACTGAAAAATAGTGCCATAGAACACAAGTACATTGTTAAAAAGTGCAAAGACGGTAAGTGGCTTAAATTTGCGAGTCTTAAAAACACAGCCAGTCATTAACACAAAATCAGGCTGAAAGCCATGTTACGCTGTACGCTTTCCAAGCTAGCAAAAAAATAAATCTGAAGAATGCTCTGTAAACCTCCCTTGCAGCGTTTGATGGAAAAGCTGCCATCATATCCAGCACGATGACTTGTCTCAAATTTAATTTCTCCTACAAACACTGGGGTCAGATGTCTCTACTCAGCAGTATTCTACCGGAGTCTAGCCAATAAATAAGGGCGCATATCCAAAGAACTGGGGCTCACTGGTTTCTGGTCTTAATTATTTCAAATATCCCTAGACGAGAAAGAATAAAAGATAAAGCATGAAAAAATTAGCCTTGATAACTCCTTTCCCTTATCTTCGGATTGAAACGCAGAGAGAGAGGCAACTGTTCTGAGGGTATTTGCTTAAAATGCTTCTGTTAGATTTATTTGGGAATATAATCTGAACAGTAGCGATCCACAACGACCAGTAGAGAGCTAATATAAAACAAACACTCAATAAGGCATCAGACTTAGTTAACTTTGTTAATTCATAGAGAAATCTACAAATTTCATATTTAATCATTTGATGCTCAAAGACTTGTTAAATTAAAAAATAAAAAACTCTCTAAATCTCTCTCAAACTTTCACTGTTCCTGACCCATACTTTTTTCCTTGCTCCTTTTCTTTCAATCTCTACATAACAAAGTCCGTACAATTCCTTAGTTTGGCACTAGTTATTAAAACACTCTGAAAAATATTACTAAAGGGACACCCCATCCAAAAAGTCCAGCGGCACTTACCATCTTCCAGTCCCTCCAAGGAACATTCCACCTTCGGTTTGGCTCTCAGGCCAAAATTCATATGGAAAACAACTGCCACACTGACCTTTTCGCCACAGCTAAAGACACTGAACAATAATGAACACCATTCCTGTGCTTTAAAAAGTGCTCGGTCGCCATGACAACCCCTCCCATTCTCGGGCTAATTAGTGTGGTGTGGTTGTAGGATTTCATACAGCCTGGGGAGGGGCGGGAGGGTGGGAGGGAGCCACCATGAGTGGCCACTCTTTCCAGGCTCCCATTGTGATTGTGTTTCTGCCCCTTCACAGAAATTTAACCGGGGGAAGGGGGATCTCTTCGCAGATTGTCGCCCTGGGCAACACACAGGGCAATCACGAGGGGAGTAGACCTGTATTTCCATTGGTGGGTCTCAACTTTCTTTTCTTTCTGGTGAATTTAATGTTCAAAGATGACACAGCTGGAGGGTGGACAAGTCACAACTCAAAGGCATGTGGCCTTTCAAAACTTCAGCTAATGCACTCCAGTCTGTACTGGTAACTCGTTTTCCAGAACTGGAGGTCCTCCCTCCAAAGACTGCCGGCAGTGTCCTAACTGTGAAGTTTTGATGGCCGACAGCAAGGGAAGATTGGGGAAGTAACAGTCATAAACCGGGGCAATGATAGTCCTAGGAGTCTGGCCTTGATCCGTTTACTGAATATAAATGATTAAACACCTACTATGCGCCAGGGTTTTGTGATTCATGCTTTCGGGGGAAACAAAAGGCGGGGGCTAGATTCTTTTTTGTCTTAAATCAAAACCCCTCACCAGAGTAGGACATTCATTACAACTGATGAACCCACATGACACATCCTAGTCACCCCAAGTGCATATCTGACGTCAGGGTTCACTCTTGGTGCTGTACATTCTATGGGTTTTGATGACTATGTAATGACACGTGTCCATCATCAGAGCATCGCACAGAGTGGTTTTGCTGCCCTAAAAATCCTGTGCTTCATGTATTCACTTCTACCTCTCCCCAACAGCTGGCAACCACTAATCTTTTTACTGTCTCCACAGCTTTTTTTTTTTTTAAGACTAATTTTTTTAAAGAGTGGTTTTAGGTTCACAGCAAAATTGAGAGGAAGGTACAGAGATTTCCCTTATACCCTCTGACCCTCACTTGCATAGCCTCACAGGGCTGATTCTGTTTCCAAGGACCCTGACATTTAGGAGGGTGACAGGTATGCCAAACATCACGACTTATTTGGTAGATGGCCTACTACAAAACCATACTAAACATTAAAGTTACGTTCCTTGGGAACACGGGACAAAGAAAAGTACTGAGGGGGTATGGGTGTCACGTGAATTTGAACCCAGGTCTGACCCAGACTTTGGGCTCTCACAACTCCTACTCACTGCTGGAGGGGAAGAGACATTCTACACAGAGAACACAGCACGAACCAAAGCCAAGAGGTGGAAAGAGAACCTGGCATGTTCAGTAGTTCAGTCCGGGATGGAACGCGGAGGTGGACGGGGACCTGAGCTGTTGGTGGACACGGCACTCAAGTTTGATGCCACTGTTTCCAGGATCGCGAGCTGCCCGCCGGGGGCAGACCTGTGCTGCAGAAGGATCCCCGTGTTGGTAGCAGCAAAACTGGAAACAAGACCAGAGGCATGGCTGGGTCTATTTTGATATCAGGCCCATCATGAAGTGTTAGGCGGCCATTACAAAATAAGACCAAATTAAAGATGCCCCAGTTAACTCTCAAGCCTTTTTGAAAGGTGAGAAAAAGAAGATGCAGAAAAGTATGTATAACAATGACCCCATCAAATAAAACACCTGCTCTATGTATGTACATGTGTGTGAATATACACACTTAGATACACAGTGTGCAGAAAAGGATAGGAGGACACATGCCAGGCTGTTGCTGAGTGGGGGGCACTACTATGGGTGGTGGGAAGAAGAGACAGCTGAGAAAAAAAGGGGGGAAAATGAGACGGCACTAAAAGAAGGAAATAATCACGTATGTACAATATGAAAAATTTCTATTTGGCTATATATCTTTGAAGACACTTAACTTTTTTTTTTTTTTACAAAGTAAAAAAAAAATCAGGTACAGAATGGATTGTAGAGGTCCTACTTTGAACAGCGTGGACACAGAGGCAGAGAAGCAGGGAGATCAGGGGCGAAGCTGCTGTAAGGGAACCTTAAAGTGCAAATGACCCAAATGTCCATCAACCGATGAGAAGACAAACAAAATGGTCTATCCATAAAACGGAATATTACTGGCCGTAAAAAAATGAAGCGCTGCTACATGCTGCAACATGGATGAGCCTTGAGAACATTATACTAAGTGAACGAAGCCAGTTACGAAACACCACGTGTTAGGTGATTCCATTCATGTGAGATGTCCAGGACAGGAAATCTACGGAGACAGAAGGTAGAGTGGTGGCTGCTAAGGGCTGGTGGAGGGGATGGGGAGACAGAGCGGGCACAGCCAAGAAGTAGGGCATTTCTTTTTTTATAAATTTATTTATTTTATTTCTTTATTTTTGGCTGCATTGGGTCTTCGTTGCTGTGTGCGGGCTTTCTCTAGTTGCGGCGAGCGGGGACTACTCTTCGCTGTGGTGCACGGGCTTCTTGTTGCGGTGGCTTCTCTTGTTGCAGAGCACGGGCTCTAGGCATGCGGGCTTCAGTAGTTGTGACACGCGGGCTCTAGAGCACAGGCTCAGTAGTTGTGGCGCACGGGCTTAGTTGCTCCACGGCATGTGGGATCTTCCCGGACCAGGGATCAAACCGTGTTCCCTGCGTTGGCAGGCGGATTCCCAACCACTGTGCCACCAGGGAAGTCCCCTAAGGAGATTTCTTTTTGAGGTAATGAAAATGTTTTAAGTGTCTGTGGTGATGGTTGCACATCTCTGTGAATCTATGAAAAACCATTGAATTGTACACTTCAAATGAGTCAGTTGCATGGTATGTGATTTATAGCTCAATAAAGCTTAGGAGAAAAAGGTATTGTAAAAGCCAGACTGACACGGAGGCATTTAAAATGGACAAAAAGAGATGGATGCAAGAGAGTTTGTATCCTGGAGACAGGGTTAAATATTTTTAGCTTCAGGTAATTTAATTCTAAAAAAAAAAAAATTAGAACTTTCTCCTCTACAATCTGAAAAAATAAGATTTCAGAATGCCTAGACAAAACAAATGACTGGTAACAGAGCATGCTAAGCCCTCCACAACAATCAATTACGGGTAAGCCCAAGTCTCTGCAGCTAAAAATCTAAATAAAGGGCAACAGTGCTGGCAAACAGGGACACAAGACAGGGGAGGTGTTTTACAACAACAAAGAAAAGAAAAATGCATTTATGTGTTAATGAATATGATTACCCCAAACATTACCTAGCCTTCCATAATTTCAAAAATACTGCATAGAGGGCTTCCCTGGTGGCGCAGTGGTTGAGAGTCCGCCTGCCGATGCAGGGAATGCGGGTTCGTGCCCCGGTCTGGGAAGATCCCACATGCCGCGGAGCGGCTGCGCCCGTGAGCCATGGCCGCTGGGCCTGCGCGTCCGGAGCCTGTGCTCCGCAGCGGTGAGAGGCCCGCGTACCACAAAAAAAAAAAAAAATACTGCATAGAGACAACAAAAAGTGTGATGGTGGACTT
This sequence comes from Grampus griseus, assembly GCF_964374135.1. Taxonomy (NCBI): domain Eukaryota; kingdom Metazoa; phylum Chordata; class Mammalia; order Artiodactyla; family Delphinidae; genus Grampus; species Grampus griseus. The sequence continues at coordinate 14,118,140 of NC_139019.1, forward strand.
GGAAATAGTCACCTGTCCACGGTAAGAGGACATTCAATCTGCGCTTATTTAATTAAAGAAAATAGAATAGTTAATTACCTGTGGACCCTTGAAGTTATAATGCTTTTCAGCATTTGAGGTCTCACAGAAACCAATGGAGAAGCCCTGAGAAGAGTCCAGGGAGAGGGGGTGGGGTGGGAATGCAGCCTGCCACGCCGAGGTCAGGGGGTGCTGGCAGGGGCCAGCCAGGACTGCAGAGAGAAGGAACTATCCTCTGACGGCCAAAGTCACACACACTCTGATTAAGCATTACATCGACTAGAAACCGAGTCAGCGGGTGGTGGCAAATCCAGCTCTACTGCTGAGGTTAGACCCTCTCCATGCCTCAGAGTCTCCTGAAGAGAAGAGACACCCAGAGGGGAGAGAACAAGCTGGACAAGGACGCAGCACTGGCAGAGAAGTGACTCTTATTTCACTCTGCTGTCATCCACTGTTATGTAATATCACTTAACACGGATCTATGAGAGCAATTTTTTTTTTAAATTTGATATCAGGGGAGAAAACTGTTCTCTCTAGAAGAAATGACATGCTTAATCTGACTCTACATTCATAAATTGATGACTATTGTAACTCACGGTAACTTACTTACGCACCTTGTGCCAAAGAGGAATTAAGGCAAGACAAAATAAACTGAAAATAGATACAGTGATTAAAAGAGAACACACAGTAGAAAATGCATTGTATTACCCTTTTTGCCTTGGCTGACAGGAAGCTCAAAGTTAAGTTTCCTTCTCAATACTAACTTCTGTCAACCAGGTATTTTATTTTGCCTTAATTTTTGAATCATTTTTCATAGATGTTAATCAACAGATTCTCAATTCCTTTAAGGAGCCTATATTATTTTTATAGTCTAAGATGGCAACCATAAAATACATAATCTTAAAAACATTAATAATTTTTAAAAAGAAGAATTTTATTATTCTAACCTCAAAGATCTACTGATGATTACACACATAGAATTTCAAATGCTTGTTTAGCAGCCTTGCAGTAACCAAGTCCTCTTGTTTGTATGTGCGAGGTACCCACAGCAATCCTTCAACTCATACAGCACTCGAAGGCAGAAACCCGATGGGTGGGTTAGATGAGTAATATTATTGCATTACTGGATAAGGAAACTGGAAGTGAGCAAGGCTAAATGACTTGTTCAAACCAGTTAATATTTGCTTAAATCAAACAATTAAACCTCAAAGAACTTTGCATTCCTGAAAACTAGTATGTGAATCAAACTTGATACGAACCATATTTTTCTACTGACGTGTTATAAAACCGGAGGCATATTTCCAGAGGATATAATTCTCAAAGGAGTGAGCTAGAAACTTCTTTAGGGAAAAGATTACAATGAAATCTGGGCAGAGAACGCACCCTATACTGTAGCATTTCCAGAACACTCGGTCTTTTGGGCACATGGAGACATTTTCTAAAAATTTTAACACTAAGGAGGGGGCCTTAGGGACAACCTGTCAGGTGCTGACCTGGTGTAAATACAGGTGATATAAAAAATCACAATTCTAAGGGCCACGGCAATGTAGAACAGAAACCGGCACACGACACTGTGAGTGCAGCCAAATATCTATACACAGAAACAACTAGTGAACAGAGGACACCTTTCGGGAAATCAAATAGAAAACTCTGTGCAAATCCGTCTCCAGTCACTGGTCCCATTAACACAGACAACGAAAGGCTGACAACACCGTTACTTTGTGTCTCAGCGTCAGAGGACTGACAGAATTCAAATGTTCCTTGACTCGCTTGTGGTTGCAAGTCCACCTGCCTCTCCTCCCTGGATACCACCTGCCAAGGACAGGCGCTCGAGAAGAGCCGATACACCACAGTGGACAGAAGAACACACTCAGAACACGTTGAACTCCATCCCGTGGAAGGAGCCCGCAGGTGACAACGTATTTAATGACGACTGCTTTTGCTTTAATAATAAATGCAACTTGATAATTCATGCGGGCGCTTCTGAACACAGGCTACAATTTATTTCCAGAAGTGGTCCTTCTCTCCCTTTTAAGAAGACGCTTAATTTATTCAAAGTCTAAAAACTAGCCACTTGATAGGATCTCAATGTCTTAGAGATGAGGTAAAAGTAAACATTACTTACTGTTTTCATCAATCAAAAGTATTTATTAAGAACCTTCCATTAACTGAGCAACCAGAGGCAACTGTATGGGAGGACCCAGAGCAAACCCAGCCCCTGCTCTGACCCGACAAAGGCAGGTTCTCTTTGGCTCCAATCTGCTTGGAATGCAATACGGAAGCAAGCCCTGGGCCTGGCCACACGGGTCCTCAGAGCACAGAGTAACCAGACGTGGGATCTGAGCATTATGCCAACACTTGTTTTATTGCCCTACCTTAGTAGCCTAATACAAAAATAATTTTTTAAAACTTTATATCGATAAGATTTACCTCCAACCCAACACTGGTAGATTGTTTCTCAAAGTGAGTGGTATAACATTCTAAAATTAATTAAAATGAAAGAGTTCTACTTTTCTCATTGTGCTTTTTAATGGCCCCTGACTGTCTTCCTCTGTGAAATACTGTAAACTTTATCTACCTACATACCAGCTCTGCATTGGAGGGACTTATTACACAGTCCGTATCGTGGAGGATTAGTATCCAGCATCCCAAGAAATGTAAAATAAGTTGATTCTTGGGTAAAACCATTACATGATTCTTCCTTTTGTTAAGTAAACATTGTGGAGTGAGAGACACCAGGATTACAGAGACTATTTAATATATTAGGAATATTTGTATTTGCAGTATGATCATGGGATATGCCTTTACCCTAATTCAACTTTAAACACAAACAAGCAAACACATCTTTAGAAGCCTGATAACCCTTCATCAACTTGAAGAATTAAAAATTGCATTAGCGTTTACCAAGTCAGTTATGTCACACTTAGAAGACATCATGCCCAACCTTACACTGAGTGGCGACAAGACTCCGGTCCTCACTCCCTACTAATTAACAACTTAACAAAAAATTAAGACGTGAGGCCTCTCCATCTTTATTTGCTGTCTTTGTTGCATCAAATTCTCCAAAGCAGTTAATAAACAGCATGAGTTTATCATGCTTTGAACGGTTTTCAAAAGCATGGTTACTAAAGCAGCAGTATAACTCTCCTGACCTTGAAAAGGAAGTAAACAAAAGCCAATTAAACTAGAGACAAAGGGTCTTTGTCTCACATCAGTCATTTCTCTCCGGGGCAGTTCAACATTTGACACAGTTGTTGCCACTTGCTAAATTCCACGTTTTGAGAAAAGAGGCAACCGCATCCCCCTCCCAGGCGAGGAAGGGGAAGCATCATGGTTACGCGACTGGTTAAAGCTATTGGTCAGCCCTGGGGGGGTCAGATTACAGAGCGTGGAAATTTCTCACTCACCCAGTACAGCCTTCCAACCACACCCTTCCCAGACGAGCACAGTTGAAAAGCAAGGAACTTCAAGCTCTGTTACAGGTGGAAACTGTGGTCCGCACCTCAGATCCACACAAACCCCAACTACTTAATGGGAAGAAAACTCTGAACATAAATAATATACACATGCGTACATGAAACCTTCCTAAGGCACAGCCTTAGCCCTATTATACCCCCTCCCTGCTCCTGAACTTACAGCGCACCCCAAATTAAAACAAGGGCTTCAATTTCACATGGGAGGCCCCCCCCAGTAAGCTCCAATCTACTACCTCTCCAGTCAATACACCCACACACACCCTCCACGTTTTAGTCAAATTAGAGATAACTCTAGCTGTTTTCTGACTAAAACCTTCACTTCCTGTCTCATCTCGGCTGAAGCCAACTTCTCCACCTGAAATGTCCTCCCGTTGTCTCTAACTGTTGAGTTTCATGGATATTTTAGGGGTTTCTCAAATACTCCCTCCTCAATAAAATTGTTCAGGATGTATCCAACTGGTACCATCTGTGACCTTGCCCATGCTGTTCCTCCTGTCACATTTTTTTTTAAATTGAAGTATAGTTGATTTACACTGTTGTGTTAGTTTCAGCTGTATAGCGAAGTGATTCAGTTTCACATACATATTTCTTTTTCAGATTCTTTTCTATTATAGGTTATTACTAGACACTGAATATAGTTCCCTATGCTATGCAGTAGGTCCTCGTTATTTTATATATAATAATGTGTATTGGCTAATCCCAAACTCCTAATTCATCCCCCTCCCTTTTCCCCTTTAGTAACCATAAGTTTGTTTTCTATGTCTGTGAATCTATTTCTCACAATTTTTTTTTATATCCATTAGACATATCCATGTGAACCTTCATAAGAGTATAAATTCCTTTGGGCAGGAGCTGAATCTTATGAGTTTCTCACTAAATTGCTGCCCACTGGACTCGACACCTCAGATAGGTACCCACTTATCCTACTGTATTGCATAAATGAAAGGGTGGTCCTGTTTACAGCTGTTTCAATGTACTTGTTTGGTGATAACTTAGAAACAATATCAAAAGCACAGTACAAGAAAGGAAAAACTGCTAAGTTAGATTTCATTAAAATTAACTTCTCTGTGAAAGACATTGTTAAGACAATGAAAAGACAAGCAATACACTGGGAAAATGTTTGAAAAATACACAGCTGAAAAAGACTGTAATCAGAATGCACAAAGAACACTTACACGTTGACAATACAAAAAAACAACCCAATTTTTTAAAAAAGTAGAAGATCTGATCAGAGACACCATCAAAGAATCTATAGGGATGACTAAGAAGCATATGGAAACACACTCAACATCAGATATCTCAGGAAACTGCCAATGAAAACAATGACATGCCACTGCACACCTATTAGAATGGTAAAATCCAGAAAACTGATTAATACCAAGTGCTGACAAGGATATGGAACAGCAGGAACCTTAACTCACAGCTGGCTGAATGCAAAACGATGCAGCCCATTTGGAAGATAGTTTCTTACAAAGCTAGACATAGTTTTAACATATAATCCAGCAATCACACTCCTAGGTACAGTCATTCCTCTGTACCTACAGGGGATTGGATCCAGGACCCTACCCTCCATGTATACCAAAATCCACATATGTTCAAGTCCCTTATATTAAATGGTGTAGTATTTGCATATAAGCTATGCACATCCTCCTGTATACTTCATCTCTAGGTTACTTATAATACCTAATACAATGTAAATGCTACCTACATAGCTATATAAATATAATGTAACTGCTATGTAAAGAGTTGCCGGCATGTGACAAATTCATGTTTTTCTTTTTGGAACTTTCTGGAATTTTTTCTCCTGAATATTTTTGATCTGAGCTTGGTTGAATTCGCGGATGTGAAACCCTTGGATCAGGAGGGCTGACTGTATTTACCCGAGTTGAACACTTATACTCACACAGAAACATACACGTGAATGTTTATAACAGGTTTATTCATAACCATCAAAAGCTGGAGGCAATCATCATGTCCTTCAATAGGTGAATGAAAAAGAAACTGGGGTACATTCATTCAACTGAATATTATTCAGATCTTTTTTTTAAAAAAAAAGCTGTCAAGCCCTCAAAAGACACAGAGGAACCTTACATACATAGTGCTAAGTGTACGTATGTGATTCCAATTGCATGATACTCTGAATAAGGCAAAGCTATAGAGCTGGTAGAAAAATGAGTGGTTGTCAGGACCTGGGGGAGGGCTGAATAGATAAAGAAGAGGAAAATTCTAGGTTGGGGAAACTATTCCATATGATACCATAACGGCGGCTCCGTGACATGATACTTTTGTCAAAATCCGCAGAACTTTACAGCAGAAGAATGAGCCCTGTAGGATCACCCCAGGAAATAACGCAGATTGTCACAGAAGAATCTAAATGTGTTACAAATCTATGAAACAACATCACAGGGAAGGACTGGGGGGAAAACCTGCAACTAAAGTAGCTTTGGACACGGATTCTATTCAGTCTAAGACTTAGAGGCAAAAGGAGTCGCGATACTGATACCACTATATGTTTACACTGGAATGGAACAATTAAATAGATGGATGGTGGGAGAAAACCTTAACGAAACTAATGCTACCCAACTAGAGTTGATTTACTTTCATGAGAACAGCAGCAGAAAAACCCAACTCTAATGCTGGCTTGACCTCAACTCTACAGCGTACCAGTCACAAGGTCCAAGCAGTCCTCAAAATGTGCTTCTAGAGAACAAGCCGAAAACACAGCTCAATACCCGCCTATGTTTTTCAGTTGTTCATATGACACAACTGGAATGTGTTTCTATGGGAAAGAGTTCAGGCCAAGATGCACTGAAGGCACTTTTCAGCATAGTATTTAATGAGGACAGATGTAAAAGACATTGGGAGATACAAGTAAAGCCTTGTTTTCTCCATTATCATTAAATGAAAGAATAATGCATGCAAAGGTTTTTTTTTTTAAATCAAAAATATAGAGAATATATGTAATGAAAACCCCACAGCTCTCCTGGAGAAAACCACCCTTGCCAGTTTTCTGTGTTTTCTTCCAGACGTATTCTATGCATGTATAAATGTAGGACTGTGTGTGCATGTATACAGATGCATGCATGCACATACAAATAAATACAAGCTTCATTTTTTTTTTTTTTTTAAAAAAAAGCAAAGACATGTTTGACGTTTTGCTCTATTTGCCTAAGATCATCCTGGAGAATTCCGACACACAGATCTCCCGTGTTTTTTCACAGCAGCACACTATGTCATTCCTAGAATGTGTCTAATCAGCTCCCTATGGAGGGACATTTAGGTTGCTTCTACCCTTTGCTGTTTTCTGTTCAGCTTTTACTGAATGAAAGGAAATAAAGTGGAACCCTGGAGTCCCCACACCAGGAAATTTCCTGTCAACACTTCCATCCCTGGCTCCATCCCTGACCCCCTTTGTTTCATGGTGGATGCATTTCTGTACTTTTGGTGCCAACGGTTAGGAGCCCCCCACAGAATAGGAAGGTGATCACCGCAGTGTGAAGCTTTATAACCTCCCCTATCTCTGCCCAACCTCCACCTCTACGGAAAGGTGATTACTGAGATGCCTTATATGTGAGACAGGCTCTTGTTCTATGAAAGGGTGACACTGTGGACTCCCTGTTTATATTGTGTCAACATCAGTTTGACATTTTAATCAATCAGTCAGAAACTAATTACTGATGAGAAGAATAACTTGCAATTTAATTCTGCCAACTTTCTATTACGTTCCAGCATGTTAGACCATGGAATTTGGGGAGTTTATCTGCCACACTGTATAACAAGGTCATTTAATAGTATTTCTAGTCCAAATGATGGCTAGAAACCTAAAGGGATGGCTTATGATAAAAAGTGGTGTGTTTAATAAAAACAGCAGCTACCTATTCATGGAACAGCGACCCATTTCCGCTCTACATGTATCTCTCGTAACCCTTACAGCCACCCTATGAGTTAAATCAGTCCATAATGATCAAATTAAATTTGTGATATAAGGTGAGGAGAGGCAGCCATTTGGGAAATGCTATTAGCTGACATTTGCACAGCACTGTATAGACCAGATGTCATGTGTTCATCTCTGCCGCCCTGTGAGGTGGGCAGGGCAGCTATCAGCATCTTCATTAAACAGGTCCAAAGAAGGAGTGATCTGAGCCACATCACACCACAGTTACCAAGACAGAGGAACAATAGGTACCCACTTCTTCCAACATCAGAATCTCTGCAGCTTCTGCCAAAGCTTCCCTAGAATGCTGTAACTCCTCTACTTATCCACAAGTTCGAGTCCAAAGAGACTTCGTGTGAGTAGATGCTATGAGCGTCTGTGGGTGGCCGATGTGCATCTGTTCTGGTGCCCGGATTAGACTGTGTTTATGGATCTCTAGGGTGATGGTGGTAGTAGTAGCAGAACTACTACTATTAGTAGTAACAGACTGGTAGCAGCAGCAGTCATGGCAGCAGTAAGAATGAAGGCTCACGTGTGCCAAGGACTAAGGGCCACGCACCACGCTCACTTTGTAATGCTAGCTTTTCTTGAATTTTGGCAACTCTGAGGTAGCGATCATCCTCATTCCCGTTTTACTGATGCCTAACCTGAGGCACAGAGAGGTTAATTAACTTATCTAGGGTCACGAAGCTCCTCTGAGACAGAGCCAGGGGAGAGTGAGGGTCAAGTCTGCATTAAAGCCCCTAGCTACACTGCTCCTCTGCAAGGTGCAAGTTCAGGAGGCGGGGTGGGAAGTTCCTGTAGCTCCAGAGTATTCATTGTTTAACAATGGAGTTTGTTTCCTGATACATTTGCCCTAAATATTCCTGAATGAAATTCATCACAATAGCTATCTTGGTAGCAGACTTTAAGCCAAAACAGAAGTCAACTTCTGAAGATTAAAACACACATGAGACAATACATTCAGTTAGAGCAGGGGCTGGCAAAGAACAGCCTTGGAGCCACATCTGGGCTGCCATCTGTTTTGTAAATAAAGTTTTATTGGAACACTGCCATGCATTGTAACTGCTTTCACACGACAGTGGCAAAGCCTAACATATTTCCTATCTTGTCAATTACAGAAGAAGTTTGCTAACCTGAGCTGGAGAATGAAAGCCAGGGAAACGACGCACTCAAATAGTACAAACTGAACTGTGTTCTAAAGGTAATTTTATATACCAGGTTTCGAGAAATCAATATGGAAATAAAATAAAAAATACGTCAATAATTTTGAAATTTATTACATGTTGAAATAACATTTCAGATTTGTTGGGCTAAAGCCTAATGTCACAAAAATTTTTTTAAGTGTGGCTATTGGAAAAATTTTAATTACATACATGACTCACATCTTACTTCTACTGGGTAGTGCTGCCCTAATAAATGAGGCTGAACCTCTGCTCTATAAGGACGTGGACAGCTTGATACTAATTCTACCTGCATTTGTTTGAAACCTGGAGCATCTTTTACATAAATGAACTGTCAGACTATTTTAATACACGGCTTAAAGAGAGACAAATAACACATACTTCTTCTCATTGAAAACATTACCCATCGTTCAAAGGTGAAAACCAACACTCCCACAAATAACGTGAAACAGAAGAGACCTCATGAAGAGTTTTCCTGAGGCCAATGACTCTAAACAAAGAAATGAGACGCGAAGAATTTCCATTAACTTCAAATAAAGTGTGAAATATCAACACAATGACTCTCAAACAAAATATGTTAATTTCATTTTCCGAATGAATTTATGTTTCGTTTCCAAAGTCACTCCAGAATATTCTGGGGGCATCACATTTGTTTTATTTAATTGGCCTCTCACTGTTGTGGCCTCTCCCGTTGCGGAGCACAGGTTCCGGACACGCAGGCTCCGCGGCATGTGGGATCTTCCCGGACCGGGGCACGAACCTGCGTCCCCTGCATCGGCAGGCGGACTCTCAACCACTGCGCCACCAGGGAAGCCCTGTTTTATTTTTAACAAGTCAGTGAACCCAGAATCTTGAGCACCCAGAAACAGAGCACCACTGGGGGAAGCTGTAACAAAGTTAGATTGAACAGGCCAGAATGGGAACACAGACATTGTGATCTTTTTTCCCCCAAACTTGGCAAGTAAATGCTTACAAAGGCTATATGCCTAACAGCTCCCAATGTTTGGCCCGAGCACCTTAAGTGGGTCCGTGGGACACTTCCTCTTTTGAATCTTAGCTGCCATTGTGGCCATGTCACAAACTTGTTTCCAAACTGCATAAATGTCCTGAAAACCACACGTATTAACATTTGGTCGAGCGCTTCCTTGAGTTACAAGAATACAGGCCTCCTCCATGGCTTCTTTCTTCCATTCTTATGCCTTTCCGGTTTCCTGCCTTTAACAACCGGCCCTGCACCTGCTGCTCTGACCGCCCTTCCTCCCGCTGGCTGTGCATGTTGAATATTGCTCACTGCTGGGTTTCCTCTCCTCCCCTGCATACAAGGGAAGCAGGCAGACACCCCCGCTCTGCCTCGCTCTGGGCCATGAATTCCCAGCAAACCCTGCAGGAACTTCCTGGTCTTCGTGCCTGCACGTCAGACCCCTCATGGGATGAGGCCCCCCGGTGCCCTCTGCCACTCACGTGGGGAAGACAGAAAGAAGTGTGTTCCTGCAAAAATGAGACCCCCCTGGATCGCTAACAGTGGAGCTGGCGTTCAATTCTCACCACTGAAAAGAAGAGATGGTTTCCCTCCTAAATTAAACTCGAGAAGCAGCAAACAATGGTATCTATTATTTAAATATGGGTGACTCTGTACAAAGGATCTTCGTTACCTTAATTGAATCTGAAAGAACCCTATTAAGGCAAGCGGGCAAGCCAGGAAGATTATTCCATCACACGCATGGAGGAGGTGAATTGGATACAACTTGTGTGCTGCGCCCAAGGTCACGTGACTGGCAAGCACTAGGACCTCTGTCTAGATTCTGGGCTCTTCCTTCTTGTAGGAAAACCAGGTGGGCATGACTCCAAGTGTGGCCTGTGACAGGTGCCAGGCCATGAGGAGATGGACACCAAAAGTGGGAAGCATTTAAGAACTTCTACAGCAAGATGACATGGCCACATCATCTTTATTCTATTTTACAAAAGTACCAGTCCGTACTTCCCTGGTGGTCCAGTGGGTGGGATGCCGCCCTTCTACTGCAGGGGGCACGGGTTTGATCCCTGCTGGGGAACTGAGATCCTGCATGCCACGTGGCGTGGTATTTAAAAAAAAAAAAAAAAAGGCACCAGTCCACAATGAATTGTCAAGAATAAAGAGAAGTTCTCTCTTGCTATATATAATTTGAGAGGTGCTGCTTTAGGAGGTACCAATGTCAATTCTGGGTAATCCTAAGAAACTTCTTGATAATCATGTGTACACAAACCTGCCGTTATTACCGTATTATCAATTTTGCATGAAGGACTAGACTTATTCCCCTTTCTATTGTTTAACATCAAATCAGGCTCAACAGATAAGGAAAGTGTACTTATCTAAATCCTTTCTCAAAACTGTTACAAGCATAAAGTGCCTATTCAGAAAATCTGATATCACATCTCTGTTAAAAAAGTTCTCGGAACTGTACACAAGATAAAATCCAAACATTTGTCTTTCTGCATTTCCAGCTTCATCCCCTCCACTCCTCGTCTCAAGTTTTATTCTCCAGTGGGGCCCGTGAAGCCTCCCTTGTTAATGGAACTCCCACTGTACTCAGGGCAGCTGTCCTGGGAGTGAGATCATTCTAAGTCAACTCTGCAAACCCATTCACCTTTGCCAGATATTCACTCTAACTTCCTGTGGAGTGAGGCTCAGCCACAGGCCCCAGGCTGGCCCTAGAACCAAGCAGAGAAGCCAGCACCAGGGAGATGGGAGGCAAATCTACTGAGATTTATTTGTTTTCTTCTTCCTAATAAAAGGAGGGCCATTCCTTTTGGCCCAGCCCTGATTCCTTTCAGAGGTAATGCTTACTCCAAGAGGCCAAAGCCTTTGTTTGCTTTATTCAGAGATGCATCCCAAGAGTACAACAGATCCTCAAAAACTATCTGTTGAAAGAACTGAATAAGGACTTTCTGTGAGGATGTGATGGCTGCCACTATGGCAGCCATTTTGCAACCTTGAGGAAGGACCAAGGGAATTGCAGACGCATCGCTGTGAAGCTGTAATATTGTGATGAAGCCTCTAAACAAACGCTTCTTCTAAAATGTGATCCTTATGTATTTGTATGCTGTGTAGGTCACTGTTGGCCAAGTTATTTTGTGTCCCGTCACTGAAGAGTTGGGGTCTGCCCAAAGGGACATCAAGGGTATTGTGTGTGTGTGTGACACACTTGTGTGGTCTCTTGGTAAATGGACGAGGTCCTGTGGAGGAAGGGAAGGATCACCCCTAGGAAGGAGGGGGCGCCAGTGAGGAACGGGCTTAGACTCCAGAGAGATCAAGATCCATGGTGAAAACGCGAGGCTGATGTATGGCTTAATACTCTACAGCGGTTAATACCGTCAGCCGCAAAAACACTCAGAAGGCAAATGAGCAATGGAGCAGAGGTCAGCAGTGGCGACGTGAGCTGGTGTGTTGTGTCAAAGCCAGACAGACATCCCAGGGTTGTGGTCAAGTTCAAATCTAGGTCAGGGAAGACAGAATCAAAGACAGAATGCATGGACCCAGGTTCCATGGCCACGGTGAGAACCGCTAGGTGGCAGCCTCATTGGAAGCGGCCAAATAGGCAGAAGGCCCGGGACAGGGTGGCGCCAGGAAGGTGGTTCTCAAAGTGTAGCGAAGACCTGACAAAGTGGGGGAGACAGGATGCTGCGGAGGAGGAGGGCGGGCAAGCTGGCTAAGAGCCGATGTTCTCAGGCCCCGGCTGGTTCTCAAGGTGAGGTCACGTGCAGAAGTGGGAAGCTGACATCACGCCAGGGGTGTGGGAAGGCTTCGAGGGAGGGAGGCGAGAGCAGGGAGGTCTCCTCCTCTGAGGCTGGCGCAAACGTGCCCTAGAATTCACCGGAGCACTTTCCTCAGTACTGTCCAGCAAGCCATGGAGTCTGAGAAAGAGGAGGACAAGAGCATCACCCAAGATGAGGCTGTCCATCTGGAGGGAGGCGAGGTCGGCGAGCCAAGGGACCTTACAGACGCCACAAGTTCATGACAAGTTCATTGCTCACGCCTCCTCCCAGACCTGGGACATTGTTTTGTGGCCGGGCTCAGCTTGTGATCATTCGAAGCTGGCCATGTGATGGTTTGAGCACTCTTTAAAATATGTGGGCCCACCAACGAAAGGCCCACCAACGAATCCAACTGAGGCAAGACGATAATGAAATCCCAGTGCAGGTTCACGATCAAGAGAAACTAAGGGACTGAGGTCTACGCGAAGAAAAGCAACGTGTTCACTCGACGAGGGAGTAAAAATAATGGACGGACGAGACGGCCGGTTGGAGGGCAAATTTAAACTCTGAATAGGCCACATACATGTAAAATTAGGGGTTCGTAGATCAAGATTTTAAAAATAATTGAGGGCTTCCCTGGTGGTGCAGTGGTTGAGAGTCCGCCTGCCGATGCAGGGGACACGGGTTCGTGCCCCGGTCCGGGAAGATCCCACATGCCGCGGAGCGGCTGGGCCTGTGAGCCATGGCCGCTGAGCCTGCGCGTCCGGAGCCTGTGCTCCGCAACGGGAGAGGCCACAGCAGTGAGAGGGCCGCGTACCGCAAAAAAAAAAAAAAAAAAAAAAGATCATCCTGTCAGTTAATATGTGTTGAAAGACAACCTCAGAAAAACACAGAAAAAGTGGGGAGGGAGGGAAGGACTAAAGGTTTGTCCTAAATCAGACAACAAACCGTGGTAAAGCCAACAACAGAAGGTCCAAACCTTAGCGTAAACCCTGTCTGGAAATCCTCACAGAACAGCCTCCCTCTTGGGTATAATCTGTTGCCATTTTCTCTAACGAATGTAATTAAATGCTTTTTATCTTGCTAAACTAAACTTGAATCTCTCTCTATTCACTGCTGTTCTATTTCTACTTCTCCATCCCCCATTACTGAACAGGTCACAGTCCCCTTTTATTCAGACTCGCTGTGAAAAACCATGCTGAGAAATACAAATTAGGGAGGCAGCTGTCGCTCTCTGTAGATGCCGGCAAGGAGGCTCAAATCAGTCATGAAAATGCTAAAAGAGCTGTGAAACTTACCCAGTGGTTTATACCATCACCAAGGTCATGTCGATGTGACAAGGATTCTAAGGACGAAAATGTACAGCAGCGGGTGAGGAGGAAAGAAAGAAAGGATGGTGTCCAGTAGGCAGACAGTCACCTACGTCCAGGAAAACGTGTCACACTGAGAGCTGTCATACTCGGCCAGAGTTATGACTTTTACAACGCTACATCAGCAGGTACTAAGACATGCCATCATGGCAGCGTTACTCAGCGTACAGAAATAATCCAGAGCACATACTTCTATGGTTTCTTGCTTGAAGGTATTTGAACTTCCGAGACAAAAAAACTTCTGACCCCCTGGAAACCAGAGGTCATTCACCATACTCAGTTCCAAAACAAAGCGGTTCTTTTTAAAAACTGAGGATGCAGAGGAGAACAATGGTTTTTAGAGGCAAGTGAATAAAAAGCCATATTGGGACCAAAGAGTTTGAACTGTCATAAAAAGGAGGAAAATAAAAATGGCACCTCGGGAAAATTTGAGCCTAAGCCCAGAAATGTCAAATATTAGAAAAAATATGATTTCACCAGATTCATGTTAGTTGAGAGCTGGAAGGAGTTTGAGAAATCACCCCATCTCACCACCCCATTTGTACAGGAAGAAACTGAGCAGAAGCTACCAGTCTATGTTTGCTTAAAAGAATTCACTAAGCAAAGAGCCACCTCTTTGATAATGGATGTAGCTGATTTATAAATATTCATCAATACAGGCTGGGCTAACAGAAAAAAGTCAAATGGAGAACTTTACTTGAAAACTGTTCCACACGGTCTTCTCTGAGAAAAGTGGCATCGTATTGGCATGTCCTTGGTAAATTCTACTTTCCCAAAGGAAAATGAGGGTCTGGTGAGAAGGGGACATGGGGAGTGCAGCTTCCTAGGAGTCCTTTCTCTTGCTTATTCATGTATTAAACTGGTTGTCTGCAAGTCATAATGGGAAATTAGCCAGCCTTAGACACAGCCAATATCTGTTAAGTATAAATTAGGAACGCCACAAAATATTCCGCTGAGCAGCTGGAAGTTGCTAGGAAACGGGAGGTCAGGCGATGCCCAAAGGCCAGGTTATTCCCATCCCTGGGGCCTGGACAGGACTGGTTCATGCTGGAGCCCCAGCATCGCAGAGCCAGACCACAGGCTTCTGAATCATGTGAGTCAAGATGCTTAAATCTGGATGCCCCTCTTGGCCTTCTACTTGGGGAAAGGACCCAATGAGAAAATCCAAGGAAGACACAGGAAACAGAAAACATAAATATGACAATAATACACTCTTTCTCATCTGTCTTTAGACTAACATTATTTCCTGCACAATCCAATTTACTTATTAACACCTACCATGTTTCCCATTCTTAGATTTAAAGCATACTTCTCAGGGTTCTCGTAATACTTTTTCCATGAATTTGTTTTTAAACACATCTACCCCCAAATGGATGCATATGCTTCATAAGTTCTATTGGAGGATGTGGTGCTGAGTTAGTAAGTGGTGAATAAGTTCAAGTTCAAGAAACAAACGCCTCTTTATGTTGGGACCGTCACAGTCAGTAATGGAAGGGCCACACCAACGCACATACGCTGCCTCTCTCCAGGGCGACAAATATGTTCATTATTATTTATCAGCCACCACGACCACCGGTGGCAGGTGTGTGCCAGCGTCTGAGCTAGAAGTTTTACAAACATGATCACAGTTAACCTCGTAACCACGCTAAAAATGGGCGACTTCTGTCCTCACTCCATCGATAAGCAAACTTGAGTTGGTAGACCAATGTCACGTGGCTGGCGAATGACAGTGAGCCCAGCGTTTCCTATAAGACTCCCCTCAGTCCACCACAATACGCAGCCTCCTGACACATCTTCGCTAATCATTTTAATCCAGAAATGGTGAAAAGATTAACCTGTTTTATCCATCTGTTTACTATATAGTGTCTGAAGGACAGATTGCCGTATTCGCTAACAAACAGCAATACAATCAATGTGTCCTTTGAGAACTATGAAACCTTATGCCGTTAGCCTTGGAATATGTAGAAAAACAAGCCCAGGTTAAATGACTGCTACAGAGTCACTGGGCTGCTGGGACGAGGTTTGCATTAGAGGTTAAATTCTGTGTTTCAGGCCAGGTGGGATCAGTGTTGTTTAGAAACACTACTGTGATACATTGTACCCTGGTGAACGGTCTCAAAAGTCCTCCTGGGTCTGTCTCCACCTTTTTCCCCATCAACGTTTTGGCATCGTCAACTATGACCCGAGGCCAGTCCGTGATTTATTAACTGAAACGGAAATGATTTAGGCACGACCTATTCATCAGTTCATTTCTTCCTATATTTTTGCACCCAAGCCCTGAAAATAGTTAATAGTCAACCAAAGAATGTTGCTTCATCTATCCCTATATGTCAGTTAGGTCTATTCGTCTCTGCCCACACCCTCTCTGGCTCTGCATCCTTGGCAGTTCACAGTCCCCAAAAGAGTGCAGTCCGGGTTTTAGGCTAGTTTATCAAAGCAGAACCAAGAACAGAAAAGCCTGAGTACCCAAGCCAGTGGCTAAAGGCCCTTCGAATATTCCCAGACAGCTTTCTCAATCGTTAAAATACTTTATACCAACATGTTGTAACAGGGAGAGTGGATGTGCTCTGAGCAGGCAAGGTGAGTAATGCAGAACAAGTGGCAATTGTATTGTAGTTAATTTTTTTTTTTTAATCGATCACGAGAAGGGAAAGGCTTTAACTCTGTCAACACTGGCAGAGCTCCAGGTCTGTGTAAACCAGGAAATGCCCCGAGCACAGCTCCAGACACAGCAGGCGTTCCTGAGCAGAAGTGGCCCATCTGCTGATGCAACCAGGCTACAGACAATGGCTGGTCCAAGAGATGGTCAGTTCCACAGAGATTTGCAGTTTTTTGTACCTTTTTGCACCTTTGATACCCAGCCCCAGCACTAACAGGTTGTGTCTGAACCCGGGAAATCCCAATCACGTGACACCACCACCAGGTCCGACCTGCCCTTCCACCTCCACACAGGACCTCATTTCCCTAATTTGCAAGGTGCCTCCGACCAAATGGCTCTCAGGGCTGCCACTGTGTGTACCCACGGTTCAATGTAAACTGAACAGTCCAAGCTTTATTGGAATTGATGTAATGAAGGCACCGAATCAAATACAGAGGCCAACTTTTCAGAGTTAATAGCAAAACAAAAGGAAAAGAGAAAAAAAAGAAAAGAAGTCAAGTCAGGCTAATTTCCCTTCTGCCATTTCTCAAGCTGCAATCAACATATTCAAGATTCTTTACATGTGGCTCGAATAATCTGGTGGGGTTTGTCTTTCCAGCTCAGCAAAATTGGCCTCAGTCCTCTACTTACATAGTGTAACAACCTTATTTAAACTGTCTGCTATTTATATATGTAACCACCTTATTTAAACTGTCGCACTGAAAACGACATCAAGGGATGCCTGACAGACTTCACAGGCAAACCCTTGTCCTGTGCCTAAAGCTCAGAGGCTGAAATCTCAGTAACTCAAACTTACTGTGCATGTTCAAAGTTCATTTTCTTGTATTTAAAGAGACTTTTGAAAAAAACGTTAAATAGTATCTAAAACATTGTTCACTGGTGAAATTTTCACACATTTTTAACAGGGACACTTTCATTTCGTAATGGCAAACTTTTTGAGTCTATTACAGAATTCTTAAAGCTAAACAGTATTCCCTTTTTAGTGAAATACTGGCAAACGAAGCATCTGGCACACTTTAATGAGCTGTTTTGTCCTTTCACAGTGGCTGAAACTAGGACATCCATTCATCTGAGAAAGTGGATAGCACAGAGCGATTACGTAATCCTGCAGGATATGCTGATATCCAGGGCACTCCACCCACCCCCCCAAATTTTAAATTTTCTAATACTACTTACTAGGAAAGAAAACAGTAATATATGTTTCATTTAATGATTCAATACCTGTGAAAAATGTTAAAGGATATTATTTTCACTGTATATTCATCAGTTAAAACAAAGTTCAAAGCCATAACAAGTGCTATAATAAAAATTAAGTTGTAGATGCCATTTTTTACCAAGAGCAACGGAAAAATAAGGAAAAACCCAAGAAATAATCAGCGTTGACACCTTAACCCAGTGACTTCCAACCAGGGGCAATTTTCGCCCTCTGGGGGACATCTGGAGGTGTCTATAAACATTTGGGGGAGGGGGGGTGGGACTGGCATCTATGGGGAGAAGGCAGGGCTGTTGCTACACGTCCTATAATGCACAGGACAGTGCCCCTCAGCAAAGAAATGTCCTGTCCAAAACGTCCACAGTGCCAAGGTTGAGACACTCTGCCCTAACCCGATAAATTTAAAAAAAGTTAAACAAGGAGGTGGAAGGAAAAGGATGTGAAATTTAATCATGGACACATTTCAGTTTGAAGTGCTGGCCAAGCACAGACCCAGGAAAAAAGTAGGTTACAAAGCTGGGCTATGAGGCCAAAGCTTAGAGGAGGGTTTCAGGCTGGGAAAACACAGCAGAAAGGTACTCACCTGGGCTGAGAGCAGAAGGAGAGAAGTGAGCGTTTCTTTGGGAACAGCACAGGTGAGGAGGTGAGGGCAGCACCCAGGGAACCAGTCAAGAGAGGGAGGGGGAGGGCAAAGGGAGGGGGGAGGAGGCTTGGTCAGAGAAATGCCAGGAAGGAGGAGGTGGCAGGTGATGCCACGGCCCTGGGGGTGGGAGGTGGAGATTAGGAGGGCAGGGCAAAGAAAAACTCTACCTGGAAGCTTTCAGCAGGAGAGAGGCAGAGGCGGCTTGGATGGCATAGCCTCAGAAGTAAGAAAACAGGTACGGACTCTTTTTAGAAATGTTCAGCAGTGAAAAGAAGACTGCTCTAAGGGGAACCCGGTCAAGTTCCTATTCACTCCCACCTCCCCTTTCTTTTACATAAATAAATAAACACATATATTTAAATACAATGAAAGTATCAGCAAGGAGATGGGATCCTGGGAGAAGGAACCCTTTACAGCCCAAGGGAGAAAAACTGATGGACTATGGTCCCAGGGGAGGCAAGAAAAGTTAAATCAGGAAGACAGGATGAGACTGTCCTTCAGAAAGGCTCCAACAATTTAAACTCCCAGTGGCAAAGTACATGAATGGGAGTTTCCTCAAATATTCACAGACCCCTGAAACATGTTATTGAAAACGGAAAACCAAAAACTCATCCAATCTTCACACTGGCAAGACTATCTCACTATTTTAAGTTTTATTTCTTTGATTATACTATTGACGTTGTCAGGTTATTTTTCATTTGTATTACACCTTCTGCAAATTTCTTGTTCAAGTGTTTTTCCCATTTTTCTACTAAAATATTTGTTATTTTCTTATTGATTTGTGAGGGCTCTTTATATAGTAAGGCTCTGAATCCCGTTATACATTGCAAAAACTTTTCCTGTTGTTGGCCTTAATGAAGGCCAAGCTGTCCATGTGTGTATGTATACATCAAAGTCATAACAATGTGCATACTCTGATTTTAGCAAATAAACTTCTGAGAATTTACCTTAAGGAAACAGCCTTAAATAAGCACAAATATTTACACACATGAATAATACAGTAAGCAGCACTGTTTACAATAATAAAGGAAATAATCCAATAATAGAAATTTGACTTAAAGCACAGCCACTGACAAGTGTATACAGTCATGAAAAAAAGCACAGGAATGCTTTAAGATATGTTAATAAAAACAGAATTACCATATGATCCAGCAATTCCACTCCCGGGCATATGTCCAGACAAAACTATAATTCAAAAAGATACACGCACCCCTACGTTCTGCTGCTATTACCCCTACGTTAATAGCAGCACTGTTAACAATAGCTAAGACACAGGAACAACTTAAATGTCCATTGACAGATGAATGAATAAAGAAGATGCAGTGTATATATACAATGGAATACTACTCAGCCATAAAAAAGAACAAAATAATGCCATTTGCAGCAACATGGATGCAACTAGAGATTATCATACTAAGTGAAGTAAAGCAGAAAGAGAAAGACAAATACCATATCACTTTTATGTGGAATCTAAGATATGACACAAATGAACCTTTCTATGAAACAGAAACAGAATCACAGACATAGAGAACAGACTGGTGTTTGCCAACAGGGAGGGGGTTTGGGGAAGGGTGGAGTGGGAAGTTGGGGTTAGCAGATGTAAGCTTTTATATATAGAATGCATAAACAAGGTCCTACTGTATAGCACAGAGAACTATATTCAATATCCTGTGATAAACCATAATAGAAAAGAATATGAAAAAGAATGTATATATGTGTATAACTGAATCACTTTGCTGTACAGCAGAAATTAATACAACACTGTAAATCAACTATACTTCAATAAAAAATATTGATTAAAAAAAGTAAGTTACATAATTGAGGTAGACTATGATCCCAATTAAAAGGAAAAGGTATATATACAACAAAATGTAAGCAGGATTGTCTCTTGGTGGTAAAATTATAGGTAACTGTAAATTAAAGAGTTTTTTTCTTTGTATTTTGCATATTTTCCAAATCTTTTATAAGCAATAAGTATTGCCTTTATACTGGGGAGGGATGCAGGCAAAACCTAGTATCTATTGTAATGATGTTTAATAAATAGCTACTATTCACTGTAGTAGTATTTTTGAGTATAAGGGAAAGAGCTGGCCTGAGGAAGGAACAGGGGAACTCCACAGGGTCAAAGGCCAACACAGGGAAATGCTGGGGAGCGGGTGAAGGCAGAGAGCTTTCTCCAAGTCTGAGAAAAGCCAGGGACGTTCAGACTCTGAGCCCAAGCACCCCACTGCAATCTTCCCCCAGTACCCATTCTCTGGTCTCCAAAACCCGGACCCTTTGCTCCAGTCATTGAGGGGAAACGCAGCTTTTAGAATCGATCCTTCATACAGATGCTGGGTGAGCAGTGGTGAGTTTTACAGCAAAGTCACAAACAGAAATCTCACATTAAGGGGGCTGCCGGCAAAAACATTAATACGGAGCCACTTAGGCTAGAAAACACACACACACACACACACACACACACACACACACACACACAAGATCGCAGTTTGCCTATGACTGATAGGTGGTCTGGGACTGGGAATGGCTCAAATGTTGGACTGGGCTGCTGTTCTGACTGGATGCTATTCTAGAAGGTCATCAAGATAAGCCAAAAAATGTACAGCCAGAGGGCTGCAGGGAGGTGGTGTGGCTACCCTTCACAGTGGGTGCAGGGAAAATATTTACCCATCGTGGCAGATGCCACCTCCTAGGTGGGAAGCAAGCAGGGCAGTCTGGGGTGCCTTTGCAAACATACCCTTCACCATGCCATGGTGCTCATCAGAGAGAGTGAAATATTACTCATCTGAGAGTGGATGTATTCCCTCACTGCAAAGAACAATAGGATTCTGGAACTGCGGATCTATATGTTTAAGCACAGAAACACAGTTGAGAAAACCCAGAAGTACCACACGATGAAAGAGTCAGAAATATGTGGTACTTTCCTGAAGATGACTTACACTTCGTCTTTCTCTTATGATGGCTATTAATTTTATGTCAGATTAATTACCCTTAAGATTGAAAAAACTGATGGTAAAAATAAAATGTTCTAACATTCGGTTTTCCCTTGGCACTAGAAATTTATTTCGGGGTAAGCAGATTTGGCTAAGTGGCAGGCAGCCACATTATTATTCGTTTCTTTTAAATGTAACTCGATTTAATATGAAAGACCACCTTCACATTTAAAACACTTATTCCCTTAAAGGGCACTTTTAGCAACTGAATAGAAATCAGCTGAACACATTCAAGTGGCAGTAGAAGCAGAGATTAGCATTTCAGACGCTCTTTATTATGTTCTTTCTTCAGGGACTTCTACTCTGGGGAACCAGAGGATCTCAGCAAAATGTGTCTCATCAGGTTTCTCCCGGGCAGATTGCAAAATATCGGCAAGTTTATGCTTGTGTGAAACAAGCACATGATATTAAACAAATCACCATTCAATTCCTGTAACTTTTCCCAGTTCCATACTTGTGTATCAACCAGTTTATAATACAACTTATAAAGATGCCGATTCTTGTGCAGATTTCTTTAAAGGTTGGTATAAAGCACAGGGCAAGAAAAAGCTGCAAAACCGTAGCATATAATTTTTTAAAGGGAAATTCTTTGACATAACAAATTCAAACAAAAGAAACGACCACTCGCCATTTCGCCGTGCAACCTAATATTAAACATGATTTTCCCTACACAAGATGCATTCCGTATCAAAAAATATATTGCGTTATCAATGCCTTATCCAAGAGGTTATGTCTTTTGTTTTTACAAAGCATTAGTAGTTCAAACTTGTACATGCAATCAAAATCAGCACTTACCCATTTGTTTAGAAACTAAACACTTCCGGTACTCAGAGAGACGGCAAAAACCTGTTTTCCTCAGGCTTAAAAAACTCCTCTACAAAAGTCTACAGTACTGCGATCACTGTGAAACTTTTAAGCAGTGCAAATAAGAGAAAAACCCCTACCTTGGGTTTCTTTTGCCCCCTTCAGCTTTTGTCCACTGTAAATGGCTGCATCTTTAGCAGTCCGGGCTACAAGCATCTGAGCCGACAGACACAAAAACGGGCTTTCTTCAGCTCACTGCTGTTCCCAGTCTTTTATGTGGTGTCTTGGGCTCTGCTTGCTTAATTCCTGATTCTTCTGAAAGAAGTCCAGCCTGGTGAGGCTGGCGGGATAGCAACTGCCGAAGATACTTTTGACCGTCGGAGTAAAGGAATCACCTTGCATGCACCAACAAACGTGCAAAGTCATTTGAAGGTGCAAAGACCCTGAATTTTCAAAGATGACTAATATTCAAAAGGAAAAACGCCCCAGGACAAAACCAAGCAATTTAGTTGTGATCTTGGAAAGTCCACCCTGAGAACAACACCCCTCCCTTGAGCCCAGTTTCATTTCTGGCTATTTATCCTGGTCTTTGCATAGCGCTCCTGAATAGTTGCCATGACAACTCGGTAAACAGGATTCAAGTGACCACTGAGGGGTTTAGCGGGATTGTTTTGTTTAGCGAGAAGAATGGTAGCTTTAATGCTTCCTCTACTAAAATTTCCTGGAAAGGCAGAGCTGCCTTTTTTTTAGGTTGTGGGTAGGTGATGTTCTCAAAAGTCAAAGAAGCTGGCAAAGAATGCTCCAGTTACAGGAGAAGAGGCAACAGGAGTGGCAGTCAGAAAGCCAGGAAGAATTATGGAAGGTTACTGAATGCCGAGTGGGCATTTTCCAGCAAGGATGCAGAGCAAGTGGAATCCTCTCCAAAGGCTGTTAAGACTAAGTATATTTGGGGAGGATTGAGAGTCTGACAGTCCAGATAGTTCTAAAAACTCCTCGCTCCCGGTTCTCCTATGCGCTCTCTCCTCCCCCACTTTTTCACCAGTCTCTTCTCTATGAAGCAGTGTCATTCAGATTGTGTGTCCTAGACACTTCATTCTCAATCTTCACCCTTTGGCCAGGCAATCAGAAACCATCCTATTCTTAAAAAATTTTACTTGAAAAAAACGTTCACTGTGTTGTGAACAGATTATGAACATTTAGCACTTTGACACATCACAATGGTATCATTTGTCAAAACTCAATCATACGACACGGTGAACTTTAATGTTAACTTCGGATTTTAATAATAATAGAGCAATACTGGTTCACTAATGATAACAAATGTACCACACTAACGCAAGATGTGAATAATAGGGGAAAGTGTGTGTGTGTGTGTTGGAGGCGAGAGTGATACGGGAACTCTCTGTACTCTATGCTCAAATTTTCTGTAAATTTTAAAATATTCTACAAAAGAAGGTCTATTAGTTTTTTTAAAAAAATGAAATTAAAATGTTCATCCCATAACCATGTCAAAGACTAAAGGAGGGCTTCCCTGGTGGCGCAGTGGTTGAGAGTCCGCCTGCCGATGCAGGGGACACGGGTTCGTGCCCCGGTCCGGGAAGATCCCACATGCTGCGGAGCGGCTGCGCCCGTGAGCCATGGCCGCTGAGCCTGCGCATCCGGAGCCTGTCCTCCTCAATGGGAGAGACCACAACAGTGAGAGGCCCGCATACTGGAAAAAAAAAAAAAAAAAAAAAGACTAAAGGAAATTAAAAAAAGAAAAAGGAAAAAAAAAGCAGCAGCTCGTTACAACAATCTGCCAAGGGTATGAGATTTAAAACTAAACTCAAAAAGGAAAAGGTCTGGCAGCAGTCTTAGCTTTTCCTGGATTCAGCTTAAACTGGGGGTTAACCTTGTGAGGATGAAGTGAGCGTATTTTCCAACCCAAACACGTAACGTAAGTATGGACTGCTTCATACAGTGCAGTGTAGCTGGTTCATGTCCCCGTTACCTCATTTAATACCTACAACTGCTCCCCTAAGCAGGCACCATTACTTTACACACTTTGGAGAAAAGGAAACAATCCCAAGGTCACACAACGGCTCAGTGACAATAGGCTGGACAGATACCCAGTCACACACCTTGATCTATTTCGATCTCATCCCAATGCTTCAGGGGCCCTGCACCTGAGCAATAGCCTTCCCACATGGGCGGGGCCTCTGTGTATCAGAGCTCGCTAGACCCAGGGCACCTTGCACCCCATGTCTCAGCGGGAGTGGAGCAGGGCCACCTATGCATTGATGAAAACCAGTGAATGGAAGATGCGGAAATGCAGATTTCATTCAGTACAAGTACAACCTTTCCCATAAATAGTAAGAGGTTTAAAAAAGACAACAGGGTGCCTTTAGGTTTAAGGAAAGAGTATATTCTCTGTTCCTGGGAATTATTTAGGAAGAGGGAGGATGATCCTTTTGTGTCTCATTGAAAGGGGTTAAACCGACCATATTTCATCAATTCTTAACGCAAATATGTTCCCCTCTCAAATTGCCTGAATGTGTCTGTGACTTGCTTACCATCATGCTGTAATTCCATACACGGATGTGCATGGATTTCATCACAGCTTTTCATTGTCTTTGAAAATCACAGGCACTATTGGAAGTACTTGCACTGAGTCCAGCTGTCCTTTAAATGTAGTCTAAATACTCCTCTCTAGAGTCATCAGTGACACAGAAAGTTATTTTATCTGCAGAAAGGCCTGGAAACAGGGTGACAAGGTGTAACTGTGTTATCAGTGAAGCAAGGATTTGTGGTGGACGAATGACCTCCACTTCATTCTTGCAAATGAAAAAGCAAGCGTCTGGAGATAAGACAGCATCGTGCCCTGGTTAACTAGGTAGAGCTTCTGCTTCCACAGTGATGTATAAATAATGGTGCCCTTTACCACCATGGGAGTCTTCGATTCAATACAGTAATAGATGTTTGGACTGAATGATGTTCGATTCCAGAAAGTTCAATCAAAATGCTAAAATCCAGTGTTTAACCTTCTAGGTTAAACCCTTGTTATCTGGCAGATTTGCACATCCAGACCTCCTGGCCCAATCATGGCAGGGAACACATTCCCTAGGGGGACCCCACTTAGAGATCTGAGTGCTCGAGCATGGAGCACCCAGCCCAACTCAAAGTGTTTGTGAATGAGTCTCCAGTGCTGTGCTTGGCTGTCCCAAAAGGGCTCCAAACCCTGGAGGTTTGGCGGGGGGCCGGGGGGTGCCATGTCTGAGAAGGGGGTCAGCTGGGAGAGGGAGAGATAACACATTAACATAAAGACTGGATCACAGTAAGGACATCACTCTAATACTGACCTAGTGGTGTATCCCTAGGGTAACTTCCAACTATACAAATCGAAGATGATCCAAAAACAATTAAACAGACCAAAATGGAACGCATAGCAGTAAGGATTCAAGATAGTGCGTTAAGTCTTCATCTTTGGCAAAGTCAAGTACTCACACACCATGAGCAACTCCATGGTGTCCTTTTATGAGCAATTTGATTCAACGTTTACTGAGCACATATGACAGTCTGGATGCTGGCTGAGCTACACAGCGGGGCACAAAGATGGCAGAGGCAGGCCCTGCAAAGTTGTACTTGGTCAAGGTCTTCCGTATTTGTGGAATGCCTTATTCAGAAAACAGCACTGAGGTAGAGACACCAAAGCCTAAACAGAAACGTAAAGGGTCACTGGAATAAAGTTTCAGTAAGGCTCAAGAGAAATAAGATGAATTAAATGAGAGAAAAAGATCTAGGAAGAATAAAATAGGACAAAAATAATTCAAGGTAGGAAATATGCTACAGTATCATCAGAATTACTTAAAGAAATGTTTGGCCTCTGTTAAAAAAAAAAAAAAAACTAGGGAAAAAATGGCAGGCAGCACCTGGATCACACAAAATGAGTCCCCAGGATTAAATGTGCTCGATTCGTGAAGCCATCAATCAAATCACGATGCCCCTGGAAACAAAAGGCTCGTGTTTCCGTAATGCCAGCACAGCGTCCTCACTTCATGTGTGGTCCTGAGCGTTGTGTAAAAGAGGGACCTAGTCTGGTGTCAGCAGTGGCCCCATGAAAGAGACGGACACAGGTCAGCAGGAGTCATTTAACAGGAAAGCACTGGCCTCCTCTGAAGTCTCTTTAAGACGACTTCGGTGTGACATGCTTCACAGTCCTCACGTCTCGGGGCCTGGAGACAGTGCTTTAAGACAAGACGCCCAGAGCCAGGCCAGTCCTGTGTCTCCAGCTTCGTTCTCCTGCTCGATGTTCCATTTTCCGGCAAATACCACTGCAGTCCGGCGCACAGACTGCACGGCTTCCCTCCTAGGAGGCCTGGTCTCTGGTCTCCCCTCGGCACGGACACCCCTCTTCCTCACTCTTCCCCTAGATGAACCTGACCCCCTGCAGCCACCTCTGCTAGAAGCCTTCCCCCAGCAGCTCCCAGGGTCAGGGCCACTCAGGGCACCCATATCCTGCCTTTTTGGAGAAGACCTCACAGAATCTTTGAGGATGCACTGATGCTGGGTCAAAGCTCAAAGATGACCCTGCAGGGTCAAGGATGCTTCCCCCTAGAACCCGAGAGCTTCTCACATCCAACCCACAGAAGAGAGAGGAGAGCCAGCCAGGCACGCTGCACACGACAGCCCTGCTCTGCCCCTGCAGCAAGTGGGCCCGGCCTCGCACTCGGGGCCGGGAAGCGCAGACAACCAGTTCTCACGCCCCGACGGCTCTGCTGATACTTATCCGTCTGTCCCCTTCTTTCATTCTGTCCTGCAGCTCCTCAGGGGTTTTCTGAGGAATGTTAATAACAGACTTCTCCGACTAGAAGTTATTTGCACCAGGCAGGGAGAGAAGGCAGAGATCACGGGACACCCTTGGGGAGAGATTCTCAGGAGGCAAAGCAGGTTTTCTTCGATATAGAAACCTCCTGGGGTTGGTTTGGGCACTTCTGGCCAGAAACACTACTGTCTAAAGCAAACCACAGCAAAAAAAAGCTATGAGGCCACGTCACCCACCAAAAACCGTCTGATGGAGAATCTTGCCCTTTGTAAACTGGAAGTTCTAAGCCGAGGGGAGGACTGTATCCTTCAGTGCCATCTGAGGAAAAGAATTGGCTGCAGGCCGGCCCCTACCAAGAGGTATGCCTTTATTTTCTTCATAACTTAGCGCCAGGAGGACTTCTCAGCAACGTTAGTGAAGTGTCTTCTTCGCAACGCTCAAGATTAGCTACAAATCGTTCACAAAAAGAAAAAAGTCCACATACTATAACAGTTGAATTGACATAACTGTTCCAGCATGTCAGTTATGTTCTCCCCGCTTACACCAGCTTTTCAAAGCAAAACATAAAAATCCCAAATAACGAAAACCCATAATATTCCCACAAAAGGATTTCTAGATGCTTGGGGCCCAAGTGCCCACCCTGAGTCTCACACACTTGCCAAGGAGAGGAGGCAGCCTGTACCACAGGCCTGGGGCCCAGGGGGCCGTGTGCACACACTCGCCAGGCCACCACGGGAGCCTTGGATGTGCTGCACAGGCTCCTAAAAGCACCGAGCCGCTACTCCACTTTTTCTAAGGCCCCAGTTCTCCAGGCCACAGGCTTTACAGCCATTGTTCTTATGCCTTTTGGGTCACAGAATTGCCAAAAGAAACGTCTAGAAGCTGCCCAGATCCGTGATCTACATGCCTGAATGATGCACAAAACACCTCCATAGACGTACATCTGGATACATCCTCTCAAGCCCCCGTGATGAACATCTGACCTGACGAGGGCATGAGGTGAAGACTGGAAACACACATTCCCCATCTCTGGGTAAAGGCAAGCAAGATTTTCCCTCTGAGATTTCTAGAAGCATCTATCTTTGGACAAAAGAAATGTCGTAAGAAACTCTAAATGAGGGTTGTTTATATATATTTCATATATCATCCCCAGTAACACTCCAATATTTGCAATGGAACTAAATGAATGCTAAGCGAGTTGTAATTTACTATTTCTATAGTCTAATCAGCCCCTTCGCACTCAATACCACACCTACATCTTAGGCCTCAGACAAGTCAGTTCTCATGTCTGACTTGCTGGGTGCCTTGAAAATGGCACCAAGATGTTTTTCAAAGTCTTCTTCAGCCCATCTGCTGGCAGGTTATTAATCAGTGCCTGCCACGGGTCAGGAGGTGAAAAGGGCTGTGAGCCAACAGAAATGGAACCAGAGCCGGGCTTGGGTCATTTTTTAAAATGCAAACACCAAAGCAATTTGGCACAACCAAGTCCCAGCAAGGAAAAATAAACATCAAAAAGAGGCAATTTCTTCAACATTCTGGCTGTTGATGTGTTTTCCAGCAGGCCTAATTTCAAAAGTGGTTACGATTTAAAGGAAAAACTGAGTCCGTGCCATCCAAGAGAGAAAACAAAAACGTGGAGGACTGAGATTTTAAAATTCAAATTTCTATCCTTATAAATAAGCACCGGCAGGTCCCCTCCATTTCTTTGAATCTAAGGTGCCAGTGGCTGCAAAACTGCACAATTGCTGCACCACTAAGAAGAGAGAAGAGAGTTCCCACTTAAACTGTGGTTCGCCAAGAAGCTGCAAGACGCATCTCAATACCCAAGACCTTAAATTGGGGGAAAACATGCATCTTTAAGTGATGGTGTTATTACCCCTGTCGTAAAAGGAAGAAACACTGGCAGAGGTCACACAGCTCCTGTGAATGTAGACCCCAAACGCAAAGCCCACTTATATCATCTTGTAGATCCTGCCCATTGGGGTTTTATAAAGCACGGCAGGTGGATAGAAGTCAGCTGACGTGGTACATGGTTATGGTTTAACTATTAATTTCCAACATCATGTCAACACAAGCTATGTATGGTTACCTTAGTTGCTGTTTTTCTGTGATAACCTAAAACATTTTACTATAAATTTGAGAAATGGAAAGATGAGTTACTATGTCAACTACCAGAACCGATGCACACTAAGTCATCACAGATCTACAGAACCCCAGTCCCAGCTACGTTACGCCACACAAACGCCAAACTCTCCCCATCACACCTCAGAGTAAGGTAACAAACCAAACGGATTATTCTCCCCTCACTGAGTTTTGCCTTTCTAGAAGACAGAATTCAACACTGTGGTTCTTATAAAAAACCCCTTAAACTCTAAGTGAGGAATCGCTGTAATATTAAGTCAGAGGTAACTGGTAAACAAAATAAAAATAAGATTTAGCGTCAGCAAAGTTATCGACAGCGGCATTATGGAACCTAACAGTCTCATGGGAAACAGTTCAGGTCAGATTCCTTATCTTAATCCTTATGAGGATAGCATCTAGTTCTTCCACATGAGAGGCCCTTGACATTATTATTTTGTTGGGGGATTTCCTTTCTTCACAGGGGTAACTAAGAGCAGATGTTTGCCAAATCGAAATAATTTCAGTGTTTTAACAGCACTTCATGGCAAGTTGCCCATTTAGCCTTAGACTCAACAGCTGCATTCACCTAATACTAAATCTTTTTTGTTCAGATAGGTTCTCTGTATAAAACTCACATTGTTTCTGATTGGGATATGGCATTAAAAAGCTAAAACCAACAGCCTAGACACAAAAACTTCCTCCGACGACAGGAGTCTTCTAGTTAGTTACAACCAACGAGTCAAAGTCCTTAAAATCCGTCATTACTACTTAGAATACAGACACTCTGTCATGTTTAACAATAAAGCAAAAGAAAATAAAATGAAAAAGAGCTCTACCACAACAAAAAACACACCTATCGTTTCTTCCAAAAAAGGTATATCCCATTCTGGAGCTTGCCCAAGAATTTCAAACCAATGCTTAAAGTAAAAATGCGAAGGCTTCACGATGTTTTCTTTTAAACCAGATTTCTCTAAAGCATAATGGCATCGTTCAAAAGCAGACAAATAGGCCCAAAAGACAAAGGGATTTTTTTCCAGTGAATGGTATGTTATAATAATGTCATATACATTTCCAACCATCTATAATGAAAGGACTTTGGAGAAACCAAATCTCTGAGTCACCACACCAGGAGGCGGTGTCCTTAAATAAGACAGTGTCAGTCTGGTTGTAAATCTTACCTTCTGCATGTTTGGCTTGATACAGCGAACAAAGAAAGGATTAGAGGAGCTTAGCGTTGCCATTAAGGAATGCAGGGAGTCCTATTAGAAAGGAAAAAGTATATGTTGATTTAGTCTCTTATTATGTCTTTAAATTTCTCAGCACCCTAGGCACTCGTCAGGAACAAGAAAAAGAAAACAATATAAATCTGAGGAGTAATAGCCTTTTCATTTTTAATCATGTCATTCTAATAAAACAATGGTAATATAATTGTCATAGAAGTTATTTTACATATGCAAAACTCACTTATTACTTCCTTGACATAGTACCATTAAAAAAAAAAAAAAGAAAATCTGTTCTGTTAACCAGCAAAAATACCACCCTGGGATATTTCAATGTTTATATAGAAAACCTGAGAAGTATCCACTCTCCACTGAAGTCGTTCCTCTTAATTAATTATTTCCATCAAAATGACAGCTTATACCAGTACCTCACTGGTCTCTGAGCTAAAATCTCTCATTCTTCCTTCAAATCACCAGGCAGATCAATCTTCTGTAATACTACTGTCTTTTCTTTAAGTTTTTTTAATTGTGAAGATTTTTTAACATTTACCAAAGCAGACAGAACATGTAATGGGTACCCATCATCAGCTTCGGCCGCCGGCTCATCTCACCTCATCTCATCCCTGTCCCCGTACACATCACGCCCACTTCTAGTAGAGAAGCAAATCCCAGACACTGTGTTATTTCATTCCTCAATATTTCACTGTGTATTATCAAAAGCTAAAAACTTTAAAACATACAGAGGTAACCATAATATCATTCCTGAAAAGCTTTAACACAAATTCCTTAATATCAATGTGAAAAGGTGCAACTAGCTCGTTTCATTTTAAAACACTCAACTGTCTCGAATTTCATAATTTTTAAATAGCGTATTCTTTGAAATCAGAATGCAAATAAGGTCCCCGTAGTAGTGTAGTTGGTTGCTATATCTATTCAGTCTATTTTAATCCATTGGTTTTCCCTCCGTCTCCATCTGTCTGTTTCTTTCTTCTTACAATTTTACTGTTGAAGAAACTAGGTTGTCTACTACATTGATTAGTTACTTCTGTGCTCAGAAAGCTTTAGGATTTCTCACAGATGACAGAATGTCCTGGAATTTATGGCCCTTCATACTCTGGTATGGTACCCATTTAACTTCCTACAAGGTGTCCTGTCCTCTGGGAACAGGTCTCACATTCCTGACTCAGGAGTCCGCCTCTTGCCTTTGTCTCTCCCTGGAAGCCCTGCCCACTCTCTTCCATTTCCTTAATTCCTAGTCCAATTTAAGTCCCAAACACCCACAAAGCCTTCCAAGACAACTCCAGGCAACAATGACCTAGAAAAAGACAATGTAACAACGCCGCTGGATGATTAAGAGCCTAGGGTTTACAGTCAGACCGACCCAGGTTCAATTCAAATCCTAGCTTCAGTCCTCAGAGGGACTGAGCAAGCCTCCCTTCTCTAAACCTCAGCTTCCTCATCTATAAAGTGGGGACAGTAATACATACTTCTAAGAATATGGGAGAAGTGAACAAGGTAGCATATATAAAGTGATTAGCCCAATGACTGGAACACAGAGGGTGTATAATAAACGGCAGCTATTATTATTATTGTATCCTGTAAGGGTCACACCTGCCCAGCACTGTCAGCCGTGGTGCCGTGGGTCCAGCTCACCCCAACCATGCTGTAAACAGACCTTAACACAGAACTCGCCCACCGCCTCGAAAGCATCCAACTTTGATTAACTAAATGGAAGAGAGCCTCCCAGAGGGCAAATTTAATAAAGGTCTGTTGACTGACATGCCTCCAGCTCCCCCTCATGCTAAGATTTGGGGGTAAAGCAGAACAATTAAGTTAGAGAAATGGTCTTCATGTTATCTGCCTCTAAACTACCTAAAAGGCTTACATACTTAAAATGCACGTAAGAATGTTTTTTATTTTCCCTGAATTCTAGACATCTGGACAAGGTAACTGACACTGATCTTGTTTAACCATGCACTTGGTTATTCTTCCTAGTTATGATACTGTAAACATACCTGGGAAAAAGAAAAACAATCCAGACACAGGAAGAAAGATACTTTATATGCACATGAGTCTTTAAATACCAATCAGAGTGATCCCAAATGACCAAACAGTCCTTCTTATGAAGACTTACTATTTCGTAAGCTTAGAATAAGTAGCTATTTATTTTTGACAAAAAAAAAAAATCTACATTTTTTTTTTTTTCATCTGGCTCAGAAAAAAAGAAAAGTATATTTTCTTCCTAGAGCCCTGACTGGTTTAAAAGGATGATAGAAAAAATAATAATAATAAACACTTTCATAGACCTCACAGATACCCATTTCCTATTTTCAATTCTTAAAATCACAATAAAGATGGATCCGTCCAGGCCAGCAGCATAGACTAACCTTGAATTGCGAGCTGACCGTGGGCCGCCGATGTTTGCTTCCACATTTCAAGGTATCCTGGTTCGTGCGGCTTGAAACGTGTTCAAAGAGGTCGTAGATGAAGTCGAATCTGTGTGAGCGGAGAGCAGGAGGGCCGTGAGGGGTGCACACCCGGTTATTAGGTGCTGGATTACTGTAATCACAATGCATTTCCCCACTGAAAATAACACACCAAGGCCTGGAAGAGCTAAGACAGTGTCCAAAGATTTCACACCAACCACTCCCGAAGAGCTTTAGGCACTGAAAACAGACGTGGCCGCTTCGGAGCACCAGCGTCTTGCAGAAGAGAAGGGGATTGGGATGAAGATGACTCAGGGCGACAAGCCACGTAGGACCGCTGAGCTCTGCAGAGCTTCTGCAGCCTCCACGCCCTGTGGAAGGGAGGGGTTTGTCTCGTGCACCGCAGAGTGACGAAGATGCGACCAGGTAACGGGTGGAAAGATGCTAACTCTGGAGTGAGCCCCCCCGCCCCCCGCCGCCACTTCCTAGTTGTGTGACTTAGACACGACGCTTGCCTCTCTCTAGGCCTGTTTTTTTCATCTGGAAAATGGGCACATCCTAAGTGCTGAAGTTTGTTGTTATTATTATTTAAAAGTTCTGTAAAATCTACTGCCACTACTGAGAGAGTAAAAGGCTTCTCAGAAGCCTTTCTTTTATCTTCCTTGCACGGAAGATGCTCTGGGCTATAAAACCGGGGTGGGGTGTGTATGTGTGGGGGGTGCCTTCGCGGGGACCAGGAATGAGGCGGTCGGGCAACCACGCCCCTCAGGGGGACAACGCCAGCACTTCCCTCATCACTTCTCTTCTGCTTGACCCCTTCTCACTTGCATCCCCGGGTGATGTTTCATTCTCGCTCTTTGAACTTCTCTGTGCTTTGAGTGCTTTGGAGTTTTACTCATTAAAACGTCACAGATGCCAAAGGCAAAAGAGAGCAGGTGCAGCAAATAGGCCAAGCCCCTCCTTCTACAGAGAGAAACCTGGGGCTGAAACAACGTTCTCCACCCCACTTCCACAACCACTTGACGTCATGACAGCGGCAACCAGTGGAAGGCCATCTCGCGGGTCTCCAGGCCTGTGCTCTTTTTCACAACAAAATGTTCCAGGTAACCTCAAGACACTGCTTTTATTTAAATGCATCACTTTAAATCTGCTTTGAGAGATAGGTAACCTGCTATGGTATTTTTAAAACGTCGCCATTTTTACAGGCCTGAAAACTTATCTAAAAATAGAAATAGCTGACAAGGTTGTAATTAGGGAATCCTCATAAAAGAGAGTTAAAACGAGTTGAAAGATCAAACACTTCCACCCTGAGCTTCTAAGCTGACACCTTAGAGGGGTTCCCTTCACCCCAATTCTAAGTGACAGGGTGGGCACCTAATACTTTCATTTCTAAAAGTATTCCAGCTTTTTAGTAATTGTGCTTTCCCTCCTTAGATATTAAATATGTGTGTTAGAGACTCACGCTGGATCTGATACAGGTATTGACAACTTTAAGGCAAGGGTTGTTTTCCTCCTTTCTCTCTCACACAGGCTCCTAAAAATAGGAAGGCTCCTGGTTTCATACATACAAATAGCTAAACTAATCACTAGAACTTTCAGCATGTTTTCCTTAACTACTGGTTTAATGATGTGAATTTACCAAGTCATGAATGAATAAATGAATGGGTAATTAATCTATCACTTTAGCTGAATAATACTTGTTTATTTCTCTCGATACCCCTTACACTAATGAGAGACATAGGGTCCTATACACCCGAGGCTGAAGTCAATTTAACGCACAGCTCTAAGCTTGCTATGAAGACAGTAGGTCATACCGGTTAAAATCTTAGGTCCCTGGGCCAAGCAGACCAGATCAAATCTAGTTGAGGGATCTCGGGCAAGTCACTTAATC
Source organism: Grampus griseus (assembly GCF_964374135.1). Classification (NCBI taxonomy): domain Eukaryota; kingdom Metazoa; phylum Chordata; class Mammalia; order Artiodactyla; family Delphinidae; genus Grampus; species Grampus griseus. The sequence continues at coordinate 14,152,625 of NC_139019.1, forward strand.
ACTGTAAGTCTTAGTTTCCTCACCTGCATAACATGATAGATTTACTATTCCAATGCTGCCTCATTAAATGGTAGTCACTACCGCTAGTACCATTTTCTACCTCTCGGATCACTTTCTTGATGAAATACTGCCCGGGGAAGAAGATGATAAACCAATTGCCCACACATTAACTTTTTCTGTATTCGTGAATTAAAAGCATCTGCACAAACATCAGTCTGACATCTCGGGGAGAAGACTGACGCACCGGCTTTCCCTCAGCAAGTTGAGAAGATCATCCCTGAAGGTATCTCTGTTCTTCTCCAAGATGCCCCGCACGTCATACTGCACCTGGTTTTCCAAAATAAACAAGAGAAGGCGGAACTGATCAAAAGAATCACTTCGGGCCATAAGCATCCCCTTTAAAAGCTGGGTCCACGACAAGATGTTAGCTCAATATATTTATGATTGGCTTCTGAAATTACTATACTCTAAATACCAAATGAGCAAGTATCAGCAAGGATCTTGATTAAGAAGTTACCTCTCCAAGGGTGTGGAGAAAAGGGAACCCTCCTACACTAAGCTGATGCAGCCACTATACAAAACAGTACGGAGGTTCCTCAAAAAACTAACAAGAGAGTTGCCATGTGATCCAGCAATCCCACTCCTGGGCACAAAACCGGACAAAACTCTAGTTCAAAAGATACACGCACCCCCTATGTTCACAGCAGCACTATTTACGATAGCCAAGACACGCAAGCAAACTAGACATTCATTGACAGAGGAATGGATAAAGAAGATGTGGTACATGTATACAATGGAATACTACTCAACTATTTGTAGTAAAAGAATGAAATGATGCCATTTGCAGCAACATGGATGGACCCAGAGATTATCATACTAAGTGAGGTCACAAAGAGAAAGACAAATACCATATGATATCACTTATATGTGGAATCTAAAATATGACACAAATGAACTTATCTACGAAACAGAAACAGACTCACAGACTTAGAGAACAGACTTGTGGTTGCCAAGGGGGAGGGGGGAGGGGGGAGGGGGAGAGGGTTGCATTGGAAGTTTGGGATTAGCAGATGCAAACTATCATATATAGAATGAATAAACAAGGTCCTACTGTATAGCACAGAGAAATATATTCAATATCCTGTGATAAACCATAATGGAAAAAGAACATAATAACTGAATCACTTTGCTGTACAGCAGAAATTAACACAACATTGTAAATCAATTATCCATCAATAAAATAAATTTAAAAAAAAAAAAAGGGAGTTACCTCTCCAGCATAGTGTTTCACTCCAAAATTGTTGACTGCAACTCTGGGCTTCACGTAAAAGTGGTTATTCTAAAAAAAAACAAAACAAATAGAAACGCCTCATTTCACTCACTGATTTCCTGACAGTATAACTATAACTGACAGTGAAAACAATTGCAAAACCCATGACCTATCAGAGGTTTAGGACACATCGTGTGATGCACTTCATCAAAACCAGGCAATTCTGGTCTGTGTCATTACATTAGGTTAAAAATGTTAAATTTTACACACTAGCTAAACATGGGCATATTCTGACAAGCAGCCTACAATCTATGCCTTTGGCTTATTTCCATTTAGTTATAGCAGAGAAAAGCTTCCGTTTGAGGAAAAAAAATTCACTGTGGGAGGCACAGTAGGTCAACAGCACCGAAATCTGTCACGTGTCACATCTTAATCCACAGATGTGCTATTCAGACACAAGGAGGAATCGGCAGGTTTGGACATACAGCATGCTGAGTGTGTAACTTCTCCAATAAGGTGCCGTCTGTGGCTTGAGGAAAATGGCTTTCTTCATTGATAAGGGCTAGGAGACCAAGTTTCTAGAAGAGGGGAAAAAAGGTTAAATATGAATTAGAAGGTTTTGGCTCTGTTTATTTTTACAGCTCCTTTCCTCTCTACTCGCTATCAAGTAAGTGGTCAAAAGGGCATAATAACTTCTCAGATTGAAAAATTCAGAAAGACACACTATTAAGAAATCTAGTTCATTCCACACTAAAAAAACGGAACCCCCTGCAATTTGGCGGACAAAACTTTTACAACTGGCCAATCCACTATCGGAACTGCAAAGGTTTTGATGACGACTTAAAATCTATGGGAAGCCAATCTGCACACTGTTGATTCTTAAAATATTGACTTCAACGAGACAATGGGTTTGAAGCAGCCAAGTATTTAAATGCAACCTTGCACATTTACATGTATGTTTCCAAACGGTCCACTGTGCTCTAAACGTTCACATCTTTGATGTGCGTGTTAGTACAAGCTGTTTTGTTCCCATAAATATGAATCAGCCCAGCTGGACACCCTTGGGACTGTTACCAATTCTTCAACAGTGTGTTACCTTCTCAATCAAGTCCAGGCATTCTCCATTGTCTATCCAGTCAATGTCTTCCCACACTAAGCCTTCTCTGTGCAAAGATTAAAAAGGGCCAGGTTGTAGTCAAATATAGCTTCAAAACTATCCAATGGAGGGGCTCATTTTCTTAAAAAATTTGAAATGGAATTTGATGAGTGCTTACCTGCTATATTCCAGTTGTTCTAAAGAAAAGATATGCTTGTTGAAATACTCCTGAAGCTTCTCATTTGCATAGTTTATATTGAACTGCTCAAAGTGATTCACCTAAGGGAGGAAACCATTCAACAAGTGTCTATTACATAAAAAGGCCAAACAAGCCACGATGGAGAAAGGTATGGAGGTTCCTTAAAAAACTAAAAATAGAGCTACCATACGATCCTGCAGTCCCACTCCTGTGCATATATCCAGAGAAGACCATAATTCAAAAAGATACATGCACCCCAATGTTCACTGCAGCACTATGTATAATAGCCAGGACATGGAAGCAACCTACACGTCCATCAACAGAGGAATGGATAAAGAAGACGTGGTACATATATACAACAGAATATTACTCAGCCATAAAAAAAGAATGAAATAATGCCATCTGCAGCAACATGAATGGACCTAGAGATTGTCATACTGAGTGAAGTAACTCAAAGACAAATACCATATGATATCACTTATATGTGGAATCTAAAAAAAAATGGTACAAATGAACTTATCTACAAAACAGAAACAGTCATAGATGTAGAAAACAATCTTATGGTAACCATGGGGGAAAGGGGGGGAAGGATAAATTGGGAGATTGGGATTGACATATACACACTACTATATATAAAACAGATAACTAGTAAGGACCTACTGCAGAGCACAGGGAACACCACTCAACACTCTGTAATGACCTATATGGGAAAAGAATCTAAAAAAGAGTGGATAGATGTATATGTATAACTGATTCACTTTGCTGTACAGCAGAAACTAACACAACATTGTAAATCGACTATACTCCAATAAAACATTTTTTTAAAAAGGCAAAAAAAGGGCTTCCCTGGTAGCGCAGTGGTTGGGAGTCCGCCTGCCGTTGCAGGGGACACGGGTTCGTGCCCCGGTCCGGGAAGATCCCACGTGCCGTGGAGTGGCTGAGCCCGTGAGCCATGGCCGCTGAGCCTGTGTGTCCGGAGCCTGTGCTCCGCAATGGGAGAGGCCGCAACAGTGAGAGGCCCACGTACCGCAAAAAAAAAAAAAAAAAAAAAAAATCTGCAGAGAAACATATCAATGTTTGTTTCAAGAGGCTTGCTTAAGATTATCCCACTCGCTGGAAGCATACCTCAAAGTTTTCAAATCCAAAGATGTCAAGGATGCCGACAGATTTGAAGTCATCTTTGCCTTTGATCCTGCCGTTGATCTTCTTGATCACCCACTCGAAGCAGCGTGCGTAAAGCGCCATGGCCAAGGAGTCCCTGCTGTCTGCTGCCTGTGGGGAGAGGAGACAGGGCCATGGTGCCCAGATGACCCCGGGGCAGCCCAGACAGGCAAGTCCATCCCCGCCCCACTCGGGAGACACACTCACTCAACATCTATGCACCCCATGTCAAGTAAGCCAATACCGTCTAGGATAACACAGCTGTCTAAAGAAAGGGTAACCTGGAACCTGCTTATTCACTTTACAGCACGATTCACCAAGAAGTCCTTGAAGTCAGGCTTTCGAATTCAACTTTATAGACTGAGTTGTAAGAAAGGATCTGAACCCACAGCTACAAATTTTATCAGGTTTCAAACAATAATTAAGACCTGACCTCTCTCATTATCACCTTCTCATATTTCACTCTGTACACATAAAAGTTTTCTTCCTGGCATGCTTAGCGTTTCTACTTACCCAGTCAAGAAACAGCTGTGAGATGGGCTAGTGCATATAAGAGGCTCAAGGCAGTAGCAGAAGCAAAAATAAGTAATACAACATACTGTTGCACTGTTTTCATTAATAATAATAATAATTATTATTACAGCTAATGTTTACGTAATTCTTACTCTGCACCAGTCATGAAGCATTTAGCATATATATTTTTATTATCATCCTTACTAGAATCCTATGAATTCGGTATAATTATCCTTGTCTTACAGAGGAGGAAACTGAGGCACAGTGAATAAATTTCCCAAGAACAAAATATAATAAGCCGAAGAGGCAAGACTCAAACTCGGGAAATGTCCATCAGGCCCCTTTCTCCTAATGACTCTGCTACACCGTCTCTAAGAAGACAACTGAACCACTTTGTGTACCCCCCTCAGCGTGGATGTCTTCTTTATTTTGATGCTGAGCCAAACTCATTCAAATGGTTCACTGCAGCTACTTATTCGAATCAAAGCCACAGATCTGCAGACCCAGGAGCATCTTTAGAAGTTGCTTTGAGGGCCACACGCCTACCTGTTGAACGTTGAGAGGTGTCAGGATCTCCTCCCCCCGGAGGGACATGGATCTCTGGGTCAAGGCATCTGTGAGCTGTGCCGGGTCCAGCCCAAGTAACTCTGCAGACCTGCCCAAGGCTGGGGAGGAAGGACAAGGCAAACGTGGACACACAGGCCATGGGACCCCGAATGGGTGCAAAGCCAACTCCACAGAGCGACACAGTAAAGCAGAGACTATTCCTAAGTCCCTCAGGCAAGACCTACAGGATACACATTCTTCTGGTAGGTTATTCACTCCTTTAATAAGTCTTAGGTTTACAGCAAAGAACCTGGTGCTTGGACCGAGTATGGTCCACAGACCCTGAGGTGGGTTCCCCAAGACCCCCAAGAGGTTTGCAAGGTCATAACTATTTCAATAATAAGACTAAGATGTTATTTGATTTTTCACCCTCATTCCCTCACCAGTATACAGAAGAATATTCCAGAGGCTACATGACATGAGGTAGCCCAACAAACGGAAGGCAGAAGCAGGAGAATCCAGCTGTCCTCTGTTACATCAGATATTGTAAAAATTTACAAAATCGTTAGACAATGTCACTCTTCACTGATTTGTTTTGGTTTGTTTTGGAAGATGGTCTTTCAAAGAAAATGATGATATTTATTGTATTATATGCAATGGGTTTATTATGGTTATTTTAGAGCACATTTATTTTTTTTAAACTGCCTCTTTTAAAATTTCTAATGCAGTAAACATCAACAGATATGATCCACAGGAACAAAAGCTCTTCGGAATTCTCTGTGATTTTAAAGTTATTAAGAGGCACTGGGAGCAAACGTTCGAGAACAACAGGCCTGCAGCCCTGGGCAACTCTAGGGCTACTCTCAACTTCAACTCATCCAATTCCCAGCCTCCATGTCCTTGTCCATTGCGTCTATCAGAAAAGTTTAAAAGATAAATCACTCCAGGAAAATGATAACTGATATTGTTATGTGTCTATTAACTCAATCTTGACAACACATCTCTGTCGTGCACTTCACAGATGAGAAGTCACAAGTACTGAAGGGATAAGTAACCCAAGGAAACAGCTTGTGGCAGAGCTGGGCTACGAACGAATTATTCTGGCTTGAAAACTAATGGTCTTAACCATTCCACTATGGCAGCCTTCAATAACCATGAATAGCTATGGCAACACTCATGCCTGATTCATAACATTTGTCCTACACCCAATTCTTGTCGCTCCTATTTCCTCTTATTGGGCCCACTGTCCTTCTTTCTTAGTAAACATGAGAACACAGCCAGTAATCACTTGTCAGATGCTTTGACCCTTTATTAGCTGACCGTTCACATCAGATACAAAGCTCTGTAGCTCTTATTCAAGGGCTCGAAAATTTTTTCTGTTAAAGACCAGATAGTAAGGATTTTAGATCTATGTTTCCTATGAGGCAAAAGTCAAGGAAGTAAAGGAGGGAGGAACAATCTTACCTGTTTTGAAGGAAACTTGTGCTCCACCAGCAGTGATAAATTCTATGTTCCCAAGATGCAATATACCAGCAAGCAACCTCAAAACTTCCCGAACTTCTTCCTTGCTAAACTGCATTACCTCCATTGCCATCTAGAAGAAAATATTTAATTTTTAATCTGTTTTCATACTAAAGAAAATGAAAAATACTCCTTCCTCAGTAAAATTATTAAGTATTATTCTCAAGGCAAGAAAGCAAGAAATAGATGTATGCCCCCTCACTTTTTTTTAAGATTTTTAAAAAATTTATTAATTCATTCATTTATTTTTGGCTGCGTTGGGTCTTTGTCACTGCACGCGGGCTTTCTCTAGTTGCAGCAAGCGGGTTTCTCATTGCAGTGGCTTCTCTTGTTGCGGAGCACGGGAGCTAGGCACATGGGCTTCAGTAGTTGTGGCACGCAGGCTCAGTAGTTGTGGCTCACGGGCTCTACAGCGCAGGCTCAGTAGCTGTGGTGCATGGGCTTAGTTGCTCCACGGCAAGTGAGATCTTCCTGGACCAGGGCTCAAACCTGTGTCCCCTGCATTAGCAGGCAGATTCTTAACCACTGCGCCACCAGGGAAGTCCCGCCCCCTCACTTTTAAATGATAAAGACTTTACACAGGTACATATAAAAGAAAAGCATGACATTAAAAAAGAATTGTAGAATACTTAGAGATAACCCAATCAGTAAGATAAAAGTAAATACCTGCCTTACATACAAGACTCCTATTCATGCCACAAAAGAATTACCCCAGAGAGTCACAGTAATGATGGTGACAAAGAAATACTTTTTCTACATGTATCAAAATGTAATGGAACATTTATTATTTTCCTACACATAAAAAATGGTGGGGGGGATACTTCATGAGACTCCTCTAGTGTAAACTTTGGGGACTTGTCTTAATTTTAAATGCAGCAGGGACCCCAGTAGGTGGAATGAAATTCTCTATCAGGGGCTGGACAGATAGGAGAGTCTACTGTTCCTTTTATAAGAGATGCTGATGGAAAACCTGAGTGGATCTAGATCTGTCTTCCCTGGAAAGTCATCACATCGCTATTTTCCATTTCTCCAAAGGATTTTTCAAGTCTTATTTTGGTCTCTGGATACTAAATGGAAGTTAACATAATGCTGATTTGGGAAAAATAAAAATAAACAGGCACCTACAGGGGTTTTGGTCCCCAACAAGTATCTAAGCTGAAGCCAGGCATCTTCTGAATCAGATCTAAGATTTGCTCATTTTCTCTTCTGATTTGGGAGCCATATTCTCGTCAGAAAAAGAGCTAAATAGCCCCCTCCAACACACACACACCGCACACACGCCTGCACACACAACTGAGGACAGAATCGCTGGCTATACTGATGAACATAAGCTACAAAGAGAACTCGGACCCATAATTGTTACAATGACCACAGGAGATGTGAAGACGGAAGCCACACAGCACTTTGAAGCCATAGAAACTGCAAAAGGAAATGACTGGAGATTTTAAAATGTGAAGAGTTTAATTTCTTTACAAGGAAAAAAACAAAGCCAGAAACAAAGGGCAAAAACAACAGACAGGGAAACAGAATTAAAAGAAAAAAATTGTAAGGCAAGGAGCAATAGCTATATTAAGAGACACATGAGCAATGAAAATAAAATAGGCACTTCTCGTAAGAGGAAATGCAAATCCAGAGAGAAATGTTTTCCTTCCTAGAAATCCAATATGCACAAATTGAAGAAAATGAGATAGCTTCTATTAAATTACCAAAAATCTTTCTGAATGATAAAATGGGTGAAAGTGAGGTATATCTGCACTGGTCACTGGTAGTATAAGTTAGTATAATCTTTTTGGAAAACAAGATTATGGGGCAGCACTGTGCTGGGCCACATATGTACATAATCTCATAATGTTCAGAGAAGTTACTTAACTTTCTCAGGGTTACACAACCAAGAGTCAAAGTCAGGTCTGATGAACCCAAAGTCTAGGAACTTACTGTCTATCCAGCTCTATGCTTTTTTTCTTTTTATGTCCTTAGAAAGTCCATCTCCTGTGTAATCTCCCTTCACTGCAACACTGGGGATTTGTTCTGAGGAAAATCTCAACAGGAAAGAAAGTTTTATAAAATATTCACTACAGCGTTTTCTTAACAACACTTTCAGAGAGAAAAAAAAATCTAGCTCTCCTACAATCAGACAAGTCCAATATAGCAAATGAACTTGTTAGAACAGTATATAGTTTTTAAAGGAAATGATGAACATTATATAGAAACGATATTTATGATAGCTGTATGCAAAAAGTAAAAAATTATTTTTGTAACTAATTTTTTCAAGAAAATCATCTGGGAAGAAAATCTACAAAATTAAAAATGGTTGCCATGTTACTGCTGGTAGGTTAATGGACACTGCATTCGATGATGTCTTTTAATGTTGTTGACATGTTTTTACTGTAACAACCGAGTCTCTTAATGGATCAATGGGTAAATAGATTGCTGTCTATTCTGTGGAATACTACTCACCAGAAAAAGAATAATTGAGTGATGTGTGGTTTGGATGAGTGAAAGAAGCTAGACACAGGAGAATAGATTCTGTATGATTTCATTTACAGGAAACTCTAGAAAAGACACACTTTCCTAGGTTTCCTAGGGCAGGGGCTGGGGCTGGGATTGTCTAGGAAGGGGGACAAGCAACTTTTAGGGTGTAAAACTGTCCTTCGGTTTGACTGTGGTTGTGGGTATATGGGTGCATAAATTAAAAATTCACTTTATACACTTTCCATGAGGGCATTTTATTATAGGTACATTATAATGCAATAAAATTGACTACAAAAAAATTAAAAGACAATGAATTATTTAACCAAGGTAGAGAAGACTATCATTTCATGGGTTCAGACAGAAACTGACACAAAGAAGAGGAACTATTAGCCTAGTGCTTATCAATCTTTAAAAGCCTACGGGAAAATAATTATTCACATTTACTTATTCTGGGCTTCCCTGGTGGCGCAGTGGTTGAGAGTCCGCCTGCCGATGCAGGGGACACGCGTTCGTGCCCCGGTCTGGGAAGATCCCACATGCAGCGGAGCGGCTGGGCCCGGAAGCCATGGCCGCTGAGCCTGCGCGTCCGGAGCCTGTGCTCCGCAATGGCAGAGGCCACAACAGTGAGAGTCCCGCGTAACGCCAAAAAAAAAAAAAAAAAAAAAAATTTACTTATTCTAAAAGCAAGGAAATATGGCTAAGAAATACAGATTATTTATTATGCTCAAGACTTTTAAAACACTGGTAAGGACCAAATCAGACCTCGGCAAAATAATTATAAAGCACCTATGCTGTGAAAAAGTTAATATTTTCCCTTTCTATGACTAAAGTTTTCCTCATGTATCACAAGACGTATTCAACACTAATTTATAAAAATTTTCTAAGCTCATTTTAGGATGACCACAGAAATGAAAATGTTCACTGTTAAGTCACCTGCCTGGACTCTACATAACACTAAAGAAGTAAGATCTTCCATAGACTCGTGGTTGCCACGGGTGGGGGGAAGGGGGGAGGGCGTGGGGGAGGGTTGGAGTGGGAGCTTGGGATTAGTAGATACAAACTAATAGATAAACAAGGTCCTACTGCACAGCACAGGGAACCATCTCCAATATCCTGTAATAAACCATAACGGAAAACACAAAAAACAATATATATGTACAACTGAATCACTTTGCTGTACACCAGAAACCAACACAACATTGTAAATCAACTACACTTCAACTAAAAAAAAAAATCTCCTCTATACCTGTGTTAAAAAAAAAAAAAAAGACCTTCAAAAAATAAGTCCCCAGTAGTAGACAATTTCAAACTGCAGAATGAAAAATATCAAAAGATAATCTGTGAAAAAAGTTCTTGGTTAAGTTCTGAAAATACATACAAAGATTTCATGTGGAGATATGAAAGCAAGTGAATAAAATGGGCTCACTGTATGAACAAATTTGTAACTTCTTCACTTTCAAGTTTAACTCTAAGTGAATTAGTTAATTAGTTAGGAGTGTGGTGACAAGTGGCAACTGCATTAATCAGACCATGGGGTAATTTAATGGCTGCAAACAATTATCACCAGCACCAGCAAGAGTCTCCATTCATTGTCTCCTACTGTCCTATTTTACAGTCTTTTTAGCAGCAATCTCCACCCCTTTGGCAAGAGTAGGCCTTTAAGCCTTCTTTTTTAAAAAATTTTTTATTGAAATACAGTTGGTTTGCACTGTTGTTAAGCCTCCTTATAATTATGTTTTCTCAACAATACGGCTCAAGACTCAAAAAAAAAAAAAAAACCCTGGGAAATTCTCAGCACAGTTCAGAAGCGCTAAATAGCAATTTAGTTATAAAACTGGCACAAAGTTATACAAAACGTTTTCAATAAAGTCTTTATTAAGCACATAGAAAACAGGTGACTGTGTGCGTGGTGGGGTGGTGACGACAAATACATGATACAATCCCAACCGTTAAGGATGAAAGGAAGGAAGCCAGGCTTTTCACGCTAGAAACAAACGGGGAAGAGGGACGGATTTCAGGTACAAAAGGTACATCCACTCAGGGTCTCAGTGGTGAGGTGGGGAGCGCCATCCAAGGGAGCCAAGGGACCTCAGGTGAGTCACGAACAAGTGAAATGAATAAAATGGGGGGAGAGGAGGCTTGTTCTGGGCACAGTAAATCACAAGTTAAGTTCTTTGGTAATTCATTGTGTAATTTTATATTAGGCAAGTTGATGTTATTTTATAATATAAAATTTGCTTCTACTCTCATATTTTCCAACACTGAACGAGACTGAGGTTTTAAAATTTTTTAAATTTTATTATTATCTTTTAAATTTATTTTATTTATTTTATATTTGGCTGCATTGGGTCTTCGTTGCTCCACGCAGACTTTCTCTAGGCGAGCGGGGACTACTCTTTGTTGCGGTGCACGGGCTTCTCATTGCGGTGGCTTCTCTGTTGTGGAGCATGGGCTCTAGGTGCGCAGGCTTCAGTGGTTGTGGCACATGGGCTCAGTAGTTGTGGCTCGTGGGCTCTAGAGCGCAGGCTCAGTAGTTGTGGCGCATGGGCTTAGTTGCTCCGCGGCATGTGGGATCTTCCTGGACCAGGGCTCAAACCCATGTCCCCTGTATTGGCAGGCAGATTCTCAACCACTGTGTCACCAGGAAAGCCCCAAAGGCGGATTCTTAAATACCACGCCACCAGGGAAGCCCGAGACTAAAGTTTTTAACTATGGCAAAACTGAGGTATAAAGTCAGCCCTTTATTTATTTATTTTTAATTTTTACTGGGGTATAGTTGATTTACCATGTTGTGTTAGTTTAGGTGTACAGCAAAGTGAATCAGTTATACATATACATATACCCACTCTTTTTTAGATTCTTTTCCCATACAGGCCATTACAGAGTACTGAGTAGAGTTCCCTGTGCTATACAGTAGGTCCTTATTAGTTATCTATTTTATATATAGTAGTGTGCATATGTCAATCCCAATCTCCCAATTTATCCCTCCCCCCAACACGCCCTGGTAACCATAAGTTTATTTTCTACATCTGTAACTCTATTTCTGTTTTGTAGATAAGTTCACTTGCAGCCTTTTTAAAGATTCCACATATAAGTGATATCATGTGGTATTTGTCTTTCTCTGTCTGACTTACTTCACTCAGTATGACAACCTCTAGGTCCATCCATGTTGCTGCGAATGGCATTATATTGTTCCTTTTTTATGGCTGAGAGCTCTTTAAATCTTCATAATATCTGACTCACGAGGAGTCAACTTATGGATGCATGGGCTCACACCATCAAAAATCCATGGGTACACCCAGTAAGACCTAAATGGGTACACTCAGTAAGACCTAAATGGACACCCAGTAAGACCTAAAAGGAAACCCCAGTCCTGGTCCATGGCCAGGCACGCCATTAACATTCAATATTTGTGGAGTCAAAGAATGAAGAGATTATCACTCATCAAAGACTCTTGTTACTCCCCCACGCACTTCATCAGCCACTATTCTGGTGGGTCAAACACAGGCAGTAAAAATAAATTCGTTGTTACTGACTTGAAATAGCTTCATCCTGACTCAACAATTTATAGTGGAACTTGGAAGGCTGCAAAAAAAATGGCTATGAAATTTAGCATATGTTCACCATCTCTGCCCCAGGAAAAACTAGGTTCCTTAAAATGGCTCAGGATCCCTCACAGGTACATATTTATATTAATGTCAGTTGGTATCAATAAGGAATTCTAATAATACATGAATTCTTAATGAAATAAGCAAAATTCTTAAAAGGTCCTATTGCCAGAGTATACTGACATTAAAGTTGATAAAAAGGAATAATGGATTTTTTTTTTAGTAGCTGAAAATACCAGAGGTGACATTTTCATATGTAATTCACAGAAATAATCTCTCTCCGTTAACATTTTAACACATTCTTCAAACAAATGTCCTTGAGTCCCAATAGAATGTGGTCCCTTCCCTTCCTTTAATCTCAAAACCTCTGGGAAAAGGAGCTTTATGGAATTGAAGTATGAAGATACAAATTTAAATGGTATTTGATTTTGGAAGAAAATAAAGACAAATTACATGATAAAACAACATAGCATAATCTATTTCAATCATCTTTATTTCTTCAGCAGAATGTAGGGATTATATATATGGACACTAAAAAGTAATTGCAAAGTAAATATTTAAGTATCTATAAATAGAATTCTTATAAGTCTGGTGTGTACATTCACTATGTCAACTTCATGTGTAAATTTTTCTTCCTTTCTAGATGACATGTCTTTTCATGGTAGGACCAAATTTCAAATGCCAAAACCTATCGTTTCAATTTAAAAATAAAAGTTAGCAATCACTGAAAACAGGCCAAGCTCCACAAGCTTCCTTTCTGCAGCTACCAGAAAGAGCAAACAATTCTGGATCAGAAAACAATGCCCCAGGAGGAAGCCATCAGAGTACCCTCTCTCCAGTCACTCCCAGGACGAGGGAGGGCCTCGCTGCCCACTGGCTCACCGCGGCCAGTGAGCTAGTCAGTATGGCCCTGCAGCGACACTGCAACTTGAATAACTGGGAGTCTGTCTACCACTGCGAACAACCACCTTCCATCACAAAGTAAATGGAGAAAGCTCGTGTAATTAAAGAAGTCCAGGATGCCAAAATAAAATGGAGAAAGAAAATTTTAAATACTTAAACATCTCTTAAAGTCCAATTTGCAGGGCCAAATCCCATGCCGCCTAGGGTAGGTACACAGCAAAAGGCGCTGTCAGCGGGAGGCTTTTTGTTAATAGGATGAAGGAATGAGAGATGACAGAGACACCGCTCTACGTTATAAATGGCAGAATGGGACATCTTTAAAAGAAAGGCTGAGGGGAAGATGATCACGATATTATAGCCTCATCTGTTTTTAATTTCAGTTTAAGGATACATACATTAGATGTGGGGAAATGATGTGTGATATATATCCATTTAAAAATATACTTTGATTCCATTCCACGAGGCATTCTTATGAACAATCTAGAAAAGTAAATGGGGATATAGAACCAAGTTGTCGACAACAACTAGGAAGACAAATCTGGGTGCACGTAAAGCAGTGACTACCTACCTGCCTCCTGGTTAGAGTGTGGGATTTGGAGTTAGTTAGACTTTGTCTAGATACAGGCTCTATTAGGTGCTGTGTGTGGTTAGACTGGCCACCAACCTCTCTGAGTCACAGAACATAGACAATCATAGTTCTACCCTCACAGGGTCGTTAGAAGCAGGGAGATGGTAAGTCTGCAGAGTAGGCCCTCAGTCGGTGTTAGCTGCATTTATGACGGATCAATTCTAGATCCGCTGACTCCAAATGCTGAACTAATGACTCTGGCAAAGGAACTGAGACCACGCTGATGAAATCTACCAGCCCCACTCAATTAGGTGGGGCTGTTAATAACGCTCGATGACCAGGCTTCCGAAATGCAGTCACTTTATAACAAAGTCCCAGGAAATTTGAGAACTGCAGGAAACCGCACAGGTCTACACTGCAGAGTCTTAAAATGCCTACTTCTGTGTGATCAGAATTGGTTACCAGGATGTGGCTATGAGAACAGGATGAGACCTGAACAGTCACCTGGTCTAATTGTTGACAGATTTCTTTTTAACTGTAGAACCAATTATTCAAAAAAATGTTTAATTGTAAGCCCTGAAACAGAGGATCTGCTTGCTCCAGTCCCAAACCTGTGATTTTTTTGTTTTGCTTTTCTGACCACTATTCCAAGCCAACCACCCATCTGTCCTGAATGTCAGACGTTCACCCACCTTCTAAAGAGAGAGGATTCCCTTCCATGACTTGGAACAAGAAGAAAGGACCTATTCCCGCACAGCGGTACAAATGTGATTTCTTTTTTTTATTAAAAAAATTTTTTTGAAGCAGAAATGAAAGCTGTCGCTTTTTCTTTTTTTGGTCACCTTTAATAAAGGAAAATAGGAAAGTAACTTACAATAACTTCCCTAAAGGATTCCTGGTCACTGATTGTCTTGTCTCCTACACATCCAGATTGATTCAAGTAGTGGTAGTTTTCTGGCACAGATAAATAAAATTCTTCTATAAAAAGAAAAAGAAAAACACAACATCAGTATTTGACTGGCCAGGGTAAGACATAATTTAAAAGAGTTTTCACTTTGCAACTTTATTTTTTAAAGTACAAAAATAATTCTATGCTCCTAATGGTCCACTATTAAGATTAAAACATTCCCTCTTAATCATCATCTAGGGAAAACAGAATTATTAAATTCGATGGGATGGAAGAAAATGTTACTGAAAAAAGTAACTGATGAGGATCCTGTGTTGATTGGTTTTTTAAAAATCAAATGTTTAGAAATTAGCGTTATTTGGGTGTGACTTAAAAGTAAAACCAGTTGAATACATTATGTTTTGGGTTTTTTTTTTTTTTTTTTTCGGTATGTGGGCCTCTCACCCTTGTGGCCTCTCCCGTTGCGGAGCACAGGCTCCGGGCGCACAGGCTCAGCGGCTCCACGGCATGTGGTATCCTCCCGGACCGGGGCACGAACCCATGTCCCCTGCATCGGCAGGCGGACTCCCAACCACTGCACCACCAGGGAAGCCCACATTATGTATTTTTCACAAATATTCTTTAAATCAGAAAAGAACTAAGATTCCAAAACAAACCAAAAAAAGTCACGATTTCTCTATTGATGATTTTCCCCCTACGTTATCTGGCTCTAAACGAACTCAGTGTCTTTGGTCATCTCACACATTTCGTTTCAACTGGTGGAAGAACAACAAAGTCCAAACAGATGTCTCCTCATCCACAGATGGGTTTAAAGGCAAAATGAGCTGCGAGCACATATGTCTCTGCAGCTGTCCCATCACTCACCTTTCTCTTCACGCTCTAGCCCTGCCAGCAGTGCATAGAATATGTGATAATTCCTTTCCCCGGGATTTTGCCTTACTACTCGGTTCTGTGAAGAGAAATCAGATTTCTGTTCAGAGATGTTTCCTCTGCTTAATGACCATGAGCCGGTAATTGCCGAAAACAGTTATTGTGAGAGATAATGTGAATTAAATCACGTTTACTTACTTTTTCTAATAAATCTTCATGTGATAAGCAATGGTAAGTCAAGGAACAAAACAAGGATACACGAGGCTCAATTAGTCTTTAGTTTTCTATTCTTTGTTGCCCAAGTAATTACAATTTCCTGTGTCTTGGACACTGAGACTTCTGGTGCAAAAGGTAAGCAAACGATACAGAATGTTTCATCAAAATCCAATTTCAGACATGACACATGTACCCAGGAAGTATCACACTAGTTAAAGAATTGATTTCAAACAACAAATATATGATGTCTGGTTAGGAGTCCAAATTTGCAGATTAGGGACATGATATCAGAATTTCCCCAAAGAAAGATGGTTCCTTATCTCCTAGGATAACTAACAGGTCAGGCACAGTAATACTGGAGTAGTGACCAGGTAGAACCAGAAAGAAACGTTTCATATCCTGTTATCTGTCCTTAGGATAAGCAAGAACAGTTTCCACTAGAGAGTCATAGTACTATAGACCAAAAGCTAAACGAAACAGGATACAATCTACGATTCTCCCGCCCTGGATATTTCCCTTCTGGCAGATGTTCAGCTGAACAAACTTCCCGAAGCGACTGGAGTTGTTGTTATACACGGTCTTGGCATTGCCGAAGGCTTCCATGATGGGGCTGTGAAAGAAGCCAGGACAGCAGCCGGTGTTAATTAGGGTCCATCTAAAACTGGCAACGACAGTCCTCACCGACGGCAAAGCAGACAACTGCAAGAAAAATCTGAAATCAAAGGGACCTCTGGCGATCATGTTTATTTCAGAAGAGCCAGATTTTCCCAGCACTTGCTGAAATGGGTTTAGAACGAGCAACCATCTCGGGGCAGAGAACTCGCAGCTGGGTGTGCGGGCAGAGGATGCTACGGAGAGTCAAGGAGACCACGATGGCTGGTCCCCGTACAGATCAGCTTGTATACGCGAGCCAGGGGTTGCACAGGAAGAGCCCCCGCTTGAATTCTAGGAAGTGAAAAAGTCCCAGCCCTGGAAATTTCACCCATTTGTTGTACATCCCGGGGGGAACATACAACTTCCTTGGGTCTCCTCCGACTGTAAAATGTGGTCAGACTAGGTCAGGAGTCAGCCATCTTTTTCTGCAGAGGATCAGGTAGTAAATACTTTTGGTTTTGTGGGCCATGTGGCCTCTGATGCAGCTACTCAGCTCTGCCACTACAGCTCGAAAGCAGCTGTAAACAATACGCAAACGAGGGTAACTGTGTTCCTATAAAGTTTTATTTATCAAAACGGGCCGCAGGAGGAAGATGAAAACGGTCTAGAGACGGATGGTGGTGACTGCTGCACAACAATGTGAATGTACTTCACGCCACTAAGCTGTACACTGAAACATATTGAAAGTTATACATTTTTTGTTATGTGCATTTTAGCTCAATTTAAAAAATAAATGTTGAAGGCTAAAAAAACAAAACCCAAACAGGCTGCAAGATACCAGCGTCAGGCTGAAGTTTGCTGACTCCTGGACTAATTTCTAAGTAATAGGACCTGAAAAGTCCCTACTGGTTCTAAAACCTTACAAGGCACCAATCAGACACAGGGCAATTACACATTTTAATTAGAATTTCAGAGGCTACTGCACCATGGCCCTCTTTCAAAGCTCTGAGGTCACTGCCATCGATGTGGCATTGTTCTGCAACATGAGAGGCTATACAGTGCCATTGTGCTCCTAAGACGCCTCCAAAGATTTGACCACTAAGCCCTCTGTGATGTGGTGGACGGAGGCCGGAATTTCAGCCAATAACGAGGCCTCCCAACAGCCAGCCGAGGGCTGCCAGGTAAGAGGCAGCTGCAGAATGTGCCTCACTCACTCAGCCACCAACTCAAACATGGTGCAGTGATGGGGGCTCAGGTCATTAGAAATTGCCGTGTGTGTGGGGAGACTTTTCCTTGAGGAATCGTGAAAGCCAAGTCAAGAAAAAGAGAAGAGAGTGCCCCGAGTTTCAACTCTTCCTTAAATAAGCCAAACGGTGAGGAAAGTGAATCCTATAAGTTGGAAACGAGAAACACGATGGCCAAATACCTGCTCTCAAGAATGGCTTGTTCAACACACGATGTCTTCTCCTTCGAGGACAAGTCCAGAGACTGCTGACTGATGGCGGATAAAAACTTGAGGATCAACTTAGTGCTTTCGGTCTTACCTGCCCCACTTTCACCACTGAAAGACAACATGCAGAAATTTGTGCTTCTAATTAAAACAACAACAAAAACCCCCAGCTTGGCCAGTGTCAGTCCAATTTGTCCACAGAGCAACTTTTTTGTTTTGAATTTTATTTTATTTTTTACACAGCAGGTTCTTACTAGTTATCCATTTTATACATATTAGTGTATACATGTCAATCCCAATCTCCCAGTTCATCCCACCACCACCAGCCCCCTCCACATTCCCCCCTTGGTGTCCATACGTTTGTTCTCTGCATCTGTGTCTCTATTTCTGCCCTGCAAACCGGTTCACCTGTGCCATTTTTCTAGGTTCCACATGTATGCATTAATGTACACTATTTGTTTTTCTCTTTCTGACGTACTTCACTCTGTACAGCTCCTGAACAGTGGGAAAGAGCTCAAAGTGCTGAGTTACAGAGAAGAGTCCCTCCTCCTGGCAGCTGCATGGCCTCTGTGTTGCCAATGACTCCCTCAGCCTACAAGCTAAACAGAGGTACCACCTTCACGAAGCTCAGGTAATAAGAAGGACGGTGCCTTTCGTGGCAGGTAAGCTCTGCAAAGGCCGGGATTGGGGTTTTGTTTACTGAAGTGTCACAGACCCCTCAACAGTGCCTGGCTGGTGGCAGACACTCAGTAAGCATCTGTTAAATGAATGAACATGTTAGTGGTAACTTTCTGGTAAATACGCACAAAAATGCAATCATTCGTAAATATTGAGGGGACAAGGGAATGAACCTGTAGGTACTCGACCCACACTTGGGCACTTTATTCCCATAATAATCCCATGAGGCAGGCAGCGGCTAAGGGCCCGGGTCAGAACTGAACAGCAGGTCTGTCAGCAATCCAGCGTCCTGCAGAGATGCTGCTTCAGCGATGATTAACGAAAAGTGAACAAAGCAACCTCGAGGCCCTGGAGCTGGGGAGGGTGGGGGGCAGGGCAAATGAGAGGAGTTAATGGGATCTGAGTTGTGTCACAAAGGACCGGCAAACGTCAGCTAGGCAAAGAGGAAAGCGGAAGGATTCGGGGTCAGATGACCCTGTGAACGAAAGCAGAGAGGCCAGAGGAGCTGCGGGAGGTCTACAGGGGTGGGATTCTGGTTTGGTCAACTGGACCGAGACCAGAGTGGGCAGAGAAAGGGCAAAAGGATTGAGGTCGATGGTTCTGAGGCCACCACAGGAGACAGAAGGCGAAGGCCAAGCCCATCAAGGTCACCCGTGAGGAACACAGCTCTGAAGTCGTGCTCCAGGACTGCGGGTCCCTCAGGGAGACCAGCTGCTGTTATGATCTAGGCATGTGGTGGTCAGGCCATGGACAAGTACAACCAGGCTGGAGATGAAAGGGAAGGGATGGAGATGAGAGATTTGGAAGGAGAGACCCAACCAATTTTGTGTAAGGCACCCTGCTCGGTACCACAGGGAGAACAGAAGTAGTAAAAGGGCAAATAACTTACGAGAAAAGTAAACCCACGGCATAAGTAACGGTACGTGAAAACCAACACTATCACAGGGTAACAGGTTCATAACTGCTCAAGGGGGGAGATAAACAGATGAGGCCCCCACAAGTTCTAACACAGCACCCCCGTTGAGTGTCAAGAGCTAGGAGGTTATGAAAGAGGAACTGTGCAGATAACACGATGAATGATTAAGCACATGTAATAAAGGAGAGGAAATGACTCAGAGGTGACACCGTCCACTGCAGGCCCAGGGGAATCTCCACCGATCGAGGCCAATCACGGTAATTCCATTCCCTGCGCAGGTGATAAGGTGGCTGGCCGTGGGCAGGTGTCAGGATGCCAGCCAAAGAGACTTAACGCCAAGTGTGCTGAGGCTCCTGGGGAGGTATGCATGTGCGCGCACGCACACACGCACACACACGCACGCACACACACACACACACACACACACACACACACACACACACACACAGAGACCAGATAGAACGTCCCTCTGGCTGCAGACGACAAACATTTGGGAATCCACAGCTATCTTGAGATTGGAAAGCAAAAGGCAAGACAATCAGAGAAGCGCCCAGTGGGAGTGGCTGGACCCACAGCCCTGACCCCGCCCCTGCCTTGCCGTCTGAGATAATCAAGGCCCACGCAGGTGACGCCAGCTCTGGTGAGCTTTTCTGTTATCAGCAACCAGAATCTTCCCAGGGCGGGGCTGAGCATTCATCTCTGTGGAGCTGGCACCTGCCTAGCCTGGGAGCTGGCACAGAGGAGACATTCAGCAAGGGGGCACTGAATGAGGAGCAGAAGCTAAGAGAAAGTTGCAAGAAGAGATTTAAATAACTCTCAAGACTTAAAAATATATATCCCGTCTACCTAGCAGTTAAATTTTGTTAAAACAAACAAAACTGAAAGGGAGACGTTCTCTAGTCATAACGTGTGAGGCAGAAGTCATGGTTTACACGGTCCCCAAACCCACCCCTGTATCCTCCAGCACTCAGAGGTGGGTGGCATTTCAACCTCCCTTGCAGGAAGGGTGGCGATCGGTAACCAGGACCGAACATGGCCAGCTCAACCAGAAGGCGGCTGAACTGAGCAAGGGGGGTATCCGCTATTTCCACGTCGGGTGGCTAAACACCCTCATGGTCCTCTGGGCTCCCTGCCTTCCAGGCCTGCCGTTTGGGTGCCCTCAGGGTGGCACATCTCCAAAACAAAGCGATGTGTGGCATAAAAAAATCACCTTCCCACGTGGGGCTGTGAAATAGCAAGAAATAAGCCACTCCTGTGTTATGCCTCCGAGATTTGGGGGATGTTACAGCAATTAGCACAGCAATTAGTCTACTCTGACGAACACGGTAATTATACAGCCGTGGAGAAAAAGCTGTTCAAATTGGACAGCACAGACTTGTCAAGGAGAAGAAAACCCGAGATTTGCATTGTCCTTCACCCGTCAAGGAGACTGATCTACCATCAGCTTCGGCCCACTTTTTTTTCTCATTGTAGCAAATTTTCTTCAAGCATCTTCTTTAAGTACATCTTTTTTGATACGTAAGTAAAACTTGAAACAAAAATGAAACTCGGATTTGTACAACAGTAGCTCTCAAACTTGGCTGGACATGAGAATTACCCACTGTCTCCTTGGTCCGAACCTGTAAGGGTAGAATTCAGTCATCAGTATTTTTTTTAAATTTCCAGATGATTCTACCATGAGGCCAGGGTTGGGAAGTACTACTCCTGAAAGCAATGTCACATAATTCAGATAGGACTGCACCAGGAGATGAAAAAGGTGACTGTATATACGAGGTTGTGGAAGTGTGGCATGAATAAGGCAAAGAATATAAATAACTCACAAATCGTTAAAACCCAGAAATATGCCAGATGTCCCCAGACATTAACGTCAAGGTAACAGGCCTCACTTTTATTTAACTCTCCTCTTCTTCCTCCCCTCCCCTGCCTGCGACTTTAACACTCCTCATGAAAACATTTACTGAGGGTCACAAAACGTGATCTTTAAAGCAATGAAGAAAGAGCATCTCTGCAGGTATTCCTTCCTTCCCTAAGTATCCGTGTGCCTACTACGTGTCAGGCTGCACTGAGGGCTGGGAACACACTCCTGAAACAAACGGTCACGGACAGTATTTATGACCCAGCAGCAGCAGCAGGAGATATCAAAGAATCACAAATTACAGTTAATGCTGTCAAGTATAAATCTCAGGAGATGGGAGGATTCATAATTTAGATGGAGGGCTCAGGTTCAGCTAACGCCTTTCTGGGGGAATGACATTTAGACTGAAATGCAGAGACATGCACAGGAGTTAAGTGGGTGAAAACTGAAGGATGGGGAAAGGAGGCGGGAGGGGAGGGAGACCCTCCCTTTCCTGCTTGAGGAAAGGGCTTGGAGCCTTGGGGGAAGGGAGAGCAGCCTGCACAGCCAATCGGGAAGGAAAGGGAAGGGGCTGGGGTCCCACTCAGAGGCCACTGTTTTCCAGTCAAGTATGGAACTGGTTCTTTTCAATAGGGGGGGAGAGAGGCTGCAGATGGAGTTTCATTGCCAATGGCCAATGATTTCAGCAATCGGTCAAGCCTAGGTAATGAAGCCTCCATAAACCCCAAAAGCACAGGGTTCAGAGAGCTTCTGGGTTGGTGCGCACGTGGAGGTAAACAGCGGCTCCCTGGAGGGGGCAGGGAAGCTCCCCCACCCTTCCCACACCATGCCGTGTGCATCTCTTCCATCCGGCGGTTCCTGAGTTATATCCTTTTATAGTACAGCGGTGATCTAGGAAGTAAAAATGTTTGAGTTCTGTGTGGTGCTCTAGCAAATTAATCAAACCCAAGGAGGGGGGTCATTGGAAGCTCCAACCTAGAGCTGGTTGGTCAGAAGCACAGGTGACAACATGACTGGCATCTGAAGTGGAGGGAATGGCAGTCTTGTAGGACTGAGCCCTTAACAACCTGGGGGATCTGACGCTGTCTCCTGGTGGACAGTGACAGAACTGAGTTGATTGCTTGGGGAGCTATGTGATAATACAGCATGTATATTATAGCATTATAATGATATAATGACTAAGGATATACTCCTTTGCTTACCATATCACAGAACTATAAAGCCAGAATAAATTACATAATTAAATACAAACAAAACATAACACCAATAAAATCCAAATTAACAAGACTAACCTAACCCCTGGTTAATGCTGTTTTGCTCAAACTGCTTGCACTGTGACTGTCCACTGCTTCTCTTGTGAGCCTGGTAGGCTCTTCCACCACGGGCGCTGTGATGAGTCACGTATTCCATCTGGTTCCTTTATTCCAGCCTCGATAAAACATTAACTCATACAGCAATCATGATGTTAATTCACCTTCACTTACAGTGAACACATCACTTACATATCCAGTCCTGCATTTTTCTCATTAGCCTGTGGCAGTTACAGTCTTAACCCTTGGCGCCAACATGACCACAAACACAAACATGGGCTTCAGAGAGAACATGTTCACCCAGATGAACCAAAATGAGTTGATACCGTTAAAAAAAAAAACTTTTTAAATCGTGAAAATGAAAAAGGGAAAGAAAAATAATCAAAGCACTGATATGAGGCCTCAGAGACCATATTAAAAGTTCTGAGAATTTTTCGTAGGCAGAATGGAAAAGTCTCAAGACAGTTTTTAAGCAGGAGAGCGTCATGATCGGGGTCAAGGTTTTAAAGAATCAAATCACCCGGTGAGGAGTATGGAGTGAGGAGGGTGGATCGAGGGAGACAAGAGAGGAAGCAGGAAGTGAGGGCAGAGGGTAAGGGGAGGGGGCAGCAAAGAGGAGAAGCCAGCAGCCCCCAAACAGACGGTGGAGGGAGGAGGACGGGGACGGCTGACAGCCCTGGTCTGGGTGGTTGGTAAGTGACAGGGAAGCGGGGGGGATGACTCGGGAGAGCCCAGGGAACTTGCATGTGGGATCTTCCTGGACCAGGGACAGAACCCAGGTTCCCTGCATGGGCGCTGGTAACACAGCGGTTCACGTTTTTCAATACTCATCGAACTGGATATATGAGATTGGTACAGTTTACCGTAGGTAATTTGACCTGAATTGTTGGGGGCAGGGTGACTCTTCTAGATTCAAGAATGACTTCCGGATCTCAGGCTTGGGACCCGGTAGGATGGAGAGTCCACTTGCTAAGAATGAGAAGCATGAGAGCAGGAACATGTTTCTGGGAGAAACTCAGGATGGACTGACGAGGTGCCACCCCTGAGATGCCCATCAGACACCTCCGCAATGATGCCTCAGGGTGCCTGGACACGCGTGGGGAACTCAGAGGAGAAGTCGGCAGGGGAGGCACTGAAGTCTGGGGAGTCACGCAGACGCACACTAGAAATTTTTGAGTGATAAGGCCAACGATCCAGTAGAAAAGAAGAGGCCAAGAATCAGGGGCAGGGAGGCTCAAAGATGGAGCAAAGTGCCCAGGAAAGCAGGGAGGAAGGATCAAAACACACCTGAAGGAAAGGGCCTCCGATGGAAACAGGACCCTTTACCCACCCCGCAGGCCAGTCTCCCCTCCAGTGCAGGTATCGGCCAACTGTGGCCCCCCAGTCTGCCCTTCTGCGTGTTTTTATAAATAAAGTTTTATTGGAACACAGCCTGGTGGTTCACGTGCGCTCTATCTACGAGCACTTCCGCACTCCAAGGGCAGAGTCGAGTAGTTGTAATGGAGCCGATCTCAGCCACGGAGCCGAAAATATGTATGTCCTCCCTGGCCCTTTACAGGATACCTCTGCTGACACCTGACATTCTCCATCCTGTGAATCAGATTGCCCTGATTCATGTGATTTTCTCAAAATATATACTAATCACTCCACTGCTTGCTACAAGACTTTGGAAACTTCTCTACTGCCTAGAGGATTCGGTCCGCAGGTCTTAGCAAGCAGGGCAAAGCCCATAAGATGAGCCCCTGCACCAGGAAAAAGCCCGTAAGGTGAGCCCCTGCACCAGGAAGTGGGACTCTGTTCCGAAACTAACACAGGGAGACGGAAGTTCATGTCCTGTGCCTGTAGCTCACGCTCAGTCTCCTTGGCAGGTCCCTCAACAGCTCCAAGCCTCGGCTCCCCCAGAGAAGGCTTCTGGTCTTTCTCAATGAATGGCAGTTCCCTCCTTGCCTTTCGAACACCAGTTCCTTCATGTCCTTAGCAGATCCCACACCTTACAGGTGTACCTTCTATTTGTATATGTTCCTTGTCCTTCCACACGTTTTTGCAAGTGCTTCTGTGCCCTTCCAGGGTCCCCTCTGTGCCTGCTGCTGTTCCCACGTACCAATGGACTCATGATCACATGTCACTTTCTCTGAGATATATTTTCGATTCCTTGCTGAGCATCTATTGCCATCTTCTCTGAACAACCATGTACACATTTCTATTTTAGCCTTAGGCAGGCTGTATTGAAATTACTTATTTACATCAGTTTCTTCCCATCAGAACAAAAGTTCCTAAAGGGCAGTGATTGGGTCTTTTCTTTTTTAACAAGGTAAACTACCATTTGATATGAGCGTGAGGCAGGCCCCATGCCTTACTCTGGCTGGTGCCCTTCTGACACAGGATGCAAGTTTTGTTCACTATTCCAATTCAATTATTTCTAAAATACTACTAGAATAGAAAAAGACTAAACACCCAATTATTATTCCAGAATATAAAAGACATAGTTAAGGAAAAAAATCACTCCAATTTTAGAAAACCAAAACTTCTGCAAAGCAAGCAGAGGTCCTAAACCAACAGCTGTTCTGCCCACCCATCCTTTGACTGACAGCTGTTGGATGCTGGCCCTCCTATCAGACACTGTCCTGGGCAACGAGTTGCACAGATGAATTAACCACAGGCCTTGCCGACACTACCTTAAAAGTTCATACATACTGAAAAGGGAAAAACAGACTAAACAAAATAGACTAAACTCTGCCTGCCCCAAATTGATATTCACTTAAAATGTACTAGATCAAAATCTGACCTTGTCAGTTAGATTTAAAAAAAGCTCATGGAAGTTTTAAACATATATTTATATTTTAGAAACTATAATAGCATAAGCATTGGCTTAAACGTACACAAGAAGGGTAAAATAAAGAGCTTAAGAGAGAGAAACTCTTGAAAGTGAGACCAACAAAAAACGCTTGGACTAGAATCCACGAGACTAGCAGTGACACAGGCTCGTAAAGTGAGAGAAAAACTGATCTATGTGGTCCCTGCCTAATTCCAAATAGGCTTATTTTCTGGTTTCATAGGTAATTAGAGCGAAAGTTTTGAAAGTAGTAACATGTTGTACCACCAGGGGGCAGATCATGCCTGAGGAAATCTAAATAGGGCTACTGTATCCTACAATTTCTATTTTTATACTCAATTTTCTCTTAATTCCCGCAGCCCCATGCCCCACTAAAAAAAACTGCAAGAGGTCTATTAAAAACCAAAACACATTTTAATGAGAAATCTATTCTTAAAGACGCTGTTTCCTGAGTTACTTTAGATAAATACAGTTACTCTTTTCACATCAGCATTACACAATGAGAGCTTTTTGTTTGGGGTCCCCTCTTCCTTCTCGCTCCCGGCTAGCCCCGCCTTCTTTTTAAATGCCATAGTCTTTGGCAGGAACATGCCAACCCCTTTCCGTATTACTACACACACATATATATGCACAATGATCTCATTTGATTTTTCACTTTCTTCCCAAACTGCTCTGTCTAGCAGGTGATATATGAGTCATGCTCTCATTTTTTCCACTGAAAGTAATAAACACAGCCAATCATTGATGGCAAATATTTAGGTACCTAAGTGTGGAAAACAACTTGATCTTCCTAAAATAGATTAAACTCTTTCTGTTAATCTTATCAAACTATATTCTGTATGCTGAAACAGTGATCTTAAATTCTAACTCCTGAACTTCAGCGAAGTCATCTAAAAGAGCCCACAAATAGTGCTCTAATCATAAGGCAAGTTAATTAATTGGGAAGGTGACTCTTTTTTTTTTTTTTTTTGCGGTACGCAGGCCTCTCACTGTTGTGGCCTCTCCCGTTGCGGAGCACAGGCTCCGGACGCACAGGCTCAGCGGCCATGGCTCACGGGCCCAGCCGCTCCGCAGCATGTGGGATCTTCCTGGACCGGGGCACGAACCCGTGTCCCCTGCATCGGCAGGCGGACTTTCAACCACTGCGCCACCAGGGAAGCCTGGGAAGGTGACTCTTAAAAGCTCTGCTTTTATACTAAGCGTTAGCTTCATTTTTGATTAACTGCAAGTTACAATAATTCATATTTACTGAAATGCATAAATGGACAGTCCCTCTATCCAAGTTGTTTCTACAGCCCAGTGCATGAGCACCGTTAAGGTAATAAAGAGGAGAGAATGTATCTGCCCAGGTGCTTCCCTTCCCTTAAAGAAAGTAGGTGATAGAGGGAGGCAGGGAGAGACAATATGAACGTGTTCTACCTTCCACATTCATATAATTCTGATTGATTACAAACGAAGGACCCCCGAACAAGAGTAATGGGTAAATATTGCCAATAAGAAGAACACAGGGGCTTCCCTGGTGGCACAGTGTGTTGAGAGTGGTAGAGAAAAATGCCTATCATTCCCTCAACATATAACATAGTAAGTCCCACTTCTGTGGCTAATTCAAAGGTCAACTTTAGGAACACCCAATTAAAATCATTAAAAATTCTTAAATTTGGGAGATTCTAGGGTAATCTTCTCATACTGGCAAAAACCAGGACCTTGCTGCAACAGACAAGCATTCTGAGGAGTGCTCTAGAATATGTAAAATATTTTAAATTTGGAAGAACTATGCAATGTTTCCATAAGTCAATAGAAGGACCATGTCTGACCACTGGAATAAACCAAAGAATAACTCGTGTCTTTTGGAAGCCGTAGTTGTCAGCCTATTCAAAAGGGAAAACTCCATCTGAGAAATCTGGGGGTTGATGCGCTAATAAGCGGGCTCCGTGTCTGTGGTGGCTGCTGGCTGGGTTACCTGATGAGGACGCACTGGTTGTCGTGGCGCTTCCACAGGCAGCGGTAGCACTCGTTGGCGATGGCGAAGACGTGCGGGGGCAGCTCGCCCAGGTGGCACCTGCTGTAGCGCTCCATGGCGTCCCGTGAGTACAGGCCGGCGATGGTCTTGTAGGGGTTCACAGAGGCGATGATGGAGCCGATGTAGGTCTGCGAGGACAGGGGGTGGGGACACAGGGACCCGGGTTACAGGTGGCACTCGGGGCTGGGGGGGGCGGAGAGTGGGTGGGCACAGGATCTCATCCCCACCCACGCTGGGCAGAGACAGAAGCAGCTCAGCGTGGTCCACGCCTGGAGGGGAAGAGACGCCACCTCTCACGCCAGAGCCGCTGTCTGAGCTTTACCAGAATCCGCCGAGTGTACGTTAAGGGGACCAGTGACTCCTGAGCCCTGCTCACACGTTTTTCCTTTACCTTTGGGGACAAATCTTTTGCAAAGGAATGAAGCCATTTCAAAGAGCACTGCAGTGAAAGGTAAACAAGAGAGAGGATGGTGACACGGTGAGGCCCAAATCCCTATTCCCCAGTGACCTCCTGACTCCGATTCTCATCTAGTGGCTATTAGGAAATGGCAGGATTAAAGAAATAAGAGAAACAGGGCGGGGTGGTGGATGAAGAGTTACTGCTTAATGGGCACAGCGTTTCTGTTTGGAACGGTGAGAAAGCTCTGGAGGTAGACAGTGGTTATGGTTGCACAACACTGCACATGTATTTAGTACACTGACAAACAGTCACAACGGTAAATTTTATGTTACATATCTTTAACTTTTAAAAAGCCACAAGACCACTTTGGGAGCACTAGGTACTCTTTCAGTAATCTCAAACACCGCGTGAAGTACCATGCAACTTATCTGGAGAATAGCTCATGGAAATCTTATCTTTTCTGGAACCAAATCCAGGCCAGAAATTAAGCAAAATCTTCAGAGCAGCAAAACAGAGGCTACAGAGTTAGTAAAGCAAAATGCCTCATGCCTCCTCCATATGGACATAAACTACTCATTTGTCCTTCTTCAAGAAAGGCTAACGAAGTTTGATTGTCAGACACAAGTGAAGCAGCAGATGAGAAGGGGTGGGGGTAGGACCCTGCAGCCACCACCACCTACCTGCCAGCTTCTGTGGTGTATACACTGCACCACGGGCTTGATGGAGAGCTATGGGCTGATTCAGCCTCCTCCCCCAATTCACACATTGAAGCCCTAACCCCCAGTACCTCCAAATGCAAGTATACCTGTAGACAGGACCTTTAAAGAGATGATTAAATTAAAATGAGGCTGTTCAGGTGGGCCCTAATCTCGTCCTCATATGAAGATGGCATTTGGATACACCAAGAAACACTGGGGACATATGTATGTGCACAGGAAGACTATGTGAAGGAACAGGAAGAAGGAGGCCGTCTGCAAGCCAAGGAAGGAGCCCTCAGGAGAAACCAACCCTGCTGACACCTTGATCTCAAACTTTTGAGCCTCCAGAGCTGTGAGAAAATAAATGTCTGTTGTTTCAGCCAGCCAGTTGGTGGTCTTTTGTCATGGCAGCCCGAGCAGACTAATAAACAGGGCCTGACCCTTTCGCCACTCACAATAACCCTAGGAGGTTCACAGTGTTATTACACCTACTTTTCAGAGGAGGAATTTGAGGCAGAGTGATAAAATTTTGCATTCGGCCACATAGCCAGTAAGTGGTAGAGGTGAGATGTGAATGCAGGCAACCTAATTCCAGAGCCTTCTCTTCACATTCACTGGCAGGGGGTGGCAACACAGCACAGCACAAGAAAAGCAAGAAACACTGGACAGAAAGTCTAAACATCCTGAGTGCATCTGTACCATATTATAGCAATTTGTAATCATTTATATTCACAGTGACTGCCAGGAACATCAAGTATCGTGTGTCCCGTCTTAACTGTTTTCAAATGTAAGGAGGTCTATAACATGTTTTGGAAATATTTTGAACCAAAACAAGGTTAAAAAGGTCAAAGAGTTATTACTATATGACCCAACAATTCTACTCCTAGGTATGCACCCAAAAGAATTAAAAACTGGTCCTCCAACAAATACACAGCAGCGTCGTTCCAAGAGCCTGAAGGCGGACGCCACCCAAATGCACGTCATCAGATAGATGGGTAAACAAGATGCGGTGCACATCCACACAGTTGTGCAAAGGAAATGAAGTACTGATACAGGCTACAATGTAGATGAACCTTGAAAACACGACACTAAGTCAAAGAAGCGAGGTACAGATGTGCACACCTCCAGAGCAGGTAAATCCACAGAGACAGAAAGCTTGGTGGTAGTTACCATGGGCAGAGGGGAGGGTGGGGCGAGGCAGGACTCGGGGGTGACTGCTTTGCAGGTACAAGGTTTCCTGGGTGATGAGAACATTTTGGAACTAGACAGAGGTGCCGGTTGTACAACACGGAATGTACTAAATGCCACTGAATTTACTTGAAAGTGTTTAGTTTTCTGTTATATAAATTTCACTTCAATTTAAAAAAAATTAAAAGACGTGGAGCTTTCATGTATGAATGTTCAGGTCTTTGGAAACCTCCACTCTCTAGAGAGGCCACTTTTCCCTGTCATAGTACCATGGGGAGGATGTGGCCAGAAAGAAAGGTGGAAGCTTTTTCCTCTGGGGAAGGAAAGGGTCCTACTTCTAAAGGAGAGCAGAGAACCACATGGTTCCCTGGAGGATGCCAGACACCCTCCATCAACGCCTTGGCCACAGGTGCTCGTGGCTTGTTTTACATCGACTGTTTGCACAGGTGAGGCAGGCAGGTACGTGACGCTTGAGGCTCTGGGTGTCTGGCCACTTCCTCTGGTTGGTCTAAAGCGTCAGGCCTATTTCTACCTTTCCAGTAGTTGGATGCATGATTATTGTTATTCTGTGAAATATCAAGACTGTCCATTTTCCTGTGAAACACGTTCTTTTTCCTACTTTGGCAGAAGTCAAGACAGTCAGTGCCGTCCGTCTTTATACAGATAGGTAGGCGTGCTGCCGATCTCCTTTCTCAGCTACAAGTAAAACAGAAAAGCCCGTCAGGGCATCAACTTGACTATTAAATTTAAGTAATGTTAGAAGAGTAATCCATCACGAACATATCTTTTTAACAAAACAACATGCCTAAATCGTGAAAATTTTTGCACTCCCCATTCATAACCTATGTGTATGGTGGTCGTAAAATTCTGATGAGACTTTTAAAAAATGTATTGATTCACTCATGAAAAACATCATAACCTTTTATTAAAAGCTTTCCTTTGAAAGTGATTATTTTGGTCAAAACCTTGTAGGCATGCTACCCCTTCCTGGTTGGGGAACTAGTCTCCCAGCATGGCTCAGGGCAGGGATCCCCCAGCCCCGGGCCGTGGACCGAAACCGGTCTGCAGCCTGTTAGGAACCAGGCGTCACAGCAGGAGGTGAGCGCCGGGCGAAGCTTCACCTGCCGCCCCCATCACTCACATTACCGCCTGCACCATCCCCCCTCGCACCATCCCCGTCCGGGGAAAATCTGTCTTCCACGGAACCGGTCCCC
The DNA here is from genome assembly GCF_964374135.1 of Grampus griseus. Lineage (NCBI taxonomy): Eukaryota > Metazoa > Chordata > Mammalia > Artiodactyla > Delphinidae > Grampus > Grampus griseus. Next base: position 14,183,631 of record NC_139019.1, read on the forward strand.
AGTGCCCAAAACCTGAGGGACTGCTGGCTTAAGGTATCACTCACCCTGACAGCGTGCATGGCGTGGATTTCGTATGGGGGCAGGACACCCAAGGCTTGTTAGCAAAGATGAAGACAGAACATCCACAACGGTCTTAACGCCTAGTTTCGCTTTTGAGTAATTCACATTGCACTTGGCCCAATGAAGTAGCTGGAAGGTGTTGCAGAAGGACAATGTGGTCGGCGGCGTGGCAGTTGCAGATGACACACGTCTGCCTCGCACCCGGTCCCCGGGGATTCCAGAGGAGTGAAGCCGGCCTCTCTGAACAGCAGACGGTCAGCACTGAGGCAGCCCCTAGAGTGGCAAGGTTTCTGCTGGCGGTCACGCCGGGTGGACCCGCTAACACATCACGTACCTTCCCAGACCGAGCCCGGTCACTGCCGCGCAGTGGGAGCTGGTGGCCCGTGAGCTGATGCTCAGCCAGGGTTTCTGGCTCAAAAATCATTCCAACACGTCTAAAGACTGTTCCACTGTTGAGTCGCCATCTTATATAATTTGTAGCTGACAGTAACTTCAACCAATGGACTCATATGTGCCAACAGGGACAGCAAAACACCGGACTGAATTTGAGCCCAAACTCAATAACCTGATATCTCTCCTTTAAAAAAAACAAAAACAAAAAAACTAAAGAATATATAAAATGTGTGTATGGCTGGTAGGGAGAAAGAATCCAATTTTTTAATAGTTATTTTTTAAGATTATAGGAAACCTTGCCTCATTTAGAGTTAAAAATGTCTCCTGCTGTAAGCACCTCCACGTAGTTCCAGACATAAATTAGGCTCTTAGAACACGAATGCACACGTTTTACTGTTTCACCTTCTCACTAATGACCTGAGTCATTTCTTAACAGGCTTGTCACCAGATTTTAAATGACAATTAAGTCTACAGGTTTCCAAAACAGCTTTACTGACATTTCAGAACTGTGGGACACGGAGGACAATCTGCCCTATGCAGACACACTGTCGCACACCCTCATTTGCTCCGACATAACCTTGACCTGTGGGCAGCGCAGAAGCCACGCTTCTGCCTCTTCTGACAGAGGAAGGAACAGAGCCAGTGAGTGAGGGTGAGGGCAGGATCCTGGATCCTGGTTGTGGGGTGCTGCCCTCGGGTCTGTGATGACGCCCTTCCCCACTCACCTACGTACAGCATGGAATCGTCCCAGACTCTCCAGCCACATCGCCAGTGGCCACTGTCTCCATGTGCTGTACACCCCACTTTCAATTAACTCTAGAATCAACCCCCTTTTTCTCCATCTCCACCGCCCTGGCCTCACTTGCTCAGATGTCCCCGAAAGCCTCCTTTCCCACTGATCTCCCACTCGGTCTTGCATGTTCAATCCCAGCTTCACATGTGACAAATGAACATCTGAAAACAAAAACTCTCCTGCGTAAAACTCTTCAAATAGCTCCCACAGTCTTCAGGGCCGACCCACAGGAATATTCAGGAAGAGAGTCTGAGCACCCAAGTCCTAATGAATTATTCTCCTAAAAGTTTCAGGAATGCGGACCGCTTCAGCTACTTAACTCATTGAGTTTTCATTGTTTGTGCCCATATTCGTGCCAAATGGTACTTCTGAATCTCCCTAAAAGGAGTGTGTAAAACAACGTGGCAGCAAGAGTCACAGTTCCTAATGGTTTATTCAAATTAGGTGAAATGGTTGAGGTCTATCAGCAAAAATAATTACAGCTGGGGCACCTCTATCTTTTCTCCCCCTCCCCTGAACATACCACTCTGCATGGATTATTTTGTCATTAAAACAAAGGCTGCATGGGTAAGAGATGTGCGGAATAATAAGGAAGGTTCAACACGTAATGTAAGTAAATATGGAAAGTGGGAATGGAGGGTGTAGAAGAGCCGGGCTGTAAGTTAAGTACCAAGTGAGGCAAAGATACAATGCAGTAAGGAATCCTAAGAGTTGTGAGACAACAGTGTGTTCCATGCTCGTACCACTGGTCACTCTCTAAAAAGGTATTTTTTATTACTGCCCCCGAAACCACCACGATAACGCCATGCACTTTGGAACGCTGGATACGTGCAACTCTCAAACACCAGGAGGGGCCAGGTGCTGGTCTCCTCATACTGGATTCCAAATTCCATGAGAATAAATCTCCTGGTCATCTTAATGGCTTTTCAGAAATAGAAAGTATATTCTATTTTGAAGCACGTAAAAATTTTTTTCTAGTCAGAAAAGTTCCACATAACTCCCCCCAAAAATACATTTCCTTGCCCATTTTAATAACCTGGAACAGCTGCCGTGCCTATTGCTATGAAACACTGGGAGAAATGCTCTGCATTGCTTCAGTGCAGAATCTACCAATTCAAGGTTTTCAAAAGGCATAAGGGTATAATACCTATATCTAGTCCCCCACCAAAAAAAACTGAGTATAACTAAGAACACTAAAAGTGACCCAGTGGCCTCAGATGCACTCTGCTGGTAGAAACGGAGGATCCATGTTACCGTTGGGAAGTCACTATTCCAACACAGGAAGAAATGATGGAGACAGCAAGATTTGGTCAAGTTAGAAGACTTGAAGTCCTCACCCTGGACCTACCTTCCCCGGTACACTGCTTAACCCCTCTAGGCTCGAGATTCCAATCAGTAATAATAGCATGTCCTCTGTTACCCCACCTCATCACCATGTGAAAACATTACGTAAGTCACAGGCATGCATTATAGTTTTTGTTAATGAAAACAAGACTACAATGGCTTTTCATCATGTGGGTCTGAAAAGCTGGATGGAGATCAAGTAATCTGAAATGCACTAGGGAAACTGGTTCAAGTCAGTGCCGCAACTCTTCTAAAGGGAAGGACTTGTTAAGAAGTGGGAACCGGGCTTCCCTGGTGGCACAGTGGTTAAGAATCCACCTGCCAATGCAGGGGACACGGGTTCGAACCCTAGGCCAGGAAGATCCCACATGCCGTGGAGCAACTAAGCCCGTGCACCACAACTACCGAGCCTACGCTCTAGAGCCCGTGAGCCACAACTACTGAGCCCGTGTGCCACAACTACTGAGCCCGTGTGCCACAACTACTGAAGCCCTCACGCCTAGAGTCCGTGCTCCTCAACTAGAGAAGCCACCGCAATGAGAAGCCTGTGTACCGCAACGAAGAGTAGCCCCCGCTCGCCACAACCAGAGAAAAGTCCACGTGCAGCAACGAAGACCAAAAATAAAATAAATAAATTAAAAACAAAAAAAAGCGGGAACCGCTAGCCAGATTTACTCCCCACCCACCATTCTCCTCCTTCCTTCTCTCTCGATCATCACAGCTAAACATAGCCATGACCTACTTCCCCAGATCTCTACCTTGAATGCAGCTTCAGTTTTAAACTGCAGATCTGTATACTCAGCAGCCGGCATGGGCATCTCCACTTGGATGCCCCTAAGCCCAAACTCAACATGGACAAGGCTGAGCTCCCCCAAACACCTGCCTCTTCTCACACAGTCACATCTTCGCAAATGGCACCATGGTCTACCCAAATGGTTGATCCAGAAACCTAGCAGTCATCCTATAAACGTCAGCCTGCTGCCCGCCCCCAAACCCAATCAAACACCTAGATTCTACCTCTTAATATGTCTCATACTCCAGCTCCCCCAGGATTGGTGTGGAATCCCATCATTTCCCATCTGGTTTGCTGGTCACCTCTCCTCCTAGACCGGTTATACCTGCCGGACTCATCCATCACCTGCAGCCAGACTGAGTTTTCCCCAAACTCACCTTTGACACTGTCCCCTACCAGCCTTCATAAATGAATTCAAGGTCACTAACTCACACACAGTGCCCTTCTTCACCTGCTCTTGACCACCTTGCCAGCCAGCTGCACGCAACCTTCACTGCAGCATCTTGGATGTCCTGCAGCTGGACAAATGCACCACGTCATTTGAAATCTGTGCTCGTGCTGATCTTCTGCCAGGAATGAGCCACCCTCCCTCTTGGATGAATTCCTCTAGGAATTCCTTCAAAACTCGGCACGGTTAGTGCCTCAGCTGGAAATTATTTTCCGACCCCCTCGTACCTCTTCCTGCGATGCTCATGCTTTCTGTTCCCAGCACTTTTATCACACTCATCGTCACCCTGGGCTATTGTCAAAGATTTGCTGTGTCTGCATTCATCAATAAGCTAGGAGGTCCTGGTGGCACAGTGCCTTTCATTTATTCAATCTTTCAAGAAACAATTAGCACGAGCAAGATGAATTTTGCATCCTTGGAGTCTCACACACAGCCTGGCACACAGGCAGGGCTGAATGAACACAGATATATGAGGGGCACACAAAGTCGCTACCAATCCACCCAACAGGTTCCTGTTTTAACTGCATTCTCGTGCTCTACAGCCACCTTCTCCCTAACAAAATTACTTGCCATCCCTGTCCAATTAAACAATTAAAACCGTTAAGCGTGCAAGTTGGTTGAAAAGAAAACTTGATCACAACCGATAACTCAAGATGTTACTAAATTCAAGCTCTTATATTTAGAAATGACATTTCCATTTAATCTGAGTGAATTTCTGACTCATATTCCCTCCTTGTTGAAAGGAATCTGACCCAAAAGAGGCAGGAAAGGGGAAAAAAAAATTAACAAAAACAGAGTTCCTAATTGCCACCATCATGTGCCGATGTAGAAATGGCAACTCAACAGCATAAACGTTTGGTCAAGTTTAAAAATACACAGAGTCAGACAGATGGTTACAATCATCTTTTGGCAACACCAGTCTTGATTTCATGTGAAAAAAAACACCCTGACAAACCACACTGTATTCAGCTGTTCCTGGTATGAGACAAATGCCAAGCCTGCTGGCCATCCGGTCTTTGGGCCATCTATGAGAGGCGCGCTGTTACTTGACACTGGCTTTGGAAAGGGACGGAAAACAACCCCCAAAAATCTTCTCTGGGAAGACTGAACTCAAGGAAATGAGTCTCAGCTTTAGACTTGCAGGCCTGCAACAGTGAACTCCCCAGCCTGCCCTGCCCAGCGTGAACACCGCAGGCAGCCCAGGTGAACTCACTTGCAATCCACACGTGTCTTCAACTGGCTGCTGCCTGCCAACACCTTTTGCAGGTTTCGAAGTTAATTCAGGAACAACGTCAAACACATTTACAGATTCGGTCTGGAAGGCCACCTAACCAGAGGAGGGTATTTTTGAAACACCTAAAAATACATGAGCTGTGAAGCATCTTCTGTGCTCACACCAGCCGTTATCTTTAGACACAGCCCCACTTCTTCAAATGGGCTCGTAGGACTCTCAGCTCTGCCCCGTTTGTTCGGCAAGACCAACAAACGAACCCATGAGGTGGGTGGAACAGAGCAGGGCTTCCTCTGGAGCCCCCCCAAGCCCATAATTGCAGCCGAGCCCCAAGGCTCCCTGCAGCCTCACCCTGATGTGTTTCCAGCCATTCCTTAGAGGCTGGGACAGGAGGCTCGCCCACACAACTGACCCACAGCAGGATGAACCTTATGACGGAGACAACGTGTTTCTCTTCCACTGGGCAGGAAACAAAACTGCCACACCACGGAGCCAGCTTAGCTGCTCCCCCACTGTGGACCCGGAGCTGACAGTCAATACAACAGAAACCTCAGCTGCTCTGGTCCACGTGGTGCGTAGATGCTGGGTACAGAATCTGAAATGATCCGGGCTCCAGAGAATACAATGCAACAGGCACCCAGAAGCCAGCTCGTCTCTCCCGCTCTCCTCTCCTGGCGGAGCTGCCAGCACTGCGCTCAGGGCCATCAGGGCTTGACAAGGCTGGGCGTCATCACCGCCAGCCCTGCTACTTCACCTCCTCCGCCACACGTCTCATATCTAACTTCCTCTCGCTCACCGCCATCTCTACCCTGGTCCAAAACCCTCATCTCTACACCTCTGAATTACTGCCACACTCTCCCAGCCAATCTACCCTCTGTAGACTATACCACATCACTTCCCTATCAACCCTTCTAAATTTTTTCTCAGGGAAATTCTCTCTTCAAGAGCCTTTAACAAGGACAGTGTAGCCTCTTTACCACCAAGCGCAAACACTGCTGCCTAGCTTTAAGTAAGGTAGGGTTTCTCGGCATGACTGACATCTTGGGCCGGATAACTCTTTGTGGCGGGGCCGTCCTGTGCACCTTGGGATCTTTAGCAGATGCCTGGCCTCTACCTACTAGGTACCATCAGCATCTCTACTACGGCAACCAGAAATGCCTCCAGAGAGTGCCAAATATCCCCTGGGGGGTCACATCACCTGGTTGAGAACCACTGCTTTTAAAGGTGTCCTGACTCCAGCCTACCTATCCCACTAATTATTTGATGTTCCCCAACACACATCAGATTCCATCAGCAAAGGAACCTTCTCCCAGTTTAGTGAGGCCATCGCACCAAATGCACCCTCATCTCTCCACCTTCATGGATGGCGTGTCACCAGCCTTTCCTCCTGATCATCTCTCATCCCTCCTTTGCAGTATCATTATTGCCGCCCCCTCCACAGGGCTCTGCACGGCCAGCTCCGGCTTTCTCACCCACGTATTTGTTTCCTCTCCCCATCTCTTATCTCCCTGTACCACACATACCCCTCCTCTCCGATCCTTTAGGGACTTACAGGTGTGGGTACCTGTCACCACCAGGTCTCATCAATGGTGGGAAGAGACACAGGAGGGTGGGACTCACGGGACCCTCTCCAAGGTGCCAGGAAGCTCACAGATAAGAGGCTCAGGGTGGAAGTCTGGGGTGGGGGTCCCAGGTCGGGAGCTGAAGTGTTGAGCAGAGTTCTCATCTGGGAAGTCGCCAGAGGATGAGAAAAGCTGACGAGGTGGAGTGTTAGACATGAGAGCCTGGCTTTCTAGGAAGGGAATCCAGTATTTAGGGCATGAGGCAGGGGCTCATGCAAGGCAAAGAGCAGAGCTGCTCTAACCCGGGTGTGAGAGCCAAACAGGACCAGCGGGAAGGCTGGAGTCATGGAGATCTACAGACACGGAGGTCTGCACAGCCTCTGCCTGGAAGGAGCAGCGCCAAGTCCCAGGCAGGAACTTTCCAAATAAAGACCTGGTGGTATTAGATGAGAAAGATGGAGAGAGAGGTACAAAGGTCAGCAAAGTTCCCCAAGTGCTTTCACTTGCCATTTTATTGTAAAACAGCCCTGTCAGATGGGGGTGGGGTGGGGTGGTTATGATATCTGACCTTTAAAAAACTTTTCTTTAATTGCCATAGAAAAATTACATGTTTACTACAGAGCCCAAGAGGAGGTGAGTAGAGAAAAGTGGGCTCAACTTTGGTTTGTCTACTGAGTGCTTTACCCCTTCATAGCTCTCTACCCACATTTGAACAGAGGATGCTAAAGGCTAGAAGAAATATTTTACTGGGGTCTGGTAGTGTCCTCAGACAACAAGGGTGGCCCTCAAGGAGAAAAAGAGTTAATGGTCCTTCTTAGCACAAAACAACAGGTTCCTCTACCTGGAGGTGGGTCTGCTTACCAGCAACCTGTGCTGCTCGGATCAGAAAGCCAACAAATAATGCAAGATCCAGGGTGGTGGGGGAGAGACCAGGAGTCCCTTGTCAATAACAGGACCCAAAGGAGGGTGCCTATGGCAGGCAGAGTAACGCACCACTCTCCGCCCCACCAAGATGTCCACCTAACTCCCAGAACCTGAGACTACGTGATGTTGCAGGCAAAGGGACTCTGAAGATACATTCAAGTTGTAAGCTCTCAGACTGGGGATTATCTAGGTGAACCCAATCTAATCGCACAAATCTTTAAAACCTGAGAAGCTTTCTTGGCTGCAGTCAGAGATGAGGAGAAAGGAGGAAGAGATGTGAAGCATGAGGACTAGATCCAGGGTTGCTGCCTTTGAATGTGAAGGAAGGGGGCCTCTAGCAGCTCGGAATCAGCAGAAAGCCAGCAAGAAAACGACGACCTCAGTCCTACAACCACAAGGAGCTGAACTCTGCCAACACCAGGTAAGAGAAGGAAATAGACCCTCCCCTAGGGGCTCCAGAAAGGAACGCCATCATGCCCACACCTGGATTTTAGTCTGGTGAAACCCCTTCAGACTGACCTACAGAACTGCAAGACAGTTATGGTAATTTGTTAAGCCAGCAAAAGAAAACTAATACAGCACCTCTGTTATAAGTCATTTTTTCCCTCTTTTAAAGATACAGACAAGCACCACTCAGAGCTGGGATAAGAGGTGAAAAGGCTGTGCTTTCCTCAAAGGTGGTGGTTTTGTCTTGTTGGGGCAGAGTCTGGTAGGTACCAGCACCCACTGCAAACAGCTTCAGCAATGAAAATCGAGGTGGCTGCTATATGGATAATAATACAATTATCTAGGTCCTGAAAGGAAGGCATATAAGGGTATAATGAACTGAACTAAGCTGTAAACTGAATGTACATAAAAATCCTGTGTTTTTCCCTCAAAGGGGAGGGAAAAGGTCTTCATCCCAGGAAAAAAGACCAAGATCCTATTCACGTGGTTTACTGGGCAGTTTAAGCTGTCAGGTTTACAACATCATCATGATGGGGCTGGGGAACAGACTTTTAAAGGGCTCTGCCTTTTAAGCCTCTTCGGTAGTTTTTTTCCCGCTAATTGACTTACTTTTTCTTGACTACTAAATGTGTAACAAGAACTTGCATCTATAGACAGAAGAATATGAGTTCTGAAATATTCACTTGTAAAGGACAGATACCAATAAAGAAAATTTAAATCTAGCTTCACCTTTATCATCAACTATGTTATTTCTAATAGGAGTGGCATTTGTTTTACAAACATTTGTCGCACCACTGCCAGGTGCCTTGCACTGTCCTTGGCTCAAAAAAGACAAAACAGGTCCTTGACCAACCGAGCAAGGAAACTGCTGTGTAAACAAAGTTACATGGCAGTGTCAAATACTTAATGCTAATAACGCAGGCACGGTACACGGTTCCCTGGACACCGGTAGAGGTGGAAAGGAGGAGGTTTCTGAGATGCGGACAGAGGGGAGTAAATGCACGTGTGTTCTGCGAGCACGTGCGCAGAATGGAATACACAGCCATTTTTACGTAAACGTGTATGAATGCTACCTTTTCTGAAGAGCATATGGAAAATGCTGTAATATACGGACTTAACATAAGCGAAGCCAGTCAGAGGACTAGAACGCGACTGAATTTCTCTAGGCAGGGCTGTTTGAAGACATGTGGCAAACATTAGGTCACTCTGGCAAAAATGACACTTTTCCAACCTAAAAACAAGGCAAATAAACATCCTTTCTTTAAAGCTGAGGAAAATTTCACATTAAACCCACAAATATCTAATTCCTCCTCTTTCCCAGTTCTCCTCTCCTGGTCTAAGGGAGAATAAATTAGAGGAACCCCAATACGGAGAGGGCCTTGAGTCTCAGCACCTGCTAGCTATTTGAAAGGGTGATATCGTTATTCATCATAATCACAGGCATACTGCCAAAATTAAACATTAACTCCTGAAGAACAAAAATTACTAAAACATCAAGGGTTTTTACAGTATTAAAATTTGGTGTTTTTTAAAAAAAAACTGTATGAATTTGAACGTGACTTGAAAAATAAACACCTACCAGCAGTTGCCCAGGTTACTATAAAGACTAACAGGCAGATGGAAAAGAGAAAGTCTGTAGGTCAATCATTCTTGACAGATAAAGTAATTTATGTACTTTAATGTCAAAAAGGGATTACTATAGAAGTGATTTTTAGATATTACTTTTATAAGATAAGCAGAGTCACACTTCATAACAATTAAGGGGAACACGTGCAGGACTGCCTTTTATACAAGGACATGCCTCCAATCAAAATAGCAATCCCACAAATAAGACGGGTTCCCTTGAACCCAAATATCCCCCTAGATGGAACCTTCATACACTGGGTTGTTTTGGTTTTATTTATTTATTTATTTTTGGCTGCACTGGGTCTTCACTGCTGCTAGCGGGCCCTCTCCAGCTGCGGTGAGCAGGGGCCACTCCTCGCCGCTGTGCGCGGGCTTCTCACTGTGGTGGCTTCTCTTGCTGCGGAGCATGGGCTCTAGGCACACGGGCCTCGGTAGTTGTGGCTCGCAGTCTCTATAGCGCAGGCTCAGCGGCCATGGCTCACAGGCCCAGCTGCTCTGCGGCATGTGGGATCCTCCCAGACCAGGGCTCGAACCCGTGTCCCCTGCACTGGCAGGCAGATTCTTAACCACTGCGCCACCAGGGAAGCCTGGGACCTTCATACACTGTTGATGGGAATGTAAATTGGTGCAGCCACTGTGGAAAACAGTACGGTGGTTTCTCAAAAAAAAAAAAAAAAACTAAAAATAGAACTTCCACATGACCCAGCAATTCCACTCCTGGGTATATAATCCCCCAAAAACAAAAACACTAATTCAAAAAGATACATGCGCCCCAATGTTCATAGCATTATTTAGAACTGCCAAGATATGGAGGCAACCTAAGTGTCCATCAACAGATGAATGGATAAAGAGGATGTGGTACATACATACATACGATGGAATACTACTCAGCCATAAAAAAGAATGAAATTTGCAGCAACATGGATGGACTTGGAAGGCATTATGCTAAGTGAAATAAGACAGAGAAAGACAAATACTGTATGATATCACTTATATGTGGAATCTAAAAAATACGACAAACTAGTGAATATAACATACAAGAAGCAGACTCACAGATATAGAGCACTAGTGGTTACCAGTGAGGAGGGGGTAAGAGGCGATATAGGGGGTGGGGGGAGTGGAAGGTACAAACTATTGGGTGTAAGGTAGGCTCAAGGAGGTACTGTACAACACGGGGAACACAGCCAATATTTTGTGATAACCGTAAATGGAAAGTAACCTTTAAAAGCTGTATAAAAATAATAAATAAATATCCCCCTAGATGGGCTCCATTGCCAGAAAAGAAAAGTGAAAATCCATAAAGGGACAGAAATCAAGAAAATGAGAAAAGAAGCTTGAGCTCTGCTTGTTTGCAAAGCCACATTTTCCCCCAGCCCTTAATTGAGGAAGTCAAACCGGTCTGCGTCACGTCTTTATGAAACAGAACACTTACGGAGAGAATGCACTCACAAGAAGAAGGGGGTCACATTACCCTTCGACATAAAGTTATCCCCCTCATAAAATCAAGGCAATCAACATGAGAACATGATTTATGGATCCAGTCTCTAATTTGGCAAAACACCTGAAAACATAATTTTACTTAGATTAACTAGAAGTTCTCTAAAGGAAATACTCTCTGAAGACAAAAATAAACATTGACTCAAACTGGAGGGATGTGGGTAACTTCCCTGGTGGTCCAGTGGTTAAGACTCCACGCTTCCACTGGAGGGGGTGTGGGCTCGATCCCTGGTCGGGGAACTGGGGGAACTGAGATCCCACATGCCGCATTGCAGGACCAAAAAAAAAAAAAACCGAACTGGAGGGATTTTTTAAGGACATGCAAGTGGAACTTACATAGATTTGGTTTCTCTTGTAGCGCTGGTACAGGTTATGCATAATGGCACCCCCGTGGAGCTCGGTCAAGGTGGCCATGTCATCCACGCCCTGCTCATCTATGGGGTCCATAGCCATCACCTTCTGGTGTGTAATTGTGCTCTGCTTGTATGTGAAGACCTGGTGGGGGGGAAGGAATTCAACGGTTTAGTTATCAGCGATGAACAGTTTCCACGACATTTCCCCCAACTTACAATACGACCTCAGTACGGTACCAGCAAAAAGATCCAGAATCCACCAGCAAAAAACAGACCGCAGAGAACTCTTTCACTGCCTTTATGCCACCTACCTATCTTTAAAGGTAGCAGTTATTTTGAAAATTGACATTAGATGTTCCTAAAAGACGTGAATAGTTCAAGTATTAAACATCCTTTGGGAATCACAGAAACGAGAAATTTTCAGTTCACTTTTGTACCACTGACATAAAGCAGTAACGGTTAAGAAGCTGGCTGACCACGCTTTCAGAAAGTAATTTGATTTCACTATATAATATATTCAAAGGACCATGTGCTATATTTCAAAGCTTCTTAATAAAGCCCTTCAATTTAAGTGTTACACAAATCCACCATACAGTCTGTACATGTGTTCAGACACTGAAACACATCTCGTCAGGAATGTCTGAAAAATATCCTTGGACATGATCCCCTCTCAACTGAGATATACAGCATTCACGTGATCTTCAGGCAAAACAAATCCTCTCAAATGTAAAATACAACTGGTTTGCCTGCTTAACAGCCTGTCTTCCTTTAAATTCCAGACACCAGTGGTGAGTGCTGCATACGTGTCGTAGCGTGTACACAAGACAACTCTGATACTGTAGGACTGATCACAGAATGTGCATGTGTTTCTAAAATCTACACGGGGCTCTTTTATCACCACTGGTTGGGTCGAGGATTAATCACATCCAGTCAGCTCCATCCACTGACCAGTCTGACCAGTTTTACAAACTCCTGTACATAAAACAATCATTCAGCGATGGAGGCTACCTCCTATTTATTCATTGTATACTTTTACTATATTCATCCTTGAAATACAAACACCAAGATGTAAATAACACGAAAAATGCAGTCTTCATAAGCACACGTGCTCACGTGTCCACATACACACAACACAACTTTTTCGAATACTATCTGCAGGTCGGGGAGCTCTATTTTAAAATATCAACCAGTTGCCTTCATGGCAACAAATGGTATGTTACTGAAAAAGGGAATGACACACTAAGAAAGGCAGAAGTACCACCCCAATGGTTTCCATAAGCCACAAAAAGTGGCATGTTTTATTTTTCCAGAGAAAAATGAAAACTTCAGCCGTGGCGTTTCTGCCACATGAACCGCAAGAATCAGTCAAAACCAGTCCTGAGAAACTGCTTGAGGCCAGGGCAGACCCCAGACATCTCTTCTGAGGCCCAGCCACTTTCCCCAGCTGCCTCCTGGACACAGACATCCGCCAGGAGATGTGTGGTTCCCGCCTCCCGGCAAGGGGGCCACCGTGCCACGTAAGCGCCCCACAGGGTAGGACAGGCCTGTGGCCACTGAGGGATTGCGTGCAACGTGGGCTGCGCCACAGCCAGGATAACCAGGTATTAAAGAAAAATGTGCAGGAAATTCCAGAGTGTAGGAACACTTAGGACACCAGCCCTTCACTTTAACTCATCAACACCATGGAAGAAAATTAAAGAAACAGATTTAGGCTGAGAGTAGCCTGGAAACTGCCAGAAGCGAACGGCTGAAACTCTCTGCCCTTCCCCAGCTCGCTCTATGCCTATGGGGCCAATCTGGGCAGGTTTTCCAGAAACACTACAACTGAGCAGTGTACTTGGGTTTTTCCCCACGGTGACCGTGAGGCTAGCCCGTGGCCAGCTGAGGGGTGCAGAGCAGTGTCGTGTCACCCTCTGCACTCAGCACCAGGGGGACCTCCTCACCCTGCTGGCTCAGCACTCCTGCCAACACGAGGGCAAGGCAGTTCCACAAGTTCCCCAGGACAATTTTCTTGTAGGGAAGACGACAGGGCACCAGCACAACTACCTCCTGCTCAAGCCCCTGCAGACTCACTCCACATCAGCAAGTCCCTCCCATCGTGAACCCTTTTCCTACTCACTGTCTCTGAGTATACTGAGAATTCCAGAATTGGAGGATAGAAATAATTTAGAATATTACAATTGTTTTCTGCATTTCTAGTGATTCTGCTTTTTGGAAATAACCATACACACCCTACAACTGCCACTGAAGATTTACATAACGACTAAATACTTACGTCATATGTAAGCATTTCATTGTCTTTTTTTTTTTTTTTTTTGCGGTACGCGGGCCTCTCACTGTTGTGGCCTCTCCCATTGCGGAGCACAGGCTCCAGACGTGCAGGCTCAGCGGCCACGGCTCACGGGCCCAGCCGCTCCGCGGCATATGAGATCTTCCCGGACTGGGGCACGAACCCGTGTCCCCTGCATCGGCAGGCAGACTCTCAACTGCTGCGCCACCAGGGAAGCCCTTATTGTCTTTTTTAACGCTCTGGGAACAGCAAGGCAATGCATGAGTCCAAGTAAGCAGCTCAGAGCTGGGCACCTGGTCTCTGCAAAAATGGCTAAAACTGTAAATAGAGTCCCCACCTTTGTACATTTGACTTCCTCGTATGTTTCTAGGCACACACAGATGTGGGCACATGGCCATTCCAGGAGTGGGAAAATCAAGAGAACTTGCACTATTCCTTCTGACCTCAGGGAGACAGAATCATGACGGAAGATAACAGTTACAAAAACAAGAGACTGGGAACAGAAAAGATAGAACCATCATGCCAAGACAGAGGCCTGCAGCTGCTCGAAACAGTGATTATTTCAAAGAAAAATGGGATAGCAGAGAAAATGTATTTGTGAAGGAAAGGCAGGGAGGACCATGCATTCAGTGATGGGTTAATATCTGTAAAGATTTTACAGTGGTGCCTGGCACATTGATAAGTGTCCGATAAATTAACAAAATCCATACATTCAAGCAACTATTTACTGGTATGTTCTAAGCATCGGGAATACAGCTTACATTCCAGTAAAGGCAAGGAAAAAACAGAAATGGACAAGTAAATATATAGCATCGTGCAGATGGTGATGAATAGCTACGAAGACATAAATGAGTGTAAGGTGATTAAGCACCCAGAGGGGTTACTTTATGTTGTGTTTGAGGATACCTCACCGATCACGTAACATCAAAGTAGGAACACTAAGGAAGTAAGGAATGGAGAGAGCCCCCTGCATTCACTGTGTTAAAGCATATTGGTTGAATAAACACCTAATTTGGAAATATTTCAAAGGCTTAATAAGACTCACAATCTTATTCAAGAATTTTTCAGGAGAGCCCCCCTAACTACCAACAGTCATTCCTAGGCAACAACGAACAGCATACTAACTGCACAAGATAATCCCCAAACAGCAAAAAAGAAAATTCTAGGTTTAAAGAATGGAATTCTTTTTACAGGAAATTTTTGGAAACAAACAACAGCCAAAAACAATAACAAAATGAATTCCTCAAAACCCACCTCAAAATAAACTGAGTGACTTTGACGGGGCATATACTAGAAGAACAGTGGTATGGTTAAGCAAAGGAGCAAAATATAGACGATTAATGGACAGGAAATCAATTTAGAAAAAAAATGGGGCCTCAGAACAAATAGCTCCTGTTATAGAAATACAAGCCACTGGTCACAAGACAGACTGGATTAAGTGTGGCAGCAGAACAAGGGCCACCAATCAACACGACTGGAAAAACAACTGAGAGAAGGTCTGCCCAATGCTGGGTCCACTTCTGTCTGAAAAAATGAAAAGGCATGAAGTCAATTAATTAGATTAAAAAAACAGCTGAGCCATTGTCAATCCCCTTTTATTTATTTTTTTATTTTTTTATTTTTGCGGTACGCAGGGCTCTCACTGTTGTGGCCTCTCCCGTTGCAGAGCACAGGCTCCGAACGCGCAGGCTCAGCGGCCATGGCTCACGGGCCCAGCCGCTCCGCGGCATGTGGGATCTTCCCAGACCCGGGCATGAACTCGTGTCCCCTGCATCGGCAGGCGGATTCTCAACCATGGCGCCACCAGGGAAGCCCTCCCCTTTTATTTTAATCTTCGGATAGAACAAATATGGCAGGAAACCCCCATCACGCTCACATGAGAGTTTTTATTGTCTATAGTGATACACACAGATTTTCCGTATTACAATTCGTTAGGAACCCCCAGTCATAAAAATGTAACTTTTCTGATTAAAGAGAAAGAAAAAGAAACAAAAAAACCAAAAAACCCTCATCATGTCCCCTCCTGATGGACGGATGGGATAGAGGGTGTTCTCAATGTGGGCAACTTCATCTCCCGTGAGCCTGGCGTTTCTTCTAGAGCAGTTCTCAACTTCGCCCCCCAGGGCGCAGTTGGCAAGTTTTGTAAACATTTTTGGTTGTCACAACTGGGGGAGAGGGGAAAGGATGCCGGCATCCCGTCAGTAAAGGCCAGGAATGCTGCTATAAACATCAAAGAATTATCCAGCCCAAATGCCAGGAAGCCAAGGTGGAGATACCCCAGTCTAGGAATGCCCTGGTATGCCATCCAACCAGATGTCTAGGTACATACCAGGAAAAATTGAAGAGTCAGCCAATGCCATAAGCAAAACCTTTCATAAAATAAAGACAAATCTTTTGGAAACAATTTTAAAGATAAAAACATTTAATAGAGGTAAATCAAAGGTCAGCACGACAATATTATATAATTTAGTTTTTGATTTGTGTTTGACCCAAGTTAGGAAGGGTGATGGTGATAAAGATGATGATGGTTACTAGGCAATGGGGTTTGCTTATATTTTTTATTATTTCTTCTTTCTTAAATTTTTATTGGAGTAGAGTTGATTTACAATGCTATATTAGTTTCAGGTGTATAGCAAAGTAAATCTGTTATACATAGACATATATCCGCTCTTTTTTAGATTCTTTTCCCATATAGGCCATTACAGAGTACTGAGTAGCGTTCCCTGTGCTACACGCTAGGTTCTTATCAGTTATTTATTCTATATATAGTAGTGTGTATATGTCAATCCCAATCCTCCAATTTACCCCTCCCCCCCTTACCCTCTGGTAACCGTATGTTTATTTTCTACATCTGTAACTCTATTTCTGTTTTGTAGAGTTACAGATGTTATTATTTTCTAATTGTACTACATTATAGTCAGACAATATGGTCCACACTATTTCCACCTCTGTCTCCCTGACCCAGGGTTCTTGTACCTGCTGTTCCGGGCCACTGACATCCCATTACTCTCCTCCTGGACGTCTCCGCCCAAACGTTACCCTCTCAGAAGGCACCAGGGGTCTTGTCTGAAGGACACCCTGCCACCTTCCTCTTTATTCTATCATGTGTGCTGTCTTCATAGCTCCTATGCCAGTTTGTAGTCACTCATCTAACCTATTATCTTCCTCGTTTCAAAACCATCTCCCCCCGCAACTCTGAGGCCTCTGGTCAGTATCTTTCAACTCTTTGGACCACAACCTACCTAGGAAAATGTGTTTTACACCGGAAACTACCACACGCAGAGTTTCATACGAGTTTCGTTAAGACACCACAATGTTTGGCACATCCCAATATTTTCTATTTCTTTTAAATGTCAGTTGTGGCCCTCTGAACTGACTTCACACCTCACTATCGTGAAAACTCAGTTTGAAAACTCTACAAAGGCAGGAAGCAGGCCTATCTTGTTCCTCAGTGCCCAGCCTCGGTCTACGACACAGACTCAGTAAATACTGAATGAAAGATCCCGGCCTTCAAAATGGGTATACACACAAGGAGAAGCAGAGTCGGGTAATGACCAAAACATGGCCTTGGCGTCAGACCTGGCTGGACTCCGTTCTCCTAGATCTATGCTTTTATAGCTCAGGAACGATGAGCCACACACTTAACTTCCCTGGCCCGTGATTTTCCCCACTAATAAAGAAAAATGATGATAATAATCCTTACTCACAGAATTACTGCAAAAGCTACAGCACATAACGTAAGTAAAAGTCACAGCAATTGGCACCAACGAGGGCTTAGTAAAAGGGAGCAATTCCTGTAAGGGGGTCATGGCGTAAGGAACAACGCAGAACATTCTCTAAGCAAAGAATCCAGAATCTTAGAGACAGAGGGACCCCTGCTCTTCAGACAAGGGCCTGAACACCAGCCGTGAGGGGCGGGAGAGGGCGGGCGGCTCATTCAGTTCTACGTTCTTTACGATGATCTTGACCAGCACGGTATCTGCTGAGAACTATTTGACACAATGCTTTCTTCTTCCATTTTAATCCCTTTGCACAAACCCGGCTGGCCTTGTTTAGATTTTCTCTGGAACTCCACACTGTTTCAGGGCGGAGGACTCTCTTAGTTTTCTTTCCATCTTTCTTTCGTTTACTGGCTCATAAATTAAAGCGTGATCGACGAGAAGGGTTAAGACCTTTGCCTCCTGACGTGTGGCCAAAGTGAGCGATCATGTAAACCAAAAACAAGCTTCCTCATGTCAAGCTTCACGGACTCCAACCCTCACTGGCTATCATCTTAGGACAAGCTGCAGAAGAAAGCCACCTACTTCACTGAAACTCTGCCTTGGCCTGTTTTGCTGCTGCCCCAGCAGACTGGAGAAAGTATCTGGAACACAAAAATGTGAAGTCCACTAGAAATTTCCATTAGAATCTAATCAAAGGCAAAATGCTACACATGTACTCTCCTAGTGTGCGGGGGGGGGGGGGTGGCACCAGTGCTTTGCTTTCAGCTCAAATTTGTCATCTTAATTACATGGCACGGGGGGTAAAATGATCATTATATAAATAAAGATTCTGTGACGTTAACCTCCCCCTTGAGTTTGTGAGATAACTGACTTCTAATTATAGATAAAACAAAGATTATTTTCTTTTTCAGAGACCCAAACGGGTTGTGAGATTAAGTCATTTAAACTGTCCGTGGGTTTTCAATGCCCAGTATGGCGCAGTGCATGACATTCGGGTATAACAGCAAAATAGCAAAGAAGGGTGGACAGAGGGCACTGGTACTCATTGAGCACTGGCTGCATGCGTCAGGCACATCTGATCCTCAGCAGGGGAGGAAACGCCACTGCTCATTTCTTAAAGAATCAATTCAAGAAGATTCAGAGAAGTTAGGAAACCTACCCCATAGCACACAGCACAGCTAGCATTCAGTTCCTTGGGACCATGGAAAAGGTGCATCCCACTTTAGGGGGACGCTAGGTCAGAGGCAGCCTTTTGAATTCCAGCTCTGCCACTAACTGGTTGGCAACCCCTGGCACGTTCAATGGAGTCAATGGTTAAGAACCCTGGCCCTTTGAAGGAGAGCAGGAGTGGAGAGGGGGAGGGGAAAGCACACAGTGCACCGCCCTCCCCGTGTGCTGGGTTTAATCCCTCACTTATTCTGTGATTTTTCATTGATTGACTCTGTCCGGCTCCCTCGGTCATTCGTGCCAGGCTCTGAGCTGGAGCCCAGGAATACAATGATGGATTAAATGGCTTCCTGCAAACAGCTTACTGACCAACGAGGGATCAGAAAAATAAACAGACAATCCTAACCACACGGTGGGGTCTGTCACAGAGGAAAGTCCCAGGGTCGGATGGGAACTGGCCACGTGGGACAGACCACAGCCAGGCAAGAGCCGATACAAAGCTGAGACACAGCACAGGGCATCCGCATAGCAGAGGGCGGCTGAGGCGGGGGCTCTGTGCACGGCAGTGGCACTTGGTCTCGGACCTAAGGGACCGAGGGCTACGTAAGCAGCTAAGGGGGGCAGACACTTGTACCTATGCATCATCACGGACAAGTCAGTACCAAATGTGACACTGAGACTGCTGTTCGAGAGACAAGATTAAAGAACAATCTCACTACAAAATGCAATTCGAGGAGGCCAACTTTCTAGAAACTCCACGTGAAAGCAGTGTCTGAATCACCACTGGGAGCGATCGCTACACGCACTGCCGTCCCCCAAATGGAGGGTGTCTTCCTGCTTTCACGTGCACAAATACCACCGCCAAAAGCATCAGCAGTGATATGTCCAACCCAACAAAGTCAGGAGGCTCTGGCTAACAGTCACTAACAGCCAGTCTTAACCACTGAGCCTGAACTCTCCGAGGACACTGCAGAGTGTGCAGGCAGACGGAGAGAATTAAGGGTCCAAGAAGCCTAAGACACCCCGGAAGCTAACCTGTGGACGGCGCATCTGCCCATGGACCCGCAGAGCCTTGCTACGCCACCAGCAGTGCGAAAAGCAGCTCACTCATTTGTACCAGCCCCGAAGGAAGGCCCAGACGATACACTGGCCCTGACCCCGCCTTGGCGAACCGCAAAGAAAAAGGTTAACGGTCATAGTGAGCTGGCATGGTTGGAAGGAATGACTAGTACACAAACACGTACACACAAAAGAACATCCTAGAGTATCTGCATATTAGGGAAAATAAGATCTCAAATCGGCACTTATACACATTAGGAATTGTGATTTTATACAAGAATTATGTACAGATTTATTTCATTTATTTATTGGCCACACTGTGCAGCATGTGGGATCTTAGTGCCCCGACCAGGGATCGAACCTGTGCCCCCTGCACTGACAGTGCAGAGTCTTAACCACTGGGCCGCCAGGGAAGTCCCTGTACAGATTTCTTTTAAATGCTAAACTCTACTACTTTTTTTTTTCCATAACAGAAAAGTTTAGGAAAATCTTCTGTGCAAAGTAAAATCATGCCTGTTCCAGCTGTGCTAGGTTATGTCTTCTAAAGCTTTCTCGTTGCTGCCACCACCAGGCGGGCCCAACCTACCCTGAAAAGGACGGTCTTCACGTTCCTCAAGCTAGCCTTCCCACGCTGAATTCAGTGTTAAGAAAAAGATAACTATTTTCTAATGTGTTTTCATGATAGAGGTATACTAAGGTAAATTTATGATGAAATTATACTGTGCACACGTACGGTATAATCCTAGGTTTATTTTTTTAAACACACACAAGGGCAAGCACAGAGGCATACACACACCCACACACACACACCAGCAACTGTACTCTTGGGCATTTTTTCTGAATAAATGAAAGCTGACGTCGGCACAAAAAATTTACACGTCAATGTTCAGGGCAGCTTTATCTGTAACAGGTAAAAGCTGAAAAAGCCAATCCCGGGTTGGCATTCTTGAAATGAGCCAATGAGAGCAAATGAAGGCCAGACTGGTGCGGCTGGAGGCTAAGACGGGTGGGTGGGGCGTGGGGTAGCCTGCTGGATCCAAAGGTTCTGTACCTCAACTATCTGATACCCTGGTTGCGATACTGTGGTCCAGTTTTGCAAGATGTTATCATCGAGGGAAACCAGGTAAAAGGGTAACATGGGATCTGTCTGAACTAGTGCTTACAAATGCACGTAGATCTACAGTGGTCTCAAAACGAAAAGCTTAATTAAAAAAAAAAGTTTTAAAATACACGCAAAAAGCCTGGAAGAAAATATATCAGAACTCCAATAATGGGTCACAAGCCTGTAGGTGTTTTTTTGCACTTTTCTATGACTTTCTCTGTTTTCTAAAGTTTTTAAACATTTCTAGGCTTAAAGAGAAATCAGTCCCATCAAAATCATTATCAATGAGCATATCTGGACACATATAATTAATTCAATGAATCTTTTAAAAATGAATATTGTAGAACTGCTTTCAAAACAACAACAGAAACTAAAATGAAATCATCAACCTCCCCCAAGGGTCACCAGCTATTAGAAAGGGCTTTCCTAACCCACCTATTTTATACATAGTCAGTTTCAGCCCAGAGAAACTCTACAAAGCAAGAAGCAGGGAAGGGAGGAAAGCCCAGGAACCCCAATTCTTGAGACAAATGGTTGACCAGCTCTCGCTTCTGAAGTTCCTTTACTTCTGTCCTAATGTCCTAGTCCTTGTTCTAATTCAAGTGCCCCTTTCTGATCCCTTTTCCCCAGTTACAAGTCCAGACCCCTAACTTGAACTCTGGTATAGAATCTCCATTCCTGTAACTCCAAACCACCCTGATGTGTCAAAAGCACCTCAAAAAAACCCCAAAACATAAACAGACCTCCTCCACGTCAGGAGTGACACTCTCATTGCCGGCCTCCCAAGCGAGAAAGCGAAGTCCACCTAAAATCCCTCCCCTTTGCTGGCCACCATGCCTACCTTCCAAGTCCTGGCAACTGACTGAGACCACCTGGATTCCATCGTCTCTCCACTCCCTCCTCCTGCCTCAGCTCTCACCACTCATGTTTCACCTGGACCCCAGTAACTGCTTCCTAACTAGTTTCTCTGCCTCCAGACCCCCATGGTATGAATCCAGCAGTTCTCAATTTGGAGGCTAAGAAAAGTTTTGAGTTTTAACTTTAAAGATTAAAAAAATGTTTTTACTACTTTTAATGACAATTTTTCCAGGCACTGATAACTCAGAATGGAAAGAAACTTCCAGAGATGAAACTTTGGTTTCTTTGGCCGGTGTTTCCCAAACTGGGATCGACTAGGACCTTGAAGGGGACGCCACTCGGGTCTGAACAGCATAGACTTGGAGGGCTTTGAGCCCTACTCTGCTGTCGACTGGCCGAGCAATCTCAACTTGCTCCGGTGACTCTGCTTTCTCACCCTCAGCTGCACCAGCTACAAAACGAGGATAATAACAATACCTACATCTCATAGAGTGTTCGGGAGAAAAAGGAGTCAGACAACGCCCATAAAGGATTTGATACAATTCTTGGTACTGAGCGAGCGACTCAGATATTTCCGTTGTTAGGTACTGTTACCAGTGATGCAATCTGATCGCACCCTGATTGAAACTCTCTCACGGTTTGTTCCCAGTCACTTGCAGGATAAGCAATAATCTTAATGTGGTTTCCCTACAATGCCTTTCCTGAGGGGCTCCTGCTGCTTCTCCAGCCGCATCAGTCTCTGGCCCCCTTTCCCTGCTTTCCACACCGCGGACAACCCTCTTGGGGTCTGTCCTGCATTCCTCCAGGTCACCCCTCTTCCCAACCTCAGCCACCGTGCCCCACCTGACTGCAGTGTCCTTCTCTTCCACAGCACCTTGGACAGAACCCTCTCCTGTCACCACCTTACGCTGTAATCTCCCCTCTCCTACCTCTGCCTAGGAACTGGGCATAGCTAAACTTTCACCTCCTGGGTGGAAGTGACTGATTTTCTGGGCTACCATGTTGAGGATCTGGGGCTGCAGATGGGCCAGTGAAGGAGGGCGAATCGTGATGTGTACAGTAGCTGGAAGTGAGCTGCCATCCTTGTACTGGACCTGGACTGGGCCTCATGAAAACCTCTGGGTCTTCACTGCCTAGTCAAACATCTGGCACCAGTGGCTACTGACTAACTGTCCATTAAAGGGATGAGTACCAGTTGCCCTTCTAGGATGCTGAGGTCATATACTGAGCACCTTGCGTCTGTCACCTAAAACCTAACTCCAAAGGCTGAGTTGTAAGTGAACATTTTTCATTTACTGGCTGTCTTGAAACTGCCTTTAAACTTAATAATATGACAGTAATTCCTTGGCTGCTCTTAAGTGAAATGAAAAAAGCCTATTTGAGCCAAATACCCATACATCTTGGAGTTTCAAAACAGAGTCAGCATCAATTTTACGAATCCAATCTTTAAGCATTCTGTTTTTTGTGTGCCACTCATTTCCTAGTGTCAAGTAAGAATTAAGAGATACCATGCAAAGTATTTGTTAATCCAGTGAACAAAAATAGAATTGGAATGACTCCAGATTCTAGACTGAAACCAGAAGTCATTTTTGGCTGCTGGTTTGGTAAAATATCTACGAAGCGGCAAGAGGTCAGCTTGGCTCAAAGTGACGGTACAAAACTAGGAGAAAACACATCATCCAGGAGATAACAGAAAAGGCCAGAAACAAAGCACAACAGCTTAGAACATCGAATAGTGAACTCCCATGCTTTCCCTCTGTGCCAAACCCCACCACCACCAAGGAAATCTCTAGAAATGGCAGCAAAATGCTACTTGAATTACTGAAAGGATTACAAAGAGGCAGAGGCCAGAAGAAGACTGAATAAAATATAGGTCACTAAGATGGCAAGGATCTCTTTTAAAAAGTGTAATTAATAAGAACAATTAATACTAGGTACTGAGGTATTTTTCCATGTACTAAAATACATGAACAAAATAAGGGGCTAAAAAGAATACTGCTTGTTTGTCTTCCCCTGAAAAGTATCAACAAGGCATTCTTGTTTCTCTGTAAATGTCTGTGAATGCAAAAAGGTATAAAAGCCCTGCACATCTTCTGCTAGAAATCTGGTCTAAATATCTAAAAAGCCGGAGCACCTGAGGTTTACAGAAAATGATGGGAATCTGGTTGAAATCTTAATCTGAAGAGCAAAGGTTATGTGGGATAAACGTGGCCATGTTTCTGTCAATATCACCACTCTCTGTATAGCTTCCCATCCGCCACTGAGCTCTCCCAAAAAGAGTTTGGACATCCTTCCTTTCTGGCAATATCCTTATAAAACCTTGGCAGTATCCTTATAAAAGCTAGTATCTCTTCAAGTTTCAATTTTAGAACGTTACAGATTCAAAACACAGTACAAAGACAAAGGGGCCCCCACCCCGTCTCACTCACTCCCAAATGGTCCATGTTCCCATCAGAGAGCAGCTCCTTCTCACAGATGCAGAGACCTCAACACTGCAAGCTTGACCCCCACTCCCCCTTCCACTACAACACGCCTACGATACTCAGGCTTCACCCATCCATGCCAATCCACCTTCATCTACTTTCCAGGGGCTACGATAATGGAGAAGAGCAGACGGAAACTGATAAGAACATGACGACGAAAATTCACCAAGTGACAGCCTCTCACCTCGTGGACATCTGAAAACTGAGAAGTTGCATCAAACTCAGAGCAGCCAATTCCCTCAAAGACCCCAAGATTTGCACTAGAAATGACTTGATAGCTATACATGCTCCTGTTAAAAGTATGTGAGTTAACACACTGCTGGAGGGAGTTTAAAGTGGTGCAGCTGCTTCCGAGTTGTCCAATAGGGCAAACAAAGTTACCATCTGTCCCACCAATTCCACACTTAGGTATAGGCCCAAGAGAAATGAAAACAAATGTCCATGGAAAAAAGTTATACACAAATGTTCCTAGCAGCATTACTTCTATATGCCAAAAAGTGAAAACAATCCAATGTCTATCAACAGATGGGTGGGTAAACACCATGTGGTATACCTATACAATGGAATACTATTCAGCAAGAAAAAGGGATGAAGGACTGATAAACGCAAACACGGATGAACCTTGAAAGCATTTTGCCAAGTGAAAGAGATCAGACCCAAAAGGCCACACATCATATGATCCCATTTATAGCAAATGTCCAGAATAAGCAAATCCCGAGACAGGAAGTAGATGAGTGGTTGCCAGGCACTGGGGAGGATGGGAGGGGAAATGGGGAGTGACTGCCCATGGGTCTGAGGTTTCCTCTGGGTGGTAAAAATGTTCTAAAACTGATTGTGGTGACGACTGTACAACCCTGTGAATCTACTTAAAACCAGTGAACTGCACACTTTAAATGGGTATCGTCTACGGGAGGTGAATCATACCTCAAATTGCTGTTTTTTTTAAAAAAAATACTTGACAAACTGGAGAACAGTTATAAACCAGAACTCCACACACTGGAGTGAAGGTTCTGAGCCCATGTCAGGCTTCCCAACCTGGGGATCTGGCAACAGGAAGAGAAATTCCTAGAGAATCAGACTTTGAAGGCTACCGGGATTTGATTACAGGACTTCGACAGGACTGGGGGAAACAGAGACTCCACTCTTGGAGGGCACACACAAAGTAGTGTGCGCATCGGGACCCAGGGGAAGGAGCAGTGACCCCAGGGGAGACTGAACCAGACCTACCTGCTAGTGTTGGTGGGTCTCCTGCAGAGGTGGGGGGTGGCTCTGTCTCACCATGGGGACAAGGACACTGGCAGCTGAAGTTCTGGGAAGTACTCCTTGGCATGAGCCCTCCCAGAGTCTGCCATTAGCCCCACCAAAGAGCCCAGGTAGCTTCCAGTGCTGGGTCACATCAGGCCAACCAACCAACAGGGAGGGAACCCAGCCCCACCCATCAGCAGACAAGCGGATTAAAGTTTTACTGAGCCCTGCCCACCAGAGCAACAGCCAGCTCTACCCACCACCAGTCTCTCCGAACAGAAAACTTGCACAAGCCTCTTAGATAGCCTCATCCACCAGAGGGCAGGCAGCAGAAGCAAGAAGAACTACAATCCTGCAGCCTGTGGAGCGAAAACCACATTCACAGAAAGACAGAGAAAATGAAAAGGCAAAGGATTATGTACCAGATGACAGAACAAGATGAAACCTCAGAAAACAATTAAATGAAGTGGAGACAAGCAGCCTTCCAGGAAAAGAATTCAGAATAATGATAGTGAAGATGATCCAGGACATCAGAAAAAGAATGGAGGCAAAGACTGAGAAGATGCAAGAAATGTTTAACAAAGACCTAGAAGAATTGAAGAACAGAGATGAACAATACAATAACTGAAATGAAAACTACACTAGAAGGAATCAATAGCAGAATAACTGAGGCAGAAGAACGGATAAGTGACCTGGAAGACAGAACGGTGGAATTCACTGCTATGGAACAGAATAAAGAAAAAAGAATAAAAAGAAATGAAGATGGCCTAAGAGTCCTCTGGGACAACATTAAACGCAACAACATTCGCATTATAGGGGTCCCAGAAGGAGAAGAGAGAGAGAAAGGACCAGAGAAAATATTTCAAGAGATTATAGTTGAAAACTTCCCTAATACGGGAAAGGAAATAGCCACCCAAGTCCATGAAGCGCAGAGTCCCAGGCAGGATAAACCCAAGGAGAAACACACTGAGACACATCGTAATCAAGTTGGCAAAAATTAAAGACAAAGGAAAATTATTGAAAGCAGCAAGGGAAAAACAACAAAAAACATACAAGGGAACTCCCATAAGGTAAACAGCTGATTTCTCAGCAGAAACTCTACAAGCCAGAAGGGAGTGGCATGACATATTTATTTAAAGTGGTGAAAGGGAAGAACCTTCAACCAAGTTTCCTCTACCCGGCAAAGATCTCATTCAGATTCGATGGAGAAAGCAAAAGCTTTACAGACAAGCAAAAGCTAAGAGAATTCAGCACCAAAAAACCAGCTCTACAACAAATGCTAAAGGAACTTCTCTAAGTGGGAAACACAAGAGAAGGACCTACAAAAACAAACCCATAACAATTAAGAAAATGGTAACAGGAACATACATATCGATAATTACCTAAAACATGAATGGTTTAAATGCTCCAACCAAAAGACACAGGCTCGCTGAATGGATACAAAAACAAGACCCATATATATGCTCTCTACAACAGACCCACTTCAGACCTAGGGACACACACAGACTGAAAGTGAGGGGATGGAAAAAGATATTCCATGCAAATGGAAATCAAAAGAAAGCTGGAGTAGCAATACTCATATCAGGTAAAATAGACTTTAAAATAAAGAATGTTACAAGAGACAAGGAACGACACTACATAATGATCAAGGGATCAATCCAAGAAGAAGATACAACAATTATAAATATATATGCACCCAACATAGGAGCACCTCAATACATAAGGCAACTGCTAACAGATATAAAAGAGGAAATTGATAGTAACACAATAATAGTGGGGGACTTGAACACCTCACTTACACCAATGGACAGATCATCCAAAATGAAAATAAATAAGGAAACAGAAGCTTTAAATGACACAACAGACCAGATAGATTTAACTGATATTTATAGGACATTCCATCCCAAAACAGCAGATTACACTTTCTTCTCTAGTGCACATGGAGCATTCTCCAGGATAGATCATATCTTGGGTCACAAATCAAGTCTCAGTAAATTTAAGAAAACTGAAATCATATCAAGCATCTTTTCTGACCACAATGCTATGAGATTAGAAATCAATTACGGGAAAAAAATGTAAAAAACACAAACACATGGAGGCTAAACAATATGTTACTAAATAACCAAGAGATCACTGAAGAAATCAAAGAGGAAATCAAAAAATACCTAGAGACCAATGACAATGAAAACACGACAATCCAAAACCTATGGGATGCAGCAAAAGCAGTTCTAAGAGGGAAGTTTAGAGCAATACAAGTCACCTCAAGAAACAAGAAAAATCGCAAATAAACAATCCAACCCGAAGCCTAAAGGAACTAGAGACAGAAGACAAAACCAAAAGTTAGTAGAAGGAAAGAAATCATAAAGATCAGAGCAGAAATAAATGAAATAGAAACAAAGAAAACAATAGCGAAGGTCAATAAAACTAAAAGCTGGTTCTTTGAGAAGATAAACAAAATTGATAAACCATTAGCCAGACTCATCAAGAAAAAGAGGGGGAGGACTCAAATCAATAAAATTAGAAATGAACAAGGAGAAGTTACAAAAGACATTGCAGAAATACAAAGCATCCTAAGAGACTACTACAAGCAACTCCATGCCAATAACATGGACAACCTGGAAGAAATGAACAAATTCTTAGAAAGGTGTAAATTTCCAAGACTGAACCAGGAAGAAATAGAAAGTATGAACAGGCCAATCACAAGTAATGAAATTGAAACTGTGATTAAAAATTTTGCAACAACTCCAGGACCAGATGGCTTCACAGGTGAATTCTATCAAACATTTAGAGAAGAGCTAACACACATCCTTCTCAAACTCTTCCAAAAAATTACAGAGGAAGGAACACTCCCAAACTCATTCTATGAGGCCACCATCACCCTGATACCAAAACCAGACAAAGATACTACAAAAAAAGAAAATTACAGACCAATATCACTGATGAATATAGATGCAAAAATCCACAGGAAAATAACAGCAAACAGAATCCAACAACACGTTAAAAGGATCATACACCATGATCAAGTGGGATTTATCCCAGGGATGCAAGCGTTTTTCAATATATGCAAATCAATCAATGTGATACACCATATTAACAAACTGAAGAATAAAAACCACATGATCTTATCAATAGATGCAGAAAAAGCTTCTGACAAAATTCAACACCCATTTATGATAAAAAACTTTCCAGAAAGTGGGCACAGAGAGAGCCTGTCTCAACATAATAAAGGCCATATATGACAAACTCACAGCAAACATCACTCTCAATGGTGAAAAATTGAAAGCATTTCCTCTAAGATCAGGAGCAAGACAAGAATGTCCACTCTCACCACTATTAATCAACATAGTTTTGGAAGTCCTAGCCACAACAATCAGAGAAGAAAAAGAAATAAAAGGAATACAAATGGGAAAAGAAGAAGTAAAACTCTCACTGTTTGCAGATGACATGATACTATACATAGAGAATCCTAAAGATGCCACCAGAAAACTACTAGAGCTAATCAATGAATCTGGTAAAGTTGCAAGATACAAAATTAATGCACAGAAATCTCTTGCATTCCTATACACTAATAATGAAACATCTGAAAGAAATTAAGGAAACACTCCCATGTGCCACTGCAACAAAAAGAATAAAATACCTAGGAATAAACCTACCTAGGGAGACAAAAGACCTGTATGCAGAAAACTATAAGACACTAATGAAAGAAATTGAGGATGATAATGACAGATGGAGAGAAATACCATGTTCTTGGATTGGAAGAATCAACACTGTGAAAATGACTATACTACCCAAAACAATCAATCCCTATCAAATTACCAATGGCATGTTTTACAGAACTAAAACAAAAAAATCTTAAAATTTGTATGGAGACACAAAAGACCCCAAATAGCCAAAGCAGTCTTGAGGGAAAAAAACAGAGCTGGAGCAATCAAGCTCCCAGACTTCAGACTATACTACAAAGCTACAGTAATCAAGACAGTATGGTACTGGCACAAAAACAGAAATATAGATCAGTGGAACAAGATAGAAAGCCCAGAGAGAAACTCACGCACCTATGGTCAACTAATCTAAGACAAAAGAGGCAAGGATATATAATGGAGAAAAGACAGTCTCTTCAATAAGTGGTGTTGGGAAAATTGGACAGCTACATGTAAAAGAATGAAATTAGAACACTCCCTAACACCATACACAAAAATAAACTCAAAATGGATTAGAGACCTAAATATAAGACCGGATACTATAAAAGTCTTAGAGGAAAACACAGGAAGAACACTCTGACATAAATCACAGCAAGGTCTTTTTTGATCCACTTCCTAGAGTAGTGGAAATAAAAACAAAAATAAACAAATGGGACCTAATGAAACTTCAGACCTTTGCACAGCAAAGGAAATCATAAGCAAGACGACAAGACAACCCTCAGAATGGGAGAAAATATTTGCCAACGAATCAACGGACAAGGGATTAATCTCCAAAATATATAAACAGCTAATGCAGTTCAATACTAAAAAAAACAAGCAAAAATGGGCAGAAGACCTAAGTAGACATTTCTCCAAAGAAGACATACAGATGGCCAAGAAGCACATGAAAAGCTGCTCAACATCAGTAATTATTAAAGAAATGCAAATCGAAAGTACAATGAGGTATCACCTCACACCAGTTAGAATGGTTATAATCATAAAATCTACAAACAACAAATGCTGGAGAGGGTGTGGAGAAAAGGGAACCCTCCTGCACTGTTGGTGGGAATATAAATTGATACAGCCACTATGGAAAACAGTATGGAGGTTCCTTAAAAAACTAAAAACAGAACTACCATACAACCCAGCAATCCCACTACTGGGCATATACCCTGAGAAAACTGTAATTCAAAAAGCCACATGCACCCCAATGTTCACTGCAGCACGATTTACAATAGCCAGGTCATGGAAGCAACCTAAATGTCCATCAACAGACGAATGGATAAAGAAGATGTGGTACATACATACAATGGAATATTACTCAGCCATAAAAAGGAACGAAACTGGGTCATTTGTAGAGAC
Source organism: Grampus griseus (assembly GCF_964374135.1). Classification (NCBI taxonomy): domain Eukaryota; kingdom Metazoa; phylum Chordata; class Mammalia; order Artiodactyla; family Delphinidae; genus Grampus; species Grampus griseus. Next base: position 14,214,067 of record NC_139019.1, read on the forward strand.
CTGGATGGATCTAGAGACTGTCATACAGAGTGAAGTAAGTCAGAAAGAGAAAAACAAATATCGTGTATTAACACATACATGTGTAATGTAGAAAAATGGTACAGATGAACAGTTTTCAGGGCAGAAATAGAGACCCAGATGTAGAGAACAAACGTATGGACACCAAGGGGGGAAAGCGGGGGGGAGGGTGGTGGTGAGATGAATTAGGAGATTGGGATTGACATATATACACCAATATGTATAAAATGGATAACTAATAAGAACCTGCTGTATAAAAAAATAATTAAATAGCATTCAAAAATTCAAAAAAAAAGAATTAATGCTACCTAGGAAATTATCAGGTCAACTAAAAAATTTGTTTATTGCTGTTTGTTTGGATAAAAATATTGTATATTAAATTTCCTGAAGTTGAAAACACTACTGTGTAAATGTAAGAGAATATTATTATTTAGAGGAAATCCTCACTGAAATATTTGGGGGTGAAGGGCTTTATGCAAGTAACTTACTCTTGAATCGTTCAGAAAAATGTTATGTATATATATCATTTGTGTGTGTCTGTGTGAATACATGTAGATCTAGATGTATATGGAAGAGAAACAGCAAACAGTAAAGCAAATAGAGTAAAATGCTAATGTGTGAAGCTATGTAAAGGATATGTGGGTGTTCGTTGTACTATTGTTATTCTTGCAACTTTCTTTAAGATTGAAATTATTTCCAAAAAAGTTAAGAAAATAAAATATGAAAGCTTTCTCTTTCCTGATTTTTTTTCTATGCATATACATCACACACAGAGGTGTTTTAAAGCATAAAGAGGATAGAGCTATATATTTTAAAAAATAAAGATAAAAATAAAAAAGTAAAAAAAAATACTTGAGTTAAGCACTTGGCCCCGACGGTGACACATGCAGACACTCCACATACACCGATGCCCTTCCCTCGTGGGCACACCGAGCCCCCCTCAAACGCTGAAACTCACCAGCTGGAGCCCCTCTGACACCATGCTGACCACCAGGCACCAAATGGGAACTAAGGGCTGGAACTCGGTAAAACCAGCAGTCCCGGAACGAGGAAGGTCAGCCCGAGCACGACAAGTGGACCCAACCCATAAAAATCAGAGGCTCAGAGCTGAGCACGGAGCAGTGCAGCTGAGCCCCAGGCAGTCTGGAGGCACAGGGCCAGGAAGAGAGCAGAGGACGGAGCCAGGAAGGAACAGGCTGAGGACGCCCACGTCCCCCTCACACCGGACTGGCCTGGCCACTGTCCCTGGGTGCGCCCTGCTCCTTCCCACCCCCTGTTCCCTGCCAGCTGTTCTCCAGGCACCTCATCATCTTGCCACCAACCCGTCCCTGTCTGGTTTTACACCTGCTTGTGTAAGAGCACTGCAACACTAACAAGGGGCCTTGCCGTGCACACCTCGTCCAAGGTAAAGTGCCTGTCCACCATTCAGACAGGAGAGCCCTTGGCTGTCCACATGCTGGGTCCCCCAGGCCCCGGCCCCTAAATGCCTCTGGCCTCGGTTTCAGGGGTAACAGGACAGAACTCCACACACTTCCAAATGCCATAACGCCCCCGTCAGGAAGGCACTCAAGCTCCATAAAGCATGGGCATCTTCACTGTGGCCACATGGGGCAGATACAGGTGTATGCGGTGGATACAGGTACACCTGGCCCCTGCCCCAGACGGTCTGCCTGGGTAGAGGTTTGCAGTGGAGGTTTCTGCAATCGGCTTATGAAGAGAACCACACGGGTGACAACTGAGAACCGCTGAAGAGCACCCGAGACCATGGTCTCTCCTCGACCCTGGAGCACAGTCTGAAAGCTCATGCCACGTGCCTGACGCGACCCTGGAGATTCCTAGACCAGAAGGCTCCTGGGACACTGAAATAACAGTTAAAAAGAGCTTGGTGCAGCACCCAGCCATGGTCCACACGTGCTGAACATCATTGTTACTGATGTTCTACTGAGGCACCCCCAGGTGACTGGGTAGGGAGAGAGAACCCAGGAAAAGGGCCCACGAAACAGTCACCATGAACAGACAGGGCACTGTCAGCAGGACAGAATCTATAGAATATTAACCAGCTGAATATTAGGGAAGAAGAAGGGTTTCAGGATTTACATGCTTGGGTGATTTAGTAGGACACTTCAGGGAAATAAAAAATTGAGGAGGGGACTTCCCTAGTGGCACAGTAGTTAAGAATCCACCTGCTAATGCAGGGGACACAGGTTCGAGCCCTGGTCCAGAGAGATCCCACATGCCGCGGAGTAACTAAGCCCGTGCGCCACAACTACTGAGCCCACGTGCCACAACTACTGAAGCCCACGCACTCTAGGGCCTGTGAGCCACAACTACTGAGCCTCCGCTTGCTGCAACTAGAGAAAGCCCGCACTCAGCAACAAAGACCCAATGCAGCCAAGAATAAATAAATAAATTTATTTTTTTTTAAATGTGAGGAGGAAGAAGATTTCAGAGATTGTGGTAGCAATTCAGCACCTACGTAGTAAAAAATAAATACATAAATAAACAACCCCCACGTTCAAGATTACCTGTAAGACCAGGGTTCAAGTCTCTGTTCCCCCATGCCCTTCACTTTGGCAACCCACTTCATTACAGTCACAAGGGGCGATCTGTGTACTTTAATTCCAAGTGTAGTGGAGAAGGAAGGAAGAAGGTAGGAGCCCGGGTGGCCAGGTAAAAGATGGGCAGACGTGTGCATGCATGAAGGAGATGAGAAGGACCTGGGGTGAACAGTCTAGCAAGCTCTGGCAATCTCTGGGCAGGATTCCTACTGACAGGCTGTGGCCCAGTGATTAAAAAGAAAAATTAAAACAGAAGAGCCTAAGCAAGCGCACCTGCCCTAAGAGACTCTTTGCTTTACGTTTCACTGGCAACATCTGAGTCTTTCTGTTCATAGAAGCCCTTGTGAAAAAGGCTGTGGTCTAGTACTTACCGCTCCAGGGACAGAGCTGCTCCTGACACACTGTAAACTACATCAAATGTATAGTGTTTACATGTCTTCAGAGGAGGTGTTATAAGTTGCCAATATGGTACAACAAAAAGTAGGCTCTAAGCCCTTATTTTAAAGATCTGGCTGCTACAAATAAACTTAAAACCAATATATGGGGGGGGGGAAAGAGTTTCAACACAGGGAGAGCTATCTTTGTTTAAAAAATAAAACAGGTGATTTTAAAATGTTTAGAAGGTGCTTACATATCCCTAAAAACGCCCCTCACCCCCGCAAAAAAATATATTATTAAGAAACAATGCAAGTTTTCAAATGAATTCAGTTTTAAAGTTGTTAAGGTCTTTTCATTGTGTGTTAGAAGAATTATTATGGGTAATTATTTTGTGGGTTGAGCTAAGCCTATTAAAATGGAGACAATACTTCTGTACAAAAGGTAGGAACAAATTATTAGCAACGTGAATAATTCTGTTAAGCAAGCTAAAACTCAACAGTCAAGACAGATTTTCCAGATTTTAGAAAAATGGCTTAAAATGTCCTTCCTTCTACTGACACTGAAATTTGCCTCCATGAATTTAATACCCTTTAAATTATGTGTGAGTAAGCATGAAATAGCAGAGATGAAGGTTCATTTCCATTTGAAAATATTTTAATTTTTCAGATTTCTCCAAGACAGAAAGGACAGTTACAATTCACCAGCTCCACAGACCATCAAAACGGAGGAGACTTTGTGGTCTGAGACACTTAATCATTAATTCAGACGCTCCAACAAAGCCATGCTCTATTTGAACTTTTAACAATGGAAGCTGAATCCTATGCCAACTCTTCTCACAAACTATTTTTCATTAATAAGCTTTTCGTAAGTGTGTCTAATAATTAAAGCCCATGATCTCTTTGTCCTGGCCTCATTATTCCAGAGTCCGGCGGGCTCGGGCTTGGAGGTTTTTCACTGGTCCAGTACATATTAGCTCACACCCAGGCTCAGCTGTAATGTTTCCTGCTGAGATGAGCACAGTATCTGATAACTAGACAAAGCAGACTGAATCAGAGAAGCCATGAGACTAATCTTTGGGGGGATTGCTATGTAGCAGTATTACTACGTGATAAACAGAAGATCAGGGGGCCAGTACATTCTTGGTTTCACAGTATAAAGTAAGCCCTTAGAAAACAGCGTCTTACAGAAAATCCTTCACAAGTATCTGTACCCTTTCGAAAATGTGTCCCCACACCTGTCAAAGTGTAAATAAGTGTCATTTCTTTTTCTTTTTCTAAAATTTATTTTATTTATTTATTTTTGGCTGCATTGGGTCTTCGTTGCTGCACACGGGCTTTCTCTAGTTGCGGCAAGCAGGGGCTACTCTTCGTTGCGGTGCACGGGCTTCTCATTGCGGTGGCTTCTCTTGCTGCGGAGCACAGGCTCTAGGCATGCGGGCTTCAGTAGTTGTGGCTCGTGGGCTCAGTAGTTGTGGTGCATGGGCTTAGTTGCTCCGCAGCACGTGGGATCTTCTGGACCAGGGCTCGAACCTGTGTCCCCTGCATTGGCAGGTGGATTCTTAACCACCGTGCCACCAGGGACACCCCATAAGTGTCGTTTCTGATGCCACGTGTTGACTGAGATGGGGGTCTAAGGCGTCTGCTCACCTGCCTTTCGCAAAAAGCTCTTTTGTTCAAAGTGCATTGCCTCCATGCCTGGCCCTGTGCAGGAAGCCGAGGAGATAAAAGACGGATGAGAAAGGGTGCCGAAAGCCAGTCACGGGAAGGGGCGGGTGGGAAAACTCATCCTGAAAGTGCCTTTAAAAGGTGCTGCAATAAAGGTGCAGGGGCTCCAGGCAGAGGGAGAGGAACTCCACCAGGGAAATCACCTCCTCACAGGGATCCTGTCACTTCGGTGATGTGACCTGACGTGAGTCAATCCATTACCTTTCTAAACTGTCCAAAGTCGGTAAAAACACCCCCTCCTCCGTTATAGGGCTGTGTGAGCATCAGACAGGTGGCTACCACGCACAGGTCGAAAGGACCTGGGCGCTTAGGCATCACTGCTGCCAATAGATGATGCCTGACTGCTCCCGTCGGCTCAGCCCTGCACTGTCAAAGGCTTGTTTCTTTGGAAATCCTGCTGTGGACTCTGGTTCCGCTTGCCCCGCTTCCTCCTGTCCCCCTTGTACCCTGAGCCCACGGCTACTCATTTATGAGGCCAGTGCCTCCAGTCCTGGCAGCGGGCTGAAACCACACACAGCTGGCCCAGGGCAGCACCTACCTTCACACATCACAAAACCTCCCCCGTGCTCCAGCTTAAAGCGTGCTCCCCACCCCACCCTCCCCTTTTACATTTCTAAGGCAATGACCTACCCCCAACATTTCCACAACCTGTGTGTGCACATCTATACACACGTATATGCATGAATACACATACACACGTGCATATACAATTACAGCAATTCTTAACTAGATGACCAGGCAGGTACTTATATTCTGTCTGGCAGTCAGTCCTCTGGGAAGGTGCTATTCTACCCCCAATTTTATAAATGAGAAAACTGAGACCCAGAGATCCCAATTAACTTGGCTAAAGTCACGCAGTTAGTATGTGACGGGCAGGGCTGGTAGCCGAAGGTCCACCTATCAGAATATGTCAGACTATGAAACAAGTAAGGCTCGTGTACCCCCAGTGCATGTTATAGTTTCCTGTTTCAAAATATGTTGTTTCGTTTGTTTCCCTAAGGTCCTAGAACTCCTTTATCTAACTTTCTAAATAATATTAAAACAGTCACTGTCGCCTGCCCATTGCTAAAAACCAAGTTTAAAAGAAACAGTATTTTAAAAACGTCTATGCAAAGTAATTGGACTTGGCACATCAAGTACGTAGTGGTGGGTAAAATTACAGATTTTCTTCTTTTAAAGGAGTGAAATGGTCACGGGATATAGGAAGTTAAACACTTAACCAAAAAGCTTCTAGGTCTTCTGAGGTTCATTTAAAGCATCAAAACTTGTTTGAACAAGTTAAGCTAGGAAGGTTAAGTGAGGACACCAGTAAATAATAATTACCTGGTTACACAAGAGCTTCAAATACTTAACCCATATTACTTCATTGTAATTTATCCCAACAAACAAAAAGCCTCATACACAACAGGGAAAAAGTGCGTTGTCCTAAGTCACTCGATGAATCAGCTACTAAACTAGTCACAAATCACAATCCACTCACTTTTCTGTTCCCTCCTCCCCTCAAAGAAAAAACCACTGTGTTCCATGTTTCCACCCAGGTTTCCCCCTGAATCCTTAAAATGACTCTTTCATATCATATTACCAGAAAACCATTTTCTTCCAAGCAACTTTTATCCACTTTTTTCATTTGAATAATTCTTTATCTGATTCAGGGTTGGTCAATTGGGCCCTGAGTATTTTACATAAATTGAAGAAACACACATTTCATTCCTATCAGATCCCCATCACATATTAACACAGATGTTTAATTTTCATAGTTTTGTTTTTCCAGTCTCAGAGCACCTTAGTGAACAGTAAGTGCTCAGAGTAAGTGAACAGAAAATGTAAGTGAACAGAAAATGATTCCTGAAAATAAAGATTATATCCAATGACTCCAAGACTTATCCACACATCTTTTCCAACAACTCTAATTGTGCTACAAAAAAACAAAAGAGCCAATCAAAACAGGCAAATGTGTAGTTATGAAAGTAATTATGATATGAAATGCAGAATATTAAAAAATGAAACAAGAAAATTTACTCAGTTTATCTTTCTGCTGGTTAAATTAATCTACCAGAACTAAATGTCCAGTTGTTTTTTTGAAAAGAAAAGGATGCATGGTCTTACAGCATTATTAGAACACAAAACTGGTATAAACAGGATCCTAGAACCTAATCCACACTCAATCATTAATTCTGTTTCACCTTGTGTATTAGTTTTTGTCCTTAAAACTAATGTCAACCCAACTGTGAAATCAGGTGAAAGCTATAACGACATTAAGAACACGTGTTATACTGACTACATTATTCTCAATCAATGGTTCTTAAATCAAGGTCTGCACAACTCTGAAAGTTTCACAGAAACCACAGTTAAGAAATTGGGGGCAGACCCCTCCTCACATAGTCTGTAAAATTTGTAAATTCTCCAGTAAGTTTTCATCCAAAACAGAGGACTATATATATATATATATATATATATATATATATATATATGTATATTTCCTTCTTTGAATTAATTATCCTACAAAATCTAGAACTGAAGACTTAACTAGGTATGTTAAAATGATCAAAAGCCTCATCTTTAAGCAAAAGGGATGAGAATGATTTAAAGTGCCTGCTACAACACTAAACCTCTCACTGAGACAAAGCCCAGAAATTACAAACCTGGAGTTGGGAGTACAGTTCCTCCCATTAGGTGAAAGACCCCTATTGTTGAATTAATTGTAGTGGGGAATGTCAAACGCTTAACTGAGGCTGCTAATTTTCAATAGCCAAGTGAGATATATAAGACAACGGAATGAGTTTTTCATAAAGCTTAATTTCTTCCATTTAAAAAGCTGTTGTCTTTTAGCCTGAAATTTTGTCCTTCCTGCTTTCGGTGTGTTAAAATTGTCTTTCAAAATTAAAATGATGGGTGAAGAGTTATTAAGTGCCCTTACCTGACAATATAAAAGATGGGATAACTCTTTGCTGGTCTCCTAGAATATCTGGATGCAGGACTCCAAAGGCCTGAGAACCACTAAGCTACTGGATCTGGCCACTGGGAAACACAGAATGCGGACCAATCATAGCAAAGTCTTCGTGGGTCGTATATGGATTTTGTTTTCCAAGTAAAATGAGGCCAAACAGAAAGTCAGGCTATTAGAGGACTAATTATAACATTAGTTGCGGTGTCATAAGATTCAACCGGATTTGGATGAAGCTTCCTACACACCAAGTTTTTTGCAACTCTGAAAACCACCTTGAAATCATGGAAGGAGGATGGTCATTTCTGGGTGTGAGACAAAATGTTCTGGATGGACCTGTCAAGTCTCTTTTCTTCCTTCCCTCCCACACCTCAGCATAAAGGCTAACACCTGGCTCCAGAGAGTCCATTATCATAAACAGAAACCCTCCCAGATTTTGATCATCACAAAAGAGCACAGGTTTCACTGATCATCTTCTGACGCCTGTATTATCCTGGTTCTTTGCTTTCAAAAGTAGCTAAAACAGGATGACGGGATGTTGGGTGGCCACAAAGAGGTTTATAATTAGCCAGTGGTATTAAAAGGTGGGGAAGATCATCTTCACTGTGTAGGGCTTGCCTTTGTAGTGATGCTTCATTAATACGTGACAGGTACTAAGTACATATGATGTCAGCACATCCCTAACACTCTCACGCTCCCTCTCTATTCCTCAAACCAACCCTGAAAGGTTAAGTGTTACCATTTTACTAACTGTCCAAAGTCATTCAGTTGGTGGCAGAGTCATAGCTGCAACTCTGCTCTTTGTCACCAAGTTTGTATTCAATCTAAAATACACCTCTTCATGGGGCTTCCCTGGTGACGCAGTGGTTAAGAATCCACCTGCCAATGCAGGGGACACGGGTTCGAGCCCTGGTCCAGGAAGATCCCACATGCCGCGGAGCTACTAAGCCTGTGCGCCACAACTATGAGCCTGCGCTCTAGGGCCCGCAAGCCACAACTACTGAGCCTGCGTGCCTAGAGCTTGTGCTCTGCAACAAGAGAAGCCACCGCAACGAGAAGCCCGCGCACCGCAACAAAGAGCAGCCCCCGCTCGCCGCAACTAGAGAAAGCTCGCGCACAGCAACAAAGGCCCAATGCAGCCAAAAAATAAAGAAATAAAATTAATTTATTAAAAAAAAAGAATGAAACACTTTCTTAATGTCTTTATTTCTTTCTGCACTTAATTTCTTTACTACAGAAATTAAAATTAAATGCATGCTGTTCATTTCTGAAACATAATGTCACCTTTCCAAACCTTTAACCTCCCCCCCCCCACCTGCTTCTCCCAATATCATTTACGACTGGTGTTCCCTAGTTAAGTCTTTGGGAAACACTAGTAGCTAATACTGCTGATAGGAGTTGATACCTACCAGCTATGTACATAAGGACCAGTCTCTCCTCCAGACAACCCAAGAGGCCAGTCTACATCAGCATCAACACCATTACCGGTTACAGTTACCTTGGCAACTAGGTAAACAGGTGTAGGTCCTCGAGGGTAGAGACCATGGCTCTTCTTCAGTTGTGCCTAGGCCATCGGCATATCTTAGAGGCATATGAGGTTTTCCAACTACATTTAGAAATATGATTATTACTCAGGAAGGTTAAAATCGCAACTATTTGCAGTCCTTAAAGTCTTTGCATTACCTCTAAAGCAGTTTCCTCCTTCCATTCTGATAACTGAAAAATAGCTTCGGGCCATCATCTTCACATTATGTGCCTTTACTGATTGCTACAAGCTTATCTGCTACTGGACAACAGTAGAGATACAATCCGCTGCCCCACCTATTTTTTTTTTAAACACAATGGCTTTTCCACAGGTAACTAAAATAAATTCAAAAGACAGCTTCTAAGTTTAAGACTAGTCTTAAGAAAAACATTCATAGAAAAGTCAGTTACAACTAAATTTGTATCATTAAAGAGTGTCTTTTTCTACGCCACCAGAAAAAAGCACACACCTATAAAAGCACAAGTCCGCAAAGAAAAAAGGCTGAATTATGAGGATACATTGAGAGACTGTTGCAGGGTTTGTGGCTGGGAGGGAAAACGTTATCCCACGGCACATTGATACAAGACCAAAGTATTTCAGGTTCTGGCTTCCTTTTCTTGTCTACACTGAAAGCAAATCTTGGTTGCATGTTTCAGACATAAGTTAAACATCTGGCAAAAAAAACCAGATGAACAGCAAATTTAGAGAAACATCCAGTGGTGTTAAATAAATGTACCTACTTCAGAAGACACTTGTTCACAAAATATTTGAAGTAGCAAACTTGGTCATGGGAAAAAAAAACCCTATTTTTTTCTTCCCCAACTTGGTCTGAAATCTTTCCAACATTTCAAAGCGTCTAAAATATATGCCAACCCATACAAAAGAAATCAAGATGGCAGGCTGCGTACATCTCCCTTAACCTAAAAACAAAAAGCCATTTTGCTCTGTCTTTACAGCCAGCATAATAAAAGCACAAGAAGCCCAGATGGCTCAGACTCTCTTTATACAGAGTAACCGAGAAGACTGACATTTAAACTATTTATTCAGCAACTCGGATCCTAACGGCAATTTTAGACCCGGAATTTCTATAAGACAAAGAGAAATGCTTTTAGGCAAGTAAAAAATTGTTCTCTGCTGATATCCCTTCTGCATATGAGTCCATTCTGCCTAGCCCAGCAATTGTAGGAAAGATGTTTTTATCAAAGAGCATCGTGAATTCATTCAGCTATTTCTTATTTATACTGGCTTGAAGTATTAAACCTGACACTCCAACCCCCAGCTGCTTAAGTTTTTGGGGTTTGCTTTTTTTTTTTTAAAGAATTTTAGAAAGCAAAATAAAATAAATTCTCAGTTAAAGAGCCTAAGAACGGGAATGGACATTGGCAGGGAGAAAGATGAGGAAAAAGCCCCATATCGGTAAGCTCAACCTAATAGCAACTCTGACACCTTCTAGCAAGCACTCTAAAAGCTGCTGGGAGGAAGTGAGGTGGTAAATAATTCACCCTGGGTTTTTCCTGCCGTGTAAAATGGCTTTTCACTAAACCGTAGACAGCATAAAAACTTTATCCCTACCCTGGGGTCAATTTTACATTTCTGAACTTGAAGTCTTTCAGGGAGAGGATGAAAAAGTAGCCATTATGTCCCGGCGATTTTCTGTTTCCCCGTATGACTTCATATTTTTTAAGAAAAAGTTATATACTTAAACCCAGAGGCGGTGGCCCCTTAGGAATCTCACCTCCAGTCGCCTAGCTTCTTTCTGTATTCGAAAGTCAGGTCCCAGGAACTGACAAGCCCCGACATTGCTTCTGTCTACGTAACAGAGAAGTGACAACAAACATATCTTTATGAATGATACTTTAAAAATTAGAAATTTGGGTCACATGGTTGTTAGGATCAAACTGAGATCAAACTGAGTTAGGATTCAAACTGTAGAGAATTATATAAATATCAATCTTACGGAACACTGCCACACATTATTTTAGTGCTCACAGTAATAATGTGAGATAGTGACCTTTAGAGACTGTTCAGATTTGCAACCTGTGATCATGATTTTTCTTCTATTTGCTGAATTGGGTCCTCTGGGAAGATCACACCAAATAATGTGAACTTAGGGAAAAAATTAGAAGTATCAATTAATATACAAACATGATATTACTGGTTAATTTGGTTGTGGAAATAGAAAAGATTTGCTAATTGTTGGTTAGAATGGATGGATGGACAGAGACACACATATAGATGTACTGAACAAGCTCTATAAAGTCTACATAACCCACAGACATAGAAAACAAACTTATGGTTACCAAAGGGAGAAGTCGGGGGAGGGAAAAACTAGAAGGTTGGGATTAACATATACACACTACTATATATAAAATAGAGAGTCAGGGGCTTCCCCAGTGGCGCAGTGGTTAAGAATCCGCCTGCCAATGCAGGGGACATGGGTTCGAGCCCTGGTCCAGGAAGATTGCACATGTCGCGGAGCAACTAAGCCCGTGCACCACAACTACTGAGTCTGCGCTCTAGAGCCCACGAGCCACAACTACTGAAGCCCGCGTGCCTAGAGTCCGTGCTCTGGAACAAGAGAAGCCACCGCAATGAGAAGCCCGTGCATTGCAACGAAGAGTAGCCCCTGCTCTCTGCAGCTAGAGAAAGCCCACACGCAGCAACGAAGACCCAACAAAGCCAAAAATAAATAAATTAAATAAATAAATTTATTAAAAAAATAGAGAATCAGCAAGGACCTACTACATAGCACAGGGAACTATACTCAATATTTTGTAATGAGCTGTAAGGGAAAAGAATCTGAAAAAGAATGTATATATACACACATATGTATAACTGAATCACATAGCTGTACACCTGAAACTAACATGACACTGTACATCAACTATACTTCAATTTAAAAAAAGGAAAATAAACAAAGTCTACATATAACTTTAGGCATATTAAAAGGGCAATACAGTTGAGGGTATAGATTTAAAAAGTCACCAGGTAACAAAAAATACAGATGCTAGGTCACACATGATATCTATTTACGGCTGTCCACAAATGACTATGCACACTGGCTTAATCATGGATGTACAGAAACAGTCCTTCATTCCATGCATATGTAAATTAACTCATTCTTTAGGGTCTGATTTTCAGGTTTATCCTAAATACATTCATTCAGAAGGCATTACTGGGCAGCAGGTATCAAAAAAAATCAAATCACTTTTTCGCCTCTGGCTTTCAGACACTAATCGAATTTCTTAATGGTTTGTGAATCCCTCTTGTGATTCCAGCTGGCCAACTACTGAATGGTTAGCATCACTCCTCAGGTTCTGTCGCTCTCCAGGCCTCACCACCCTCAAGCAGAAGACAGGCCCGCAGAACCAAGTGAGGCCTGGACCACAGCTGAGAGGCCCTCTTTGCTGCCGGTGCTTTCTGTTTCTCTCTCAGGTGACCTTGACCCAAAGCACTCTGGGCCAAGTCTACTCACACGGAAAATGACAGCCAAAGCAAGAGGATCCCCTGAGTCCTTTCCTTCCCCCAGTTTCCCGTGTTCAGCAGACACCCAATAAATGCTTGGGTTAACATGACCTGTGTAAGCCCCCTAGGAATCTCTTCCAGGAACTCCTCCAAAGCCTTTGCCAGGCAGCCATCGAGGAGCTGAAGAACAACAATGGTGCCCATGGGGACCAGTGAGGGGAGAACTCGAAATGAAATGGGGATGACTGGAGATGCCACTTAAAGGGAAGCTCAAAAACTCATTATAAATGATTCACTATTTAAGTCATTTCTTTTTTTTTTTTTTTTTTTTTGCGGTACACAGGGCTCTCACTGTTGTGGCCTCTCCCGTTGCGGAGCACAGGCTCCGGACGCGCAGGCTCAGCGGCCATGGCTCACGGGCCCAGCCGCTGCGCGGCATGTGGGACCTTCCCGGACCGGGGCACGAACCCGCATCCCCTGCATCGGCAGGTGGACTCTGAAGCACTGCGCCACCAGGGAAGCCCTAAGTCATTTCTTAAAGTTACATCTTCTCTCTTGAAAAACTGCTACACTTGGACGACACTGTTGAATGTTGAGCAACCTGCAGTGACTGCTGTCCACCCCTGAGGTCAGGATGATGACACCGTCTCACCTGTACAAGGAAACAGTCATGACAATCTCTCACCTGCTTGGACGGTAGAGGCAGGAGGAAATGACCCCTGGCAATCCGAGGTCCAAGACCTATGGCATTACTATTTTTCCAAACAGACAAGAGGCCAACCCTTTTTTCTCAAAGGCTAAGTGAGCCACCTTCTGCGGGGCAGACGGTCCTGTCCTTGAGGTCCTCAGTTTCAGGATGTCCGTCCCTGTGCCATCAGTGCTCCCATCCAAGCTGAGGTCCATTCTTCCCAGTGAGAGAGAAAAGCTGGTCCACACTACCTAAGGATCCCAGCCTCCTCCGGGCTAAACAACCCACTTCCCGGGCTGTTTCTCTGAACCCTGTTCTCTAAGCTTTAATCATCTTTCCATCTTCTCCAAACTATGGGGAAAAAGAGGTGCCCATTTTCACATATGAGACGATAAGTAGGAATAGTACCAACATCTAAACTTTTTTTTTAAACACTTCTCCTTTTTATCTCACTGCTCTGAACGATTATTCTGACTTCGGGCTTACACATCAAAATATCATCTTCAGAAATATTCATATGTGACACATTATGAACCCTACAAAAAGTGGCTATATATGGCTAGCCATTCTTTTTCTTTTGTATTTTTCTTTTCTACTTAGCTTTAAAAAACTATTCCTTTTAAATAAAATGTGGCATAACCATATACCATGGAATATTATTCAGCAATAAAAAGGAATGAAGTATTTGCTATGACATACATGAATCTTGAAAACATTATGCTAAGTGCAAGACGCCAGCCATAAAAGATTGCATGATTCCACTGAAATGAAATGTATAGAATAGGCAGATAATAGAGACAGAGTAGTTGTAGTTAGGGCCAGGGGGTTGGGGGGGGGTAACGTGGGGTGGGAAGGTTTAGGGGCGACAGCTAAAGGGTGCAGGGTTTCTTTTCTGGGTAATAAAAATGTTCCAAAATTGTCTGTGGTGTTGGTTAAACAACTCTATAAATATAATAAAAGGCACTGAATTGTATACTCTAAGTGAGTGAATTGTATGGGATGTGAATTATCCATATTCAGCTGTTAAAAGAAAAAAAGTCTATTCTTTCCATTTCAGACCACAGCTCAAACTTCTGAAAGTTATTCACTCATCATAGTCTAGGTGCTAAAATGTGACTACAGCCTCTTTTGCTCTTGTAGCTAAAGTAACATCTGCGAACTGTTTTAAAATCTCCATCAAAGACAGCAATGAGCCAATAATGGATATCTCTGAGTATGACTTTCCTCAAAAGGCAGAAATTATTTTCTCTATGGTATTTACATCATCTTATCATTTCAGACAATGTCCCAAATGAGAGGCATCCAAAAGAAGTATGGGGATTGGGGTGCTGACACCTACTCTCTCTAGTGCTGTCTCCAGTCAATGTTTATGAGACCCATGGTACTATTTTCTAAGCCAAGTTAAGGTCCTTTGGTGAAGGGGGAAAAAAAATAAAGTTCCATAAATGTTTGAAATAAACAATCTTTAAATTTTGGATGTTTTTAAATCAGAAAAAAATAATCGCTAAGGTTGAAAAACCTGCAATTTTCATCTCCCTGGTTTACTGCTGCTCAGAAAAGGAAATTAGGTTATTCGGACAGGATTTGCCCTCCACAAAGGCATGCTGGCAACATTCCCCGGTGGCCTGATCTGTTTTGAGTCCTCTGTTAACAAAAGCTTCCTGAAACTGGGGACAGCATATGCTCTAGCCCATTGTCACAGGAGAGAGGGGTTCTCAGCATCACCCAGTAAACATGTCATCAGCTCCCTTTGCAAGAGCAAAAGCAGATGCTTAGAGCAAGCCCACTGTGAACTCCTGACAGGGCAGGAAGATGGATGCATTTCAGAACAGAGGATCATTCCAGAAGACAAAAATACTTGCTCAGTTCTCAAGGGCTAGCTACTCGCTTACCTTCACTGGAAGATTTAGAAATACTATTAATTATTTCAAAATTATTACAAGAGCCATTTGGAACACCCAAAGAGCAGCTAGATTAATGACGGACTCAAACCTCTGAAATGAAGCCACTGCATGTGGAACTTCTAATACAGGCCATGTGCTGAATTTACAAATGTAATGTTTAGAATTTTATGGGAGACTGCACAAGTCTGCTATAAAGGCTTCATCTAGGAAACCCTTTGGGGACATTTTTTCACTCAAAAATTCATGTGAATAATCAAAACCATCATATTCCACACGGCAGTCCGTATTGCAGTAATTTAATCTTAAACAAGTTCACTAAGATGTACTGACACAGATGTTTGAAAACAAATATCAAAGAAAGGACTGTTCAAAATGAGTCTTTTCCCAGAATATTTTAAAAGTATCAATGAATCATTTAAGCAAAGGGAGGGGAAGAAGGGCATTTGATTCTACAGATGGGCCTCTTTCTTAGGAAGTCTTGCTTAAACTCCTAGGTTCTGATCAAGGCTGGGACTAGGGCGAGGCATGTGCCCGGCATGTACATTTCAAGGATGCACCAATCCTGGGGCTTGTGCAAATCAGCTTCAGCACCTGCAATGACCCCGCGTGGTGCTTCTCTACATCTGCACCCTCCGTACCCCACTCGCCTTACCCTAGTCCTGGCCTCCTCTCTGGTTACCAGTCCAATGTCAGTCCAGGATGGCACAGGCAATGGGAGAAAACAGTATATTAAACCTAAGAATAACCAAGAGCTTGGGAGTTCTAACAGCAGCTCCTAAACACGAAAATCGCTTTCCTTCCTTCTCCAGCTTTGACACCTCACTTAGAAAATGAGGGCGATATGATTGCCTAGCATGGCAAACAGTAAGTTAACAATTTAACTACTCTTCAGTATTAAAAGTAAGCATTAAGTGTCCAACTTTACACAGCAACCTCCGAAAGTGTGTAAGCACAATCAATTCATTCTTGGAAATACTTCCATGAGTCAACCTTCCTTAGATATGTGATGAGACGTAATTAACACAAAACACAGGCTTTTCTTATTTTTGCTGTGCCTGGGCGTGGCTCTCCACTAACACAGAAAAAAATACAATTACAGATTAAACCACTGACAGGTGTTAGTATTTAAAACTAAGATCACCAGACAGTTGCTGACAGGACACTATTCAAGAATGAGTCCTTTGTGGCTGCAGCAGTTGAAAAAGGTACTTGGACTGCGACCGTCTGCGTTTCTCCAGAACATGCTTTGGGGGAAAGACTGTGTATCAGATGCTTGTATTTAGAACATGGATTTTAAAGGAAACCCCCCACGTACAGCCTGCCAAGCCCTACACGCTGGTCCTCAGAGTGTGCATACCACACCAAGCAGCATCAGTAGCACCTGGGAGCTTGTAGAAATGCAAATGGTCAGGCCCCACCTGAGACTAGCTGAACCGGAACCTCTGGGTTGAGGCCCAGGAGTCAGTGGTTTAACAAGCCCCTCCAGGGGATTCTGATGCCTGTTCCATTCTGAGGGCCACTACCCTACAGGTAGGGTTCCTGGTAGCAGGACACGTGGGTTTTGCCACTGTCAATCTTTGTCCTCTGGGGGAAGGTATTTCCCCTCATAGGGAAAACAAAATGATGGAGCTTTGCAACGAATCCATCTACTAGCTGGGGGTTCACAGCACAGAATCCTGTGGCTGGCTGCACTGGTAGCAAGTACAGATTCCTGGGCTCACCTCTGGAGAGGCCGTACCGCTGGGTCCCGGGCTCACCTCCGGAGAGGCCGTACCGCTGGGTCCCCGGCTCACCTCCGGAGAGGCCGTACCGCTGGGTCCCGGGCTCACCTCCGGAGAGGCCGTACCGCTGGGGCCCGGGCTCACCTCCGGAGAGGCCGTACCGCTGGGTCCCGGGCTCACCTCCGGAGAGGCCGTACCGCTGGGTCCCCGGCTCACCTCCGGAGAGGCCGTACCGCTGGGGCCCGGGCTCACCTCCGGAGAGGCCGTACCGCTGGGGCCCGGGCTCACCTCCGGAGAGGCCGTACCGCTGGGGCCCGGGCTCACCTCCGGAGAGGCCGTACCGCTGGGGCCCGGGCTCACCTCCGGAGAGGCCGTACTACTGGGTCCTGGGCTCACCTCCAGAGAGGCTGTACCACTGGGCTGGGTGTAGGGGCCCAAGCATCCCAATTAGTAACCCCTCCAGTGACTCCGATGTGTAGCCAGGACTGGGAAGCACTGGAAGGGCCCCTGCAGCACTAAACATCACATCAGAAGTAACTGGGGAAAATGATCCTTTAGATCAGGTTTAGCAAACGTTTTCTGCAAAGGGCCAGATGGTTAACTTGAGGCTTTCTGGCTCCTGACTGTGCCACTGTAGCTTGAACTCAGTCTTAGATAAACCAATGAATGGGCATGGCTGTGTCCAATAAAACTTCCTTAAATTTGACTTTCTTATCATTTTCATGTGTCATAAAATTTCATTCTTTTGATGTTTCTCCAAACATTTGAAAATGGAAGAACCATTCTTGGCTTGTAAGCTGTATGGAAACAGGCATTGGGCACAGGCCATGGTTTGCCACTGCTGCTTCAGTTCAACACTGGAGTAATTACATCAACTTTACTGAGTTCAGTCATGCTGTGTTCACGACATATGTAACTTCAATACAAACAGCTGCCTTCAAACAAGCTAGATGTTACTTTTTAGAAAATCACCGAGGTTTCATTTGCACACAGCACAAACAGACAGCCTGACGACGCACACAGAGCAGTATACTGAACGTGCCCATCGCCTTGGAAGGGTCACGGGGCCCCCTCCCCGGGCACCATGCCTCCCACGTGCCTGTGTAGTTTGAATCCTTACCTTAAAAAGGCAGCGCAATCGGTCTGAAATAAAAGCTGGAAGTCAGTCACGCTTTCGCTGCAGGTCTGAGTAACAGACACTCCTTAGGCAGAAGTTAGCAGAAGAGGCAGGCACCCACTGGTTGGAAATAAGCCCCTGTCCTCTCCAGCGCGGGGCAGCTGCTTGCCACTCACCCATCCCTCCTTGGCTCTGCATCTCATCCAGCCCACGTGGGGCTGTCCAAGCCACAGGGCGAGTGCAGGGCTGGAGGGGTGCAGGAAACAGGCCCCTTACTGCCTCTGCCTTTACATCCCCGCCCCTCCCCCTCCCCAGGCCTTGCTTTCACCCCAGGACCTTATCCTTCCTTCAGACCCCAACCGCCTCCCTCTTGCCTTGAGGTAGAAACAGATAAGGTTCCCTCAGAAACCAATATAACTTCACTGAATTGTTGGAACACAAAGACCATCACGGACAGCCTCCGTGCGTGGAGCTCAGTGGAGGGATTCCAGGAAACTGCTTTAGCGCTGGGATTTCTCCCAGTACATATTAGAGAAACCTTCACAGTGCCTCACAGCCAGGAGAGGTGCCCAAACGCCGGGTTCTGTTCCAGACACAGAAAGGAAAGGAGGCAGGACTGCAGGCATGAGGAAGATGCGGACAAGGAAAGAACGAAACCTGTCTGCAGGGTCACAGCGTCAGGAAGGACAGGTCCTCCCCGGAGCCCCGGGCCTCACAGGGCAGGGAGCAGCACGATTTGAAGTAAACAGCAAATGAGACGGGGAGAATTTATCTCAGGTCACAGTACACGCTGAGTCTGTGGTTCTCCAATTTCACCATGAAAGGCATCACCTGGAACCTTGTTGAACTACAGACCCCTGGACCACCTGCACAGAGACGTGGACTTGGCAGATGGGAAAGAGGACCAAGGAAGCTGCATCTTTCACGAGGGCCCTGATGACTGATTATGAAGCAGCCAGCCGGAGACTCACACATGGACCAACACCACACTAGTGTTTGGGACGTTTGAACCCAAATGTCCCACTCAAACAGAGTATCCAACTAGAGAGGGTGGGACTAGAGAGGTGGAGATGGAAAGACCAAGAACAGTTCAATTCCCTGGAGAAAGAGGGAGACGGGGGCACTCCAGGGTCCCTTGGAGATGAGGCCCCAGTGGACAGCTGGACGGACAGAGGGAACTGAGTTCTCAGAGATACTGTGGGCATTGGAGACATTCCACAGAACCATCTAAGTGTCCAGAAAAGAAGCTATAGAAGAAAAAGTGAAGGCCTAGAAATCATGGGTAACATGAACGTTTTCTAAGCCCAGTATGCCAAAGTTGTGCTTTTTCAACAACTTTTAATGGACTATTTCAACAGGATGCTCATTCGGTCTATGAAATAGTTCTGAACTTGACTGCTTATTAAGTGGTACCCAGGAAGCTTTCTAAAAACACACAGGGCCTGAGTCCCAGCTGAGATTCTGATTTCATTGTTTTGGGGCAGGGCCAAGGCTCTTGGTAGAAGCTTCCCAGTGAATTTAATGTGCAGCCAGGGTTGAGAACTAACCCCGGCAGAAGCAGCAGCGTGGAAACGAGACTGTGAACACAAGACGATGAAACATTAAAATTTTAAAAAGGGGGATTTTCGCCGATCCATCTATTTCCCTGGAGCAATAAAACATAATAAAAGCAAAAAGCCACCACAAAGGAAGAGGAAATTGGGAAGGTGGTACCACTGGTGCAACCTACCAATCTTCAAGAGTAACTTCAAGAGAAAGCACAAAGGTCGTGACCAGAAAGGAGACAAGGACACTCAATCCCAGGGGCCTGAAGAGGGAAAAGAAATGAACTCAGGGAAACAGTCAGGACGGGCAGTCACGGGGCCTGAGAAGGTAAACAGGCAACGACCCCCATCACTGGCCTCACCCTGTCCTACCTCACACTTCTCTGGAGGAAGTAACATGATCAAGTGAAAAGTCGATCAAATCTGGATCCAAACCCCACCTCTACTAACTCATCACTGACCAAGTGTGGGCTCTTGGAAATGCTATTTCACGGAAGATCTATCTCTGTGTCAATAAGTACGGCTGACCACGCCTTCCTAGGGGAGTTGAGGATTAAATAGGACAAACGGAAGGAATATGCAGCAACATGGTGCCTCGCAGAGAGATGTCACCAGCAAACGGCACTCTCTTCCCTTTACCCATCCTAAACGCCAACCCTGATGAGGAGGACACAGCTTAGAAATGGGGTGCCCCCCTTGCCCACAGCTCCCAGGGAGGTGACCGTGGGACAGTGTGGTTCCCTAGTCTCATCATAGTGACAGCCTGGGTGGAACTCAACAGACAGCTAAAGTTGGAATCAGGCAAGAGAGGACTTTCACACCATCCCAAGTCTTGCAGTGTGGGGACCCCAATAGGTCTTTGTAGACAGTCTGGGTAACCAATTCCCGGTGCATATCACAGAGTCTTCCAGAAAACTGGTTCCAAATAACAGGTCTATAACTGAACTTCTGAAATGGTCTGAATCTCAGTCACACCCAACGACTGCCTGAATCTGTTCTAATAAATTGTCTCGGCATTTTCTACTGAAATTGCACACAGCATTCAATGGTGCCACGTCTGATTCCCATAGACAATTTTCTGAACTGTTTTTGTTTTCAAAGTCTTCACATACATTTTTCACAAAATGACACTTATAATAAAGGTATAGTAGTAAAGCCTTAAAAAAAAAAAGAAAAATTGAGTCTTGATTTAATCAGTTTTCGGCATCACCTCCCCCAGTAGTAAGTTACCACCTGGTCTGAGCTTGGTATCCAGCATTAATGTGCTGATTATTTTCAGTATTCATGGGTATCGAGAATGCAAGGTAGTCTCCTGCTTACCTTCAAGTATGAGCAATTTGATTTGCTAAACTAACTACAAAACTGAAAGCAACCACGGGTCCAAAGGAACAAAACATCTGCCCTTCTCTTTGTGCCCGGACACTAGCAATGCAGGACCAGGATTCCTGGGGGTTGCAGGAAGAGGCTGGGTATACCACAGGCTCCCAGAGGCAAAAGTCGGCTGAGCTACCCAGAGCAGAGCCTGGAATCCAGCAGTGGACCGAAGATGGGACGCACAGGCAGGCCAGAGGCAGGCTGGGATCCAAATAATAGGCACGCCTAAGGGATGGAAAGAGGAGGCTCATTCAATGGACCCAGGAAGGAAAGACGAGGCCAAAGTCGAGAGATATCCACAAAGGAGAAAGTCAACAAGTTGGCCCAACCAAGGGCAGGAAGCCCCAGAAGGTCATGACCCAGGGCAGAAGTCATCTGTTCTCTCCTGCATAATCACTGTGTGTGTGGTCAGCTAGAGGCTCACTGGGGCCAGTAAATACTGTGAACAGAGATCCAACCCCTCCCTGCCATCCACCCGCCCAGGGGGATGCCAGACAGGGAGGGGCCCAGCTGACCAGTCCAAAGGCTTGGTGGGAAGGCAAAGCCTGTCCTGAAAGCAAGGGTCAGAAATAAACTGGATTCCCAATCCACTTAAGCTGGATTTACTTAAAGGAGCAGGGAGACAGGCCCCAGAGACAGGGGAATCTTAAGGTCTCACCGGTGAATTTTTCAGAGGTGCTGGGAATAGGGCAGGTGACAGAAGTGGTGCGCACCCT
This sequence comes from Grampus griseus, assembly GCF_964374135.1. Classification (NCBI taxonomy): domain Eukaryota; kingdom Metazoa; phylum Chordata; class Mammalia; order Artiodactyla; family Delphinidae; genus Grampus; species Grampus griseus. The sequence goes on from NC_139019.1 coordinate 14,235,743, forward strand.
TGGCAAGCTAAGGTCGGCGACACCTGACACGGCCCACGCGCCTCAGCACACCAGTGGATCTTGTCGGGTTTGTCACGGTAAACTGCTTCCTGTTTCAGTGTAGATGTTGAAGTATATAGAATTATCATCTCAGGTTTCAAAATGCCAAACTTTGGAAAAATATTCTGCACCAAACTCAACACCCACCTACTCCCCCTTGAAAAATGAAAGTGCAGTTTGTATGTTTTTGGAGTCTATCAAGTGAAATCGTTCCTTTGAAAAAGAAATTCCCTTTAATTATCTTCAATGCTCTTTATTTTGCTCTGGTCTTATGGCCTAAGGGTGGTTTAGATAGAAACAACACAGCGAAACTCCCAACAGGACTCTTGTGACAGGAGGCTTTTTCTTCTGTCCCTTGTGGTCCGTTCAGACTTGTGATTTCTTATTAAAACGTTATATGATAACAGTCTCAACAGAGTACACATCATTCTAATAACTTGCTTGGCTCCGTGCTGACTACCAATGGAGCTTCACCACGCATTCAGCATTTGAGCGCCTCCACGGGCCAGGCTCTGCTTCTAGGAGCTAAGGACACAGCAATGTGTCCATTCTCAGAGAGCTTGGTGAGGAGACACAGGAAAAAAAAAAAAAATCAAATAATTGCACATGATACAATGTCAAGGTAGTGGCCCTCTTGGATGGAGAGGTTGAAAAGGCCTCTGTGAAAAGGTCTTCATCCAGGCATTCATCCCTGAATGAAGGTGGGGAAGGCCAGGCACACCTCTGCAGGACCCAAGTTCTCGAAAGGGAAAGACAAGCGCTCCGTTGGCTAGAGTGACCACCTCTTCCCAAGTTACGATAAGCAAGTGTCCGCACATGCAGATTTACAAATACGAACATGTTTTTTCCTGGAGCTGAGTGCACCGACCATCAGGCTGTTTTTTTCCTATACTCCCAGAGTGAAAATTATTTGACTTTCCATCTTTGAGCCACCAGATGCCAAACCAGATTCTTGGAAGAGATCTAGATAGTCAACCACGTGGCTTTCAGGCCTACGAACAATTTTTTCACTCTAAACCAAGGAAGTTGGACAAACAGTCTACTTGGTCTTTAGAGCAAGACAAAGCCCCAGTGGTGTTCAGTCTCTAGAGTATAGACTTCTGACTCTAAGCAACTCCACGGGCTGGTGTTTAATATCCATCTCAGAGACGGGTGTTTCCAGGATGAAATAGCAAAATGTGAGAAAAGCACAGGAATTTAAGAGTTTCCCAGCTTAATACAGCTGCACTGTTTTGATGGAAGTGAATTCCAAGAATAACAGATGGACCCATACTGAAGTTAACAAAGGAAATCACATACATCTGATTTTTTAAAAAATTATCTGCCGCTTGTCAAAAGCATGTCCCTCTTTCCTCTGGCTTTCTGGATGGCTGTGCAGCCACCTTCCTCCTGAGAAGGGCCCTTCACCCAGCCACAGGGGCCGCACCGTCCACCCCCATGCACACATCACAAGGTCAGCGCCAAATGCCATCGGTGGTCAGCAGATCTAAGTCAACATTCAATTCTCCATCCTTGGACTCTTGAGCTAGGTCTACACCACTTCTTTCTTGACAGTGTCTATTCCTTAAGAAAGAATACAAACCAGAGTTTCTAACGTGCTTGTATACCTAGAAGCAGCACAACAAAAGGTATCCAAGAAGAAAGCAGTTTAACAACAAATTGCATAGGGAGTTAGCGCTTGATGCTTACAGGGTTTCTGTCTGGAGTGATGAAAAAGTTTGGAAATAGTGGCGATGGCTGCACACATTATGAATGTAATTAATGCCACTGAACTGTACACTCAAAAACATTTAAAGTAGTCAATTCTATGTAATTTACATTTACTACAAATAAACACACACACACACAAGAAAGCCCAAATTCCAGTTCAAAAAAATAAATTGTATATTTATCCATTCATTTTTCTTTCAACTCAAATTTGGACATTGGTTGAAGTAAGTCAGACAGAGAAAGACAAAAATCATGTGATATCACTTACATGTGGAATCAAAAAAAATGACACAAATGAACTTATTTACAAAACAGAAATAGACTCACAGACATAGAAAACAAATTTATGGTTACCAAAGGGGAAGGGGGCGAGGAGAGGGATAAATTAGGAGCTTTGGATTAACAAAGTACTATATATAAAACAGACAACAAGGAGGGCTTCCCTGGTGGCGCAGTAGTTGGGAGTCCGCCTGCCGACGCAGGGGACACGGGTTCGTGCCCCGGTCCGGGAAGATCCCACATGCCGCGCAGTGGCTGGGCCCGTGAGGCATGGCCGCTGAGCCTGCATGTCCGGAGCCTGTGCTCCGCAACGGGAGAGGCCACAACAGTGAGAGGCCCGCGTACCGCAAAAAAAAAAAAAAAAAAAAAGACAACAAGGACCTACTGTATAGCACAGGGAACTATATTTAATATCTTGTAATAACCTATAATGGAAAAGAATCTGAAAAAGAATAGATATTTATACATATGTATAACTGAATCACTTTGCTATATACCTGAAACTAACACAACATTGTAAATTAACTATACTTCCATTCCAAAAATGGTTAAAATTAAAAAAAATTTTTGGACCTTTGCAGGAGAGATCAATCATAGCAAATATTTTACACACCCATCCAAAAAATTGAAAACCCCAAAAGGAATACAATGTCATAGCTGTTAACACACACACAGACACACACACAACAGAATTGAATATGGCAGTGGTACCCCAAAAGCCAGGGCTGTACATACTATGTTAGGGATGTGCTTTGCCTCTCAAGTATGCCAAAGATTCTACCTTGAAATCAAAAACATATCGATAAGCTAAAACACACAATTGAAATAGAGGGCAATTAACATACTCTTAGGCATAACCACAGGAAACTGCCTTTTCAGCTCCCTCATCCTACAGAGATGGCGACTTCCTATGGTTCAACGGAACCCACAGGTTAATTTGGCTGGAAGCACCGACTGCAACACCAGGGATACCTGACACTTGAGGGGCTACAGGGAGCGAAAATATAATCTGTTTCTCTCCTTTTGAGGAAAAAATGGGTAAAGTTTCCCCCAAATAAGTGCATTAATATAAGACTGTTTCTCTTTACCAAAAAGGAGAAGAAAGATTGAAAAGGGGACAGAATATACTTTCTGGTTTTTTGTTTGTTTTAAATTTATTTATTTTATTTATTTATTTCTGGCTGCGTTGGATCTTCGTTGCTGTGTGCGGGCTTTCTCTAGTTGCGGTGAGCGGGGGCTACTCTTCGCTGCGGTGCACAGGCTTCTCATTGCGGTGGCTTCTCTTGTTGCGGAGCACGGGCTCCAGCCATGCGGGCTTCAGCAGCTGTAGAACACGGGCTTCTGTCGTTGCGGCACGTGGGCTTCAGTAGTTGTGGCACACGGGCCCAGTTGCTCTGCGGCATGTGGGATCTTCCCGGACCAGGGCTCGAACCCGTGTCCCCTCCATTGGCAGGCGGATTCTTAACCACTGCGCCACCAGGGAAGCCCTGCTTTTTTGTTTCTTTGAACAACATAAAAGCAACAGAATTACGTGCAGGCCAGCTGACTACAAAGACTCTGTCCTGTTGTTCAAGAATTCGGCTCTGAGAGTCACAGTATCCTAATGACACCACTTCTGCATCATTAACGTCGTCCCCCCAAACTCCTTCCCTCCATCTTTGTAAGTTTAGCTGTCTCCCTGCTGGTTTCCCCCCGCCTGCCGCCACCATTAACGGGAGCTGCCCTGGGGGGGCCCTACCTGACCTGGGGGGCCATGCCGACTGCTGCTCGCTCACTCCGCATCCGCTCACAGAGAAGGAGCTGGCGGGGGAGACCTCTTTACGCCGGCACCTGTCTCTGCCAACTGGCTTTGCCAGTGAAGCCAGGAAGGCAGCTTCTGCGGCTGCTGAAAAGGGCTGGCATTCTTGGGCTCTCCGGGGCCAGCGTGCGCAGTCAGCTTCCTCTCAGATGACATTCTCAACTCTGTTAAAAGCTCCAGGCTCCACACTTCCCTTGAGAAGTCAGATCTGACCTGTTCCCACCTCAAGATGAAATCACTCAGTTCTAGTTGTCCGATTCCTGACAATAAGGGGGGTTGCAGGGTAACCTTCGGAGCTCTGAAATGGGAGACATTCTGGGCTGTGCCGCGGTCAATTTTCCAGCACTCAACAGGCTCGCGGGAGATTTCTCTGTGATGCAGGAGTGGACCCGTACGGGATGCGGAGAGGTCAAAAAGCTGCCGCATCCATAGGACATTCAAGGGACACAAAAAGACACCCATCAATGGGGGCAAAGTGAAGGGGTAAAAAAAGCAAAGAAAAGCATCTGGACAGAGCAGGAAGTGTATGAAAAATAACCAAAAATGCAATGAAAAATCACTACACTAACCCATCATCCAGTTCGACAAAACTCGGCCCACAGTATTAATTTTAACAAGTCAAAGTGAAGGTCAAACCCAAAAGGTTAGAGATGGCTTTAAATGGGAGATGTGATTATAAATGATGAGAGTTATGTTTCCTGTGTGGCCTGCGGAATTCTGACCATCTTGGAGGGTGGGGGATGACTTGAAAGAACCAGGCAATCTAAAGGCCTTTTTGTGGATTAATAAAATGAGATTAATAAAATGAGAAGATTAATAAAATGAGAAGACTCGGTTTATAATTAAACCGAGTCTAATTATACTTGGTGCAAATAAGAGAAGGGCAGGGAGGAGGGCATTTACTTGTAGATTGGGATGATTAATTCTCCAGCCAGTAAAATATTTCAGGAGACCCCACAGAGAGACAATGCAAACAGAAAACCCAACAGGATGGTTGCAGAGAGTGAGTGTCTTGATTAAGTTGACTGGGGTAAGTTAAAAACCTACCCCTTAAAATACAATTAGGTAAATTGATATCACTATAAGCTATTTCAGAGCGATCAAATTAGGCTCTTTTCAGGAAGGATAATAAAATAGTTGACTCTCAAAGTAAAAAATCTAATTTAAAACTCATTAGTCAATTCTACAATGTTCCAAAAGGGTGCTTCAGTGATCACCCACATGCCTGGTGAACATTTTAGAAAAGACAAAAACATTCAGTGCCAACTTCCATCCTACCCTGTTCACCAGAGTCGATCTTTTAGCCAAATATGGACCCTGCAGAGCCACAAAAGCACGGTGCTCTTCTACAACTCTGTCCAAGGCTTCACGTGCAAGAAGACAAGTCATTTCTAACTTGCAGAGCACGTGCTGACCTACCCACGTGCTTCGTGCTCCAGAAGCCACAACTATGCATTTTTTCAAAGTGTGTTAGCATGTCACTCGCACTTTTCTTTTCCCATCGGCAAATACTTCACAGCGAGTATAACATAAGTTATGAGTCAAATGGGAACGTTTTGGTCCCCTGCACTCCTGGGACCAACCTACAGCAGTTTAAATTTTGGTGTGGGATGGAATTTTAGATTAACATAAAACTATCTCCTTGGCGAAAAAAGAATAGCTGAGCAAATGTGCAAAACCCTCAGAGACTGAATGAAGTAAGAAAACGGGCCCTTTAGGGCTCTCACCAAAAAACAACACCGCGTGATCTCCTATCTACCCCCGTCCCCGTGACCTCATTTTAGGATTTTAGTTACTCGTGGCTCCGCTTGGTTTCCGACACGAAACAGGATTTTGAAAACTGCTTTTTAATCCACCTGAGCACTATTTCGCCGCAGTCAGCACAATCCCTGGCCACGCTTGAGGTGAAATGACGGCTGGAATTGGGGGTGGGGTGGGGGGAGGGATGGAATGCACAGAGAGGAAGGGAAAGCTTCTCAGGGCCTAGGGAAAATTTTCCACCGCTGCCTCAAGCTCTTTTCCTTACATTTGCTTCGTCCGAAACAGTAGCACGGGTAGTCCACAGGGGACTGAGAGTAATTCCTGCTCTTCACTGTAGTAACTACGACCTTAAGGCAGTTCTCCGACTCAAACACGGACCCGCAGTATCCATACCACCAGGTGAGAAATGCAGACTCTCAGCCCCCAGCCCAGACCTGCCCATCAGAATCTGCATCCGAAATAAGACCCCCAGGTGACTCCTGTACAGTAAACCAAAGCAAAATTCAACTACTAGTTTGGAAGCTGTTCACAGATTCTGAGCGGTCCTATTTTGGTAACATAAAAATTGTACTAGAACTGTTTATAGAGATACAGAACAATACCCACTTGACAGCTTTTACCCGTTACCATTTGACCTCAAACGCTGATATCTTTTTCTTTCTACTGTGGGAAGATGTACACACTGACATAAAAAGGATGACAATGGCAAATTTTAAGTGTACAGTTCAGTGGCATCAAGCACAGTCACATTGTTGTGCAACCATCACCATGATGTATCTTCAGAACTTTTTCATCTTCCCAAACTAAAACTCTGGACCCATTCAATAACTCCCCATTCTCCCTTTCTGTAGAAACACCAATATCCTAACACCCTTTAACAACATACCAAATTGGGCTGAAATTAGCCCATACTTTGAAAAGTTACCACGGGTTTGATCAGGACAAGGTCATGCTCTACACCTCTGACCCTGATTCCTTCAGAAATCTATATCAGATAAACAGCAGGTGTGTCTGTCCTGGGGACCAGAACCAGGTAATGAACTTCTAACCCTTGGTGGCTACGCCTGTGTGTTCCACAGGGAATCTGTAATGTCAAGAGAGGAAGGAGTAGGTCAGAAAAGAGAGAAACAAAAGTCTTCTGGCCACTGCCAGCTCCCGATCCACGTCTTTCCAACCTGCCTCACTTTTGTCACATTTTAAACCCTGTATTTCCTACATGGGTCACCAAGCTAATTACAGTTGTCATACTTGGGAATGACAGAGCGGACAGTGTAAGACCACGGATTTGATGACCGATTGAAGACTCGAAGTCAAATCTGGGAGTTGTTTGCACGTTTAAGTATATGCTTTTCTGGTTTAGTTCTTTCTAAAGCCACAATCCATAAGTACCGTCAAGAAGGAAGAGAATTGCTGACCTGACCAACCCTTTCCATGCCTCATGGAGGGCTGCCCATTGACCAGCTGGCAATGGTGTCACAGGACACAGACTGCTGACCACGCGACACCGACAGTAAGTAGCACTAACAGGCTGCTAGAATTGCTGTGACGCCTCTGCAGAGCAAAGCGAAGTTTGATAGGAACAGAAAGCATCCTCAGAATCTCCAAGACACTCCGTTAAGCAAAATAAGCCAGTAACAGAAAAGGACAAATGCTGTTATGATTCCACTCATATAAGTATCTAAAGGAGTCAAAATCATAGAGACAGAAAGTAGAAAGGTGGTTACCAAGTGCTGGGGGAGGTGAGATGGGGAATTAAGCATTTGCTAGGTACAGAGTCTCAGTATTACAAGATGAAAAAGTTCTAGAGATCTACTGCCCGACAACGGGAACGGACTTAACACTACTGAACTATACATTTCAACGTGGTTAAGATGGGAATTTTAACGTTATGTGGTTTTTACCACAATTTTTCTTAAGAGGAAAAAAAGGGGAAAAAAGTAAAGTATCTTTGGGATTAAAACATAAGTAGACCTAATTATTGTAATGTAATAAAAATAGTTATGGGGACAAAAACAAACAAACAAACAAAATAATAAGTCGACAAAAAAAGAAAAGAATTCCCCATTAAGTTCTGTCAAGTCAGGTACACGGTTTAAATATTGTTTTCCCTTTTTTATTATCATCTTGAAAAGTATGTACAAGGCCTGAAAGAAACTGAATTCTCATCTGGGGAAAGTGAGATGGCAAGAGGGGAGGAGTGAAGGCAAGACAGAAAAATGCTGGCCAGGTCACTTGGTCCTTAGTTTACAGGTCACATCACACTACCCGAGAACCTGATGGGAAAGAGACCAGACGGGGCATCAGTGACTGGGAGACACTGGATTCCCAGTGGTCTCTTTGCTCCCCTCTCCCTGCACCCACCACCCCCCTCTCTCCATTGCACATCACAGCTATATCTTCATCAACAGACAAATACTGACGCACCATTCAAGACTCTCGGATGAAAAAGTAACTGAGGAATTGCAAAATAGCCCAGAAACATCACTGCTTATTAATCCAAGAAATGAGGAATGTACCACCAAGAGGATCATCTCTGCTCAAGGTTTTGATAACCAAGTAGCCCATCAGCCGCAAACTATACAACACTGACCTTGAAGATTTTGTTCTCAACACAACTTGCAAACAAAATTCAGCAACTGAGAGTTTGAAATACTGGCATATGATGTCATTTTAGTCCTTTATGTCTTCAATTTTAATATGTGTCTCTGTGGGAGGTACCCATTTCTAAAATTAAAATTCCTTGGGATTAAAGACACACACAACTATATATAAGATAGGTAACCAACAAGGACCTACTGTGTAGCACAGCGAACTCTACTCAATATCTTGTAATAACCTATAATGGAAAAGAATCTGGAAAAAAAATTTCTATATAACTGAATCACTGTGCTATACACCTGAAACTAACACAACATTGTAAATTAACTATATTTCAATTTAAAAAATTTTTAATTGGTTTCCTTATAAAATGGAGAAACTGGGCTCCTTTCACCATTGTCCAAATATAAGCAGTGGGCCAGTTTCTGGATTCAGGTATTTGTTTTCAGTGATATGGCTTTTCACTTGTTTTACACTGAAGAATAGGGACCCTGGAGCAGTGGTTCCCACAAACAGAAGGAGCTTCTTCAGTTGTTTCACAAGCTGATGAAGAGGCTCAGGTTAGGTGGTTTGGTGCATCCTGTCCTTACAGGGACCAGGACACTGCTACAGTCTCACTGGCAGGCCAGTACTTCCAACACTAGGAAAGTTGACGAATTTTAAGGGAACGTGGTCATGAAACCAATCGGGAAATACTGATATATTTGAACTTTTTCTCAAATTGCTTGCACCCTATACTTCTGATTGTTCTTGATCCCCAGGAAGGAAACCAGCCAAGTGTGGTGCTCTTCTGTCCAGTACTAGTTAGAACACTTTGATTTCGATTTGGGAGAATTTTTTATTGTGTCGCTCACACACTCGAGGTGTGCATTACACATTCCTTTTGGGATTCTGTTGTATCACTTAGAAAAGATGTTTAAGGTATGAAGGGCGAGGAGAATAAGCACACGTGCCCTTACGTAGGGTCACCCAAGGAAGCAGAACACGGATGTCACGAAGCTGCAGGGACTCTGCTCACCTGACCATAGTCTGTCCGGAAGACAATGACGCCCTCTGCACAGGAATTTACAGTACTTGGAAAATGCTGGCCATTTTCTCTCAGCCAGACCCGTGTTCCCTGTAAACAAAACAAGCAGGATTTAACTATGAGTTTGGATTGCATTTTGTGGCAAAACACCACTCTTAAAATTACTATGACTACTACATTCCTTAAAAATCACCTTTTGAAAAGCAAACATCTTTCTCAAATAAGCAAGGAATGAATCTTCAAAGAAAGCATCACCCACAGCCTTACACGTGTACAAGTGTGACTGAGACAGAGTCCCACCAGACAGAGAAAGGACAGAGAAAATAGTACTAAAATGCAACTGAGGGACTTCCCTGGTGGCGCAGTAGTTAAGAATCCACCTGCCAATGCAGGGGACACGGGTTCGAGCCCTGGTCCGGGAAGATCCCACATGCCACGGAGCAACTGAGCCCGTGTGCCACAACTACTGAGCCTGCGTGCCTAGAGTCTGTGCTCCGCAACAACAGAAGCTACCGCAATGAGAAGCCCGTGCACTGCAACGAAAAGTAGCCCCCGCTCGCCACAAACAGAGGAAGCCCGCGTGCAGCAATGAAGACCCAACACAGCCAAAACCAAAAAATTAATTAATTAAAATGCAATTGATTTATATGGATTATATCTTCACATACACGCTTTAAGGCAAGCACCATTATCATCCCATTTTACAGATGGAGAAGTGGAGGCCTAGAGGTAAAGAAACTTGCCCAGCATCACACATCCAGAAACCACAAGTTTAACCAGGTCACCACACTGCTTCACCCCAAGTCAAGAACTCTTTGGGACCTTCAGGCTCCATCTTCCCGGGTCCAAGCCCCATGCACTTGCCCACTTGGAGGGCATCAGGACACTCCACTGACTTCCTACTTGGACCAAATCCACGTGTCAACTAGACTCTCCAAGAGAGGGATTATTTTTTAGTAAATATCACAACCCAATCCACTGGTGTGAATTTTGGTAGGATTCCACCAGACACCAAATGCACCGCAAAGTTTGCGATGATATCCCAACAGATAACAACTTCCAGATCCTACCGTTTTAACCTGGGCCACAATTTTTTGGCATTGATTTCATTTCCCTTTTTTATTTCTCCACTGGGCAAATAAAATGACAACCATAATACTTAGCTTTTCAATGCTCAATTTCCTCTTTCTTTGATTTCACAACATGAAAACTGTTTGTTTTCAAGGACAAGTGATAAAAAAAAGTTTGAAGAAATTATTGGGTGTTCACTGATCAAATTATAAAGAGTTATCTTTATGGGAATTCTTGTACATGGTGATGGGAATGTAAATTGGTGCAGCCACTATGCAAACAGTACGGAGGTTCCTTAAAAAACTAAAAGTTGAACTACCACATGATCCAGCAATTCCACTCCTGGGTACATATCCAGAAAAAACAAAAACATTAGTTCCAAAAGAAACACTTACCCCAGTGTTCACAGCAGCACTATTTACAACAGCCAGACAGGGAAGCAACCCAAGTGCCCATCAACAGACAACTGGATAAAGAAGATGTGTGTATGTGTGTGTGTGTGTATGTGAAAATTACTCAGCCATAAACAATAATGAAATACTGCCATTTGCAGCAATGTGGATGGACCTAGATAAATTATGCTTAGTGAAGTAAGACAGAGAAAGACAAATACTGTATGATATCACTTATATGTGGAATCTAAAAAAATAACACAAATGAATGTATATGCAAAACAGGAACAGACTCACAGATACAGAAAACAAACTAGTGGTTACCAAAGGGAGGGAAGAGGGACAAATTAGGGGTATGGGATTAACAAATACAAACTATTATACGTAAAATAGATAAGCAACAAGGATATACTCTATAGCACAGGGAATCATATCCATTATCTTACATAATATCCATTAACCTATAATGGAATATAATCTGCAAAACTAGTAAATCACTATGCTATACACCTGCAACTAACACAATATTCTAAATCAACTATACTTCAATAAATACTTATTTTTTAAAGAGAATTACCTTTATGACTTATGTATACCCAATGTGCTGAAATCGCTTTAGTATCTCATTATGTTATTTCTACTCTGCTCAACAATTTCATCAACTCCAACAAAAATGAAAGAGTGGAAATTTAATACCAAAATTATCACTTGAAATAGCACATAAACTTCTTTTCTAGAACTTTCAACCTCATTTCATTGATCTGCTTAATTTCTGGGGTTTTTTTTGCTGTACGCGGGCCTCTCACTGTTGTGGCCTCTCCCGTTGCGGAGCACAGGCTCCGGACGCACAGGCTCAGCGGCCATGGCTCACGGGCCCAGCCGCTAGGCGGCATGTGGGATCCTCCCGGACCGGGGCACGAACCCGTGTCCCCTGCATTGGCAGGCGGACTCCCAACCACTGCGCCACCAGGGAAGCCCTAATTTCTCTTTTGATTTGAAATGTTAAGTGAAATATTAAAAATATATTGGTTATACATTCAACTTCTAGTTTAAGGGACTACTGTCACTCTCAACACAGAGAGATGGCAGGGGGAAAGCAATATAAAAGTAAACTAAGTATACCCATCACTTTATGCTACTTTAAGTTGTGTTACTAATAGCATAAATAGTAGCTTCCAGTAATGGAGTGCCCATGAGGTGTCACAGTCACATGCTAAGAGCCTCAATAATACTAATACTAAGCTAATCTTTGGTAAGAAAGGAATCCCTGCCCCGAAACTGAAGTTCAGAGCTTAAGTCCTTACCTAATGTCACACAGCTGGTGACCAAGCCAGGTCTCAAATCTTTCCAATTCCTAATTCCATGCTCTTTCCACACATCACACTGTCTCCTTAAAGTAATTCAGAAATCAATAAAATGCGCTAATAGGTCAGTCAACAACTAACACACAAAGGTCCCTTTAAGTGTTCAGTTATCACACACAACTCCTTCTAAAAGGGAAAATTTAATATATAAAAATCCAACTTACAAGTTACTCCCTCAGTGCCAATGTTGATCCTGCTTAAAATACACCAGCCAGGACCTAAAACGTTTGTTGTCAGCACTGTGACTCAGGATCCCTCGTAAGTCACCCTTGAGTTCAATGAAAGCATTTGGGGTCAGCAAGCTAGACCCTGGGGCTCTGGAAGGAGGGGGACCCAGAGGCAGGGCCACATGTGCATGAGGTTCCACAAGCGTTTCCGCCAAGATCAAGGTGGCTGGAGCCCAAGGTTAAAACGGCACCGGCTCCTGTTTCCCTTACGAGTTCTGTGACTCTCCCAGCATCCCCGCTACAACTCTATACAAGGACCTCCACATGGGTATCCCCTTTCTCTTTATTGTGGGAATTTTAAGTTGTTAACTCCAAACTTCTTCAACCCTCCCTCCGTAGAGGGGTTGAAATTCTCCATGATAAAGATGGAAAAGAGCATCAAAAATGAGTATGAAGTGTTTCTCTATAAACCCTGAACTGTCTTATTTAAAGAACACACGTAACACCAACACGGCCGAGTTGCCATGCCTGCACAGGTCAGTCACAGACTTCCGAATCCCACTTTGGGCTAAGACACAGGTAACGTCCAGAAAGAAGGACACAACTGTTTGTCAGTCCCGATTTCTTTATTAGCAAACAGCTCCTTTCCAAAAAGGACGTTTACTACAGGCATCTCTAAGACTGCTCTCTTTCAAATATCATTCCACACCAAAACTGCAGTATTTGTAATGTTCTAGAAAGAGACTTCCAAGTGCCTGAACTACTTTTTCATTCTTTTTAAAATTCACATGTCAGAGACTGCAACATTGAAAGCTTTCAAATACCTCCGTGTACACTCATACACACACACACACACACTCACTTAAATGGGAATTTTCAAACTCATAAGGTAAAAACTTTTACTCATTAGGTAAAACCATAAAATAATTCACAGTGGACCTCCAACCCAGAATCCTGAATCCAAAGCTTTGTTTGCTATGACCATCATCTGCTTTGCTTTGATCAAAAAGGATTTCATGCCCCTGTTGACCAAGTATCAAAACTGTCTATTTAGTATGAATAAACAGTATGTTATGAAACATTACTGAATTAATATAAACTGTCACCAGAATTAATATAAACCTCCCAACTCCCAGGGGGTACACTGCATGCAGTTTCTTTTACTTGAGTTTTCTTGTTCTTTTCACCTTCTCATTTGAAAGTATGACCAAGCCCTTGTTGACACAGTCCTTCCTACATGAACAAACACACAGCTCAACCTCCTTAGTCCAAAGGTCTTTCTCAAGAGGTGTGAAGAGCTGCTAATAAACAAGTTTTACAAAATCCGCCCAGATTTCAAATCTAGAGCCCCACTGGCCAGTTTTCCTAAACCTACAGCGGTATCTTCCCCAGATAGGAAGGGAAATGCATTCGAAACACTCCCTTTGTTCTTTGAAAAAGTTTAAACAGGCAATTTTCATAGAATCAGAATTGCAAAGTAAAACTGGTGAAATGGATATTTTTACATAGATTGTTCTGGGTGGTTTCTCTCATCCCCCAAACTTTCTGCTTCCATTCCATTAGAATAGAACACATATGCCCAGGTCCAGGAAAGAGGCCACCCACAAGCATCTGAAAACGAAATCACAGAAAGACATTTACCAGACCATCCAAGTTTGAGTGGGGAAGAAAAATGTGCCCACCATATGCAAACCATTATATTCTCTCACTGTTAAATAAGACTGATAATTTAATGTACAATGCAGGCACATGGAGAAAGCTCCTAGCCGATGGAGAAAACTCACAATTGGAGCAAAGATACGCCTTTAAAAGTAGGTGGAACAAGTTTGATCATAAAATAGATGTTTTATTAAAACTTGGGACGTTTTCATCTTAATCTGAGACAGATACGTGTTAAATTCAACTTCTAAAAACTTTTTCTGCACATAATCAGCAGTAATAGTTTTACAAGACAAAGCACTTGCACAGAAAATTCCCACCTCTTTGATCTTTAGAGCAATCCTATAAGGCGGCGAGTAATACCATCCCTTCAAAAATAAGGTTTCCATTGCCAACAAATGATTTCCTGGCTCTAATAAAAAAAAGACTGACCATACCAAGTGCTGGTGACAATGTGGAGAAACTGGCAGTGATATAAAATGTTATATCCACCTTGGAAAACGGTTTGGTGGTTTCTTAAAAATCAAAACATAATCTCACCGTATGTCCCAAGAATTCAACTCCCAGGTATCTACCTTCTCAAAAAAAAAAAAAAATTCTAAAAAGCCTTGTAAGCAAACATTCGTAGCGGCATTATTCATAATAGCCATATACTAGAAATCACTTGTCGACAGAAAAAAAATGCACAATCTAAAAGCTGCGAGTTACGTTTTATTCGGGGACCTTATGGAGGACTACAGCCTGGGAGCCAGCCTCCCGGACAGTTCCGAGTTAACAGTTGCAAACAGGTAAGGGAGGAGCCAGGATATATAGGGTTTGTGCTGGGGGGGGAAAAAAAAAAGTGGTCAAACATCAAAAGATGACTGCTAAGCACAAAACCCAACATCTCAAGTTAATGATTGTAGTGTTTTTCTATGTGTGGGAAGATGCAAGAGTCTGGGCTCATTGAAATTATTCCTTAGATATGCATCTTAACTATCTAGGGTCAAGATCCTATTTTTCTCCATCCTGAATTCCCCTCAGGGGGCACCGTTGGGGGCGACTGCAGTGGCTGATGGTGGGGACGTTCACTTTTTTACGGGAATGGCGGGCAACATTTTCTTGTCCGCACACTCAGATGTCCATCAACTGGTTCAGAAACAAAATGCGATAAATCTACACAAGGCTTAGTAATAAGAAACAAATCACAGAATCACCAACAAGGATGAATCTCAAAAACATTATGCTAAGTGAAAGAAGCTACACACAAAAAGGTAGAGAAGGGGCAAATCCATCAATGCAGAAACTAGATGAAGAGATGCCCAGAGCTAGGTGTCAGGGTGGGCACGCTGCCTGCACGTGGAAAAAGGAACTCTGGGGGGTCGATGGAACTCCTCTAAAACTGGACCGTGCTGATGCTGCACAACTGTATAAACGCACTAAAATCCACTCAATTGTGAATCTACAACGGGTGAATTTTATTGTATGTATTTATACCTTGGTCATTGCAAATCATTTAAAAAAATTGTCTCCCAGCCTATGTACTTCTCAATGGTACATGAACATTCTTAACCGCTCCATAATGGGAAAAACCCAATCATGTCTCTATAACCGAGCAACTGCAGTATCAAGAAACACACACACACAGCCATAATGACTGCATGGAAGAGCTGTGTTGAAACTCTGAAGATGGGTGTTGGGTTCATTAAGTTCTCCGCTCTTCATTAGGTAGACAAGGGGGCCTCGGAGACTACAAGGCTACAAGGAGACATGTCCGAACTCATCTCCAGGTGAGGCTGTGGGAGAGGGCGTCCCTGTCTCAATCACTGGCCCCCCTCCCTGGAAGATGATCATAAATCCCCGGCCAACGGTGTGTGACTGCAGTACCTCCTTGGGCAAGAAGTTGTACCTATCTCCTCCCTGCTACCACGGAAACACGACGTAGCTCTGCAAAGCCTAAAGTATTTACCTTCTGGCCCTTTACGCAGAAAGTTTACTGATCCTCATTTAAGAAGATCAAACTTCTACCATAGATTTCAACTTACTGTTGCCCCATTTTTAAAAAAGTTTTTTTCTTTTAAACTATTACATTTCTCTTCTGATTTTAAGAATGATTCTCTTCCCTGAACTTTGAAAAAAATGAGTTTAAAAATAAGGTAGGAAAACAACCCTAAAAAGAGATAATGATGATGGACTTTAAATACCATGCTGTGTGGCATGTTCTAATTACAGATTCACAGAAAAGAGAACATTCTTTAGTCAAACACACAACTCAGTCTTAGACCCAGAACGGGGCACTGCACTTATTTTTCTCCCACAACTGCTTACTTGGCCCACATTGAGTACCACGGTTCAGGAGTCTAACAACCTACACCATAAAGTAACAAACTGTTCCTGAAATGAGATCTGCTCTTTTTTTTTTTAAAAAACAAAGAGGTCAAATAGATTTGTAATGGAAAGATTAATATGGTTATTTAAATCTGCAGTAAGTTAATCAGCCAAAAGAAAGTTCTCTTTTGCCGGCAATGACTTAGTAAAGAAGTAACTGGCTTAGAAGATGTCTAATGTAACAGGCTGGGACATGGGGGTCCCTGCTCTTGAAGATACTGAATTCCAGAAACGAGATGTGGGTAAAATGTGTTAGTACAAGGATTTAAACAGTATTTTAAAAACTGAGGTGTAACTGACATGTAACATACTAGTTCCAGGTGTACAACATAATGATTTGATATCTGTATATACTGAGAAGTGATCAACACAGTAAATCTAGTCAACATCCATCACCGCACATAGTTAATTCTTTTTTTCTTATGAGAACTTTTTCTTTTGTCGGTACGCGGGCCTCTCCCTGTTGTGGCCTCTCCTGTTGCGGAGCACAGGCTCCGGAAGCGCAGGCTCAGCGGCCATGGCTCACGGGCCCAGCCGCTCCGCGGCATGTGGGATCTTCCCGGACCGGGGCACGAACCCGTGTCCCCTGCATTGGCAGGCGGACTCTCAACCACTGCGCCACCAGGGAAGCCCTATGAGAACTTTTAAGATCTACTCTCTTTGCTAAGAGAGTAGCAAATATACCATATGGTATTATTAACCCTAGTCACCATGCTGTCCATTAGGTCCCCAGGATTTATTTTATATCTGTAAGTTTGTACCATTTGACCCCCCTCACCCAATTCCCCCACCCCCTACGTCTGGCAACCACTAATCTGTTCCATCTATGAGTTCGGGGGGGGGTTGTGGGGGAAATGTTCCCACGTAAGTGAGATCTCTCCTCTTTTATAGTCATTTTTGTTGTGGGAAGTAGGAACACCTTTTCATCAACTGAACAGATGCTATTTTTTTGCAATCCTTATCACTCAAATCCACCTCAAAGGACACATACAGACACAAAGGACACATACAGACACATACACATAACATACAGAGTCCTAACACAGGTTCTTCCACCACATCACTACTGACATTTTGGGTGAGGTAGTTTTTTGCTGAGCAGAGCTGACTGTCCTAGTTGGGAACCACTGGTCTAGAGTAACAGAAAGTTCTAGAGCCACAGCCAAATTAAAGGAGTTTTCAAACCCATTAACTGAAAGCAGACTCCACTGTCTCAATTCTAGGAATTTCCACAACCTCCCAAAGTAGGATCAGTCCAGACACGGTCTACCTGGGGCAGATCTAATTTCCGGTGACCTTGGCTGGGTGCTTACACAGGGAAGGGAGGGGCCTGTACAATGTGATTCAAAACATCTGACGAGCAGAAGGAAGGAGGTCTCCGAGGCAGACAGCTGGACGGCAGTACTAGGGGGACTCTCTCCTTTTTCTCCTCTCTTTCCACTGTGCTGTTTTGGGTTTTTTTAAATGTACTTTTCATGTTTAGAACTCACAATGTTTTTATGCAGACAGCTGGAACTGCAGAGACGAAACCTCTCCAAACCCTGTGCTCTTTCACCTCAGGGGAGATTTCAACCCCAAGGCCTTGCAAAACCTCAACGCACAACTTGTCAGAATGTTTGGAAACGGTGCAGGTGAGAACAAAGTGAAGCATCATCACGCGTACAGAGTGAGTATGAAAAATACAGCGTGAACACGAGCAGTGGGGACAAAGGAGCATTGCTGGCTGGAGACAAGCTTAGAAATGAAAGGAAAAGGTGGAGCCCAAGGCATCTCCCCTGCAGAGACAGCCACCCCTCGAGAGGGGACCTGGAAAAAGTGAAGCAGCTGGGCAGCCACCGTCCCCAGCATCCCTACTGCCGCGGGTGGTCTGTGCATTCCTCGCCACGCAGCAGGCAGAGCATGGGGCCGCCGAGGCTGAGTGATCCCCTGACTCACTTCCTCCTCGTGACTGTGAGGCTTCAGACCTGAGGCTGGCACTCCTTTCTGCACAACTGTCTCAGATGCCAAAGAGCCCTGGACTGCTTGGCGCCCAGTGGAACTTGGGCGGTTTCAGGCTCAGTGCTCAAAGGATGCAGAATTCAGGTAGTGCGGGCCCAGCACCAACTGCTGAGGAGGGAAAAGTAATGACAGGAGGCTGTGAGCACACAGCCCGGAATGTCAGAAGCATGTGGCGTAAGGATCCCAAGTTTGTACCATTTCACTGTGGTTATGGAACGGCGATGGTGTTTGTTTTCTACAATAGGCAACGCCAAGAACAACTGTTCTACACCCATCAGAGCTGATGCCACCATGAAATTCCAGGGGAAAATGTATTGCTGACACTCATCTTCGGAACTCATAGACATAACCCCTCCCACACAAACACTCCCAAAGACTGTGTGAGAAGTGTGGCGTTAACTCCCCAGACCGGCCTAGGGAAGTCTTTAAAGGCACCGCTTTTTTTAATATATATAAAGAATATATTCCAGCTCTCTGTAGCTGAAATGTGATTGTAGCTGTCAGCTGCGTCATCAGCAGCGGCAACATCATTTCTTGGGCCTGCCTATGGGCCTAAAGATCATTTATAGCACTATTCCCAGAGGAAGATGTGTCATGTCCCAAACACCTAACCATCAACACATAAAAAACAGTATGGTTGTAAACTGAGACTGCCTACATTCAATACTATAAAGTTCACAATCTGTCCCGTGCCCCTGGAGAGTTCCCAGTGAGAAGGATCGTGTGGCATCCATATTCTTTCCCGCTGTCCGCCCGTAAGGTCAAACTCTGTCACCACTATGAGCTGTAGCTTCCATGCAGAAAATAACATGAAGAGTACGTGAGCAGTAGGAGGTGGAAAGGCAGAAAAAAGAAGAAAGAAAACAGTAAAAGATTTTGCCAACAATAAACTAATCTTTGTTCATTGTTGCCCAGGTGAAGATACAAAGACACATTGGTATCCCCCGCTCCCAATCAAAACAAAAACAAATTACGCTAACGGGCAAGACACCTTATTTATGAACTTGTAATTCTTTAAAGAGTTTATTCGGACTTCCCTGGAGGCACAGTGGTTAAGAATCCACCTGCCAATGCAGGGGACATGGGTTTGAGCCCTGGTCCGGGAAGATCTCACATGCCGCGGAGCAACTAAGCCCATGAGCCACAACTACTGAGCCTGCGCTCTAGAGCCCGCGAGCCACAACTGCTGAGCCCGCGTGCCACAACTGCTGAAGCTCGCGTGCCCAGAGCCCATGCTCCGCAACAAGAGAAGCCACCGCAATGAGAAGCCCATGCGCCACAGCGAAGAGTAGCCCCCCTTCACCACAACTAGAGAAAGCCCGCGTGCAGTGACGAAGACCCAACGCAGCCAAAAATAAATAAATAAAAACAAATAAATAAATTTTAAAAGAAAGTTTATTCCCCTGATTATGGGGTTCCAACTTGCCAACTGATTCCATCCCGGCTTTATATTCTAATTTTCTCTACCTTCCTCACAACTCCTCCAAACAGCTTTTCAGTTTTTCTTTCAAACTACAGTGACTAGAAATAATCCCAGAAACAATTTGACACTGAAAGAAACGAGACATCTCCAAGCCGCTGAGACAATCTCAGACAGTGTAGGAATGTGACAATCCAAGGAACAAAAAAACGAATTATTCCATCTCTTAGTTAAACAATCATCACACAGCCAACACACATGTGTTTAAAAGAAAACAGAAAATGGACCCAAAGAATGAGCCAACACACCTAAAATCTATTCAATCTATAAATCACTTCACCCATAAATCCATCCACCCACCCACCCGGCCAGCTTTCAGCAAGCATCTTTTGAGCCCCCTACTACATACGTACCAGGCACTCTGAAAAGATTCACCAGTATATAAAACCGTTCCTGCTCTAAACCATTTATATGTTAGGGTAAAGCTATGCCTGTTCTAATACTCTCTTCCTATATAGTCTTTCTTCTGAAGAAAGGAATTAGGTAACAGGAAGAGCAGAAGAATAAGAGAAGGAAGAGAAGCAGGTAAATGGGAATGGGCCTTGCAGACTTTATAAAATGAAGACAACTGTTCTAAGAACTCTCAAAAACTACTGGAAATCCTCTCTAAGGGACACAAAACAAAAGGCTTCAGAACTGCGTTCCATTCTTCCTTTTAGTGGAAACAGTAGGAGATATAGAACAGAAGGGACAATAAAAGAACATCACAAGATGTTTTCACTCCTCGTGGAACGTAATACCAGACGTCCCCTACCTCTTATTTCCTAGAGTTCTGTCCTTTTCTATTCTTGACAAGAATACTTTTCTTTCAAACACACACACACACACACACACACACACACACACAGACACAAAAAAAACCTGGTAAGATAATCTTAATGAAATCCTGGCTGTATTCTGGCTACCATCTGTTTTTAGAAAAAATACACAAACTTACTCAGGAGTTTGTCGTTACTTCATAAAAACGAATGACCCAAGAACACAGTAGGAAGTAAATAAACTTGAAACGGCTATTTCTCATTTCAGCTGTGTACATCCTCTTTAATTCCTTTGCAGGATTTTATTGAATTCAAAAACATTTAATCTTTTTCACAAAATCCTACTTCCTGAATTGAGAGTTGCACAAGAAATCATCCAGCCCCAAAGTGACAGGTAACATGTTGGTGAGAACATGAAAAAACTAGAACCCTCAGACCCTGCTGGTGAGAACATGAAAAAACTAGAACCCTCAGACCCTGCTGGTGAGAACATGGAAAAACTAGAACCCTCAGACCCTGCTGGTGAGAATGTAAAATAGTGCAGCTGCCCTGGGAAACGGTCTGGCAGGTCCTCAGAAAGTTAAACATAGTCACTATACGACCCAGGAATTCCACTCCCAGCTATATACATGAGAAATGAAAACATATGGCCACACGAAAACCTGCACATAAATGTTCCCAGCAGCATTATTCACAACAGCTCAAACAGGGAAACAAACAAACTGAGGAACAGACTTTTTAAAAAATGTGGTATATTCAGAGAACGGAGTATTATTCAGCGATAAAAAAGGAAGAAGAACTGATACACGTTACAGTAGGGATGAGCCTTGAAAACATTACACTGGCTGAAAGCAGCCAGTCACCAAGCACCACGTATTGTAGGATTCCATGTACGTGAAATGTCTCGAAGGTAAAGCCAAAGAGATAGAAAGCAGATTGCTGGCAGCCTAGGGCAGGTGTAGGCAGGGACTGGGAACAGGGCGTGACTGCTAATAGGTGTGCGGTTCCCTTTATGGAGGGACGAAAACGTTCTGGAGTTAGACAGTGGTGATGGCTGCACAGCTATTAGTATATGTGAGCGTTCGTATATGAGGATATTATACCAGTAGTATACTTAGTGAACACACTAAAAACCACTGAACTGGACACTTTAAAAGGCTCCCTTCTATATGTGAATTATCTCACAAATGGAAAAGAGGAGAGGGGGAGAGAGACAAACAGCTGCAAGAAAAACAGGCTCACACCTGACTTCATTCACTCCCTGGATCCAGTTATCCCAAAGGCCATCTTCATCCCTGACCTCCCTCATTACGCAGGTCCAAGAAATTCCTCTTTCCAGTTTACACTGGTTTTTACTGGGTCTCCATCATTTACAAGCAAAGGAATACCAGCTATTATTTTTGCAGCAGACAAATATCATGACTTTCAGAAGACATCTAGAATGCAATTCACTCACCCATGTCAACGACCATAAGTTTTATATGCTTTCCCTAGAACGTCAAAACGAGTTATTTCAGTGCTTTGACGACGTGATGTATGTTATACTAGGATTTTATCACCTGTATTATAGGAGGCAGTGGTGGGTTTGTTTCACTAGCCAGTGAATTCCCAGCACCTAGAACAGGGCCAGACACACTGGATGAGGGATAAGTATTCATTCACTCTGAATCCCAAATCCTATCTCAGGGCCCCGGGCACTGCCCAGGGAACACATGGTGGCATCTGCAGGAACCGTGCTGCTCAGAGAGAGATGAAGCGTCACTCAAGATGTCAGTAAGAGGCCACAGAAACCGCATTGGATGCTTCCCCAGAAGGTGTGGACTCAAATCCAGCTCTACTACCTGTAGCTCAGGACAGCTGTAAATTACTTGAGACTTCTCCATGCAAACTGAGGAGTCATCTAACTTGTCTGTTGTACAAGCACAAGATCACACAAGACAGCTTACCAAAGTGTTCCAAAGGCACAGGGCCCTTGACACAGCGTGGCAGCATCTATATTTGGGGTCTTGCTGCCAGCACCTCCCAGGTCACACCCAGGAGGGCTTTCAGCCATCGTATGGTTTTCATTTCGCATTCCTCTGAGTGCCAAGCTACAGAACCTAAAAACACACAGGCCTAGTTTAAATAACCACGGGAACTGACCTCTCCTCCCAACCACCAAAACTACAACTTCAGTTGCTTTCCAGCTACGAAGCACTTAAAAATAACTTGCAAAGACAGGCTACACCCATCAGGAAGGTGATGGGGGTGCTGAGGGTGGTGGAAACAGTCTAAGTGACCGAAGTGCCTGTGTTTGTTCCATTTGATATCTACCATGATTTTATCTAAATAAAATTATTTCTCTCCTGTGCCAAAACCCATTCCATCTCTTCTTGGGTTCCAGAGAGATCTGGGTAGAGAAAGACACTGTCTTAAAAAGGCAGCATATCCAACAGCCCAGTGGCAATGCCAGGTTATGCCTCCATCACTAACTTGGGCTGAAATCTGAGATGCTTCTCCAAGGACACAGGCCTCTCCGTTGGAGGGCAGGTACAAAACATGGAGGAGGACACACAGGCACCTGGCACACGACAGGCCAGAGAGGCGGCAGAAGGCAGCGGGGTTTGTGGTGGTTTTGCCGTTGTTAAGTCAACCTTTTATTTTCTGAAGAGCTCCAGATTTTACAGAGAAGTTGCAAAGCTAATACAGACAGTCCCCACACACCTTCACTTGGGTTTCCCCAACTGTTAACATTCATCACAGCTAAGGAGCCAACACAGGTGCATTACTATGAATGCAACCCAACACTTCATGTGGATTTCACACCAGTGTTTCCCTGACGTCCTTTTCCTGTCCCAGGATTCCATCCAGCACATTCTACTTAGTCCTCATGCCTCCTCAGGGCTTCTCTGCTCTGTGACAGTGTTTAAAGACTTTGGCAGTTTTGAGGAATACAGGTCAGGTATTCCGTAGACTGTCCCTCCATCAGGGACTGTCTTAGGTTACCCTGGAGTATAGTGGTTTCCAATGATGGTTCAAATCCAGGAGTCAAACTGCCTGAATGGGAATCCTGGCTTTATTGCCTCTTAGCCACGTGGCCTGGGACAAATTAACCTCCACAGCCCTCGGTTTCCTCATCTTCAGAAGAACAAATAAACCCTCCCTCCCTCCAGGGTACTGTGGAGATTAAACAGGCTATAACTCTGAGAACGAAGCTGAGGGGATAGTCAGGAATTCTCCACGGGGAGACACAGTCACCGACTGACTGAACACAGATGCTGGGCCACAGCAATCCCACTACTGGGCATATACCCTGAGAAAATCATAATTCAAAAAGAGTCATGTACCACAATGTTCATTGCAGCTCTATTTACAATAGCCAGGACATGGAAACAACCTAAGTGTCCATCATTGGATGAATGGATAAAGCAGATGTGGCACACATATATGGAATATTACTCAGCCATAAAAAGGAATGAAATTGAGCTATTTGTAATGAGGTGGATGGACCTAAAGTCTGTCATACAGAGTGAAGTAAGTCAGAAAGAGAAAGACAAATGCCGTATGCTAACACATATATATGGAATTTAAGGGAAAAAAATGTCATGAAGAACCTAGGGGCAAGACAGGAATAAAGACACAGACATAGAGAAAGGACTTGAGGACACGGGGAGGGTGAAGGGTAAGCTGGGACAAAGTGAGAGAGTGGCACTGACATATATACACTACCAAATGTAAAACAGATAGCTAGTGGGAAGCAGCCGCATAGCACAGGGAGATCAGCTCGGTGCTTTGTGACCGCCTGGAGAGGTGGGATAGGGAGGGTGGGAGGGAGGGAGACGCAAGAGGGAAGAGATATGGGAACATATGTATATGTATAACTGATTCACTTTGTTATAAAGCAGAAACTAACACACCATTGTAAAGCAATTACACTCCAATAAAGATGTCAAAAAAAAAAAAAAAAAAAAGATGTTGGGCCAGAGACACAGGACAAAGATTCGTAACAGGCAAACCTGACTTCCAGAAACCTGCGGTCCAGACCTGACGCCACGGGGCTCATCTGGGGACACACACAGAGCACCCGTGTGTGAGGCGCTGGCGAAGGAACCAGGCCTCACGGGAGCAGGATTCTGAAGGATGAGCAGGACCCCCCGCCACGGGCCAGTGGGAGTCTCAAGGTAAAAGGTCCAATTTCCTGCCAATTAGCTGAGGACTGGTGACGAAGATACACTGTCAACAGGCCTACCTGCTCTGTAAACCATCTATAAACTATGAACAGCTCCACACACCGAAAAACGAAGGCATTCACCTTCCTCTAGTCCGAGAAAGAAAAGTCTCAAACTCTAACCGACCAGGCTCTAGAGACCACTGACCAATAAAATGGGGGCCAAATTACATTGTTTTCCAACGCAGTAGACTTTTTTCCAACTATATTTGTTAGAAAACAAACACAAAAATACCCCCAGCAGCCAAGTCTTTGAGGTATCAACTTTTAATTCCACCTCAGTCCCTAAGACTCTTGAGTCACTCAAAGCTTGGAAATTCTCAAGATCTCCTCGAGTAGAACTGATAGGTGGGCAGAAGCAGGGGCCAGGGCTGTAGTTAAGACCCTACTGGGGGGGGACAAGAATAAGCCAAGCCCGGGGGCAGGGGAATGGGTGAAGTCTGGAGCCTGCAAACCAATCGGCCCAGGGCCACTGGGGCGGGTAACTCGAAGCTCTGAGTCCTGACGCTAAGGGAGGTTCCTCCCGGACCCCTGGATGCCAGGCCCCACCAGCACCAAAGCGGCCCTGGCCCAATGCGAAGGCCCTGTGCCCTCCTTTCTCGTTCCCAGGAAACCTCTCACTACCCGCAGGCCAGCGGTGAGAACAAGGCTCAGTCCAGCCAAGAGCTGCTTGCCCAGCGAGGGGCGAAAGGGAATTTCCTAGGAGTGGAGTCCGGCAGCCCTGTCTTCCTCCGTCCCGCCCGACTCCGTCCTCCCCAGGCCACTCTAGCCACACCTGAAGCCTTACCACACACACACACCAACTGCCCCGCTCAGTAAAAAGCCCGATTCATGGCTGGCAGCGGGAGGGCTTGCGTGCAAACGCAAACCCACCAGGGTGAACCCCTGACACAGAGGGGCCCCTCCTGTAGAGCAGGGTGGACACGGGATGGGGGTAGGCGGGGCCAGGCAACAGCTCCACGGAGGCAGGACTCTGCCCCTAAGGCCAGCTCCCGGCATCTCCTCCCGCCATCCTCCTCCTGGCCTCACAACATTCTGCAAGACGGAGCCCTCCTCTACTTCACGGCAGGAGCGCAACTACGGGAGAGGGAGCTCGGGACTCAGACGTCAGGCCGAGCAAATATCCAATAAGCTATCACGGGACAGAAAGGGCTCAGAAGGGAGGCTCTCGTCCCCTGACCTTACAGCAGAACCAAATGCCCATGGGAGCTTGCACAGCACCCAGGGACTAACTCCAGATGGGCAGAGCTGGAAGGGTGGGACCGCACCCTGACTCTAGGCCCAGGCCTTCCGCGGGGGGTGGACCCAAACAAACGAGGGCTCCTTCCTCCCCCCATCGCAAGTTCACCAATTCAGACATCCTCACACCTCCTCTGACTCCTAGGAAACACCTGATGCCCTTTGTACACCCCTGCACAAAGCAAACTCCAGCTTAAACGAGTCCAACACCTAGCTTAAACCACTGATCTGAACAGCTGCCCCAAGAGGGGAAAGCATTAGATCCAAGCGAAACCAGGAAGGAAGAGAGGCAGGGAGGGAAGAAAGAAAAAGAAAAGGAAGGCAAAGGAAGGAAGTTAGTTAACAAGGTGAACAGCCTGCCCGCAAAGCAGAACGCACTGCTCAGGGGTAATGTACTATGCACGCGAAGTACGTCTCCGCCGCTCTTATTTACCCCAATAATGTACGCTCATTGCAGGCCGAGTGTTTGTCTTGAAATTATTTAGCCGGACGTCATTTCCAAACAGGTTATTTAAAAATCATTTGAGAAGTTCTCACAAAACTGCACCTCTAACAAAACTGGCTTGCTAAACATTACCTAAAAATGTATGCTTTGTAAGCAAATGTCCTTCACTAGCATTATTAGGGACTCTGCAGTACCACCACCATTGTATTGGCCCACCAATAAAACACCATAGTATCCTACTCCAAGATTACTGAAAGTGCTATACTGGTGCGTGAAACCAGCATCCCTGGACAAACCCACGGAAATCCGTGTTTAACCATAACTCAGCTGCACCAACGGCAATGCATCTTCCTTCCAGACTTCCACAGAATGCCTAGGTACTGCTCTCTCTTACTAGCACCAGGCAAACTCGAAGGCCTCTTACGTCGTACAATCCAAACTTCTTTGTCCCCCCTACAAATGCCACGTTAGCTTGTCAACAGACACTGGAAATCTAGAGAAATCACCACTCATCTCCACTGCCCTGATCCAGGCGACGGTGATGGCTCTCCTGGGGACATCGTACTTGGGCTCCAAAATCCAATCATTTAGAAGGGCAGCGCCAAAAGGGTTCAAAGACTCCTTCATTTGACTGGAAAGAGCAAAAGGACCCCCATCTACCACCAAAGAGGTTTGTTTAAAATGCAAGTGGATCATAGAAAACCAGTGAGGACAAAAGGTGCCTGGTGGCTAACCGAGAATTCAGCCCGATCGGGGTGACCCACCAAACGCCATCGAGCATTTGAAGAGGTGTCACTACAACTCCACAGACCCCATTCATCTCAAGAACTCCTTGAACTCTTGTTGTTCTAAGAAAGCGCTGACCTGCAAGTACGTGTGCCCTCTTGCTGTCATCAGTCAGAGACTGGGAGATAAGCCGAATTCTTCCGAGAAGCACTTCTGGCAGGCAGCGGAGGGCTGGAGCAGCTGAGCAGTCACAGAGGAAGTTGTACTGTCCTCCTTGGCGGTAACAGTGGCTAGAATCAGCTCCCAGGACTCCCGGGAGAGATTTCCAGGAGCTCCCTGCTCCCTGGAGGGCAGTTCCCTAGGGACCCTACTTGCTTCCTGGGTAAGTGTCTCTTTAGCCCAGCGCTCCCCAACAAAACTGATACAAGCCACATACAGGGTTTGAAATTTTCTAGCAATCACGAACCTTGGCGGAAAAAAAAAAGAAACAGGCGAGATTTTAATAATATCTGTTAAATAACATGTTACTTAACCCCACAGAGATTATATGTTTTAACTTCAACATAGAATCAATATAAAAATGGAGAATTTTATATTTTTTTTCTGCACTAATTCTCAAAGTGTGGGGAATATTTTACACTCAGTGTACATCTCCGTTCAGAACAGACATTTTCCACGTGCCCACTAGCCCCATGTGCTAGTGGCTACAGCACTGGACCAGGAAGTTCTGTTAGACTCTACAGATGTAACTCTGTGAGCTAAGATGGTGGTGTGTGTACAAAGGCATGAACGCAGTGTCTTCTTTTTATTTGCTTTTTCTCATTTTCGGGAATATATACAACGTCCCAGTAACAACCAGCAAAGGTAAGTATGAATTACTCATCCTCACCTGCCCCCAACCTCACTTACCTTAGTTCAACATTCACCTGGGGGAGATAAAAGAACAATCTTTGTTTCTAACCTCTGAAATCACAATAAAAGAATGTGATAAGTCAGAAGTGCTCTAAGAATGTGAATTCCACATACCCAGTATACAAGATGATTAAAACAGCTTGGGGGAACTGGGTACACAAATTGCCCCGTGACATCTTGTTTTTAACCAAAAGGCGGAAGAAAAACATATCTGTTTACTGTAACACAAAACCCACAGCCATTTTAGCAGCTACGTTTTCTAAATTCTTGAACTCGTAATTGCACATGTCGGCTCATTATCTGAGTTATTGGTGGCTTAGAGTTAAGACAAATAAAACTAGACAATTAATTATACATTAAGCAGCAGAAAGTATGTGCTTTTCACCCTGAAACTACCCTCTTCTGCTCCCATCCATGACCAGATACGTTGAATGTGGTAACAGAAAGAGGAAAAGGTCTTGCGGATGTAATAAGAGTTGTCCAAAGCAACTGTGTTTTTAATTGGGGTTTCCATGAGCTACAGGTTAGAAAGTGGAATGTACTTGAGGAACGGTAAAAACTACCCTGGAGCCCAGTGTGCGGGGATCTGAAGACTGACTGCAGAAAACCTGACAGATTTCCCCAAATACCCAGCAGAGAAGGAGGGGAGCAGCTCTGAGAGGCAAACTGGCTGTTCAAACCCCAGGGGGGTCGCTCCAGCCAAGCCATTGGTCCAACCCGGCCAAGCCATTTGTTCTCACTACTTTCCCATGTTCAATCCACCTCCACCCCGACCTCGACCCCCACCCTAGTCCCCTACACCTAATCCTGGCCCTCTTCCATCTACAAGCTGCCTTGGAACCAGCGTGATCCTTGCAAACCCTCCTTCCTGTCTTGCTTAAAGCCTCTTCCATGCTGACAAAATCCCTCCTGCGACCTATGGCCTATTGCACACTCTGGCCACTTCCTCCCCCTTCAGCCTCGCCTGGATTTTTCTCAGGTCCCACCCAGCTTGCACTGAGTCTCTGCCCACTGCCCTGCCAGCAATGCACCCTTTTAGCCTGGGCATCAACCTCACCCACCCTGGGAGGCCCTGGCCTGCTCGTTGCACCTTTGTCCCATGACGGAGAAATCAGTACATAAATCAATGACTCATGATACCAGCCCTCCCTGCTAGATGGAAGCACTGGCTCCACCTGTGCTAGGAAAGACAGAAGGATATAGACTTCTAACAGTGACCAAGAACATGGTGGACTTCAGCACAGACTCCACCCATCTTGACGCTGGGCGAGGAGAGTATGTTTGCCTTTTATCAGCCCTGCCTTATTAATGATGACCTTGACCTTCCGTGTCTTAGTTGCCCTAAACATACCTCTACAGTATGTATGTATGTATGTATGTATGTATTTTTTATTTATTTATTTATTTATTTATTTATTTAATTTATTTACTTATTTATTTATTTAGCGGTACGCGGGCCTCTCACAGTTGTGGCCTCTCCCGTTGCAGAGCACAGGCTCCGGACGCGCAGGCTCAGCGGCCACGGATCATGGGCCCAGCCACTCCGCAGCATGTGGGATCTTCCCGGACTGGGGCATGAACCCGTGTCCCCTGCATCGGCAGGCGGACTCTCAACCACTGTGCCACCAGGGAAGCCCTACAGCATTTAAATAGGTGAGAAAGCTTGTAATACAGATTCTGGGGTTCACATTTGTAGAAACCAATAATAAAAGTGATAGCTATACCCTAAAAAACACAGCACATCCTGGCCTGTTCACCACTGGCTCTACGGTGCTACCCCCAGGGCTGGCTAGACTCCTTTTCTAGACACAGAAGGGCACTCGGAATTCCCACCCTCCAATGTCTTGGCTCCCTGGAAGCTTCTAGAGCCAGACCATCATGAAGCCATATTCTCCACATTTAAAATGACTGATTTGAGAGGCCATTTGCTTTTTCAGTCCAGGAGAAGGTGTGCAAAAGGATTTTCGAGAACTCTGACCTGGTGGTCTACTTCCTTCATGAATCCCAAGGTAGATTCTCCCCCTTTCAGCAAATTCATTGTACGTGGGGAACCGCCACCACCCAAATTCCAAATGCATTCATTCACTCTGCAAATGTTGACCTAGCCCTTGGCTGACAAGGCACCACGCCAGGGCCAGGAAGTCACAGGATTCAATGACGGGGACATGGGCTTCGGGATCCAGCAGACCAGACTCCAATCCCCCCACTGACCACATAACCCTGGAGAAAAACAGTAATGGGACACCCTGACCCCGTGCCAGCCGCCATTCTAAGCACTTCACGTGCGCCCACTGGTTTAACTCTAACGACCCTATAAGCGAGCAACGGATGATGCCTCATTTAACAGATGTGAGAAACGAGGCACAGAGCCATTAAAAACACCTGCCCAAGGTCCCAGAGCTAAGAGGCGGTGGAACAGGTTTGCTTTTTCTTTTTTGATAAAACAGCTTTATTCACATGTAACTTATGTCCCATAAAAGGATTTGCACCCAAGCAAGTCCATCATCCTCGCATCCCACATAATTCTGTGTCTCCTGTCACTTAGTTTTCCTGAGCCACAGTTTCCTACTTTACAAAATGCCAATGATAAACAGGGGGTTAAATAAGGGAATCAGTAAAAGCAGCCCACCCAGTACCTGGCTCAGAGAATGACCCAACAGCCTGAAAATGAATAAAAGACAGTCTGCTCTCCAAGAGTTTAATCTAATCAGAAACAACACTAGTAAATACAGAAAATAGCCATAATAAAATGCAGAGAGAGATAAATGACACAAGAAGGGCAGATAAAAACACAAAGGGGAATTGTGTGTTTAAATGGGGGATCTGTATTCCTGGAGCTGAAGTATTTGCAACAGAGAAGCCGAGCTGGGAACGCTGAGTTTACCATCACTCCATCACTCAAAACACAAAACTGCCGGGAGAATGGCCCAGAGCCTCTGTTAACAAGATGAGTCTTGCATATCTGACACATA
This sequence comes from Grampus griseus, assembly GCF_964374135.1. Lineage (NCBI taxonomy): Eukaryota > Metazoa > Chordata > Mammalia > Artiodactyla > Delphinidae > Grampus > Grampus griseus. Next base: position 14,266,712 of record NC_139019.1, read on the forward strand.
TAACATGAGGCAATGAATCACGCTTGCTGTGGAGGGCAGCCTCAATCCCCTTTTCGAGAGATGGTTTTGACTCTTTCGGCAAAGCAACACACACTTGGCTTCCAAACGCTCCGGAGGAAACACTTGCAAGAACGGATTTAGTGTATTCAGCCTCATACACGTGTCTGGTCTCATTCCGCAAAGCTCACTGTTGTTTTCTGAGGATAATCATCTCCCTTACTGACCTTGAAACCCTCTTCTCCCAAACTGTTACTGACCTTGGAGCCAGAGTCCCAGGGCTCTCAACAGAGAGGGAGGGCAGGGGGAAGAGGGCTGACAAAGGAAATGGTCTCCCGCACTAAGGCCAGCCGCTCTCCCACAATCAAAAACCCCCCACCTGCCAGGGCCACAGGCCTATTTCAGGTCCACTGATTGGCAAGGGCCACCAAGCACAAAAGTTCTGCAGGGGTCGCCCACAGCAAAAGACAGCATTACTTTAGACGCAACTCACTTTCAAATATGTTTTATGGCTCCCAGGAACCCAGTGACACCAAGTGATCATTTGTTGTTTGCTTTAGAGAATAAACTCCCTTCTCTGGATGGAACTAAGAAATCTAACTCCTGATTTCAAAGATATTAACTGGCCGGCTGGAGCGTTCGCACGCAAATCACCCTGCGCACTGACCCACACTCAGACAATGCACGGGTCCGGGGTGAGAGCTGGGGGAAGTGAAGAGTAACTTGTTAACAAAGTGACATCTGAGGAGGGAGAACAATCCAGCCGTTGTCGAGTCCGATTTCCTGTTCCATATCTTCCATGGCAAATTTAAAAAAAAGGGAAAAAAGCCCCCTTAGATTAGGACAGACACATCCTCAACTGCAGTCTCTGTCAGAAGCAACAGAGATATCTTGGCATTTTTCACAGAAGTGATTAAGTGTCTCTCACACACGGCCCATATCCATTACAGGCCCTGAGGGTACCCACTGCCTGGCAGAACCGCTGCTGTCCCATCCCGGGGCCACAAGCAGGCTTCTGAAAGGGCGTCCTGGTGGGAATGAGGGGTAGGGTCCCAAATGGACCCCCCCCAAACCCTCCCCACTACAGACTTGGATGAAGAGCTGGCGGGTTGCTCTGAGGACTAAAGGAACGGGCATCCCTTACTTCAGGAAGGGCCTAAAGCAGGCTTCCCAACGTCAGCAATACTGACAACAGAGGCAGACAAGTCTTTACTGTGGGAGGTTGTCCTGTGCACTGTAGGAAGTTTAGCAACATCACTGGCCTCTACTCACTATATAACCCCGACCCCCAGTTGTAACAAGCAAAGATCTGCAAACATTGTCAAATGTCCTCTGGGGCCAAAATACCCCCACTGAAAGTCACTGGTCAAAAGGGAGGAAAACTGTTTAATGCCCACGGACATCCCACCGGACGGCGGTTTTAACTCATTAACCACCAAGGACTGGACATCAAAATCCAGCATGGACCGATCCACCTCAAATCATCTCTCCAGGCTTTCTCCTTCTCCGCCCCCAGCTGGAAGGTCTCTGCCATCACCAGGTGCAAAGCTGACATCCTCACCCATCCCATCTCCCAAACCAAGAGGTGCCAAAAAGCTGCAGATCCTGCCAGGCCTTCCACAGACATGTCTCCTGATTCACCCCCTCCCCTCTCAACCCCCTTGGCTAATGTGGAGAAAACGATCTACATTCAAAAACCCACCATGAGGTACTTCCCTGGTGGCGCAGTGGCTAAGAATCCGCCTACTGATGCAGGGGACATGGGCTCGATCCCTGGTCCAGGAAGATCCCACATGCCGCGGAACAACTAAGCCCGTGCGCCACAACTACTGAGCCTCTGTGCCACAACTACTGAAGCCTGCGCACCTAGAGCCCATGTTCTGCAATAAGAGAAGCCACCGCAATGAGAAGCCGGCACACCGCAACAAAGAGCAGCCCCCACTCGCCGCAACTAGAGAAAGCCCGTGCACAGCAATGAAGACTCAACGCAGCCAAAAATAAATAAATATATTAATTAAAAAGAAAAAAAAGAACCCATCATGATTTCTGAGAGTCACTTAAACTTTACTCCCTCTGCTTCTACTCTTTGCCTCTTTTTAACTTTATTACATGGTGGAGCCAGGATTCAAAACAGAAGTCATTCCAGGGCACGTGCTCTTGTAATTACAGGATGTCCCCTACATACGAACCTTCAAGTTGCGAACTTTCAAAGATGCGAATGTGTGTTCCATCAACATCAGGTATGAGTGAAATTGCAGCTTGTCCTCTGTCTCCTGTTGCTGATGACCCTTCAGCTCTACCCTCTCCCACCTCCTCTCCCGCGCTCCAGTCAGTAACTCTTCTTGCCTGTTCACTCCATGCCAGTCCCTGTATGTCAGCTGTTGTACTGTACTTTTCAAGGTACTGTCCTGTAAGATTAAACATGTTCTTTTGTGTGTGTGTGCTTTTTATGTATTATTTGTATGAAAAGTATTATAAACCTATTACAGTACAGTACTATATAGCCGACTGTGTTAGTTTGGTACCTAGCCAAACCTTGTTGGACTTACAAACAAAACTGGACTTACGAACGTGCTCTCGGAATGGAACTCATTCGTATGTAGGGGGCTTACTGTGTACTACACTGCCTCTCCAGTGGGAGACAGAAAATGAGTCAACAGAGGAAATGGAAGTAAAGTGAGTTGGTCACAGGAAACACAACAGACTGGGAAAACCAAGGGAGAAAGTATCAACTGCTATGGAGAGGACTAAAGAAATGACCACTGATCACTCAGCCTGATGATCTGATCATTGCTGATGGTATGTTCATTTAGAGTGATTTCCTGAAAAACGAAAACCCACAGGACAATTTCATCCATCCCTAAGTAAGGCCCAAGTGCTGCCACTATGTCCAAAAGGATTCTGCAGACAATATCAAAAGACCTTTTATGCTGCAACGCTTACAGATGGAGATATAGCCTCCCTCTTTTTAAAAAAAAACCACCCACAGAATAGGCAACGTCAGTGTAGAAAAAGGCAAGCAAAGTATACTTATGGTTTTGCTTTTTAATGCGTCTACCATGGGAGAAATATGGGAAATCCATTCTTTGGCATTTCCAGATCTTAGCTGCTGAGAAGATGCAGCAAACATCCATGTGACTTCACTTGTCTAAGCTTTAAATATTACTTTAAAATGTAATATAGGGGCTTCCCTGGTGGCGCAGTGGTTGAGAATCCGCCTGCCAATGCAGGAGACACGGGTTCAATACCTGGTCTGGGAAGATCCCACATGCCGCGGAGCAACCAAGCCCGTGCGCCACAACTACTGAGCCTGTGCTCTAGAGCCCGCGTGCCACAGCTACTGAGCCCAAGTGACGCAACCACTGAGGCCCGTGCGCCTGGAGCCTGTGCTCTGCAACGGGAGAGGCCACTGCAATGAGAAGCCCGCGCACTGCAACGAAGAGTAGCCCCCGCTCGCCGCAACTAGAGAAAGCCTGCGTGCAGCAATGAAGACCCAACACAGCCAAAAATAAATAAATAAATTTTAAAAATTAAAATAAAAATAAATAAAATGTAATATAAAATCTTACCTTTACCTCTCTACTATTAAAGAGTAAAAAAATTGATGAATCTCTTAAAAGTAAAGCAAAAATCACCTCTGAATATTATCTTAAGCAGTTATGAGCAGAAAAGCTATAAATTCCTATCAGCTGGCAATACTTAAGGTGAATGATGAAACCAACATACAACTGTGTGATCATGCATGTGAAATCACACATGTGAGCAAACTGACGGTCAAAGTATGAGCCTCCGGCTCCTGTGAATGAAGCTACCATTATGTTTTCTAAAGACTCCTTTACCTCTGGCGTATGTAGGCAGGGGTGTGTGGGCTATGGCTAAACCATTTAAAATAAGTTTATTAGTTAAACCAATTGAAAATAGAGGGACAAAGTGGGACCTGTGTTAAAGCCACCCTGACACTCTGCTCCAAGGCCACAGAAGTACATCCCTTCCCTTCTCTCTAAATGCAGGCCTCCTGCCAGACAGAAATCAACATAAATAAGTATAGACATATACATATTACACATATATAAAATATATCAGTAAATATACATTTTCATACAATGTGTTACACATTTATTTATATAAAACCAGAGCCAACACTAGAATATTACTCAGATGTAAGATGGAATGAAGTACTGATACGTGTTACCAAGTGAATGAAACTCAAAAACATGCTAAGTGAAAAAAGTCAGACACTAGAGGTCACATATCGTACAATACCATTTAAATGACATATCCAGAAGAGGCAAATCCAGAGATAGAAAGCAAATTGGTGGTTTCCAGGGACTGGGGGAGGGGTGAATGGGGAATGAATGTTTAATGGGTTCGGGGTTTTATTGGAGGGTTAAATTAGCTCATAAGGGTGAAGCCAACAGGATCAGTGTCTTTCTATGAGACCTCGCTCATGCCCACATGCTCTTTTTCTCTCTCCCCACATCCATGTGAGGGCACAACCAGAAGGTGGTCCTCTGCAAGGCGGGAACAGAGTCCTCACCGGAAACCAAACCTGCCAGTACCTTAATCTCGGACTTCTAGCCTCCAGAAACATAAGAAAATAAAAGACTGTCGTTTAAGCCACCCAGTCTGTGGTATCTGGTGATGGCAGCCCGAGCTAAGACAGTAGAGTTATGGTCAAACCCATTTTACAAATAGGAGCATGAGGCACTGAATGGTGATGGTCAAAACCAGTTTATACGTGGGAACACGAGGCACCTGCCCAAGGTCACACGCCCAGCAAGCAGGAGGACAGCGTCCGAACCCAGGCGGTGTGCTTCCACGGCCTTCCCTCTATACTACGTTCCGTGGGGAGGTGCTCAGTCTTGGTGAATGAATGCAAAGATGCAGAGGGATGGGGCAGAATCTTGGTATGGCATCCAACCCTCCAAACCTCTCATCTCGGCAAAAAAAAAAAGAAAAAAAGAAAAAAAAAGGAACAGTAAACTTTTAAAATTGAAAAATAAAGTTTTACCCCAAAAAGACAAGATTCTCCAGCTTCTAACCCTGGCTTAGCCAAGTGAAACAAAGAATAGTCCCAAAAGACTGAATCACGTGGGGATCCATTCTGAAAATGCAGAAACTCAACCTAGATACCACCCTTGCAAAACGGTTTCACAACACAGTAAATATTTTTTGGAAGCAAATTAAAACTAACCCAAAGGAAAATAGAAGCCATTCTAGTCCTTTCTTTTGCTCCAAAGTTAAGAAACATCACTGCCTCACTATGTAGAGGACACAAGCCCCAGTCAAGTTGTGCTTGGCCCACTCGGTGACAACCAAAATGCACAGCATTACTTGTCAACATTTTACAAGCTGGGACAATTCACAGAAATCTACATCTCTGGTCTCTCTTTAAAAACTAGAAGACTGGACCCCCCCATGGTGGCACAGTGGTTAAGTACCCGCCTGCCAATGCAGGGGACAGAGGTTTGATCCCTGGTCCGGGAAGATTCCACATACCACAGAGCAACTAAGCCGGCGTGCCACAACTACTGAGCCTGCGCACCACAACTACTGAAGCCCCCGTGCTCTACGGCCACCGTGCTGCAACTACTGAGCCTGCATCCTGCAACTACTGAAGCCTACATGCCTAGAGCCTGTGCTCCACAGCAAGACAAGCCACTGCAATGAGAAGCCCATGCACCACAATGAAGAGTAGCCCCCGCTCGCCGCAACTAGAGAAAGCCAGCGTGCAACAATTAAGACCCAACACAGCCAAAAAAATAAAATGAAAAAAATGGAAGAAAAAAAAAAAACCTAGAAGACCTACATTTGTAGAGACATGGATGGGCCCAGAGACTGTCATACAGAGTGAAGTCAGAAAGAGAAAAACAAATAACACATATATGTGGGATCTAGAAAATGGTACAGATGAACCGGTTTGCAAGGCAGAAATAGAGACACAGATGTAGAGAACAAATGTATGGACACCAAGGGGGGAAAGCGGGGGTGGGATGAACTGGGAGATTGGGATTGACATCTATACACTACTACGTATCAAATAGATAACTAATGAGAACCTGCTGTATAGCACAGGGAACTCTACTTGGCTGTACAGCAGAAACTCACACAACGTTGTAAACCAACTATACCCCAACAACAACAAAATTATTTTTAAAAAAATGAAAAGGCAAAAAAAAAGAACAAAACTAGAAGACCTAGCAAGATGGAGCTTTTATTCTTTCAGGTCTGTGAGCTCAGCTAACCACAGTCCCCACTGCTCCCTATAGCTCACAACCTGGATCATTTCACGTTCTTACCTGCCGGCCCCTAATCTGCAATCCTTTTACGTAGTGCCTCCCGTAGTCTGGGTCTCGATACAGGTTTTAGAAAACGCCTTATTTTGCACATAATGCCTCCATTAAGGGTAAGATTTTGAAGGAAAATGTTTCAATTATTTAACGGGCTTGTCAAGCAGTGCTCTTAATTAAACTTGGCTCAAATCAAAAGAAAAGGAGTATGTTTTTAGACCAGTCTTGGACATAATACATTAAATCATATCTTAATTCTGACCAAATGGCAGAATAAAGCTCTTTTTAAAAGCATGAATTCTAGCCACCCAAGTGAGTGAGTATTCATTTATAGCTGCCAGGGGTTAAGGCTTCCAACGTCTTTTACCCACCACCCTGCCCCACCACTAACACACACACCCCCCATGTCACCGCCTCAGTATTGAATTTCAGCCTCCAGCAAGTCAGACTTTTTCCATTAGTTAGGTTTGGGATGATTCCTGAGCTGTAGGCACGCTTCCTGGCCAACCGCCAAGTGAACACTAGAATGGAAGAAAATTGTTTATTCCTCAAAAAATAAAGAACCGATTCTATCTTCCCTTTGGTTTTCATAAAGTTCACCAAAAAGGAGCCTACGTTTCTCACAGTGCTTCCATTCTGTTGGATAACCTAACCCAAATCTCAAAAGTCACTGCTCTCTTCCCAGTTATAAAACAAACGGTTTTCATATTCAGAATTGAAAGGTGCTAAAAACAAATTTAAAAGGTCCAAGCAGTTATCAATATTTTCTTAACACTCTTGCCGATTAATTTAAAAAATCCAAACCTTGGGTAACAATCAACTCTTCTTTGACTAGCAAGAGAGCAGGGAGCTGTATGCTTGGTAACTCTGGAAGGACTCCAGGCCTTTGTGCCATGAATTACTTGTGAACATTTCAAACTGTGATTTTCTGCTTCTCCTCGCACGGCCATCTGAAACTCAAGATTGAATGATTAATTTCAAGTTTCACCCCTGGTGTCAGAGAACCTCCTTCTTTACAAGTCTGTGAATGAAGTCATCTCTTGAGAAACCACACCTGTAGGGTGGATACTCCAGGTGAAGGAGGAAGAAGAGACCTGTCATCACTGAGACACCCCAGAGGGCAACGAGTCAGAGAGTGAGGGCTGGAGACCAGGAGGGGATGGTCCCACACAGAAGCACAATCAATCCTGAGCAGTGGCCAAACCAGGGGCAGGTGTGTGAGGACAAGTTAGAGCTCCAATTCATGTGTATGTATGAAAGTTCAAAAATGAGGACAGAAAAAGCAGAGCTCCAAATACAACAGGCAAAGCAAAGCCCAGACCTGCAGTGGAGGCCATGGGACACAGCTGCTGAAGAGACACCAGAGAAGGAGTAACCTCCATAATGTGGGTTACTTTCTGCACCTCAGGGCTGAAAACTTTTATATCGTCTCAGTCAAGGCAAGAAACGATACACCACACTCAGCTCGCCTGGGCTCCTTACGGAAAGAAAGCAGGTCCCTGGGAACATGATGGGCAGTAAGCTAAGTCAGGAAAGGCAAAGGCACACTAGCAACTTCTGTCTGATCTCAACAAAAGGATAAAGACCTCAATATTCCAACGTGAGAGCAGCTGGGCCAAGAAAGCTCACCACTGATCCCACCTGCTGGCCACACAGCCACTCCAGGTGATTCTGACCCATGACGACCTTTCCAAGGTCCTTCATGAGCTTTTGCTGGAATCCTCTAGGGAGCATGAAGGGCCCATTCTTGAGATAACCTAAATATCCATCATCAGTAAAGCTATGCTGTCAGACAGTGGCTGGCAAAAGGGCAAATCAAAATGTCCATGACCATCTCCTCGTTGGGACCAGTGATATCCCAACAAGCCCACTATGTCACTGTTAGTTCTGTAGGCTCGTTATTTCTGCCGAGTCCACTATTTTCATTTTGCCAATTTGCAAATATTGAGTTCTGAGCCCCAGCCTTGTCCGATATTCGAGGGAGTCCTAGACAAAACACACCCTCAACTAGATACGCAAGCCATGACAATAACCTTGAAATAAAGTCGCTGCCAAGCATGGGATCCTACTGCCCTGGGAAAAGTCCAAACGTTTGGTAAAATCCACAGTCAGTCTTCCAGACTGGCAGTATCCACCTGGCTGGGAGAGCTGTAATAAGCTCACAAGACATCAACTTGGAAGAGGAGAAATGAACACACGGGCTCTGGAGTCAGACGAGAGACCTGGAATCCCATCTACTAGCTGCGTGACTTGACTAGTTACTTAACCTCTCTAAGCCACAGGTTGTTCAACTCTGCGTGGAATTAACAATAGTTCCTAACCCGCAGAGCGTTCAATGAGGTGATGGATATAAGAGGCTCAGCGTTGGGCTTCCCTGGTGGCGCAGTGGTTGAGAGTCCGCCTGCTAATGCAGGGGACGCGGTTTTGTGCTCGGGTCTGGGAGGATCCCACATGCCGCGGAGCGGCTGGGCCCGTGAGCCATGGCCGCTGAGCCTGTGCGTCCGGAGCCTGTGCTCCGCAACGGGAGAGGCCACAACAGGAGAGGCCCGCGTACAGCAAAAAAAAAAAAAAAAAAAGAGGCTCAGCGGAGCACGCGGCACCACATAAGTGTCTCATAAATGTCCTCTATTCTTATTGTCAGTTTTAGAGGTTTATAGCCTCTAGATAAATCTGAGGGACCTTTCAAGGTGCCTCAGTTGGTCAGCTGTATTTCCTTGGTGTCCTCTGGTGCCCTCTCCATTGAGTCTTGGGCTCAGTAAGGCCGGGTGGGAATCCCACCCACAGCCAGATGCCGGCTTTAGCACAGCCTTGGTCTCACAAGCATCCCAGGTCAGTCACAGGCTTGCTGGCACAACTGAATCACGCTGAATTCCATCAACACTCGTCTTTAATGAGCAGTGATCTCCGAAGCAAAGAAATCACTCACCATCCTTGATTTTATCATTAATCTGAACTAACCGAGCTGGTGAATAAGTCCTTGGTACGTGTCCCTTACCAGGCATGGCTTGGTCCAGAGTGGTGAGTCCAAGCCTCGGTGATGATGTCATCGCTGAAACCTCATTACCAATATCAAGCTCAGATTTCCATCATGAACCACATCCAGAGTCCTTAATTCCGGTTAATGTGCAACCAATTATCCACTTAGTAAATTAATGTTATGTTAGCAGATAGTGGTATGGACTCTTGTTCTGACAAATTAAACATCCCATTTAGAGCCCTGAGGAGTCCTTTTATTTAAATGATGCCCAATCAACAAAGAAAGCATGCATGACACTAAAATTCATCTAGAAGGATGTCTCATTGACAGGTTAAAAAGCAATGAAGGAATAGAAAAGAAATATTTCCTTTTTTTGGTCCACCTGCTAGAGGGGAGGAAAAGGTGAGAAGAATCATGGAAAGAACTCACTCCTAGTACGATGTACACTTTAAATATCTTACAATTTTATATGTCATTTACACCTCGTTAAACCAAAAATTTACAAAAAACTCACTCCCACATCACAAATTAAATCCAAGAATTGTAAGATGAACCCAACCTAATTTCCCTCCTGACTGAAGGTTTGGTGAGAACAGTAAAGGTTTGGTGAGAAACAGTGAGTGTTCTTCCACTGATTCTCAGCAAATAAAAGTTCTGCCTGCTGATTCAACTGCTTTTACCAAGCTTTCAGTGATTCGTTACTATGGCTTGCAACACAACAACATACTGGGTGAAAATTAAGCAGAAAGAAAATAAAAATCACACTCATCAAAATTGGGAGAAGCGGAAAAGAGAAGGTGTGGGATTTGTTGGTAAAGGTCCACTTCTCCTGTTCAAAGAAGCTGGCTCTTTCACTGTCCGGGTTGCTATCCCAAGTGCTTGGAAATTGACAAACGACAGGAGAGGTCAGAGAGCCAGAGGGCAGATCTTGAGTCCTGGCCCACGCTAGCTTTCTTCCATCTCAGAGATATACACATCCATTTCCTGATATTCTGTGACCAAACTTGTCCTATGGCCTGTTCCTTTGCTTTTTAGGATAAGTGGAAGCTCATAGTTAAGAAGGCCTAGACAAATTACTTTGTACCCCACTACATAAATACATAGATTTATTATATGTATAAATGTTTTATTTAGAAAGTTTTGGAATAAATATAACTAAGATGTAACAATCGATCTAGATAGATTACTAAGCTATAACAGAATTCAGATATTAAAATTAAATAACAATCAGATGAATGCATCAAACACATATCCCTAAAAATTACACTACAGAAGCTGCTTTGACAGGAAAAATTTTACTTAGAAAACACAGAAAATTAAAATAAAATAAAAAAGGGTTATAGAATCAAGTCAATCTTCTAACTCAGGATTTCCCAGCCTTGGCACTGTTGACGTTTGGACTGAATCAACTTGGCTTGTGTGGGGCTGTCCTGTGCTTTCCAGGATGTTTAGCAGCATCCCTGGTTTCTACCCACTAGATGCCAGTAAGCCCCCTCCTCCCATCAGTGGTAACAACCAAAAATGTCTCCAAACATTGCTAAGTGTCCCCGGGGAGCCAAAGTCGCTCCCTGTTGAGAATCACTATTCTATATAAAACAGACTTCTAATTCCATCCCTAATGATGCATCCAGCCCTTGGCAACATCCAAAGTGTACACCTGATGACCAAGAACATATCTGCTGATTCAACCAGGCTAGCACTTTCTTTTTTAAACTACAAAATCTGTATCTTCTTAGGAATGAAGAACATTAGCAGCTACCGTATCACCACCTTAACTGAATTACAGCTTTGAAAAGTTGATTTCGATGTAAACCATTATCTTTTAAAAATCTCACATCATGGGCTTCTCTGGTGGCGCAGTAGTAGAGAGTCCGCCTGCCGATGCAGGGGACACGGGTTCGTGCCCCGGTGAGGGAAAATTCCACATGCCACGGAGCAGCTGGGCCCGTGAGCCACGGCCGCTGAGCCTGCGCATCCGGAGCCTGTGCTCCACAACGGGAGAGGCCACAACAGTGAGAGGCACGCGTACCGGAAAAAAAAAAAAAAAAGAAAGAAAGAAAATCTCACATCCGTTGAAAGGTCAATGTCCAAAATGGTTTTTTAAAGTTTTAGCACTAGCTGTGAACCTAAAACTGCTCTAAAAGAAGAAAGTCTCTATTACCAAAAAAAGAAAAAGATGCATCCTTAAACTTGAATGAAATAGCATTCTCATCTATTTCTGCTGAGGAAGATGTGAACAGTCCTAAACCATGACCAGTCAGCTGAGTGCCACCTACATACACAGGGCAGACAAAGCGATCAGCTCCACAGATGACAAGCAAGATTCACAGACTGCACACAGATTCCACAGCAAATACGCCTTCTCTCAACATTGCTTCATGGGAATCTGGAGTTTATCAGAAACAGACCAAAGCCACGAAAAATGACTTAGGAAACTCAGTGTGACCTTCGCCTTCCATAGAGATGCTCTCCAGAAACCTACAAATATTTCAGAGAAGCTATTCTTTGAAATCTTCTCTCCAAACACAACTCCTACTATGCCTGTCACTCAGGATGAATGTTCAGTTGCTGCCATTACAAAAGCAATCGGAAGGACTATGTCTTTGGTTTGTTTGATTATAGGAAAATTTCTATCCCCTGTTGCAGTCGCTGGCAAATTAGGTAATTCTTCTGGGGCTTGTATCTCGTGACTCTGGTCTGCTCTCTATGGAGAAGCAAATACACATTCCCAAAGCTCTCCACACAGATTCTGTCTTTACCTCCTTCTCTACAAACTACTGTTCAGCTGCATTTCTAGTTCCATACACAGCTGAATATCTTTGGGTCCAAACCCTGGTTCCACCACTTCCCAGCTGTGTGAACTTAAACAAATTACTTCACTTCTCTAAGACTCTCTATTTTCATATGTAAAATGGAGATGAGACTGGTGCCAACCGTATAAGGCTACGGGGCAGATTAAATGAATTAATCCATGTCAAGAATGTAGCACAGCCCCGGCCCAAGGTACGTGAGTGATCAATACACTTTTGCAAGTTAAACAACTGGACAAAAGAAAATGCAGATGGCGGGGAGGCTGGAGAGAGCACAAGGGCTACGCCACGATGCAGATTCCATGTATTCAAATTATTACCAAAATCCCGCACTATATTAAATCCTAAATCTACGTCGTATTTCCTCCTTGGACAAATAAACCACTGACTTGAGTTAGAATACACTGCTAGAATATACTTTTTTTTTCTCTTTAAAAGGTAATTTTGTCCTAAGCTGGGTGTGAAAAAGACATTTTTTAAAATTAGCTTCCAAAAACTTACTTTCCTCGAGGGAACAGCTATTCAACTTCATCAAACATTTTATAATAATGCAAAAGAACACCCTCAAGGGACCTTTTATTCTTCTGACATATCCTGTTTCCTTGTTTCACATGCACATGCCAACTCTAGAGATCCCCCTTTAGGGATCTGGTGGAGGTTTAAGAGCCCAGGGGGATTTTAAGAGACTCAAAAGGACACAACCTAAGTCATATTTCTGACCCCATCATTTGGTGATAAACCCTGAGTAAAGGAACCTAGTTCTCTGTGCCTCAGGGAAAAAGAATCTACCTGATATCTCAAAGACAATAGTGAATAAATATAAAGTTACATTCCCGGTGAAGAGCCATCTGAACTCCTTGAAAGGGATTTTAATTTCAGAAGCACATTTTCTCAGCACTGCGTACAATCCACAAAAGGGCAAGGCCCAAGGCAGCCAAGCTAGACCACTTTTTGCTATCTGTTTTACTCCTAACACTGCTGACTCGTGTTTTAATTTTTATGGTAAGATACTGAAAAATAATAACTATGGTGAAAATACAGATGCACAATTTACCCTTCACAACGTATGCAGAGTCCCTGACTTGCTATCCAAAATACTGTACAGCAAAAGCCAATCCTCTTCACTTCACAGCCAAGAGCTCATTTTATCAGATGTTTTTTATTCTGATATATACTTTGAAAAACAGGTGATTCCATCTTTAAAAGATTTATAGAAAGGGCACATTGGCCTTTTCAAAGAGAACCTTAAGTGAACTTGGTTTTCGAACCCAAAATACAGTAAGCTAGCCCACCAGACCTACCCAAAGGCAAGAAGAAAATTGTTACAGCTGAAAAAGCTACATTCCCAAGAGACACATCCAAGAATTTCAGGGGTTCTCAAGGTCTGAAAATTAATGCCAGAATTTACAGTGTGCACCTGACTTCATATCCTTGAAGTTGAACTTGGCATCTACTTTTGTGAGAATCCCCAAAGGAACGAAAAATGTATGGAAACTCAGGATTAACAAGGCGGTATTCTGATGACCCCATTCTAATAAGGCAAGGAGGGTGTTAAAACAGTGGGGAGGCTGCTTGTAACTTTCATCTTCTTAGAAAACTGTAAGCAGTTCATAAACACTGCCTCCTAAAGATTCTGCTTCTGGACAGCAAACAATACATCTACTAGATGCGGACAAAAACCCTTAGGCAACAGGACCTTGGTATAAGATACTTCAGTCCTCACACCAACAGTTCTGCCTGCCTCAGTCAGCAACCATGATGCTAAACTGAACATGTACGTTTTATATATGAACATGTAACATATGTATATGTGTATCTAAATTACAGATATTCACACATGCGCATAGGTACACATGTACATATATGATATATTAATCTCATATATAAACCAGTTTAAACAAACAAACAAAATCCCTCTTTTACACTTGAGAAGCAACAGCTTACCTACTTGCTGTTGAAACACTCACTGGTCATACTCTAGACACATACTTGGCAGAAAAACAAGAGCAGGTGGGCATTATTCATATAAAACAGGAGTTACAATGACAGAAAATTCATATGTGGAGAAACCCTGTGATAGACAACCTAGGTGGCGAAGAGCAGAGCACAGGGCGTCTCTCTAGGACCTTGTGATCATTCTCGGCTCAAATTTTAATTACAAAAGGAAGAGGGTAGCAAGGTCAGGGATCCTGGGTGGAGACAGCAGAGCTAGGTGGAGGGCTGGCTCAGAAGCTGGCAGTAGGCGTCAGGGGAGTTCAGGCTGCGTGTCCTTGAACTGGGGGAGCTGTCACGTGGCCCCTCACTGCGGGGGGGTGGGGGGGCGGGGAGATTAAAACCAGGAGTTCCTTTCCACGGGATTTACCTCTCTACATGTTGCTCCCCTGTGCCTGATAAACTCTTTTTTCAAGGCATGGGACCAGAAGCAGTAAGAAGTAGGCTGTAAGAAGGAGCCCAGTAAGAAATAACTGGGAAATGCTCCCCTCTCTCCTGGGCTCATCTGCACTGGGCATTCCTCCCAAACTGGCCAGACCCAGGACCAGAGTGAGGGTGCGTCCCTGCTCTGTGCTCTGTGGCTCCCAGCCTGCAGGATGGAGGTTGGGCCTTGTCTGTTCCACCTTCCACCCAGACGATCCCTCACAGTGGCCACGACCACATACCCGACAAGTCAGGACACTTTCCCTGGCCGTGGAAGTCTTGGCTTACATCAAAGAAACCCCCTTCCTTCCCGGCCTGCCAAGATACTGGTGGATGACTGGAATATCTTGTAGCATTCTTGCGGTACGCGGGCCTCTCACTGTTGTGGCCTCTCCCGTTGTGGAGCACAGGCTCCAGACGCGCAGGCTCAGCGGCCATGGCTCACGGGCCCAGCCGCTCTGCACCATGTGGGATCCTCTCGGACCGGGGCATGAACCCGTGTCCCCTGCATCGGCAGGCGGACTCTCAAGCACTGCGCCACCAGGAAAGCCCTCTTGTAGCATTCTTGTTCTGCATCCCAAGAAGTCTGGGCTGGAGCGAACTCCAACACTGCCCGCCTGGCTGGTCCAGGTGGGGCTGTCACATGTTTCTGACCTCAACAGCCTAGCCATCAAAAGTCACTGATTTCACACAGTTTCTGTCTCGGGGAAAGAGACCACGAGTAGGAATCTGCTGGTAGGTAGGATGGTGAGCAAGGGTTCAAGTGCACCGGGTTCGACTGAATCGACCTCGAATTGCTTGAGACAGAGTCCGCAGTCAAAACATTGTTTGACAGCAGCACTGAAATATACTGCAATAAGTACACAAGGAGGGCCACGAGAATCTGAGCTCTCAGCAGCCATGGGACAGAGTAGCGTATTATGCAAATAACTGCTAGCCTCAGAATGATAATGGATGTTAGCACAGGTATTAAAAGAGTACCAGGGGCTTCCCTGGTGGCGCAGTGGTTCAGAGTCCTCCTGCCAATGCAGGGGACGCGGGTTCGTGCCCCGGTCCGGGAAGATCCCACATGCCGCAGAGCGGCTGGGCCCGTGAGCCATGGGCGCTGAGCCTGCGCGTCCAGAGACTGTGCTCCGCAACGGGAGAGGCCACAACAGTGAGAGGCCCGCGTACCGGGAAAAAGAAAAAAAAAAGGTACCAGTACACTGGAATACTACGCAGCAATAAAAAGCAACTACTGATGCACACAGCACAGGTGGGTCTCAAGGGCGCCGAGTGAAAAATGCCACTCAGAGGATTTACACACTGATTCCATTTATATAACAGTCTCGAATGACAAAATTATAGAGAAGAACAGATCAGTGCTTCCTAGGGACTGGGGGGAGGGTGGGACTGTTTCTCGTGGGGCAGCACGAAGCATGGGAGAGTTGTGTATTCTGGATGTGCTAGTGGTTGCACGAATCTATACGTGTGGTAACACTGCCTAGAACTACACATGCGCACATACAGATGAGTGGATGTAAAAATCCGAACGAGGTCTGTAAACCGGACCAATGAAAATTTCCTGGTTTTGATACTATACTATTGTTATCTGTTGTTGTATAAGATATCACCCCCAGGGAAGCTGGGTGACAGGTACACAGGACGGTCTCTTCTATTTTGGCAACATCTGAGTCTGTATTTCTCTTTTTTTTTAAAAAAAAGCAAAATGTGTCAGAATAAAACTGTACAAAATATATAGGGAGAGGGCAATAAATATAACTTACCTCAACATGGTCTCAAAACTTTGATAAAACATGACCTCCTTTTTTCCTAGTGGAAAACAACAGCTAGTGTGATTACTCGGTATAATAAATATTTCCCTAATGCTCTAAGGAGAGGACTTTAGGAATATGAGGCAAAACACTAGGAGGGAGATCAACAAAAGCTTTAGGGCAGAGGGTACAGCTGGACGTGAATATTCCCACCAGAAGCAACAACACAACTTAGATGATAAAACCGATTCTAAGTGTCCAAGTCTCACGGGGAGAGTTTGGATCCTAAAGAGAATAAAATTTCAACACTGATAAATGTGTGCACTTCACCCAAAGAGATGAAAAGCAATTAGGAATCGACATAAATGAGGAAGGGTGAAGAAAGTTTGGGAGTAATCCAAATTTAAGTTGTGGCTACAAAAGTGTGGCCATGGCACAATGATTCTCCACGGGAGCGATTTTACTCCCCCTTCCTCCCCAGGGCATATCTGCAATGTCTGGAGATGTTTTTCGTTGTCACAATTCAGGGAGGCGAGTGCTACTGCATCTCGTGATCAGAGGCCGGGGATGCCGCTCAACACACTACAAAGCACAGGACGGCCCTGCGCTACAATGACTGATCCGGCCGAAATGTCAAGGGTGCTAAGGTTGAGAAGGCCTAGAAAGAGGGCACCCTTGGGCTTCTCTGGTGGCGCAGTGGTTGAGTCCGCCTGCCGATGCAGGGGACGCGGGTTCGTGCCCCGGTCCGGGAAGATCCCACATGCCGCGGAGTGGCTGGGCCCGTGAGCCATGGCCGCTGAGCCTGCGCGTCTGGAGCCTGTGCTCCGCAACGGGAGAGGCCACAACGGTGAGAGGCCCGCGTACCACAAAAAGAAAAAAAAAAAAAAAGAAAGAAAGAAAGAGGGCACCCTTGCCCACCTCTGAAACTCTGAGGCTGAAAGCTACGGGAGGGTTGTACATACCCTTTGGCCCTTAGCACACATCATTAAAAGAACAAAATGTGGGCAGAGATAAACAGAAGCAAACCTGTACTAAATGACAGTGGTATACGTTGTAAAAGGTGGAGTGTTATTTTCACCCAGAACTCAACACTTCTACTTCAAAGTCCGTGGAAAGATCTCCCAGGGGTAATTAATAGAAATAATAAGCCTTACAGTCACACACAGACACAAACACACACCCATCAACAGTGTTGTACATTACCTAAATCCCTACAGTTAGAACCACCACCACGTAACTGTTGTAGCCCAGGGTTAACTCACAGGGATACTTACAATGCAAAGGAATAAGAATTAAAAGAAAAATCCATACAAACGATTCCCCAAACAAATGGCCAATGGCTCCCCAGGCGGTATACAGCAAGGTCCCTTGTGTAGGCTTTGGCCTTAAATGAACATCAGGTACCAGCACTGGGATTTCTGGGGCTCAGATGCCAATCAACGTCATTAAGTGAGAAAAATGCCTCCTTCCTCCACTTTGGTTCAGAGAAGAACCTAACAAGTGGACACAGAAATCTAGTATTATGTGTTTCCTCTGTGAAACAATGCATGTCATTAAGACTCTAATAAGAAGTTACAAAATCCCTGCTACCATAAATACATCATGACAGGGTGTCTCAGCTGTGCCTGCTGTAATCTGCACCGACACCTCTCAGAAAACTTTTGCTGCCAAATAGTCTAAGTAAAAATGTGCGAACCCTTTGAACAAACAGCCCCACTCCTGGAAAATTTTATCCTCGAGAAGTAATCAGAGAAGCCTGCAATGACCTGGGTACGAGAATGTATGTGTCCTGTTTTCTATAATAGCAAACACCTATAGAAACACCTACAATGGACACATAAATAGGGATACATGTCCAGGAAGAATGCAGGGCCACTCAGACCAGTACACTGTGCATCACAAAGAAAAAAGAAGGTAAACAAACAGAAGTTCCTCAAATAAAGAGTAAATCACGGTCTTTGGTGGAAAATGATATTATATTAATTTTGAACTTGCAGTAGCAGCAACTATTTGATATAAATTATTGCTTACTATTAATCTTAGCAAAAGCTTCCAAACCCCCCCCAAAAACCTAATTTGGCCACTTCACTTTAAAAAAATGTGTTTTTAAAAATCTTAGAGAAAAATTTCTTCAAACAGGAACTACATGTGAAACAGGAAACAAAATTGGTATTTTAAGAAAATATAAGGCAATAAAAACATCTGCATGACTAGGAAGAAAAAGATTCACACATTTTTATATGTAGACTATCTTCTGGCTGAGATGCATTAAGGTTTAGTCTCATCTGAAAACAGATTTTTAACAAATTAACTTTTGTTTTCAGTTTTCTTTATAATATACACAGGATTGAAAAGTTTGAGGAATATTTTAAGAAACAGTGGAAATTCACAATATTAATGATATGACTTATACAATAAAATTAAAATATTTTGTGTTTCCTGCAGTATCCATAACCTATCATACGTAATCTTATTCCGTTTTATTAATCTAAATATTGCTGTATGAATTTTGTTGACAATGCCAATAACTACTGGCTGCCTTAGCAAAGCATCCCCAAACTGAAATTAATTAAAGAACCACAATGACTCAAGAAAGGTTTTTTTCTTTGGCGTTACTGTCAGTAGCACATAAATTATTGTGAAAATCTTGACTGTAGCCATATATAATTAGTGATTCTGCTGAAATATGGGCAAGAAAAGTAGACCTATGGAAAATTTACTATGGAGTATATGTCTATTACTCACGCAGACATCACTGGTCCATCAACAGGACACCCACACATGTGCAACTATAATTATCTTCATTCATCTTTCATAGTCTGACTTCGGGCAATAAAACCCATAGCTTTAGACATTTTTTGATTGTGTCCTAATGAAGGTATATTTATCAAGGTAGGAGAATAGAAGACACTTATTTACCAGTTTGGAAGCTTGATTTATAACTTAAATATTTTACAGATGTGATATGGGGCTTGCATTTGTACTCCTGTCCCCGGCCCTGAAAATCACAGGGGCCGTCTGTATACATGCAAGATCCTTGCCATTTAAAGCTTTTCTCAAGTAACTCCTTTAAATGTATTTATTTTATTTTTGGTTGCGTTGGGTTTTGGTTGCGTTGGGTTTTGGTTGCGTTGTGTCTTCGTTGCTGCGCGCAGGCTTTCTCTAGTTGTGGCATGCAGGCTTCTCCTTGCGGTGGCTTCTCTTGTTGCAGAACACGGGCACGCGAGCTCAGTAGTTGTGGCTCACAGGCTCAGTAGTTGTGGCGCACGGGCTTAGCTGCTCCGCAGCATGTGGGCTCTTCCCAGACCAGGGCTCGAACCCGTGTCCCCTGTATTGGCAGGCGGATTCTTGACCACTGCGCCACCAGGGAAGCCCTCTCAAGCAACTCTTAAGTGAAAAACATTACAGGTGCGCTTTCACAGAAACAGATACAGAGGCAAAGAAAGCATATACCACGAAACATTAAGAGTAGGACAGAAAGGTTTTGTCCTTTGCTTATGGCGTTTTCTAAATTTTCTAAACTTAGCACATACTCTTTGCAGGATTAAGGAAAGAAAAAAATGTAAGAATGACATGGAAAAGTAATATTGTAAATCTATGTTTATCAAAGCTTTTGTTTTTAAGCAAGAACACTCCTAATTCTACGTATATTCCTAGCAACCCAATTTAAGTACCTATGAAGCTGATAGAACCCAAAAATCAATGGTAGCCACACACGTGAGCATGAAGTCTACCAGAAAAACTTTTAAATAGACTTTTAACACACATAGTAGATAGCATGAACACAGACTCTACCCAGAGGTAAGTCCACTTCTCTCCACAATGTACATCACTGTCAATGGACACTGCTTACATGTTATTAACTCACCCCCAAAAATGACACTTAAAAGAATTATGGGGTTCTTTTGGGACTCAGTATTAGGTAAGAGGCCAAGTGAAAAAGCTACTTTCTATTCCAATGTCCAAATCTCGTTTTACCTTGCCCTTTAATCACTGACAGGTAATAAAGATAAACATCCCTACCACAAAATACAAAAATTCAACATTGCCTACCTTTTCTAATATAAATCTCTCTCTTTTTTTTTAATTACCACAATTTTAAATGCCTTTCTACAGAGGCAATTTCCAATCTGAAGAGTAGACACTGAAGCTGGGGAGAAGATAGAACTATGAAATGCCGAACTGCCATCTGGTCCTCCCCTGCTCTGGCTGTGCTTCAAGAGATGTGGCATGGCTTTGCCACAAGAACTCTAACACTTTTTCCTGTAACTGGCAGAGTCAGATGATGTGATGTCATGTGACACGAGGGGCTAGATTTAAACTGGGGACTCAAGTTTCATATATTAAGTCCGGCGGACACATTTTCCAAACAGCTTTTAGTGAGGTATCAAAATGTTTTATTCAAGGAATGCTCTATGAGAAATGTTCCGCTCTCCTGTCAAAGATCACCCACAAGCATTAATAAGCTAACAAGTAAAACAACGGATATAGAGAAACTCTGGGAAGGCGGCCAGAATCTTTAATCGAAAGAGAAGATCCCATCAGAAAACCTCCAAGAGAAATACTCTGATAATTGAGACTTAGAATAGGGAGACAAATGAGTCCTATCCTTTCTTTTAATAAAATAACTACTTCTCAAAAATCTAGTTTTCTAATTGCCTTATTACCTAAAGCTCCCTACCATCCTCATGAGGTTGGGGCCGGCAGCTTTAGAGAAACCACATCTTACAAGGAAACAGAAGGTCATTGTCTTTCCTAAGTAAAAGGCACAGCAAATAAAGATTGGAGGCATGTTCAAAAGCTGATGAACATTTTCCTGCTGGGTTTGCAGTGTTTCTGGGGCGTGGGCCACTTGTTTTCCCAAACCCCCATGCAGTTTTCAACTCCAAAATCATTCACTAACTGCTTAAGGTCTTAAGCACTTCATCAAAGAAACAGTGATGCAAGCATAAGACAGATGTCACCAACAGGAGAGTAAAGCATGGCAGTGACGAGCACAGACCCTCTGGAGACATCCTGTGTGGGTTCAAAGCCCGGCCATCACTTTCTAACTGTGTGACCTTGGGCCAGTTATTTAACCTCTGTCTGCCTCACTTTCCTCATCGATGGAGCGTTACTCATAGGGTTGTTAAATAACTTAATTACTGAATGGAAAGTGCTCAGAAACATGCCTTGCACACAATAAGCACTCGATAAACAGCAAATTATATTTTTTACTGTCTTCAAAGAACTGTAAAATGCTTCATAATCAAGGGAAAAAGTTAGAAGCATCTCCCCTCCCACCATAAAAACATCTGTACTCGAGAGGAAAATAACAGCTACACAAGGCTAGAATCCCATCCTTAAGGACCTTTGAGTGCAAACGAGGCGATAAAACTTATAAATCGGATTATTTACCCTCTCAAGACTCTGTCTGTTCATCTGAGAAGGAAAGACAAAATAAGTACAGCCTCTAGCTAAAAGGGGTAAATTCCTAACACAACCAGGACAGAAAGAAGGAGAGTCAAGTTCATAGGAAAGAGAGGAGTGACCATGAACTAGACTTGTGGGGGATGGTTTCAAAAAGGAGCTAGACAGGCAGGACATCCGATCAGCGGAGAGAAGGGCACATGCGAAGGTATGGAGGAAGGCTGGTAATAGACCCTCCGGAATAGAATTCACATGCGGGAAAAGACTAAAGAGAGGTGCAAGATCAGAAGGCCTTGGAAACCGGACTAAGAATGTGAGCTTGACTTTATAAGCAATCTAGACATGCTTTAGACAGAATTCTGGAAAATCAGCCAGAAGTGTATTGGTCCAAAGGGAGAAAATTAATAAGTGCAATCTAGCACCAGAAATGATACTGGCAACAGCTCGAAGACCAAGATTTCCCTGCACCATAGAGTACTGGGATTTCAGTCACCATCAAAGGCCACTCGTTCTTAATTTCTAAGTTACTCTAACCTTTTATTATTACTCACTTACCAGGTGCCAAGAGCTTTGTAAATCTTATCTCGAATTCTAATAACCATGCAAGGTCAACACTATTATGCTCACTTACAGACAGAGAAAGGAAGCCCAGGAAGGTCAGATAACCTGGCTGAGAGCCCACAGGTGTGGAGGGTACAGCCAGCCTCCCAGAGGCCACATCTCTTCCACTCTTAGGGAGGAGGCTCTCAATCCGCCCAGGGGCGTTCAGGCCCAGGGAAGTGTGGCCCAGCTTCCTGTAGACTTCACTGGCTGCTCCTGCCTGAGCGTGCCCTGCAAATCAATGACCTGAGACTGTAAGTCCCCTACACACGAACCTTCAAGTTGCGAACTTTCAAAGATGCGAATGTGTGTTCCATCAATGTCAGGCATGAGTGAAACTGCAGCTTTGCCCTCCGTCCCCTATTGCTGACGATCCTTCAGCTCTACCATCTCCCACCTCCTCTCCCTCCTCCAGTCAGTAACTCTTCTTGCCTGTTCACCCGATGCCAGCCCTGGATGTCAGCTGCTGTACTGTACTGTACTGTACTACTGGACTTTTCAAGGGACAGTACTGTAAGATTAAACATGTTTTCTTTATTTTTTGTTTTTTTTTATGTATTATTTGTGTGAAAAGTATTATAAACCTATTACAGTACAGTCCTATGGAGCCAATTGTGTTAGGTACCTAGGCTAACTTTGTTGGACTTAAAGACAAAATTGGACTTAACGAACGTGCTCTGGGAACGGGACCCGTTCGTTATGTAGGGGACTTACTGAATTACGTAGAAGTTATTCTGGAATTTTGAAACGCATTTATAAGGAGGTACCCTATTTCCCATCACGCCATAGAAGAGCGCATTCAAGGCTTGTGTCCTTAAAGGTGACCTCACTTAAAAGCCAGCAGAGCTGGAAAAACAAACACTCGGCACTCTCCCTGCACAGCTCTGGTTAAACAGTGCTGGCCCTACCCACACTGCTCTGGGCCTGATCTGGGGAGAGGTGAGCGCCCAGAAGACCAGGGCTCCCTGCTCCCAGCTGCTTCCGTGCCTTTGCTGCACCCAACATGGCAGGGCCCAAAAGTGACAACGGGAATCCTTGCGGGGTGTGCAGAAAGGGCAAGGCACTGTGACTGCACTGTGGGAAAAGGGGACACCAGGGAATGTTCTGATGATTCCATTTTACAGTCGTCAAAGGGGTGGCCTGCAGGATGTGGTGGGACAAGGAAGTCCTCAGTGCTTGCCTTCTGCCCTTGAGAGATGATTGGGGGGAGGGGGAGGAAGGAGCTGCCAAAACCAACAGCCTTATTTCTTTTAGCAAGACAAAAAATATCAGTAAGATGTGAAACAAACAAAACACTATAAAAAGGGGAGAAAAATAGGCTCAAGAACTTGTTCCAGCTTAAAAAACGATTTGAACTCCAGGTAACAACCGAAATTAAGACACCACCCCAAATTAAGTGGAAATGAGGAAGGTGTTTCCACTTAACATCTGGAGAGGGGCGTTTGTTCCAGCCCAGGGTGAACCAGGCTGTAAGAAACAGGTACAGCTGGAATGCTTTCCACTAACAATTTAGTGCTTAAAACATTAATACCTGCTTTATGTTTGTATTCATGTGTTTATGAGTATCTTACTTGTGTATATTTTACACACTTCTGAAAAATCAAAGTGTTCATATATGTCCAGTTAATAAGCCTCAAAAGATCTTTCCCTTGAACAGCCATCATGCCATTCCTGTTCCTAAAACAAGACAGAGAAGTCGCGCTCGTTTACGTGTCCAGCTGGCATTGACTGGCCCCTCCAGTATTCTAGACACTGTACCCAGCACTGGGGACTTGGAAACAGCGGCCACTTCAAAACATCAACACGTTTGCACAGCCGTCTTGCCACTTTGCTGGTTGAGCCTTTCAACTTGTTTTAAAAATTGCTTCTGGTGGGCTTCCCTGGTGGCGCAGTGGTTGAGAGTCCGCCTGCTGATGCGAGGCGACGCGGGTTCGTGCCCCGGTCCGGGAAGATCCCACATGCCGCGGAGCGGCTGGGCCCGTGAGCCATGGCCGCTGAGTCTGCGCGTCCTGGAGCCTGTGCTCCACAACAGGAGAGGCCACAACAGTGAGAGGCCCGCGTAACGCAAAAAAAAAAAAAAAAAAAATTGCTTCTGGTTACAGACATACCTAACCTTAGGTTCTGCGTGAAGTAACTTTTTAACAACTTACCTCTAAATGCTGAAAAAGCAAATTTCCAAGAAGTGCGCACACAATTCACTCGAGAGGTGTCATAAAGATCTAAGGCCGTGAAGAAACTGAAACTCGGGGAGTGTAGGGCGCTCAGTTTCTCCAACCCCCGGGTACATTTTGAGGTCAGTAGCCATCAGCTTCCAGGCCAAGCCTCACAAGCTTCCAGGTGATCGGCAGTCAGATGCCTGATGCTACGTAAAGTAGGCAAGGAAGCTGTGCCTGCCACACGCACGGGAATTAATTCCACGAGGCAACTGCTTCGTGGGTCTAACTCAGTGGGTCTCAACTGCGAATGATTTTGTCCTCTGTGGCCCATCTGGCAATGTCTGCAGACATTTTGGTTGTCACAACTTGGGGGTGCTAGTAGCATCTAGCGGGTAGAGACCAGGACACACAGGACACAGGACAGTTCTCCCACACCAAAGAATTGACTGACCCAGAATGTCGATGGTACCCAGATTGAGAAACTCTGGTCTAGCTCCAAATAGCAGCTGCGAGTCACAAGGAGCTCTCGTTTCCTTCTTATTTGGCCGCTCACACATAAAGCTAATACGTGCGACATCTCATTCAATTTTTTTTCAATTGTTAACATTAGCTTCAAATTGCTGTCCAACAAGCAATAAGTTATTATCCCTAAGTCACAATGGGAAAAGTTACCAAAGAACAGGACACCACTTCGTGATACAAGAGGCCTTACAATGTTGCCGTCCTTGGAAATATATCACTTCCACACTTACTCCATAGAGAGATCCATAGAGACAGGATCTGTGTTAGGAGTATGTCTTCAATTGATAGCACTGTATAGCCTCTCTGGTCCTGCTGGCTTCCCATTCAAAGTAATTATGGTTAGGGGAGGAACTCTGATTAGAAATTACTACTGACTAGAAATAAATTAATCAGAAGTTAATTTCTGATTAGAAATTAACATTGTAATAGAAATACATCACAAGAGTAAAAGTATAACTTTGAATAAAAATGTCCCCCAATACTAAAGTCACCAGCAACAGAGCAGAAAGGCTGTGAGTTCTATAACAACCTCTTCAACCTTGGGCAAGTGACTTAACGTCTTTGGATTCAGATTCTTCATCTAGGAAAGGCAGGGGACGGAGAAGAAGATCTCTGAAGGCCAACTTCAATATTATATTAATCATGGATATAAAATCCAACAACTAGGTCTCCTTACACTGAACCAAGGCACAGTGTAAGGAGAAACAGTACTTCAAAGTCCAATGGGAGGATACCAGGGCAGGAGGTTGCAGCTGCCCCATGTTATCCTGCAGTTCTCCCCACTTCCACTAGGAGGCAGAGTTCTTCCAAAGGGGAGGTCACTGGCCCCCTGACAGGCTTCATGGGCACGGGGACCCCAACAAATCGAATACAAATTCTATGTCTCATCAAATTTCCTAAAGAACTCACAACACAAGAGCAAAATAAAGGCCTCCCTCCCCCCGCCATAAAAAGTTAAGAATTAGAGTCCCGCAGGCAGAGCCTCAGGTTTTCTTACAGATGAAAGCAATTAAACTAGCCCACTGGTCTTTTATCACTGGTTAACCTGCAACTCCTGCAGAAAGTTCTGGTGCCTTCTTACAGGCATGAAAACGAAGGTCTATGGATTAGCAAATGCCAGTCTCACAATTATAAGTCTCATTAAAAAAAAAAAAAGGAGAAATATGTATTAATGAATGATTAATTCCTTTGCAGTCCACCTCTCACCATGAATGTGGGTATCGCCTGTGATACACCACTTTAAAAAAAAAAAAGGGATATTACTATTACACAAGAATATACCACCCTGGCCACTATAAATAGTCATCAGGCTATTTAAAGTAAGTGGGCATCCGGAAAGCACAATGACTTGAAATAATAAATCCAGTTAAGTCTGAGAAAGCAAGTTAGCCAACATAGAGGCAAACCCTCACCAATCCAATTTGCTGGAAGGTTCCAAAACTGTCCTGGATTTACAAAACATCCCCTGGCTTTCAATGAAAGACACATCAGACTCATTAAGCCAACTAAGTTTACTTTGAGCCACTTCAAACCTCGAACTTAAATAGAATTTGTTAAATAAACACAACCAAGAAAAGAAAGGGAGCCAAGAAACCACGGTAACTCTCGATCCCAGAGAAAAGGGTTCTCAAGTCAAGGGTTTCAAGTAACCGTGGTGTCCCGCCCTCAATGACCCTAAAAGGAGCATCAGTTTAATCTTTCAAAAATAACCAATGTCCGCTCTTAAAGATTTTCTTTAAATTCGAATTCCAAATCTGCCAGGGACAGTCAGCACAAATACATGATGTTTTGATCTCACCCTCTGGAATGATCTCAGATCCTAGAAGAGCACTTCTTGGTGAGCACTAGAACCTAGACCCCAAAGGTCCGACAGGCCGAGAATATAGTGAACGATTAAACCCTCGTCTCTCCCTTCTCACACTTCATTAAGCGTCTCCTCTGGAAGTGTCTGCACCCCTCTCACAGGAAGCCGGCACGTTTTGCAAAGGAAATTCCAGACCAGACCTTTCTTGGAGAAAGGCAAGTCCTCGATGAACGTTTTATTGGGCTTCCTGCACCCAGGCAGCCGGGCAGGCACATCTCCCCGCCGGGCCCCTCGTCCGCCAGCTCACCTCGCGCGGGTCGCCGCGGGGACACCCGGTGAGCCAGCCACCCCCGCCAAAGGACGCTCACCTTCGCTGCATCCCGGGCCAAGTGGGAGCGCGGGACAAAATAAATTCCGCCAGGGATTACTCAGCCGGAGACTCCCCGGGGCTTGATTTCTGGCGACTCCCAGAAAGTTTCACCCTCTCGGGCTAAGTGCGCGCGGTAGCGTGTGTGCGCGCGGCGCGGTGAGCACCTCCCTCCCTCCGGGCAGGAAAGGAGCCCGCGCCCGGCTCAAGGAAAGCAGTCCGGCCCGGGACGCCGGCGCCCGCCTTCCCGGCCGCGAGCGCACTCACCTCGGGGAAGAAGTTGTCCATTGTTCCCGTGCGCTCCCCAACTCGCCCGAGTCCGGCTCCCAGCTCGCGGAAGTCAGCCCAGCAGAAGGTCCGGAGAAACCATGCGTGTCACAGCGCGACTCCCAGAAACTCGAGCCCGCGGGGCTCCCCCGCTGCCATCTCCTTCTCCCCTTCTCGTCTTTCGCACCTTTTGTTTGCCCAAACCCAAGTCTCTAACTCATCCGTCCCAACTGCAGCCTTTGTCTCCTCTTTCTCCAAGTTCCTCACTCCTGGGCGCCGCGCTCGCGAGCGGAGAACAGCTGGTGGCACATTCTTCCCCCCGGCTGGGGGAGGGAGGCGGGGGGCTGGGGAGTGCGCCCCCTCCCTCTGCGCTCCGGCCGGAGGCACTCGGGGCGGGCAGGGGGACAACGGCCACAAAGCGAGCCCGAAATGGCTCTCCCAGCTCGAGCGCCGCCCCGGTGAATATTCGGGCGCTCAGGCTCACCGGCTCACGGCCACACGGAGACTTGCGGACAGGAGAGCACGGCCCTCCCAGCCCACTCATCCGGCCCCGCCCACTCGCTCGCCTCGCCCCGCCCCTCCAAGGGCTTAGCTCCGCCCACTCAGCCTGCCCTCCCGGCCCCTACGCCACGCCCCCCTGCAGGAGCCCAGCCCTCAGCCGACCCCTCCCCGCGCTTCCGCAAGGTTCGGCCTCGCGCGGCCGGCGCGCCCCGCCCCCATCTTCGCCCAGGCCCCGCCCACTCTGCGCCTCGGGCCGCTGCAGGCTCCGGGACGGGCGGGGAAGGCGGGGCCCCAGCGGCTCCCAGCCCCCTCCCCGCGTCTCCACCTAGGTGCGGGCGGGGGAGTTGACTCTTCCCTCTGGTGAGAAAGACCAAATAGTCACCAAGGAGGAGGGGTTGGGGGATTTGTGTGTTTGTGCGCCTTTGATCTTTAGCACGCCCTGGAACCGGCTCAACGCGGATCTCATTAATGCAGCTCGGCAGATGAGCGACCCCGGGGACGGAAGCGCGGTCCGTGGAGCTGCCCCGGCTGTTGGGCCAGATCAAAGCGGAGAAGGGAGGCTAATCAGAATTTCTGGAAGCTGCCTACCCGTGTGGAGTTTCTCTCCTGCACCCAGGATAAAAGACGTTTTCATCGCAGTGGGAAAATGTAGTTTTGTAAACTGGAAGAGGACGTGGCCAATTGCACTTTTCCTGGACCTAAAGGAAGCAGCAGATAGTCAAATGGAAGCGAGATGGATGAAGGATCAAACCCCCCTGGTACTGAGTCCTGGTTTCTCTGGGGCAGGTCCTCAAACTTTCGCGTGCACAGGAATCACCTGGGAATCTTGTTAAAATGCAGACTGGAATTGAGTGGGATGAGCGCTGATAATTTGCATTTCCAGCAAGTTTCAGGTGCCTTCAAAGGATGGCACCTGGCCTTGTGCTGTTCTGCAAACTGTTTGGAACCTGTCTGTAACAAGTAGAGAAATTGAGAGCAAAGGTTTAGAAACTTTTGTAGCAATTTATAAAATGCCACGACATACAAGCACATGATCTGTGGACTCTTTGAACAGAGTATAAACCAGTTTGGGTGTTGTCAGACTCGTGGTGACTCATACCTGGCACAGCAGGGTTTTCCTATTGGTACCTGGCAGATTGGAAACAGAAACAACTGGTTCTTCACCACAAATGGTTTGAAAAGTCCTCTCTAGGGGATTTGCCAACTGCTCCCATCCTTTAAGACTCAAGTCAGAAAGTCACATCTTCCATGGGAAGCCTGCCCAGAGATGTCCAGCTACTCATGCCACTTCCAGCTCCACCTAACCACCGGGCGTGGCTTATTCCTACAACTACCGAGGAAACTATATCTTGTTGGGGTAAAACTATATTCTGCAAGGGTCTTTTTGTTGGTGTCCTACCCATCTTCAGTTGGGAGAATAGAAGCTCTTTGAGAGGGAACTGTGCTTTCAAATTGGTATCCCCAGCCTGTTTCAGAGACTGAATGAATGAATCATCCCCCTAATCCTTGTGTGAAAATTCAAGCATGTTTGTAACCTATCTCAGAGCAGTTCTTCAGCGTTAACATCGTTGTACCCACTCCACTCCCCTTTGGAAAGAGTCAAGGTTAAATTAATTCATGATGTGCTCTGTGATTGCCCTGTTTCACAGGTTTACACATGTAAGCCATTAAAGATTGTGTCCCAGGTTGCGTGGAAAGTTAAGATGGAGCCAGGATAAATACCAACCATCCCAGGCACCATAGTGCTTAGTCAAATGAGTCCTGCTGCCATCTGTGTTCAGATACTGGCGCAGAGCAATTACAGTCATGATGGTGTTAATCTGTATAGAACATCTTTCAAGAGAGAAAGTACAGGCAGCTGGTTCAAATGAGGATGTGGGTGTGGCTTGGTTCCCAGCATCAGCCCAGCCACTGGCAGCCTTGGCCATGGTCATTTCAAAGTCACTTTCCAATACTGGCTCATCAGTTGTAACAAATGTACCACGCTAATACAACATGTTAATAATAAAGGGAACTGGGATATAGGGAAACTTTACCCTCAATTTTTCTGTAAAGTCAGAACTGCTCAAAAAAATAGACTATTTTTGAAAGTTACTTCCCTATTGATTAAGAAGATATGGTGAATAATTACATACCCCCAACCTGCCTCAAAAGAATTGTGAGGCAGATCCAATACATAAGGGTTGAATTTTACTGAATTATATTTCTTTTAAAAGTTTACACCACTTTATCAAAATCCCCTAGGACAATTGTCAAAAAGAAAAAGCAAAAAAACACATGACTCTGAAGCTCAGAGGTGGGCTGGGTGCCTTAGAATCTGCATTTTAGTAATCACCCAAGTAGACAATTCTATGTTTGAGGGTCATCACTTTATGTTTTCAGAAGTCATCAGATTTTCCATATAAATGCACAGTCTCGAAAAGTTGTAAAGGTAAACAGTAGCAGTAAGATTCTATTTGCTGAACAGCAAAGCGCATGTAATTTTAAGCATTCTAAACAGGATATCAAACTTTCAAGTATTTGGGGTGGAATCAGTTGTTTAAAAGGAATATGTTAAATTTACAAGGGCTTTGACAAAATTGGACAGAGAAGGGGAAGCAATGAAAAGGTAAGTGCTTCCTTTTAAGGAGCTGTGTTACCCAATGGTCAAAGCTGTTTGGACTAAAATATTAAACTATGCCCTCTGAGAAGTGACAGAGGCTCACAAATGTTAATGCGAGAATGGGCACATTTCTCTGAAGCCAAGTTCCTTCTTTTTTTAATTTTTTAAAAATTAATTTATTTATTTTTGGCTGTGTTGGGTCTCCGTTGCTGCGCTCAGGATTTTCTCTAGTTACGTTGAGCGGGGGCTACTCTTCGTTGCGGTGTGTGGGCTTCTCATTGCGGTGGCTTCTCTTGTTGTGGAGCACGGGCTCTAGGTGCACGGGCTTCAGTAGTTGTACACGCGGGCTCAGTAGCTGTGGCGTACGGGCTTAGCTGCTCCGCGGCATGTGGGATCTTCCCGGACAAGGGCTCAAACCTGTGTCCCCTGCATTGGCAGGCGGATTCTTAACCACTGCGCCACCAGGGAAGCCCCGAAGTTCCTTCTTAATTATTCTACTTATTTCTCAAACATGCTCACGGAGTGTTACATTTGCAAAATAAAACAAAAAAAGCTCAAGTTACATTCTCTTATTTAGCTGCAAAACTTAACCCATAAGTGACAGAAATTTATTTGTATATAGATGGGACCATTTCCCCACTTTAAGGGAGATTTCCGTACAGGTATGTATGTGAATAAGTACTATGATCCTCTTCCGTTTTTGTTTCCACCACATGTTTGTTTGTTTTCAGTTGACACAGCTTGTCTTAATTTCCTTTGTGATTTCGAATTGAGTTCCTTTGTTGTTGTTGTGTTGCTGCTGGCAGTTCCTAATCTGGATGTGTCTTAGTGTATAGAGTCTTCTTCATTACCTTTGTTTTTATAAAACACTCGCTCTAATTGCTCCAGTCAGATTAATGGTTTAATAACCAGTTACGGGAAGAGAAAGTTCTGGAGTTTCTTTCACACAGATTAGAAGTTAATAACTGACACAACCTTAAAATCCTGTTTTCCATGCTTAACTAAACAGCAGTTCCTTTCGGTTCACTTATAGTCTTGGACGTTTAAAAATCCACGTGTTTTTGCCTTTTGAACAAGCAAATATTAAGGGAATCTTCGTGTTCTTTAAATTTTTAAACAAGTGTTCCTTTTATTTCTCATAACTTACAGTTCAAAAACCCTCGAGGAAGTTTTGTTTCGTTTTGTTTTTTCATGTGAAATTTAAAACAGTTGTGAAAGAATAAAACTCCGGGGGAAAAATACCTGATATGTTTCACATTGTAGTAGAATTAAACAAGTACAAAAAAGTAAACTTGGAAATGAAGCAGGGATAAGATACTGAAAAACTGATTTGCTAGCAGTCATTTTTCTAAACAAAACGGGCTACGGCTAAGATGTAATTTACCTAATCAGAGAGCCCTCGATGGACAATCAATGCCAACTAAATCCCCATCACTTCACACTACAGCAAGAATGCTTTCTAAATCGATATCCCACACAAACACAGAGTTGTTTTCATAAATGAATCCATTTCCGTTTAAAGTGCGGAGTCCTGGTCCTGTTGGGTGTGATAAATAAATGGTATAAAGATCCATGAAACCCTCCATGATGATATTCTGCCCACTTGGAGTACGTTTGACGCCCCCCTTTCTCTTTGATTTCTTTTTGTCTTCACAGTCTCTCTCTTAGAACAGAGCAGCTCCCAGGATGACTTTCTCAAGTTTACCATCTCTCCATCTCTGTTGTTAATCACATGTTTGCCACTTCCAGACCTTGTGCCCTCACATATTCCCCACTTCCTGCATCTTCAATCTTTCCTGCTCACATTATCTGAGCCAATATATGTGATTGTGTCTATTCCACTTGAGAATGGCTGTTTCTTAACCCAATTGCTCCCTGAACTACTGGGCCATCTCCCTTCAGACCCCTAGCTTTTCACTGTCTACACTTCATCCCAAGCAATTTACCCTTCAGCCTCTTATGAGTGGAGATCATAACCCCATTCTCTTGAAGATCACCATGACCTTGAAATAATCAAATTCCACAGCCTCTTCTCAAATTTCATCCTCCTTGACATCACCCCTCTTTTGAAATTCTCATTTCTCAGCTTTGGGGCCAGCTTCACAGGGGTGCAGCTATAGAGTTAGTTGCACAAGACCCTAAGCTCAGAAGGGACCAAGGGCTTGGTTTAATACTCTGTTGTGTTGTCTTAAAATTCTAATGATTTTTGAACCAGGGGCCCTGCTTTTCCATTTTGCATTGAGCCCCATTCTACCTACCTTTTTTTTTTTTTTTAAATAAATTTATTTATTTATTTATTTATGGCTATGTTGGGTCTTTGTTTCTGTGTGAGGGCTTTCTCCAGTTGCAGCGAGCGGGGGCCACTCTTCATCGCGGTGTGCGGGCCTCTCACTATCGCGGCCTCTCTTGTTGCGGAGCACAGGCTCCAGACGCGCAGGCTCAGTAGTTGTGGCTCACGGGCCCAGTTGCTCCGCGGCATGTGGGATCCTCCCAGACCAGGGCTCGAACCCGTGTCCCCTGCATTGGCAGGCAGACTCTCAACCACTACGCCACCAGGGAAGCACCCTACCTAGCTTTATGTAGCCAGTTCTACCTAGCTTTAAAGCACTGCATTTGTTTGGTTCTCCCATCTCTTTGACCTCTTCCTCTGTCATTTTTACAGGCTCCCCTCCTCTCTCCCTCCTCCAGAATGGTCAATCCTAAGCCTGCATTCTCTTCTCCACTCTCACATTCTTGCCATTAATTCTCAGTACTTCAGCTGCCATCTCTTCATAAATGATTCCCAAACCCATAACTCAAGCTCAAAGAAGTCCCAGACCCACGTTTCCAACCACCTGTTCGATTTCTTCTGGTGAGGTCCTTCTCATCTCTCATGCTCCCAAACTAACCCTTCTTCACCCTCCATTCACTTTTACCAACTTCCCTATATATATGAATGGAATAACCCTAATTCAGTCATCTTGATGGAGTTGATATCCATCATTCAGGGCTGACCCGTATCTTCTGATGGTCCTATCCACATGCTGAGAGTGTCCTCACGTTGGGAATCCCTCCAACCCAATGGATAATCTTCAAGCTTCCTTTGTGCCAAACATGTGATTTCAGTACTATCAACTGGATGCACCCACGCAAGGTTTAACCTGGGGAACAAACTACATGAGGACACAGGGGAGGTTCAGAGCGTCAGTGTTGGTGGCAGAGCTGGGGGCAGAAGGTATGTTTTAGTGGTCAGCTGTGGGGACGTCACTCCTAGGCTGCCCTAGTGGGGCTCTTAAGTTGGTAGGTGAAGCAGCCTGTGACCAGGCAGGACTCCTCTGTGCTGTGGTTCTAAGAATTATTTCTGGAAGCTTAGCCTAAAGCTCGTTCCTTCAGCCCTTCCAATGATATGGCAAGCTGTGTAATACTGTTTAATAATCTCCTCTTGCTTAAATTCTCTGAAGTGGATTTTGTTTTCTACCACTTGCCAATACCTTAGGAGGAGTGACACCCTTAGACTGAGGAAAGTGGGGTCCTGTCCTTGGGGGTGCTTTTCTCAAAATGGTCTAAGTCCCATTTGGTACCTGGGATTGGCTGGGGCCAGCAGTGACATCCAGAGAGGACCCAGATCAGGTCCTATGTGGTCTTCAGTCTCTGCCTTTCCCCTTTGGGGTACTCACCAGCCCTCTACCATGCACATGGTGTCACCCAGAAGTCCAGAGATGGCATTTATGGGGGTGTTCATGGAGCTAATGGCTGGACCTCAGTCCCAGGAAGACAGCCGCCTAGACTTTCCTGCTGGCCAATGCAATGTGTTTTCCACAGGATTGTGAGAAATTGGGCCACCAGAATAATGCTGACAAGCTGATTTGAGTGACTTTCATTCACCTTGGACACAGGAGGACGGCAGTACTCTTCGCCAACAGTCCCCCAGTGACCTTGGGCTTAGCCTGTGTGTGGACTCCTGGGTCAGGTCTCACCTATGTGTTCCAACCGGCAGTGGTACTGCCCAAGCCTACAGCATCGTTGGGCAGTGGGGAGGTGGCAGCCGTCTTTGCCCTGTGTGCGTTCCACTCCTGGCATGCAGGAGGGTCACTGTAGTTCTTCCGCTGGCGCTGCTTCTCATGTCAGGCAGTCTTCCTGGGTTAACTGCACCCATCTCCTCCTTGATTTTCTAGACAGCTGCCCTGCAGTGTCAATCGGCCCTTGCTATCAATGTCCTTACTTGCCTCAAATCCGTGTGGTGTCGCTGTACTCCTGTAGGCGGACCTTAATTTGAGCCAGATGAGAGATGGACATTTCTTGCATGAATGGAACCACTCTCCCCACTGCACTCGTGGCCCCCTTCCCTGGCCTCCCAGTTGGTGTTGGTGTGTGGACAGCAAAGTGCAGTCAACATTGAAATCGACCGTGTGCTCAGAATGCCTTGTTTGCAGCCTGAAGGGTTCAAGAGAAGATTTAATTGGAAGATGTGTTGTTCAATGGTTCTGCTATTAAATCCTCAGTGGTTATTGTAGCATGACGCCAAGATGAATTATCATTCACATTTTCTTGCATACTCGGGGTTGGACTTGCGTTTGTGGCCACCGTCAACAAAGCACCGTGACAACCTTTGAGAGTGTCACTGGCAGCCAGTTTCACAGGCACAGGATGTAGGATGTAATGTCATAAACGATGATGCAGCAGCACTAAATAAATGACATGAAGAAACTGCAGAGGTCAGAATTTCTATATTGCTTTAAAACAACCAGGTTCTGAACAGCTGTGACACTGTGAAGAAGTTTCCCTATCCTTTTCTCATTATGAGAAATAAGAAATGAGCCACGGATGGCACATTGGACAACAAGAACGTGAGGATGTGTTTCCTGGATGTGAATTGGAAGAGCTGGTGCCTGGACCCTAGAAGAATCTTTATGTACACCCAGAGGAATAAACAAATACTGAAAGATTCATTATTGTCAATTTTCATGGAGGAATCACTGTACATTACATGGGCTCATGCATTTTGTAATATATTTTTAAATCAAATTATTTATATACACAGGGGTCCCCACATCCTAAGGGAAGAGCAGTACAAAAAAACAGCCTAAGGCTGGCCTACAAGTGAGAAATTTGAGGGTATAATTCATGGGATGCATCCCAGGGCCAGCTCTCTATAAATTCCCTTTAGCAACCTGGCATGGCTTTGATTTCCCCACCTGAAGTCACCTGAAATCACCACTATTGCTTTTGCTTCTTAAATAAGTGAAGAATACTTTTGGAATTTTTTTTTCTTAGTTTCCATTAAATGCAAGTGTGCAGCTGCTGAGAGTATTAGGAAAAAAGCAGATAAGTGCAGAAAATTGTTTATATAAAAAAAGTCCAGGATAGAGTTGTTTAGAATAGTTACAAAGCTGGACACAACTTAAATGCCCCTTGGCAGGAGATCGGTTGAGTAAATTACGGTAAATTTGGTAAATGCCCAGCAACATATCTTGTTGGCATGAGTCATCTGCTTCTGCACGACAAGCCCCCTAAAACTAAATGGCTTCAGACAACAATGACTTATTATTATTTCTCGCAATTCTCTGGCCTGACTGGGCTTGACTGTCGCTGTCACCTGGGCTCTCAGAGGCAGCTGCAGGCAAATGGGTACCAGCTGTGGCTGGTGAGGGGACATGGCCTTCCTCCTGGGGCAGGAGCCTCGCTGGGACAGCGGGCAGCTCTCTTCCTTGTCTTTCTTCACTCTGTGGAGGACTCAGGATTCCATTCAGGCAAGAACAAAACTGTAAGACCTGAGGATTTGCAAAGAAGTCACATGACATTGCTTCTGCCACTTTTGGGTCAAAGCCTGACCTAAGGCAATCCCAGATTCCAGGCTCTCTTGATGGAAGGAGCTGCAAAGCATCTGTGGCCTTTTTTTTTTTTTTTCTTTTTTGGAGAGAGAAGTGGGGAGGGGGGAGAGTGTTAAAATATACGTAACACCACATTCACCATTTTAAAGTATACAGTGGCTTTTAGTATACATTCACAATGTTTACAGCTATCTATCTAGTTCCAAAATATTTTCATCACCTCAAAAAGAAACTTCATCACCATTAAGCAGTCACTCAGATTCGCACCCATCCCCAGATTCTGGGAATCACTAATTTGCTGTCTGTCTCCAGGGATTTGCCTATTCTGGAAATTTCATCTGAATGGAAGCATGCGTACCTTTTGTGACTGGCCTAGCATCATGTTGTCAAGGTTCATCTATGTGGTAGCCTGTACCAGTACTTCATGCCTTTCATGGCTGAGTAATATTCCATTGTATGGATAGACCACGTTTTGTGTATCCATTTGTCACTTGATGGACATTTGGGTTTTTTCGTGTTATAGCTATTGTGAATAGTGGCTCTATGAATACTTGTATACCTGTTTTCATTTCTTTTGGGTATATCTCTAGAGATGGAATTGCTCGGCCGTATGGTAATTCTGGGTTTCCCTTTTTTAGGAACCACCAAAGCGTACTCCTCTGTGGCCATTTTTAAGCCACCATAATACCCATATTTATTGATGTGGTGATAGGAATAAGTAACAGTTACAAAATAACATGTTTCATCTGTAGGCTACAGAAATTTAAGAAAAACAAATGGTGGCTATAAGCAGACATGTTTGTTTTTCTCTCATAAACAAAGCCCAGAGGGTTGGGGTGTTCCATAAAGTCTCCAAGGACACCGACTCCTTCCAGCTCTCTCTCCGAAGTGGGCCGTGGTGGCTCACAGCCTCGCAGTTCAAGAAGACAGCCTCAGCTTCCTAGGCTGCAAGAGGCCATGGGGGGCACTGACTGATGGAGGGGGCAAAGAGCAGGCCCACGATCTCTTATGCAGATTCCCAGGAGTTGTCACACAGCACACCTGCTCACTGTTGGCCAGAACTTAGTTACCAGCTGTGAGGACTACTGAGAAATGTGATATTTACTCTGGGCTTTTATTTACCCAGCTAAAAACTGTTACTTGGAAGAAGGAACGAATAGATACTAGGGAACAGAAAGAAAAAACAAAAGTGTTTAATAGATGTTATCTCTAGATAACAAGGGCAGGGCAATCAAAAATTATTATTGACCCTTTTCTATATTTTCTGAATTTTTTGATACCTATATAATCATAAGGTTATTTATTCTTATTTTGAAAAATAATAAAATGTATATTTCTTTTATCAGAGCAGAACTTCATTTATTCTTCCTTTTTTTTTTTAATTTTATGGAAGTATAGTTGATTTATAATGTTGTGTTAGTTTCAGATGTACAGCAAAGTGATTCAGTTATATATATATATTCATTCTTTTTCAGGTTCTTTTCTCATATAGCTTATCACAGAATATTGAGTAGAGTTCCCTGTCCTATGCTTCCTTTCTTTCAATTATTTTGTCTGTTTTTACATTCTCTTCCATTATAGGTTATTACAAGATAGTTCCCTGTGCTCCAGTATAGTTCCCTGTGCTATACAGTAGGTCCTTGTTGGTTATCTATTTTATATATAGTAGTATGTATATGTTAATCCCAAACTCCTAATTTATCCCTCCCTGTACCCTTCCCCATTGGTAACCATAATTCTGTTTTCTATGTCTGTTCAATTATTTTTTTAAAATGTTCATTTTTTATCTGTGATGTCAGGTATTAGAAGATATAAAGATGAGTAAGACAGGGTCTCTAAGGAAATCAACAGACCAGTTGCAGAGAGATACTAAAAGAGAATTTTGAAATGACTGGAAATTTCTATAGTAGAAGCATACACAAAGTTTAAAGGGGACCTTTAAAATAAAAAGTGAAACCGGGGTGAGTGTTATGGGCGGAATCATGTCCCCCTCCCCAGATTCATATGTTGATGTCCTAACTCCCAGTACCTCAGCATTTGACTGTATTTGGAGAGGGCCTTTAAAGGTGATTAATAAAAAATGAGGCCATTAGGTTGGGCTGTAATTCAGCATGACTGGTGTCTTCAGAGAAGAGGAAATTTGGACACAAAAAGAGCCACCAGGGTTGCTTGCACAGAAGAAAGATCACATGAGGCCACAGCAAGAAGGCAGCCATCTACAAATCTAGGAGAGAGGCCTCAGAAGAAACCAACCCTGCCAACACCCTGATCTGGACTCCTAGCCTCCAGAACTGCAAGAAAATCAGTTCTGTCATTTAAGTCACCCTGTCTGCGATACTTTCTTATGACAGCCCTAGCAAACTAATACAGGGAATCAGGAGAAAATTCCTGGAGAGCTGCACTGGAAGCAGGGCTCAGTGGATGAGTAGGCTTCTACCAGGTAAGGAAGAGAGGAAAACACATTCCAGGCAAAGGGAAAAGCCCAGAGGTATGAAGAGCATGTTCAGCAAAGGGTACCAAGGATGGTTAGGGCAGAGAGTGAGTGTGTAGAGCTATAGGAGACAAAGTTAGTTTACAGCTATTTAGTAGTTGTTAAGCTAAGTTAGTTTACAACTAGTAGTTTGCTAGTCCATGTTTGACTAGTCCTATCTATGCAAAGGGTAGCCCTGATTTACACCACAGCATTTGCCAATTTCTGTGGTGTAAATGCTCACACCGTGTCTGATTTCAGAGATTCACTGACGTGGAGCTGGGAAGAGCCCCACAGAAGCGCCTCATTATTCAGTATTTCCACCATATAAGATACAAGAGACATCACTAACTTCAAGTGCATCGATAAGAGTAAAAATGTGCTAGAATAATTTGTAAGCAGTAAGTGTTGAGTATTTACTCTTTGGGGTTTTAATATAATTTATTTAATTGTAAGTTCATATAACTTAATTTTGACTAATGGCTGTGTCTAACAACTGGCTCACAACATTTTTGAAAATTTAACAATTTGTTCTCATGAGTCAGGATGAGCACACCCCTGTTTATATCTACTATTTCATAAATTATTGCACTTCCCTTGGGGGGGTGTTAAGACTCAAAAACTAAAGTAATGCATAACAGCTTTTATTATCTCCATCGGGTTAAGGAGATGACACACACATGTTCAAAAACTTGGCATAATTGCTAACAAGGTAAAGGTTTGTGGGAGACAGGAGGAGGAATCTCCATGGCTGTAGCAGTAGTTAACCATCACAGAGGAGAGGGTATTCACTGGAATCTTCAAGAAGAGGGGTAGGGCTTCCCTGGTGGCGCAGTGGTTGAGAATCTGCCTGCTAATGCAGGGGACACGGGTTCGAGCCCTGGTCTGGGAAGATCCCACATGCCGCGGAGCAACTAGGCCTGTGAACCACAACTACTGAGCCTGCGCGTCTGGAGCCTGTGCTCCGCAACAAGAGAGGCCACGACAGTGAGAGGCCCGCGCACCGCGTTGAAGAGTGGCCCCTGCTTGCCACAACTAGAGAAAGCCCTTGCACAGAAACGAAGACCCAACACAGCAAAAATTAAAAATAAATTAAAAGAAGGCTCAACATTAAAAAAAAAAAAAGAAGAGGGGTAAGGGAATTTTGGGAATGCAAGAGGAAGATAAAGAAGGATGGAGATTGTGCGATGCAAAGAAGGATGGATGGAGTTTTCAAATCAGATGCCCTCCATGGGCTCAGCTCCTTAGTAAACTGGGAGAGCAGGAGACTTTCTCCTTTGCTCTGATAAATGTACTGGGTTAACTCATTGTTATCTTGAAAGCCAGAGTATTGCAGCCTTCAGAGAGCAAGAGATGAAGGGATTCTGTCAACTGTAAATCATAGGGCAAGAGGGTTTAGGAGAGAA
The DNA here is from genome assembly GCF_964374135.1 of Grampus griseus. NCBI lineage: Eukaryota > Metazoa > Chordata > Mammalia > Artiodactyla > Delphinidae > Grampus > Grampus griseus. The sequence continues at coordinate 14,306,869 of NC_139019.1, forward strand.
AAGGTGGTGTCTCCATGGTGACGCAGGGTCAGGTCCAAGTGGGAAGGCATCAAGAGAAGAAGATGCAGAAGAACTAGGCTGGGGACCCCACACTCGCTGAGATCTCAGCTGCCAACAGGTGGGGACTCCTCCTTCTTCTCTCTCGAGGCCACCATTCTACCTGCACTTTACCTTCCGCTCCCACCAGACAGCATCACCTCCCCCTCATGCTCTCTGGTCCCATCTTTCTTTACCCTCCTCATCCTTCTCACTCCACCATCATCTTCCCTATGACGCCTTTCAGATCAGCTCACAACGTGCTCTAGTAGCCCCATCTCTAAACCTCTCAGTGAAGGCACATCGTCCTCCAGCTACCACCCCATGGTCTTCACAGCAAAACATTCTCTCTCCTGGGGGCCCCCACTGACTTCTTGCACCTCCTCCCTCAACTGTCCCTCCTCTCCACTGTCAGTGTCACCAGTGATTTCTCTGCTCCACAGAAGCTAGAGTGATATCTTAGAATGTAAATCAACACTACGTTGCACTTAAACTCTACAAGGGACTCCTTTACACTTAGCATCAAATACCAGTGCCTTTCAGGCTGATACAACCCTGCAGGGCTGACCCTGCGACCACACTGAGCTTCTGGAGCTTGATCCTGCCTCAGGGCCTTTGCATGTGTGTTTCCTGTACCTTCAATATCTCTTCCCCTTCCATCACCCCATTCACTCTGCATGGCTGCCTTGTCTCCTTGTTCAGGGCTCAGCTCAGGTGTCCTCTGACCAGCCCATCTAACTCTGCACTGACACACCTGTCACACTGTATCACATTGCTCCACCTACTTGCTTCATAGTGTTTTATCACTCTTTGAAATTATCTTACATTCTCTTTGTTTTCCTCAGGGCTCCGCAAATTATGGTCCATGGGCCGAACGTGGCACAAAACCTGTTCTTGAAATGCAGTTTTATTAGAACCAGCCACCTCCATTTACTGACAGATTGTCCGTAGCTGCTTCTGCACTAACAGTTGAGTAGTTGTAAGAGACCTTATGGCCCACAGAGCCTAAAATATTTAGATTTGGCCCTTTCAAGAACTGTGCCTAGTACATAGTAAGTGCTATAAAAGATGTAGAAAACAAACTTATGGTTACCAGGGGATAAGGGGGGAAGAGATAAATTGAGAAATTGGGATTGACATATGCACACTACTATATAAGACATAGATAACTAATAAGAACCTACTGTATAGCACAGAGAACTCTACTCCATACTCTGTAATAGCCTATATGGGAAAATGATCTAAAAGAAGATTGGATACATGTATATGTATAACTGAATCACTTTGCTGTACACCGGAAACTAACACAACATTGTAAATCAACTATACTCCAACGAAAATTTTAAAAAAAGAAAAGAAAAGAAAAGATATGCTGATGCCTGGTTTCCTTGTTTACTGTGTTTACGTCTTTGTTGTCTGCCTTCCTCTATTAGTATGCCAGCTCCCTGAGAGCAGGGGTGTGTCTTTATTTTATCTCCTGCTGTATCTCAAGCACCCCAAGGAATGTCTGTCACTGTTGCATAAATGAAGATGTGATAATGAAGGCGTGATAGCAGTGTTATCACAAGCACTTTTACATTAACATTGGCCCAGCCTAATCATAACACCAATACTACTAGCATTCTTATTACCACGAAGGGCTAAGGTATATTAACAAGAGCTAGTCTGTGCTGAGCGCTGCTGTAAATGCTTTGCTTACATTATCGAATCAGCAAGGGGGGTTTCATTCTACCCATTTTATACAGGAACAAATTGAGACTCAGAATTCAAGCCATTGCCCACCTTCCCACTGTTGAGCAGTGGCACACAGCTGGGTGAGTTCTCTCAAGCTTATGCTCTTTTTTCTGTCCTACCCTAGAAAGACCATGAACTACAGAATAAGACAGAACTGGGTTCAAAATTAGGCTTTACCTCTCAACAATTTTGTTTTATTTTTATTTTTCTTAATTTTTAGAATTTTGGGGCTGCATCACGTGGCCTGCAGGATCTTAGTTCCCCCACCGGGGATGGAACCCATGCCCCCTGCAGTGGAAGCATAGAGTCCTAACCACTAGACCACCAGGTAGAGAAGTCCCTACCTCTCTACAACTTTGAACTTGGCAATTTGCTCAGTGTGAGGCTGGGACATTACCCACTAATTCCCAGGATTGAATAAGATGCAGAAAGTGATGCCTGACACGTAGTGAGTGCTCAAAAATGTTAACTTCCGGGCTTCCCTGGTGGCGCAGTGGTTGAGAATCTGCCTGCTAATGCAGGGGACACGGGTTCGAGCCCTGGTCTGGGAAGATCCCACATGCCACGGAGCAACTAGACCCGTGAGCCACAACTACTGAGCCTGCACGTCTGGAGCCTGTGCTCCGCAGCAAGAAAGGCCACGATAGCGAGAGTCCCGTGCACCGCGATGAAGAGTGGCCCCCGCTTGCCACAACTAGAGAAAGCCCTCACACAGAAACGAAGACCCAACACAGCCGAAAATAAAGAAATAAATTAATAAATAAAAAGCCAAGCATTTGAAGCCCTTTAAAAAAAAAATGTTAACTTCCTTCCCTCTTTTTTTTAAGACAACAGATGGGACGAGTTTCATTCGCTCCACACTTGACCTTGGCAGTGTACCAGCGTGTTGAGCCCGCGGTCCCGCCTGTCCAGGCAGTGGCAGCTGTGTTTTCACAGCGGGGACAGCCCTGACCTGGCCTGGAGCACCTGTGAGCCCTTGTGCCCGACACCTTTCTCCTTTCTGCCCCTGGTCACTTACCTAATTGGAGATGATCCCACCGCCTCTTCAGCTGCTTTGCCTCTGGGACACAGTTCTGTTTAGACGCCTTCTGCCTCTACTTTCTCATGTCGATCACTGCCCCAGAGCAAACAGAGAAATTGCAACCAAACGCAATATTCAGAAGAAATAAAATGCTAGTGGTCTGGACACTGGCATCTGAATAAGTGCAGAGAATGATGCAAACAGAGAAAGTCATGGAGAGTTTTACAGGAATCTCAATATGTTAAAAATATATTAATTTGGTGTTGCCAGAAAAAAACATGGGGGGGTGGTGAGAACAGCGACAGGGAGATCTATTATGGCTTGTGAATTAGTCATGAAGCTCTTTGAATTAAGCAAGAAACCCAGCCCTGGCAAACTTAAGGGGGAAAGGAATTTATTTGCAGGGTATTGGGTAGCTTGTAGAAGCAAAGGGTAGGATCAGAGGGCAGAGGCTTCCTCTTTCAGCACCATGTTGAAGAGATAGCACCTCTCACCATGAACACATTATTATGTTGGGTACAACACCATGGGCAGCCTTTAAAATTCATGTCTATCCAGACTGAGAGACATTCTACAAAAATACTTGACGAGTATTCCTCAAACTGTCATCAAAAACAAGGAAAGACAGAAGCTGTCACAGACCCAGGAGGCTGAGACATGAGGACTAAATGTAACGTGGGATCTTGGAACAGAAAAGGGACATTGGTGGGAAAACTACTGAAATGCAAATAGAGTCTAAAGTTTAGTTAATAGTAATGCACCAATGCTGGTTTCTTCATTTTGGACAAATGTACAAGGTAACATAGGATGTTAACACAAAGGGAACAATCTGTACTATCTTTGCAGCTTCTCCATAAATCTAAAATTATTCCCCCCCAACCCCAAAGGCTGTTTTTAAAAGAAAATTTAAAAGGTACAGGTAATCCACAAAGGTCCAAAGAAAGGCAAGGTAAAAACCGCAATGGCAAGTGAGTCCCCATGCCAAAGAGGGATGGGAGACAAGGCTGCCTGGAGTCACAGCTGAGACCTTTGGATAAAACATGACTCCTCAAAGGCTACACCCTCAGAAATGCACAGCCTTGAAACTTCCCAACTCTCATCAAAGGTACTGACAAGAAAATGCGTCAATTAAGGCCTCGACGTGGGGTGAAAAATAGAAACTTTTGTGGGAACTCACAAACACAAACAGCTCTTATGGTGGTTTAGACTTTCAACGTGCGCTCCCTGTTATGGGCAGAATTATGTAACACTGACACCCATCCCCACCACCAATTCATATGTTGAAGTCCTAACTGCCAGTATCTTGAAATATGACTGTATTTGGAGACAGAGCTTTAAAAAGGTGATTAGGGTAAAATGAGGTCTTAGGGTGAGCCCTAATTCAATGTGACTTGTGTTTTTATAAGAAGAGGAAGCTTAGAGATACAGCGAGACAGCAGTAACATGTGGGCTCACAGAAGAAAGACCATGTGAGGACACAGCAAGAAGACATCCATCTGCAAGTCAAGGAGAGAGGCCTCAGAAGAAACCAACCTTGCTGACAACCTGATCGTGGACTTTTAGCTTCCAGAATTACGAGAAAATCCATTATTGTTGTTTAAGCCATCCAGTCTGTGGAACTTTGTTGTGGCGGCCCTAGCAAACTAATAGATGACCCAAGTGCCCAACAAAACCAAGCAAAAAATTCATTTTAAGCACATACAGTAGGTAGAGCCCTTTTAGGGCAAATCTTCTGGGTCAGAATTCACTCTCATCCCAACATAGTCAGGATTCCCACTGATGAAGACCAGCTGTACATGAACACGTGATAAAAAAGAAAATCCCAACAATCAGGGCTTTGGTAAGACAGAAGCTTATTGTTTGTCTCATTAAAATAAGATAGTAAGCTGTCTGCAGCTGGTGCAGGGGGTCCAAGGCTCTCGGGGTCTTCTGGTTCCTCTATTTTCTATAAAGCTAGCTGGAATGGGTTTAAGAGACAGTGGACGAAGAAGACAGGATGACATTTAATAAAGAGCTGCTGGGAGTTTTCTTATAAAGGAAAACAGAAAAACAGAGAGGCGCCTGGAGAGGAAAGTAAAGACAAAAGAGAGGTTTTATTTTAAGATGGAGAAACCATGCAGGTTTGGATACTGATGGGAATGGCCCCATTGAAAGGGAAAGGGTGATAGAGGGGAGGAAGTATAGTCAGAGAGATGTCTTTGTGTTGGTGGCAGGGGGAGAGTTAGTACCCAGACTGTACAGTGAGAGCTGAGTAGGAAGGAGGGCTGCAGAGAGGAAAGAGGTGGGGGCCCCAACCTGCAGGTAGGACCGGGGGGGAATTGAACAAGGAGCTCACCTCACTTAAGCTTAAGGGCTTCTCCCTGGTACAGTGTCTTCTAAGGCCTGGGAGGGACCTTGGCCCTCTGTTCCTGTGGTTCCAGGGTTTTGTAAACATTTTGTGAGATACTTTCACTGTAATCGATTCTGCTATAACCTGAAGACTGCTGTATGTTTTCACTCCGAGACTACTCTGTCACGCTGCTGTACATTCTGGGACACTGGTGTGGTGGGAGCATTTTTGGAACGTGTGTCAGGGGGAGTTAAGTGGTGTATTAGTCAGTGTTCTCCGGAGAAACAGATTCAGTAGAATGTGTACACACACACATACACGTGTTTATGTGTGTGTATGTGCATATATAGATGGAGAGAGAGAGAGAGAGGTTTATGTTATGGAATTGGCTCACGTGATTGTGCAGCCTTGGCAAGTGGAAAATCTGCAGGGTGGGCTACAGGCTGGAAACCCAGGGAAGGCTTGCAGTCTGAGTCCAAAGGCAGCCTGCTGGCAGAACTGCTTCTTACTCAGGGGAGTTCAGTCTTCATTCTATTAAGGCCTTCAGAGGTTGCAGTTGCCCATCCACATTATGGAAGGTAACCTATTTACTCAGTCTACCAATTTAAATGTTAATCTGATCAAAAAACACCTGCACAGAAATATCCCGAACAATGGTTTTTTTGTTTTGTTTTGTTTTGTTTTATGCGGTACGCGGGCCTCTCACTGTTGTGGCCTCTCCCGTTGCGGAGCACAGGCTCTGGACACGCAGGTTCAGCGGCCATGGCTCACGGGCCCAGCCACTCCGCAGCATGTGGGATTTTCCCGGACTGGGGCACGAACCCACGTCCTCTGCATCGGCAGGCGGACTCTCAACCACTGCACCACCAGGGAAGGCCCCGAACAATGTTTTACCAAGTATCTGGGCACCATGGCCCAGCCAAGTTGACACCTAAAATTAACCATCACAGATGAGATGTATTTTTGTATGTTTGGGAATGTTTTCTGTTTGTCTTTAAGTGAATGCGTGCTGAGTGCAGGAATCGCTTCAGAGGATACTCCTGCCTTGTACATGGCTGACTCTGCTGGGATGGAACCTGTGGACGTGAAACCAGAGGTCTTATGAAGACATGACTGTGACCCTATGCTGCCCAGCACCAGAAGCAGAGGAAATACTGAGTTTGAAATAAACGAAGCAAGTCTGTGGAAATTTCTTCCAAATCTCCCAGCTCAATATAAAAGAAATTTGAACGAAGTCTGCCCAGATTTCCAAAAATCCTAATAACGTACATGACATTGCCGCTTATTCTATGTGAAGTGGAAAGAAACCCTTCTACACTATCAATAATAAAAAGCAAATTCTGTTCATCGTGCTAGAGAAAGACTGAATTACCATTCTTAGTCTCTCTATAGAAAATATTATTACCAAACAACCTATCATTGGAAGAAGTGATTAAAGGGTAGGCCGACAAAAAATGTAGGAAAACATTATTGAGAGATGAGTGTTCGTTAATAACAAGCTTTTTAAAATTTGCAATTTGTGGTGATTTCTGTATTCATTCTCCATAATTCTCACTTTTGGCCTCCTGTTGTACTTGTATTGGGTATTATTTTTTATGAAGTGAGTTCTGCAAGTTGCCTGAGCTCTGGGTCCCACAAAGCCAGGATCTGCCCCTGAGAAGGGCTGAGGGGGAGAAGGCCTTGAGGATGGGAAGAAATCAGGAAGATTCTTGGAAGTCAGAGAGCAGGGAGTGGCTGGCTGTATAGAATGTTCAGGGACTTGAGAGACACTACTGTCAAAAATCTCACACCTGCTCATCAAAAGGCTTTCAGGACTTAAAAACTGCTTCATCGAGGGAAAACCTGGCAGTTTAGATGTGTCCCATCTGCCTCAAAATCACCGAGGAATAGGGCTGCCAGATTTAGCAAATAAAAACATAGGACGCCCTGTTAATTTGAACTTCAGATAAAAACAAATAATGTTTTGGTATGAGTAGATCCCATTGCAATATTGGTATCTTGTTTGGCAACACTCTCTGGTGAGCTTTTTAAAATACATTTAAGCAGTTTACTCAGGTGATTCGTACGTAGATACAGGTGAACTTGCTCTAGATTTAAGAAAGCATTATTTTAGGCACTTGGGTCTCTTTTCGGGAGAATCCTGTGAACTATCGAAATGATCTCCCCAAATTGACTTCCAATCCAGGTTCACGGATTTGTTGCACACTCTCTATAATTAAGAGGATGAAGTTTAACTTGGAGCAAGCAGAGTGATGTAGTAACAGTAACAGAGCTGAAGATTAGCCTGTGAGGTGAGGTGATTGTGATCAAAAGGCATTGACCAAAACCAAAACCAAAACCAAACCAAAACAAAAAACCAAAAGGCATTGACCAAAAAGTTTAGATGTTGGGCTCTTCATTTCCTACTCATTTTAATTTTATGTATTTATTTTATTTTTATTACTGTTTTGTCATCTTTATTGAGGTATAATTGATAAATTTATAAGATATTTAAAGTGTACATCATGGTCATTTTATATATATATACACACACGTATTGTGAAAGAATTCCCATCATCTACTTAATTAACACAGCCATCACCTCACATATTTATCTTTTTTGCATGTGTGTGAGAACATTTAAGTTCTATTCTTGTAGCAAATTTTAAGTGTACAATACGGTGTTATCAACAATAGTCACCAAGTTTTATGCTAGCCCCTCGGAACGATCCAGCTTGTAGGTGAAGGTTTGTATCCAGCTTGTCGGTAAAATTTTGTACCCTTTTACCAACCTCTCCCAAGTTCCCTCACCCCCACCCAACCCCTGGCATCTACTTTTCTACTCTCTGTTATTTGCCTTTTTTTTTCTTAAGATGCCACATGTAAGTGATACCATGTAGTATTTGTCTTTCTCTGTCTGGCTTATTTCACTTAGCATAATGCCCTCCAGCTCCATCCATGTTGTTACAGATGGCAGATTTCTTTCTTTCTCATGGCTGGGTAATATTCATGTATTTGTATATATTTATGCCACATCTTATTTATCCATTCACCTGTCAATGGACAGTGACGTTGTTTCCATATCTCAGCTATTGTAAATAATGCTGCAATGACCTTGGGGGTACAGATGTCTCTTTGCCATAGTGTTTTCATTTCCTTCAGCTAAATACCCAGAAGTGGAATTTCTGGATCATATAGTAGTTCTATTTTTAATTTTTTGAGGAACTTCCATTCTATTTTCCATAATGGCTCCACCAATTTTTATTCCCACCAACAGTGCACAAGGGTTCCCTTTTTTCCACATGCTCACCCACACTTGTGAGGTGAGACCACCTTATGGTTTTGAGTTGCATTCCCCGGTGATTAGTGATGTTGAGCACCTTTTCATGTACCTATTGGCCATTTGTAGGTCTTCTTCAGAAAAATTACCCAGTTCCTTCGCCCATTAATTTTTATTGGATTGTTTGGGGTTTTGCTCCTATTCATTTAAAAAAATTATTGTGGAAAAATATATATAACATAACATTTGCCATTTTAGCTAGTTATAAGTGTATGATTCATTGACATCAATTACCTTCAAAATGTTGTGCAACTATCACCATTATCTGTTTCCAAAATGTTTTCATCACTCCCCAGCAGAAACTCTGTAACAATTAACCAATAACTTCCATTCCCCCTCCCCCAGCCCCTGTAATCTCTAGTCTACTTTCTCTAGGAATTTGCCTATTATAGATATTTCGTCCAAATAGAACCATACGTTATTTGTCCTTGTGTGACTGTCTTATTTCACTTAGGATAATGTTTTCAAGGTTTCATCTATGTTGTGATATATCAGAACTTCCTTTATTTTTATGGCTGAATAATATTCCATTGTACATATATACCACATTTGTTTAGCCACTCATTCGTCAATGGACGTTTTTTTCCAGCTTTTCACTGAAGTGAACGGTGCTTCAATGAACATAGGCGTACAAGTATCTGTTTGAGTCCCTACTCTCAATTCTTTTGGATAGAGACCCAGAAGTAGACTTTCTGGGTCATTTGGTAATTCTACGTTTAGCCTTCTGAACATCTGCTGAACTCCCTGCTAACTGTCTACAGGCTACCTATTACACAAGAACAGCCACTGGGCTCCAACATAACAGCACATAGAGCCAGCTTCTTGGGCACATGACCTGTGCCATTTCACAGGGCCCCATGCTCAGGAGCCCTCATTCAGAAAGGCCTGGTGCTGAGAAGGGCTCCATGCGTAGGTTCATCCTCTGCTGTCACCTTCTTGAAATTCTTAATGATTCTGTCTTTGGACTTGCGTCTTGTAAGTGAAGTCCGATAGGACAATGGAGAAATGCCCATCATCCCTGTTCTCAGCCATTCCTTGCTGCTCCATTTGCAAAGTGTTCGGATTGCCCCAGGAGCACAGAATTCTGGAGGACCAGGTTGCATGGGACTTGAGTGAGGCTCCAAATGAGCACCAAGTAAGTGTGTTCACTTTCTCTGACTGGGTAAAATGGGTGAGGGGCTGCTGATATCCCAAGTGGCTTCACTTCTTTTTGCTTTGAACGCAGAAACCAACCACCAAGGAAATGTATCATATCCTTTCTTATTCATGTTATTTCCCTTATTCACCAACTACGAATGCTGAGAGTGATGGTATAGAAGGAAAGGGAAAAACAGGGCAGCTGGTTGCTTTTCCTTTCAACCTTCCTTACTCATCATTAATTCAAAGACAGAAAGTGGTGGTCAAACATGTGTGCAGCAAGAAGTGAAATTAAAACGGTTCAGTGAGTTTTGTGCATTTCCACTATTCTTATAAGAATAAAATATATATGATGTGTGTACAAGCAATGAAATATGAATTGTGTGATTTCTGTGATTCTGCTTATGAGTCAAATGCTCTGATATTTTATTTAAGATTGGCATTGCACAGTCAAAAGAGGGACAGTGAAATCCCTGCTAATAATGTACATTTTAAATTTTTCTTTACTTAAATGACATTAGCTAGCAAATAAAAAACCACCATGACAAGTCAAGAGAGAGAATACAGAAAGGAAAAAGCTTTTTATTTTAGTGCTTTCAGGGGCACTTTTTTTCTTGCTTTTTGAACAAAAGGTCGTGCATTTTTGTTTTGCACCGGGCCCCATAAATTATGTAGCCAGCCCTGACAGCCCCTATTCTCAAATGCTACAACAGTAGTTTTATATGCAATTAGGGTAGTGGGGAGGGGTGAGGTAGAGCTTGAAGCGCCATGGTGTTATTTTAGGAAGGGTGGAGTTGACCATGATTTTGTGAAGGAATGCACTTCAGAAAATAAGCACACAGATGAAAGAGCCTGGATACTCAGGCTTTCATTATACACTGTCTCAGCATTCTCGAAACCAAATGAATGACAGATACCCTGTTTTAAAGAAAGAGAGAAGGGGGGAAGGGAGAGACATGGACAGACAAGTCAGATAGCTTCCTTTTTCACTAAATATAACATATCACACACACACAAAAGACTTATAAATGAAAATAAGGATAATAATAGGCTCTATATCATCGATAATGTTATGAAAGACATATGAAAGATAACTTTTTTGTTCATTCAGAAATCATTATAGGGACTTCCCTGGTGGCAAGTGGTTAAGAATCCGCCTGCCAACGCAGAGGTCACGGGTTCAAGCCTTGGTCCGGGAAGATCCCACATGCCGCGGAGCAACTAAGCTGGTGGGCCACAACTACTGAGCTTGTGCTCTAGAGCCCGCGAGCCACAACTACTGAAGCCCGCGTGCCTAGTGTCCGTGCTCCGCAACAAGAGAAGCCACCGCAATGAGAAGCCCGCGCACCGCAACGAAGAGTAGCCCCCGCTGGCCGCAAGTAGAGAAAGCCCACGTGCAGCAAGGAAGACCCAACGCAGCCATAAATAAATACATAAATATTAAAAAAAAATCAGTATAAACTTCAGTCTGATAGATATTTACGAAGACTTTATTTTGATAAACTGATCAATAAAATAAACTCAATTGTCATGCCTCAGGCTTTTAGATTTTTTTTTTTGCGGTACGCGGGCCTCTCACTGCTGTGACCTCTCCCGTTGTGGAGCACAGGCTCCAGACACGCAGGCTCGGCGGCCATGGCTCACGGGCCCAGCCGCTCCGCGGCATGTGGGATCTTCCCGGACCGGGGCACGAACCTGTGACCCCTGCATTGGCAGGCGGACTCTCAACCACTGCGCCACCAGGGAAGCCCCTAGATATTTTTCACATAAATATTTTATGGCAATTCAAGTAAGCCAACAAATACCAGACATAATATCAGTAACAGAAATAACAGTCCTGCTCTCCTTTGACAGATTTTAAAAGTTCGTTGTCTTTAAAAGTTACTCGAAAAAGAATATCAAATATTTTGGATTAGTGACTTAGAAGTTTTTTGTTTTTTTCTTTTTTCCTTTTGGAAATTCTAAATACATCCTTGCATGGAAAACTTGTCTTCTCGATAGAGAAAACTAAAAGAAATGGTGATTTTCTCCGAGTTTCTCTGATGATCTGCCGCTTTTAATCTCCTATCAATTAAGATAGCCAAGTGATGCTACAGAAAGTAATCAAGATGTGTCTAATCTTTACAACCTAAGTCATGTTGAATCTACGCCATCTGTCTGGGAGAAAGAAATACAAAGGCACGCAACCGCACATTTCTAAGGGAGTCACAATGAAATTCCCCAAGGACTAGACGACATCTGGACTATACTTAACTCATCATGGTTTATCTTATCTCCCATAAGAGTTTAGCAAAAACTAGGTGCCCCCTTTTCATGTACTATTGACCAGCAAATTAATTTATTGATTGTTTATCTCCATGCCCTGCTATACAAGGGGAAATCTTACATGGTATTAAAGCATTTATTGAGCACTTACTTTATTCTGTGCAATTTACCTGGGTTATCCATATCATTTCATCCTCCCATACACTAATGCAGAATCTAAAGCAAAGTTCCTTTGTTTCCAGATGAAACAATCAGAATAATAAAGAGGCTCAGTAGCACGTCATCCTCAGAGTGGCTGAAACTGCTGAGGGTGTTTAACCTGAAAAAGAAAATACAGCAGAAGCTTTCATATACAAGGGTGGTCTCGCAGACATGGGTGGGGGCTGCTCTATGAGGACACAGAAGCCAGAACTTGATCAGTCGGTTAGAGGGTTTGGCTCATGACACGAGTGAAGCTTGTTCGACACTAGAACAGGTTGTCTTGGTAGCACTGGATGGAGATTCCAAGCTGCTGGATCACCCCCTGGTCAAGGATATGGTCGGAGAGAATCCTGCTTTGGGTAAAAGATTTTGATAAATGACGTCTCCCGTCCCTTCCATGATTGTCTTTTCTCCTGCATCTAGTCCTGATAGCTAGTGGATGAGTGACCACAGCGTTGTTCCCAGGCGTGGGAGGTCCTGGGACTACGCCAATAAGAGGCTCATTATTGGCCCACTGGTTGGTAAAGGGAACATGTGTAGTTCAGATTAGAAGAAGTCAATCCAGATGTCTGGAGGCAGGAAGGTGCCCATTCAGAGGTCCTAGAAGGAGGAGCTGAAACAGAAGACCTAGAGAATAAGGTTTGCCTTAGGTAAACTGAGGTTCAAGTGGTCCAAAGGGGAGGACAGTGAGTTCTGGAGTGAACCCTGTGAATTATCCCATCTATTTTTAAATCCCATGGTCAACTGTAGAGCTTAAGAGTTAAGGCTAGATCTTCTCACAGTCTGACTTCCCTCTTTCCTCTGTGCCTTTGCAGTCTCTTTTACTATCTCCTTCTCCTCCAGCCATCCTTTGAGATGTTTCTCTGAGCCTCACACACATCATAATCACCAGGGGGACTGATTAATAATGCCAGGGTCACAGAGGTGGGGCCTGAGAATCTCAGTTCTTAGCCAGCTCCCTAGCTGAATCCTTTGCTCCTTAATTATCCACTACCTTAAATACTAACACTCTCTGAAATACTGCCCTGATAATCTCTTCCTTCTTCTTTTATGCTCTTGTTAGCTCATCACCTGGCATGTAGTGGATAGATAAAATATTTGTGAAATGAATGAATAATAATGTCAACCAATGCTATAGCTTCAGCTATAGCCAAACAAGGCAAAAGGTATAGCCTCATGTCATTACCTACAATATGGGGTTGGATGCCAAGCAGGGGAACAGAAGATTCTGGTGTGGTTTCGTTCAGCCTCTAAAAATGCTCATCAAACTTCCCCAGTTTGGAGAGAAGAAGACTGAGCGGGTAGGTCCAGGGGAAAGATAAGGGAAAGGTAGCAGGAGCGAAGGCCCTACCTTACCGATCTAGAATGTAGCAGTGAGCAAAGGATATGTCAAGCTTTTCCATTTTCCAGGGCTCATCACTGAACTGTGGGGCTGAGTCCTGCAGGAACCTTCATGAACATAGGCTACATCCCTGACTCGATGGAGTGAACCTTGGCATAGACATTTAATATAAACTTAGGAGAGCAGAGCCTAGGTGTTGGGTGTTAGATGATTTCATAGTTTAATCTTTGTATTCTTCATCACTTAGATGTTTTGTAATGAATGAAGGCCCTTAAAAAATAAAACAATAAAGTCACAGACACTTAAAGAAAAAGAAAGAAGCCCCTAAGAAACCCAATCTCGAGAAAGCCCGTTTTGGGCTTTTCTCGGGGATACTCTTAGGCAAGAGATTTCAGCTTGCCAATCAAAAACTAGCTCTCCCATGGACTAATTAAAGTGATTCATCACCCTGTGAGCTTTCCTCCCTGTCAGACTAAACAGAGAGTACACTATCACTTACCTAATCCAATACATTTCAGAGACTTGAGAAATTCGGAGTCAGAACTGGTTAACGAGGAAAATGGTTGAAAAAGGGTCCCAAGAAGTACTTACGCAGATTTGTTTCAAGGACAAGCACATCTGGGAAGTGAGTTGGATGTTTCATACTGTCCTTCCGGTGTTTCTGCTTCTTCCTTAACCCCAGAGTTGGAGTGACAAATCCTCCTAGCAATTTCATTGCCAAAGTCAGAATTCCTTATGGGAGCGTCGTTCCCATCTCTTCCCTTCCATTGGAGCCACAGGTTGTCTTGGCTGTATGGGTTCCTCACATCACTTTTCTGCCTGGGAAGCAGTAATATTTCAGGCGTCAGAAGCATTGCAAGAACCTGCGTTTGAATCTAGCTACAGGAGGCTTAGATGACAAAATGATTTACATATGAGAAAATGCTAATGTGACTATTTGAAACTAAATCCTATTAATAAATAATATAACCATAACATTCTAGGTGGTAAGATTTATAGTCTTTACATTTTTCTTTATTTTCCAAAACTTGCAAAATGGACACATATTATTTATATACCCAGAAAAAAAATATATGTATAACTTAAAACTAAATAAGGGATTCTGAGGGGATTTTAAAAACATTTAGGGACTTCTCTGGTGGTCCAGTGGTTAAGACTTCGTGCTTCCAATGCAGGGGCCATGGGTTCGATCCCTGGTCAGGGAATTAAGATCCCACATGCCATGCGGCACAGCAGAAAAAAAAAAAAAAGATAATAATAATAATAATAAAATAAAAACATTTATATCTCCTGGCCTCTCCCTATTCCCACCACAACAAAAAGATTGAATTAATTTCTTCTTTAAAAGTTATTCCTTAAATTAGGCTAACTGGCTAAGAAGGAAACTTAGAACAAATAGAAGGAAATAACTTCTTCATGCAGTTGTGGTCGCCTAGAGGCATTTGATGTCACAGAAGCTCAAATGGTCAAATACAGTTGTTAGATGACCTGAAAGGCCAGTGGAAGGAAGGCATTTCCAGGGTGTGATGGCTGCAGGAAGGGCAGGGGTCTGGAGGAAGGCAGGCAAGGGTTGCCCTGATCATCAGCTGTTAAGAGGAGATGAGGTGTCCAGTTTTAGGGTGAAGAAGAGTTTCAACTTCACTGGTAACAGGAACGCTCTCCTGACCTTGGTTTGAATATTCAGATCAAGATCCTGCTGATACATCGCTCGTTAAACTGAAGTTACCTTCGTTTTAATGCCACCTTTGACCTTTGGTCTGCGCAGAGGACGGGTCACGTGGGGTTATTGTTATTTGTGGATGCACTTGGGCAGTGATTGAGTTGAAGGCCCTGTGCCAGGAAGTGGCAACACAAAAGGAAATCAGAAGGGAAGACCTCAGAGTCTACCAAGGAAAATAGAGACGTAAACAAAATAATTATAGAGCAGCCCATTAATGCTGTGATACAAGTGAGGATAAAGCAACGTAGGAACCTGGAAGTAATTCATTTTGCTGAGCTGGGGGTCAGGGCTCGTGTGGTCCCAAACTCTCCTAAAGTAAGAATCATCCTGAAACACTTCCTGGAAAAACAGATTCTTTGATTCCAACCCAGACCTGCAGAATGAGAAGGTCCAGGGAGAAGCCCAGGAATCTGATTACAAAGCAACCAAAGGATTGTTACCCGAGGGCCATTTGGGAAACTTGGGTGAGTAGGAGCCGGTCAGGTGAAACGGGGAATGGAGTTCACCCGCGATAAAGAAGAGCTTTTCAAACTTCTGTGTGCATAGGAATCACCCAGGGCTGTGTTGAAATGCAGATTTTGATTCAGTAGTTCTGAGCTGGGGCCATGATTTCATTTCTAACCAGCTCCCGGTTACGGTGAAGCGGCTGGTCAGCCGACCACACAGGACCTCTCATTCTCTTGGTAAGAAAGAACAAACAATCTGCACACAAGATCCTTTGTGATCCAACCTCTCTGGTCTAATGTTTCCCTTACCATCCTGTACTCTGTTCTCACAGACTCACCTGTGTTTTGTCTACAAATGTTTGCATGTAACTTCTCTTCCACTCACCCTCTTTCTCTTTGTTCAAAAAACTTCTGACTCCAGAGATAGGATCCTAAGTATTCTTTAGGTCCCCGCTAACCAGCATTTCCTTCAGGAAACATGGCCTGATGCCCCCAAATCTGGGATAGCCCCCCCCCTTGAGGGTTCAGACAGCACCTTTTTACTCTGAATTGGTAACTGCATGTTTGCTTTTCTAAATGACTCAATCATAAGATCTGTTTCTCTATTCCCAGGACATATGGCCTGGCTGTGTGAAACTGCTTCATAAATAAGTGTTCATGAATTGAATCAAATTAACTCAGAAGTCCACATCCAACAGATTGAAAAGCATCTGCAAGGGCACTTGAAAGCTGTGCACATGTTTTGGAGACCCAGGTAATCGTTTAGTGTGAGTGGTACCCAGAAATCAAAGGGGAAAGTAACTGTAAAAATACAGCGGGTTGTAAGGGTCCTCGCAGGCCATGAAGCCGGCCCTGTAGGTGGAAGCGAGTATTGGAACTGAGGACCTAGGTTTAACCTTTTCTGAGTCTTAGGACATTTGAGAATCTGATGAGAGCTATGGAGCCTACCCCTGAAAAATCCCCATGCAAACAAAAAGATTTATAAACACATTTTTACCATTGATTTCAGGGAGTTTAGAAGCCTAAGGACCCCAGGTTAAGAATTTTGACGTTGAAGGAGACCCTGTAGGAAAGTACAACTTGGCACAAGAGGGTGGATTAAAGCAGGCCCATGGGCCATTTTAAAAATAAAGGTACTGGAACCCAACCATGCCCGTTCATTTATGAACTATCTATGGCTGCTTTCTGGAGCTCCAAAGACAGAGTTGAATAGTTTCAGCAGAGATCATAGAGCCTGGACAACCCCAAATGGTCCTAGCTAGCTCTTTACAGAAAATGCTTGCTGACCCCTGGATTAGCATGTAGGAGCAGGACCAGGGAGGGGGCTCTGTGCATGTTGGGGTCCAGTAGATTTTCTACACATATATTTCACTGTTGGTCCCTTTAAAAAAAGCTGGATTGCAGAACTGAAGAACTGGGATCCAGCCTTTCTCCACTATTTCTGCCAAGAGGTGGGTGGCAGCTGCCAGACACGGCGGGTGAGCCTCCTCTGGCGCCTTAGGTCAATTACTCAGCAGCTTTGGGCCTCAGTTTCCTCTTTCCTAGTGTAGAATAACAGGCGCTCTTTGCCCAGAGGACTTGTGACGCTTAAATGATAGAATGCAGGCCTGGCAGTTAGCTAGTTCTCATGAAATGTTAGTTATGAACAACACTGATGTCTGAAAGAAGTCTCATACTGTGGACTTTACTCGGCCCAGGTCTCCTTACAAAGGACTCCATCCATAACGTAATTCAGCCCACAGCACACTGCCTGGCGCTGTGTTTGGTTCCGAATCAAAGCTTATCTAATGACTGGATGGATGAATGATGAGTGGTGAGAGCTTTTTGTAAACTTCGGAGGATGGTAATGTCTTTTAATGAATTATATGAGAATCCCATATAATTTCATACCTTTAAAAATACAATGCTTAGAATGTAGGGGTAACCAGAACGTAAGAAATTCTGAACTAGATTCTACTGAGGTGAGAAACAAATTATGCAAAGGATAATTAACTCCCAAATCTTAAATAAAGAGGAAAAACCTCACTGAAGAGGTGAGGCAGGTATGGCTGGCTGACAAGGACATTCACCGTTTCTAGTTACCCAACCTCCTGCCCTTTCCGTTCCTCCTTCCCCACTTGTCAGCCATAATTCACTTCATTCCCATCAGAAATATTTAAAGAACCCTTTGTAACAACACTGCAGTTGTAGATCAGGATACAATTTATCTCTTAAATACTTCATAACGGCCTTTTGTTTTCTGCCTGCTTTTAATCTCTCAGCATAGATGTTGAAACAATTTATGAGATGTGCTTGCATTTCCTCTTATTTTGTTGTTTCTCTTAGATCCTTTATCCAAGGTCCCCAATCACTTTAACATATTAACTCTTCTTAGAGGATTTTTTTTTCTGTTTGAAACTTTTTTGAGTCATTTCATATTAATTTCTCTGTTTTTTTAAATTGTGGTGAGAACAGATAACATGAGATCTAGTCTCTTAACAAATTGTTGTGTCCATGTAGTATTGTTAACTGCATGCACATCTCGTTCATTCGATCTCTAGAACTTCATCCTGCGTGACAGAAACTTGGTACCTGGTGAACAGCAACTCCCCACGCCCCCCATCCCCTCATTAGAGCATTTTAATTTTAATGACATTAAACATCAAAAGAATAAATGGGATTATTTTAGGACAAGAGGTAGAGGAAAGAGAAAGAAGGTATAAGGGGAGAACTGATCTATTTTCTAAAAGATTTACTCCCTCCCCATCTGGGTACACTGCATTTAATTGGGAAGCATGGGAAGCCTTGGAAGTTTGCAGGAAAATAGAGTCTACCAGAATCACAATGGCAAGAAAGGCCCCAAATTGCCAAACTCAGGCTGAGATTTGGACAATTACAGAAAGAGGAAAGTTCTGCGGGAACCCAACAGACTGAGTTTCAGTCTGCGAGTCCAGTGTCTCTGGGGCTCCCACTGCGCCAGAGTGGTTTTCATGGGAAACCTTCCGTATCTCTTTCCTCCATGAAGAAAAGGTATAGGTTAGTCTGGCTATTTCCTAGTGAGAGTAAAGAGTAGTCTTATCACCATGTTTCCAACACTTCGCACTGTTTGGAGCTGGCATCTTTGCTTTACCACTGGAAAAAAAGGAAGGGAGGGAGGGAGGGGAGGAAGGAAGGAGGGAATGAAGGAAGGAAGAAAGGGAAAGAAAGAAAGAAAGAAAGAAAGAAAGAAAGAAAGAGGAAGGAAAGAAGGAAAGAAAGGGAGAAAACAGAAAACTGAAATTTTGATCTTCAGTAAACAAGTGTGATTTTTTTCACCTTCAAAAAAGATTTATGAGGCTAAATTAGTACATCTCTATAAAGTGCTTTGATATTTTGAGAAGAGAAAATGATCCATGAGTGGGCTTAATCTGGCCTAAAATGGAATTATTTAAAATAAAGCCACACGGTTTGGGACTAATACCTTTTGCTTCTCTTTGGAAATCTGGGTTTTAGAAAGTATGAGTTAACCACCAATGACTGAGTAGGGTCGCTCTGGAGAATATTTACTTTTCTCTTAAGATTTACTTTAAACAGTTTAGGAAACAGAAGAGCAGTAAAGAGTCTAGACCGGGGTATGAATGTAGTGGATAAAAGTGTATTCCTTCCACCAACGTTTGTTTTTTGGAAGTTATATCATCAGCTGAAAACCTGTGAAGCTGACGTGATTTGAGTTAGGTTAAGAAATTTAAAGAAAGAAAAAAACAGAAAAAAAAATTGAGGAATTGCATGGAGCCCATGGTTCAAAGTCTTGGACATGACAGAAGAATAAGTTGTTAAAAAAAAAAAAAAAAGTACGTATAATGCCATATGGTTACTGATTTTTAAATTTTACTTACCAAGAAAGAAACTATATTGATGAATTTCAAAAAAGGACTTTATGTTTTCTCATTTGTTTCTTCATTAAAAAAAATGGAGATACATGATCTTTCTTTCCCTTCCCTCTTCCTTTTTCCATTTCTGCCCTCATTCCTCCCTACATGGACCTCTTTTGAACTGTGGATGAAGGGAATGATCTTACTGCCAGTTGAACCACAATGACGCTAACAGTCGGTGGGAGGGAAAATCAGGCCTCCTAGAATGAATTTTGCCTGTCACCTCCGCATAGATTTGTGTTCTGTTGAGCTTTACGACTAATGTGGGGTGTGGTGCTGAAACATGCAGCAGCACTGACAGAGATAACCCTTGATACCTTGGTACATTGGTGTTGTCCACACGTGGAATTGCCCAGGACAGGAAGACGCCATGATGAAATTAAATTCATTGTGTTCAAATGAGACAACTAAAGGAAAAGGAGATAGATGTTCTTCCTTGTACAGCATAGAATGCTGCTGCCTTGTTGAACCATTCACGTTTCTTATTATAGGATATTTTGATATCTGTTCTGAGAGTTGGATGTATACAGGAGACGCCTGTATGGTGGTGGCCTCTTGGCCGTGTGAAGTGATTTGATGCTTAGCTGTGGCGTTTCACAGATGTTCCCTCCCCTGTCTTTTGTCTGATGGCAGTGTTTGTGGTCTTTGTAGTACAGGTTACACATGGAAGGCTCTTTCTCTTATATTTTGTTAAGTAGGTAGACACTCATTTGTTCCGATTTATGAATGAGTTTTTCCTGGAGAGCTGGTAAGTTTTGCTTGGCATATGACTATTTTTTTTCTATCATTATTCTTTTAGGGACTTTTTCTTATGTGTTTGCTCATTTCCTGCAGCTGGGCATGATTTGTCAATTATTTCAACAAGCCTGTCCCCTTCTTCCCATTAGTCAAGAAGAACAGGAGAGAGGGGAAGTGGTCAGTCTTCTCTCCCAACAGAATCCATTTCTCTTTCATTTTTCCACTACATTTCCCCTCTCACTCTTCTGTGTTGAGTCTCTGGAGCAGACCCAGATTATCTGAAGGAATGGCCATTTCATTCATTCATCAATTTCTTCAATAAGCACCTGCTAGTTCTATCATAACTTCAAGACCTGTTCTGAAAGCCTGAGTTAATGCTACAAGACAGACACCTATGAAATGAACATTGGAAGGAAAAGGGGAGAGATGGGTTGAAGTGTGCAAAGCGGAAGAAATCAAGGAAACAGAGGTAGGAGAGAACTATGGAATTGAAGAGGAAATTAATGGAATGAACAAAGTGGACAAGAAAATGAAAAGGTTCAAATGTGCTTTTTCAAAACAAGAACAAGGGAGTTCCCTGGCAGTCCAGTGGTTCAATCCCTGTTTGGGGAACTAAGACCCCACAAGCCACAATGTGAGGCCAAAAAAAAACCCAAACCCAAACAAACAAACAAAACCAAAAAATAGATTAATTCAGAAGCGGCTATGTGCAAATGATTCTGCCAGGACCCTGACAGTGCAGACCAATTAGTCTTATTCTCTTATCTCCAAGAATTTACAGTTAAGAGCAGAAATCAGACTTTAAAATATGAGAATACTTAATTAGCTATACTTGTGTCCTGAGATACACATGAAGGGAACTTTAAAAAAGTAGTTATATTGTACTTATTAAAGAACTTCAGTTGAATGGAATAACAAAATCTAAAAGGTTTAAAATTTGTACCGTGTTGCTTAGAAATCCCTTTTCTGCCTTGTAGCCCAGGCTGGGGGCTTTGCGACACCCAGGACAATGGGAGACAATCCTTGGCTGTGCTCCATCCTCTCCAACCAGAAGTCAGGATGCTCGCTGCCAGATAGCTGGGAGGGAGAAAGGACGTATTTTCTCCTCCCTTCCAAAGCTGTTAATGCTCTGTTCGCCAATAAACTATTACAACAATTGATCTCTGTGTGAATTGGATACTCGTTACATCTTGCTGAGCAACGCACTTACCCCAGCAGATTTCCTTTACAAACGACCTCTTCTCTCCCCTAATGGACACTCATCCCCGAACCAATTGTTGGTCCAGGTCACTGGCTCACAGCCTCCAGACACACACCCAGTCGTTGGAAAGCAGGAAAGCGAGAGGGATGTTACTCCATGAAAGACGGCAGCGTGCTTTGTCACATGGCAAACGCTCACACATCCCCGAAATGCTGAAGGAAGTCAGAGAAAGGAAGTTTGCCAGCAGGATGCTTGTGATATTATTGGCAGGGATGTTCTCACTACCTGCCACTTGTGTTTGTGTCTCTGATGATGTTTACTGCAACTTGAAAAAGAATAGCTACTAAATTAGGATATGATGAACTTCTCAGCTGGAGAGAGAAGTGGATCCAACAGAGAAACAATGTTTGGGACTTGTGATACTGTGTTCTCTTTGAAGTTACATTTAGATGTTAGGATAAGCAAGGGAAAAAAGCACTTCCAGAAGACAGAAACAGCCTGGCTGCGTCCAGTCCATGTAAGAAAAATGCAAATGTTTGACGTGAGCTTTACAGTTGTTTTGTCTAAAAAAATTAAGGGCTCTAGGCTTTTGTTCACCTCCCCATCACATCTTTTTATCCCTTTAGTTTGGTAGGTTTTTTTCTCAAGATTCTGCTTTATTTCAGCAAGTGTTTAGTGGTTCTGGGTGATAGAATTACTATAAAACTCTTTGAGATTTTGATCACTTTTGAAGACCAAGGGCTTTTGGGGGTTGTCACTGAAAGGAGTTTGAAAGCTCTGAAAATCTCTTCTCTCTGCCTTCAAGGGATAAAATCGCACCACAAATACAATTGTTTGTAGACTTGTCAAGAGCCTCTAGCATAACAATTCAACACAGTTTAGGCCTGGGCTGGAAGGAAGAGATGAATGCTTTCCTCAGAGGAAAGTGACTGGGGGTCTAGACGGAGGAACCTCTGGGCAAAACCCTGCTCCCTGGAAGGATAATTAGCGTGTAGAATGGTGAGCAGAAACTGTGCTCAAAGTTCTCTGTAATTACCCCAGCAGGAATGTTCTCAGGACTAAATTGAAGGGGCTGTGGGACCACTGAATGATCCATGTTTGGCCTTTTATCCTAAGGAGAATCTCACCAAGGCAAAAATCCCTTTTCTTTATAACTTTGCCTACCGGGAGAGTAATATCCAAAAGCAGTGTTTCATTTGTTAATCCACATTTTAGATCTCTCTACACTCATACCCACACACACCACGTATAAGTGATACTGAATGTAATGATATTGAATATGTTTAAGAAAACACAGTGCATAGAAAGGTTGTTTAAAGATGTTAAAAGTATGTGTAGTATCACTCCAATGATATTTGGGGGTGAGAGACGTTTTCAAAAACAAGATACTGGGGCTTCCCTGGTGGCGCAGTGGTTGAGAGTCTGCCTGCCGATGCAGGGGACACGGGTTTGTGCCCCGGTCCGGGAGGATCCCACATGCCGCGGAGCGGCTGGGCCCGTGAGCCATGGCCGCTGAGCCTGCGCGTCCGGAGCCTGTGCTCTGCAACGGGAGAGGCCACAACAGGGAGAGGCCCGCGTACCGCAAAAAAAAAAAAAAAAAACAAAAAAACAAAAACAAGATACTAATGATAATAAAAGGCATTTTATTAAATTAGACCCTTGAATGTGGTAAATATACACAATGGAATATTACTCAGCCATAAAAAAGAATGAAATAATGCCATTTGCAGCAACTTGGATGGACCTAGAGATTATCACATCGAGTGGAGTAAGGCAGACAGAGGAAGACAAATATCATATGGTATTGCTTATACCATTTGGAATTTGGGATTAACAGATACAGACCACTATCTATAAAATAGATAACCGACTAGCACCTACTGTATAGCACAGGGAACTATATTCAATATCTTGCAATAACCTATAATGGAAAAGAATCTAAAAAAGAATAGATATATATGTATATGTATAACTGACTCACTTTGCTGTACATCTGAAACTAACACAACATTGTAAATCAACTATATTTCAACAGAAATTTAAAAAAATAAATTAGACCCTTGAAAACTCATTGAAGAACCCCCCCATTGCTCACTAGTCCCCTGACCCCCTTTTTATTTCTACTTTATTACAGAGTTGAGGGATTTGAGATTGGGATAGATTTGACTATCCAGACTCTTTTTTCACCCCCTATTAGTATGAGAACAGAAAAATAACTCTTACGGAATTTGCTCTTCAAGCCCAAAGTCACACATGTTAACCCGGCTAACTCTTCACCTGCCAATGGACTCGGGGACCCGCCCCCTCTGCCTTAGAATCCAGGTGCCGCCTTCCGTTCACTTGGCCTTTAACACAGAGCAATTGATTTTTTTTTCTGCTTCTCCGTTTGCCCTCGGGGGTTGAGAAGTTGTTTTACTTGTTGCTCATTTCTGACTGGCTTCTCCCTGATTCTTCCCTTCTGAGGTTCACTATTTTGCCCGTTTTCTGACGTATTAGTTCAAAGACACGTGAGAAAGAGAAAATGTTATTTATTTTAAAACCTGTTAAGTGAGTAATCAATCAACTGCTTCAGACTTAGAAAATTCTATTTTTTTGGGGGGGGGCACGTGGTTTGTGAAATCTTATTTCCTCCACCGCGGATTGATCCCCGGCCCACGGCAGTGAAAGTACTGAGGCTTAACCACTGGACTGCCAGGGAATTCCCAGAAAAGTCTTAATTCTCCATGGCTGTGTCCATGTGGAGAGATGCCATCGAGATACACATCATTTAAAAAATGTTGGGAAACCAGTGGTGGAACTTATTTCTCTAGGATACTTTTAAGCAGAGACCCTTTCCCTTTCCTGTCCAATATTTGATTATATTAAGAACTATAAAAATGTACCTCAGGCAGTCTGGTGGGCAGTGGACTGACACAGAATCAGAACTGACAGCATTTACAAATTCAATAATTGTAGGTTGAAAAAATGAAAAATTAAGTATAAAAAGATAGAGGCTTCCTTGCTCTAGTAACCCATTACCCTTATAATGATCATGACATTTACCGAAACCATCAAAAAAGCAAAGGACAAATTCATAGAGATGGAAACTGGGTTGGTGATTGCTAGGGATTTGGCAGGGGGTAGGAAGTTGGTGTTTAATGCGCACAGAGTTTCCATTTGGGAAGATAAAAAAAGTTCTGCAGATGGATATTGGGGATGGTTGCACAACAAAGGGAGTACACTAGTACCACTGAACTGCACAGTTAAAAATGGCTACAATGGCACGATTTATGTATGTATACGTTACCACAATAAATAAAGGCAAAAAAAGAAAGAAAAAAAAAGGAGTAATTCTAGGACTGGCTACAGGATGTTACCGTTGAATAAACTGGAACGTTTGTTGTTTGAGCCTTAGCAGAGAACAGGCAATAGTCCTCCTGAAATTACTGTTGGGACATTATCTCTGCAGAAAGAAATTTCAACAGCTTAGCATTTATAGGGTACACAGTTGGGAGTAAAACACATGTGAAAAATATCATGATAGAAGGCCTTTATTTAAAGTGTGGTGAAGGTCGCTGACTCATTGGATAACTGGAGTCTTTGGGGCTTGAGTAATGGCCGAGCCAAGAATCCTGGAGTCAGTTAGACTCTTTCTTCCTTGGGGAAAAAAAAAGGGGTCAAGTCAATTCTATCCCACTCTATCTTGTGTATTTTATTCAACAATGATTTTTGACCAACCCCAAATTCCTTCAACGAGGGAGGAATGTTCAGTGTTTTTGTAACCTTGACTAACTGTGATATTATTCCAAACAAGGAGGCAAAGCCCTATGGGGGCAAGAGGTGGAAAGGGAAGAGCTAAATCGGGAATCTGTTTTTGATCCCAGCCAGATGATGGATGTCTTACAAATGCGGTCAGTGCTACTTCTGATCTCACCCTGAGCAAAGACGCTCTTTAACTGGCTGGGCAAAATATCTGGACTCAAGTGTAAAGCCACTTGACTGACTCAAGTAAATACCTGAAGAAAGTCAAATTATTCTGATAAGGATCTATCCTAATTATTTATCTTCCTGAGGTTGCATTTATTTCTGAGTGTTTTCTGGTTGGGGTGAAATGATAACTTATGAATCAGGTGCTTGAAACTGCCATGGCTAAGAGTTGCTGTTTTCTGTGAAGTTGTGGTACTAGATTAGCAGGAATCTGGTCATCTTAAGGATGCTGCCGAGTATACTCAAGCAAAGATATTCTGGAGCCAGACTTCCTGGCAATAATCCCGCGTTTGCCTTTTACAAGATGAGACGTCAAGCATTTGCCCACATCTCTGTGCCTCGGGTTCGTCATCTCTAAAAGGAGGATGACTGCAATAGATCTGACATCATAGGTTGCCGTGAAACATGATTTAAAACCTGTAAAGTGCTCAGAACAGTGCCTGGCATGTAGGAATTAGGCCGTAAAAGTTAGTTGTTATTACCATTAATCATTGCTTCTTTAGAGGAAGACATGGCTAAACAGTGAGGGAGAAGGCTGGTGTGGTAGGTCTGTTGCCTGTGATTCAGAGACCCTTTTGTATCTGCATTGGAGAGTTCAAAACTCAGTGACTGTATCAAATCATCAAGTGCATGTTAAATATATGACAATTTTGGTTGTCAATTACACCTCAATAAAGTGGAAAAGAAGGGAAAAAAACTCTCCATGGCTGCTATACACATGTATAGCCGAAAATAAAATACTGGTTTTAATGAACCATTCCTGCATTCACTCACTTATAGATTCACCATGTGTCGGGCATTGGGGATACCAAGTCAATTATCACTTGACTTATTACGATGCTCAGTCCAGTGGCAAAGACACTTACCTGAAGAGATTACTATGCAATATGTAGGTGCAAAGATAGAGATATGTGCAAGGTATCACTGAGATGTGATGGAGGGGCTGGGGAGAGTGGGGAGGAATAGTCAGGGGAAATTCCTGGAAGTAATCCCCCAAGTAGTGTTTGGTCAAATAAAACTTGATTTAAAAAAAAAATCAGGGCTTCCCTAGTGGCACAGTGGTTGAGACTCCACCTGCCGATGCAGGGGACACGGGTTCGTGCCCCGGTCCGGGAAGATCCCACATGCCGTGGAGCGGCTGGGCCCGTGAGCCATGGCCACTGAGCCTGCGCGACCGGAGCCTGTGCTCTGCAACGGGAGAGGCCACAACAGTGAGAGGCCCGCGTACCGCAAAAAAAAAAAAAAAAAAAAAAAAAAATCAGTAGGTGTTTCAACCTGTGTCTCTAAAAGGTTAGGGTTCTCTCTCTGTCTTATAAACAAAATACTGTTATTACCCCTACAAATAATAATAACGGTTGCTTAACTATAGTATAATACATGGTTGATTATAATAGTCCTCTACATGTCACATTATTTTTTAGTTGGTTTGAATGAATCAGAATGCAAAAGTTGTATCTTGTAATGGGTCTCTTAATCTTAACTGTCCCTTAAACTATATTAGGTGCCCCCTCCATTTCTCTCTCTCTCATTCCTTATAATCTATTTGCTGAAAAAACTGGGTTGTTTATCTTGTAGAGTATTCCAGAGAGGGATTTTGCTAATTGCATCTTCATTTTCCTCTATTCCTTCTATTTCCTATAAATATCGTGTTAGATGTAAAGGCTTTTTCAGATTCAGGTTCAGTTTTTTTTTCGGTGGGTGGTAGATGGGCCGAGATTACTTCACAGAGAGTGTGGGCCATATCCTTCCGAAGGCACATGGCCGATGGTGGTCTCTCTTTTAGAGATGTTTGCAGCCATTGATGGTCAATGGTTAGGGCTATCCATTCATAAAGGTTGTGAAGTGGTCCTATTCTAATTCTATCTTTCCTTCTTTGGCTGGAATCCCATAGAGAGTAATTTCCCCTCATTTATTATTTGCTTACTTAATAGTATATAGAGTTGGTCTAGGAAAGGCAAGTCAAGTGTCTGGTTGAAAATCCATATTAACAGTGGCCCTGTGGTTCCGTAAGACCCACAACCTTTAATGTCAGTAAAATTCTATGCAGCAAACAACTTTACTAAAGCAGGAAGGTGAACCGATGGGGTTTTATAAATACTTGGCATGAGAAGAAGAACTTTCTGCTTATAACACAGCTTTAAAAACACTCTAACTTTCCCCCAAGCTTTTAGTAAAAGTAGGTTTTTTTTTTTTTACAGCAATTACAAAAAGATAATCTTGCTGAACTGAAATCCTAGACTACATCTGATATCATTTTAGCTTTCAGTGACCTACTTACTGCGTGGCATGATTTACAGTTGAGGTTTATGGCTTTAGCAAACTAATGCTTTGGTCATTCACTCAAAAAGAAAAGAAAATCCTCTGTTTTATTCTCTAGTATGGAATGAAACTTTTAAACAGTCACGGTTAAGTCATCATTAAAACAATTTCGTACCTCAGACCTAAAATAGACGTGCACCTTAGCACTGATGTATACAGAGCCTGAGTTTCCTAAAAGGCAAAGGAAAAATATATGCCCATGACTGCGTGCAGGATGAGTAAATTACACAGACACACACAAAGGCTAATTAAAAATGGAACATTTAAGAAGCATTGCATTTTAGGTGTTTTGTGAAAGTCCCTTTTAAACTTAGTCCCAAGTGAAATCAGTTGTTTGCATTTGGTTGGTGACATGAAACATTAACAGTAGCAGAAACAGGGGTAACCTCTGAGCTGTTGGGTGGACCCTTGTGTGACCTCAAAGTCCCAGACTCCTTCCAATGGGAGACCGGTCACCCCAGATCCTGACCAGTTTTCCTCTTGCCCTCTCCCTCCAAATCACTTAAATCCTTTGTCTCCAACTACATTAGATCTATTCAATGTTTCCCCTTTTAATGCCTCCACAATTTCTTAACATCTACAAAGAACAGATTGATTCCCACCATGCCAGCAGGAAGCAGTGGGGTGTGCGTATTGAACGGGCCCCAGCTTGAGGAACAAGCCAACAAGGGGAATATTGTCTTTCTTTTCATTCTTTCTTTTATTTTTTTAGAGCATTTTTCTTTCTTATCCAGATTAGTCTGACCTCAGCACAAGACAACTATATATTACTTTTAACGGCAAACTTGCATGTCGCCTGGGTTGCGTTGGTGGTTTTCCATGAATGTAATACAGTAATCCCAGTAGAACTACCTCAGCCACTTACTACTCTTACCCTGATAAAAATACTTTGTGGGGGCTATTAGGACGTCTTTTATTTTTAATCCAGCTGAAAATGGAAGCATTACAGAGCTTAGAAATATTAATGAGAAAATTCTCTACTGTCCGTGGCAGAGCACCCCACTCGCGCCGGGATAGAATAAAAGCATTTTGCCCCAGTTCTACCTCGTCAGAACCATCTTGACTGAAGCTTTCAAGCGAGGCTTTTAAGAGAGAATCATATGACACACACGTATACAAAATGGAAATACCCTGGCAGATAAAATTAGCATTCTCTCATTGCACCTGTAGCGCAAACGGTTATAAAAGGAGTTGCTGAATAATGTACACCCTCTGATGATCTAAAAGCCAGCTGTGCTCTTTTCTATTTTAAAAATCCTGAGGGTTAAAGCCCCATCTAATCCTTTCTTTGTCAGAGTTTCTGTCAAATGATCAGACCCTTGGACATTTTTTCACTCGGGACGGATGGGTTGTACTGAATCATAAGCTACTTTATGAACAGATGGTCCACAAGCCTTGTCGAACCTTCTAGTGTTTGTTTATTAACAGATAGAAATGGACTTGCCATCTTACTCTTGTTCTAACTAAATAAACCTGTGCCAAAACCCAACTGGGTACTTAAAACAGATGCTTCTCGTCTTTCTAAAGACATGACTTAACGATCGTATTTTACCTCTAGGCACAGTCCTGTCAGGATGATTTGTGAGATGGCACGGTCATTGTAAGTAGGAATCACCTGGAAAGTGAGTTGTACTTGTTTGTTTCATGAAAACAGAAAGAAAAAGTCCCCCTCTCCTGTGCTCATCCTGCGGAGGCCTGAAGGAATCCCACCCCAGATTTGGTTGGGAGGCCAAACCTGATGATACCACGTAAGCGCCAAGAGGGTAGGAAAAGTTGGATCACTCACATAGTGGGGCTTTCTGCGGGGAGCAGGGCAGGCTCCCAAACAGGTTCAAAATGGGATTCAGGGGCTTCCCTGGTGGCACAGCGGTTGAGAGTCCGCCTGCCGATGCAGGGGACACGGGTTCGTGCCCCGGTCCGGGAGGATCCCGCATGCCGCGGAGCGGCTGGGCCCCTGAGCCATGGCCGCTGAGCCTGCGCGTCCGGAGCCTGTGCTCTGCAACGGGAGAGGCCACAACAGTGAGAGGCCCGCGTACCGCAAAAAACAAAACAAAAACAAACAAACAAATAAATGGGCTTCAGAGAGCAGGGAAAGGAGGCCAGCTTGGCTTTTTACTATATTCGGAGATAGCCAGAGGTGAGGATTTCCACATGCGTCCCAGAGCTTGTGTGGTTTGAACTTCCCACTGGTGTCAGAAAGGGGAGCGCCTAGGCTTCCTCATCAGCTAGACAAGATGGGAAGTGGGGGAAGAAGGAAAAGTGGGAGTGGTGGCACGTGAGAGCCGTCAGGGGTCAAACATCTAAATGGGGTCAGATGCCATATTACAAGTCACTTTACATTGAAGACCAAAGGCACTGTAAAAAATGGTAAATATTTTTATTTTTATATTTATTTTTAATTTTTTGTTTTGCGGTACGCGGGCCTCTCACTGTTGTGGCCTCTCCCGTTGCGGAGCACAGGCTCCGGACACGCAGGCTCAGCGGCCATGGCTCACGGGCCCAGCCGCTCCGCGGCATGCGGGATCTTCCCGGACCGGGGCACGAACCCGCGTCCCCTGCATCGGCAGGTGGACTCTCAACCACTGCGCCACTAGGGAAGCCCAAAAATGGTAAATATTTTTAGACTAATTCCAAATGCTGCTTGAGAAGTGAAGGTTTGGGTGGGTATTTGGAAACCTTCTAAAATTCAGCTATGTATTTCCTTTTGGGGCTTTTAGGGGCAAAACAATGTATGCAGTCAGCCAATCCTCTCTGTTTCTGATAAAACATTTGGATACAAAGTCATAAAGTGTCTAGATTATTACTGAAGACATTTAAAAATTGTCACATTCAAGCAAATCAACTCTTACGGTTGGTAGATTATTTTTCACTTTCTAGCCTAAATCCTTTGGGCGCTAGGTCAAGGTACTTCTTGGTTCTCCCATTACACTTGATAGACTGATGGGCCATCAGAAGGCCAAGGGACATTAGGGATTGTTCAGGATAATCTTACTCATTATTTAGTTGGAGAAACTTGAGGTCTATAAGTGTCTAGAGTGTTAGCCAGGATCACACAAACTAGAATCCAAGCCCTGCGCCTT
The DNA here is from genome assembly GCF_964374135.1 of Grampus griseus. Classification (NCBI taxonomy): domain Eukaryota; kingdom Metazoa; phylum Chordata; class Mammalia; order Artiodactyla; family Delphinidae; genus Grampus; species Grampus griseus. Next base: position 14,337,613 of record NC_139019.1, read on the forward strand.
GTCTAATGCATCTCACCTAATTTAGATCAGAGGGTTTGGTTGTCATATTTTCCTAGGCTTTCAGTTTTAATGCTTTCTCTGCAGGATGCTAGATTTTTAAAAAACTCATAAATTTTATATGTTTTCCCCTCATAATCTTCTGTCTGAATATATTGCAGAATTTTTATATGAATTCTAAAGTAGGGACGCCATATTTTAAATATGACACTGGAAATGTTAAATTATATATAAGCATGGGGTAAGACATCCAATAACTTTTTTTAATTCAGTGTATTTTAATTTTTGAAATAACATTAAATATTTACTTTGATGTTTTTCTCCCATTTTGTGCTACATTCTAGGAGTTTTTAAAAAATAAACTTTTAATTTTAAGGTTTTTTAAGCTTTACATAAAAGTTTTGAAGACAGTACTAAGGAGTTTACAAAGACTCCATGCTCGGTTCGCCCTATCAATAACATCTTACGTTAGTATAGTACATTTGTCAAAATTAATTAACCAATATTGTCGGTATTACTAACTAAAGTTCATACTTGATTCACATTTCCTTAGCTTTTTATCTAATATTACTTTTCTGTCCCACCCAGGACACCACATCACGTTAAATCATGTCTCCTCAGGCTCCTCTTTGGCTGTGACAGCTTCTCAGACTTTTCTTATTTTGTTTTGATATTCTTGACAGACTCAAGGACTCTTGACTGATCGAGTATTTTGTAGAATGTCCCTTAGTTGGGATCCATACGATGTTTCTCTCGTGATTTAACTGGAGTTATGAGTTCTTGGAAGGGACATGGTTTATTACTCTTGATAATAACCTTAATCACCTGGCTGAGATAGTGTTATCAGATTAGAGGTAGGGCAGAATGTTCTGGAAACCCGTAGATGCAAGACAGGAAGGACAGAGGGTTTTTTTTTTTTTTGCGGTACGCGGGCCTCTCACTGCTGTGGCCTCTCCCGTTGCGGAGCACAGGCTCCGGACGCGCAGGCTCAGTGGCCATGACTCACGGGCCCAGCCGTTCCACGGCATGTGGGATCTTCCCGGACCGGGACACGAACCCGTGTCCCCTGCATCTGCAGGCGGACTCCCAATCACTGCGCCACCAGGGAAGCCCCAGAGGGATTTTTATGTAAGATTTCTACCCACAAAAATTTACTCCCTTCCATATTATACTCTGGAAGCAGGTTCTTCTGTGCCACCTAAACTTAAGGGGTAATTATGTTCCTCCACCTATACCAAGGGGTGGAATATGTACATAAATTATTTGGAATTTTGCATGAGAGATTTATCCACTATCTATTTATATCTATCTATCTATCTATCTATCTATCTATCTATCTATCTATCTATCTATCTATAATGGTATGTATTCATGGATATTTATTTACTATAATCCAATACTACTTTATTTTGTTACTTGAATTGTTTCAGTTTTGGTCATTGAGACCTCTTTCAGTTGGCTACTGTCCTTTTGACATACCCCTTTCATGTTCTTTTTTTTTAAATAAATTAATTTTATTTATTTATTTTTGGCTGTGTTGGGTCTTCGTTGCTGCACACGGGCTTTCTCTAGTTGCGGCGAGTGGGGGCTACTCTTCATTGCGGTGCGCGGGCTTCTCTTTGCTGTGGCTTCTTTTGTTGCGGAGCACAGGCACTGGGTGCGCAGGTTTCAGTGGTTGTGGCTCGTGGGCTCAGTAGTTGTGGCTCTCGGGCTCTAGAGCACAGGCTCAGTAGTTGTGGCTCACGGGCTTAGTTGCTCTGCGGCATGTGGGATGTTCCCGGACCAGGGCTCAAACCTGTGTCCCCTGTATTGGCAGGCAGATTCTTAACCACTATGCCACCAGGGAAGTCCCCACTTTTCATGTTCTTTTTAAAGCACTTTCTATTTTCCAGCACTATAAGATGCTCCAGTTTCATCCTGTACATTCCCTGTACTAGTTCTAGAATCAATCATTTCTCTAAGCGGCATGATTTTTTTAAATTGAAGAATTCTTTTTTTATCTTGGCACTAGAAACGTGAGGTGTGCTTGTTCTACTGGGTTGTCATTGCTTCTAGGTAGTCCACTCAGCCAACAGAGCAAGGAAATGTGTGTGCATATTTGAACCCTTGTATATACGTACATCTATAAGTATTTCTGCATGTATCCACCTTTATATGAAGTTAAAGATGAGTTCATACTGGTGCCTCCAACTCTAATCCAGTACCACATGGATTATTCTAGCCTCCTTCCCTTGTCTGTCTGTAAAGTCCCACTCCAACAGAGAGAAACCTGGCTCCCACCATCTGCCACCCATTTATTTAATTGTTCAATCCCAGTTATACATGTTTAGTGGTTTCAGAATTGTTAATCTTTTGGGGATATTTCTCTCGTTTAGGGATATTTTTTAACTTTATCTTTCAACCCATCTCCTGAGTGTTTTTTCCGCAATCTCTTTTTCATTTCCAACATCTCTTTTTCTTTCTCTAATGATTCTATTTTTAAAATGGATTGATACCATTACAGAGTCCAGTCTCGTAATGCCTGCTGCATGATGGGTCAATAAACTGAGAGATGAGGTGCTGGGGCAAGGAATAGCAACTTTATTTGGAAAACCAGCAGACCAAGAAGATTGTGGACTAGTGTCCCAAAGAACCATTTTACCTGAATTAGAATTCAGGCTTCTTTTATACTAAAAGGGTAGGGGGTGTGGCTGGTTGTTGCAGACTTCTTGGTGCCAGAATCCTTCATTCTTACAGCTGTCCACATAGGTCTGGTCATGATGTTCCTATAAACCTCCAACAAGACAAATGTTATTCTCTGTTCTGCAACTTTTTATCTCTACATGAATGGAAAAGTGTTATACCTTTAAAGGCCAGAGCCTTGAAAATGAGGAATCCTGTATATTTCAGCCTGTAGGCAACATTCTTTAACAAAAGAAGGACCAAGCGCAGGCAACAGAGAACAAGGGTTAGAGATCCAATATGGAGTCATGTTTGTTCTTCTCTGTTACAATAGCTTCTCTTCTCTTCCTAAGGATATTAATTGCCGTTTACAGAATTCATTCTGTTCTCAGGATTGTCTCTGTTTCTTCTTCCCTTTGTTTGTTGATATTGGCCTTTGTCTTAGAGACTTTCTTCAAAAATCTGATGATCTTTGGCTACTTAAATATGTCCAATTGTGAGGCACAATGATTTAGAAATTACTAAAGTGCCTAAGTAAAACACTATCTAAATAATTTCCTGTGCTAACCTACTGACTGATTGGTTGTAATTATGAAAAGGAATGATATTATTATTGATGAGATGCTCATCTATTGGTGACTAAAAGATACTCCCCGAGTTATAAGTCAGAATTAGGGACAGAAGCTTATCTTTAAATTGTAAAATACCCTAGAGATTATAGTGATTACAATTTTTATACACTAAATAGCTAGCTCGGTAGATACAGAGTGAGGCACCAAACAAGCTGATTGGCAGCTGTGTGTCTTGGACTAGGACTTCTGGACTGCGGTGGGCATTTTCACTGGGGAGGGGGGTCCCCCAGAGGAGAGCAACAACTGTATGGTGACAAATACATTTCACACAATGAGTTACTAAACACTCACAGGTACCAACCTCCCTACCCAAATTTCACGAAAAAATATTTAAATTTACTAAGTGCAAAAATACTCTGATGTTGTCCATTTGAAAACTGTCATGACTCACTAAACTGATTCCACAGTCCAGTAACGATCCAAGACCAAAACTTGAAAAAATTTAGTTCTAAAGGCCTCTGTTTTTTTTTTTTTTTGCGGTACGCGGGCCTCTCACTGCTGTGGCCTCTCCCGTTGCGGAGCACAGGCTCCGGACACGCAGGCTCAGTGGCAATGGCTCATGGGTCCAGCCGCTCTGCGGCATGTGGGATCTTCCCGGACCAGGGCACGAACCCGTGTCCCCCACATCGGCAGGCGGACTCTCAACCACTGCGCCACCAGGGAAGACCTAAAGGTCTCTCTGAATTGGCCTCTGTCGCTTCATCTTGATTTTTTTTTTTTAACCACTCCCTGTCCAATACCCTTGTCATATCCAAACTACTTAAAATTCCTGAAAGTGCTATGATTTCTCTTGGTTCCATATTTTGCACATACTGTTCTTCTGCCGGATAAGCCGTCTCACTTTTTTGCTGGCTAACTTTTTCATGTTCCAAAGATTCATCACAGACATTATTCATCTTGGAAATCTCTCTTGATCTTTGCTTCTTTCCTATTTCCCACTCATCCCTGGGCAAAGGGAGTTTTATCTCATCCACTCTCTTTTTTCTTTGTTTCCATAGCAATTAATACATAGGCTATGATCACATCTAACACAAGCACACAGACACACACACACGCTAATATAACTACTGATTTTTATATCCGTATCTGCTCTAGGCTATATATTCAGACCAGGGTCTGTGTTTTATACTTTGTCCTTCTTTGTGCTTGGGGTCCTGAGCAGACAAAGACTTAGTCTTGTACCTCCATGTACAAGACTTCTGGTATACATTGTTGGGGCATTAGGCTAGATCTACCTTGACTCAGGAAATTAGTCAGTAAACCCTACTACCCCGACCCTAAATCTGCATAAACACAGCCCCCTGAGTCTAGACCTCAGACCCATTTGGAGCAAGGCTGATTCCATAGCGGAAACGGTGAGCTGTGGGCATGGACCTCCAGGTCTGTTTCCAGAAAGACAACAGGCCTGTGGCTCTGAGTCATGCATGCCCCCAGCATGGGAACAGGACTGGGGAGAGGACTCTGGACTTGGGCTCATCTGGATAAAACACTTCTCCCTGCGTGTAGAAAGAAAGAGGTGGAGAAGGGGATAGAGACGTTTCTCCAATACTGCTTCATCCTGGATATTTATTGCAAATCTCTGTCCCCTTTAGAGACCTGTGACTCAGGGTATTCAGTATCTCATCCTTAGCATTTAGTAAAATATCCATGGGGGTGAGCTGTAAGCTCAGCATTTATGACTGGAAGCATAGATGTGGATAATAATGATGGGGTGAAAGACTAGAATTCATAATGATAGAACATACTATACTCAGGACACGATGAAGGGGAAAAAGAGAAGGCAAAGAATACTAGAGTATAATATCTTGGTGACTGATGGATTTGAGTGGTTGCCTGCCTTTTTAAAAAAGTTTATTTTATTGAACTATAGTTGATTTACAATGTTTTGTTAATTTCTACTGTACAACAAAGTGATTCACTTATACATATATACACATTCTTTTTCATATTCTTTTCCATTATGGTTTATCACAGGATATTGAATATAGTTCCCTGTGCTATACAGTAGGACCTTGCTGTTTATCCGTTCTATATATAACAGTTTTCATCTATTAATCCCAAACTCCCAATCCATCCTTCCCCCACCACCTTCCCCCTTGGCAATGAGTGGTTACCTGTCTTACCCAATATCTTAAATGGAAAGGAGATGAACATTATTAAAGAGGAAATTGAGGAATTGTGAGATCTACATATTAGGAATATCTTTAGCATGAGTATTAATATTGGAAAAGATGATGGTAGAGAATTGAATGACTAGTGAGATTAAGTCATGCTAAAATAATTTGAGGGAACAAAGAACATTCTGGAGTCTCACAGATGACTCAACAGGAAAGACAGAGTGGTTATTATCTTAAAAATAAATACTCTTTTATTAGACATGTATTTGTTTATGATTACTTTTGCAATTAACAAATGGCTTTGTTGTTGCTGTTCTGAAATATTTGCTTTTAGGATCAGAAATTAAGCTCGTACCTTTAGGGACAGTAATGTATTTTGGCTTAAAATAGGAGTAATGCTTTAGAAAGCATAATGCTAGCTGTCATAACAAACAAACTCCAAAATGTGCAATGGCGCAGTCATGATATGTTTCTTCCTCACTTGTGTCAAGTTCAAATTGGGTGTTCCTGATCGGTGGATGTCTCTTCCCCAAAGATGATTCAGGGAACTAGACTCCTTACATCTTGCAGTTCTGCTTTCTTTATCATGTGGCTTCCAAGGTCCCTGTGCTTGGCTCCATCAAGCTGGAAGATTGGGAAGGTGGCAGTAGGAGAAGGTCCACTGCTTCTTACCAATTTGGGCAGGAAGAAACTTATATTATCTCTGCTCACATTCTATCGGTGAGCTCTAATTGTACAGCTTCACCTAGTCCCTGGTTCCCGAGTACTTCCCAGCAACAAAGTTATGATGAGAGGAAGCCCAGGTTTGGGCAGATAATTAGCCATCTTCCCAAAGATGGATGTTTAGGGATCTTACGTATGTATCCATAATTTGTCCAAAAAATTCAATAATTATTAAATTACATTAAAATTAATTATAATTAAGTAAAGTATAATTAAATAAAATAATTAAAACTCTCAACAATTGTTGATTGATCAAGCAACAAAAGAATTAGTAAAGATAAAAAAGATTTGAGAATCCAATTAACAAGCTTGATTTTAATGGATACAAATAGAACCAATGGATACAAATAGAATGTATGGATACAAAAAATTAAAACCATCCATTCTGCTTCATCACTCAGAGAAAAGTTACAAAAACTGATCATTTTCTAGGCCAAAAAGCAAGGTTTAATACATTTCACAGCATTAGTATGATACTGCCCACATTCTCTGATTTTAAAGATAAGAATTACCCCTTGGGCTCTGCTCTGCTCATTCAGACAGGAGGGCTCTCATTCAAAACCAAAGCTCCAATAATCCTGTTACCGGCTGCCAGGAACACGGGTTGCCATCTTTGCAAAGAAAATGCATTTTAAAGCAGCATTTTTACATATTTTGAAGATAATTTGCCTATGGCAGTTATTCACATACTTATATTTTACGCACAGTTTTTAAAACATCATCTACCCCTTTGATTGCTTCATATTACCCTTTGAACTTGCAAGCCTAAAACATTTTTTTACTTAACCCTTGTGATGGTTTCTGATAACTTACAAATTGAACGCTGTTTATGAGGTCATTGGATTTGTAAACTTTGCCCTGGTTAGAATTAGGCAGCAAATTGTGGGACATAAGCAGAGCATTGGGAACATTTAAAATAAATGTCAGATTTATTACTATTCCATTAACTCTTACCATAAATAACAATATCTATTCATTGCAATAGAAGACCAGAAGTAATTTTCTTTTATATATATATTTGTTGTTGTTGTTGTTGTTGTTTTTTGCGGTACGTGGGCCTCTCAGTGTTGTGGCCTCTCCCGTTGCAGAGCACAGGCTCCGGACACGCAGGCTCAGCGGCCATGGCTCATGGGCCCAGCCGCTCCGCGGCATGTGGGATCTTCCCAGACTGGGGCACGAACCCGTGTCCCCCGCATCGGCAGGCGGACTCTCAACCACTGCGCCACCAGGGAAGCCCTCTTTTATATTGAGTAAACGGCATCCTTCATTCAACTGTGAAATTTGATGAAGAAGGAAAGAGCTTAGCTCAAAAGAAAACATGAGTTAAGGTTATTTGGTAGCTAGAAATGTCCCCAATGTTATTTAGTTTCTAACATAAATTTCCCAATGTGCAGAAACCTCTTAGCAAATCCTTAGTCCCAGTCCCTATTGTGTAGATCCTCAAAGGAAAGGGTGAAAAAACAAGCAAGGCTGTCATGGGAATCTTGACTTTAGATGGAGTGAGGAAGGAATCAGAATTACTCTACCTTAGTGATAGAAAAATTTAAGATAACTTCCCCTTTGTTTTACACATTAGGCTGATGAGACCTAGGTAGATGAAGGGTCCCCTAGATACTTCAGTTCAGACACTGGCAATAAAAAAAAAAAGAAGAGAATGGTCTTTACACTAGACTATACCCTTTGGACGTAACAAAAATACACCAGAGGGAGAAGAAAAGCAGCTGTCAGCATGGCATGGAAGAGCCTGGAAGGGGATTACATAGATGTGCTCACAGATACACTCTTTCTGTGTCCCTATTTCAGTAAGTCTGGGTATGTACAATCATTCACTTATTCATTCATATCACTCAACAAATATTATTAAGCTCCTATCATGTGCTAGCTTTGTAAATACCTGTTTTCATGGAGCTTATCTTCGAATGGGACTATTCTTCCCCACGTTCAGCGTTTCCAGTGATAATTTTACAGAAACCTGCAACTAAGATGGGATAGTTAATAAGGTCCACACAAAAAGTACAGAAATGAGTACTTTTAAAAATCACCTGTCCCAGGTCTTCCCTGGTGGCGCAGTGGTTGAGAGTCCGCCTGCCGATGTGGGGAACACGGGTTCGTGCCCCGGTCCGGGAAGATCCCACATGCCGCGGAGCGGCTGGGCCCGTGAGCCATGGCCACTGAGCCTGCACGTCCGGAGCCTGTGCTCCTCAACGGGAGAGACCACAACAGTGAGAGGCCCGCATACCACAAAAAGAAAAAAAAAAAGAAAAAAATCACCTGTCCCACTATACATATACCACAATGGCTAAAATATAAAAGATTGACAATGCCAGATGTCGGAGAAAGAATGTGGAGCAACTGGAACTCACATACATTGTTGAAGGGAATGTAAAATGACACAAGCACTGTGGGAAAAGATCTGACAGTTTCTTGTACACTAAGCATACATCTAATTTACAAACAAAATTCCAAGCCTAGATATTTATCCAAGAGAAGTGAAAATATATGTCTATAAAAATTTTGTATAAGTATATTCACAGTGCCTTTCATAATAACAAAAACTTGAGACAGTCTAGGTGTTCATCCATAGGAGAATAAATAAGCAAACTGTGATATATTCATGCAATGGATACTACTTGGTAATTAAAAGAAAATGGTTGCAGTACTAAATATCATCTAAGACAATAATCAAAGAGGAAGAAATATGCAGAGAAACTTTTTTTTAAATAAACATGTCATCAAGAAAAGACACATCAAGGAGAGGGCTTCCCTTGTGGTCCAGTGGTTAAGAATCCGCCTTCCAATGCAGGGGACGCAAGTTTGATCCCTGGTCGGGGAACTGAGATCCCACATGCCGTGGGACAACTAAGCCCGTGCCTCTCTGTGCGCCGCAACTACTGAGCCCGGGCGCTCTGGAGCCCATGCGCCACAACTGGAGAGAAGCCCACGTGCTGCAACGAAGATCCTGCGTGCTGCAACTAAGACCCGACGCAGCCACATACATACACGTATACATAATGCATACATACATACATACATAGAAAAAAGAAAAGACACATCAAGGAGAAAAAGACTTCCAGACTTCTCCTGGTTCCTACTGATCAGCTGGGCTCCAATTTTGGGCCCTTGGTGTTTGATGCTGGAAAAATTGTAAAACTTCAATTTGGACAAATGGGGATAATAGTACGTGCTACCTGATTCGTGGGAGCACCGGCAAAACTAAGAAGACGTGAACTCTCAAGAGCTGATATTGGTTTACTTGTTTCCACTCCAGCCAAAAGGGCAAGCTTTGCAAAGACGCTAAATTTACCCTTTCCCACACAAGTATATTCCACATTTAGTTGCATTTTTAAGGCTTGTCTGATGAACTTTTCTTAGGCTTAACTGTATTGACAGGGCTGTGTTATTTTTGAACATCTGTGCTATATCCAAAGTATGGTAATTTATCAATTAGGCTGAATGAGAGTAAAAGGAAGAGTTTGAAGAGCTTTCAGGGAGACTGTAGTGTCAATTTGGGATCCATTTATATCTGCTCCTTTAAGACTGGGAGCCAAATTGGGTAAATGGAATCGAGGCTTGAAACTATAAAACTATTTTCTTTCTCAGCTTCCAATCACGATCAGTATGCCTGGGTCGCAACAGCCCTCTTTAACATCTTCATTTGCCCTCTTCTTTTTATTTTTATTTTTTATGGTACGCGGGCCTCTCACTGCTGTGGCCTCTCCCGTTGCGGAGCACAGGCTCTGGACGCGCAGGCTCAGCGGCCATGGCTCACGGGCCCAGCCGCTCCGCGGCATGTGGGATCTTCCCGGACCGGGGCACGAACCCGTGTCCCCTGCATCGGCAGGCGGACTCTCAACCACTGTGCTACCAGGGAAGCCCCACTAATGTACATTTTTAACTGTTAACACCTAGCTTTTCATTAATGTCTTCTTTGAATTAGTTTATTGAATCAGTTTTACTGCCAGGAAGAGCCTTGGGAAGAGTAAAAACATCAAGGCAAAGAAGGAGTACGGAAAGTAGAGTATTTTCTGAAGACAATCCTATTCTCTACCTCGTGAACCTGCCAAAAGCTGAACCTGAATGGGACCACTTTAGGAAAAAATGAGAGCAGTCTAGAAGTGTTGGGCATCTACCATTTTCTAGCTCCATGCTAGCTTCTGGGAGTACAGAGGGGTGCTGGGAGGTGAACTCTGTGATAAATATTTTCCAGCACACTCCTGGCCCAGAGTTTTACGATAGGCATACACGTAACTATCATGAGTTTTAAAATAGAGGAATTTATACAGTGTTTGACAGAAATGAGAATGGAGCAACTAATTTTGGCTGAGGGACTTGTGGAAGGCATGCAGGAGGGGTTTACACTTGAGCTGGGTCTTGGAGGGTCAGTACATGTTTGTTAGAACAGGAAGATGGGGGAAGGCACCCCAGGCAGAGAGAGAGACATGGAGCATGGACTGTTCAGTGAATTGACATCATGTTTGAGCAATTGTCTTGTTATAGGATAAGCAGGGCATGAGGTTGTATTAGGCAGGGTTCTCCAGAGAAACAGAAACAGAACCAGTAGGATCTGTGTGTGTGTGTGTGTGTGTGTGTGTGAGAGAGAGAGAGAGAGAGAGAGAGAGACAGAGACAGAGACAGAGACAGAGAGAAACCAATCTTAGAAGGTATCATATATCTTATATCCTATATACCGTATGTATCTTATAAGGCATTGACTTGCGCAGTTATGGAGGCTTAGAAGTCTCAAGACCTTCAGTAGGTAAGCGAGAGATTTGGGAAAGCCAGTGGTACGGTACCAGTTCAAATCTGAAGACCTGAAAACCACAAGAACTGATGCTGTAGGTCCAGTCCAAATGCTAGCATTCTCAAGAGCCAGTGTTCCAGTTCTAAAGGCAAGAAAAAACTGGTGTCCCAGCTCGAAGGCTGTCAGACAGGAGAAATTCCCTCTTATTCAGAGTGCTATTCAGGGTAACTTTCATTCTATTCAGGCCTTCAGTGGGTTGGATGAGGCCCACCCACATGAAGGAGGGCAATCTCCTTTAACCAGTCTACTAATTTAAATATTAAACTCATCCCAAAACGCCTTCACAGAAATAGTCAGAACAGTGTTTGACCAAGTATCTGGCACCCTATGGTCCATCAAGTTGACACATAAAATTAACCATCACAGAAGTCCTATAAGGTTCAAAGTGCAATCTTTGTTTTCTTCTGATAGAACTTAGAACATGGGACAGCTGTCTCCAACCTAGATGTACTCAGCCCCATTTGGACCGGAAGTTTCTTAATGCCTGTTAGCTGCCGTCAACCAAATCCATGTAGGTCAATGAAGATGCCTCAAGTGGCCATGACTTCCACTGGTAATTCAAAAATGTTTTGTAAAAATGTGATCTTTGGGGGCTTCGTGTCAACCTATACCATCTGGTAATATTTGTAGCACTAAATTTGTAGAACTAAAATTATGCTGGAACGAAACACTGACAATCTGGGGGGCTATTTTCATATCATAAGTGTTGACTTGTTGAGCTGTTCTTGGAATCCTACACCCACCCCTTCCCACAAATATCCATGCCTTTTTGTTAAATATTGCACAACTAGTTAAATTATTTCCTCACTAGAGACTGTGATCAGCTTGAGCTTGTGGAATTTAATAATGGACAGTGGTTTATTTAGTTGAAAACTTAAGGCAGCTGCAAGTTCATTCTATGCTGTAGATTAAATAACAGCCAAATTCCTCGTTTGCACTGTGGCCTTGGAGCTGTAGGTATTTAGCAATGATTAGAATGATGACAATTATAATAACAGCCAACTTGTATCAATTATTGATTGAACCAAGTTGCTTTATGCTAATTAATTATTGTCCTCAGGTTATGGGTGGATAAACTGAGACTTAATGGGTTTTAAACCTTATTTAAGCTTACATATCTAGTTTTTTTTTCTTCCAACTTTATTGAGATATAATTGGCATTCAGCACTATATGGGTTTGAGTACAAAATAATGATTTGACTTACATACATCGTGAAATGGTTATCACAATAACTTTAGTGAACATCCAAAATCTCATATAGATACCAAATCAAAGAAATAGAAAATAAATATTTTTCCTTGTAAGCTTACACATCTAGTTCGCTGCTAAGATGCTAGACAATATTTGTTTACTTTTATTAATGTTGATAGTGAACCAAAATGCTTTCTTGCTCAAGATGGATTTCTTTATATCTACATTATCCTTTCTACCTATACGGACAAAATTAGTCAACTACTTCTTGGCAAAATTTCAAAACAACTTCTCTGTGTAGGAAAGAGGAGGGCTGTTTCTTGAGGGGTTTGTGGATTGATCATGAATGGACATGTTTTCTGGAAGGGTAAGGAGCTGGATAATTCATTTCGCATAGTATTTCTACATTTCTGTATAGAAAAAATATGTACCTTCTTAAACGGGAAAAGAAACAAGTGAGTACAGAGAAAGGGGCAGAGGTCTGCTTACTGCCTTGTCTGGGCTGCGTGCTGATGGAACCCATGGAGCTCTGGTTTGCTTTGAGCCATGTACATTTCCCTCTACTGGTCCCAGCCCTGGGAGGTGGACCCTGTGAAGAATCCCCCATCACGAGCTAAGATGATCATTTGGTCATATTGAGAGGAGACAAGCTCACAGACAGTGGAGGAAAAATCTCCACCCTGGAGGAAGCATGGGGGTCATAACATCCTGCAGACGCGCTCCAGGGTGCATCCCAGCCCCTGGGGCTCCCGGCTGCATGGCATGTACCGAGCGCACAAAGGTCTCCTGTCGTCACCTGTGCCTATTTATAACAGCCCACACAACCTTTTTTAAGGACAAAGAGAATAAAACACAGGGGACCGACTTAAGAGAAACAAATGTTCTATTGAATGTGATGATATTTTTTGGTGTGTGCTCAGCATAAACTCTCTCAGCTCCGAATGGGAAAATAATGTTTTCCCCCCAACACCACTAGGAGAATGTAAGGGAGGAGTAATTGGAATATACAGACTAAGGCTCACACAACTGCCAAGTCCTCATGAAGAACTGATTCATTGATTCATTGATTCCTTCAGTCACTCCGGCAACCAGTAATTATTAATCAACTATAAATGCTAGACACCCTGCTCATGGCTGGGGAGACAATTCAGAAGATTTAATCTCTGCCCTCATGGAGCTCATGGTAGAGAAGAGGAAAGGGAGAGTAAACAAATTTGTTTACAGCAGTCAACAGATAATTTTGCTTATAGTTCTACAGAAGAAACATGACAAGACATTACATTGCCATAGATTAGTGCCACGAGCAACCCTATCTAGAATTCCTAGAAGAGCTTCCCAAGGAAGTTACATGTAAAAGGTCTGAAAAGTGAGTTTTCAGGTCTGAAAAGTGGGTTGAAATTAGATAAGAAAAGGGCAGTAGGAAGACAGATGGGTGGAGCTGTCCAAATGGAAGGAACAGGTTGGTACCCAATTCTCATTGAATTGGCTGGGAATTAATTTTAATAGATTGCCTTTGTGAGCCCTTACTAAGTGCCAAGGTGTGTGCTCAGAGCTTTAGGGACATTGTCACACCTAATCTTTTATTGCACCTGGGAATGTTATTATTCCCAGTTGAAGAAATAAAAGGCCCAGAAAAATTAAATGACAGTAAGTAGAAGAATTAGAACCAAGGTTTAAGTCCACATGGTACTTATAACATTTCAAAGGGAGAAAGAGAGGCAAGAAAGAGTAGGAGGTGGTGGGAATGCTTAATCTGAAGCACCAGCCTTAGCGCCTTTTCTCAGGCTCCATGCCTGGATCCATCCATCCGCGTCTGGAGTCTGGGACTCTAGTAGCTGATGCTGAAAGAGAGACTTCTGTGCTTCTCTAAACCACTGTCTTTGTCAGTTTGAGCTGCCATAACAGAATACTATAGATTGGGTGGCTTAAACACAGATATTTATTTCTCACAGTTCTGAAGGCTGAAAAGTTCAAGGTCAGGGTGCCAGCCTGGCTGAGTCTGGTGAAGACTCTCTTCCTGGTTTGGAGATGGCTGTCCTCTTGCTGTGTCCTTACGTGGTGGAGTGAAGAGAGAAAAGCGAGCTCTCATACTCTCATTATATTATAAAAGCGTTAATCTCATCATGAGGGCTCTGTCCTTATGACCTAATTACCTCTCAAAGTCCCCCTCCCCAAATACCGTCACACTGGGGATTAGTGTTTCAACATTTGAATTTTGGGAGACACAAACATTCAGTCTATCGCACCACCCACGTCAAATTCCTGATCTCCAGTGCTGAGTCCTGCGTTTCAGGCACTGTTTCTACAGCGGTCCTTTTGGAACATTTCCCCCCCTGCAAGATTGGCTTTGATGTCTGCCAAGTTTCACGGCTAATGGGTGGGGAGTGGGTAGGGTGATGGTCCATGATAGTGAAAGAAGTGGGTGGGAGTACCACCACACTAATAATGGGTCCGGGTCATGGATTGATGGAAATTGAAACTTAGCTCATCCCTAAGACCTGACTCCTAACTCCTAGAAGGAACGGTCTTCTGTTAAGTGGTTTCTTATTGAGGCATCCACCCTCCACAAAATGGGACTTATTATATCTGAAACTGTCAAGTCAGGGGTCTTAAGGGACTTCATTTTTCTGAACAATTCATTTCCCGTTAGTTGGAGTAAGGACTGCTTGAACAGAGAAATGTTGTCCAACCAATAAAGTTGCTCAAGGGAGGCTCCAACCTGATCTCGGGTGGCCTCAGCCTGCAGCGGCTTGAAGCAGGATTTCAGTTCCCCGGCCAGAGACTGAAGTCAGGTGGCAGCAGGGAGAGCACTGAATCCTAGCCACTAGACTACCAGGGACCAGTGCCAGTGACAAGGCCTTGTCAGCCCTGTAGAAATAAATTTCCACAAAGAGCTGGAAAGTAGTGAAACAAGTAAAGTGTTTATTAGGAGGAAAAAGGGTATGTGTGGTTAGACACAGAGGTGGACTCGGAGAAAGAGTTGCGCCCATAGGGTAGTTTGAATCACTTGTGTGCGGCATTTCTTCTGGGTTTCCTTTGGCCAATCATCTTGCTTTACCTGGTTCTGAGTCCATATTTGATTTATCTCAGGGTCCTCCCATGTAGGCGTGCACATCTCTTAACCAAGATGGATTCCAGTGAAGAAGCCTATGGGTAGGTTGACGTCACTCCCCTTTTGACCTCCCAGGAGCCTTTTTGCGCATGTGTAGTCAGGAAGGTTGCCTTGACCTCGAGATGAGAAATATGTGGTCTCTATCTTTTATCTGGGCAGGGCTCAGCTCTTCTCTTGCTCCTGCTATTTTAGAGTATCTGTCCACAGGGGACAAACTCCAGCTGCTCAGCCTGGGGCTCATCTGTCTCCCGCTTCAAACCCGATAAGACACATTGGCAGGCTGGCCTCACCATCATTTACCCAGAAAACCTTGATCCCTGTTCCATTTGGAGTGATGAGGTCCAAAAGGAAATTCCAAGAAGTGATACTGTTTTGGGCTATGTGTGAGTGGTGATATTCTCAGTCAAACCAATTCCTAACTCTTTTGGTTTACCAGTGCTTTTTTAGTATCTTATGAAACTATAGACCCTTTTCCCAGAAAAAGATGCCACACACAACATTTTGAATATAATTTGGGGGCATATAGTCCCATCCATGGCACAGAGGATGAGCATACTTGGTTTGTACGTTGCAGTGAGTAAGGATGACAGGATAAACTGATGACAGTCTCAAAGGATTCTTCTTTGACATTGAAAAATCCAATTGGGAATAAGTCGTGGTGAAAATAATTGATTAATCATTTTCAAGGGATGAAGCGAACCTAACTGATCTTCTTGTTATGCTTAATTTGGAGTCTGTAGTTATGTTCTTTCAGGGAAGGTGATACACAAAAAGGTATCTATTAATACTATGCTCACTTTTTAAACAAGGTCGTGGAATATCTCAGGAGAACAGCAGAGAGAGAGCCCTCGATAGTGTGCTTAAATTACCTCACTTCTAATTAGAACAACAGTGAGACGCTTAAAAAAATTTACAATTGCTAAATCTGTATGAATTTAAAAACTAAAAATGAAATAGGAAGTCTAGAAGTCTCATCCCAATTCCTGCAATTGTTAGGCCTTGACACCACAGGGAAAGAAAAAGACCGCTATATTAACCTTGCCTCTTCCCACATCTCTAAAACGGCAATGCCCTTAATAACCGTGAAAGTCAACAGCCTGAAAAAAGCCAGTCCTGGAGCTGTAGACAGCGCTGCATATTTGAACTGGAATTCTTAATTCTCTACAGCCTGCGGCCTTCAGTCATCATGAGTTGCTCCGTACAGGCTTCTGCAGGGCAGCATTGAGTGTCTATGTGGCAGAGATCAGAAGACGACTCTTCAGAACAGTCCAAAAATATAAGTGAAAACCACGGTGATCTGACAGTGTGAAGCCAGGAAAATCACACTGTACCCTAAACGCACCCTTGCCCAAAGTAGTTGTTGGGAACGCTCTGTTTTAGTACCTGTAGACTTCAGTTTTTCTTTTGAAAAAATTTTGAGGAGAGGGTTTAGGATGGGGGAGGGCCTTGAATTTCTTCACCTGTAGGTCGGCTTCCTCTGGCTTTTTGTTCTTTTTCCTGATAACTCACTAGGCTTGACAGTCAGTATTGTGATATACCACCTCCCTGGGTGTGTGTGTTGGAGGGGGGGAAGAAATCAGTGCGATATCATGTAAGGCCCATGGTTCACATAGCCCCATCTGCCCCCCTTCCCTAGCCCCGGGCTTTTCTCCTGAGAGCAAGGAAATTAGGAGGTTCCACCTCTTAACCCCCGATGACCTTCAAAAAAATGCCCCTTTGATGCTTCCCTGAGAAGCTTCTAAAACAGAGCAAGACAGGGCATTGAGTTTTTTGAGTGCATCTGATTGCCTTGATTCTAGATTTAAAATTAGCCCTCTATGATAAACCATAATGAAAAGAATATTAAAAAAAAGAACGTATGTATAACTGAATCACTTTGCTGAACAGCAGAAATTAACACCACCTTGTAAATCAACTAATACTTCAATTAAAAAAAAAGAAAAAGGGATTTCCCTGGTAGTGCAGTGGTTAAGAATCCACCTGCCAATGCAGGGGACATGGGTTCGAGCCCTGCTCCAGGAAAATCCCACATGCTGTGGAGCGGCTAAGCCCGTGCGCCACAACTACTGAGCCCACGTGCCACAACTACTGAAGCCCACGTGCCTAGAGCCCGTGCTCTGCAACAAGAGAAACCACTGCAATGAGAAAGCCACGTACCACAATGAAGAGTAGCCCCTGCTTGCTGCAACTAGAGAAAGTCCACGTGCAACAATGAAGACCCAACGCAGCCAAAAACAAATAAATACATTTATTAAAAAAGAAAAAAAATTAGCCCTCAACACCAAATTCCCATGTTAAATTACTTTTATTTAATCTGTCCAATCAAACCATGAGGCAAAACTAAATGACAGACATTGGCCTACAGAATAACTCCAAATCACAGAGCAGTGGCAATGAAAAAAAATTGAACCATATGACTTATCTCCCACTATCCAGTGAATCTCTTATTCTCCCAGAGAAACCAAAGACTCCAAAGTATATGTGTTTTCATCTTGTTGTCACAGAAAAATTTAAAGGTGGGAGAAGGAAGGAAGAAAGGAAAGAGAGAGAAAGAAAAAAGTAAGAAAGAAAGAAGCTTCTTTTTTTCCATATGGAAAATAAATTCCAACCCCTCTTCCTCATTTGTTGTTAAATTTGCAAGACTATTATCCCAATTTTATGAATTAGTACACAGAGTTTGGCTAGGAGGGCATCACAGGACTGCTGGCTCAAAGCTCTTTTTCTTTTCTGCATCAACCTCTGCAGGGAGGTTGATTATTTCCCCCTGGTCACTTTTCCTGACGTTTTGAGGATCAGCCATGTCTCATTTGGGGGTGTACGATCATCCCGGGGGGTGAAAAACAGGGTTCCAGTGCACATAATTCTTCTTTAGCTGTATAACACATATTTAATGAATAATAGGGACAATGAACTACTCTCTAATTGTCCCACTTTAGGTTTTTGTTTTGTTTTGTTTTGTTTTGTTTTGTTTTGGCTGCGTTCGGTCTTCATTGCTGCACGCGGGCTTTCTCTAGTTGCGGTGAGCGGGGGCTACTCTTCGTTGCGGTGCGCGGGCTTCTCATTGCGGTGGTGCTGCGGAGCATGGGCTATAGGTGCACGGGCTTCAGTAGTTGTGGCACACGGGCTCAGTAACTGTGGCACACGGGCTCAGTTGCTCCGTGGCATGTGGGATCTTCCTGGACCAGGGCTCGAACCCGTGTGCCCTGCATCAGCAGGCGGATTCTTAACCATTGCGCCACCAGGGAAGCCCCACTTTGGTTTTTAAAAAATAATTAAAATGGCATTTTATTAGCACAAACACATGTCAATGTTCCAGACTTATGACAACTACAAATATAAGCAAGAAATAATAAAATGAGGCAATTTTGATCCAGACAAGTGCGAACCTGAACTTGCAGAGGGCACTTGCAGTTGCCAGACTCAGCCATCTACTTCTTCCTTTGTTTTGTGTGCACAGTATTGAGAAAAATCCTGACTGATCCAACCAAATAATAGCAAATTGTAAACGGCTCAGAAACACCTCATTCTTGCAATCTCAGGATACTCTCCGTTTAAATTTGATCCAGAAATTTGGAAGAAGAGTAGCAGGAACTGTTTGTTGCAAAGTTGAATCACTAAGAATACCTTCTTGATTTGATTTTCATTCACTCATGATAGCATCACTGACCATTAAACCGTGAGCAGACCATGTGTGAGCAACATGCCGGGGGCTCGCAAAGGTTTGGATTGGGGAGCGTGTGCTCTAGGGGAGAACTCCCTTGAATAACTCTCCATGAACGGACAAGGGTGGCCTTGAACTTTTTAACCATTTTAGCCATTTTAGATGTGCACAATTCAGTGGCATTAAGTACATTCACAGTGTTGTGCAACCAACACCACTATCCCCTACCTTAGTTTTAAAAGTTATTTCTAAGAGTCTATGTCTTGCCACTTTGAAAGGGGCATATGTATGCATCAGTCATTATGTTAAAATCACCATTTATACAATTGGCCCAAGTATTAATACCTCAGCTCACATCAATCCTAACTTTGGTTAATCTCTTTAATTTAAACTTGATATATATATTTTTTCCTTCTTTAAGGTTAGGATTCTTCTGGACTGTCCTTTCCTGGTAGTGTTTCCAGAAAATTCAGGACCCTTGAGGATGCCGAGAATTGGAACTTGCCGTGTGACCTGATCCCTATTTAGTGTCTTCAAGACTTTAATTAGCTACTTACCCTAATTTCTTTAGTTAGTATCTTACCTGTTCCCTGAGCGAATCCTAATGGCCTGAAATCTCATCACCTTCATTCTGAGGAAAACCAGAACATTCAATGCTATGACATCCCCCCCTTTTTTTCAGAACAGAAAAAATGGAGAAAGAATCAACTACATTTTTTCTTCTGGGTACACAAGAAATTAGAATTATTGATCCAAAGGCCCTGTTTCCCTAGAATGATCCTCACAAGAGCCCTAGGAGGAAGAGGTCCTTTCCTTTGTACAGAAGACGAGGTAGAAGCAAACCCAGGCGGGCAGCTCCAGAGCCCACACCTAACTACTGGGCCGCAGTGCCCTCATACTAAGGACTACTTCTCCTATGGTTACCATCATGACTCCTCCCCAGAACTCCAGCATCAGGGGGAAAATTTGTGTCAAGGACAAGAAAGACACAGTGGATGGGGAGCTGGAAGCCTGGGTTTTTGCTCTAGTACTTTCTCTATCTTCCTATGTGACTTGGACACACCCCATAGCTCTTGTGTGTTCTACTTTCTTTATAAAATAAGGTGTTATGAGTGATCACCATTCAGAGAGAACTAAACCCGCGGACTTGGAGGACAAGTGCCATTGACGATGGGGGAGGAGGGAAGGACCAGCTCCAGAGATGGGAGGGCCCAGGGCAAGACAAAAACTCAGGGCCCCTTATTCAAAAATTGCTAAGAATTTAAGACAGGGACAGCAGAACATTAGCCAGGGCCCTTCTGTGGGTGTGTGTGTGGGGGGGGTCCCCTTATCCACTGAAGGAACTGTGGCAGTGCGTTTCTGTTGAAGGGGTCTGGATCCAGGCGCTGACACCGGGGGAGGCTCCTGAGAGAGTCCTTATCAGGAGACAACTCAGCACCTGGCAAGTTCCGAGATTTCAGCTGGATCCTTATCATGCTCGTAAGCACTAGTGAGTGATGCTAGCGGTGCCTGAGAGAAGCTGCTGGCTGGAAGGACATAAGCAGAGAAACACCAATTAAAATTGAGAGCCAGCTTAGCGATATTCATAACTCCCTCCTTTTATACAGAAAGGAGGACGCAACTCACATAGGGAGATAGAGAAATAGAGAAAGTTCTAGAACTAGAAACCTCGGCTCCACCTGCCAGTCATTGTGTCTTTCTTGTCGGTGACAAATTTTCCCCTGACCCTGGAGTTCTGGGGAGAGGTCGTGATGGCATCACAGGAGAAGCAGTTCTAAATATACATGTATAAATGAGGGCAGTGTGGCCCAGTGGTTAGGTGTGGGCTCTGAGTTTGTGTCCCAGCTTTGCCCTCACCTAGCTGTGTGACCTAGAACGGCTTGCTTAATGTCTGTGTGCTTTCGTCTCATCAGCTGTACAACGGAGATGACGGTAGTGTTCTCTTCTTAGGGCTGTTGTGGGAATCATAAGAAGTAATGGTCACAGAGGGATTAACATAAAGAATTCGATATATGTTATGGCCTAAACGTTTGTGATCCCCCAAATTCATATGTCGAAGCCCTAACCCCCAATGTGGTGGCATTAGGAGATGGGGCCTTTGGGAGGTGATTAGGTTTAGATGCGCTCATGAGAGTGGGGTCCCAATTGATGAGTTTAGTGTCCTTATAAGAAGAGGAAGAGAGACCAGAGATTTGGGTGGTTTTTTCCTCTCTGCCATGGAAGGACATGGTGGGAAGGTGGCAGTCTGAAAACCAGGAAGAGGGAACTCATCAGACACCGAATCAGCTGCACCTTGATCTTGGGCTTCCCAGTCTCCAGAAGTGAGAGATAGATGTCTGCGGTATCCTGTTAGAGCAGCCCCAGATGACCAAGACAGTAAGCATTAGCTATTATGATTCGGAGACAGATGGAACTGGCCACCACTTTGTCTTCTATAGCAAGTTACCCAGCTTCTCTAAACTGTAGTTTCCTCTATGTAAAGCGACACAATGATAAAACCTACCTCCCAGGGCCGCTGCCAGCATGTTGGCTGACAGATCAGGGAAGCTGAATAAACAGCAGTTTTCAGCAATATTAACTATTATATAAAATCCCAAGTTCTAGAAACAACCAATTAAAAAAATTTTTTTTTATGGTACGCGGGCCTCTCACTGTTGTGGCCTCTCCCCTTGCGGAGCACAGGCTCCGGACACGCAGGCCCTGCGGCCATGGCTCACGGGCCCAGCCGCTCCACGGCATGGGGGATCTTCCCGGACCGGGGCACGAACCCGTGTCCCCTGCATCAGCAGGCGGACCCTCAAACACTGCACCACCAGGGAAGCCCGAAATAACCAACTTTTTACAAAGAAGACCTGCCTCTCATTAAACAGAGGATAAACTGAGGACCTGAAGTCCCATTCTTCTCTGTACAGCCCCCAAGAGACCACTCTTCCTGAGGCCCATCAGCCAGTGATGTGCCAGGGATGGGGTTACTGGGCTAAGTCCCCTCCAATGGATTATTCGCCCCTCAAACTGCTGAGCACATCTCACTTCTAAAATGCCTGTTGCTCACCGACTCTAAAAGCTATCAGACCAGTAGGAGAAAAATAAAGACAATACAACCAAACTGAAACACCAGACCTGTGCCATCTGACTAGCTCGTAGGATAAAGGCAGGAATGAAAGTGGTCCATAACAGCTACAGGCAGCACCATGGGCGACGTGCACAGACCTGCTCCAACTCGCTGAGGGGTCCCTTTGAGGTCTGTCAGGGCAACTGGAGTGAGGGGACTGCTGGGTGGTGGTTTGCAAAACCATCTTGACACCTGACAGGGAAACCCCATTTGACCATCACACCTAATATGGGTAAAATTAAAAAGCAAGTGGTGGATCTTAATTCAATGCAAGTTTGTTTACAAAAATAATAGCTCAAAAAGAAATACTAAGGATGACATAGCAGTTTCCAGGCCAATTAGAAAAGGAGGTCAGAGTATTGTGAGACAGAAAAACCAAACCCAAACAAAACACTTCAATCATGATTATTTTTCTCTGTTGGGAGATGTGATTTTAAAACAATGACCTCCACATCCTGCTTAGACCAGGTGTTAAAATTAGCATTTGGGGGGTTTTGTTTTAGAGTCTCCTGGGCATAGGCTCTGAAGCCAGCCACCTTTGTACATACAGCAACTTCATTCAAAGAAAAGGGAAGTTGGGAATTTCAGAGTACAGCTAAAAAGTACAGAAACGTGAGGGCCCAGCTCTGACTACCACTGACAACCTTGAAGTTTCATCTACGGGGACTGTGGTTCCCTCCGTCCCTCCCTTCCACAATGTCACAAGTCCACAGGCATTTCCTGTACATCTACTGTGTTCTGGGCGCTGGACAGAGGCAGAAAGTAGAAAGCTCTTTTGTGGAGATGACGTTCTTCCACTTTGTTGTGCAATCTCAAGCAATTTGTGTAACCCTTCTGTCTGCTGAGGCTAAAAATAGAATAATCACTATTAGTGGGGAGAGAAAGAACGGAACGTCACCTTGAAACCCCTAAAAGAAATTTCATTTAAAACTTCATGCTAATGTTATCAGTCTTCTGGAAGTCTCATTTCAGTCCAAGCATAGATTTGAACTGTTTTTATTGTGTAACAGGGAACTTCAGTTCTGTTTCAATGAATGGTGCGTGATTAATTTTGAAATGCTGGCCATCGGTAGACTAGCTCAGGAGAGATCCCAGGACTAAGGTGTCACGCACATCTGAGTGTCATCTCCAGATCGTCAGCAGCAGCGTCACCTGAGAACTTGTTTGAAATGCACGTTCTGGGGTCCCAGACCCGCTGAATCAGAAGATCAAGGGGCAGTGTACAGAAATCTGTATTTTAATTGCCATACAGGGGATTCTGATGCATACTGTCGGCTGCTTTTCATAATTTCAACATTTCCAGTCCATGTCATTCTGAGTCTTTATTCTATGTAAAACTCGGTAAAAAGCCCTGTGACAGACTTTTCTCCTATATACTTCGAGTTTCAGGTATAACTGCCACCACTGGGACCCACATCACCATAACTCATTCACCTGATAGCATTGTAAACCATTTTTCCAATAGCACCTTAAAAATGTTCTCTTTCCCACCAAGACACAGGGTTCTAATAGCGGAGCCGGACAAAGTACCATCAGGTAGTCTGCAAACAGGCTGATGTATCGACTATTTACAATGTTTCCCTCGTGGGCAGTAAACGTCCCCGTTAGGCTGGGAGAAGACATTATGTACACGGCAGTCTTAGGATAAAGATGAGCTAAGTCGTGTATAGAAATATTCCTTCTCCGGGGACAGTATAATCACTTAAATGCTACAAGGTGTCTGTCACTACACCTGGCTTTTAGAGGCCCTTGTCATTCAAAGGATGAAGCAGGTGTGTGCTCGAGAGCACGACAGCCAGATGAGCATGCCTCTCCCCAAGGCAGTATTCAGTGATATCCGTGAGTGTCTCCGCCACGGTAGGAGAATTTATGACATGGAAATTGGCAAACACTCTAAGTGAGGACTTTTATTTTTCATTTTGTGAGAGCTGGTTTACCAGCACACCACTGGATTTAGGAGAACACAGAGCTTCAAGAGAGCTCATCTCCTCTGGAAGAGTTTGATATACTCTTTGTTTTAGGATCAAGGCTCATCTTTAGGGAATTCCCTGGTTGTCCAATGGTTAAGAATCCGTCTTGCAATGCAGGGGACGTGGGTTTGATCCCTGGTTGGGGAACTAAGATCCCACGTGCCGCAGGGCAACTAAGCCCATGTGCGTGCCACAACTACTGAGCCCACACGCTCTGGAGCCCACGCACCACAGCTAGAGAGAAGCCTGTGTGTCTCAAGGAAAGATTTCGCGTGCTGCAACTAAGACCCGATGCAGCCCAAAATAAATAAATAAATATTAAACAAAAGACTCATCTTTATGCTTGTCTGGAGGGTGCTCACACTGGGATTGAAAGTCAACCTATTGGAGGATTTCTTTGTGCAACTTGAATGCTGCTGTCCTTGCTTCTGCCATGCGGCCTCCGCTAGACACCCAAGCCCGTCTTGCTAGATATCACCTGGGTGTCTGCACTCTTGTCTCCAACTCCCAGAAGTGCCGGAGCTGGTGGGCTTGGCCATTCAGGGGTGACTTCCTCCATCCCATTTTCAGTCTCTTTCTCCTTTTGTATTCTGCTCCAACGACAATCAGAGAACCAGAGCTTTTATTGAAAGGGTGATTTCCGTTTTAATTTACAAAGTTAATGCTTACTAAGCACATACTGTACTCCAGGCATTATGGGAGAAACTCTACAAACATGGCCTCATTTTGTATGTACAGAAGCCCCAAGAGATAGTACTCCTAGCATCTCCATTTTCCAACTGAGAAAGCTGAGACTGAGGTACCTGAAAGCCAAGATCACAGAGGATTTGAACTTGGTGTGTCTGATTTTTGTCCTTCTTACCTGAAAGCCTGAGTCACAGACACTGAACGCTACTTGGAATCAATCTTGTACCTGGTTATTTCTTCCTTTGGGCTGTATTATCTCCCTGGAGCCCTTTAGCCCCTTGCGCAGACATCTGGTGGGTCTGCCCCAGATGTGCTCACGTAGGTCTCAACCCCAGGATTAGACATAATTTAGGTTTGAGCTAGGACAGCCTCCTCCCCCCACCCTAGCTAGTCAATCAGTGATTTATTAAGCTTGCTTTTTTTTTTCTTTATATTCACCCATATAGCTTTAAAAACAAAGAGATGCTTTGAACACTGATCCAGAAATTCCGATTTATTGATTAAGGTGTTAGGCCTGGGAATTTTTGATAAGCTCTTCAGAGGGCTAGCTAATTAGAAAACCCTCCCAATGTTAGATACCTAGAAATGCCAGTTACATGTATAACTGAGCTCTTAAGACAGTAATGAAAATCCTGTGGGAAAAAAAAGAAAAGGAAAAAAAAATCCTCTGGGTCCAAAATCATAGAAGCGACTGAAAAGCAGACTGGTGAACCTATGAGCTGATTCTGCAGCCGTGCTTGGTGACAGGGTGCAGGTAACAGAGGAAGCGTGTAGCAGCCTAGCAATCACATTGGGGACATTAAAAAATTATTTGGAGTTTGAGGCACACAAAAGAATATTATTCTTTTAAACATATGACTAACGTTCATCCGTATTGTTAAAGACGGAGCTCATCCACTTCATGGCTGGGTAACGTTCCATGGTGAGGCTGCACCACCATTAGTATGTTCATTCTCCTGTCATGGGACATTTGGGAGAAGTCAAGTTTTTCACTCTTATGCAGTTATGAACATGCACATACATCTCCTGGTGCGCATGTGCCAGATTCTCTCTAAGAATAAAACATATTCAAAACGGAACTCATGATTCTTGCCCCCAAACTTGCTCCACCCACTGTCTTTCCCACGTCACCAACTGGCAACTCCATATTTCTACTTGGTCAGGACAAAACTTTGGCATCATCTGTATTAGGTTCCTGTTGCTGCTTAAAACAGCACAAACTTGTCCATTGACAGATGAACGGATAAAGAAGATGTATTACATATATACAATGGAATACTACTCAGCCATAAAAGAGAGCAGAATTTTGCCATTCGCGGCAACATGGATGGACTTGGAGAGCGTTACACTAAATGAAATGTCAGACCAATAAAGACAGATAGTGTATGATATCACTTACATGTGAAATCTAAAAAATACAGCAGACTAGTGAATATAACATAAAAGTAGCAGACTCACAGATATAGAGAACCAACTAGTGATTACCAGGGGGGAGAGGTAAAGGGGCGGGGTAAGATATCAATGGGAGAGTGGGAGGTACAAACTACTGTGTACAAGGTAGACTCAAGGATGTACTGTATGACAAGGGGAACATAGCCAATATTTTGTAATAACTGTAAATGGAAAGTAACCTTTAAAAATTGTATAAAAATAAAAACATACTAAAAATTTAAAAAATACTAAATAAAATTAAAAAATTTAAAAAGGCAATAAAAACCCAACAACACAAATTTGTCTTACATTTTTTAATTTTAAAACTCCAACGTGGGTCTCCCCAGACTATAATCCAGGCATTGGCAGGACTATGCTGCTTCTGGAGGCTCTGGAAGAGAATGTGTTTCCTTACTTTATCCAGCTTCTAGAGGCTACCTGCATTTCCATCACGTGGCCCCATTCCTCCATCATCAAAGTCAGCAACTTTGGACCAAGTCTTTCGCAAGCTGCCATCCCCCTGGTTCTCCCTCTGCTACCTCTCTTTCCTAATCTTAAGGATCTTTGTGATTATATTGGGCTTCCTTAGATAATCCAGAATAATCTCTTTATTTTAAGGTCGTCTGCTTAGCAACTTTAATTCTATCTAGAATTTTAATTCATTTCTCTTTGCCATGTAACCCAACATATTCACAGGTTCAGGGATTAGGATATAGGCATCTTTGGTGGACCAGTATTTTGCCTACTATACCATCCTTGACGACTCTCACACATGATAAAGCCATATGCTAGGAGACCCCGCAGGCTCAGTTTTCAACATAAATTGACAATCCAGCCACTGACCTACTACTCTACTGCTCTTGTTCTCTTGGTCCAATCGGCCATCATTTTTTCTGGGTTTATTGCAGTTGTGTTCTAACAGTTCTCTCTATGTCCATCCCTACAGGCTGATCATCTCAGTGTACCAGCACCAAAGATCCTTTTAAACTGTAAGTCATATCACGTGGCTCCACACAAAACTCCGCAGAGTCTTTTCATTTTCTCCGAAGAAAAGCCCAGATTCTTACCACGGCCCACAAAGCTCCTTGATCCATGCATCCCCTCCCACCTCCAACCTCTCTGTCCCAACTTCCACTGCCCCCTGCATTGCCCACTCCTGACCTTTAACCCGTTTTACAATTCACTTATTGTTTTCTGCCCCCCTTCTAAAAAGTAAGTCCCATGAGGGCAGGGATGTTGGGTCTGGGTTATTCACAGATATCTGCTCAGAGCCCAGAACTCAGTATTTATAATAAGAATGTCCTTTTTCGTCCAAAGGGTTTACGGCAGCAGCTTGTACAGAGATGAGGCCCTGGGCCAGCAAAAGAGGGGAGATAGAAATAAGACCCATACATAAATCTGAGAACCTGGAATTAATTCCTCCCATGGCCAAAGGTGATGACAAAGGATTTTTGTCTGTCTTGGGCTGGGCTCAGTCTCCTAGAAGGCAGTTCAGTGGTTGCCAGGGAGGAGGGAGGAATGGAGAGGGACTGCCTAATGGGTCGGGGTTTCCTTTTAGGGCGCTGAAAGTGTTCTAGAACCAGATAGTGGTGATGGCCGCGTGACACTGTGAACGTACTAAATTGTACACTTTAAAATGGTTAGAATGTTGAAGTTTACCACAATAAAATTCTCCTGAGAAATTAGTACCAGAGCCCTACTGTTACGTGGATTTGGGACTGAATTTATACTACCTGCATGGTCAAGGGACCCAAGTCAGGAAATTAACATCAGAAGTGTTCTCAGGCTGATGATACCCCTTAAAGCTTTGAGAGAAGCAAATGCTGCTGCAACTCTAGAGAAAGGAAATGCCCTCAGCCCAGGCATTGCTGGCTCCCCACAGGCAAATCCCCCTGAAAACGATCTCACCATCCCAAATTCCACATCCCTCGAGGGAGCGCTCCACGTGAACAAATGTCAGCAGGTGAAACCAACAGCAAAGTTAAACTGGCCAAGAACTCAAGACTATAGACTCATTGGCTAGAGATCCGCGGAGTACGTTTAACCCAATTAAAGACCCAAATAAGCACATCAGTAGGAAACATGAAAAAAAAAAAAAAAAGCAAGAAGATCAGGAATGTTTGAAAAAGAGCAAAATAAAACTTCGAGATATTAAAAAAGTATTTAAAAATCTTAAACAACAGATCAAAGAGCCACTAAAGCAGGGCTTATAGAGAGAATGTATGAGCAGAAAAATTCATTTGTGGCATGACTCTAGAATGTAAGACAGAAAGACCAGTGGGCAATAAAGAGACAGAGGACAGAGTCGGAAGGTCTAAGTTATCTGCAATAGAATTTCCAGACGGCACAAAAGAGGATAGGAAAGAGTTAATATTGAAGAAACAACAAGGAAATTCCCAGAATCGATGAAAGCCTTCAGATTCAGAAAGCACAATGGGTCCTGAAACAGAAAAATCTCCCAAGGTGACCGTGATGTGCAGCAAAAGCAGATCTCCAGCCCTGGGGGAGGCGCTGGACACAGAAAAAGAGACGGAGGCAGGTCCACCGGGCATGGAACATACACAGGCTTTGTGGGGGGGAAGCACAGTTTTTCCCCTTACAATTTCCCCCTTTTTTATGGTAAATAGTTATAGATGGCTCTCTAGAAAGATCCTACAGAATTTCAAATATATAGGAGAATTAATTTAAAAATTGACTTCACATCTTTTTTGCAGGGGGCAGAAAGCAACACTTATTCAGGAGTCAAATTTATTCACATCTTGCTCTTGCAAAAGAATATGTTACATTCTGAGAGACGTCGCAAAGATGTAGAGGCAAGGTGCTTTAAGGATACCATAATATTGAGGGGTTATGAATGCATGTACGAATACAATTATAAAATAATGATATCCATGGAATGTAATGAGACACTTAGATGCTGACTGAAGGGGACAAGGCAGGGGCTGATGGAAAGATATGTCGAGTCCCTTAATTCATGAACCCTTGCCTGGAAAAAAGATTTGGAAAAATCACAGTGATCTGATAACTGCAATTAAAGTAATGGTTTTTCACAGTACGTGTGGAAGTGATCTTGGTAAAGGGCATGTGGCAGACGGAGGGAGAATGCAGATTTTCCTGCCATCAAGAGGTGGGTCTATGTCATCTCTCCTGGAGTCTGGGCATGCTCAGTGATCGCTCTGACCGATACAATATCGAAGATGTGGTCTGTGCCAGTTTTTGAGTCCAGAGCTTAAGGAACTGGCAGCTTCTACTTCCTGGCTCTTGAAACACGTGCTCTTGAAGCCCTGAGCCACCACCATGGAAGAAGTCTGGCTGCTCTGCTGCAGCCACCGTGTGGAAAGACCCGGGTATCTGAGTGAAGCCATCCTAGACACTCCGATCCAATTCTGCTGCATCTGAATCCCACCTACTGATGCTAATCAGTGCACAAGGGACCAAAGAACATCCCAGCCAAGCCTATATGATAATGGCTCAGACAAAATAGGATTTTGTTTCTGAATCATCTAACAGTTCAAGGAGGCAGTTTCTTCTGGATAAGTGGCCATCCTCCACGTGGTGACTCAGGGACCAATACAATGGTTTCCAGCCACTCATTTCGGTAGTATGTTACGTTGCAACAGATAACTAGAAATGAGTCTTTGGATCATATGTCATTTCTTGCCATTCCCACCTCGGTTAGTATCATATTCTGGAAACTGGATACTGTTTTGATAGACTAATGAGAATTTTGGCTTGGGCAAGAAGAAACATGGACAATTGTCTTCTTTATACCATTACATTTCGGGAGTAAGTCTTTTATATATCCCTCTACCTGTATACCTGTATTGTCACCAGGGCCAGCTTCACAAGCGTGGGACCTGTGTGGTTACACAGGGCCTCATGTGCAGAAGGACCTATGCTTGGTTTAGTGCTCTGCAGTATTCATCTCGAAATTCTTAAATATTTTGTCTTTGAACTTGCACTTTGTTAAGTGAATTCTGAAGGAACAATGGAGCAGAAGGGATGTGTGTAACTTGTGTGTCCACAGATGTTCCTTGCTGTC
This sequence comes from Grampus griseus, assembly GCF_964374135.1. NCBI lineage: Eukaryota > Metazoa > Chordata > Mammalia > Artiodactyla > Delphinidae > Grampus > Grampus griseus. The sequence goes on from NC_139019.1 coordinate 14,367,751, forward strand.
CTGTATGCAGGTACCTTTCATGATACCCCATGGGCACAGATTTCCAGGGGACACATGATATAGGTGTTCACTGAGACCCAAAGCAGGTCCAAGAGAAGCATGTGATGTCCCCGGATGACTAAGCAGGGGTGCAGACGACGCTGAGAGGCCTGGCTTTCCTTTGGAACTAGAATTTCCTTTGGCTGCAGAAAGAAAAGGGATGTGTTAAGAAACACGAATGACTCAAATGGGAAAAGGAAGACTTCTTTTTACTGTTCTGTGAAGATGTGGAATTTGAAATATGAGCTTCTCAAGTTGGTGATAGATAAAGTTTTTATGTGTCGACATCTCCATAACCAGAGGAACTCTTGGGCAGAACGTGTCATCAGGTAGATCTGCCTGCAGCCATTTGAACGTGGTAAGTTCTCCAGCCTGACACTTAGCTCATCCGTTAGGCAACTTTGCAACTTCATGTGAAAGCTGAGTTCTTGTGACACTCAAATTAAGGATGTACTTATATAAAAATGGTAGTTTATCATCTCAAATGCAAACCTGTTAGAATTAAGTCTTATGATTTTGAAGAAACACCAGACTTGAGCATGGCAGGATGTTCAGTTGGATCGCCCACAATGTCAGTTAGCAGTGACAGCAAGTAAACAACTCTGCAAGAGAGTCTGAGCTGTTAGGACTTATCTCAGTTCTCCATGTAACATACTAATGTTTTTAGCTTGATCAGGACTGTTTGGAGCATTTCAGAAATACTGGAGCAAAACAGCAGCAGTAATTAAGGGTAATGTCAATGGCATTGATTGAAGAGTCGATCTTAACACCCATGGCAAACCTCACTGGAGAGGGGAGGCAGCTTCTTGTGAACAATCATTACGGGAAGGATCTTGTCCAGTCTTCCCTGTCTTGGTAAATGGCACTGCCATCTACCCAGTTTCTCAAAACAGAAAAGATGGTGTTGTCATCTTCCCTCTCTTTCTCTCTTTTATATCCCTCCTCCAATCAACCCCTCATCCTACCCATTCTACCTTCAAAATACAGTTGACCCTTGAACAACATGGGTTTGAACTGCATGGGTCCTCTTGTATGTTGATCTTTTCCAATAGTAAACACTGCAATACTACACAAACCATGGCTGGTTGAATCCTTGGATGCAGAACGCCAGATACAGAGAAACCACTGATAAGGAGGAACCAGATACAGAGGGCCGACTATACTCGGGTATTGGACTGCACAGATGGTCAGCACCCCTAACCTGTCCGTTGTTCAAGTGTCCACAGTATTTCCCTGGGACAGTTTAACTGGGATAGACTACTAATGTAGTAAGTCACTGCTTTTTGTTGGTTTTATTTTTCTAAATTGAAAATCTTTATGTGAAGTGGGATGATAAATTACTCACTGAGACACATAGGAGAACATAGAGCTTAATAGCCTTCCATTCAAATTCAGAATTGAATATATAACATATCTGAAAGATCTGAAAATTAAGCAGGAGTTCTTCTCATTAATTGTAATTTTCTAGGCATGTTGCCCAGGCTAAGGCAGGATAGCAAAGTGGCTCTGTATCTGGAGCACCTGGTTGTGTATGAGTGTGTGTGTGTATGAGTGTGTGTGTGTATGCGTTCATTATTCATTAGTGTCTATGACTAAGCCCATGAAGGATACAAAGATAAATGGCTGAGCAAAAATCGTTCTTGCCCTCAAGGAGCTTACAAATTCATGGATGGGTCTAAATAACTTAGTTGATTTGAATGATTCAATAAAATTCTAAAAATTCTCATTATATATTTTGTTGACACTCGGAGACCAATACAGAATACAAATTTCTGTTTGCTGAGGTAAACATCCACCATAGCATGACCTCACAACGCAGGTTCACTTTATCGATATGGATGCCAAGTTTTGTTTCAAAGCTTTTGCATTTTTGTGGCGACTTGTACAACAATACTATTGGAAACAAGTCAGCTCTGATGGTGTGGGAAAACCTCACACCGTTTATCAGATCTGAAATGCCAGGTATGAGAATTCTGTTTTATGTTTAGTGGTGACTGGCCCGTGGGGATGCGAACATTAAATTTCATACATTTGTGTAAAGTAGCACTTGTCCTTCAAAGAAGCTTTTAATGTAGAAAGTGCTGGCGTTTTTTCTACGACATGAAAAAGTTCTGTCACCATTTGGCATTTGACAATAACACTGCTGTCAGGTTTATCATCAGGATGTAAAAAGTTACACTGCATATGCTGATGTTATATAATTTTTCATCTGAAGATAAAGTAAATAATAATGAAATTATTCGTAAGTGTATTTCCCCAGGATATCTGTGTGATGTTCATCAAGCTTTACTGTATGATGTGTTTCTTAACTCAAGTCGATTATTTCTCAACGGTAGAAACAACTTATATTTTTCCTTGAATATATTGCGTTGTGCAATTTATGTTGATATACTTTCAATTTCTGGAATTTCATAAACTCTGAATGAATCATTTCTACTTTTGGATGGAATAGATGTTTTATACTCCTACACTGAGCTTCTAAGGCAAAGTGCAGAGCTGATGGTGTCATTAACTGGGAAAGACAACTAATGGAAATTCAGGCACAATTGTTTTTCTCCAAATGAAAAATCTTTAGGGGACATGGGATGAAAAATGACTCACTGGGACAGCCCAGAAAATATAGTGATTTTAATAAGCTTTCATAAGTTTAGGATTGAATACTGTACATAGACTATCTGTAAGGTTTGAAAATTAAATATGAAGCCTTTGTCTTCCCAGTTGTGCTTTTCTAGGCATTTTCCCCAAGTGAAAGGCAGTGTCACAGGGTGGCTCAGAGGCTGCTTGTGTGGCTCTGACATGCACACCCTGAGGGTTTGGGCTTCACCTCCACCTGTCTCAGTTTGTTCATCTGTAAAATGGGTGAGTATTATCAGTGTGTCCTTCCTTGGGTCATAAGGAGGATTAACCCCAATATCACAGGCAAGGCACTTTGAATAGAGTCTCGCAGAACTTGGTTCATAGTCAATGGCTCTATAAATGTTAGATACCTTGCTTTTGTATTCTGTCTGATAGAACTTTATCACAGACTTTTGCAGAACACTATGGAGTTTGCCTTGGCACCAAGTGAATATGGATGAAATTAGAACAACAACATAAGGATAATGATGGAGGGATAGCTTAAGAATTAGACGCCAGGGGACTTCCCTGGAGGTCCAGTGGTTAGGACTCCACGCTTTCACTGCTGAGCACCCAGGTTCAATCTCTGGTCAGGGAATTAAGATCCCATGAGCCAGATGGTGTGGCTGAAAAAAAAAAAAAGAAAAAAAATTGGTCCTAGACGCTGTTGGGGCAGGCATCCTTTTGATTTCCAAACAGAGCTGATCTGTGACTAGGCTGTCTTTCTCAAGAGAGCCAGCTACAGTCATTCTTATACCGACCCCTTCTATTACGGTTTCATGATCATGCAAACAAGCATAGGAAAGCTTCGTGCAAGCAACCTAAATATCTGCTCCAGAGGAATTTTAACTTAATTGTTCTCTCTTCGTTTCCTTGAGAACTCCTTCAATATATTTTCTCGTTTTTGTTTGGCAGAAGCAGATTAGAATGTTTTAAAAATGGACTTTACTGAGGAAGTTCTCTATATATTCAAAAAGATAAAATGTTGCCTGGGTTAATCTATGCAATCATCTTGGAACTACAGCCGAGTTTGCATCAGGAATGTGTAAAATAAAGCTTTTGAAGAGCTTCACCTAAATGCTTGGAAGAATGTCTTAAGTGTTCCCATGTGTCAGCTCTAGCCTTCCTGCTACTTCAGGAGGAAGAGCTTTCTCTTCTGGACACAAGACAGGCAGACACACAGCATCCTAGGAACAGCTGCTGCTTATTCAAGTCTCCTTGGCCAGTGGTCACTTTGTGGCAGGCGGAGTTCAACCAGGAAGTGGCATTTGTCTCTCATGTTGGTGGTGATTCTGGCTCTGAGAGAACCCTCTGGCATTTCCTGATGTCAGGAACACTACTGTGAAGAACCCAGTCCCTTCAATTCCACTAATGAACGAAGCCACCCCTGGCGTCATCCTTCTGAAATCCAGTGCCCACCTCTCTGCTCCTTACATCGAATACTAGAATTTAACTTCATGGTTCTCCTAGAATTCTAGCTTCCTGTCAATAACCATCAAGAACACGAGCTCATTAAATTAAAAGTCGCTATATATGCTGGGGATATTTTATAAAGACTGATGTTGATAACGTTAACAATACGATTGAGAAATCTAACGTCGGTACTATTAAAATATTTCAGAGTGGGTCTCTTTAAATACTAGGTTAAAAAGAAATCAGTCATCTCACTTGAGCAGGTTAAGATGAAGTTTTAAAAGGAATATTGAAATATTCAACTATTTAGCAGTCATGACTGGCAATAACCCCAAGAAATAGGAAAATGCAACTGAGAAGAAAGTTTCTTCCTAATATCTGCAATTCTGAACTAGTTAAGTAAAATGGTGAGAAGAAACCTGAGATATTGATCATTTTACTAGATGAAAATGATACCATTTTCCTAGATAGTTTGGATGATAAAAAGCCATTGAGTGGGTTTAGTTTAGTTCAATTAAATTTAGCAGGAACCTCCTGCTTTAACCCAGTGGGGGAAGGAGTAACACTTTTCATATTGACCAGAGTATTAGTTACGCAGAGATGAATGCAGTCACCTTTACCTTGGCAAACAGGCTGTCCCCATATTGATGCAGAGAAAGGCTATTCTAGTGAAAGCAGACAAGTAACAGATGTATTGGAGAAGTGGAGGGTGAGCCAATGAATCTGCCAATCTCCAGACAGCCTGACCTGTTACGCTGAGTCTTCTGAGTTTATTCAGTAAATGTCCCACCCGCAGCCACTAAGCTGGGCTACTACTAGTTCAGCTCCACAAGGCACCCAGGAATCCCCAAAGGGAAAAACAATCTTGCAAAACTGGTTTCCCGGGTCACTATGATTAGAATAAGATTCCACTCTGAGAGGAAGAAACAAATGTGAAAGAAAGAGGAGAAAAATCAAAGGTTGTGTTTCTCACCTTTCAACCTCAGGGAAATGGGGTAGCTAAATTACAAAGGAAGTCCAAATGGGGTGGGACTCCAGGCAATTTCCCAAGTGGGGAAATATTATACAAATAGATACATGGCATATTGAAGATCATTTCTTCTACATGAGAAGACAACACCAAAAGAACTGACATGCACGATCTATTCTTTTATAGGAGGCATGGGAGGGATTTACAAACAGCCAGAAGCTAAGTCTTCTCTGCTTTGAAATAAAGTTCTGGAGCTTCTGCCTGAGAGTCAACCCAGGTATCGGGAATTTACAGTCCTGGAGGAAGCAGACAGGAGGGAGAGTTCCTTCCCTAACATTGGTTTTCTCCCTCTTTCTAAACTGGATTGTAAAAGCCTTTTTCAAAAATATAAAAATTGGCATGAATAAAAGGGGGCATTTGGGGTTTACGGAGGGCGCAGTGTAGTAGTGGGTGTGGTTGGAAAGCACCAACGGAACACTTTCCTGGAGTTAATCCAGGAAAGATTAACTGCTGGCCAGAGCCCCAGCGTTGGCAATTTATGGGGATTCCCCTAGTAGTAGGATGACACTTTGGCTCAAATACATCTTGAACTTTGTCCTAGACCAAGTATCATTTCAATTTTCTCATCTTATTCTTTGAGTTCAGCTAAGTGACCAAATTACTCTCTAAAAAATACTTTGGTAGATATTGCCTTAATGTCTTGTTTCTGAAGACTGTGTTTTCTATAGTTAAGGATTGTTACAGAAACTTCAGTTATTATCTCCATTTCCTAAGAAGCTTGAGCCTCTGCGCAGTGGCATGGTACCAAGGATACAAATATCCCTTCTCGCTTCTAGGTCAAAGCTCTGAATTATTTCCCGTACTTTTGCCTTCTTGGCTACTTGCATCAATGCTTATGAATATTTTTCTGACTGTAAAATTCTTCACATCAGCATTCTAGAGTTTTCACATGGCTGCCTTCCTAGGCACAGTTGGTAGGGGAAAGTACTCCATTCGTGTATTTATTCATTCATCAACCAATATTTATTAAACATATATTGCATGCTGGGCAATTTTCCAGGTGCTGAGGAGACAGTAGTGATCAAAATAGGCAAAGATCTCTGCCTTCATAGAACTCACATTCCAGTGTGTGGAGACATACCACAAACAAGATAAACAAGAAAAATATATGGGACGTTAGAAGTAATTGTAGAGGAGGAAAAAATATTTTCCTCTAGGTTCAGTAAGTGGGGTCTGTGAATTAAACTGACAGAAGACAGATTAGCAGGAGAAAAGGCATCCAAGTTTTTTTAGTATTTTACACTTTACATGCATGGGGGCTTCACAGAAAAGCAGTGAAAAACCCAAGCAAGGGTTAGACTCAGGGGCTTATATACTGTTGGTTTGTTTAAAAATTAATTAATTAATTAATTTTGGCTGTGCCGGGTCTTAGTTGCGGCACGCGGGATCTTTGCTGCGGCGTGTGGGATTTTTCTTTTTTCTTTTTTTAGTTGTTGCAGCATGCAGACTTCTTAGCTGTGGCATGCATGGGGGATCCAGTTCCCTGACCAGGGCTCGAACCCAGGCCCCCTGCTTTGGGAGCACAGAGTCTTACCCACTGGACCAGCAAGGAAGTCCCTTATATACTGTTTTAACAAAGGGTGATAAATTGTGGAGAACTGAATACACAAAGGAAAGGGGGTTGGGGCTCCTAGGGCCAATAAATTGTGGAAAGGCAGAAGTTGCAGAAGTCTAGGGGGAAGCTCGTGGTAGACAGGCTTATTTAGTAAAGTCTGTTCCTCAGATTAGTCTTGGTGTCATCTCTGGTGAGAAGGATTCTTCTCCTCTCCCTGGTCCAGGGGCACAGGGGCACCCCTGTGTCTGCTTTTTCTCAGTTGCCTTCAGCTCAAACTAATCATTATGCCCAAGTGACATATTTTGGGGTGGCGTATTCTGATCCCCTTCAGGATAACAGGGCAGGGGAACAGGATGGGGTGGAGGTAGTTTGCAATTTTAGATAGAGTGCTCAGGGAAGCCCCACTGATGGGGGTCAAGACTTTAAGGAGAGAGGGATCCAGCCTTGAGGGTGATGGGGGAGAGCATCCCAGGCAGAGAGAACAGCAGATGCAAAGGGAGAAACAGGAGAGGAAAGTGCACTCGGTGAGGTGGAGCCAGTGAGGGAGGAGGGTTAGGAGGGAGACGGAGAAGGAAGGATGGGGCGAGCACACACAGGTCATGGGGTAAGATGGGAAGATATTGGACAGGTTTTTTTTTTTGCGGTACCCGGGCCTCTCACTGTTGTGGCCTCTCCCGTTGCGGAGCACAGGCTCCGGACGCGCAGGCTCAGCGGTCATGGCTCACAGGCCCAGCCCCTCCGCGGCATGTGGGATCTTCCCGGACCGGGGCACGAACCCGTGTCCCCTGCATCGGCAGGTGGACTCCCAACCACTGCGCCACCAGGGAAGCCCTACTGGACAGTTTTGATCAGAGGAAGGTGTGATCTGATGGACGTATTAACAGGATCACCCTGACTTCAGGGTCGAAAATGCATCGCTGGACGACAGGGGTAGAAGCCTGAACCCAGTCAGGGGACTAGCATGATACAGGCAAGGGATGGTGATGGCTTGGGCCAGGGAGGTGGCAATGGGGGAGGTGGATGGTGGTCAGATTCTGTATTTATTTATTTTTCAGGAGAGTTTACAGGATTCATTGACATATTAAATGTGGGGTGTGGGAGAGGAGTCAAAGATGACTCCCGAGGTTCTGCCCGAGAACCTGTAAGAATTCTTCCGAGTTCTAGGCTAAGACTCCCTGTAAGAAAAGACAGATTAACAAGAGAAAAACAAGTTTATGAACATGTGTACCTAATGCATATGTGGGAAAAACCAAGGGTAAGTGAATAACTCAAAGAGATGTTTTTGGAATTCAGGCTTAAATACTATCTTAATAAGGAAAGGGGAGGGAAGATGTTGGTCTCTTAGATGAGAGCGAATGATTTTTAGAAAAGACAAAGGGATCCTTAGAAGCATAGATGGAGGATATGATAGATTGTGACCGAGTCTGTTTGGATGTAGTGTGGACTTACAGTTTCCTCTCCTGTGATAAGACTCAGTCTTCTCTGATGAAACTCTCCAGGAAGGAATCTATGACAATTGAGTTTCTTTTTGAAGACCTGTCTTTAGGCAGATAAGGGGAGTTCAGAGAAAACCTCTCCCTGCACTTGCTCTTTTTCAAGTGGCTACAGCTCAAAATAGTCTCTATCCCAAAGCAGCATATTTGGGGGTGGCAGGTCCTTAATTCCTACAGTCACATTTTGGGGTGGCGTATTCTGCTACCTTTCACAGTTTATTAACATTGATGTAGACTCTGAGAGGAGTTGGTTGGTTGGCGGAAGGGGGAGAGTTATCAGGGGCTCAGTTTTGTATACATTCAATTTGAGACAATGATTAGATATTCCACGACAAGTATCAAAAACACAGTTGGATATATGAGTTGAACGTTCAAAGAAGTCTTAGCTGGAGATAGTTGTTTGGAGCACATAAGCATATTAATATTTAAAACCATGAGGGAGACACAAGGGGGGCGGATATGGGGATATATGTATACGTAAAGCTGATTCACTTTGTTATACAGCAGAAACTAACACAACTTGTAAAGCAATTATACTTCAATAAAGATGTTAAAAAAAATTTTTTTGAAGCCATGAGACCAGACGTGCACACTGAGGAAGAGTGTACAGCCTTGGAGTTAGAAGATCTGGGTCCAGATTCCAACTCCAACTTTCGGGCTCCATAATCAACATCACTTCTTCATCCGTAACGTGGCTATGTGTTGTGGACCGAATGTTTGAGTTGCCCCCAAATTCATCTGCTGAAATCCTAACACCCCTTGTGATGGTATTAGCAAGAAGGTCATGAGGGTAGAAGCTGCATGAATGGGACAGTGACCTTGTAAACAAGACCCCAGAGGGCTCCCATACACACCATGTATGAGAGGAGATGACATCTATGAACCAGGCAGTGGGATCTCATCAGACACTGAATCTGCAGGCACCTTGATCTAGAACTTCCCAGCCTCCAGAACTGTGAGAAAGAAATGTTTGTTGTTTAAGCCACACAGTCTATGGTAATTTTGATACAGCAGCCCGAATAGACTAAGATTCTATGAGAATAGTAGCATCACAATGGTACCCTTAGAATAGATCTAAAGTGGTACTTGATGCTGAAAAAATGTTGGTTAAACATTGTCAGTGAATAAATAATTAGTTTCATTCTCTAATCAACTAAGAACATGTGTTCTACTTGTCAATTAACTCTACATTTTGACATTCTCTCATTCACCATCCTGGATTCTGGAGTGAGGAATTGGGTGGGATGGGAGGGCAGCAATTCGATTGTATTTGATTGAATAATCTGCTATTAACTGAACATTTACTATGTGCCAGGGGCTGTCATCTCTTCAAGTGTGTTATCTGATTTTATTCTCACTAGAACCCTAGGAGATAGTTACCATCAAAATTCCAGTTTTACAGATGAGAGTAGGTAGTATACCCAAGGTCATGGTGGATAAAAATCAGAACTTGGACCAGGACTCAGGTCCAACTGATTCCAAAGCTTAATCATTATTCTGCACTCTCTACCATGTTGGGAGAGGGGAGGGGTCTCCTAACTCTGGTTAGTGGCACTTCTTAGTCTTAACTCAATTCACCAGTCACCTTGTATTTTCTTTCTTAGTCCAAGGTTACACAGCTGCTAAGTGGCTGGTGGGATCAAACGCCAATTCAGGTTTTCCCACAAGTGCAGGCTCCATGTTCTATAACACAGAGGTCATTTTGATATTCAGTAAGGTGCCCTTTCTTCCCCTCTTCCTCTCCCCAAATTTAAACATAAATAGAGAAACATCTTCGTAAAATCTCTGGTTTATGGCTCCATTTCATCTTCCCATGTCTTCACTTGGCCTCTAAATGGTGATTTTTCAACCCTGGTCATGCTTTTGAAAAAACCTGGAGAGCTTAAAAAAACCACAGGTCCTGAGAGCTGATCATGGACCAATTCAACCAGAATCTCAGGATGAGGTTGGGGCAGTGGTCTTTATATATTTTTTAATCTATCTGGGCAGTTGTAAGAACCACCAGCTTATGGGATAGGACAAAATCAAATGCAGGTGAAAATCACGACCATTTAGCTAGACCAAGGGTAGACATAAAAATCACATTAAAATTGTTTTAATCTTTTTTTCTAGTCCCAAGCACTCGATCTGAAGGATAGACCACACCCATCAGAATCTGGAGTGGGTAATTAAATCAAATACATCCCTCAAATGATCCTGCTTGATGGGCATGGCTGTTATGTCCTATCTCTACCCTGATGCCTTTTTGTTGAGAATCAATACTTTGAGGAAAATAGGAGAGGTCTAAGTTACTTTGTGTAAAATGCAGGACCGCACTATAGAGTCAGATGGAGGACCTAACTAAAGGGGTTAGCTCCCGGGTGGTGATAATCCCCAGCTCACCTTTGCAGGAGAAAAGAGATGGAAATGGGAGAACTTCCGGGAATGGGGGAGGAGAAAGGTATAGGGACACTTGTACACATGTTTCCACTTCCCCTTTATTAATGCCATTCTGGCCTTGGGGCCAGTCCCGGATTCCAGCAGGAATGGAGGGATGGCTGAGCAAATTCAGGCAGGCTCAGCGGAAAGGGCAGAAAACCCTGTGGTCAGCAAGACCGCTGAGTTGGGAATTCATTCTGGGACAGTCATGCCGGGATGGCTGACCTTTGGAGACTGCTGACCTGCATACCTGTGCAAACTTGCTTTTAGAAAAGACACCATAATTTTATTTTTTTAAAAAATTTAGAGTCTCTTAAATGTCTTCTTCACCTTTCTATCTTTTCTAATATATCCTTTTGGGAGAGTGAGTGACTGTGGCATAGTTTAAAAGCTTTCGTTGTTCTTCTTTCTTAGGTGGAGATCTAACGGGTAAACATATTACTTCTTGCAGAGTAGACACCTGAATATAGCTGGAGACAGAAACTGATGTGCCAACAGTAATTGGCACTGAGAATCTGTCTGGCTGGTTTGCCAGAGGGAGAGGAATAGTCTTGGAGTCAGTGGCTACTGTCCATTCCTTTCAATCTCGTAGCTGTTAGTGGACTTCAGATAAACCAGCTTACTAAATGACAAGGCAAGTGCTGAGCCAAAGTCTCTTCCGGGCCTCCGTCCAGGCAGGTGTCTGCAAGCGTGATCTATGAGCGTGATGAATGGACAGATTAGGCTTCTTCCATTAGTGCTTGTTGCCCAAGGGACTACTATGACCCCCGCACCCCACTCCCCACCTTTGGGAGTGTTTGATGTCCAAGGATACAGATTTAGTACGTGAAGCTATCAGGCCTCAGAGCGCATCTTCCGCTCGCTTCCCTGACCTCGCTTTCACTGGGGGTGGTCTGATCGCACTGTGAACCAGATGGGAATGAGGCAGGAGGAGTGCGCTTGCGCCCCGGCAGCCCTCCGGAGGTTCCAGGAATGCTTTATCTCAGATGTCTTGCCAGACTCTAAAGTTCCTTGAGGACAAAGGCATCTATACATTTTAAGAAGCATTGAATTTCAGGATCCAGTTAATGCAGGATCTATTACCAACTAACAAAACAGAAAAAATATGTACATAAAATGGTAGATGCCTATGGAAACCTGCTTCACCAGCCAGAGGGTGGATCTGTTATTTCCTTTTTGGTGTAATGCCACAGAATTGTTGGTTTTCTGTTATAGTTTGCTTGTCTGTTTTCGTAATTTAAAACATTGTAAAATATACAAGCAGTATGTGAAATTGTATATGGATAGTTTCAACAACAAAATCAAGGAGCACCTTTTAAATCACTATCTATGCCAGGAAGTGGAGCTTCACTTCTACCCACGAAGCTCCCTGTGTGATTCCGTTGGATTCCGTACCCATTCCTGCCCTCGCCCCCCAGATAACCACTGTCCTGAATTGTGTGTTAATCACACCCTTCCTTCTTATTGTGTGTGTGTATGTATAGCCATAATGTGACTGTATCAGGAAATAGTGTATTTAGCTTTGCCTGATTTTTGATCTTTCTATGAAAAAATACTGCACGATTTGCTTCTTTGGCTCAACATTAGTTTTTAAAATCCGGCCACGTCGACACATGAAAACTGATCTATTCATTTTCACTGCTGTGCAATATTCCGTGGCATGGAAAACAATGAGTTACGTTCTGTTGATAAATACTTGTATTGTTTCTTTTATGAAAAACACTGCTAAAAACTTTTGTGAATGTGTTTCCTGGTGCACACATGTCAAGTTGGATTTTGACAGCTCTCTGTTTACCAAACTCCTTTGATTGAGAAATCATCAGGCAATGAGAAAATTCCTCAAGACTGGAGCTGCCAAACATTTTCCCTATTTTTAAGAAGAGGGAGGAGTTGGAATCTGGAATATGTTGAAACAATGAGCGTGATGAGGAGTCTTGTCAAAATTCTGAAAAAAAAAAATTAGATATGATTTGTTCTTAAGAGTGCTTAGAAAGAAAATGAAGTGCTGGTGACTTACCGTCATGTCGCTAAAAAGAAGCTATGACAAATTATTTTAATCAACCCCTTTGGTAGGATCACTGCACTGGTAGGTCCAGGAAATGCTCCATTTACCTTATTCTCCTATGAGCATCCTATGATACTCTGTATAGATTCTGCACCATAGAACTGTTCGGTGTGGTTTGTATTTATTCATTTCCATGTCAGCTCTCTAGATCACAAACTCTAGTGGACAGGGGTCTTATCTTGATCATCTAACAAAGTGCTTGGCTCCCAAATGGCCCTTCCTAGAGGTTTATTGGATGAATTCTCTCCTTGAAGACCATACCAGGAACATGGGATTGAAGTGGGAGGTGGGAGGATTAGTAGTTTTAGGAACATCATATCTAATGATAATTGACTAGCAGGTAAATATCTAGTTAGAAACTTCCATTGAAGCCTTTGCCTTGTTCTCAATTTTTTTGAGAGTTCAGATGAGTTTTTCATTTATTTTATTTATTTATATGTCAACTTCATTGAGATATAATGTATGTACCACATAATTTACCCATTTGAATTGTACAAGGCAATGGTTTTTTTGTATGGGCAACCATCACCACCATCAATCTTAGACCATTTTCATCACTGCAAAAAAACCGTAAACCCATTAGCTATCACTACCTGTAAGCTCCCAACCTCCCCAGCCCCAGGCAACCACTTTCTAGTCTCTATAAATTTGCCTGTTCTGAATATTTCATATAATGGAATCATATGACACATGTTTTGTGACTGGCTTCTTTCACTTACCATAACATTTTTAAGGTGTATTCATGTTGTAGCACATAGTACTTTTTTTATTGCTGAATGATATTCCGTTCTATGAATATACCACATTTTACTTACCCATTCATCAGTTGATGAACATTTGGGGTTTTTCCACTTTTTCACTATTTTGAAGAATGCTGGTATGAACATCTGTATACAAGTCTTTGTGCAGAAGTATGTCTTCATTTCTCTCTGAAATGGTTTTGCTTTGTTTCATTTCTCTTGGGTCTATACGTAAAAGTGAGATCCCTGGGTCATATGGTAACTCTTAAGTTTAACCTTTGAGGAACTTGTCTTGGGCAAAATTTTCACAAGCAATTTAGGTGAAGGCAAAATTTATAATGATCAAATCTGTGAATGGTATAAACCTGCAAGGAATCATTCATTGCTTTAGGGTGACGAAGTTTAATATGGAAGCCACTAGCCACATGGGACTGTCGAGCACTTGAAATGTGGTTAGTCTGAATTAAGATGACTTACAAATATAAACTATATACTGGATTGCAAAGTCTTAGTATGAGAAAATCAGAATGTAAATTCTCTCATTAATAATTTTTATACTGATTATAGGTTGAAATGCTAATATGCTAGATACATTGCAGTGAACAAAATACATGACTAAAATTAATCTCACCTGCTTCTTTTTACTTTTTCCATGTGACTCCAAGAAAATTTACAGTTACATATGTGCTCCGTATTCTATTTCTATTGGGCATTGCTGCTCTGTTTCTTTCATATTCCTTTCCTCCTTCAAACACTAGATGAATACTAACCTGGCAGGGTTTGGAATCAGACTGACCTCGATTCAAACCAGATTCTTCTTAGATGTAAAGCTGTGGGCAGCTTACTTAATATCTCTAAGTCTCATTTCCCTTAACTGTAAAAATCAAAAACTAATAATATATATTTAATCAAAATGTTATGAGAAGGCAATGAAAGAAGTTGTAGAAAGAACTTAGTTGAAGGCAGGCACATAGAAAGAGTTAAATAAATGTTAGTTCTCTTCTCTCCTTTACCTCATTTCCATTCTGTTAAGTGATAGGTAATTAACCTGGTTAGACCATTTACAGTTCTGGGTGGTAATATACGCTACCTTGTGTGACTTACAGTGTATTTATTTTAATAAGGAACTTCAAAATATTATGCTTAATAAAATGATTTTAATGGTTGAATTTTTCTAGCAGGCAGGATCTCATAAATAATATGAATAATCACTTTCATCTTCTCTTTGATTTTAGAAGCTAACTTTGCCCATCTGCAGTGCAATATATGCCAAGTCTTAAAATAATTCCAGGCTCTTTGAACTTACTCAACGTTAAGGATATGTTGAGATTGTTCACATGTGTTTCAGGATGTCATTCGAACCATCCAGAACTCATTCAATATGGAAAACGAAGTGAGAACTTCTCAAGGGAACTTATGCTCTCTCTAGAGGTCAATGGAATTTCCTGTTTCTGTTTGGACTCAAAATATCACATGAAGTTCTACTTTCTCTGAACACTTTGGATCTGGTTTGACCCAGGAAGGCATAGTTTAATTTAAATGAAAAACACACGCATATCACAGACTCTTCACCACCTCCCCCAGTTCTGAGGCGTGTCTGCTTGACCAGAAACTGATTTCTTTCAACAACATTGATTGTGGGTCGTACTCTCTTCACTCTGCTGAGACTTCCTTCCTTCTCCAGAATCAGCAACCACCCAGGATTTTTTTTTCTCCCTTTTTGCACTCGGGAAGCAGATTGGGCATCAAATATGGAGAGAAATGGATGCAAAGGAATTGGTAACTATCCTTCCTTAATTGAAGAAAAAAATTGCCTCTCAGAATGGAAGTTTCGTATAATCAAATAAAACCTCTTGATGGACTGAGGGTTCAAGGCAGTTCCTTCCTTGCTATAGGTCTATGTAAGAGAACAGACACACAAAATTACATTATCATTGCTTGAGCATTCATTTCTTTCTTGTCTGTGTTTTGCCTCCCTAGGTGATCTGTGTCTAGAACATTCCTATTTGGTATGCAGTTAAAAAATAAAAATAAAAAGCGGCCTCTCTACTTTTTGGAGAAATGTAGGGAGCTTAGTCTGAAGTAATAGGACGGGTATCCTCGGCAGGCCCTCTGACCATCTTGTTCCTATTTGCTTGATTAGGGATTAAACATCTTTCAGCCATGTGTGAACTTGGCACAGTGGAGATTCCTGCTATAAGTTTCAATTCCTTCGACATCCTGCTACACCCTCTGAGAGAAGTTTCTAAAGACTTCCGTCCAGCTGTCACCAAAAGTGATGAAGGGTCCTTTACAGACAGAATTGCTTTGATTGCCCCTGCCTACGTATACAATGAGTAGAAAAGTGTTTATTGCTGTTTCAAGGGCAGCAGAATGTTGGAAATCTTACGCTAACCTAGCTAGGTTTTTTGCCTAAAAGATGGGAGAGGCCGGCTTGGTTCTGACAAAATTCTTCGGTTGTTTGGGACAGCAGCAGAGATTATTCAGTAGCTCAGAAAGGCAAAGCAAGACGCAAAATACCTCTGATTTACCGGGATGATTTACCAGGATCGGCTGAAAGAATGCCTTGCAGCTTCTGGTCTATGAGGTATTTCTCAAATTCCTGCTTCTAACATTTACAAAAAAGTATGTTTGCTCCAGCCTTTTTACCCCTAAGTCATGGTGTTCCTCAAACAGGAAAGATGTCATTGAGAAGCAGCCAGAGAATGACACGTGTTCCTTCTTCCTCCAACTCATTTAGAATTTTGATGATTCCATACCTTCTGGAAAACAATACAGATGACTAGATATGGGTCGTTCTGAACAAAATTAATTATTGCCCAGAGGCAGTAGCCAGACACACCTACTTTATTTTCAAAATTATATTGTTTGTTGAGGAACAGATGGCGGGGAAGGTGGAGGTGGCAATAGGTAAATTTTCTATTTGGGGACAATCGTTTTTACCTTTTCTCTGTCAACATTGACTAGAAACCAGAACATTATTCAATTAATTTGCAAATGATTTTAGTTGATCAATTATAATCAGATTATAATCAGAATAAATAGAAGTAGATTTAAAGAGTAATTAACTCATAATCTACTTCCTTAACATAATAACTCTCAATTTTCCCATATCTTTTCCAGTCTTTGTCTACTATAAGTCAGGGAAAATAGAGCTCCTTTTAAACTCTCATGTCATTTAATCAAAGGTTTTAAAATGAAACTAGAGAGCTTCAATGAAAACATATATCTGTACATATTAAACGGGGCAAAGAGAAATAATATTTAATGAAAAAAATATGAGCCAGAAGAATTTTATTAAAGTTATGAGCCTTTATGCCAAAACAACATAAAAGCTGAATAGAAAGCAAAAACTCATAGATGTATAAAGAAAACTTAAAGAAAAAAATTGCTCTGGGAGATTTTAATATATCTCTTTCAGAGTTTAATAGACCAAGCAGATAAAAAATAAGGAAGAATAGAGTTTGAAAAATACAACAAACACCGTCCACATCATATATATATATGACTTTATATCCTACAGAATATGACTTTTATGACTATGGACATTTACAGAACTCAGCAGGGTAATTGGCCTCAGAGAAAACAATAAATTCCAACAAGTGGAAGTTTTAGAAGCAGTATTATTTGATCATAATTCAATAAAACTGGAAATCAGTAATGTACGTATAGATACCGAATTAAAGAAAGATTTCCATAACCTTGTGGAAAGGTTTAATGTCCTATTTTATCAGCAGGAATGATAAATGGTATAGAGGTCCTACATTAATTGAGAACTTGTGAATACAAGTACAACCAGTGGTACTTGTAATTGAGAGACTAGCATCTTATTGGGGGATTCCAGATTCCTTAGAGTTCCTGGACCAGCTTTCCATCCTTAGAAATGTTTCCATAAATTCAGAAAATCTTTGTAAGGGATTAACTTTAGGATCCTAACAGCTGACAAGCCAGAATGAACTTTAAATGTTATTTCTTTTTCTTTCCGGCATTAAGGAAATGCGGACCGCAGTAACAATGGAGCTTTTCCGAGGGCCAAGATAAGATCTCCCTTCCCCGTCTGGAGCTGAGCTCTGAAGCACTAGACTCTTAATCAGCAGAAAGAGGAAACCAAGGCTTCCCTCCCAGCTCATCCTGGACTCCGTGGAGTGCAAAGCCACCTTTTACAGAATTAGCTGGATGCTATCAGCTCAGGATCCTTTTTTTGTTGAATTCCCCTCCGCGTTAGACTAAACAAAGACTGTGTTCCCATTTTAATGTGTGGTTCCTTAAAAGAAATTCTTCCCTATTTCATAAAGCTAAAGAGCTTAATTAAGTTAGGCTTAATCAGCCTGTTCTGTCTATATCATGACTATATATATATATATATATATATATATATATATATATATATATATATACATTAAATTAAAAAATGTATTTCATGAGGTAACCAGTGTGGATTGGGTTGGAATGGGGTTGAGTTGTCTTTGATGAAAGAAACCTTTTAAAATTTTAGATAAAAAGAGTTAACTAGGGCTTCCCTGGTGGCGCAGTGGTTGAGAGTCCACCTGCCGATGCAGGGGACACAGGTTCGTGCCCCGGTCCGGGAAGATCCCACATGCCGCGGAGCGGCTGGGCCCGTGGGCCATGGCCACTGAGCCTGTGCGTCCGGAGCCTGTGCTCTGCAATGGGAGAGGCCACAAAAAAAAAAAAAAAAAAAAAAAAAGAGTTAACTAGGTTGAGCCCTGCCTGTGACAATAAGAAAATTTTATTTTATTCATTTAATAAACCTCAGAAGATGTGTGAGGAGTATAGATAGATGGAAGACAGCCTTTCTCTTTGACTCTGACATGTAAACAAGCCATCTGAACCCTTTCCATATTTCAAATCCCCATTTGTAAAATGGGATCAATTAAGAAGTTGAACGTGAGCTGGCGTTGGCTGAATGTGAACCATCTCCTTGTAAAGCCCCATGCTTCTAGAAGATGCCATGTTGAATAAGACTTCTAATAACATGCTCTGAAGTAACCAGGAAGAATTTTAGCTTCATTCAAAGTAGAATGTTTACCTCAGAGGGGTGAATAAAGATGAAATCCACAGGCCTGCAAACTCTTGTTTGCATCTTGCAGGCTTAAACACATGGAATTCTAGTGCAACAGTGTTGTTGACAGGGCCAGCACATATTATTAAAACAAGAAGCCCAATTTAATAATTACTACCTTATGAGGCCCTCAAATATTTTCAACTGACTCCTCCTTCTTTTCTTTCTCTTTGCAGTTTCTCCTTTCAGAGAGCTCCTCCCCCACAGGGTCTTCTCTTTGGAGGCCTGTTCTTCTGGAACAGGGGGGTCTAGGGGAAGGGGGATGGAGTCACTCAGGACCCCACGCTTGGCCCATGGAGTCTACTCTCCCTCCACCACTTGCCAGCCAGGCCCTGGTGATCAGAAGATCAAAACACCTGGGAGACACATCAGAAGGAAGAATACTTCCAACCCTGCCACCGTCTTCAACGCACCGTTCTCTGCAACGTGAAGTCACATAAAATGAGAATGACACGTTCACTCAACTTCCTTTGTCACAGAAGGGTGCCTGATCCATTTACATGCTTACTGGGAAGAAAACTGGCTTGGAAGTTTGTAGAGCTGGTTGCTAGAGAATAAAAATATGCCCATAATAAAATAATGCCAAAAATTAACGAGTTAATTTTTCCCCTCAGTGTTTGCTTAGAATATAAAAGGGGTAGTAGTATTTAATGTGCAGTAATTAGGTGGTAATAGATGTGTGCATACATTGTGACATGTTTTGAACTTCTTGAAAGGAACTTGTTCTTACTCCCAGAAGAGCAGAAATGTCAGTGTTTAGCAAACACTGACTATTCAAATATGTGATTTGATTGTTTGGAAAATCTCACAAAGTTCAGAACAAATAGTATTCTTGAAAGAGAAAGGAAGCATAAGAGTAAGAACACTTATTTCGATGTGAGGTGATCTTCTACATGACAGCATTCTCTCATTAGACTGTAATATTTTCAATAAATCTGAAGCTATGGTGAAAACTTTCAGCCAGACCACGTTGACTGTTCACAGATGAGGTACACGACCTCTTAGAACACTCATGCTGGTAGAATTCAGTAAACATACAATTTCCTATCTCTCACGTGTGTTCTCTTTTTGCCTATTAGAAGACTGAACTTCAAGGATCAATCAACAAAGCGTATGCAGGAAGTCCTTAGGCAATTTTACTCAGCAGTAACTTTGGATACACCAACGATAAGAGCAAACATGGTAAGATGCTGTTAACTCATCCAAATTCATGTTTTGCTTTAGGGTCAAGGCCGCTAAATCAATTCACTCCTTACATGTAATTGGGGGTATTCATTTAGCCGTCTTGGAAAGGGGGGTCCCTGAAATTATTTTTATTGACTTTCACATTTTTATTGACTTAGGTAACTGTTAGGACCAGAGGGAAGCTGGATTGGGCCTGGGGGCAGGGGCGGTGGTGACAGCTGACTGTGCTAAAAGGCAACTGCAGAGACTGGGGGAGAGAATCCCTTTTAGGCCACAGTGAGTCAATCAAATCAAAGTGCCTCAAAAAGAACCTTTCTCTTGTTACCAAAATATCCAGAGAAAACCCATCAGTTGAAAGACAAACTGACTCGAAGTGATGTGATTATTTTCTTCCCTTTTCTTTCTACCAGTCTAAGCAGCGTACATGACATTGTTTTCATTTTTGTTTTGTCTTTTTTTCTGGAGTTTCACATCATATTGATCTCTCAGCTTGTATTTACTTTATGTTGAACTTAGACTCTTTCATTTGTCTGATTCTTTAAAAAGCCTTTTTAAAATTTTTAAAAATATATTAATTTATTTTTTATTGAAGTATAAGTGCTGTACAATATTATATAAGTTACAGGTGATTCACAATTTTAAAGGCTATACTCCATTTATAATTATTATAAAATATTGGCTATATATTTCCCATGTTGTACAATACATCCTTGTAGCTTATTTTATACCTAATAGTTTGTACCTACTAGGCTTTACAGTAAGTCCCCTACATATGAACCTTCAAGTTGCGAACTTTCAAAGATGTGAACTTGCGTTCGTATGTACAATCATGTAAGTTAGTTCACATGTCTGGTGTACATTGTCATGTGCGTGCATTCTTTACAAACAGTTGTGCTTTTGTGTACTTTGCTGGACAGTACTGTATAGATTACAGTAGTACAGTATCTTTATTTCAAGCCCAGGATGTCCGGAAGCAAGTGTAAAAGCAGCAGTGATGTAGCTGGTACTGCTACCAAGCACCAGCTTTTTTTCATACTACTGTACTTTTCATGGTCCTGTCCTATAAGATTAAAAATGTTTTCTTTATTTTTGTGTTTGTTTTTTATGTATTATTTGTGTGAAAAGTATTATAAACCTATTACAGTACAGTACTATATAGATGATTGTGTTAGTTGGGTACCTAGGCTAACTTTGCTGGGCTTACGAACAAATTGGGCTTACGAATTGCTCTCAGAATGGAACTTGTTCATATGTAGGGGACTTAATGTATAAGAGGATTTCTCAGGAGCAAGTGGAGAAAGAAGTTTCTCAAACCTTTTGAGCACCACAAGGCAGGAAACTAAGAGCTGGGAAGAAACATAATTTGCTAAGATCCCCAGTGGTTCTCAAATCTGGCTGAACCTAAGAATTACTCAAAAAAGATTGTTAAAAATACTGATGTGATGCTGAACTATTTAGGGGGAAGTATATGGATGTGTGTCATTTACTTTCAAATGTGGCAAGAAAAAAGAAGAGGGCTAGCATGTGAAAAGGCAGGTATAGTGAGATGTTAATGGTAGAATCTAGGTTGGTGTGTACATGTGTTCCTTGTAAAATTCTTTTAATTTTTCTGCATGTTTGGAACTTTTTGCAATAAAGTGATGGGAAAAAACAAATATTAGGAAAAATATAATATTTGAAATAAAGAAGAGAAATGGTGGAACACATACTGAAATGAGTACAGTTGAAGGTGAATTAGTAAATTGCAAAATTAGATTTGGGAAGTGTTTTCCCCCCAAAAAAGCAAATAAATAGCGAATAACAAAATTACAAAATATAAAATTATGAGATATATGGGATGGCAGTAAGTATGCGGAGTCCCAGAAAGATAGAAAAATGAAAATTGAGAAAAGGTTATATGTGAGAAAAGCAAAGGAGATTAAAAAAACATGAATGCTGGTTTCACCCTGCCTCCTTTCTCGTGACAATGAAATTTGAATTTCTGAAAACGGGCCCCAGCATTGGTATTTTTTAAGCTCCCCCAGTTATTTTTTTTAATTTAATTTTTATTTTATATTAGACTATAGTTGATTTGCAATGTTGTGTTAGCGTCAGGTGTACAGCAAAGTGATTCAGTTATACATGTACATATATCCATTCTTTTTCAGATTCTTTTCCCATATATGTTATTACAGAATATTGAGTAGAGTTCCTTGGGTGCTATACAGTAGGTCCTTGTTGATTATCTATTATATATATAGTAGTGTGTATATGTTAATCCCAAGCTCCAGTTCACTTTTAATGAGCATTCAAGGTTGAAAGCTGCTGACTGAGAAAAGGTGTCTTGGGAGACTAATATGCTTTAAAACCCAACAGATATGGGGGTACAGAAATCATTAAAATGGGAAAAGTGCTAGGACTTCAACGACAGCCTGGGCTTTCTTTAGGTTCTGAAAGATTGGCTTTTATCTACTGGTAATTTCTCAATTGCAATAAGGACAGAAAAACAAAAATATTTAACAACTAATTAGTATGCTACTTCCTGACCAAATTCTTGTGCTATTGGAAGTCAGCAAAATTGACTTTCACATACTTACAGTTCAATTAATACTTTTTTGGCCTCAAACAAAAACCTTCATCCATGAAAATGAAAGACATGTTAGTTATTTAAAGTGAACTTTATTGTTTTTGTTACAGTGATAGATGTCCATAACTCCTATGCTAAGAGCCTTTTTGTGCATGACTCATCATCTTGAAATGGAGCCAGTGCTATCTGTGTTTGCCCTGGACTAGACCAGTGTGTGGAGTGACAGAGTCGAGGGGAGGTGCTGGGAAAGGTGCGAGAGACTGAGCCAGGGCAGTTCCCAGAAGGAATTAAGACATAGCGTCTGAATAACTGCTCATTTAACACTGCAGCTTCTGCACCAGGGGGCTGTCTCCCCTCAGCCTTTGTTATTCAGGAGCTTGGGGTGGCTCATGGTGTATCCTCAGTCTCAGTCATTCTGTGTGTTATGGGTTTAGTTGTGTTTTGTAAAGTCCTAACTCCTAGTTCTTCAGAATATGACCTTATTTGGAAATAGGGTCATTGCAGATGTAACTAGTTACAGTGAGGTCATACTGCGGAAGGGTGAGCCCCTAATACAACATGACTAGTGTCCTTATAAAAGAACACCATGTGAAGAAACAAACACGCACACGGGGTGAGTGTCACGTGAACGTGGAGGCAGATGCTATGATGCTGTCGACCCGCCAAGGAGGGAGGCCTGGGACAGATCCTTCCCTCATGGCTCTCAGAAGGAATCAACCCTGCTGACACCTTGACCTCTGACATCCAGCCTCCAGAACTGTGAGACAGTAAATTCTGTTGTTAGGCTGTCCAGTTTGTGTTGCTTTGTCACAGCAGCTCTAGTTAACTCATACACTGTGTTTTGATCTGGTGATTGCTCCTCCCTCTGTCATGTCTAGTAGGTTCCCTCAGCTAGGACACTAGACTTTTGACCCTGAGCTTGATGTACTTGCAAGGTCTGGTTCTCTTTGAGCTCCATCTGCTCTGCAGTTCTGCAGATAAACAGTCTCCCCATGTCTTCCCAATGTCCTTCCATTGTGTCACTCTAGTCAGGTATTTCTTTCAGGATTATGATACTTACTCTGTACAGCCCCAGGTCTGAGAAAATTATGTCAACTCTTATACTGCTCTCTTATTTTGACACATTTTATTTTTTTGGCAGTTGTTCTTCATAATTTTAATTTGGGGGAGAGGCTTTTACTTTATTTCACTTAAAATGGAGTTTCCTTACTTTTTTCATCTTTCTGCTGTTTCTGATGGATGTCAGTGAACGTAGTGGAGGGAACATAACTTCCTTCTGTCATCCATGAGTAAATATTTAAAGAAGATTTACAGTGACAGACATTTCCACGACTGTTTCTCAGGTAAATAAACTCTGGCAAGGATTTTATTCAACAGAAAGGGATTCATGATGAAATTGAGAGTTAGTAGCTTAATGTTCTCTGTCATGTCAGTAGTTTAATTTAAGTCAACTTAAAACATTTATAAACACCATTGTCAAGCCCAGGGCTAAGTGTGGGACATTTCAGTCTCTTCTTTCAGGGAAATTAGTATAGTCTCTTTGTGGGGCATAGAAATTTAAAAAACTAATTATAATCCAATGTGGTAAATGTAACCCCAGAAATACGGATGGACAGATTCTGTGGAGTCTAGACTCCAGATTCTGGAGGAGTTTATAACGCTACACTGATTAGCACTCACTGATTTAAAATTATATTTGTTACTTCTAGAAGTTGATTTTGCTGGGGATAGATGTGGTTTGCTTCTGGTCAAGGTGAAACCAAGGTTCTAGGGCCAATCCCAAATTTAGTTTTATTTCAAGGGTTGAAAAGCTTTTATTGTGAAGAATCAGATAATATTTTAGGCTTTGAGGGCCACGCTAGTTCTTTGTTGTATATTCTTCTTCTTTTTCCTTTTTTGAAGACAACCCTTTAAAAGCCATTCAGAACTCTTGGGCCATGCAAAAATGGGAGTGGACTAGAGTTGGCCAACCCTTATTCTATTCTAGAGTGTATCTTAAATCCACTCCACACTGCTCTCTAAATCTTGGGAATGGCCCTAAAACCATCAGAAGAGATTGCAGATAGGAATATCATTCAAAGTAATCGAAACTCAAGGTGTAGCAGACTGTGTTCTCATTGGTTGCCTTCTGTGGGAGGAATGTGTGTACCTACTCCTGCCACGTGGCTTGCAGTGTTCCACCCAATGGGTGAATTCACTTCAGCCACACATTGATGGCAGGCTCGGCCACATGGTCTGCTTCTGTAATATGCCAGTGGGCATGTACTCTGCCTCTTCCCAGTAGAGACTTCAGTGATGTCCATGTGATTGCACCATTACGTGGTTCTGCCATTGCATGGACCTGCCATTGCTTTCTCCTTCTTCCTTTAGATTGACATGATTCAGGTGGGCTGCACCTTGGAATGAAGATGACACACAGAGCAGAATCACAACCAACTCTCAGTTGACCTGTAAAATAAGTGAGAATTAAACATTTGCTCTTAGAAGCTCATGAGTTTATTTATTTATTTTTTTGCTTACAATTACTCGTCTGAGAGAGCTGTCTTGCACATACTCAAAGACACCCATGTTCCCAATGAAGTTGTTTCAGTCTAGTCTACCCTCCTGAGCTGAGCAGCCATGGATCAAAAGAATGGAGGACATTTTAACGCATGAATAAACTTTAAAAAATGTATTCTCACACTTCACATTTTATCTATAAAGTTAGCTCATTTTAGAAAAGAGGTAAATCTTGCCATAGATTTCTCAGAGTTCTATGCAAGGAAATTTAGAAAAGTAGAATGAGCTGCCACGCAAATCAAGCTATTGTTATCAGAACAGCTAATAGTCCGGAAACCCAGAGCATAATCAACTCAGCAAAACAATCACTGTAAACACGACTTGTATTTATGAATAATGCAGAGCTAAAAGGGAAATAGTAGCACTTCAACCATTTCTAAATAAGGTCTATAAATAGTAACTAGTTTTGATCACTAGACCAACTGAGGAAACCCGTCCACAGTGCTGAGCCCTGTTGCTCACACATTACCCTATCTTCATATGCTGAGATCTGCGTCTTTGGATTCCACTGTCAACTCAGGATTTTGTCCCTGCTAGTTAATAAATAGACAAGATGAGCGTCTAATGTTGGATACTCTTTTGCAGATGGCTCTTATGTGGGCTCAGTATATTTATTAATAATACAATTTACCCTTGAACAACTGTGGGTTTGAGCTGCCCAGGTCCAGTTAAGCAGATATTTTTCTGTAGTAAATATGACAGTGTAACACGGTCCCAGTTGGTTGAATCCACAGATGTGGAAGAAGTGGAAATACAGAGCCACACTCTAAGTTATATGTAGACTAACTCGTTCCTTGTTCAGGGGTCTACTGCAACAGCTGACGCTTCCTGAACATTTTCGCTGTGCCAGGAATTATGCTCAATGCCTTGGATGGCTCATGCCCTCAACCCTCGCACAACTCTGCAGGATAGGTACTATTATTAGCTGAAAGATGAGGAAGCTGGGGCTTAGAGACATAAAATAACTTACCCAGGTCTACACAGCAAATAAAAGACTGGGTTGAGTTTTAAATTCTGGTTAGTCTGCCCTGGAGCTCACACTCTGGCCCCGAGGCCACCTCTACCTTGTGACTCGTGCTCTCTGCTGCCGTCAGGCCATGGGACCTTGTAAAAGCCAAATAAGATCACGTCTGTGAGCTCCCTTTGGAAACTGCCGTGCACTGTGCAGATGTGAGGGGTCAAGGTTAACACTTTTTGTAGCCTCAGTTGTTTGGGGGACGTAAACAGCCACAGTGGAGGGTTCAGGTGTGGAACTTTCCAGGTGTGCCTGCGCATCTCTCTTTGGTATGATTAAGTGATGGGACGGCCTGCCCATCAAAAGAGATGAAGGAGCTGGTGACTAAATTCCAAATGAATTTATGAGGGAGAATTTGTCTCCTGTCCTCCCATGTCTCAGAGTGAATTCGTTAGCACAACATCTCTTATTTTCTAGGGCAAGCATAATGTGTGGCCTGAAAACCAACCTCTTGGGATCAGTTCCTTGGACTCCCCACACCTCGTTTATTGGATCAAATATTTAGCATTTCAGGCTGATTTTAAAAATGGAAACGAATCAGGGGACAGGGGGTGCCTCTGGGATCTGAAACTGGTTTTTGTCCTCTTTTCACAGAAGAACAAATTTAGGAGATTTGTATTTAAATCACTTTGGTGGAAACACTGAAAGGACAGAGCTAAGATTTGGGAGTAGTAGGTGGAGAGGCAAGCGTATCTTCCGGGCAACGGCAGATGGAGCGCTCCCTCTGCTCGTTCAGAAGAGCTTGCAGCGGGCCCCTCAGGGTGTGGGCTTAGGACAGCATGCTTCTTGCCCTGGATGCCTTCCAAAGTGGGCCCCGAATCCTTTTATGGAATTGGGCATCTGTGACTTTTACAAGCCTTGGACTGTAACTAGGGTGCTTAATTGTGAAAAGAGAGACAGAGAGGGAGAGATGAATGAGTGAAGGAGAAAAGGAAGCAGGACACTTAGAAAGGACTTAGAAGAAGGATGAAAGTGTTACCCTAACCATCAGGGAGGGAAAAAAACACCAAAACCCCAAACCAAAAAAAAAAAAAAAAAAAAAAAAATCAAGAAAATCTAGTGTTGAATCTTTTACCTAAGATCCTTGGTTTTAAAATTTCTATATTCAAGGTATGAAAACAGAATCATATAAATACAAGGCTATGAAAAAAAATCTTGAGACTTCAATCAGAAGAGTTTCTGAAATTTTTCCTTAACCATTTATCATTTGTAACCTAGAACAATCCCTGGGTGGTTCCTTACTTCTCTTAAGAGTAACTGTCACAAAATATATGATGCCTCCTTATTTTGAATGATAAAGCTTTAAAAATATTAGGCCTTAGTGTCTCCTTTAACTTTCAGGGAGTCCTTATAACAATAATTCGATTTAGAGGTTTTTAAAAGTATAGCATTCTGGAGTTAGAATGAATTCTAATTCTGATTTAACAACGGCTTTGATACATCCCCAAATCTTTCATTTTCATCATTAAAAAAAATTCCCATTGTTGAGATTCTACGTATTATGTGCTTCCTTTGAAAGCAGGGACATTCTAGTTCATTGTTTCTTCATCGTTGTTTTTGCAAGGAAAGCAGCATGCTTTCAACATTGGGATATATTTGAAATGCACGTCATCCCAGGAGTTGTAAAGAGGCTCTGAACCAGCTCGTACAAGTTTACCAGACTTGGGAGGAGACAAAAACATCCAATTCTAGTCCATGGAAAAGGCAGAACGGGGGCCGCTGACTCGGCTTCATTAGATTTCCTTCTGTCAGGGCTTGCGCCCTCGAGGCTGCATCAAATGACAAGCGTTGCTTCTCATATAAAAAATTACAATCGTCGCTGCCATAGAAATGCTGCTTGTATTTAATTTTGCCACCCACACTTTTGAAACTTGGCAGCAGACAGAAATCTGAGCCATTCTCTAGAATCAGGCAATAGATGAAGAGGAGGTTTATCCTATAAGAGTGGGAGGGAAAGGTTGAAAAAGTGTCAAAACTGTATACATCTAACAAAAGGAGAGTCTGCACCCGATTGTTAGGGATTAGGAGATGCCGCACACAGAAGCATGGACTTTCACCCATATGCATAACGTGCTCGCACTTAGGGAAAGAGAGCGATGGGCAGATCTGTTCTGATCCCAGGCGGTCTGCAGTAACAAAATAAAAAGAATCTCTTACAGTGTTCAGGCGGGATCTAGAGAAGTAGGTTTGGGGAACCATGTGGGGATTTCTGTACCAGTGAGGATTTGGACTAGATCATGCTGCTCACCTTAAGATTTTATGAATTCCAGCCAAGGCCCTTCTTCTGCCCCAGGTAGAAATACACTCCTGCCATCAGTCACCATCCACACACTTGCTTCCCCGAACCAAAATAAGTTCTACGTAAATGTGGTTAATGAATCTGAGCTGATGTGAAAACCAGTGAAGTAAAATCCAGGATTTTCTTGCTTTCTCCAGTAGAATATTGTTACCCTTCTGGAAACTGTCCACCCGTCTTGGTGGTTTAAACCCAAACAAGTGAGTCTAATGAAGGGTTTCTCAAGTAAGAGAAGAGGACAGGCGAGAGAGAGCGAGAGATCACACATTTCTGTTAACCCAGCTCCCACGTGAGAAACGTTTTGGATGGGATGCCTTGTGCAATTTTCACGGCCGTGGCAGTGATGTTTGTGGAGAATCCGAGGGCTTTAAAAAGGAGTGTGTTTATAATGTGAAAAAAACTCTGTCTGTCACACATAGCAACTGTTCTCTGTCTCTCTTTTTCTGTCCGTGTGGATGGACACAGCGTTCGTGTGTCCACGTGTGGGGTGCACAGAAGTTGTGGGTTACTGCTGCTGTCTGGGCCCTCCGTCCCATTGGCATTGGAGATTTTTTCCTTCCATTACCGAGGAGGACACTCATGTATGATCATCTGGGGGCCATAATAAAGCTCCGCCAGATCTTTCCTCCTCTCTTTAGATTCCAAATCCTCCCCAACCCCCTTCCTGGGAAACTCCTTCGGTGCAGTGCTTCAAGGTGGCTAAAAGGGCAGGAACTGGGCAGGGGGGGTGGTGAGAGGGAGGTGGGAGGTGTCTGGGAGTGTCTTCTACTCCTCTTTCAGTTGGAAACTGCATCTGAAACCTGAGCCAGGAGGTGCTGGTCATACATCTGCAGCCGGGAAAGTTACTGTTATAACCTAGAGGACGAGGAAAGCGATGGAAAAAAGAAAACCTTGATGTGAACATCACGTAAATCATGAAGCAAGGGTCCTGACTATCTAGCTACATCTAACCACGTCCCTCTCCTGAGATCGTCGCGGTGCTTGATTCTGAAAGTCGTTCAGATGATCCAGGAGGAGATGCAGAAAAATAGCTAAAAGGAAGCACTGTCCAGTGGAACTTTCTGTGATGATGGAAATGTTCTATATCTGTGTTCCAACGGTAGTGACCAGTCACTTGGCTACTGAGAGCTTGAAATGTGAACTCTAGTTTTAATTAATTTACATCTAAATAACCACCTGTGGCTAGCGGCTATAGGACAGGTCTAGGGCAGAATTGTGCACTAACGGAAATGCTATAACCTCCCCTGTCCCATGTGGTAGCCACTGGCCGACTACTGAGCACTTGAAATGTGGCTACTGTGACTGAGGAACTGAATCTTTATTTTCATTTGCTTTTAATGAATTTCAATTTAAATCTGGAAAGCCCTTCACGGCTACCGGTTACCATACTGGCAATACAACTTAAAGGCGAGTTTATGATGCAACGTTCTTCGCTGCTCTCAGAACGGTTGCTTTTCTCTTCTCTGTGATGACGTGCTCCACCCTTCTCTTGGTTGAAGAAGAGCTACCCTAAAAGCACTTGTGTTCCCCATCACCTTCGTCATCCTTGTCACCAACTTGTTTCCGGAGCCCATGAGAGAGTCTAGTGCCAAGCGGTCACGATCTGCTTCCTACCTGTGAATGTTCTCTCTGTGGACACGTGAACCAAATCTAATCCCCTAAGCGGCTGCGCACTGGGCTGCCCTCCCGTCTGCCCAGGGGATTTACTTCTGAGAACACAGCTAAGTTTATTTTCTGAATTCGTAATTCTCCAGGCTCCGGCTTCCTCTCATTGTTTGTTTTAGCCAGTTGTTTTGCTTTTGAAGCTTTATTCCACTGTTTTACCCTTTCCTCCTCCCAGAGTCTATGATTTAACTGTGTTCCTACAATTGGAAGGAGCTATCAGCTTCGGGTGGATTCCTTTTCTGTCCATGACATTGATGAACATCCCCACAAATATCACCTTCAAGGAGAAACAGAATCACTGTGAAACTCTACATCACTCCTGGCTTTACCGGTCCCTGGGAGTAACACTTGCAAATCATGAGAAAAAGAAACCAGAAGGAGGCTCTACTGATCACTTCGAGCTTCAGTGCGTCATTTTATAGCTGAGAAAACTGAGGTCTAAAGAGTAAAAATGCCTGCCCGGGGTCACTCAGGTGTTAGCAGAACCCGGCCTGGAACCAGGTCTCCTGACCCCACGTGCTTCTTTTAAATCACATCCCACTGCGTCTCCAGAGGTGCTGAACGCCAGAAGAATAAGGTTTACATGAACATTATACAATTGCAAGACAGTGTAATAATGCCGTTAAAAGGGCTATTTAATTTCAAGAGGTCAGATTTCTAAGGGTTCCCTCCTATGGTGTGCCCTCCCTCAGAGGAGCCCCTATTCAGCCTGTTTTGACACGGCTGCCCGCAGGGCCGAGCTCAGTCATGTGTGTATCGTCTGAGGCTGCTCAGAACTGCAAGAGCAGATTATGTGGCCCCTTGGCCCACAAACTCTAAAATATTTTCTACTTGACCCTTTATAGAAAATGTTTGCAGAACTCTGACGTAAATTAAAGTGTAGTAATAGGGTGTATTTGTTTCTTATGGGCTGTTGTTACAAATGGCCACAACCTTAGCGGCTTGAAAACAGCATCACTTATTATCTTACAGTTCTGGAAGACAGAAGTCTGAAAATGGGTCTTTCCTGGGCTAAAATCAAGGTGTCAGTGGGTGGTGTTACTTGTGGCAGCTCTAGGAGAGAGTCTGTTTCCTCGTCTTTAGAGTCTGTTCCCTCGCCTTTTCCAGCTTCTAGAGGCCGCCTGAATTCCTGGTTTATGGTCACTTCTTTCACCTTTGAAGACAGCGGTGCAATGTCTTCAAATCTCCCTCCCTCTCTGGTCCTCTTCTCACATCTTCTTCTCTGTTTCTGGCCCTCCTGCCTCCTTCTGTCAATTATAAAGACATTTGTTTGTGATTACATTGGGCTCATCTCGATAATCCAGGATAATCTCCTGTGGACTGAAGAATAACACACAACCTAAAGGTTGCTCGATGCGTTTTATTCGAGGACCTTACTGAGGACTCTCGCCTAGGAGACAACCTCCAGATTGCCCTGGGGAACAGTTCCGATGAGGTAAGGGAAGAGCCAGGGTACGTAGTTTTTGCTGAAAACAAAACAAAACATGTAGTCGAACATCAAAAGATTACTGCTAATCACAAAAACCAGACATCTCAAGTTAGTGATTTTAGTGCTTTTCTATGTATGGGAAGATGCTAGAGTCTGGGCTCATTGAAAGTATTCTTTAGATGTGCAGCTTGACTATCTAGGGCCAGTACTTTTTCTCCATCCTGAATCCCCCTCCGGGAGCACTGACGGGGCAGCTGCAGTGGCTGAAGTTTTGATGGCAGGCAACATTCCTTGTTTACTAGAATGGCAGGCAATGTTTCTGTCCACACTCTCATCTCAAGGTTAGTCTGTTTCCGCCTTAATTGGATCTCCCTTATTTTGATTTCCCTTTGCCATGTAATGTAACATATTCATAGGTTCTACTGATTACGATGTGGACAATTTTAACACAGTCAAAATTCTGCTCATGACGTGAAGACCAGTGTGGCACTAAGCCTCCCAGAGGGACCTGGCGTTTACAGTGAGTGCCGCAGTGATGTGTTGTTATGCATTTCCTTTACATCCTTGAACAGGTCAGTTAAGTCTCAGCTTGGATGCTTCCTTATTACAGTGGAGATAATACTAGCTAATTTATACAGTTGTTTGATGATTGAATAACTTAAGGAACATTCCTTGGACATGCCTTGGCAGGTAATACTACTCAGTAAATGCCACTGCCCCTTCTCCTGTACGCTGTGTGGTCGCTCCCAGGTGATGGGTCTTTTTGCAAAGACGTTGACTGCAACTACATGGCTTCCCTTTCTGGAAGAGAAGGCATTCGCTTGATTCCTTTGTACTTTCATCCCCAATAGCGGCATGTATCTAGTTGTAGAATGCTAGATTATTATTATTATAAAAATAATGAGTCACTCCCTGACTTTTTTTTAAAACACAATAATCCATGGAACACTGTTTAACAAATTGTATAAACACATGGGTGGTTTGTTTGTCAAGAGCTGTGCCCCACTCATCTCATTCATTCCATTCAGGGCCATCTGGGTAGGGGAAAACATATGGTGGAAGAACTGAGCTAAGGTCTTCCTCTGTAGTTTCTTTCTGAAGTTTTTGTATTTTCTTTATGGCTAAGGGTCCAGGTACTGAGACACACCTGTATTAAGCCTTTATGACGGACTCCTTTTTTTTTTTTTTTATGATAGAGTCTTAATTACACTAATCGGTGGGTCGAGTAAGTGAATTCCAGAAAAATCCCCAAGTTTAACCACTTTCAACACTGTCTCATGATCAGGATTCTAAATAGCACGCCATCTTTCACATATACGCCATCTGGAGTAGGACTCGCTTCCCCTGGCATTGGCTGTGCCAGAAAAGAGGTTCCATTTGAGCAGAGCCATCCCCAGTCTAGAGAGTGGTTAGGTGACTTTGCCTCTGGGTGAAGGCTACATAGTTGAAGTTAGGAGAAGAGAGTACTTTTGTTGCTTTAACATCAATACAGACACTGAATCCTTGACCTTAAATTCATGAATAAGAAGCAAAGAAATTCCTAAGCTGCTGGGAATATTAGCTACCATTTATTGGTCACTTTCAATGTACCAAGCCTTATTCTAGTGCTTTGCATTAACTCATGTAATCCTTCTCATACCCCTAAGAAGCAGATACTGCTACTATTATTCCTATCTGACACAGGAGCAAATACTACTATTATCCCCATCAGGCAGGGAGAAGTTGAGTAACTTGCCCAAGGATGCACAGCTAGTAGGAGATAGAGGTTTCTAAGCCAGGTCGGGAGTCCCTCCCTGGAGGGCCTGAGGGGATTCAGGTCTTCTCTCTTCTTTATCTTCTCCCCAGGCTGGGCAGTTCTAGAAGAGTAAAGCAGTCTTGCCAATAGAAGGAATAGAAGAAATGGGATGAGGACCTAGTACAGGTTAGATCCAGAATTTTCTAGCATGTTTATGAATGAAAACCATAAAACCAATGTCAATTCTGTTATTTTCATTTCTTCCAGATTTCCCTCTTCTCTTTGTTATCGTTCTTCCCGATAAGTTTCTCTTTATTGTTATTTGAAAGTTATGGTAAGAACAAGCTTCTTTTTCTCAGCACTCTTTCCTTTAACAATGGGACCCTGTCAGCCTTTCTGTCCTGCTGCCTCCTTATCTTTCTCAGAGAAATTTAAATTCCATATTGGTCACCAAACTTATGCTTTGTCAATGCTTTTAAGAAAGAACTGGAAAGCAAGATACAACTCAATTCAAACATCCAACTTCTTGGCTTTATACCTATAGGATCTTTATACCCATAGGATCTCGGCTTGGCTTTATACAACCATAGCTGTTTGTGTATAGATCACACACCTTGCTAGCAGCTCATCTTACCTCAGAGCTGCAGAGCACCTACAAAATGCTGAGGGAAAACCAAAGAAGGACTGCTACCTATGTGCACCAAGATTATACATACTGAAAACAGTATGTTTGTTGTTACGAGTGGGGTGTTTTTAAACAATTCGCGAAACAATGTTCTGTAGATTATTACAAAAAAAGAATCAGGGAGTAGAGAGTGATATACTGTGTCCCAGAATACTGGTGAAAAAGAAATGTGGAGTCATGTGTGGGAAGCACAGAAGGAACTTAAAAGAATCCAAGAAGGTTAAGAACAATAACTAGACTGACAAGAAGGATACTAGCAATGCGACCGTTTGTTGGGTAAATAGGCATTAGAATGAGAGATCTGATTGCTGCTGAGTCCCCTAGGGAGTCGTTCTTTTAACATTTAATAACCATTTATTGAGCACCTACTGAACACCTTCAGGGGTCTAAGTGCTGGTGGTACAGTGGCAAACAAAGTAGACGCTTTCTTATCAACTTTCTATTTTAGTGCAGGAGTCTGCCAAAAACTCAGTGAGTATATAATATGCAAGGTGGTGATGCGTGCAGAGTAAAAGGAAAGAGAGAGGGGTGAGGGGGAGAGTCCTATCTGATATAGAATAATAGAAGAAAGCCTGCCTGATAAGGTGACATTTGAGTTGAGACCAGAAGGAAGCAAGGAATTGAGCTACACAGATATCTGGGGCAAAGAGCATTCCAGGCAGTGGGAAGGGCAGGTGCAAAGGCCCTGAGGTAGGAGTGCACTTGCGGGTATACAAAGACAAGCAAGGAAGCCAGGAAGAGAGTAGAGGAAGAGGAAGTGGGGCTAAGTGGAGATTATGTTACTGCCTGTAAGCCATCTAAGGACTCGGTTTTTGGAACACAGGAGTGGCATGATCTGGTTTAGATTTTTAGAAGGATCACTTTCGCTCAGTGTGAAGCCAGACTCTGGGGAGGGAAAGACTATGTAGCTATGAAAACTCTCTTCCAGATCTGCAAAGTGTCAGGAAGACTAACTGTTCTCAACTATTTTAATGGAAGACTTTATTCAGGTAAAAGAAACAAAGCCTTTGGCATGCTCTTCAAAAGACCCAAGGGGAGGGGGGAAGTATTGGGCAAATATAAACAACATTGCATTCAGGAGGTGAAGTTGAGACATGATTTCATCCTAGCATCTGCTATAGCCAAGTCATTATAGCACAATCAGAGCCAGCTGGGACCACGGAAGATGACTCCGCATCCTGTTGATGTGGTACTTGGCACAATGTGGATGGGAGCCAATGAGGATGGGAGGGATGGAGGCCCCGTGACTGCTGCCAACCTTTGTTCAAAGCCAGTGGAAACTCTTGATTCAGCTCAACCCTTTTCTGTGGCTAGCTAGGGGGAAGAACTTAAAGGGAAGATGCTGAGGCTGCCATGATAAGTGTGGGCCTCCAACGTCCCACTGGAGCCAGTACTGAGACTTTTCCAGTTCCTTTCTGAAGTGGTAGGTCCTTTTGCCAGTGTGCTGGGTACCATGCTAACTTACCATATTCATTGTCTTATTAATTTGTTTTCACAACAGCTCAAGGTAGAAGGTAAATACTATTATTGTCATCCACATTTTATAGAACTGGGATCTGAAGTTTAGACACTTTCATAGGAACTGGAATTCAAAGCCAGATAATCAGACTCCTGTTTGTACATTGAAACAATAACACACCGTCTCTCAGTGTTACTTGCCAATGCCTCACATGAGGAATGGCATAACTGATGGCTAAGTTTATTCTAATCGGTTTCCCTTTAATAGATGTTGGCATGGTTTTGCATCACATGAGGTCTGCACATTCTCAGTACAGGTAATAAATAGCAAGATATTAGGTTGAGGTGCGAAAATACTTATTGCCAATGTGCAAGGCCTACTTTTAGCAAACCTAGTAACATGAAACAATAGACTTACAAAACAGGCACTAGAGGGCCATGCTTGACTGTAAATTTTTTCATTGCTTTGCCAAAGGATTTGCCGGAGGGTTCCTTTAAATAGTGGGCTCAGTAACATTTATTCAAGGGATCAGGGCTTCTGACAAACATAGCTACATGATTATCAGTGTGGAGATAGTTAATGGTTGTTGGTAAAATGGTTCATCTGGGGCAAAAAGCATCTGAAATGGTTCCTCTAGTGCTGACAATCGAGCAACACAATTTCAAAGTGCAAGTTTCCTATTGAACTGTTTTACAAGCTGGTAGCTTTTAACGAAGACTGAAAGGCACGCTTGCCACACACTAGCAGAGTAGTGCTGTGTGTTCACCATCAGGTTTTAGGTCCATATTACTTTCATAATATGGGGGCTTTTTCTCTAGTCTTGCCATTCATAAAAATGGCTAGGTATTCTAGTGGTAAATTCTCTGTAGATGACAATTTATTAATAAACTGGCTGGAGAAAGAAAGAGATGGAAATGGAAGGTTGTTTCTTTGTTCTTTCATCCTGGCTACACAGTTCAATTCATCCATTCTTTGGGGTCTAGGAACAGATTCGTGGTGGAAACCAGAGTAGGTGAAGGCAGTGAGTTACCCTGCTTCTCTCAAAAGTGGGAGAGTAGACTGAACCCCACCCAAGGCACTGGGTTCTGTGTCAACCTATGTGGGCTGCGCGAGGTAAGAAACAATCTTTGGGGCTGTAAGAGAAAAAGGGGGAATCACCTTCAGAATTCACAGCCACAGGTCTTCATCGAGAATTGTGGGATTAGCAAACTTACCCCTCTGCCCTAAAGCTGAAAGCAGTGGATGGAGAGGCGAGCTTGGTGGAGAGTCTAGAACCTTGTTTCTGGAAGACTATCAACCATATCATTTAACTCTGAACAGAGACCAACAATCTAAGCTCAGATGAAGCAAGTACCATATACGATCTGATATGGTTTCCATTCCAGCCCCAAAGAAGAATCTCCCCACCCGCGGTCCTCTTGGTTACCAAGGATCTGATACTGGCTTACTGATATTTATGATGAACTCTGTGTTCACATTTCCCCTGTCCAATCACTCGCTCAATATTTTTCCTTAATGGGAGTCGATGTGCTGAAACTCTTTCCAGAGGGCTTTCCCCGCTAGGTAACTGTGAATTCTTTTTCTCCCCCGCCTCCTTTTTTTAATTGTTGATTTTTACTGTTTATAAGCATTTTCACAAATATTTTGAAGGATTATTTAAAATTAAAATCAGTACTTGTTCCCACCTTGATGTTAAAAAAAAAAAAGAGAGAGAGAGAAACAAGAAAATCACTTCTTCCCTGCACTTAGTCTATATTTTGGGCAAACCTTTCATCTTTTAGTTGAATTAGGAACAACAACTAGATGCACGAAGGATTATAGGAGTGAGAACTATAACAAATTTTAAACATCTTAAAAGCTTCAATTCAAATTATCAGTAGTTCCAGTGTATCTTATTTGCAGTCAATACGTTAATAGTACAATCTAGTAATTTTTGCTTATTAATTTTAGGAAAAAAACCCTTCATTTTAATGACATCTCTATCAAGAAACAATAATAATCTATGCTAAATAACCATATATTCAAAGACATACTAATACTAATTTTATTGAAAAGAGCTATTTATGCTGATTGACTTACGTGTGAGAGAGCATTTAACCCCTCTGGGAAATTTGTATTTTGGCTACAAAAATCTTTCCAGGGCTGTAAACTGACAGGCTGGTTGTAGATTTTTTTTTTTTTTAATTAAAAAAGAAGAAAAATTCAAGCAAGCCAGCATTTCCCTGAAACTTAGATATGCCAGTGGAAGTGACTGTGGTCCCACTGTTCTTGTGTTTACTTTCCCTCCCTGTGGTCAAGGTCCCATGCTGTTGTATGATAGTTGT
The DNA here is from genome assembly GCF_964374135.1 of Grampus griseus. Classification (NCBI taxonomy): domain Eukaryota; kingdom Metazoa; phylum Chordata; class Mammalia; order Artiodactyla; family Delphinidae; genus Grampus; species Grampus griseus. The sequence goes on from NC_139019.1 coordinate 14,405,118, forward strand.
TTTACTGTGCATTGTATTTCAGTTCTAGACGCCCAAGCTCCATTGAGTAAGTTGGGTGAGTTTAAGAGCAACTCTGAAGCAGAACTATCCTCACGGTTTAGTAGCTACTGTGAGTGTATCATACATGAGAGCTAATATACTGTGAAGACACGTCCAATCCTTTCCAGTCACTTACATATGCTTTTTCCCCGAACAGAGTCTGCATTATGATGACTCTATTCATAAATCAAACGGTCCATTTAAAAGAGATTAAGTGGAGGAAAAATTATTTCAAGCTTTGTTCGCCAGTGATTTTACTTATGCTAGTTCCCAAATCCTATGAATAAACTGGGTTATTTTCAAGGAAACTGCTTCACCAATCGGTATATGCAAAGCATCTTGTGCAGAAGTGAGGTCTCTCCCGAAAGAAGTTTTCGGGAATTTATTTCTATTTAGGAACAGAAGCTTACGTTATGAGATGCTCTAACATCGTGTGTGTGTGTGTGTGTGTGTGTGTGTGTGTGTGTGTGTGTGTTTTGCCATAAAAAACAGCATTGTAGTGAATGTTCAAATACACAATGGCACTGCAGGCAGACTTTCGCTAGAATTTTCTGTGACAATGGGGTAGAGTCTAAATGCAGTGTGAGCGACACTGACCCAGCTCCAGGGAAACGGCTGCATATCATTTAGGAGAAAAGTGACCTTTGCTTTCAGAAAGTTAATCTAGCCTGGAAATCTATACTACAAGGGTCCCAGCACTTCATGTTTTTCATTCATTGTTCCTATGTATCTTGGTAATGATGAATTACTAACACGCTCTTTTAGTTTTATTCCTAAACTCAGTCTCCAGAGTCTAAAGGGATCTTTTATCATTTCTAATAGCAAATCCATTCAAATCTATGTGTTAAGATGAGTAAATCACAGTTCTTGCCAAAAAGTCTAACAGTACTGATAACGACATGATGTGATGTCATTATGTGTAAAGGTCATTAGATCTGTAAACATTTTGAGGTGAGGAGGGAATTCACTTTATTCCACAACTTTCAACATTTTTATATTTCAGTGTAAGATGTTTATTTTCTTTTACATACACGTAAGTTAAATCCCGTGTAAGGAGGCAGAGCCCAGCGGTGGGAGCGGGGGAGAGAGGGTGAAAGCACAGAGGCCGGAAGAAGGGGAGCAGTGGGCGCCTCCTCTGGGAAATTGTGCTTTACTATCCAGGAATTCTGGGAATCTTCTCAAGCTTCTGGGCTGCCCTGAGAAAGTAGCTTGACCTTTGCGTGGCCAGTCAGTTTTGGAGATGAGATTCCAGGCTAGTGACTCCCTACTTGTAAAAGGGGCTCTGAATGTTTCCTTTCTAGTTTTTGTCTCTGTATTCCCTCTGTCATAAAAGTATCATCTGGGGCTTCCCTGGTGGCGCAGTGGTTAAGAATCCGCCTGCCAATGCAGGGGACACGGGTTTGAGCCCTGGTCTGGGAAGATTCCACATGCCGCGAAGCAGCTAAGCCCGTGCACCACAACTACTGAAGCCCGCGTGCCTAGAGCCCGTGCTCCGCAACAAGAGAAGTCTTGACAATGAGAAGCCCGTGCACCGCAATTTAGAGTAGCCCCCGCTTGCTGCAACTAGAGAAAGCCCGCGCGCAGCAACGAAGACCCAACGCAGCCAAAAAAAAAAAAAAAAAAAAAGTATCATCTGGAAGCCTTTATAAACAAACCTTTCAGTGTTTTTTGAAGTCTGTAAAATACAAGCAAATTAGAGCCGTGTAATATCTTTAAAACTATTACAATCATTTTCTTTTCTAGATGCAAACATTTAATACTGATCCTAGGATCTGGGATCGGAGCCTGCTTTGACCTGGTGGTGAGAGGCGGCTGGGCCGAGCGATCCGGGGACGCTCCCATGGCGCAGTTCGCGTTCGAGGGTGACCTGCACTTGCTGCTGCAGCCGGCTACACCCATGCCCAACGCAGCCCCTGCGCGCTGGCAGCGCAAAGCGAAGGAAGCTTCGGGCCGGGCCCCTCGCCTATGTGGGCAGCCAACCGATCCCACAGCGCCGGGAGGACCCCGGGGCCGAACTCCCGGCAAATCCAGCTCCAAGATTCAGACCACTCCCAGCAAACCTGGCGGCAATCGCTCTATCCCCCGTCGCAGTGCTTCCCAGATGGAGGTCGCTAGCATTCTCCCGAGCAAGGAGAAGCAGCCCGAAGACAGTCAGACACCCACCAAGAAGGAACATCAGAAAGCATGGGCTTTGAACATGAACGGTTTTCATATGGAGGAAGCCAAGATGCTTCGGCTCAGTGGAAAACCACAAAATGCCCCAGAAGGTTACCAGAACAGACTGAAAGTACTCTGTAGCCAGAAGGCCACGCCCAGCTCCAGCAGGAAGACCAGCAGTTACATTCCTGCGCAGCCAGACAGGATCCTGGACGCCCCTGAAATCCGGAATGACTACTACCTGAACAGTGTAGATTGGAGCTCTGGGAATATACTGGCTGTGGCTTTGGAAAACAGTGTGCACTTGTGGAGTGCTAGCTCTGGTGACATCCTGCAGCTGCTGCAAATGGAGCAGCCTGGGGACTATACATCTTCTGTGGCCTCGATCAAGGAGGGAAACTACCTGGCTGTGGGTACCAGCAGTGCTGAGGTGCAGCTGCAGGATGTGCAACAGCAGAAACGGCTTCGAAACATGACCATTCTGCCCGAGTGGGCTCCCTCGGTTGGAATAGCTATATCCTGTGTAGTGGCTCACTCTCTGGCCACATCCCACACCATGATGTTCGGGTAGCAGAACACCATGTGGCCACACTGAGTGGCCACAGCCAGGAAGTGTGTGGTCTGCGCTGGGCCCCAGATGGACGACATTTAGCCAGTGGCGGCAACGATAACTTGGTCAACGTGTGGCCCAGTGCTCCTGGAGAGGGTGGCTGGGTTCCTCTGCAGACATTCACCCAGCATCAAGAGGCTATCAAGGCTGTGGCTTGGTGTCCCTGGCAACCCAATGTCCTGGCAACTGGAGGGGGCACAAGTGGTCAACACATTCGTGTCTGGAACGTTTGCTCTGGGGCCTGTCTGAGTGCTGTGGATGCCCATTCCCAGGTGTGCTCCATCCTCTGTTCTCCCCACTACAAGGAGCTCATCTCAGGCCATGGCTTTGCCCAGAAACAGCTGGTGATTTGGAACCCAACCATGGCCAAGGTGGCTGAGCTGAAAGGTCACACAGCCCAGGTCCTTAGCCTGACCATGAGCCCAGATGGGGCTACAGTGGCATCAGCAGCAGCAGATGAGACCCTGTGGCTGTGGTGCTGCTTTGAGTTGGACCCTGCCCGGCGGCGGGAGCGGGAGAAGGCCAGCACAGCACAAAGCAGCCTCACCCACCAGGGCATCTGTTAAGGACCAACTCATCTCAGTTTTTGGTACTTTTTTTTTTTTACTTTTCTAATAAAGTCACGTCTCCCTCTTAAAAAAAAAAGAAGATCCTAATATGCGACCTTGCCTTGAAGGTTCAGTATCCTAAAAATTAATTTGCCATTTGTCTTATAAATGATTTTTAAAAATTGTGTACATTATGGTATGCTTGAATACATTACCAAATTTATCTGTATTTCTTTCCTGTCATTCACTGTTTAGTAGAAACAACATACTCACAAAACAGTTCATGGAATATAAAAAGCCAAAATTCTTGTGACATTAAATACTGAAGCTTCGTATTAATTACTGCAATATATATCGTTATATGATTACAGCTTACAATATCCCTGAGCATATGAACTATGACTGACTTATTTATCCCCAATTCTAACCATATTTCCAGACCTAGGCAGGCACTTAGCATGTGTTCAATAAGTGTTTGTTTAGGGAATTAATGTAAGTCTGAAAGAAATGGCATTGAAGTGCACATGTTTGTTATAGACTGAAAGTTTATGTCCCCCCCCACAAATTCATATGTTGAAATCTTAATTTAAAAAGTGGGGCCTTTGGGAGGTGATTAGGTCATGATGCTGGAGCCCTTATGAATGGGATTAGCACCCTTATAAAAGAGACCCAGAGTACAAGAATGTATACTCTTGTCCTTTTGAAAAGGATACATAATTTAAATAGCAGAGATAAACTCATTGCCAGAAGAATTCAGTGAATTTGGAAGTGGATCCTTCCCTAAGGGAATCTGAGATGAGACCTCAGCTCTGGCAGAAACTATGATTGCAGCCTTTTGAGACCCTAAGCAGAGGACCCAGTGAAGCCATGCCAGACTCCTCCCACAGAAGCTAGGATTGGAACCAAGATGGCGGAGTAGAAGGGTGTGCTCTCACTCCCTCTTGTGAGAACACCAGAATCACTACTAGCAGCTGGACAATCATCGACAGGAAGACACTGGAACTCACCAAAAAAGATACCCCTCATCCAAAGACAAAGGAGAAGCCACAATGAGACAGTACAAGGGGCGCAATCACAGTAAAATCAAATCCCATAACTGCCAGGTGAGTGACTCACAAACTGGAGAACGCTTATACCACAGAAGTCCACCCACTGGAGTGAAGGTTCTGAGCCCCACGTCAGGCTTCTCAACCTGGGGGTCTGGCAACGGGAGGAGGAATTCCTAGAGAATCAGACTTTGAAGGCTACTGAGATTTGATTGCAGGACTTTGACAGGACTGGGGGAAACAGAGACTCCACTCTTGGAGAGCACACACAAAGTAGTGTGCGCATCGGGACCCAGGGGAAGGAGCAGTGACCACAGGGGAGACTGAACCAGACCTACCTGCTGGTGTTTGGGGGTCTCCTGCAGAGGCGGGGCAGGCTGTGGTTCACTGCGGGACGAGGACACTGGCATCAGAAGTTCTGGGAAGTACTCCTTGGCGTGAGCCCTCCCAGAGTCTGCCATTAGCCCCACCAAAGAGCCCAGGTAGCTTCCAGTGCTGGGTCACATCAGGCCAACCAACCAACAGGGAGGGAACCCAGCCCCACCCATCAGCAGTCAAGTGGATTAAAACTCTCCAGAAAGTGGGCATAGAGGGAACCTACCTCAACATAATAAAGGCCATATATGACAAACCCACAGCAAACATCATTCTCAATGGTGAAAAACTGAAAGCATTTCCTCTAAGATCAGGAACAAGACAAGGATGTCCACTCTCGCCACTATTATTCAACATAGTTTTGGAAGTCCTAGCCATGGCAATCAGAGAAGAAAAAGAAATAAAAGGAATACATATGGGAAAAGAAGAAGTAAAACTGTCACTGTTTGCAGGTGACATGATACTATACATAGAGAATCCTAAAAATGCCACCAGAAAACTACTAGAGCTAATCAATGAATTTGGTAAAGTTGCAGGATACAAAATTTATGCACAGAAATCTCTTGCATTCCTGTACACTAATGACGAAAAATCTGAAAGAGAAATTAAGGAAACCCTCCCATTTACTATTTCAAGAAAAAGAATAAAATACCTAGGAATAAACCTACCTAGGGAGACAAAAGACCTATATGCAGAAAACTATAAGACACTGATGAAAGAAATTAAAGATGATACCAACAGATGGAGAGATATACCATGTCCCTGGATTGGAAGAATCAATATTGTGAAAATGACTATACTACCCAAAGCAATCTACAGATTCAATGCAATCCCTATCAAGTTACCAATAGCATTTTTTATGGAACTGGAACAAAAAATCTTAAAATTTTATGGAGACACAAAGGACCCTAAATAGCCAAAGCAGTCTTGAGGGAAGAAAACGGAGCTGGAGGAATCAGACTCCCTGACTTCAGACTATACTACAAAGCTACAGTAATCAAGACAATAGGGTACTGGCACAAAAACAGAAATATAGACCAATGGAACAAGATAGAAAGCCCAGAGTTAAACCCACGCACCTATGGTCAACTAATCTATGACAAAGGAGGCAAGGATATACAATGGAGAAAAGACAGTCTCTTCAATAAATGGTGCTGGGAAAACTGGACAACTACATGTAAAAGAATGAAATTAGAACACTCCCTAACACCATACACAAAAATAAACTCAAAATGGATTAAAGACCTAAATGTAAGACTGGACACTATAAAACTCTTAGAGGAAAACATGGGAAGAACACTCTTTGACATAAATCACAGCAAGATCTTTTTTGATCCACCTCCTAGAGTAATGGAAATAAAAACAAAAATAAACAAATGGAACCTAATGAAACTTCAAAGCTTTTGCACAGCAAAGGAAACCATAAACAAGACCAAAAGACAACCCTCAGAATGGGAAAAAAATATTTGCAAACGAATCAACGGACAAAGGATTAATCTCCAAAGTATATAAACAGCTCATGCAGCTCAACAGTAAAAAAACAAACAACCTAATCCAAAAATGGGCAGAAGACCTAAGTAGACATTTCTCCAAAGAAGACATACAGATGGCCAAGAAGCACATGAAAAGCTGCTCAACATCACTAATAATTAGAGAAATGCAAATCAAAAGTACAATGAGGTATCACCTCACACCAGTTAGAATGGGCATCATCAGAAAATCTACAGACAACAAATGCTAGAGAGGGTGTGGAGAAAAGGGAACCCTCCTTCACTGTTGGTGGGAATATAAATCGATACAGCCACTATGGAGAACAGTATGGAGGTTCCTTAAAGAACTAAAAATAGAATTACCATATGACCCAGCAATCCCACTACGGGGCATATACCCAGAGAAAACCATAATTCAAAAAGACACATGCGGGCTTCCCTGGTGGCGCAGTGGTTGAGAGTCCGCCTGCCGATGCAGGGGACGCGGGTTCGTGCCCCGGTCCGGGAAGATCCCACATGCCGCGGAGCGGCTGGGCCCGTGAGCCATGGCCCCTGAGCCTGCGCGTCCGGAGCCTATGCTCCGCAACGGGAGAGGCCACAACAGTGAGAGGCCCACGTACCGCAAAAAAAAAAAAAAAAAAAAAAAAAAAAAAAAAAAAGACACATGCACCCCAATGTTCATTGCAGCACTATTTACAATAGCCAGGTCATGGAAGTAACCTAAATGCCCATGGACAGACGAAAGGATAAAGAAGATGTGGTACATATACACAATTGAATATTACTCAGCCATAAAAAGGAACGAAATTGGGTCATTTGTTGAGATGTGGATGGATCTAGAGACTGTCATACAGAGTGAAGTAAGTCAGAAAGAGAAAAACAATTATCGTATATTAATGCATTTATGTGGAACCTAGAAAAATGGTACAGATGAACTGGTTGCAGGGCAGGAATAGAGACACAGATGTAGAGAACACACCTATGGACACCAAGGGGGGAAAGCGGCGGGGGCAGGGTGGTGGTGGTGGTGTGATGAATTGGGAGATTGGGATTGACATGTATACAGTGGTGTGTATAAAATTGATGACTAATAAAGACCTGCTGTATAAAAAAATAAATTAAATTAAATTTAAAAAAAAAAAGAGACCCAGAGAGCTCCTTCCCCCTTTTGCCATGTAAGGACACAGCAGGAATATGGCCATCCATGAAACAGATACCAAATCTACCAGAGCCTTGATCTTGGACTTTTCAGCCTCCAGAGCTGTGAGAAAAAAGTTTCTGTTGTTTATAAGTCACCCAATCTACCAAACAGACTAACCCATGTTTTTATACACATAATGATATTTATCATGGACTTACTTTTAATATGTTTTTTGATTGTCTCAGAATTTATTCAATGGAATTAAAACATTTGAACATCTCACATGTAATATTAACAGTACATCAAACATTACAATTATTAACAAATCCATACCATGTCAGTACTAAGGCACTTGATTTGCATTGAGATAGACAGAACAAAATCTGTTTTATTTGTATGAAGCACCTTACTTAGAACTGGAATTCAGCCTCTTATTACCACCATCCACGCATGCTTGAGACTCAGCCTGTGTGGACGCCATCTTGTTTTGGGGGTGCGGCGGAGATAAACAAGAGCCCATTGGGTGGGGATCAGTGCTTCACTGGGCGGTATACAGTCTCTAGGAGAGGATACACATCTTTTTTTTAGAAGTTTGCTTTCTTCAATTATATGATTGTAAAACACTGAGCCCCAGCTCACATGATCTTGGAGAATCTCGGATAAACAACTTCACATTCTTTACTCTCAACCTGACCAACAACTGTGTAATTCTAAATTCCCATGACGCCGTGGGTTTGACTTTCTTGGACTCTGCCCACGGTCTGGAACTAGGTGGTTTCTTTATTTGATAAGTTCCCCGGCTAAAGTTTCAACGAGACTGGAATTATTCTCAGGGAAATGCTATCTCTTTATCTTAAGAAAGGTTTTTTGGACCAAATTTTCAGTGTTCTGGTTGATCCAAAGTATTAGGAGTGTTTGTTGTCAGCGAGTCTCGTCCCTTATTGGTGGAAAATAAAAACAGTCTATTTGAACCATGAGAAGGATCCCAGGATGTCCTATTCCAAAACCCCTTCATTTTTTTTCAGATGGGGAAATGGAGGCCCAGAGAGGTTAATTGAAGTCATGCTTGCTGTGCACTTGGGGCAGGAACGGGATCCTTGGTTTAGAGAATGAAACATGGTTCCTTAAACTTCCTTGCCTCGTTATAAATTCCTCTTTAAGTCCCTGATTGTGTGCAGAGTCTGTGAACTTGGCTGAGTGTTACTGTTCACAAGTGTATCTTTTTACTTAAGGATTAGAAAGTGTGTGCTGACTTAGCACAGGTGAGCTTTGATCTTGCCCAAGGTCAATGTCGAAAATTGCATCTTTCATGAAAGAGGAACAGGAAACTCCAGTCTGAGATTTCACGTACATATTTGTTCTCCTGATAAGTTTCACATTTCCTAACTCTCTAGCTTGCGCTTCCCCTGCAAATGGTTTGATTGTATGTACCTCTCCGTCACGATTTTGGTTTCTCTGAAAGGGAATAAGTAGTGGTCTCAGTCTCAATCCGCCTCACTCAGTCATTCTCCCTCAGTCATTAGATATTTGACTCTAGTCTATGTTATCTATTCAGTTCTTAACATATACATTTTTGTAGGTTACTTTTTATTTTCTGAGTTTTACCCCTGAATATAAGCTAAGCTACTAAAAGAAAACAGGCTTAGCTCAGTGTCTTTTACATCATTAACGCTAAATAACATTCCTGAAGCTACTTGAAAACCCAAATTTTATAGGGTGAGCTACTTAAAAGTGATTATGGAAAGGCGTGAATTTACTGTTTGGCAAAGATGAATTTCCACAGAATTGCATGGAGTCAAGTGTTCCTACAGTTACACAAGTTCATCTTTCTGGGGATTTCTGTGCACAGGTTAAACCTCTACAAACATTTTTGTCATCCCTTTCTTGGTTCCTTTTCTCCTAGGACCAAATGTTTGAATTACCAGGTGCTTGACCATCTTCTTGTAGGGGCTAGTTTGAAAATTTCAAGCTATTCGCCTGTTCTTCATAATGGACATGTGTGTTCTCAAAAGAAATGACCATGAATTGGCCAGTGTTTTGAGGAACTCTTGTATATTTACTGACAGATAATGGACTGTAATGGGGGTGGGAAACACCACCCTTGGCTTGATTCCATCCCATCTATATGATATTATTGCTTGGCCACTAATTCTGTGCCCAGAGGATTTTTTCTTTGTGGATATGCCTTTAAGACATAACAAGAAGGCTTAAAGCCACCAGGCACTTCCAGAAGGAGGGTAATTTCTTTGTTGGGCTTGTGTTGACATCTCTGTTCTCAAGGTTAATTACACATTTGGTTAATTGGTTTAATTAGTTAATTGGTTTGCTGAGTCTGCCTCCCTGGTGAGAATTACAAGACCCGGGGAACTGCCAATTCACGCATAGATATGCCCTTTCATTGCTTGTGGCTTATAACCAAGGCACACACACTGCTTACTTAAAGAGTTTGTTTTGGGGGAATCTACTTCTTGTTCTCTGAAACAGGTTTTCTTTTTCTTTAGGCTACAAATAGAGAAAAATGCCAGTTTACTGCCAATTCCAGAAAAGTCTGCTTTTCTTCAGCAAGGAAGGAGGTGGGAATGCCAGGTCCCAGGAACAGGAGGTATGGTTGTGGGGAACAGCTGTTGGCTGGGAGGTGATGAATATTAGCCTGAGATCTGGAGGCAGCCTCTCCCCTCGGGCGGAAAAGACCAGAAAAAGAAAAGGGATTCAGTGTATCAATCCTGAACGCTAACATTTTCTGAATAATCAATGAAAATTAATTCTTTCTAGATTGCTGGTGGAATCAAAGGAAACAGAGATATAGTATATATATATTTTTTGGCCTTGCCATGTGGCATGTGGGGTCCTAGTCCCCCAACCAGGGATCGAACCCACACCCCCTGCAGTGGAAGCACGGAGTCTTAACCACTGGATTGCCAGGGAAGTCCCAGAAGCATAGTTTTTAACCATAGATGGGTTTTACAGTTATAGACTGTCTAATCATTTCTAATCCTTCCTATTTTCAATTTGCCTAAAATCGTACTTTTCCCAAGATGATGTTATGGATGTTGAACAGATCATTAGCAGATATTGTTTGGCATCCTAGGGGATCAAAGCTTGGAGAAGAAATGCTTGATGAATTGTTGAATTGCCCTTTTTCCTTGATGAATTGCACTCACACTGGAGTGAATTGAGGGCTGGTCTAGCCACGTATATTCACTCACATGGTTCTGAGATATCTGGAAAGAACGTGGCTAAAGATTTTAAAGCTGGTCTAGATTCCTTTAACTAGAGAATGGAGCATAATTTTCCATTTTAGGAATCGTGCTGTTTTGTCCTAACCAACTCTAGCTGTTGGGTTTCTCATTTCAATCTGCGGCATTAACAAATTGTAACCTCCCTTGTCAGACAGACTCACCTCAGAATCTTCTTTCCTTTCCTCACAATTAGAGAGCTTTTCGGAATCCTTAATCAAACATTTCTTTGAGCAAGCTTAATTGCATCTCATTCCAGCTTTATTGACCAGTGTGGCTAATTGATCTTTTCTTCTTCCATCATATTGCTTCTTTTCATTTCATTTTCTCTGAATTGCCAAATATTCCTTTTAAAATTATAATTATTTTTAAAAAATCATAGAAGTCATACAACAGTAGTGCTATTTGACCTTTGTTTTTCCTTCTGAATCAACCTTTCTCTTGTTCCCTACAAATCATACTTCGAGTGACGTTTTTCTTCAGATTTGAGGTTTGAAAACCAAACATGAGCCCAGCATCCCCTAACCAGAGCAGAAGTCTGTGGCAGAAGTTCTCATGCTTTGCGCCATGTGGGGAACTCTTGTTCATATATCCCATTGTCAGAGGCCATTTCCTCTTTTTTTTTTAGGGAGGCTGGGGGGAGAAAGGCGGGTGGTAACACTGTCTCATTGATGACTCATGTTCCTGTGTCTATGAGCGTTGGGTGAATGCCGGGTGGAACTCTCCAGAGCGGTGTTTTCAGGGTGGGGAGGCTCACTTAACGGGTCTGATTCCTTCTGCTTTTTTATGCCTTTCTGCCAAATTCTGGCTAGGTGTTCACATAGCATCATACCCTTAGAGAGGAAACAGGAAATGAGAACAGAACTCCTTTAGACCAGACTTGGGGTCTAAAAACAAAAAAGAAAGAGAAAAAGAAAACAACTGCAGCAACCAAAAAATCCCAGAGGGGAAAAGAGGGTGATTGAAGGCAGAGAAAGAAATGAGAGGCATAGAAACAACCTTGAGAAAAAGGTGAAAAGTATAGAATTGCATTTAAAAAATTAGCCTTGTTCTGGTTATCCCTGCCTTTGTGTAGATGGAAAGGAGAGACAGTTTGGCCTCCAACTCTAAAACGTTCTAGCTGTGGATCTGTGGGCCCAGACGTGTTCTGTGTGAAAGAGGTTTTAATCATCTGCTGACTGTTCCTGGCACCCTGGCAAAGGCTAGCTCAGTCAGCCCTGAGCATTAGGGTGGGCTCTTTGGAGGAGGAAGGGGAAGGAGAGAGGGAGGAGAGAGGAGTCCCAGAGAAGGATGAGGCGATTCTGCTGGGAGGCTCCCTCCAGGGAAGCCAGCAGCCTGGTGAGTCAGCAAAGTCCAGCCACAGGTCCAAGGAGAGTGGTCACAGACAGCAGGAGGTGACGAGGTGATGGAGGAGCTCCCCGGGGCCGCAGGAAAGATGCAGGTATATGGCTTGATTTCCTGGGGGCTGCACTTTATTTAATAAAACAGCTAGATGAGCCAGGCTTTCATGAGAATTAGCCAGTAGTCCCATACTGTATTTTTACCCTCTAAAATGATTAACTTGAGGTGTGACTATTGTTAGTTGTAACCTAATCACCTCTTCTGATGAGAAGATTTTTGTTTTCTTGCCTTTATCGAATATTAACCGAAGCTGTTAGTGTCAGCTATAAACCAGCATTAAATATTTGCCTTGGAGGTCAGTAATGTCAGAGATAAGACCGAAACTGGGATCACACATGCCCCCGGTTTTGCCATCTGCAAAATGATAAAGGTGAGCTTAACCCAAGCTGGCTGCCGGGCCGCTTGTAACACCTTCAGATTTTCTTATCTTACAGACGACGTGCCCAGTCCTCTGCTCAGGGCTGGAGATACCACTTTGACTACTATGTCTGGCAGCAATAGAAATGATACAAACCATCGCTTACCTAGGCTTGCTGTGCGCCAAACGCTGTTCTCAGTAACAGTACACACACATTCAGTCATTCATCCTCCAAACTATGAGGAATGTTGTGTTATATTTTCACATTTTACAAATAAGGAGACAGAGACAGAAAAGTTAAAACTGGGGGGAGGGGTAAATTAGGAATTTGAGATTAACATATACATACTACTATATATAAAATAGATACACAACAAGGACCTACTGTATAGCACAGGGAACTATATTTAATATTTTGTAATAACCTATAATGGAAAAGGATCTGAAGAACATATATATATTCAGTTATCCATATACTTATATACATGTCTATATATAACTGATTCACTTTGCTGTGCACCTGAAACTTACACATTGTAAATTAACTATACTTCAATTTAAAAAAAAAAGGTTAAAAAAGAAAAAAGAAAAGTTAAAATTGCCCCTTTGAGGCGGCAGGGCAGGAACGCCGGGTTGGGGGGATGACTAACCAGACAGATTCACATCCTGCCTTCAGAAAGCTGGTGGTCTAGTAAGGGCAGGGGCCACTAAACCCTCAATTGCAATGAGGTGCTATTGCCAGAGCAAATAAACGCATAGCAGAGGCAACCAACTGAATGTGAAGGTCAGGCAAGGCTGCCCAGGAAAAGTGTTACGTGAGACGCGTCTGATGGCCGGGGGGTGGGGGAGGGGTGGCCGGCAGAGCGCAGGGTAAGCAGCCTGCTGAGAACAGATGTTGGAAGTCTAAGGATGAAAACGAGCTGAATGTGGATGGGATGTTAGGAATGAGCTGGGGGCGTGGTTTGAGGCTGAAGGCAGCAGCTGCATTGGGGAAGGCCCTTGAGTCGAATTTAAGAGTGGACTTTATCCCTATCACGAAAGCAGCCCATCATAGGGCGTGGCTATTGCGGGAGAATTGGATGGGGCTTCGATTAGAGGCTGAGAGCTGAGAAGAAACTCTTTAGTAATAGGGCTTAGGACTGGGGCAATGGCCGTGAGACGGGAGAGAAGATGGGTTTGAAAGCTGTTGAAGAGGTAGGGCTGAGAGACTTAGTGGTTGACTGGAAGTCAAGGATTCAGGCCTGGGCAACTGGGTCACTGGAGATGCCATGGGCTGAAGGAGAGAACAGGTCAGACCCTCTCTTTCCCTCCCCCATAGCCCTTTCATGTCCTGTGTGGAAACTTCCAACAGAGACAGAAGACTGGTAGGCTTCTGGAATAAACAGCAGAGCCTGGGAAGACCTGGGAAGACTTGCTGCCTCGCCCAGGCCCTCTTTGTATGGGGGTGCTGCCCCCCAGATGCATAATTGCTTGAGAGGCCGCCTGTGTGACCTTCTCCAAAAAATGCTCTTGACTCACAGGACCCATCTCGCCTGGAGGTGCCTGGGCAGATACCCCAAGACCCCTGCCCATCAGACACACACTGGGGGCTGCCTAGTGAACCGACAGATGTGGTGATAGGAAGAGCCAGCCTCCTTACTTCAAGGTGGGACAATTCTGTGGTTTCATGGATGGTGCCAGGACCCCCTCATGCCATGGACCAGGCTGAGACTAGGCTTTCCTGAGACCACATCCTGTCGCCCCTCCTCTGTCTTCCTCATCCCCCATTCTCTCTCCTCTTTCTCTGTTATGGACTTAATTGTGTCCTCTCAAAATTCATATGTTGAAACCCTGACCCCCCAGTACCTCAAAGTGGGACTGTATTTGGAGAGGGCCTTTAAAGAGATAATGAAGTTAATGAGGCCGTTAGAGTGAGCCCTAATTCAATGTGACTGATGTCCTTATAAGAGGAGGAGACGGGGACACCCACGGGTCACCAGGGATGTGCATGAACAGAGGGGCCACCACGAGAAGAGGCAGCGTGAGGGCAGTCATTGCAAGCAAGGGGAGAGACCTCAGGAGAAACCAAGCCTGCCAACACCTTTTTCAAAAATTTTAATTTTATTGGAGTATAGTTGATTTACAATGTTGTGTTAGTTTCAGGTGTACAGCCAAGTGATTCAGTTATACATATACATATTCATTTCTTTTCAGACTCTTTTCTCATATAGCTTATCACAGAATACTGAGTAGAGTTCCCAGTGTTTTATGGTAGGTCCTTGTTGGTTACCCACTTTATATATAGTAGTGCTTGTATGTTCATCCCAAGCTCCTAAATTATCCCTCCTCCCCCATGTTTCCCCTTTGGTAACCATTAAGTTTGTTTTTGAAGTCTGTGAGTCTGTTTTTGTTTTGTAAGTACGTTCATTTATATCATTTTTAAAAATTAGATTCCGCATATGAGTGATATCATATTACACTTGTCTTTCTCTGTCTGACCCAATACACCTTGATCTTGGACTTCCAGCCTCCAGAAATATGCGAAAATAAACATCTGTTGCTTGAGCCACTGTGGTGCTTTGTTATAGCAGCTCTAGGAGATGAATACACCCCCTTACCTGCTTTTCCTGAAGAGCAGTCCCTCAATAAACCCCAAGCACTGGGACCCTGGTCTCAGGCTTGGCTTCTAGGGGACGTGACTCAGCACACCAAAGCGCTAAGGAAAAAATGTTGGGTTGTATTCTAAACGTGTCAGCCCTTTGTTGATTATTTTATTAACTTGTTAGAGGAGAGTGAATACCCAGGAAACAGAAAGGCTGACCAAGGGCTCCCAAGGTCTGTCTGTTCTGGAGCTTGTCCAGGCTTTAGAGGAAGGGGATCCCCGAGTTTCATCTAAGACTAGAGTCTCTCTCTTTTTCTCAGTTGCTCGGTCTTCCATGTCTTAAAAAAGTGTAAGGAAAAAATAAGTCTCACTGTATAGGTAAATTTGTTTCTGGTTAAATGGGAAAGAAATGATTGAAACCAATTTTAGTCTATTAGAAGGTAAACATCTTTTAAAATTTCTTGACACCAAATGCTTGTCTTTACTCTCTGGCTGTGTACATAGGAGGGACATAAAGGGACAAAGAGAGTTAGAAAATGATCTGCGATCAAATTCTGATTCAGCCGGTGTGAGATTTTGAACCCTTTACTACGCCCAGCCTCAGGTTGTTTTTTCGTTCTTGGTTAAAAAAACAAGCAACCAAACAGAAAAAAAGGAGTCCAAACCTCTCTAAGTCCCTTCTGCCTCTCGCATTCTCATGACTCTGACAATGAATCTGGGGTATTTGGGATGAAGGTGTTGTTCCAGATGCCTGGTCATCCGATGAGAAGAGTCTCTCCTCTTTGAGTCTGTGTGTGCAGTCACAACCCACCCTTCATTTTCATTTGTGAACTTCAACTCTTTTCACCTTTCTGTCCTCAATTCCCCTGGCTGCTTCTGCGTGTCAAATAAACCTCTCCAAATAGACTTGGAGTCTGGTTCGGCAACATTTATTGAAAACCCATTATGTCCTGTTTACTTCTGCTGCAATCAGAGCCTGCACACTTCTGATACACACTAATGGGAAAGTTTTGGCCCAAGAGGAGTTGATTGTTCTGGTTCTGTCCTGTCCCACGATATCAAACATTCATCTGTGGAACACGTCCGAAAGCTTTTGTCCCCTAGTAGCTACGTGGTTAACCTTGACAGAGAGAAAAAGAGAGGGAGGGAGGGAGGGAGAGGGAGAGAGCTGGGAGAGGTGGGTGTTGATTTTATTAGCTTTTGGGACACTTGATGCTGTGTTTCTGAGGGACTGTCAAAATCCCCAAAGTGTGCCTTCTAGGGCGCAGTTTATTTTCTTAAGCCTCTGCTGACAGGGAACTGACCAAGAGACCCGGGAGGTGCCTGAAACATGCAGGAATGAAAGGTGTTTTTGCTTTTGTCCAGCAGAGCGGGTTCCTCGTGCATCTCCAAAAACTGTCCAGTGACCTCCATTCAAAGCGGCTTGAGGCGTGACTCAAGAAAACTTATCAAAATGGGGCTTCCCGGGTGGCGCAGTGGTTAAGAATCCGCCTAACAATGCAGGGGACACGGGTTTGAGCCCTGGTCTGGAAAGATCCCACACGCTGTGGAGCAACTAAGCCCGCGAGCCACAACTACTGAGCCTGCGTGCCACAACTACTGAGCCGACATGCTGCAACTACTGAAGCCCGCACGCCTAGGGCCCATGCTCTGCAACAAGAGAAGCCACTGCAATGAGAAGCCCGCGTGCAGCAATGAAGACCCAACACAGCCAAAAATAAATAAATAAATAAATAACTTTTTTAAAAAAGTGCATGAGATGCGCTCATTTTTTTTTTCACTGCATGATGACAATGGAGAAAGCAATTGTAGATTTTTTTACTTTATTATTTTATTTGATTATTATTTTTTTATCTTTTGGCCGCACCGAATGGCATGTGGGATCTTCGTTCCCTGACCAGGGATGGAACCTGCGGCCCCTGCACTGGAAGCGCAGAGTCTTAACCACTGGACTGCCAGGGAAGCTCCCAATGGCACATCTTTTTTTAAAAGCAGAGTCTTGCCAGAGACCAGTGACTCCTAAAAAGTAAACTCCTTGAGGATAGCATCCGTGCCTCATTTATTTTTGTACTGTCACAGTATCGAAGCGTACTTGGCACATTGGGCCGTGAATAAATAAATAAAGCGATGAGTAACAAATATGACCCCGAGGCTCGAAATCTGGTTCCTGCTCCGGCCGACAGAGCGATTTTAATCCTACATCTTGAAACTGGCAGCAGGTTAAGGCGACATGATATCACTTCCTAAAACAGCTCTGTGTGAAGCTCTGTCCTCTGCGACCTTGGTTCACTTTTCATATCATGTACCGCCTTCCCAAGTGATCCTGTACATTCCATGGGAGGGCATTTATTGCTTGTCTCCCCTACTAGCATGTGAGCCCCAGACGGCACAAACTCTGTGCATCTTAATTGTAAGTGATCCTGCTGTCTAGGTAGTCTCAGGCTCATATAGTTGGACAGGAATAAATTTTTGTTGAATGAATGAATGTATAAGTGAATGCATGGACACAGAAGGTGTGTAAGTATCACCTGATTAAATAGATATTCATTGAGAAAGTAATCTGTGCACTGTATTGTTTGAGACCCTATAAAAGAGCCAGAATGTATAAGCTTCTTGGAAAGAAGAAACAAACACCAACAGCCCCTCTGACCTTCACTCTCCGACCTCATGAACTTGCACCCCTGACTCCACGGTCAGTAGGACTCGCCATCTACTCCTGCAGCCATGGATGTTCCTCTGGCATTGAACGTGGGTTCACACTTAAGATTCCACATGTATGAAGCTCTAAAAAAATGACAGATGAATCCCTGGCGACATAAATCACAACAGTGGTTGCCTCCTTGGTTCAGGAGGGGTTGGAATTGACTAGAAAGGAGCATGAGGGAACTTCTGGGGTGTTGAAAAATTTTTTAAACTTACTTGGGGTCGTGGTTTACCTGTGTGTATGTGATTGTCAGACAGAACCCATTGAACCATGAAGATGTGTGCATTTCATGATATTTAAATTATGTCTCAATTCGTTAATTAGTGGATGATGCTTGAGATGAGATGATACTTAGAGGATGATTTCTACCCTAGCACACATGTTAGATCTTAATCTGTCCCTGACCAGATCCCTGTGCCCTGTGGTCTCCCCACAATCCCAGAACTGGGGTACGGGGCAGGTATGTGTGTGTTGGGGGGAGTTCTTAGAATCTGCTAAAACATCTTAGGTTGGTTTGCATCACCAAAGTGGGCAGCATAAACGTTATTTATCCAAAAAGGTAGGTTTGGCCCTTGGCTGAAGTTAAGGACTTTAATCACTCAGGAAACAGGCCCAGATGAATCAAGCGATTTTTCCTAAAATCATACAATCAACCACAGGGAACTGGGTTTGAGACTCAGAGCAGCTCCCTCACCACACCCTATATCTGAGCCAGTTTTCTTTCCATCGTAGTGTGGGGAGCAGGAAAGTCGTTTCCTCGGTCCAACCTACGTTCTGATCCTTGATCTATCATGTTATTACCTCTATGAACTCAAGCCTCAGTTTGTACATCTATAAAATGGAGACGCAGTATTTACCTGGGATTAGGACTAAATGAGATAACACTATCAACACCGGGAGCTTAGTAACGGCTGACCCCTCATCCCTCCGAGCCTATTCATCACTGACTCCGCACTTCCTCCGCATACTCATGCCCTGGGTATGTTTATTCACAAGGTTATAATACAGTGAAGCAGTTCTTTAAATAAATGTTTTTCTTCATGAGAATTAATAAGCCTAACTGTTTAAGTAGAGCTTAAAAAATTCCCTAAGCCTCTTTTCCCCCATCCCCAGCAAACTCTTGATCCAATAAGGAAATAAATCTCATAAACATGATAAACTATGGCCTATTGCAAAGAAACCAGATACTTTTTTTTTTTTAAAGAAAATATGTGAAAAGGCAAAAACACTTGTATTTCTAGTAGACTTTCTATCATCTTTGGCAAACCCTGTCACTTTTCTGTGCCCATTTAAGAACTCCTCGAGATAAAAATGGCTGTTTCTGTTACAACGTTGAGACCCCCTAGGAAGAAATAATTATTATTTCTCTATCTAAATACCTTGTAGGAAAATTTGAGGTGCTGCAGTAGACCATCATGTGGTCCCTCAGCTGACCTTGAGGACGTTTCAATACTGAGAGTCTGTTATCTGAAGGGGCCAAAAGGGACCTCTGCTGCTTGGAGAGTGATGCATTTATCTTGCCTTGTCCCATCGTCAGCCTCTTCTTGTCACTGCGTACTAGTTATGTCCCCTTTTCCTCCCCATTGAGTCCAACCTTGGCAACAGCTCTTCAGAGGGTTGACTAGGCAACTAGAAGCACAAATGGCAAAAAAAAAAAAAAAAAAAAAAAGTCTTGTAGACTTTATAGAAGAAAGGCAAGCAGTCCAGAATGGAGTGATTGATACACCCACTGCTCTTGCTTCCCACCGTGTGAGGCCCCGGTCAGGGAAGACTGGGCCCGAGGAGAAAGCCATGTAAGGAGATTGTTCCCAGCATCCTCATAGCCTTCCCTGTGTCAGATCTGGCTGTAGACTTAGCCCACAGTGATCGAATTTCCTGCATAAAGATGTGGCTTGCACGGTGTTCGGCGTTCCTGTAGCAGGCGCTACAGTGGCTGGCGCTTTTTATTTCACAATGGACTCAACAGCTTCTAAGAAATCACACAGTGCACACGGGAACACCCAAAACAAACACACTCAAGTCCCCCTGAAAGTCAGGCCACGCTGGAAAGTGAACTCTGACTTTTCTCACTTACAGGGACTGAACTTGATTGGGAAACTTGAACGTTCCCTTGGCTATATCAGACACCAAAACTCTGTTCTTTCTGGGCTCATCTCTCAAACTATGCACCTCCAGGGGGGTCTTCGTGGATTTATGTTAGTCATATGCTTATGCTTAAAAAAAGAATCACATCCTGTAGATTCTAGCTGAGATTCTCAGATTAGTCTTTAGCACAAACCATTCCTTTGAATCACATGGGAACAGAATTTGGCGTAAGGGCTCTGTTTTTCTAGGAAGACCCAATAATTGTTGGGCTGTGCCTATTACAAACTGAGACGTGCTTTAGAAATTATATACCCAAGATAATTTAATATATTTGCTTTATTTCACGTAGCAAGGAACTGGTGTATGGCAAAGAGTCATGGAAACTCGAAGGGAGACAAGGACCTCAAACCTGGAGCTCAGGGTTCTAGTTGGGTGACCTTTGCACAAGCCACAGATTCTTTCTTTTCTTTTCTTTTCTTTCTTTTTTTTTTTTTTTTTGACTGTGCTGTTCAGCTTGCGGAATCTTAATCCCCTGACCAGGGATCGAACCCGGGCCCACGGCCGTGAAAGCGCCGAGTTTTAAGCACTCAGGCCACAGATTTCGCTTTTAGCAATTGTGCTTTTTAATCTGACATGCTTTCCCAAAGCAAATCTGGGTCATGTTTCCCAGAAGCCCCCCTGACTGCCTTAACTCACAGCCCATAAGATGAGGGCAGCTTTGGAAGCAAACTAGCATCTCTCTGCTCCCTTCCAGGCTGGGCTCATCCCAGGCCTCTGTCCCAACCCTCAAGCTTTTCTCTCTCTTGACTTTGGAGGCAGAGCAACGCCGGACACACAGAAGGTACGAATTTTCTCACAAAGAAGGTGAATATGGGAGCAGGGACAGTTAATCCTAGTTCCATCCTAAAAAAGCTATAGGTGGAGGATATTCCACTTTGGTTCTCAATTTTATTTTCAAGCTAAGAAAAAAAAAGTTTGATAGGAACTTCTTTCAATTGGCTTCACCAGAAAACTTTGGGACTGATGGCTAGCAAGAAATATGTACTCTGTTTCATGCATGTGCTTTGCAAATCTTTAATAGAATGTGGAGAGCTCTGTACATCGAGCAGTGAGTCGATAAATAATGGCAATTTCTAGCTTACCTAGGTATCGTCTTTGAGCTTGGCTAGCTGTCATCCGTAGTCAAATAACAAAGGAATGGGACCTATATTTTAGGAGTGGCATCTCTGGAGAGAGGGCAACCCCAGGCAGGGTTGAGGATGAACCAGGCAAGTCCTGAAAATAAGAATATGCTTCCAAGTCTGCAAACCCCTTAAAAGCTTCCTCATCCAGCATTCTAGGAATCTGGACTCTGAACCCTCTTTTCCTAAAACTCTAGGTTACATCCCAGGAGCCATATGAGCCTTTCCTCCCAAACATTTGCTTTACAATCAAATGGACTAAAATCTAGAAACAGGGGTGGGTGTGGGCATGGGGGGTATACTTGGGGAAATTCACTTTCTAGCAGGGCAGAATTATCTTAAAGAATGAACAAGGACCAATGACTGTAGAACTCTTATCGAAACACAGCAATATGCTGAGCTCTATATGTTAATAATAAAATGGACGAAAATAAAGATGGTGCTTGGCTCTACTTTATTCACCAACTGGGAAATGAAAGCATGAACATGCTTTATAAGTGGCTGGCTCGTTTCCATCAGGTAGAATGCCAAATTTAAAAATAGGGAACCAAGCTTTGAAGTATATATCACAGAGTTCTTCCATAAATTCCAACTTTTCCAAAACTGTATAGTCACTGCAGTCTTGGTATTTGGAGGGGCCGCTGGGTTTTCCATTTTCCCTTGTAAGATGTTTGTAAATTCCAAAGGAAAGACGACTCTGCTGGTTTTTACTGTCGGGAATAAAAGAAGCCTCCCAGTGGTCAGAAAGTGCACAGACCAAACAACGCCAACTGCATTACCTGTGCAAAATTTCAGGGTTTTAACTAGACTAACACTTAAGCCTCAAATCTACGAATGTTTTACCATTAGGGAAAGGATAACACAAATAAAAAAGCAACGTTTTAATATGCACTCTGAAAGAACAGAGCACCTAAAAAGAAACAGATTAAGTGTAATTTGTCTTTTAATGAAAGCAGAAAAACGATCACATTGTGTAAGTTTCATAACTGCCTCTCCCTGCCATGGCTTTACTGTGGGTTTTTACAATTAGGTGTTGCATCATCCCATGATGGGCAGCATACAACTTGGCTCATTCAGGCCTTAAAACATACTTTGTGGATTTGGAAGGCAATAAACTCCTGTAACTGGAGCACAGGGGTCTGGGATCAGAATTGTTTGGGTTCGCAGAAAACCGGTAATTTCTCTCCTTGTGCCCCTTTGTTGATTTCTGGATTTAAGAGATGGATGTGTGGTGCGTGTCTCCTTTTTCACTGGGCTTCCGTGAAGCCCGTTCTTGGGTTTGCTACTGGAGCCCCTATCCGTAGAGCCTGGCTTTGCCAAGCAGCTCTTGTTTTTCCTAAAGACCTTGTCTTTCTGCATGCACTTAAACAACAAAAAATGAAATAAGTATAGGTTCATGGGAAATTGAAAACAAAATAAACAGGGAGAGCCCATGAACTCACCACCTAGCCTTCCCCTATGGTTACATCTTATAACCACGGGACACTAGCAAAACCAGGAAACTGACATTGGTATAATCCATAGAGCTTTATTCAGCTTCCGCCAGTTTTACATTCATTTGTGTGTGTGTATGCATGTGTGTATATAAAGTTCAGAGCAATTTTATCACATGTGTGTTTGTGTAACCACAACTATAGTTAGAATACAGAATTGTGCCATTACCATCAGACTTTTTCATGCTACCCCTCGTACCCACACCCAATTTCTCCTCCACCAACTCCTACCCTGTGGCAACCACTAATCTGTACTCTGCCTCCATAATTTTGTTATTTTGAAAATGTTGTGTAAATGGAATCATACGACACGTCATCTTTTGGAGACGAACTTTTTTCACACAGCATATTTCCCTTGAGATCTATCCAAACTGTTGCATGTCTCAAGAGTTCATTTTCTTTCATTGCTGAGTTGTGTTCCATGGTGTGTCTATAACCCACTTTATTTGACCATTCACCCATTGGAGGACACTTGGGTTATTTCTGGGTTTTGGCTGTTAGGAATAGAGTTGCTATGAACATTCTTGTACAGGTTTTTGCTAAATTACAAAATGCTGATGAAAGAAATTAAAGAAAACCTAATAGCTCCCTTTGAAGGAGAAGCAACACAATTTCTTCAGCTGAAGGTCACATTCATTAATCTAATACTTAGCCTCTTTGAGGGCTCCTTATGGGATGTTCCTTTTCATAGAAGTCCTCCTGAGTTCTGAGTTTAAATTCTTACCTTTTATTATATGGCAAGATAAAATATCATTAACTGGTGTGGTTTAAATTTTCATATATGGGCCAATGGCATATAGCGTTCATCCTTGCCATTGTCCCCAACCCTGAAGTGTGCTATTAGGATCAGTGATTTCCGAAGAACTAGGTGTGGCCTAGACCAACATAATCCAATATGGTGGCTGCTAACCACATGTGGCTGTTGAGCCAGCAACATTCTTAATTGAGATGTGCTGTAAGTATGAAATACATACCAAGCTGAAGTCTTACTATGAAAGAAAGAATGTAAAATATGTCATTGATACATTTTTATTACTGATTACATGCTGAAATATTCCTTTGGATATACTGGGTTAAATAAAGTATATTATTAAAATTAATTTTATTTCCTTCTTTTTATTTTCTCTAACGTGACTAGAAAATTTAATACTATCTATGTGGTTTGTATGATATGTCTGTTGGGTAGTGATGTCGCCTGAGAAAATAAAGGTCTAGGACAGCTAAGTAACTTGCCCAAAGTCACACTGTAAACACTTCACGTGATGTCCTTTGTTTATGCTTGTTTTTATTCCAATGACTACTGATGGGCTGTGTGTCAATGTCATGATTTTGTGTTAAACTTGTGAAGGCAGGAAGAGTTCCTTGTGATGGACGGTCAGGGACTGTCCAAACCCTTTTGGATGATGGGTTTCATTTCGGGATGCCACTGATGCTTTCCTTTTGTGCCTCCTGGGTACCACTGCCATATGGCAGCCTTGAGGAAACTTTGCTTTATATGTCCCACCTGGTACAGATATGTTTAAACTGCCTTCTACCTTCTATTTTTCTCCCATATCTTTCATTAGTCCTGAAACAGATACCAGATGCTGTGCTTTTAAACCCATTTCAGAATTAGTATTGTGCCCTAAACATGTCTGGCTAATATTGGCTAACATTAATTCAGTAATAATGCCCAACAGTGTACCATGAATTACACTATTTAGTCCTCACAACAACCCAATGAGGTCCATACTAGCTTGGTTTCATTTTATAGATGAGGAAACTGAGGCTTAGAGAGATGAGATAAATTGCGCAAGATCCACAGGCAGAAAGAGTGTACCCCAAAATTCTAGTCTTTGCTCTCTGTTGAATCCCTGTCCTTGACCACTGTTATGAATTGCTCTATCAGTGACAGTCTTGCTATGAATAGAGGAATGAGTCCTCTATTCACAAGAGAAATTTTATTCAAAAACCAAGTACTCATATTCTAAAACATACCTGTCAAACCCACAAAGCAGAACTATACAGTAATCACACAACTCACACCACCTTGACGGTGCTAGCATCTGTGCTTGGTGTCTGTGGACTTTCCTTTTCTTCAATTCAAGGTGTATTCTTTTCAGGGGAAGTTATCGGTGCCTGTACCCTCCCAGAACAGCAGCAAAGGGTTTTGCTGTGTGACTCCAAAGCCCTAAAGTTTCTTCAGTCTTATCTGTACTTATGAGCTTATTTAAAATGATTTGTTTGTGCGGAATACTGGTGTCCGTAATCCGCCATTGGTGCAAAAGTCTTGACTATCCTTCTGTATCCTGGGATGACCAAATATTAGAGCTGAAGGAAATGACTTCCTACTGTGCGGTCAGCAAATGTTTTCTGTAAAGCCCCAGAGAGTAAATATTTGAGACTTTGCAGGTCATACAGTCTTTGTTGCAACTGCTCAATTCTGCTATTGTGGAGTGAAAAGCAGCCGTAGATAATACGTAAACAAACAGGCATAGCTGAGTTCCAATAAACTTTATGTACAAAAACAGGGGCCATAGTTTGCTGACCCCTGTTCTAGTGAAATGCTTTCCTTTTCCAGTTGAGGGAAGAGGTCTGGACTGAGCAGCTTGGTCAATTTCAACTGCTGGTTTGTTGCAGAGCAAGGTCTAGAAATCAGACCATCAGCGTTTCTTCCGACTATATTATACTTATTCATATTCATTTCTTTCCTCACCTCTTTAAAAACTTAGGTAAGTTGCAAACATTCAAAAAGAAATAAGGAATAATATAAAAATGAGCTGCATACAACCATCGCCATGAAAGAAATGACAAATATGGGGGCTTCCCTGGTGGCGCAGTGGTTGAGAGTCCGTCTGCCGATGCAGGGGACGCGGATTCATGCCCCGGTCCGGGAGGATCCCACATGCCGTGGAGCAGCTGGGCCCGTGAGCCATGGCCGCTGAGCCTGCGCGTCAGGAGCCTGTGTGTCAGGAGCCTGTGCTCCGCGACGGGAGAGGCCACAACAGTGAGAGGCCCGCGTACTGCAAAAAAAAAAAAAAAAAAAAGACAAATATGGTTGAAGCTTGCTGTGTCCCCTTCCCAATCCCAGGTAACCATTATCCTGACTTTGATGTTTGGAAAGACTTGCTAGTCCTCCTTCTGATATATATACAAATAAAATCACTTTAGAGAAATGCTTTTTTCCAAATAACAAAATGTTAGAAACATAAATTACCAGTAGCAGAAAAAATGGGTAAATTACATTTGGTAAATGATCCAATTTTGTCTCCCTCAAATTCCTTATTAGAAAGGGATTGTTTGTTTAAAAGAGAATTGGCAAGAAGATACACACAGAATATTCTTTTGAATCAAAGTCTACTTGTAAAGTTGTGGGACCGAATTTCCAGCTGAGTGACCTTGGGTATGTTATTCACCCTCTCTGTGCTTCAATCTGTAACATAGGAAAGAACAAGAGTACTCACCTCTTGGGGCTATAGAGAGGGTTAAAGGAGTTAATGTATGTTACATGCCTAGAGCAGTGCCTGGAATACACTGTTAGCTCTTATTGCTTTTAACATCCATAATTTCAGGTTTCAACTTTTTTTTTTTAAAGCTTTTATATTAGTAGTGAAGACGATAGAAATATTCTGGCCAAAACTGCAGATGTTACTTACTTAGATGGAGTTACTAATTCTCTAGACTGAGAGCCAGCATAAATTTGGAAATGACTTTGATAAATCTGGAGAGTTGTTGAAGGAGATATTTGCTGAGGAGCATGAATTTAGTAAATTGCTATGAAAAGAGATAACGTTAATTACAATCCACAGATAGACACCGAGTAGGGAATACAGCACTGGAAATATCTCAAGAGTGAGAACCCAGAGATCCAGCTGCAGGCTTCCTCATCGGGAGCGGGGTCATCTCAGCGAAGTTCCAGAACTTCTCCCAGTCCATGTGCTTTTCTGTACAATGTGGGTAATGACTGACCTACCGCTTAGGGCGGTGACGAACCATTAGCAAGGGGCAACAACGTTAGATGCCACTATCACTGCGGCTGTTGTTGAGATTATTACAGAGACACGTTTAGAGGCAAAATGGCCTGGGTGGAGTGGACTCAGTTTACTAAATAAATATTCCTCAGAAATGCTGTAGTTCTATGGAAGAAAGCCACCATGCTACTGAGACACCAGAAGAAAAACAGGAACGGTTTAGGCAATCCTTTTTTGTGTGTTCTTTCTTTAAGTGTTTCACCTTAGTCCAACCTCTGCTAGAAAACACTTTTTTGTTTGTTTGTTTGTTTCTCCTGTTAAAAAAGGATGTGAAGACACCAGAGACATTAAAATGCTGTAAAGGGCACAATTAGTTCTGTGAGAAAAGGTCCAGCGGTTTGGGGTTGTTTAGCCCAGAGAAAAGCAGGCTGAGGGAGGCTTAATGACGATCTTTACATAAATGAAAGATCTTAACATGGGGAATGTGTGCCCGTTTTTTGTCAGTTTTGTGGAGGACCAAATTAGTGAACATGAACTTAAATTAAAGAGGAGGGATTTCACATCCATAACTGTGATCAAAAGTCACAGCGACTGGGCTTCCCCGGTGGCGCAGTGGTTGAGAGTCCGCCTGCCGATGCATGGGACACGGGTTCGTGCCCCGGTCCGCGAAGATCCCACATGCCGCGGAGCGGCTGGGCCCGTGAGCCATGGCCGCTGGGCCTGCGCGTCCGGAGCCTGTGCTCCGCAACGGGAGAGGCCACAGCGGTGAGAGGCCCGCGTACCGCAAAAAAAAAAAAAAAAAAAAAAAAAAAAAAAAAGTCACAGCGACCAACTCTTGCAGGGAACTGCCAGGAGAGAACGGGGAGTTGGCCTCCAGAGGTTGGAAGAAAAGCAAAAACAAAGTATGCCATTAAGATGCTCTTTCGAAACTCTCTTCCAGGCCAGTAAGTCTGCTGTTCTTTGGATCTCACTCTAGGCAAAGAATGTAAAAACTATTTTCTTATTTTCAGTGCAAACAAACTGGTATTTTCTCACTGATATCTGGGATGTTTATCAAGTCCATCTGTTCCCAAAGCCACTTTCTCCTGGCCCTTGTTCCTCTGGCTCCATCATAAGGCTGGACTTCTGGGTAAATCTGCCCCTGCGTGTTTATACCTATTTTTCTTCCCTTGACCTCTTTTCTGTCCTCCTGGGACTCACGCTCCTATCTCCTCTCAGAGTTAGCCTGTCTCCTTCCTCCATTCTGTAAATTCTCTGAGTTGTGTGTCTTTGCTTTTTCTTTTATTATGTCTATTTCTAGGATTTAGAATCAAGAGGTGACTTGACAGCCTGCTGTCACATGCATTTACGTTTTGTAATCCAAATGCATACATTCCTGAGAAGCATTTCCAAGGTATATTTTCTATCTATGAAAATGTACAGGTTTACCCCTTTCCTTAAAATATAATTAAAGTTCATTCTAAACTTATAACACTTGTAAGTATAGCATAGTGCGGTACGGTATGATATATGTGAGCGTTTGGCAACCACTACCAGGGGTCAGATCTGGCCCCCTTCTTGTTTTTGTACCATCTGTGGGCAAAGAATGGCTTTCACATTTTTTAAATGTTTGCAAAAAGCACTAAGTAGGAAGCACCTTCCGTTCTCCTGCTCTTGAAAGTGATGACACCATGTGGCAAAAGCAGAGAAAAAACATATAAAGGTGTGCAAGGAGGAAAGTCCTGCCTCATTTCTGACAAGAAATTAATATGTCCAGGACTGAAATTCGCATACAGGAGGATTAAGCGATAGTTCTCACAATATGGTCATACGAATTTAATAAAGTGCTTTCCTATGACATATATGCTCTGTGTGTGTGTGTCCATATTATAATGCAGGATATATAAACATGTGCTTTTTATATTACGGCTTACAGAACCATACAATGGACCAGGAGATTTGCGTCTCAAGCCCCAAAGGGATTTTGTTACGATCTCTTCTCTCATCTTATACGTTAGTACATCAAGCAACAATCTGTTTCCAAGACAGCAGTTCTGTTGAGTTAAACATTTCTTGAGCTCCCCTTAGGTGCCAGACACAGTGTTGGGCACTGAGGATGCAAAGAAAAGTGTAGCCTGGTCCCTGGCCTTTGGAGATGGCAGTGAATGAACTAGTGGAAATTCTATCTTCTAAAGTCTCAAGCCTGCACTTCTCAGCCTCTGTTCAACTCATTGATTAGGATCCCTTGAATCTCTGTCCTTTTGTTTCCCCAATGTCTATTTCCCCCTTATATCCTGCTTTCTACTTCCCAACCTGCTGGGTGAGTCTGAAGGTCAAATGGCTTAGGAACGTGGCCTTCAACCTCACCTGCCGATTCTGGGCTTTCTGAACCCAGGAGGCTTGGCAGGGACCCTGAACAGTAGCTGTGGCCTTTCCAGCCCACCTTTGCCCTAGTTTCTCTCTAGATGAAATCTCCGTGCCCCCATCCAATACCAGCAACCCCCCTTGGTCACAAGAGCCCATCCACTTTCTCTCATCAGTCATGGGCATCCTTCTATGATTCTTCCTTTTCTCTTCTACTCATCAACTTTTCTCTCCACCGGCGCATTTTACCAGCATATTTGGTTCCACCCACCCTACAAGCCATCACCTCACTTCTATTTTCATTTACAGCGAAAGTTCTCATAATGTTTGTTTCATCTCTCTGTCTTCAATCTCTCTCCTACCGTTTACTGTAGAAGATTCATTAGCTAGGTCTTTGCTCCACCCTCCACCGTGGCTTCCCTGGTTAAGGTCCTCAATCACCTCCTCACTCCTAGATCCCAGGTTAATACTCAGTTCTCACCTACTTTACCTATTAGCAGCATTTGATACAGTTCCACCTCTTCTCCAAGGCTTTCTTCCTTTGACTTCCAGCACATTTACTCTCTTCATTTTCCTCCCTGCTCAGCCTCCATCGCTAGTTTCATCTTTCCTCTCTGAGCTGTTAGATCGGAGGCACTCAGAGCCACACCCTTGAACCTCACCTCTTCTCTCCCTGTATCACTCACTTGGTGATGTCATCTAGTTTTATGACCTTAGGTACCATCTATATGCTGATGAGTCCCAGATTAAAACCTTCAGCCTGGACTGCTCTCCTCAACCCCAGACTCACATCTTCAAGTGTCAACTTAATATCTCCATGTGAATGCCTAACTGATCTCTCAAATGTAAGGTATTTAAAACTGAATTTCTAGGCTTCTGTAAAAGCCACTTTACCCACAGTCCTGCCTAAGTCTGTTGATGACTCTGTCTGCCTTCCAGTTGCTCAGGCTAACAACCTTGGAGTCATCTCAGACTCCTTTTTCTCTCACTCTGCTATCCAAAGGAAAGCCTTTGTCTGTGTCCAGTCAAGAAAATGGGCAGCCACTAGGGAGAACAGTATGAAGATGCCTCAAAGAACTAAAAATAGAGTTGCCACATGATCCAGCAATCCCACTCCTGGACATGTATCCAGACAAAACTATAATTCGAAAAGATGCATGCACCCCTATGTTAATAGCACTATTTACAATAGCCAAGCTATAGAAACACCTAAATGGCTATTGACAGGTGAATGGATAAAGAAGATGTGAGATACACACACACACACACACACACACACACACACACACACACACACACACACTGGAATATTACTCAGCCCTAAAAAAGAATGCAATAATACCATTTGCAACTACACGGATAGACCTAGAGATTATCATACTAAGCGAAGTAAGTCAGAAAGAGAAAGACAAATACCATATGATAGTTATATGTGGAATCTAAAATATGACACAAATGAACCTATCTATGAAACAGAAACAGACTCACAGACATAGAGAACAGACTTGTGTTTGCCAAGGAGGAGAGGGGTAGGGGAAGGCTAGATTGGGACTAGCAGAGGCAAATTATTATATATAGAATGGATAAACAGCAAGGTACTATTATATAGCACAGGGAACTATATTCAATATCCTCTAATAAACCGTAACAGAAAAGAAAAAAGGGGGGCCACCATTTTCTGCACACAAAGGCTCTGCCTGCTTAGTGCACAGAGTGGGATCCTTTAGAGGTTTGTCTGTGCAGAAACCGTGAATGAAAGCTAGCAGCAGGACTACTTCTATTTAGAAAGAGAAATAGAGCAATAATGAGTTCACTAACTTGCCCAGAGTCAAGTGCAACTTGATGGTTCTAACCATAGCTTCTAAACATTCTCAGCCCCGCTGTTTCTTCTTGTGTTTAGACTAGCAATTTGATACCGTGGTAGGTTGTAAAAATGACCACCAAATTTGTCCCTCCCTGCATCTGTGGCCTTGCAACGTGATAGTGATGATATCCTCCCATCAAGAAAGGGAGTCTGTTCCTCCATCTCTTGAATCTGGGCTGAACTTGTAACTTGCCTTGATCAACAGTATGCAGTGGAAGCGATCTGTCTCTCTCCCTCTTCCTACGCCAGCCTGGGCTACCCACCTGCCAGATGAGAGGCCATGTGGGAGACAATAACAGTGCCCCAGGCAAAAACCAGCCAACTGCCAGACATGTGATAAAGCCAGCAGGGAAGAGCCAGTCTCGAGAGGACATACCAACTGATCTCAAAACAGCAGCTGATCACAGATATATGAGTGAGTGCAGCAGAAAACACAGAAGAATCACCCAGCTGAGCCCAAACCAAATTACTGACCCACACCGCTGTGAGCTAAATGAAGAACTGAGATTGGATGAAAATTATTGAAATTTTTAGGCAGCAAAAACTTAACTAAAAACAGATAACTGACTTTAATTGATTTCTCTTTAATTTGCCTAACTAGATTAAAATTTTTTTCAATGCAACAACCTGGATGTAAGTTACCTTGTTTTATAATTTGAACTTGAAGTGCTTGACCTCTTTAAATATTGTGACTCATGAATCTCACTGATGGGGGCAGGCTTTGTTGTTGTTTTACTGCATTTCTCTTAGGAACCACATCTAGTTTCAAAAAGGCTTATATTTTTAAGGCCCCAAAGCAAAGGAACTACAAAAGTCAACTCTTGAAATCTTCAAACTCTTGAATAGACATTGTGACATCTGGTTTCTTGAAGTCTTCTAATGAATCTCAGCTCCAAATGCAGAGAAAAACTCAAAGCCACAAGAAAGAAGAAAAAGACTTTAGGCTGAAGGACCTCACCTACTACCTATGCAAAGATGCTACCTTAGAAATGGTTAAGCAGTTTAAAATTAAAGGTAATTTCCTCTCTTTCATCTAAAGAGAAATTATTCTAAACATTTTCCATGTATTTTGGACAATAATAAAAAGGAGTATTTTTAGGGTATTGTTCCTTATGCCAGGATGAAAGTTAGTCATCTTTCTATCAGGTAGCAGTAATGATGGACATGAGTGCCTCATTTATGTTATGAAATTTACAATAAATGAATAAATTTGAATATCGTAATTGCATCTCCCAAATGGCATGGGCAAAAGCCATTAAGGATGCCAGGAAATTTGGGGGAGGGAACAAGTTTCTTTCAGGAATAAAGCCCCAAAACAAAAAACAGCTGTTTTTAAGCATTTGACGTGCAGAAAGACGAATTCCACCCTAACCACTGTTTCACAAAGTGCAAGAATGTCCCAAAGGGTTCTTTTCACTATAAATGCTTTTGCCCCCGTTATGAAATCCTACTATCAGCTTATAAAGTCTGCTTTTAATTTTCATCAAACCTGGAGGCAAAGATGAAAAATATGTCACCCTCTTCTTTTGAATTTTAAAATTTATTTATTTTGGCCAGTGTGGAGAATATTTCCACATAGACAGTATTTCCTCTATTTGTAGTAAAACAACATGAAATGTGTTTTGAAATGACAACCAAAAAACCAGTTTCACGAGAAACACATGAGATACTTATGCTGATCTATTGCATGTTAATGTGGGGACTGCAATAGCCGTGTGTGTGTGTGTGTGTGTGTGTGTGTGTGTGTGTGTGTGTATCGTCTTTTAATAAATAGCCTTCCATTGAAAAAACACATTTTAATGCTGACACTTTAACAAGGGAACTGAACACGGTCTTACAGTGAATTAGAGAAAGAGCCCATGAAATCATTAAGCGTAAACTGTCGGATTAGCAAACTTAATTGATGAGATGCTCGTTTTTTCCTCACTTTTGCTCTTTAGGTAAATGCTCTTCTAATCCTATTTTAAGTTGTCTTATTCTTTTGACTGTATGAGTTAGGACTAATGACTTATCACTAAACCTGACCCCCAGGGAATTCTTTATAGACACATCTTGGTAATACGATTATTTTAACAGACATCAATGGAAATTGTGTTACACATCTGAGTGGAAATAAAATGAAAATTACTCTAAGTCTACGTGTGTTTATGTCTTTTTGGCTAATGGCTGCTTGCCAAAAGTCTATGGTCAGTATATGTAAAATACTACTTAGTCAAAGTAATGAGCACCCCTTGTTACCCCCACTTTAATTTCTCATAGTTTAGATGAGATAAGATAAGCAGAAGACAGAATGCTTGCAACATGTTCCGCATCATGACCTAATGATTGTGCAACATACTTTCTTCAGGACAAGTTTTCCCCCAAATTCATAACTTAGAATGACACTTTCCCTCTCTGGGAGAAAGGCCCGGGAGCACAGGGTCAAGGGCCTCCCCTTTGACCCATGACCAATGCCTGCAGCAGATCTGTGCGGGAATCTGCTGTGGGTGGCGGCATCTTAGCCTTTGAAAAGCAAATAAGGCGCCTTTAGGATGTAGACTTTTGCAAAAGTGAAGTGGCAGGATGGCACTGCTTCTGTTGTAATTGCTCATTTGGGGAGATTTTTCACAAAGAGTTTCCTCTGGGGTCCTGGGACCCCAGAGCCACTAAAGGGCTCCGTTTTGGCCACAAACAGGGAATGCAGGATCCACTGATTGAATGCTCTTTTTGGATCTGTCTGGGTTTTTCCCGTTTTGTTCTATTTTTGGTAACTGGCTACAAGATCATATAAACAGCTCTGAAAGCCCAAGAACGAAGCATGCAGTTGCATTCATTTCGGAGAACATTTATTGCCTGCCTATGGTGTGGAGGGCTTTGTCCTGGATCCTGAATGTAAACTGTGGACTTGACTCTCCCTGCACAGAGCGTGAGTTCCCTTTGAGATGGGGTGTGCTGGCACGTACACACAGATGCCGGCGCCCGGCCACCTAAGTGAAAACACTGCTGGCCTGTGATTCACAAATCTACACACTGAGTTAAAAAGCCCCGACTGGAGGATGCAAATTACAATTTAGGGATGGCCTTGCTGCAGACGTACTCAAACTTGATCTTCCAGACATGACCATGTGAAATGTACATGAGGGTGGGGCTCTGCCTGTCCAGTGGCTCCAGGCTACAGGGAGATGTGTGTTAGAACAAGCTAAGCAGGGGCAGAGGGCTCATCCAGGAGCTCTGGTTGAGAGGGAGTTATTACCTATTTTGGTCTTTTGGTTTCTTCTAGATATTTCCATCATCATAGCAGATAGAAGTGAACTGGGGAAATCTGAGATTCTTCTGATTTAACATTGGTTTCTGATTCCAGCATTCTTCTTTCAGAACTTTGAGTGGGTCATAGATTTCTTAAGCTTCAGTTTGTCTGGAGGAAAAGAACAGATTTCCTTCTTACGTAGACTCATCAGTGTTAAAAAAAACAGGGCAATTACAGGTCCGCCACAACCTAGTCCAACATATGGACACTTGACTAAAGATCAGCTCATACACAGGAACTGGCAGTGGAGGTGGGGTAGCGGGGATAGAGCAGCAGATTCCAGCCCTTCTGCCTTCATGGGGGCAACAACCCTTGTTTCCCAATCCCAAGCACCCAAAACATATCGATCTCAAGGAGCATCTTACAGGCTGTGTGTAGGGCTTCATTAGGCTGTGTGACCAACTGTCCCGGTTTCTCCAGAACTGTCCTGGTTTCAGTCCTAAAAGTTCATGCAATCCAGGAACGCCCCCCCAGTCCTGCGAAAATCAGGATGGTCATCCCACCCTTAGCTGTAAGAGAAATACTGAGCACAGAATGGTTCTGTAGCCAAAAAATTTTAGAAACTGCTCCTACGGATTCCACCTTTTAGAGATATAAAAAAAAAATAATATAATGAGGCACTTAAGTTCTTCAGCAAAGACACCTGTTAACACTTATTGTTTCCCAAACTTATTTGGCCATAGAACCCTTGACAATACCTCTTTAACATTGTTGATTATAACTTGAAAAATACACTTACGGTTTCAAGGATATTGTGATTTATAAGTAGAAATATATTTCTCATATACATTTCGTCTTTGTCCATGGTTCCTGGTTCACAGCTCCTCAAACCCTTGGAATTTCTTAAGCAATAAGAGAAGTGCGGGCATCTTTTGTCATAATATTTTGTCTCTTGTCCTCAGTTTGTGAAATCACTTCAGAACCATAAGGGTAAAATGGGTGTCTTGTTATTCATAATAAGCCCCTTTCCAGCACAGCTGGGCTTATGTTAATGAGGTAAATTTTGGAGAGCACCTAAGGATGGGGGCTGGTTGTCAGGAAACCAACCATGAATAGAAGGTTGGAACTTTCTGTCCCATCCTGATTTCTGGGGAGGGAAGAGGGGCTGGATGTTGAATCCATCACCAATGGTCAACGATTTAATCAAGTGTGCCTGTAATGAAGGCTCCATAAAAATCCCAGAAGATGGGGTTCAGAGAGCCTCTGAGTTGGTGAACACTTGGAGATTTGGGGAGAGTGGCCTCTTGAGAAGGCGTGGAGTCTCTACGTCCCTTCCCCATATTTTGCCCTATGCATCTCTTCCATCTGGCTGTTCCTGAATTGTGTCCTTTTATAATAAACCAGCGATCTAGTAAGTAAAATGTTTCTCTGAGCTCTGTGAGCCGTTCTAGCAAATTAACTGAACTCGAGGAGGGGATCGTTGGAACCTCTGATCTACAGCCAGTCAGTCAGAAGCCCAGGTGACGATCTGGACTTGCTTTCGGTGCCCAAAGTGGGGCAGTCTTGTGGGACTGAGCCCTTAAGCTGTGGGCTCTGACACTGTCTCCTGGTGGATAGTGTCAGAACTGAGTTGAATTGGAGGACACCCAGCTGGTGTTGGAAGATTGCTTGGTGGGGTGAGGAAACACTGCCCCGCCCCCAACTCGCACATTGAAATTGGATACAGAATTTTTAGTTACCCTTTTTAATCTTGTGCAGTAATAAACGTATCAAGTGATGTTTTCTAGTAAGCAAATTTCTGCTTTCTGGTAGCATCTACTGACCTTCCCTAATTCACTAGAAGAGTGGAAGAGAAATGTGTTTCTGATTTCCATTTCTGGCTAAGAAGGGATTTTTTCCATAGTAACAAGGTGTTACAAGAGATGGCTAGAGGTCTCTAGAATCATTTCTTCTGTGATCTGACTTAGGAAATTTCCCATTGCAAACCTATTGGTGGTGGCTGGGGTCTGACATGTGATTGGCACACAGAAATATTTTTACTGAACGGAACTAACCTTCACTTATACTCTTGCTTCCATGGGGGAGATGGATTTTGAATTATAAACATGTATAACAACAATTTGTTTAAAAATTAGAGACAACCTGTAATTATATTTGAAGTTTGCCTGTGGTAAAAAAGATTTTAAGAGTCTAAAGTTTATAGTTTAAAACATGTCTTTATATTCCCCACCGAAATAGTTCTGTTTGAGATGACATTTTAATCTTCTGAGAAGTGTATGAACAATCCCTTAGAATTTCAGGATGTTGGAATACAGTATGTTCTCAAAAACTGGCAGCCGGTG
The DNA here is from genome assembly GCF_964374135.1 of Grampus griseus. NCBI lineage: Eukaryota > Metazoa > Chordata > Mammalia > Artiodactyla > Delphinidae > Grampus > Grampus griseus. Next base: position 14,441,288 of record NC_139019.1, read on the forward strand.
TTATCTTATTAGTTGGACCAGGTACCTCAGGGATCATCTACTTCTATGGATAAATTGAGGCCCAAAAGTTGAAGCTGCTTATCCCTGTAAATGTCAGAATGGGGTCTAGAATCTTAATTTGATAAATTCTCATCATACCTCATCTCAATATTCTTCAGATTATTACTCCCTGTGAGAAAAATATAAGGTGAGGATTTAATTCCAAGTCCATATGAGTTAGTACAAGCTCTCTCTCCCCCTTTGAATATCTAGCAAACGGCATTATATTTTCTATGACCAATGTTTAATGATCAAATCAGACTGCCTCAAGTTTTAGTTTTTCGGGAGTCACATCATTTGTGGCTCCTGAGAACTCTGTGACAGAGATTACATGAAGGACGTTTTTTAGGGAGTGTATTTGATGTGGACACCTGTCAAAAAGAGAGAAAGTCTGCAGGATTAAATGAGGGAAGCTGAGCTGTGACGCAGCGCATCTCACTAGGAGCTCTGAGGCTGAGGTGGCCCGCAGAGTTGGCGCCTCCTGGGCAAGGGTCTTGACCTTTATAAGCCCTGTGAATTAGACACTGGATGTGGGCAGTTGCAGGAAGGCGATGCAACTTCGAGTGAAGCAACTCCTTTGCACCATGGCGGTTGTCGTGGGGGCGACACACAGAGTTAGGAGCCTGCAGCACTGCCAGAAGCTGGAGGAGTGAGCCTTCATTCCCGAGGGGAATCTGTGCTGAGCACTGCAGGGCCCACCATGGGCCTCATCCCAACTTTCCTCCCAGGCAGGGGATGATTAGATTAAAATGTTCTACGGTAACTTCTGTGATGCATCAAAGAACGTGGACTGAACCCAATACAAGAGTGGCTACAGAGCCGACTCCTTTTTGAAACAAATCTCAACAGATAATAATAATCCTCTTAATGTCAGCCTTCTTGATGCTAATTCTGTTTACTTTGATAGAGTAGAGATCGTGGTAACTAGGCCTGATTTAAAAAGAAGAAGTAGAAGGATAATGAGGGGGAGAAGGGGAAGAAGAGGAAGAGAAGAAGAAAAAAGTTATGGTGCCAGAGTATGGGCATTTTATTTTAACTGTTGCGTTACTTTGTATATTTCTGTGCAATCACGTATTGTGCACCCTTTTTTAAAAAGTATTGCATAATATAATTCCTGCCCCCGCCTTTGAGAGTGTCTTTGGAGCCCTAAACCTCAGGGCAAGCAAACAATAGTGGTTAGTGACAGCCTGGCCGCTAGAGCCAGACTGCCTCGTTCAATTTCTCCAGTGCCACCACACACGGGCTGTGTGACCATGGGCCTCATGTACCCAGGATCCCGCCTCAGAGGGTGGTTGGAGAGTCTCACTCTGGGGCACTGCTCAAAATATACAACCTCATCATATGATGCAGCGTTCCACTCCTGGGTATATATCCAAAAAACTTGAAAACACTAATTCAAAAGGATACATGCATCCCAATGTTCATAGCAACATTATTTACAATTGCCAAGATATGGAAGCCACCTTAGTGTGTGTGTATATATATATATATACACACACACACACACTCATGCACACACATATACACACAATGGAATAGTATGCAGCCATAAAAAAGAACAAAATGTTGCCATTTGCAGCAACATGGATGGACTTAGAGGACATGACGTTAAGTCAGACAGAGAAAGACAAATACTGTATGATATCGCTTACATGTGGGATCTAAAAAAACCCAACAAACTAGTGAATATAACAAAAGAGAACCAGACTTACCGATAAAGATAACAAACTAGTGGTTACCAGTGTGTAGAGGGAAGGGGGAAGGGGCAATATAGGAGTTGGAGAGTGGGAGATACAAACTACTGGGTGTGAGATAGGCTCAGGGATGTACTGTACAACACAGGGAATGCAGCCAAAATTTTATAATAATAGTAAGTGGAGTATGACCTTTAAAAATTGTGGATCACTGTACCGTGCACCTGTAATTTATATATTATACATCAACTGTTCTTCATAAAAAAATAAGCTGTAGGTTCAAAACAAAGAAACAAAAAATACACAACCTCTAGTTGCTGTTTTTCCCCCCAGATGCACACCTTTCCTGTTGACTTCCATCCTAAACCTTTCAAGTGTGCTTCTGGGACTTCCTGTTTTTTCTGTTGTAAAGACTTTCTTTATATCATCAACTCGTTGTAGTCTAATCTGTTGTCCTCCCAGAGGGACGCTGTTTTTCTTGAACTACTGGAGGCTGCTCTTTCTTCTACAGTCCTTAATCTGGGAGAGGGCATCAAGATTGTCCTCAACGCCTTTCCGGTGCCTGGATATTACCACTCCTCTGGTAGAAAGCCTCTTTGTTTTGGGTCATGTCATCCACCTAATCCACCCTACATCCTTGTGGATCACTGTCATCTACTGGCCTTCTGATCTCTCCCACATTAAGGAAAACCTTGGTCGTAGGTTCACGGTCTCCTCTAGGTCACCATCTGCAACATACAGACTCAATTTGACGTCCATGTTGATAACCTCAGACATGGTGACCTCTAAGCTTCTTGATCTCAGAACCAATGCATTTTCCTCCACTGCATTTTAGCGTCTCTCTTTCACTAGCACACTCTGTAACTTTTTACCTCCAAACAGTGTCACCTCTGAAAACTTCAATAGCAATAGCTTAATTTTTGGCTTGAGTCTCCCAAGAAGCAAACACTGAAAAGAGATTCCAGTCCAAGTAGTTTTCTGGACCTAATCCCAGCATGGGAGTGGGGTGACAAGGAAGAGAAGGAAACAGAATATCCCGTAGAGCTGTCCCATCTGGAGGAAGGGAAAAGGTGCTGGGCAGTTATCCACCAATTGCCATGAGTCCTTGGCTAAAGGCTGCTTCTAGTGGACATTAATTGCTTGGTGTTTCTGGCCTGAGAAGGCACTGAGCTGAAAGCAAGTAACAGTCTGGCTAGAGAAGGGGGCATAGAAATAAGGATTGGGTGACACAGACAGCATCCATTTCACCCATCAGTTCATCTCTCTTAATGTTGCATTTCCCCTAAACATGTCTCTCGTCTTTATTGAGGTTCCTAATCCCTTGACTCGTTCATTTTCAGCTAAATGATCAGCCTCCTGGTACCACAATTCCTTCCATATGGAGCCTGGGTCCCAAGAACAATTTGAGCTTCTTTCTCTCTCAAGCCTCTCAAATTCATTGTCTCCTGGCTGTTGTTGTGTAAAGTTTTTCTTCTTTTGCAACCACAATTTAGTATTTCCCAACTAAGCTCAGACTATAATAGCTAGAAAGAATTGCCCACCAAGGCACACTGGTGCCACTGCAAATTAATGGAAATCTGTCTTCCCAGTTTATTATATTTTTTTACTTGTTCTGGATCAGCCCTCTCTTGGATAACTCTCAGTGGCTCGGCTAAACTTTCCCTCTTTTGTCCGACATCTTCTCAGCTTTTATCCCTCTCATTCTCTGTGATGACTTGGCCACATTTCTTCGTAGACTGGGCTATATTCACTGCCTCCATTTCTTCTCCTCTCCCTCATTCCACAACCTGTCCCAGTGTGATTTCTGGTTCCATTACCACAATAAAACTGTTTTTGCCATAAAGCCAAACTCTGTGTCAACTCAATGGACATTCCTACTCTCGTCTTTCTTCTTAGCAACCTTCTTGGATATTTTCTGTTTCTGGAACATTCTCATCTCTTATTTTCGGTGCTATTAGTTTTTGTCTTATCTTTCTGGCCAGTTCTTCTGTCTCTGAACAGTCTCATCATCTTCAACGCATCCAATGAATGTTGGAGCTCCTCAAAATTTTGTCTTGGACCCTGCCCTTTCCTCTATAATCTTTCTATAAACCATCTTGCTCTACTGATGCCTGTGCTTTATATCTACAGGTTAGCCTTCTCCTTCAGGATTTAGGCTCATATGTGCTGCAGTCAAAGACACGTTAAAGTCAGTATGTCCAGAAGTAAACGCATAACCTTTCCCCCAAACCCAGTCCACCTTCAGGGTACTTCGTTTCAGCAGTGCACCCAGTCTGTGCAGAATGGAAATCTAGGAGCCAGCCTCAACGCTCTCACCTTATCCTGCTGAACCTTGCTTCATACATGTCTCTTGAACTCATCCCTCAATTTTCACCACTACCACCTTTTTGAGCTATAGCTATTTCTTGCCAGGATTACACAAATGGGTCCATCTTGTTCTCTTCTCACTCTTCTAATCCTTTCTCTGGGCTACGGCCAAAACCAACTTCATGAAATTCGAATGTGATCGTGTTACCTCTGCCTCCAGCCCCTCTTGAAATTCCTCAATGACTCCTTAGTACTTTACTGATTAAGATGTGCCTTCCAGACACATCTTACAAGGTCACACTTATGTCTCCAGCTCACTCTTTCTGCTCCAGTCACACTGCCTGTCTTTTCCTCCTGGCTCTTTCAATTCTCTCCACTTTCACAGGACTTTTGCAGATGCTGAACCCTCCCTCTATCTCTTCTCTAGTTGACTCCAACTTGTGGATTGGAGTCACATCTCTTCAGGGAGTGACATGTCCTAGTTGCGTTACTTTAGCAAAGAAGGCTTTGCTGATACCTTGGTAGGTCAATTCCTTTTGTTATAAACTCTTATTGCACCATGTAAATCTCCATACATCTATCCCAGTTGCAATTTTACATGAGTTTTTGATTAATGCCTGCCACTCCATCAGATTTTAAGCTCCAAGTGGACAAGGACGATGCTTATTGTGGTGCCAGGGTACTTGGCAGGTGCTCAGCATTTCCTAGAGAAAATCAAGTTTCTAGAAGTGAATGCCCTCATTTTCCATCCCACACCTTATTGAGTTTGTAGTCCCAGGAAGATCTCTGTTCTAGATGAACCCCCTCAACTGCGGTCTTAATCACATGCCCTCCCTGATCTGGTTCTAATGAGTCCATCTTTCTCATATTTCCATCTTTCCTTATTCCCTTATTTCTTTCTTGTATCCGTTTATATTTTCAAGGCCCATCACAAAAAAATATCCTCCTCAATCTTACACTATGTCTATCTCTACTTCTCATTTTCATCTGCTGTCACCTTCCCTAATTAATTTTGAAATCAAATTCAAATCTTTTCCTTGAACTCCAGACTCAGATTACCGACTGGTGACTTGATGTATTTATCTGTGTGTCTCAGGAGCTCTTCCAATTCAACCTGTTTCAACCCTTTCGAACCTGCGCTTCCTCTACTCCTTTAGAACTGGTAAAAAGTACTATCTCTCACTCAGTTACCGAGTTACGGTTCTGATAGTCAACCTAACAGCCTTCAACTTACTCTCTATCCCAATTAGTCAACGTGGTCTGTCTATAGTGTTTCTTAAATGTTTCTGGAATCTCTGCATTTAATCCGTATTGATACTCATTGTTAGTTCTTGGACTATGGTGAGACGTTCAAAATGGTCTCCCAGGTCAGCCCAGCCTCACTTTAGTCAGGTATTCACACTGCTATAGTGATCTTTCTAAGGCACAAGTCTGGTCCTGTGTAATCCGTACCCCTGCCCAGGGTCCCCATGCTCTCGAATGCATTGACGTAGCATGCAAGCCCCTACCTGATTAACAGCTTCACCTCCAGCTGTTTCTCCCATTATCCCCTCTGCTCTAGATATTCCCCAGTCCTTGCTAATCATGTAATGCTAGGACGTTGCACTGTTTTATGCTTCTATGCCTTTTTACGCACCGTTTCTCCCTACAACAGCCTCCTCAGACCTTTGGAAAAAATGAAGAAGCCCTACTCATACTTCGAAGTCCAGGTCAATGACTACTTGTTTTGAATAGCTTCACCTCCAGCTGTTCTTCCCAAATAGTGTTGAGCATTCTGTCTACTGTGCTCCCCACGTACCATGTCACATTGTTAGAACTCATTTTGGCATAGCTGCTGCATAGGGTTGTTCAGGCTGCGGACTGCACAACTCTCGGACCCTTGTTCACAAAATCAGCACAGTCATACCTCATGGCATTATTTTTGAGCTCTTTTTCCATTCTTTGTTCTTAAGGATCACAGGAATGGGGAAGAAGGATAAAAAGGTTAAGAACATAGTGTGTGGAAGGAAACCATAAACAAAATGAAAAGACAACCTACAAACTGGGAGAAAATATCTGCAAATTATGTGACTGACAAGGGCTTAATTTGCAATATACACAAATAGCTCATACAACTCAATAACAGAAAAATCAAACAACCCAATCAAAAAATGGGCAGAAGACCTAAATAGACTTTTCTCCAAAGAAGACATATAAATGGCCGACAGGCACATGAAAAAATGCTCAACATCGTTAATTATCAGAGAAATGCAAATCAAAACTACATTGAGATATCACCTCACACCGGTCAGAATGGCCATCATTAAAAACTCTACAAATAGGGATATCCCTGGTGACGCAGTGGATAAGACTCCATGCTCCCAATGCAGGGTGCCTGGATTCGATCCCTGGTCAGGGAACTAGATCCCACATGCGTGCTGCAACTAAGAGTTAGCATGCCACAACTAAGGAGCCCGCCTGCTGTAACAAAAACTTGGTGCAACCAAATAAATAAATAAATATTTTTAAAAAGTCTACAAATAATAAATGCTGAAGAGGGTGTGGAGAAAAGGGAACCCTCCTACAATGTTGGTGAGAATGTAAACTGGTGCAGCCATTATGGAGAACAGTATGGAGATTCCTTAAAAAACTTAAAACAGAGTTACCATGTGATCTAGCGACCCCACTCCAGGGCATATATCTAGAGAAAACGTTAATTCAAAAAGACACATGCACCCCAATGTTCATAGCAGCACTATTTACAATAGCCAAGACATGGAAGCAACCTAAATGTCCACTGACAGATGAATGGATAAAGCAGATGTGGTATATATATATATATATATATATATATATATATATATATATATATATATATATATATACATATATCTCCACACATTCACACAGCCATAAAAAAGAGTGAAGTAATGCCATTTGCAGCAACATGGATGGATCTAGAGATTATACTAAGTGAAGTAAGTTAAAGACATATCATATGATATCACTTATATGTGTAATCTAAAATATGACACAAACGAACTTATTTACAAAACAGAAACAGACTCACAGACATAGAAAACACACTTATAGTTACCAAAGGGGAAGGGGGGGAGGGATAAATTAGGAGTTTGGGATTAGCAGATACAAACAACTATATATAAAATAGATAAACAACAAGGACCTACTGTATAACATAGGAAACTATATCGAATGTCTTGTAATAACCTGTAATGGAAAAGAATATGAAAAAGAATATATATGTATAACTGAAACTTTGCTGTGCAGCAGAAACTAGCACAACATTGTAAATCAATGATACTTCAATTAAAAATTAAGAATGCAGTGTGTGGAATTTACACGTGCAGGATTGCTGTGTTAACTCAAGAGAAATGAAGGACAAAGACATGGGTACAAGTTAAGTCGGGATGCTCGTGTGGTAAGGCAGGAGCTTAAGAGCTAAGTTTTGTTGGGCTTTAATGCACCACACTTAAGTGGCAAATTGTGTAAGAGGTATGACAAGAAGAAGCTGGCTTGGGGTGGTGATGTTCATGCAGAACACCAGCGCAGGAAGAGCTGGAAGAACATAAACAGACTCTTTAAAAATGACCTAAATGCAGGGGATTCTCTGGTGGCGCAGTGGTTGAGAGTCCGCCTGCCGATGCAGGGGACATGGGTTCGTGCCCCGGTCCGGGAAGATCCCTCATGCCGCGGAGCGGCTGGGCCCGTGAGCCATGGCCGCTGAGCCTGCGCGTCCGGAGGCTGTGCTCCGCAGCGGGAGAGGCCACAGCAGTGAGAGGCCCGCGTATCGCAAAAAAAAAAAAAAAAAAAAATTACCTAAACACAATCGACCACTGAAAGAGGAGTTGATGACTGGTGCTGGCAGTGGGGAATCTCTCCCATAAATCTCCTCCCAGGACTGCTTAAGTACTCAGTTATGGACAGACCAAGGCAATCACCGCTAGTGTGGGTGGGTCATTTGTTTATGTTTGTCCCTCCCCTCTCTCAATAGATGGAGAGCTTCACTAAGCCAGACATTGAATCTTTTGATTTTAAATCACCAGTATCTTAGGTGGTGCTTGGCCCATGATGGGCCCTGCCACACCGGTCTCAGCCAGAGGAAAAAAAGAGAGAGGTTTATGGACTTTGACAATAACAATCAACACTCATATAATCTTTATTATGTGCCCTGCACTTTTCTAAGTGCTTATCTATAGTAACTCACTTTATCCTCATATGTAGGTATCATAATTCCCATTTTACAGATGAGGAAACTGATGCTAAGAGATGTTAAGTAACCTGCCCAAGGTCACACAGCTAACAAGGAATGGAGCCTCCTTGGTGCCCCACCTCTTGGGATGGCAATTTTAATCTGAAGAGAGGTTGAGGAGTTTAAACGAGACTTCTGTGCCACCTCCTGCTCTGTATCCCTACAATCTCATTGCTTTTTGTCTTATTTTCTCTTTTGTCTTTCATCCTTGGAAACCCCTAATTGCTAATAGAACCAATTATGGGCTTTCATGCACATTCTTTTTTCTCTTTATAGTCCTGGTGGCTGAGTCAGTGGGCAGAGAGGTTGAAACTCCTATTCCAGGGAGACATTCCACTCCATTCTGCTGGGCTGCCTACCTGTTCCCTTAGGCTGCCTTCCTTTAAATTGGGGAGAAATTAGGGAGATTTTCTCCCAACATTTCACCCACTCATCTTTTTGTTTTGATACTGTTTCTGGCTATAGAAGGCTAAAAGTTTCCTTCCCATCTTTGTAAACACACAGGTTTTTCTGGGTAACACTTTTCAAGGATTTAACATGGGTTTTCCCTCCTTATCTGTTTAAGGACAGTTGATAACATTTCCTTTTTCTCTAGCTTATGCTTTTCCTTATGCTTTCCTATTTTCTTCAATGGCTTTTGTGAATTGAGCAATTTTATAACTTGGTTCCACTTTGTCATCTGACCCCGGAAGTGAAATAATTATATCTCTTTTGGAAACATTTATAATTTAATTTTCTTTGTTACTTAACTGTATTTCCCTAACCTGTGGAGAGCTTGGAGACACAGTGTTATAACACGAGGTCTGTGAGTCTGAAGTTTCCTGGTGAAAGGCAAAAAACGAAAAAAACACACCTGGCTTGCATTTGCGGAGGATCTCACATGTTCCATTATTTTCTTTGGATCCCCAATGGGCTTTGAAACATGTACATGTTAGTATTTTTGTGTCACATATATTAATAAATAAGAGCTTTGATTTTTAAATTCTAGTTCTGTGGGAGAAAAGAGACACTGTGTTTAATATGCACGGTATCAACAACAATGGACAGATTCCAATTCATTCCTTGATTTGGGTCTTGAAAAATATTTAGTTGAAAATAATCCCTTTCCACCCCCGTCCCCTGGTGTTTTCTAATTATGTAGTTGGTTGGCCTAAGAGTCTGAAAATGCTGGCCTATGCCATTTCTCTCATAGGATTTGTCTTCTTGAAGCATGTAGGCTTCTTAGATTTCCTCTTGCCTAAAAATAGAACAGTATGTGCTCACAATCACTTAGCCTACACTTACATGTTAAGGACAAAAAGTCCATGGATTTCTATCCTTAATTCTCTCTAAATTACATCTGGTTTCTAAATGGTGTCAAAATGATGCATGGCAGTAAATCTTCAGTTTCAGAATTGGGATGTGGTACATTTCCAGTGGTGGTAATAGAGCTCCCTTTTGTAAAGAACTGAGTAAAAGTTATTTTTCTAGGATTAAGTCATGTCCTATTTGGAAGTGAGACTACAGATTAGGTATGGCTGGGTTTCAAATATAGCGTATTCCAGTCAATTGATTCTATAAATCACTTGTGCTTGTCAGGCCACGTGTCCTAATTTTCCACTAGGAAAATACGGTCCCTGTATTCATTTTCTAGGGACGCCATAAGCTAGGGGGTCTTAAATAACAGTAATTGCTTTTCTCACAGATCTGGAGGGTAGAAGTCCAAGATCAAGGTGTTGGCAGGGTTGGTTTCTGCTGGGGTCTCTCTCCTTAGCTTATAGATGGCCATCTTTTTGCTATGTCTTCATGTGGTCTTTGCTCTGTGTTCACATGTTGGTGTCTTAATTTCCTCTTCTTGTAAGAACACCAGTTAGATTGGATTAGGGCCCACTCGTTTTACCTATGACCTCATTTTACCTTAATTACCTCTTTAATGACCTAATCTCCAAAACTGTCTTATTCTGCAGTACTGGGAGTTAGGACTGCAACATATGAATTTGGGGAGTGGGATGTTGGGGACACAATGTACTCCATGACAGTCCCTGCAGGGCTGGTCATCTTCTGGCCCTTGGTAGGTAACCGGGACCTGAACTTCTTTAGGATGTTTATTACTATACTGAAGAATGATAGTGGTCTCAAGGGGTTGACACAGTCCTTGATACCACCAAAGAATAAGGAATGTTTTAATTCCAGAAAAAATGTTTAATAGTATAAATACAATAGATTATTATTATATAATAAATATAAGAACCTGCAGTGCCTTTAGATAATAAATCGCTTTGTCTAGCAATGGCAGAATCTTAGTCTACCAACTATGATAAATGACATCTCGGTACTTATTAATTAGTTAAAATTTGCAGAGTAATGCATTAATATTCTTTCCTCACCTATTATGAAGTAGGCACTTTGCCCTGCTAGGAGAAAACAAACACTATATCCTCTTATCCTTGAGTTCCTAGTTTAGGATCTCAAAGATTGCAGATACAATGGGGTCACATATATGTGTAAACCAGGTATCAGGCTACCCACCCTGTCCTTAGATCTGGATCAGATCTGTTCAAACTCCTTGTCTACCAAGAAGTTCAATGCAGTTGCCAAAAACTTCTATCCATTCCTGGTGTCCCACTCCCAGTCACCTCTGCTTTCAGCTTCCAGCTTCTGCTGAATTTCTGTTCTCTACTCTATGTTTTGCAGCTGTTCCTTTATCTTTTCCTTGGAATCAGCCCAAACATGGGACACAACCCTTGATTATTTGCTCCTTCCATTAAAATACAATATCTGATGTAACTGTGTGCAGTAGATTTCTGTTGGCGATTTGATGACAAGGAAAGTTACGCTGCAAGGCCATAGAGCAATTAATTTAAAATTCAGTAACTGACTTCCCTATTCTTCAAAATACTTCTTGGGCAATTCCATTAACTCGAATTCCATTCCTCCACTATTTTGCTGAGATCTCTGTCTGTTCTCTGCCTTCCTTCTCATTTCCTTCTCTCCCTCTCCGCCTGCCTTCCCTGCTCTCCCTTACCTCACTCACTCCATCCATCTAATTCTGTTTCACTAAGGAAGCAGAGCTGTTGGACTATCTTCCTGTAGTTGGCTTCCAAATTATACACTCAGGGCCTCAGCTTCTACCCCTATAGGTTTTTTCTTATACAAATACAGTTCTTTCCCAGAGTAAACCACTACAGCTAATTGGGCATAATGAGATTTCTTAACTTGATATTCAAGCAAACAGATTGACTGTTAGCATCTTGGCAGTAGAGGTTAGTACACATTCTTTGAAAATTTAGGAAAAGAGGTCATTAGTCACGCCTACAAGTGTTTGAACTTTGTAATAGGAGGAGGTGACTTTTTAACAGGGTCTTGAGGGATGAAAGGGAGGGAGGGAATTTTCCCCTCCTCCACCCCCATTCTACTTAGAGGGAGTAGCCCAGGGGATGAAGCAAAGCACTCCATGGCTGAGCAAGGGGTCCTCAAAGCAGAAGGCTGGGACATACAGGGGAGAGAGAGAGGCTGGGCCCACATTTCTGATAGCCTGTGGTAGGTTGGAAGGTCCAAGCTTCAATTAGGGCTTTTATTTGTTTCATTTTAACAGAGAGTTTTCTGCAAAGGCTACTACAGATCTGAGATCAAAAGTCAGAGCCAGTCGACTTCTTCGAAAGTTTAAGCCCCTCTAGTCCGCAACTGCAGCACCTCTATTTACTCAGAGAACAGAAAGATGATAGGAGGGAAATTTCTTTTGCTTGCTTATCAAGGCGATACACTTTCCCATGTGACAGGTCTCAGAAGCTTTCCTGGGTTCTTGGTGTTAAAGGGTAAGTTTTTTTAAAAAGGCAAAATCATGATTGTTATGAAAATGAACACATGACAGAGATATTCTTGGACTTCCCTGGTGGTGCAGTGGTTAAGAATCCGCCTACAAATGCAGGGGACATGGGTTCGAGCCCTGGTCCGGGAAGATCCCACATGCTGCAGAGCAACTAAGCCTGTGCGCCACAACTACTGAGCCTGTGCTCTAGAGCCCACGTGCCACAACTACTGAGTCCACGTGCCACAACTACTGAGCCCACGTCCCACAACTACTGAGCCCACGTGCCTCGTGCCCGTGCTCTGCAACAAGAGAAGCCACCGCAATGAGAAGCCCACGCACCACAACGAAGACCCAATGCAGCCAAAAATAAATAAATAATTTTTTTTTTAAAAAGAAAAGGCAATTTCTTTTAATTAATTAATTAATTGATTAATTTTAGGCTGTGTTGGGTCTTCGTTGCGGTGCGTGGGCCTTCTCTAGGTGCAGGTTGAGTCCTAATGAGTCCAGGCTGGTTCCATTAAACTGAAGAGAAACTGATTGAAATCATGTGAATGATGTGCAGTGGTGAAGGTCTTGGGGTCCGTGCTGGGATTACCTTTTGGATTTGTAGTTTATAGTTATAGCCAGTTGGAGCCAGTTAGGAGACGCATGGGTCCATTTCCTCCAAAAAAGGAAATCCAGGACTGACCTCACACTCCAGGATTTAAAAATGCCTTAAAAAGGACAGTACCTCTTCTTCATATATATATATATATATATATATATATATATACACACACACATATATATATATATATACACACACACACATACATATATATATATTTAAACTTTTTATTTTATATTGGAGTATAGTTGATTAACAATATTGTGTTAGTTTCAAGTGTACAGCAAAGTGATTCAGTTATACATATACATGTCTCTATTCTTTTTCAAATTCTTTTCCCATTTAGGTTGTTACATAATAGTCAGCAGAGTTCCCTGTGCTATACAGTAGGTCCTTGTTGGTTATCCATTTTAAATGTAGCACTGTGTACATGTCAATCTCAAACTCCCTAACTATCCCTCCCCTCACCCTTCCTCCCTTATCTATACATAGTTTTAATTGAGATATAATTGACATACAAGATTGTATTAGTTTAACAATGATTTAGATATACGTATATATTGCAAAATAATTACCAAGATTAGTTTAGTTAGCATACATCACCACACTTAGTTACAAAAAATTTTTTTTTCCTGTGTGGCGAACTTTTAAGATCTACTTTCTTAGCAACTTTCAAATGTACAATACCGTGTCATTAACTATAGTCACCATGTTATACGTTACATCCTCAGGACTTATTTATCTCATACTGGATGTTTGTACCTTTTGGCCACCTTCACTAAAAGGGACACATTTATTTATTTATTTTTTTGCGGTACGCGGGCCTCTCACCGCTGTGGCCTCTCCCGCTGCGGAGCACAGACTCCGGACGCGCAGGCTCAGCGGCCATGGCTCATGGGCCCAGCCGCTCCGCGGCATGTGGGATCCTCCCGGACCGGGGCACGAACCCACGTCCCCTGCATCGGCAGGCCGACTCTCAACCACTGCGCCACCAGGGAAGCCCGAAGGGACACTTTTAATCTCCTGAAAAGTTGTAGTTCAGACTTCTGGCCAGTTATACCTCAGGGGTGTTCTCAACTGGAAAGCAACTTGGCTTCTGGCTGTCAGGAATCTCTGCCTTTTTTCTGTCTTAACTCCTTCGCTGCCAAAAGTTCAGCAGGACTGGAGCAAAGGGCCGGATGGAGGGGCATGAAAATGAGGGTGAAGATGGGGACGCGGGGGGTCTGCTCATCTGAGCAGATACCTGTTTATCTTTAGAGCCGGATCTGAGGCTACAATGAGCAAAAAAGGAAATCCAGAAGGGCCTTGGGTTTACTTTAAAAGCTAAAGACCATAAATCGCATGCAGGACTTCAGAAAGGGACTTAATTATGATCTGATATCTTTTCAGAAAGTTCGCTCTGGTGGCTGTTTTGAGCAGTGGTCTCACAAGTTGCAGGGGAGACTTGTACTCTGAAAAGTATGCAAGAAAAAATGAGAAGAAAATTGGTTGCAGATGTACTCTTTTATTTGAAAAAAGAAGACACTAAACTTGACTGATATTTAAACACTACTTCAGAGTATTACATATGTATAACTTATAAATAAATGTACCCAGATTGGGAATGCCTGCTCAGAAATATTTTACTGATGGAGACGTAATTATGGTCTTTTGCTCTTACTTTAAAATAAACCCAAGGCCCTTCCGGATTTCCTTTTTTGTCCTTTATGGGATACAAAAGAGGAGGAGATGAAGCAGTTGGGATAAAGAGAAAGAAGCAGATGGGAATGGTATTTAGGATTTGGTGATTGATGGTTTGTGAGTGAATCTCTGATAAAACCCTGGCCCCTCAATGAAGAATGTATTGCCTTTCTAGCACTTCTACAGAACTACCATCAATTCTGTGATGACATTGTAATCTATCTAGTTATTTACCAGTCATTTTCCTCTCTGTCTTTCAGAGGTGTATTCCTTAGCAATTTAGTGGATGCTAAAATAATATTGCAACGTGACCATTACTTTAAATGTTTTAATAGCTCAGAAATGGAAGAGATCCATAGTTTTGAATGAGAGTATTTCATATAATGGTTGGCACTCAGCCTTTTGCTTCAAGAATGAAATAAGAAGGTATTAGGCTATGCTGTGGAATTAGGGTCGTTAAGACTGGCCTTATGATTCTGCACTACGGGTTGGAAATTGAGTCAGTCATTTGTTGGTGCCGTTATTTGAAATTTACATTTCAAATGATTCAGGACACTATTAAATATTCACGTTTTACAAACTGCAAACATCAGAGTCCACATTAATCATAAAAGTTATTTTTTTCCTTACGAAAATTTAAGAGTCAAAATTAGCCATAAAAGTTATTTTCAAAGCATTTCCTCTTGGAGACGTAAGGAATGCTGACTACTCAACAAACAGTAGTTGCATAAAGGCGATTTCTGGTCTCATGATCTGGCTGACGCTTTGCAGAAACAGCTGCTTATCTCATGAATGGAATTTCCTGTTAATATTCTTGTGGGCTAATTGTTCATCAAAAGTATAACAAATGTCAACAAATATCACAAATGTGTTACATCTTAATATTTAAGGGACAGCAGAAATACTTCAGATGTTTAACTTGGTTGCGCTTAAAAGGCAAGGGCACAATCTTTAGCTTTTGTCACAAACTACTCTTGAAAGGATTAATGCTATTCAGAGAAACCATTTGGTTTAAATGCCCTTTTCTTTTAATTTACAGCAACATATGGCTTAAGATAAGACAGGCTAAGGGAAGAAACAAAATTGTAACTTCAAACATCGGTATTATAAAACACCTTCGTTTTAAATGGATTGCATATAGTTTTCGTCCCAACTACCTATGGAAATAAATTTTCTTAGACTGAAAACACTTCAAATGGACTCAGATTCCTCGGCAGCAACCACAAAGACATCTACTTTTTAATGTGAGATGCGAGGTGCTTAGATGGAGGTCCCAACCATGGGAAGTAACATCACCCATCCCAGGGCTGAGGTCAGAAGTGGAAATTTAGTGTCAGTAGAAACTTCCCGGAACAGAAGACAACAGTTTTGTTTGTTTGTTTGTTTGTTTGTTTTGCGGTATGCGGGCCTCTCACTGTTGTGGCCTCTCCCGTTGCAGAGCACAGGCTCCGGATACACAGGCCCAGCGGCCATGGCTCATGGGCCCAGCCGCTCCGCGGCATGTGGGATCCTCCCGGACCGGGGCACGAACCCGTGTCCCCTGCATCGGCAGGCAGACTCTCAACCACCGCGCCACCAGGGAAGCCCAAGGCAACAGGTTTTTAAAAAGCATTTCCACTTTTGTTTTTTTGTTTTCCTCCTAGTAAAATTAGCATTTTCCAGTAAGGAGCTGTTTCAGGAATTTTAGCATAACACTCTGCCCTTGTTCAGACTGTTAATCCTGCCCTATTTTCTCTTCCTTCACCCTAACACACTCAGAGAGCCCAAGAGCTAGAAACAAGCTACAGGTCTTTTTCCATTCTCTTCCAGATGGAGTCAGGCTTCTGAAAACCAGAGTTGCCTCTCACCTGGTTGGCATCTTACCTGGGGAGGGAAGGTCACACCGTCACAGGCACTGGAAGCCACTTTTGGGGTTACAAGGAGGGAAGTTTAATTACTCCCACCTCTGCTTTCTTGTCTGTTCCTGTACATCCGTAGCTGTTAACTCTCTTCTGGCTACCTGTGTTTAGTCCCAAGAACCTCCACGTCAATGATGATCAAACCTACGCACGGCCACCAATCTCTCACCCTTGGAAGAAGGCTTGGCCAGTGTCTGAACACACAGGGTGGTACTGCTCTGTGTTTATACGTAGTGTTTTTCATAGTTCTGTATAGCTCAATTTTCTGTATTAATAACAAATTCTTATAAATATGCCATGTAATAATTTTATATATTCATGAGTTTCACAAACATTGAGTGAGCATCCCTTCCTACGTGCCCTGCCATAGGTGGGGCATACAGGGATGAGTGAGACTTTTCCTGCCCCCAAGGTACATGAAATAAGAAAATGACATAAGGAAGGTGTTGGCAACTACCCAAGAGCCAAAGCTCAGGGCGTCGCCTGTTTTTGTCCACCCTGCTAACTGAGAATATGAAGAATTACAGACGAGAAGGGTATGTGAAAGAGATGCATGTGACTTGCACAGCCTACAGTAGCTACTATCTGGCCCTTCACAGTCAAAGTTCGTTGACCCTGGACACAAGGACTGTAATGCAAGGTAGAGCTTTGAATGTTTTGCCTCCATTGAAGTCCTACCAGGAACGGTCCAAATGCTATAGGGTTCCAGAGGGGGCAGCTGCTACTTTTGAATTCCATCCTTCGTCCAACTGACACTTTTTGACTCTCCTGGACAAAAATGAAATAACACAAGAACAAAAACAAGCACATTCTACAGAGTTTTTTAACTTCACTGAAACCTTTGGAAATTACAAATATGGCAATAGTTAAAGCCGTTTTATTCTTTGGGGATAGAAATCTCTTTACCTCTGAGAGCTGACACAGAAACCGTCAAAAAACAGAGAATTTCCTTTTGTTCTCTTGGAGTTTCCTAAAGCATCTCACATTTAATTAGTGGCATCGTTTGGTTGAGTTATCCATTTCTTCTAGCACATGCTGGGTGATCAGTTGTCTTCCTACGCTATCCAGAGCTGTCATGGGAAGCGTCCAGAGGAATAGCACAGTATTATTAATATTTTTCTCTACAATTCTTTGAACTGAATAGTAAATCCTCATAATTTTAAGTGCAAAAGACTGAAAAATGTGGAACGCTTCATGAATTTGCAGGTCATCCTTGCGCTGGGGCCAGTTTTAATAGTTCCCATTTTAGTATATGTGCTGTTACTCTTGACTAATGGTATCAAAGGAAGGATTTAGAATGGAGGAAGTGAACCTTCAAGAAAAGGTGGAATTTCAATGAAAGCAAATGGGAGAGAAGCGGTTTCAGGAGGAGGGAAAGGGAAGAGAGAGCAAACAACGCAGTCCGTGCCTCTCAAACCGTAACTGCACCCTGGAATACCTGGGGAGCTTTTAAAACATATTGAGCCCAGACCATAAAATGGAAAACAAATGGGAACAAATACACCTAACTGTATCAAGCTGGAACATAAGCACCCAGAGAAAGAATTATTCCAAGTGACTTTTGAACTCAGTACTCTAACTAGATATCTCTAGCAGGAAATATTGTAAGGATGAAAAGAATTGCAAAGAAATCTTAAACTTCCCTCAGCAGTTTTATTAGCAGTCATATGGCACTGTGATCTTGATACTATTTTATTTGTATGTTGAGATAAGGCAGATTAGTAAATATGTTAATTTTATTAATGTTTGGTGAAAGAGATACAAATTAAAAAGTCAAAAATGTTGAGAAGGCTAAATTTTAACAGGAAATACTGATATGAATTCTAGTTTTTGATTTAAAGTGTGTGTGTGTATTTCTACTGAAAGAACCTAAACATGATGACATCCCAGTAGCCACGAGAAGGCTATGGCCACTTAGTTTCTCAATATCATTTAAAGAAATCGGTGCTTTTGGAGAACTGGCTGGTTCTAGGCCTGGGTCAAGGGAAGTTCAAGGCGAGAATAGGAACCTTATTGTGCCAGAAAGGAAAATAGTGTCAAAGGCTGATGAAATCATCAAAAGGTCAAATGCTACCAACTTGATAGCATTTCCATTAGGCAAATTTGGGACACTTTGAGAATGAAAAAGAATGACAAGTGTTATTGATTGTAAAATATGGAATAAATTCAGAAGAGCATAGTTACAGAAAAGAAAGAGAGACAGAGAGAGAAAAAAGAAAACCTTGCTCGCTACCACTGGAGGTGATTCCTATAAAAACTCTCTATTCTAAAAACGGGTAATTAAGCAGAAAGAATTAGCATTTACTCTGCCTTTATGATAAGAGATAGAGCTCATATCAAGTTAATGAGAAAATGTGTGGGGTTTTTGCCCCCTATGGGAGATTACCAGTTAAGAAATATAAAGGATGACAGAATTTTAAAAATGACCATTTAACTCTCATGCATCATGGGTGAGAATGTAAGATGGTACAGCCACTGTGGAAAATAATTTAGCATTTTCTTATAAAGTTAAACATACACTTACTAAACAATCCCGAAATACAACATATGCCACCTGGTGTGGTGTAAATACACACCTCCTATGAATTATACTTGCCTCAAAGCTTGATCTGAATCTAGTCTCTTTAGACTTAAATTTCAGTTTAGAACCAACTGGGAATAGATGTATAAGTTAAATAATGCCACAAAGAGACAATCAGACCAATACAGATTCTAGGCTATGCTATAAGACAGCCGGCCTGGTTGCTTTAAAATGTCAACATAACTTAAAAAATAAATAAATAAAAGGGAGAACAATAGACTAAAGAGTCTTAATAAGCAAGTGCAGTGCATGAAAATTGATTGGGTTCTGTTTTGAAAAAAGAGCAAAAAATGAGATTTTTGAGACAATTGGGGAGATTTGAACATGGACTGGATATTGGGGAGTTGCTCTTATTTTCTTAGACCTGATAATGTTATTGTGTTTATGTAGGACAATGCCATTATTTTTGGATAGTTCCATGCTTAAATACTTACAGGTAAAATGTTATGTCTGTAAATTTTGTTCAAGTAGTTCAGCTATATATATCTATCTGTGTATCTATGTTATCTTTCTATGTAGCTATCTGTGTTTATATATATCTATCATCTATTTCTCTATCAATCCATCTAAGACATTGCAAAATATTCACGATTGTGATGGGTTCACAGATTTCCATATGTTATTCTCTCCACTCTTTCTTTTTTAAATTAATTAATTAATTAATTTTTGGCTGCATTGGGTCTTTGTTGCTGCACGCGGGCTTTCTCTAGTTGCGGTGAGCAGGGGCTACTCTTCGTTGCGGTGCGCGGGCTTCTCATTGCGGTGGCTTCTCTTGCTGTGGAGCACCGGCTCTAAGCGCGTGGGCTTCAGTAGTTGTGGCACATGCGCTCAGTAGTTGTGGCTCGTGGGCTCTAGAGTGCAGCCTCAGTAGTTGTGGCGCACGGGCTTAGTTGCTCCGCGGCATGTGGTATCTTCCCAGACCAGGGCTCGAACCCGTGTCCCCTGCATTGGTAGACGGATTCTTAACCACTGGGCCACCAGGGAAGTCCCTCTCCACTCTTCTTGATGTTAAAAAATTTTTATAACAAAAAGTAGAGGAAAAATTAATACCAAATCCTACTCTAGACAAAATAAGTCAGGATGTCTTGGGGACAGGAGTTAAGCTACAGCATTTTTTAGAAGCTCCCCAGATGATTTTTTCAAAAAACATAAAACAACCAATTTATTAGGCTCCTGGATTCTGTTGGTCAGGAATTCAGACAGGGCAAAGAGGGGATAACTTGTCTCTGTTCCACGATGTCCAGGGCCTTGGCTGGGATATACTGGAACCTGGAGGCTGGGGGCATCTTCATGCGTGTCTGGCAGTTGAGCCTAGCTGTTGGCTGGAGTCTTAACTGGGCTGTCAGCCAGCACTCCTCTAGGTGGCCTCTCTACGTGGTGTCTCTGTATGGCCTCCAGGTGATTTTAATCTGAAGTCAGCATTTCCCCAAACTTGGACAGTCATAAGAATGATCTTAAGCATTTATTAAAATTCAGATTCTCTGGCCCTTTTCCTGGGTGTGGGATAGGGACTATTAATATTTACGGTTAAAAGCCACCCAAGTGATTCTAACAGAAAGGTGAGTTTGGAAAGCACTGACCTAGTGCATCAGCCGTATTTTTCTCTTAAGGTCCCAGATCTGTCCAGACACCAAGTACCTGACACCACAGAAGAGGGTTCGTGTCATTTTCTATTGCTTTATTTCTGAAATGTTGTCCCACATTCTCCCTCTGATTTCTAGATTATCTTGCTGCCTTTGACTCTGTCTTTCACTTGGCTGTGATTATGGTTCTTCCATGGCTATGTGGCTTTTGTTGCTTTAGTTGAAACACTTGTCTCATTTGACTAAGCCCTTGGAACTTCTTACTCAAGGCGTGATTATGTGGATATAGAAATTGGATGAGTTTAAGATAAACTGGGAGAGAGAAAAATGAGGCCAGGTCAGACCAGGTCTTGAATGCTGGGTTGAGGAGTTTGGCCTTAAGTCAAACTTAATATGCAATGGTAATTCAGAGAGAGTTTCTTGATTAGGAGGGCAAAAGGATCAAGGATGTGCATTAAGAAAGGGAATCAGGGGCAGGGAGGACCTGGGGGCATGGAGAACAGGTTAGGGCCTAGGAGAAAAGTTATGGGGGGCATTTACCAAGAAGGCAGCAATCTCAGTGTTAAGGAGAAGGTGGATCTGGGATCCATCATTTTCAAATTCCTTACAGACCTCCATCATATTCTTTGGCATCACTGTTGGTGTATAAAATGGAATAAATATTTTACCTTTGAAGTAAAAAGATGACGCTGCTGACTTATAAGCTACCCTCTGAGTTGGTTCTAGGCTAGTCATGATGTATTTGAGGTGATCAAATGAGGTCATGACTCTGGTTCCCCTCTTGACCAAGGGAACTGAAACCGAGCCAAACTTTGGATGTGTGGACCTTCACCTCAGTAGCATGATTTTCCAGCCAACTGAGCCTACTATCGTAATCTAAAACTAAGGAAGAACTTCTCTAACCAACTTAGAACCAGGGACAAGGATGGTCTTCTGAGGAGATTCCCAATGGAATCTGTTGAGTGATTACTCAGATATACTGGTGTGTTTTTTGTTTTTGTTTCTTTTGCTAAAATTCTGCCTAAATTTAATGAAGGTGTGGTTCCTGCTAGTTAGTTAGGAATAAGGAATAACTTGTAGATGAATCTAGGATAGGTCATCAAATTATAGGCCACAGCGGGATACGGTCCAATGCCCGTTCTTGTAAACAAAGTGTTACTGGGGTGCAACCGTACTCATTCTGATATGCCCTCTATGGCTGCTTCCGGCGACAGTGGCAGAGTGGAGTAGCTGCCACAGAGCCTTGGGTATTTACTGTCTTTTCCTTCATAGAAAATGTTTATTGACCCCTGATCTAGGAGAATGACTTTCTCATCAACTGATGGCGTGATTCCACATATTCAGGATATTGGAGGAAGGGCAATGAGAGGAATGCAAGCATCTTTATCTATTTTTTCCTTTAAAGCCAGGAAAGTCTACTTGGCAGAAACAAAATTTGAGTCCCCTTTTGTGTGTATGTTCTTTGAAGTTTCCCTTCTTTTTCTCCCCTGGGTCCCCCCCCCCGCCCCCCACCCTTCTTCGTAGTGATTTGTGGTACCAATGAAACCTGTGGGGTCTAGAACCAGACTGCCCATGCCCACAGCTCAGTGGCTCCACTGATTCCCTGTACACCTTGGGCAAGTCATCTGATTGCTTTGTGCTTCAGGTTCACCTATGATAATAGAAGCTGCCGTCCAGGGGTGTTGGGAGGGTTACGTGAGATAATGCAAGGCATGGCTAGGACAGTAGCTGCCTACAAGCAATACTCTGTAAACATTAGCTCTTACTAGTGTCAATTTGACTTAGGGTCATCTACAGCCAACATTCCTTGCTGAGACTTCCAAGATTCTTCACGTCAGTGATGACTTATTTCAGGATAAGAACTTGCCATCCATTTCAGGGCTGTCTGAAATGTTTTTCCAAGCAGTTCTCAGAGTGTGGTCCCTGGACCAGCAGAATCAGCTTCACCTGGGAACTTACTAGAAACGTAAATTCTCAGGCCCCATCCAAGATTTACTGAATCAGAGACTCTGGGTGATGTGGTGACAAAGGTTTAACAACTGGTTTACCAGGGGAAGATATGTCCTAGAGTTTGCTGATTCCTGTGGTTTAAATTCTCCCATTGTGACTGCTGTCAAGCTACCAAAGTGAAGTTATCGAATGCATTGTTATTGAGTTGGAAAGAGATACACACAATCATCTCTCCTGAGCTGATAGGGGAACCTGCTCTAGCATGCTACTGGCCCAGAGGGCTGTGTTTCAACAAGCTTTCTGCATGATTTGGATGCACGCTGGAATTTGACCACCATCGCCCTAAAGAGCTTAGTCTTCCAGAGATCCGGGGAGAAAGTGTGGCAGAGCTCCTGGGCTTTGACAGCAGAACATCTGCGTGCACATCCCACTCGGCCACTTCCTGACCTTAGGCAAATGCCTGGCGTATACTTAAGCATAGCTGCATATCGGTTGTTATTATTATTACTCCAACTTCATTCCTACTGCAGTCAACCAACACCTTCTCAAACACTTAGAGGAGCTCTGAGGACCTTTCCTGCTGCCCAAGACCCCTTGGGTAAGCCAAGGATGATCCCATGTCTGCGTTTTGCAGGTAGAAGGGGAGAACTTTCCTGAGGACTTTGTCATATTGTCCGTTGTGTCTCACGGTGATTATGCAAAGTGGAAAATGGTTGTTACCCCCATTTTACATGATCATAAAAATAGCCGACATCGGTGTGGTGATTTGCAGAGCATTGTTGTGACACCACTAGGTTGAGGTCCAGGCTGTAGCTGGGCTGGAGGTTCATTTTGGTCCTATAATATCTGTATCTGAAATGACTCAGAAGGAGGTCTGGCAAATCTTTCTTTTTTGGCCGTGCCCCACGCAGCTTGTGGGACCTTAGTTCCCTGACCAGGGGTTGAACTCACCCTTCCTGCATTGGAAGCGCAGAGTCTTAACCCCCGGACCACTGGGGAAGTCCAAATCCTTCTTGATAGTCCCAATTTCCACCACGGTCAAATAGCTGGGCTCCTGCGTGTAAGGGAGCCTAGAGGCCAGCGTGGTAAAGCTGAACTCTCATGAAACTTCCTTAACTTTGCTGAGTGTGCCCAGCCGCACCCCAGTGTTCACACCAGCATCTATGCTGGTCCCCCTCTGGGCTTCCTTTTTTGTTGATTGCCGGCCCAATGCCCACTTCCACTTCTTCCTTGTGAACAGAGCCCTGAATTTGTTCAGACACCAGGCAAAGACGTGCTTAGGGCAGGTGGGTCCCTCATGCATGAACTTTGACTCCAGAGCTGTCCAATAGAGCTTTCTGTGAGGATGGAAACAGTCTATATCTGCACTGTCCCTTCTGGAGACCTCTGGCTGCCTGTGACTGTTGAGCCCTTGAAATGTGGCTTGTGTGACTGAGCAACTGAATTTCTCATGCAGCATGTGGGATCTTACTTCCCCGACCAGGGACTGAACCCGCGCCCCCAAGTGGAAGCGTGGAGTCTTAACCACTGGACTGCCAGGGAAGTCCCTGAATTTCTAATTTTAACTGATTGTCATTTAACTCTCAATTGCTTAATGTGGCTGATGGCTACCGTGTCAGGTCGTACAAAGACTCCAAATCATGATAGTTTCGGTCCTCTTTGCCAGGTGTTGCCAGACAGGGTCACCTGGCCCAATCCTGACGTCCAGACTCCGGTGAAAAGGGATGTGGGTGTCTGGGAAAGACTTTTGTCCCCACTAAAGGAGAGGGATGCACTGGGAAGCACCTGCCACTCTCATGTCCTGCCCTGTCCCCCTCACACAATTTCCTCCCTGCCCTGTAGGTTGTCATGTGCAGTGTGAAGCTTGGTGTCTTGGGAACCCTCTTGTGACAATGAGAGGATGATATTAACAAATAAAGATGATACAAACTAACGTTTATGGGGACTTCCCTGGAGGTCCAGTGGTTAAGACTCAGTGTTTTCACTGCCAAGGGTCCAGGTTCAATCCCTGGTTGGGGAACTAAGTCCCACAAACCACGCGACCAGAAAAAACACAAAAAAGCAAAAACAACCCCCACCCAACATTTGTGTAGTGCTTATTACACATCAGGCCCTAGCCAAGCAGTTTACACGTACTAATGTAATGCTAGCAAGACCCCTGGGAGGGAGGTACTGTGTCACCTCCAGTTCCACAGCGGAGAGAACTGAAGCTCAGAGAAGTTAACTTGCCAGAAGTCCCACATCAAAGCTGGGATTTGAACCCAGGGACACTGACGGTAGAGGCTGTGCCCCTCACTGTGGCACCATCCTGCATTTCCAGAACCGAGAGAACGGCATAACCCTGAAACCACCAATTCCCTAGACTTCTTGGTATGTGAGACGAATACACGTCCTTATGTTTAAGCCACTTTAAGTTGGTTTCCTGTGACTTGCAGCCTCAGACATCCTAACTGATACTGTATCTTTGAGTGGGTCTCCTTCATCTGGAGTTCCCGACCACGCTGGTCCACTTTATCACACCTCCACCAGGGCTGATTCACAGCTGACACGGATTAGGAAACCATCACAGTGTCAGGGAAGAACAATCCTTCTAAGGCCTGGGAGCACCGATGTCAAAATATCTAGATAGAGATGCTCACGGGGGGATTCCATCCGTGCTTACCCTGGAGCTTATATTACAGCAAAACTCTGTCTTTCAGCTCCTGCCCTAATCTCTGATTCTGATAAATGAAGCTTGTCCAGAGGTAATGTGCAAAAGATAAACTCAGAGAGATAGGGAGACTTGAAAAACATGCATATAAGTCTGCAGCACAAATTCTTCAAGTCTGTTCATTATGTTCTCATCATGGAGTCAACGTCTGGGTTCCCCCGTCTCCCAAGTCCTCTTCTGTGACTAAGAATTCAGGCCAACTTGAAGCTGTATTTCACTGATCATAAGTAGGGTGTTTGTCTCTCCAGGCTGACGAAAATGTGGAAAGCTATGAATGTTCAATTCATTCAGTTAGAAGTAAACATGGGCTTAAGGGAATAATGCTGAGACTCTCTTCTCCAAGACAGCGTGTGACACATTGAGCAGACGCCCATTCACAGGTGGAGCAGGAAATCCCCTTCCATCCCCAGAGCCATCCTCCTTCCTTCCCTGCTGCTGGGTGGCTCCACCTTCTCCATTGCCTTTCTCCACACTGCCCCAACCCTTGTAATAAAAAAGAATTTTACTACATCCCAGGACTAAGTAGAGCTAGGGCTGCAATGGCGGGACGCACGGGATGGTCTGACAGGAGGAAAGAGCAAACCTAAGTGGCAGACAGTACTGGGTCCATTCTTCACCACTCTCTTTATTTGTCCCTTTACTTATTCAGCAAAGAATTCATGAGCACCTACTCTTAAAGCACCAGAGATAACAATGGTGGAAAAACTCTTCCTGGGAGAAAAAAGAAACCGCTGTAGGATCCCTCTGGGGTTTTATTTCTTAATCTTATTTCAGTCTTTGGTGTATCCAAAGACCCAACATTATATCAAGTCTGCAAGATAAATAGGTTAGGTTTTATTGTCTCATTTCACAGGAAGGTTGAGGTCAAGTAACTTTCTCACGGGATGTGAGTAATTGGCAGACGCAAGCTGCCCGAACCCACATCTTCCAACTCATTTCTTTTCTCCCAAGACACCTCACCCTGGGTGAGGGCCAGTCCCTGCCGGGTTCACTGCTCTGAAGCAGACCCTCAGAAGTTCTTCTTTAACCATGAGCCCCTCATTGTAGGGATGGGAGGGCCCCCGGCAGACTGTGCAATCCTGCCGGCTAGGCTTTGAAGTAAAAAAAATCTCGAGATCAAAGGAAATATTTGGTTGAACCCAGTCATTTGGACTTGATCTTCTAGAAACCTTAATTTAATTAGCAACATAAACTTTGTAAAGACTTCACTTTCTCATCTTGGTTTAACATATATCATTTTTTTAAATTTCTGAGTGACTTGGAACACATAAGGGGAAAAAATGTAAAATATCTCATGTAAGACACAAACTTTGAAATACTTCGACCTCATGAGTATTTTTCAGTAGAACTGACCCAGATTTGTATAATTTTCGTGCTACTGCGAGTAAGAAGTTAGAGTGGGAAATATTTTGGACTGAATTATCTAGTTGTGTTACAGAAAGGCAACCTTTCCAGATTCTTTGATGTTTGAAATCATAGCATTTTAGGAAGGAGGGTACTAGCAATGTGGCATATTCTATAGGTCAGGTGCTTTATATATGATGAAAGAATTCAGTCCTTATAAGAACCTGTGACATAGGTATTCCTCTCTCTAGATGACAGAAGAAATCAAGTGACGTTCCCGTGGACACACAGCTTGGATGCGTGGAGCTAAGGTTTGATGCCGGCAAACTCCGAGCCCTGGTTTGTGTTCATAGTTTACTATGTATTTAGAGCTGCCTTTAGACCTTCAGAAATCATCTGGTTCACTTCCTCCTTTTACATCAGAGCTGAAGAAATTAGGTCCTGAAACTCAAATCCCTGATGGACCGCAGACAAAACCCAGCCACTAACTCTCTAGAGGGTGGTCTTCTCTTTCGCACCTCTGCAGATGGTAAAGAATTGCGAAAAGTTGTCCTGAGTGGATGCAACCACCACTGGGGTCCTTGAGGAAATTCTTCCATTTCAGGATGTTTGACTGACAGGGTATTCATGGCCCAAGAGAACGGTCTCCTTATTTCTATTCATGTACGGTGTGTGTGTGTAAGCTATGCATCCACCCTCCTCTGTGGGAAGGCATTCATTTTAGAGACGTGTCTGCCTTAAGCATTTTTTTCCAGGGGGGAATACACGTGGAAGTGGAGATGCCTCTGGTCAAGATTTCTGCCCGGATCCATTTCATGCTAAACCTATTGTTTGCTGTTACGTAGACATGGTCAGGATTTGGAGGCCGTCATTTGAGTTCATCAAATCCCACAATTGGAGGTTTCCAGTGACTCTGGAAATAAATTACATGGCTAGATCTTGAGCAAGAATTGGTACCTACTGCTCATACTTTTTTCTTTTCAATTTCACCTGCTAACAGAAAACAGGAGAGTGATTGTGTGACTGCTAGTACTGATGATGTGAATTCTTTTTTTTCTTAATAAGGCCAGGCTCTTTAGAAAGACAGAAAGAAAGAGGGAAGGAAGGAAGGAGGAAGGAAGGAAGGAAGTGACGAGCTACATTTGAGAAACTCTCAACAGACGGACCAATCTCTGCCCCTTACTCAAGAATAGTCAGACTCCCTCTAGAATAGTCTCCATTGACTTACCCTAAAGTGACCTCCATGGACTCTTTTTCAACAGTCTGAAACATAAACTTGCATGACTTGGCTGGAGGTTACAGCAATCCAATATTATTTGTACCCCCGCCCCCCCCCCTTCTTATTCCTGCCCCGATCCTGCCACCACCAGCATTTCTTTAGCTGGGAAAAATTTAAAGCTTCTTACCGGAATTTGCTGCATGTGGTTAAAATCCCCAGGTAACATGTGAGCCTGGCATAAAGAATCAGTTTTGTTTTAGAGCCACGTTCAGAATAATAAGGGACAATGAGATAAGATTCCTTCATAAGGAGGCTCCTAATTCCTGTCACCTAATGATTTCCCTGAAATCGATTTGAAATTCAGAATCTAGGAACAGTTTGCAAAAACAGATTGTATGTCATTTGTGCTGAGAACTATTTCAAATCTGGGTTCCTGTGTAAGAGGAAATATGGAAGGAATGGGGGATCGTACTCCAAACTGTGTGCAACATTTTAATGCATTTTTAAAGGAATCCTGAAGATAGTGGCTAAAATGAGCTGATGATTGTTGGAGCTGAGTGATGGATACATAGGGCATTATTATTCTTTCCTCCATGCTGTTGTGCATGTTTGGAACTTTCCTTACAAAAAAACCCCCAAAAACAAAGTAACAAAAAAGGAAAAAAGAGAAAGAAAACAGTGGCCAAGAGAAATGATCATGGCCCTCGTATTGGACTGCTGTCAGCTTGCAAGAGTCTTCAAGGGGACCTTAACAGAAGCACGGATTCCATTTAGTTCCAACTCATCTTTTAAAGAGACTTTAAAAAGAATGTTTTCCTGGAACTTTAAAAGCACACTCAAAAACTATTTCAACACAATCCAGCCTGGGAGGGGTCAGAGATGGCAGGAGTACAAGATGGTTGAGAAAGTCTATGACATATCGTTAGCGGCTGGTTGAGATAGTTTCCAAGCAGAAACAGAAAGGGAAGATTAGAAAAATAGACTAAAAACAGTGATCCCGCGATTAGTCACGTGGCTGCTACATACTCGACTTTACCTAGGGCCGGAAGAGAGTACTTCCGTTCTAGGGTCTTAATTATCATAATTACTACAGGTCTGGCTCTTTTGTGTGACTCCGTGTCCCACCCCTTCCAGACAAGCAGAAGGTACAGTCATGCTTTAAGGCAAATTGTTCTCTGGTTCAGATTTTCCAATGGAAAAAGGAATGTATATTAGGCAGATTATTTTACCTTTGCTGTCATGCCAGGGTACGCTTCCTAGACTAGTTAATTCCCCTCCTGCAGGACTGGCAGCTCCCAGCCGTCAGCTGGCGAAGCAGGATCCCGGTATCTGCGGCCCCGAAGATTCCCCTTCCACCTGGGGTGGCGCCCAGCTGACCGAGCGCTCCGGTGCCCTGGGGGCTCAGAGGACTGGAACCGACTGGACGCTTGTGGGGCTCCCGGAGGCTGGCGAGTCCCATCGTGTCTGCTATCCTGTTGTCTCCAGGGATCACCCAAGGACTGGCCCCTCCGGTCATCTGTCTCTCGTGCTCCCCGCTGCTCTGTGGGTCTCTCCCAAGGACTTCTGACTCCGCTTGTGTTCCAGCTCTTCCCACAGCGCTGTCTGCATCCCGGTTACGAGCCGGATAATCTCTTCTGCATTCTCAGAGCCTTCAAAGGATGCTAACCCTACCTGAAATCTGGCTTTCTGTTCACTTTTCCACCTTCCACCGGCCAGGGTGGGGATTCAAGGTTATGTCAGTCTCCCCTCCTCCCCCCGCCCCTCCCCCAATCACTTGCAATCCATCACTCTTCTTTTTTGGAAAATATCCTCTGTCTGTTTGGTGCCTGACATTGTGTGATTCCTCTCCCTTTCCTCCTGACTGTCCCTATGGGGTGGCCTGGTGACTGCTCCCTCACACCTCCCCAGTTCAATTAAGATGTGAGTGTGTGTGTGTGTGTGTGTGTGTGTGTGTGTGTGTGTGTGTGTGTCTATATAGTGTCAAGACCCCGGCTGCAATATCTGATGACTTGGATTCTAATTTCCGCCTTGTGCTCGCTAGTTTGTGTGACTTTTGGCCAAGTGACTGAGTGTTTTTAGGGTTACAAACTCCTCTCTAAAATGCAGATAACAGTAATTCCTGGAGCATCTGGTTGTCGAAAGGATGGAATGAGAAGATCCAAGTAAAGTGATTGGCACGTTTCAGGCATAACTCAAGAATTATTAACTATTATATCTGGCTGCTTCTCTTCCTTCCCAAGTCCACCAGCATCTGGGGAAACTTCAGTGTTCCTTGGAACAACCTAAGCTCTTTCCCACCAGAGATTCCCTGCCTTCTGCCGCATGCCCATCCCACATCCTAATGACAACATCCTGGTCTACGTGTCCCCCCTTCACTGCCCGTGTCACTGCCTTCTTATCCATCACATCCTCGTCTTTCTGTGTCACTAGCTGGAACCTTCAGCCTTGGTCAGATGGCTTACGTTCCCTGCAACCTACACGGGCTGTGATGTGTATGTAATTCACCTTGTATGAAGGTCCTGTTTATTCTAAGGTTGTACTTTCATAGTTCTTCCATTAAAAGGATGAATACGGGGCTAAACCACTCCCTATGTGAAGAATCTTATCCTCTACCTCTTAGCTGGAGATTGGGCCTTAGGCCAGTAATGGCCTTGATCCCAGGGGGTGATCCGTCCAGGACACTGGCTTGGCAGGGAGGCAGGATGGTACCCTTCACCTGATAATCACTCAGTAACTGGGACACCAGGAGGTGGTCTTCATCATCTGAATTCATTGTCGGAGCTCCATTGAGGAATGGGACAGGACCTCTGAGCCCTGGGACAAACCCAGCTATGCTTCTCTGCTTCCTTGACTTTCTTTGATTTCCCTTAAATTTTTCTTTGGTAATTTCAGAAATTCCAGTCTGACTCAACCCTGCTGAGTCACAGCAAGCATAAGAGATTCTGTCCTAGCGTGAGCCAGACCTGGAAGGTGACACTGCTCTTTGGGAGGCAACATAGGGATGGTAGAGGGAATAGGACCAAGGGCTTCCTAAGGCATTCTGAGCGATCTTGGAGCACAGAACCAGCAAGCAAATGATCTCCCTGTGCCAGGGTTGTGGGGAGCCAGGAAAGTTGGGGAGAAGGTTTAGCTGGGCTTGATCTTTCCCATATCCTGAGAGGCGGCTGGCCCTTTTTCAGCGATGCAATGGGGAGGAAGGGAGAAGAAACTCTCATGGATACTGAGAAATTAGAACATGACAATGTACTTGTACCACATGGCTTGAGGTTTTATGAAGTCCCACAGCATCAGACACATTTCTATCCAAAATACAGAAAAGACACCCAAAAGGCAACTTCTGATTGACCCTGACTTTGGAGGATGTCTGCACTCTACTCCTTTTGGTAGATAATTAAGAATAAAATAGAACTGTACAATATTTAAAAGAGACCACAGTAGCCCCCCCCCTTATCCATGGGAATACGTTCCAAGACCCCCAGTAGATGCCTGAAATCACAGATAATAACAAATCTGATATATTATGTTTTTTCTTATACCAACGGACGGGTATGCTGGGCAAAGGGATGATTCATGTTCTTGGTGGGACAGGGTGGGACAGTGTGAGATTTCATCATGCTACTCAGAACACTGCGCAATTTAAAATTTATGAATTGTTTACTTCTGGAATTTTCCTTGTAATAATTTTGGACCGCGGTTGACCTCAGGTAATTAAATCCATGGAAAGTGAAACCTCAGATAAGGGGAAACTACTGTATACAAGGAGCTGGGAGAGCTGTCTCCCAAACCGTGTTCATCCACTGAAAGGCTATGTGATTTAGGACAAGATGCTTAACTTAGCTCTATATTTCCTGATGTTTAAAATAACTGTTCGTTAAAAAAAATCTCTTTCTTTAAGATGTCATGAAGAATAAGGGAACCTTTATGTCATACTTTGAGCAACTCAAGGGAGCAAGATGCTTTAAAAATGCCATCTGCTCTGTGAAGTTTTTAGGTAGTTGAGGAGGAGTATAAAATGGACCAGGAATGAAAAAAGGACATATCTCTAGAAAGCATTAAGAGCTGTGCATGTAAAGAGAAATAAAAATAGTGTTTTATATTTGATAAAAAGTTGGAATAGCGGGGTTGGTTAGACAGCAAAAAAGGAAGTAAAAGGGAGAAAACAGAGGAAAAATTCTTTAAAACCTTACACAGTAAGTTAAGTCTCTCTTCACTGCCATTCCCAGAATTCCATCCTACTGTTGCTGAGTTTGGTCATAAGTAATTACCTTCCTCGGGATGCAGTAGCAAAGTACCATAAACTAGGTGGCTTAACAACAGAATTATGGGCGCTGGAAGTCTGGGATCAGGGTTTGAGGGGGACTAGTTTCTTCTGTGGGCTCTGCGGGACGATGTGGGCCATCCTTCTCTCCTAGCCACTGTCCGCAATCCTTGGTGTTCCTAGCTTGTAGATCGATGACCCCAATCTCTGCCTCTTTCGTCACATGCCTCTTCTCTCCATGTGTCTCAGCGGTGAAACCTCCTCTTTTTTTTTTTTTTGAATAAATATATTTATTTATTTATTTTTGGCTGCATTGGGTCTTCGTTGCTGCACACGGGCCTTCTCTAGTTGCGGCGAGCGGAGCCTACTCTTGGTTGTGGTGCGCAGGCTTCTCATTGTGGTGGCTTCTCTTGTTGCGGAGCACGGGCTCTAGGCACGCGGGCTCAGTAGTTGTGGCTCACGGGCTCTAGAGCGCAGGCTCAGTAGTCGTGGTGCACGGGCTTAGTTGCTCTGTGGCATGTGGGATCTTCCCGGACCAGGGCTCGAACCCGTGTCCCCTGCATTGGCAGGGGGATTCTTAACCACTATGCCACCAGGGAAGCCCCCCTCCTCTTCTTTTAAGGACAACAGTCCTACTGGATTAGGGTCCACCCTAATGACCTCATCTTAATTTGATCACATCTTCAAAGAACTACTTTCCCAAAAAAGTCACATTCAAGTGTGTTGGGGAGTTAGGAATTCAACATATTATTTTGGGA
The DNA here is from genome assembly GCF_964374135.1 of Grampus griseus. Classification (NCBI taxonomy): domain Eukaryota; kingdom Metazoa; phylum Chordata; class Mammalia; order Artiodactyla; family Delphinidae; genus Grampus; species Grampus griseus. Next base: position 14,473,955 of record NC_139019.1, read on the forward strand.
CAGGGGGACACAGTTTGACGTACAACGCTGACCAAGTTAAAACGAAATCTTCCCTTTGCCTGGGTGATTGAGGCACTGGTAACTTCTCTGTGTGGGTGAGGTGCCTGAGGGCGTTTTAGAGGGCAGGCAGGAAGCCCAGGGACTGAGCTGTAGGGACTTGAATTGTGCTGTAGGTACTTTGATGGTGCCTTTGCTGTAGCTTTTTCCCAGGGTTCCATCATGCCCTCCACTAGCCCCGAGCCTCAGTTGTTCTTCTGCTCTCCGTCCACTAAATTTAGTTTTAGTTTAACAAATAAATCAAATACTTAAAAAAATGGAGTTAGTTAAATGAAAAAGTCAACTGTTTTTAAGAAATGGGTCAGAATACGTGCTTCTGGCCTCTTGCACTCCACTTCATTTTCCTTGGTTCCATTTCCTGCAGCCACAAAGGAGCCCCTCTTGACCTTCTGAGGCAAAGGGACCATATCCCCCTGGAGATCAGGCCCTCACTCAGCTGGAGGCAGCTGGTGATGTCAGCTGCATTATGAAATTAAATGCCTTCTACTCTTAAATCTTATTTTAAAGCTTCTCTGAGTGCCCTAAATTTTCTTGTCTCTGTTTATCAGCAGGGGTGACGTGGGGGTGGGGAGAGGACAAAGGAGGGGGGAGGACGTTTTCAGCAGAGCCAGTGCAGTGCGACAATTACAAGACCCGCTGTTACCTCTGACCTGACCGTCTTGGTTCACATTCTCATGAAGCTTCATGTATATTAACCTTAGTACAGAGTCAATTCTGGATGCCCAGAGTGAGCGACTTTTTAGCTTCTGCTGCCAGAAAATGGATTTTTTCCCCTTCAACAAAATGTGAAAAAGGTGGCCTCTCATTTTGTGAAAACAATATGCTTTTGACAATATTAGTGAAATGACTTGGGTTTATCCAAGTTGATGAAAGGTTTAGCGTTCATTCTGGTCTGCTTTGACTGCAGTGCTCCCTAGTGGACACTTTTATAATAAGGTTCTCATGGTTGACCACTTGACAGAAATAGAAGAACGCATTTTAACAAACTCATTGTTTTCTAAAGTGGGTCCGTATTTGATGGTGCCTTTGCTGTAGCAAAAAGTTTCTTCTTTTTTTTCCAACGAAAGTTCACTTCAATACATGACCAGATTGTGTATACGTATAATCCTCTGACTGTTCACATGAAATTCTCTACGCGTCCCCTCTTCCTTGTTGCAAGAGAGAAGGGAGAAGGAAGGGAGATGCAATGAAATGGGCACAGAAGGAAATGACCATAAGGACATTTTGAACTGTGGTTGGTAACGTGATACAGGTGCCTCAAAAGCTAAAATGCTGAAAATATGGCTATAGTGAAGCTTTAAAACTGAGATTATCGTGACTAAACAATTTTAACAGAAGGATAAGGATGTGAATTCACACAGCCAGAGTCTGACCTCTATTTTCTGCCAGAGGGCTTATAACAAGTGTGTGGGGAGGAAACGGCAGGTCCCCAGATAAAGGCCACTTTCTTGCTGCTTTGCATAAAGATATTCTGCCTGTGACTGTACCCCCATTTTATTCGACTAAGACCCGGATCTCCAGCTGTCCTGCCGGCTCCCTCTCTTTCTGGTCCATAACTGGGGAGGAGGTGAAGGCCCTGGCCTCCCTTCCTGGCTCTGTAGCTTCCAGGAGACTGCATGGCTGCAAAGCCAAGGGATTCAAGCAAGGACTGTCTTGTACAGGAAACAGATCTGGGGGTGGGCTTTCTCAAGTCTTCTCTAAAGCTATTGCAGAGATTCCCAGACTTTGAGATTTTACACACAAGCCAAAAATAAAAGAAAGTTTTAAATGGGGAATTGAAAAAAAGACTGCTAATTTAAAAAGTTTTCCCCAATGAATGGCATTAAAAGTAATAATTAAACAACTACTATCCACATTAGTTAATAAAAAAGAGAACAATTATATACGAAAGGTAAGACATACTTATAGAAGGACATTTCTTCCGGTGGAAATTGTGTTTTCTATATATGTTATACATGTGTGTATGTGTATGCATAGACACACACACACACACACACACACACACACACACTTGCCCTTCCTTGCCTTTCATTTCACCATGGAACAGGGAAAAGTTTGTCCTGAACTGGCAGCTGTCTGTGAACTGGCTTTGGGGGACGGTATGGGAACTTTGCTCCTGAACTTTGACCCTCCCTGGCATGATTTGGAGAGCACCTCCACTACCTGATTTCTTTGAAATTGGACTCAGGACCCACTGCTGTGTAAGGAGAGATGAACTGTGAGAGACAGAGTTTGCAGTCTAGGGCTACAGAACTTGTTCCCTGCTGGACTCTGCTTGCTGTGAAGAGCTTGCTTTGGGGCACACGTCCCCCAAAGTCAGTTCAGACTTCTGAGAACCTTGGGGGCCACAGGACCCAAAGACACTGCCTGGTTAATCCTAAAACGTGTGAAGCATCCCAGACAGATAGGCTGTGCTCACGCTCAGGGCCAAATCATCCTCATACACGGAAATCCTACCCTCAGGAATGCTCGCTCTCAAAAAGGAAATCCACGGACCCTTAGAATCAGCAATTTAGAGCCAGAGCGGGCCTAAAATCACGTAGTTGAATTTCCCCATATTATGAAGTCACTAATTCACCTGGAAGAGGCAAAGGACAAGCATAGATTCACTAAAATGCTCTTGGAGTGGCTGGCACTCCGTATGCACCACTGCCCAACATTGGAGCCTTGAACACGGAACACCTCAAGGTGGTGGGTGCCTGGGCTGAGGTCTCCTGACACCTAGCCTCACTCCTAACCCCAACCCCCTGAGGTACAGCCTTTACCTGCTAGTACCCCCTGTAAGCCGAAGAAAAGGCAACAGCAGAGGACTTTCCTGAGAGCCTTCTCCCCCGGGCTTGTATCAGTTATTTTATAGTCTAAGCTTTCTCCTGTTGATGCCCAATCTTTTCATCCTGTCTTTAAAGCCATTATTTTACAAATATTTAATTGTTAGTTAAATTTTTTTCAAATTTTTTTTTTCAAATTTAGTTCCCTTTTCACAAGTATTTTTTCAAATTTAGTTCCCTTTTCACAAGTATTTTTTTCAAATTTAGTTCCCTTTTCACAAGTATTGTTCCAAATGGGCCACAGTGTCCTAATGTTCAATTGACATTGAACATTTACACAATTCAGGCACTTTCCTATTCTGTCCATTTTGAGTGTCTGTGCATTGCATATTCCTCATATTTTCATTGGTTGTGTATCCTTCCATTTGCCTTGTCTTATGCTGCCAACCTTTGAATGAGTTGTATATTTCAACTGTTTAACTCAGTTTGTTGATTTTGTTGGTGTCTCTGTCGTGAACCTAATGATGCCCCTTTCCCCACCCCCCAAAAAAGAGAAATGTTCACGTCCTATAGTCCCTGGAACATGTGACTGTTACCTTGTTTGGGAAAAGGAACTTTGCAGATCTAATTAAGGTAAGGATCTTCAGATGGACGACCATCTTGGATTATCTCAGTGGGTTCTATATCCAGTGACAAGTGTCCTCATCAAAGACACACGTGGGAGAGACACACGGAAAAGGTGATACGTAGATGGGAGCAGAGACTGGGATGCGGCCACGGGCCAGGGAATGCTGGCAGCTCCCAGAAGCTGGAAGAGGCAAGGAAAGGATTCTCCTCCAGAGCCTGCCGAGGGCGTGCGGCCCTGCCAGCACCTTAATTTTGGACTCTGGCCTCTAGAACTGGGAGAGAATACCTTTCTGTTGTTTTAAGCCACCAACTTTGTGGTCACTTGTTAAGGTAGCCACAGAAAACTAATATAGTCTGCTCTATTCTAAGACTATGTTCAACACGTTTCCTATATAGTGCTACTCATTCACTATTCCCATATTTAATGCTATTTTCCAACTGTCGACATTTTACTGCACCTTGTAAGTCACTGATTTCAGTCCTTTGTGTATTCTAATCATTACTTTTTATGTGTCAACTTATGAGCTGTGTCTAGGGTTGGAGGAGGCTTCAGTTTCTCTCTATCAGTCAACAGAAAATAAATTGGTTTGTTTTCTGATCCGCAAATTTTGGAGCAGAAGTCTGGGAAACTTACAGAGTTGAATGGTTTGACAACTCAAAAGGAAATACATGTCCTGTGAAGGTATTTGTGAGCAATTACACTGATTACATTCTTGTAGCAGTTTAGTGTGGTTTGGAGCTAGACTTGCTGGGCTGGGATGCAGCTTTACCAGTTGATGGTGGGCAAGTTATCTGTCTTCTCTGGGTCTCGATTTCCTCATCTGGGAAATGGGTATGATGATGGGTAAGAATTGGGTACCAATTTACAGGGATTTTGGTGAGGATTAAGTTACACATTTAATCCTGTGTAAAGTTATTAGAATACCAGCAGAGGCATGCTGAGTGTCACAGAAATCTTAACTATTCATGTCTTTATACCTCAAACATCCAATTAGTGTGAAAGCACCTTAAAAATGGGAAAGGACTGAGTGTTCATAACCTTAAATTATTCCTTTAGACTAAGAGCATCAAGAAAGATCTCTTACAGACATACAGAACAGAATTGTAGTTGCCAAGGGGGAGGGGATGGGAGAGGGATGGATTGGGAGTTTGGAATTAGCAGGATTATATTATATATAGCATGGATAAACAACAAGGTCCTATTGTAGAGCACAGGGAACTATATTCAATATCCTGTGATAAACCATAAATGGAAAAGAATGTACGTATATGTATAACTGAATCACTTTGCTGTATGGCAGAAATTAACACAACATTGTAAATCAACTATACGTCAATAAAATAAATTAAAAAAATAAAAGAGAGTGCCCCTAGGTACATAACCCTGTATACAACTGAAAATAAAGTTTTAAGCAGAATACACTTGCATAGGCACAAACAAGGCATGATAGTCATAAAGTTAGTAGTAGTATTGCGCTTTGTGCTGTTGATGGTTGTTTTTACCAGGCAGCGTCATGACAAATGCCCTCCCTTATTAAACCAGCCAGGACTCTTTTCTTGGTCCTTTGCAATATTCCTCCAATTTATTCCATCATTGCAATTCAAGGGCTAATAGATTAATCTCATTTAGCTCATTATGGTTACATGACTGTACTATTGTAAATATTCATGGAACCCATCCCCACAGGACTCAGTCTTTTCCCTCCAGCAGAATTCTGAGCACAGCCTTCTGCAGTCCCCAGACTTATGAAATTCACATCATCTACAGTAGTGGGCTCAAAGCTCTTTTGATCCTGCGTACAGTCCGTGGAGAAAAAAAATTCCCAAGTCATATAAATAATACGCAAATACAATTATACTAAGCATAGGTACGTGATAAAGCACACAACAACAGGAAGCTTTAAAAGATAAATCTGTGCAGAAATAGAAAGTATTTCTAGATGTCTCGCTCATCATGTTGCTCAATCCCGCCATTAGCTGTCACCTCCAGGCACGGTTTACTCTTAGGGCGAGGTTCCTCTTTAATAATAGTGGGTGCAGATCCTCATGACAGTGCATCTTCCCGGTGCCTTAAGGCTTTTTGTCCATAGTATTATAAGAGGTGAATTGATTACCGTTGCTTTTACCTAACGCTGAAGTAGAGATATATCTGCCCTGACATTTTCCTGTTCCTTGTCTGTGTTGGCTTTTTGTTCAGTATGCCATTTCTTTCTGGGAATCTAGTTAAGCCACTTGTCCGTTTTTTTGAGGGTTAATTAAGCTAAACCACGAACTGTCTGCACTATAAAATGTGACAATAAATAGGAAGTGAAGAAACAAAGAGGAGGCCCCTTGGTTACCCACTCCACTTTGGGATAAACTTGTGCACTCATTGGCCGTCTGACACACAGGCTGAGTGAGGACATGAGTGTCCATTGCTCTATTTAATGCTGACAAAAGAGAAGACCCCATATGCTCTTGTTGCCTCCCACTTTGTGTACTTACAGGGTGAACGTGCATCTCTTTGGGGACCACTGTCTACAGATAAAGTCCAAACTGTTTAGCCCCACTTCCAAGGCCCTCCAAAACCTGGTCTCCACTGGTTTTTCCTGCTCAGATGGTCAGACAGCTGGGGCCATACTGTATGTACACAGTTAGACTTGTCTAAGTGGATTGCTCTCTGTCCCCTTCAAGTATCCCTCATTTTTGCCTCTAAAGTCCTTGAATCACCCTCCCCCTGTTCAAGTAGACAATTCTACCTTTCTAAGAAAACTTGGGCCGGATCTCACCTCTCCACGAAGTCTTTCCTTACAACCTCAAGGCTGCAGTGAGGACTCCTCTCTCTGACTCTGGAAATAATCTTTTGGGAATTAGTCAAATTGCCTGCTGAATTATCTTCTATTATTGTCTTTAACTGTTATTGAGACTTTTATTATTATTATTCTAGTTCTACGTGCTTCTGTCTTATCTCCCCAACTGGACTGGTAATTCCTTGATGATGAGCCTGTGTTTTATCTTTTTTTTAAAAAAAAAATCATCAAGGTAATATGTGCACATAATTTACGATGTCACAAGTAGGAAAAAGTTTATAATGAAAAATACCATTTTTCTACTCACTCATCTTTCTTTTCATGTTCCTTACAGGAATTTCCTTTCAAGTCTTATTTGGTTCTCCTGGCAAATTCCTCCCTGTATCATTGCCCTTTCTCTAGGTCTCGGATTGTCACTTATAGGCTATCTATTGAATTTCTTCTAAGGAATATAAACATAGGGTATTCTTCTCCCCATCTATTCCTCCCCCTTTTCAACCTTGCATTTTCCTAATAAATCACAATTTGTTGTGAAATTATTTTCACATACATACATAGTTATGACTATATGACTGAGCCAAGTAGAGTATATGAGCTCATTTTTTCCCCAAACTTTTGTTGTCTCTGAAACTGTCATTACATTTTATTTCCAAATGCTCTCATAGAACTAAAAAGTGTCTGTCAGTATTATTTTCTAAATTCTCAAATGCATCATATAATCTTTCGGTTCAGGTTTTGCTGGGAGAACTTCCTCCTCTAGATTTTAATTCAATTGATCTAATCTAGACCAGTTGTGGACTGAATTGGCGGCACTGTTGTTCTACTGGGACTTCCCTTGGATGCTCTCCTATGTTGAACATCCTCCTTTTTTGATTCCATGTCTCACTTCTCCTTGGTGTTGGTCCTCATTCTGACGGGGTCCTTAAAAGTCTGCAAATGTCTATTCCACTCTTACTTTTGGTGCATAGATTGGCTGGGTATAAAATCCTAGACTGAGAACAATTTTCCTTTAGAATTTAAAAAGTTTTATCTCTCACTTCTGGTGTTTCCATTCTTATTCCTGATTCCATTTGTTTCTTTCCTCTCTGAAAGGCTCTGGCATCTTCTCTTTATCTTGGGGAATTTCAAGATAATCGGCTCTGTTGTGATATTTTCATACATTGTGCTTGGCACTCAGTGTGCCTTTTTTATTTGGAGACTTGTGATCCTCAGTTCTGGGGAAAATTTTTCTATAAACTCTTCGACAATTTCTTCCTTTCTGTTCTTTTTCTGCAATTTCAGAAATGTTGGACCTCTTGTTCCATACCTATCTTCCTTTTCTTTCCTAGTTTCTATTGCTTAATATTTTTGTTTTACTTTCTAGAATTTGCTCCATATTATATTTTAATCTTCTATTAAAATTTATATCTTGGGGGCTTCCCTGGTGGCGCAGTGGTTGAGAGTCCGCCTGCCGACGCAGGAGACGCGGGTTCCTGCCCCGGTCCAGGAAGATCCCACATGCCGCGGAGTGGCTGGGCCCGTGAGCCATGGCCGCTGAGCCTGCATGCCCGGAGCCTGTGCTCCGCAACGGGAGAGGCCACAACAGTGAGAGGCCCGCGTACCACAAAAGAAAATAAATATTATATCTTGGCTATAATTTTTTTTTAATTCTCAGGAAATCTTTCTTGCTCTTTGATGCTTGTTTCATATCTTCCTGTTCTTATTTTATGAACAAACTCTGTTCTCTAATAGCTCTGATGGGGGAATTCCCTGGCAGTCCAGTGATTAGGTCACTTTCACTGCAGGGTGCCTGGGTTCAATCCCTGGTCTGGGAACTAAGATCCTGCAAGTCATGCAGCGTGGCCAAGAACAAACAAACAAACAAACAAAAACAGCTCTGATGGTATACACACGCACATGCACACGCACACACACGCACATGCACACACACACACACACGTACACGTGCATGTGCACACACACACCTGTTTCGTGCATCATCTCTATTTCCCTTGGAGTCCTTCCTATCACTCTCCTCTAAGTTGTGTTACAAATTTTCTTAAATACCCGGTAATCCTTGGTTGTCCTTTTGTAATTTAGACTAAGAGACTTGAAAGCAATTTACAGCTCTCTGTGTGGGCAGAGCTGTGGGCAAGCGGCCTCACAATGGTGTCAAACTAAAATTTTGGCTAGAGAGCCAACTGGCCTTTTCATTAGGGAGCCATTTCTCCAGAGAAGACTCCTATCTCCTACTGAAGGGTATTTTATGGTTGCAGGAAAAGACAGGTAACACGTTCTGGAAAACGTTTCTGGCATCAGGTTGTGGGAAATGGGCTGGGTATTCTACTATCATTGGGCCGACTCTCAGCTAATTCCCCCACTTTCAGGTCTGTTGCCTCATCCTCCTTCTGTGCTCATCAGTAACCACTAGGCTGGTGCTTCTTGGAGTCAGTTTCCTTGAGCAAGTTTCCAGTCCAGACTCGGGGCAGGGAGCTTGGAGGTAGTTGCCTCTGTTGAATGGTTGGGAGGGAAGCTGGGGCTGCATTTGTTCTACGCAGAGACTGTCAACCACCCCCCTGCACTTCCCGTCTGCCTTTGGGTATCTCCCACCTCGAAGTTGTGGCTCTTTGAAGGTTCTATAAGGTAAGCTGGCTTTCCAATACTTCTGGAAAAGAATTACAGTGTAAACCACTTTCTTTTTCATTCAAGGAACCAGATGAAGAATTATTGGTATGAATTGTGTGACGGGGTGGAATTGGTGATGCTTGATCTGGGCTGAAAGAATCAGCAGGAGCTGCAGGTCAGAATCTACATGACTCAGCAAGCTGGCTGTTAACAGGCACGCATTAAAAGCTGTATTAAGAACACTAAGTTGTCACCAGGTGGAAAGTACCTTTGTATTCTTTGGGACATTAGAATGCATTCTTGCAGAAACATCAAGGGGATGTAAAAATAATTTTAATTTGGCACCAGACAGACATTGCTTTATTACTGTGCCCTAGGACCAGTAGGGGAGAATGTACTTTCCCTTCCTTGATGCCGAGAGCATAAGTGAAGAGCACAAAATTATTTAACGGAATGGCATTTTAAAATCAGAGTATCTCAGGTTAAGTAATTTGGTTTCATTGAAGGCACTTAGCAGTCAAAGGAATGTGCGCCTTCTGACTGACAGGCTGTAAAGGCAGAGTAGCAGCATCAAGGAGATTAACACTAGCTGTTCGAGAAATGACTCTCGAGCATTTGCATCCCATGGATGGCACTTAACCATACTTTCCATCGCTCTCCATGTAAAAGATGCCTTATTCTCTTTATTAGACTCTAAATCTCATTTTAAACCTCTCTATGACGCTAACACTTTCTAATGCAAATTAGATAAAGCCTAAGTATGTTTTTATCATGAATACAGTAGGTAAAGTGGATGAATGGGAACGATCAATGATACTAATAACTTAACATTTATTCGTTGCTTAATATACACCACACTTGAGGCTAAGCGTTTTATAGGTATTTGTTCACTTATTCTTACAACCACCGTATAAGATATTGTGTCAGTCAATTTAGATTAAGTTATGCTGCAGTAGAAAAGAGCCCTCAGATCTCAGAGGATTATGACAACACTCGCTTATTTTTTATTCACATGACATGTCCATTGTGACATGTGCATCACTAGGGACCCAGAGATTAGAGCAGCATCTGGGTGGGTGTTGGTAGTCTCAGGTGATGAGAGAGGAGAGATGGTAAACCATGAGCTGGTTCTTAAAACTTCTATTCAGAAGCGATACATGTCACTTCTCCCCTCCATTCAATGGCCAAAGCGAGTCACGTGGTCACTCCTGACCTCTGTGTCAGGGAGGTTTTATTCTATTTCATGGAGACACAACTCAAATCACGTGGCCATGCCTGCTATCAGTGGGTAGGGAAGTCCAATCCCCCATCAGGAAGAGCAGCCCATATTTTGAGGAATACACCCTACCATAGACAAAACAAAACCAGCAAAACAAAACAAGAACACAATATCGAGGGCTTAATAATGCAGAAATGTTAGAATCAAACCCTGTATGCTACTTTTTTAAAAAGAGAAAGATTAAATTTCCCCCGTATGTTATTATTCTAGGAGGTAGTTGGGAAAGAAAAAGAAAATATTAAGATATTATCTATGAGGAATAACACCAAGAGCGTTCTTTACAAAAGGGCCAATCTAATGTTATTTCTACAAATTAAATTCAGGTTCTAAAATCTCCATTTCAGACAGCTTAGGTGGTCTCAAAGAGGATCCTGTTTCACCCTGGAGATTCTGTAGTGTTTTGCATTCATCACGTGACTCTGAAACTTGCCAAATTTGAGAAATAGCTGAGGCAGTTAAGTGTTATTGTTTTAAAGGGAAATAATTTTATTTTATTTATTTATTTTTGTTTTAAAGGGAAAATGATTTTCAAAGGAAATAATTTCACATTGTCAGAAGCATATCTTAAACTCTTGGGTACCTAGCCAACCTTTGCCTTTTATTTCCTTTCTTGTGGTTACATAAAGTCTTATCTGTCACGTGAGTGCTTTACAAGACCAATAAGTTCATACACATCCCAATACTAGAAATTGTTTTCTAGTTTATTTGAATGTTCATTAAAAAGTCACCATTTCTCTGCGTTTAGCATTTATCACACCATAGCAATTAGCTAACCAGGTGACAGTGTTTTCTTGGTACGAGCCTGCCACCTTGTGGTCATTTGGAAAACCAGAGTTGGCAAAACAAGTGCTCTGCAGTACTTTTCCTTCAATAAGTATTTTTTAACCTCCTAATGTGTACCAAGTGATGTCCTAGATACTCAGCTTGTGACAGGGAATGAAATGGACAAGAATCTCCACCCTCCTGGAGATTATGTTTTGAAGCACAAAGACTTGCGTATATAAGTTAAAATTTGTAAATGTGACCCTCTTTCATAACCTGCTAACCTGATATCCTACCGGCATGTGTGCCCATCTTCTCTACGATTCTTCCTGCTGTATGTGAGCAAAATATCCCTATTGCTGTAAAGGTCAGCTCATCCCCTTTTTATTCTCTGGATCCAAATACTTCTTGCCCTCCCAAGGACTCAAGGACTTTACATCTGTAATCAACCCCTTGTTCTCCTACTTTCTCAGTTTTCCTCCTTTCTACATTTCCCTCAACATACACATGCCCCAAAAACTGCCGTTAAAAAAAAACCTTTCCCGAACTGCAAATTCTCTCTAGCTAATGCTGCATTTCTCTGCTTCCTATCTTAATAAAACTTCTCAAAATTTTGTTTCTATCTCTTGTGCCTGCAAGAACCTCACCCGCCTTGTTTATTGCTGAATTCTCAGCACTCTGGCAGAGTTCCTGGCATTTAGTAGTTGCTTGATAAGTGTTCAGTTTGCATATGAATTCATATTTCAAGAATGGCGACTCCCACCCGACCCTGGTCTCTGGGTAATCTGGTATATGGAAAATAGAAGTAGAAAAGGCATTGAATTGACGAAGATCTTGCTTAGCACTTGGGAAGATGCTTTAACCTTATGGCTTCCCAATTTGTAAAATGAGGGACTGTAATACATTGCCGATGACAATTACATATCAGCCTTGGGTATGATCTAATTGGCAGTGGAATCTTGGGTATAGTATTGCGATGGATTTTTTGTCCAGGAAAAGAATGCTGTGATTCACTGATATTGATTGATTAGCGATGCCCACCTGGACGCGGAAGGCGGTGTTGGCTGTGCATTCCTGGGGCACATGGTTTCCTTCAGCTCTAAAGGAAACCACGTGATTTTCAAAGACAGATTGTCAAAACATTGTTGTTTTAATTGCATTTTAGATCTGAACTAGACTTAAACCTTTGAGCAGTTCTCAACTTTTAATGATAGGGTAAGAATTCAATTCAGACGCAAAATGATAAACTACAATCTCCAGGAATAAATCTAAGATGAATGGAAAGGGATCTGCATCTATTTATTTAACCAGTGTTCATCTGATAGCCTATATCTCGAAAGAAAAGCACTTTATTGTATATTAAAAATGTTCCTTTCAGAAAAATGTCCCACACTGTCTGGTGTTTATTATGCCTATTATTTTATTTCCCCAGATGAGTTATCTTTTCTTCTATTTGGCTGGCTTCATTTGCTTTCTTTTCTTCCATTTTGCTTCTTTACAAGGAGATAATTCTAGATTAGACTGACAAATATTTCAAGCTATATTTCAATTATGGGAACAATAAATGTGAAATTAATGAGATTAAGATAAAATAAACCTTAGAAGGGAGTGTAACCCCCCTTTTAATGAAAATCAGGATTAAACGCAAATTTTCATCACTTTATAGGTCACTCAGGCAGTCATAAATGTTTTGAGTGGATGAAAAAAACACCTTAATGGACATGGAGACTTAAAAGAATCTGTAGAGTTTATCTCAGTGAAAAGAAAATACAGTGACTGATGATTTTAGCAGGAGGAAATTACTAATGATCTAGAGCAGGGGTGGGCAAACTGCAGCCCTTGTGTCAAAGCTGAGCTGCCAATGTGTTTTTTATTTTATTTTATTTTTTCAATAAATGGCTTACACGTCTTTTTTTTTATTTAATAAATTTACTTATTTAATTTTTTTGCTGCATTGGGTCTTTGTTGCTGTGCACGGGCTTTCTTTAGTTGCGGCGAGTGGCGGCTACTCTTCCTTGCGGTGCGCGGGCTTCTCATTGCGGTGGTTTCTCTTGTTGCGGAGCATGGGCTCTAGGCGCACAGGCTCAGTAGTTGTGGCTCGCGGGCTCTAGAGCGCAGGCTCAGTAGTTGTGCCGCAGGGGCTTAGTTGCTCCCTGGCATGTGGGGTCTTCCTGGCCCAGGGCTCGAACCCGTGTCCCCTGCATTGTCAATGTGATTTTGTAAATAAAGTTTTATTGAGACACAGCCATGTCCATTTGTCGTTATGGTCTATGTGGCTGCTTTGCTGTGAAATGGTAGAGTCCCAGTGGCAGACAGAAATCTCATGGCTTGCAAAACCTAAAGTATTTACTACCTGGCCCTTTCTAGATTATAAGCTTCTCCATTAGATTGTATATTTTTGAAGGCAGGGATTCTAGGTTTAACTTCAGTTTGTAATTTCTCTTTAAAAAAGTATCAATCCCTTTGAGATTATCAGTTAATACCAACTTTAAGAAACAGAGTATAAAATACAAATTTATGCAGTGGGTGGTATTTTGTATCAGTAATTACGCTTGTCCTTTAGGCCAATCCTGATTTTTTTCAGCCATCAGAGAAAGGCTTGTGCCCTCTGCTTCTCTGCCCTCAGCTGGGGTTTGTAGCAAGCCCCACCCGGAAGGGCGTTCTGCACAGCAGGATATCAGGGCCGTCACCCTCCAGCCTGGATCTGCTCCCAACATTCCCCAGGAGCCACTTACGGCATCTTTGAGGCCATCCAGCTGGTTGGCAGGAAACAACTGCCCTAAAAATTCTTCCCGGCCCAGGCTGTCTCTTCCATCCTCAGGCTTTCAGCCTCTGGAGCAATTTTCAGGCCCTTGAGCAGATTTTAAGCAGCTGGCAGCAAGATGTGGGGTGTCCATTGCCAGACTCCCACAGCACCCCTTCCGGCAGACATCGGGGAACTCTCTACCTGTGCCAAAATACCAGCTAGGGGCTTAAGTTGAAAAGAAGAAAAAGAAAACCTTAAAATACAGATATTTTCTTATTATTTTTCTGCCAAAACAATACTTGAGAAGTCAATTTTTGCACTGCAGTGTTTGCTTAAACTTCACATGAAAATATCTAGTAAGCATTTAGTAAGAAGAAGCTAAGGGAGAGGGGTGAAGAGTTTCCTGATGGCCACCCCTAAGTCCCTGGGGAGTCTGGAGTCCCAGGTTGAAAACTTCTGCCTGAGACTCAAGGGGAGAGGTGGCATCAGAGCCTGTGGGTGAGAGTGGACACATATCTTGAGTAGACCTTGCTCCCGCAATGGACATTCTGCCCAGTCCAACGAGAGGCTCCCTGTTTCCTCCCTGTACCCTCCATCCACATGGAGAATCTGTCTATGTGCTCCAACACAGAGTTACTGGTCTGGACCACATAATTTTTACTCTTTTCATAAAAATGCTTTAGCAGAGTTATACTGAGATAGTTTCTGCAGTTTGCAGGTGGATATAATAAATGACCTTATGAGAAAATTGCCGCATCTGCAGTAAAAGTCATTATCGAAAAGTTGTCCTTTGTGAAATTCAGCATCTTTTTTTTTTTTTTTTTTTTTTTGGTACGCGGGCCTCTCACTGCTGTGACCTCTCCCATGGCGGAGCACAGGCCCCGGACGCGCAGGCTCAGCGGCCATGGCTCACGGGCCCAGCCCCTCCGCGGCATGTGGGATCTTCCCGGACCGGGGCACGAACCCGTGTCCCCTGCATCGGCAGATGGACTCTCAACCACTGCGCCACCAGGGAAGCCCAAATTCAGCATCTTTTACAGAAAGGGATAGAGGGATACATTCTTCTTAAAGTTGTTTGCTAGGAAGAGTTGTCCCTTCTGACACACTTGAAATGTTTTCCCGTTTTAGAAAAATTAATAGCTTATAACATTTTGATTTTTTTCTCTTGGCTTCCAGGAAGCTTAGAGCTAAATTCTTTATGGAAACATAACGACATACTTCAGGTTTTCCATTATAGCTATCTGAGCCTTCCCATCTTCCCTGATTCAGTACTTAACTCTTGTTATTTTATCCCTTCCTTGATGGTCCTGTTGGTGGTGCTGTAAAATTAGCTTCTTTAGGACACATTTTGTGAGTGTGTTTTATGAGTTGGCTAAGGGCTTTAAATCCATTTTCTTATATGATTTTCAGAACAACCCAATGAAGCTGGTAATTTTCCCATTTTTCAGATGAAAAGACTAAGGCTAAAAGACAGGAAGGAATGTGTTCAAACTCATAAAGTTAGAAAGTGAAGGCAAAGTTAGGATTTGACACCATTATCATCTAAAAGCCAACCCTGTCAACCACTGAGATGGACAATCTCCCCTAGTCATACGCCAGTGGATTTCAACAGATGTCAAAGAGAATGGCTCTATAAAAATGAAATCAATTTTCCCATTGAACAATGATTAAAAGGATGAACAGTTAGAAGACTTTTATCCATAGAATTGATAGTAACATTTTCATAGGAGACTGTTACACTGAACGAAATGCAAGCAGTGTATCAACATTGGAAAAACAGAGTCTAATCTTGTCAGTAATTAAATATTGATATGTGCAGCTTAAAGCCATTTTGCACCTATGAAAAGTTGTAAAAAGTTTTGGCATTGAATCTCTGGCGGGGACGGGTTCTCTTAGGTTCTTTTGGTTGCACCAAATTTGTTTAATCTTATTGGAGAGCAAAAGTCAGAAAAATCAGCATAGCGTTGATTTATGGGTCCCATTTCCAGAAGCTGAAACTGAGGAAATATTTTATAAGATGAGGACTATGTGTTCAAAGCTGTCACAGCAGCATTATTAGGAGTAAAAAGAAAGAAAGGAGATAATTGATCTTCAATAGAAGGTAAAATGCTTAAGTGATGTTCGATTCAGCAACAATGCTGAGTACTAGAAATTCGCTGATATACCGAGGAAAACGTGAAAAGCAATGCTACGTAGAAAACAGAACTTTGTGTTGATTACGAGTCCATCAATGCAAAAATTAAGTCAATACAAGGATGGAGTAGCAGGGCTGACTGTAGACTAAAACCTTCTTGTTCCTGCAATCACCTGAGAAGCTGGGGATGGGAGGCAGTCTTCTGCATTAGAAGTGGACTGGATTAGGGTACCCCAGAGACCCAGGCCCACAGCCAAAAGGGGAGTGACAGGGCTGTGGCCACATTCTTCATCCAAACTGAGCTACTCGTTCAGAGGTGAAGAAGCAGAGAGATGCAAGAAGCAGAAGTACGGTGTTAAAAGACAGAGTGTCAGGAAAGCTGATGAGAAGGCAGTTTCCAAGTAGTGATTTCTCAGCCTAGGTCTCCTGAGCAACGTACAAAATTATATATTCTGATTCCCAAAGTAATGAGCGTTCATTGCAGAAACATTCGTTCAACATAGAACACAGTACTAGAAAGCTGAGCAACCCTCTGTCCCACCTCTGAAATGACACCAATTCCCAGCGAGAGCTACGATGAACAGTTTGGGCTAAAATCCTGCAGATGCTTCCCATATATTGATATTTATTTATAGCATAATATAGGGACAATGATACTCTCTATATTGTGCAGAAACTTCCTTTAGGCACCTAAGAAGTTGTTTTTGACATCTTTCCTTGTGTTTGATTTTGATCAGATGAATATTTTAATTACTACAATGAGATTGATTTTCTTTTTTGTCCCATGTCCTCCAGAAATGCTGATGCTTTAAGACGGGAACCATAATTTTCTTGTTGTGTCCAATACCCTGGTCCATCATTCATTTTCACAGATGGCTTTTGGGTGCCCTTAAAACTACTGACACAATAACTCTTTTCGTGGTTGGTTGGTTTGTTTCTGGATATCCTCAACTATTTATGCCAGCTCTTTCCTTACTACATTTTAAGTCTGGCTGTCTCATTTCTCACTATTTCATTTTTTTTTTGTTTGTTTGGAGAGAAATCATTCTTTCTGACATTGAGTTGAACTTAGCTGAGTAGGAGATTCCTGGGCTTGAGAAGCAAGAGGGTTAGGGCATCTGTTCAGGAGTCTTAGGGAGTGTATCCAAAGAGCAGAGTTAGGGAGATGTTGGAATTTGACAATATTTGCACTTGGAGAAGTAGGCAAAGCAGCATCGTTTTATTAATTTACAGCAAAAAGTGCATCCTCTGCATTCTGTTTGGCAATGTGCTTTTGCAATTACCAATTGATTTTGGGTACCATTTCTTGCATTGGAGTTAAAGTAAAAATATTTTCATTACCAGTAGGGGCTGATCTGAGAGAGAAGCAGGTGGTAACGAGAAATGGGGCTAGACCTAAGGTTCACACTATTTAACGCTGGAACCTCTGCAGTCTCATTTACTCAAAAAGGAAGCCATGTGAAAAAGTGTTCTACAACATTCTATATGCCATTGGAAAGTCACTTGTTACTTGAAGGGTTTAACGGGTGATTATGGGGGAAGGGAAGCCAAAGAATTAAGGACTACTCTCCCAAGATGAAGGTCTCCCTGTTCTAACCCCCTGCCCTGTGTCTGTAGAAACAGGTAAGCACTGCCTGAAAAAAAAGCCCTCCCTGCTTAGTGAGGCAAACACCCTTTGATCACTGGTTTTTTGTATTTTCTTTTCTTTATTTGTTTATTTATACTGAAGTATAGTTGATATACAATACTGTGTTAGTTTCAAGTATACAGCACAGTGATTCAGTCACACACACACACACATGCACACACATATGTATATATACATATATATATATATTCTTTTTCAGTCTTTTCCTGTATAGGTTATTACAAAATATTGAGTATAGTTCCCTGTGCTCTACAGTAGGTCCTTGCTGTTTATCTGTTGTTTATAGTAGTGTGTATCTGTTAACCCCAACCTCCTAATTTATCCCTTCCCCCTTTTCCCCTTTGGTAACCATAAGTTTGTTTTCCATGTCTAGTTGTATGTATTTCCTTAACAGAAAATGCTGGTGAGTAGAAACAGTGCTTTGGGATTGAAAGGATAGGTGGGGAAATTCTGGTCTATGAAAGGGAGGAGTTGGGAATGAGAACTATTCAGGTGGAGGATAAGATTATTTTTTATCCACCTTTTATCTTGGGCAAAAATGTTCCCAATGTGGTACCAAGGCCAGGTTGCTCCTGGCATTTCAAGTCCAATGCTTCGTGGTAAGCACACGTTGGCTCCGGTTTCCAACTATCCTCTTACAGGACATAAAGAGGAGTGTGAAAAAGGGGACCAGGTAAGCTGTTTTCTTCCAGTTACTCAGCATATAGTAACAGAGTGGAATTCATAATCCCGGATGGTAACCTTTGTCATTGTTCTGGAAGCCACCTCCTAGATCTACGTTCTACCCAAAGAAGGGGGCAATGAAGGGCTCGGGGCACAATGCAGCCCCTGCTAAAAGGAAAATCTGTTACATCTTTGCATCTCCAGACCTGCTGCCTGCTACTGATACCCTGAAACCACAGCAAGAGGCGGTTCCCCAGGCAGCATGTGCTCTTCAGAAAAATCAAGTTTTAAACCAAGGTTTCTCAACTCACCGTTATTGACATTTTGGGATGGATAATTGCCTGTTATGGGGCTGCTCTGTGTGCATTGTAGGATGTTTAGCAGCAACACTGATCTTTATTCATTAGATGCCAGTAGCATGTCTCCCCTTACAGTCTTTTCCCCCAAAGCCTGGAGATATTGTCACATGTCCTCTGGGATGCAGAAGAGCCTCTGCTTGAGAACCACTGATGGAAACAAAGTCCTTTCACTTGGCTATGGGAAGGGTGAGGTTGTAACACCAGGGGGAGGGTAGAAAAGGAGAAAGATGAGGTAAATATACAGATTTAAACATTTTCCTTTGATTAAAAATTATTAACATATTTAAGAAAGAAAACCTATCTGCTTCCATATGTAATATTGGCTGTCTGGCCTTTAGCTTGCAATCTGCAGAAGAGATCTTGTGAACGAATGATAGCAGTTCAGTCCTTCACCCAATACTTAGCTGTCGAGCTGAATTGATCAAATTCTCTACATGGGTCTCTGCGGGTCTGCGTTAATGCAGTGGCCTTGAAAGGTGCTAGTCAAAAAGATGTCAAGCAAAGGTAGCTAGGGCAATACTGGGGTGACACTACTGTCACCATGCCTTTGCTTCACCCATGTTGGTCTACATGTTTTATGTGGGATCGTAATTCTCTTTTTACTGTTTAGGAGGAAAGGATGGGGAACTGGGAAGATGCTTAGCCTTGGTGGGTGATATGAGAGGTACCGAGAGCAGAGATGTGGGTGAGGTTTGGAGGTGAGATGAGGTCTATATAATTGTTATATATGTCTCAACTGACAATAGATACAATTTTAAAAGCTGAACACATATTGATGTTTTTGTAAACCTACTAATTTAGGTGGCAATGAGTCCATTACATTGCAAGCAATTCTACAGCAAATCATTTAGCAAAAATCAGTAGTCACTGAATCATTTATCTTTTTTATTTATCTTTTTGATTAATATTTCCATAAGGCAGATTATGCCTCACTGAAGCAAAATATGTAGGCAATTGAAAATGACAGTGGAATTCATTTTACAACCCAGGAGGTCTAGCTTTATTTATTAAAAAATTATTCATTCCTTTAGGAGTATAAAGCAATCTTTATTTTCAGGAGTATAATGTTGAAAGGTAATTACATTTGTCATAAATTGCACCTTTAACATCTACTCCCAAGTTCATTCGTCTATAATCTAAACAGCTAGTGACAGCCACAATAGTTAATGTTAAAATTTTTCTCAACTCCAGAGCTTTAAATGCTTATTCATTAATTTCCTAAGTGTGTGTTAAAAAAAAAAAAAAAACTTTCAAAAGAATGCACCTTAAAAATGTAAGATGTTAGATGAACAACTAAAAAGGAGACTAAAAACATAATCAAAT
Source organism: Grampus griseus (assembly GCF_964374135.1). Taxonomy (NCBI): domain Eukaryota; kingdom Metazoa; phylum Chordata; class Mammalia; order Artiodactyla; family Delphinidae; genus Grampus; species Grampus griseus. The sequence continues at coordinate 14,493,714 of NC_139019.1, forward strand.
TGGATTTTATGTAGTAATGTATTTGGATATAACATTTTGGGTACCATTTGATGTATGTCTATAAATTCTGGAAAAGCTTCCATTCTTAAGGTTAATAGCACTATCAGCCAGTTACATTATTTTATTAAAGAAGAATTCCTTTAAAAATCTTTTAAGTAAACAAATAAATCTGATGGAAGACAAAATTGATGAGACCCACAGTCTCACTGGTGTAAGCTTTTGCCTCCTGTTTCTATGATAACCTATGATCTATATTCTAATCACACCTTTAAAAGGCTTGTTTTCTCCATCATGAAAATTTAGCCAGTAGCACCGAAGACATTAAATTTTATGTCTCTTTTTGAAAAACTGAAAAAAGAGAAGATAGAAAGAAGATAACATCCAGAGGCTTATCATGCAAACACAATAGGAACATATATTTACTAATTTTGAGGTGAGTTTACATGTCTGGAAGATCACAGGGATAAAAACTGAATGCTAAATGAAATAACTACACAGATACACTAACAAGTACACTCAGTACAGGTTTTGAGCATAAAATTGTAAGTGCTCATTTAATTTAATAGGGGAAAAACTTAGAGACTTACTCACGACAGTTAAAAAAAATTATAGCCCAGTAGTTTTCAACCTGGAGTGATTTTTACCTCCCAGGGGACATTTGACAATGTCTGGAGACATTTTTGTCGTCACAACTGGTGTTGTTGTTGTTGGTGGTGATATGTGTGTGTGTTACTGGTAACTAGTGGATGGATAGAGGCCAACAGTGATGCTGAACAGCCTATAGTACACTGGACAGGTTCACCCCCATCCCCATTGGAAAATTATCTGCCCAAAACAGGAGGTTGAGAAACCCTACATCTAGCTTCATAGATAATGTGATGGAAAGAGGGACGTATATGTAACATATTAAATTATTGAACATTTACGTTCAAATAAATAAAATGCTTTGGAGGAAACCCTAGTTGTAATTTGCTTCCCTGTTTTTGTACCATATTTACTTCTTTGTTATTTCATTTAAATGGCAAACAGAAAAAAGAAAAAATGAAAAAGACAGCAAAATTCCCCTGCCACTTTGGCTTTAATGTGTGAACTTCCAGCTTGCATGTCTTTGTCTAATTTGGTGTGGCCTGTATAAACTGTAAATACCTGCACAGCCGGGGAGCCTTGTTCCACTGCAAAACTTCTAGCCTAGTATGAGATTGACACTGCCACCCTGCTGAATTTAAATATAGTAATTAGATTCCAGTAAGTTTTCTCCCTGTTCATCGAAAATGGACTTACCCCAGTTGAAAGCGGATGCACTTGCCTTTGGCGTCTGCCTCCCTAAATACGGTTACATTTTGTCACCCCGATTTTGGAAAACATTTCTATCCTCGAATCCAGGCCCAGGTCTAGAGGGCAGAACCATCCTGGAGAGGAAACAGCAGCTCAATCATTTTTTTCTTTTCTTAGATGCGACGTAGGCGAGCATGAAAGCAATTCAGACACGGCCAGAGGGCGCCCAAATGCCGCAAATGAAAGTTCCAACGTTCAGATGGGTTTTGCAGGAAGGAAAAATTGGCTTTTGTCTAGTGAAAGAGCTACCATTCTAAACGATGTCGTATTTGCTTCTTGCCAACAGATAAGCAAGGTGAGCATATCTCCCCACCCTGGTGGTTACTCTGTATTCCTGTGTTAAACAAAGTGGCAGCCCCCCGGGCCACGCCGACACACGGCAGTTGGCTACGGTTTTGACCTGTGCGTTTCTGAGCGGCACTGTGCAGGTTGCCTCGGCTATAACTCAGTCTTCCTGAGAACCGGTGCCTCCATTAAAGCACAGGCATCAAAAAAAAACCCGACGGCTCCTTGCCTAGGGCTCTTGTCTTCCCTCCTTCCTCTCCCAAGTCCTGAGAGCATCCTCGCAGGGGCTACGCCGCCCGCCCGGCCAGCTGAACCTTAGCGCCGCGCTTGCCCAAAGCCGCAGCCTTCCCGGCTCAGCCCAGCGTGTACGCCCGCCGCCCGCCGAGCGCACTCAGTCGGCCGGGGCGCCGCCCAGACGCGCCTGCAGTTGGAGGTCACTGTCAACCGCGCGGGCATCTGTCCCGATGGGCTGAGGGCAGCCACTAGGTCACCCCCGACCTCACTGCCTGCCCGGGGATCAGAATCTCAGCCGGACGTCGCGAGCGGCCGGGTTGGGATGCTGAGAAGGGTAGCAGGTGGCAGGGGGCGTCATTCACCACCTCGAGGCAGCCCCTGGAGTCTGAACGAGAGCCCGAGCACTTCTTATCCAACCGTTCCAAATAGAGGGAGAGAAAGAAAGTGAGAGAGAGAGAGAGAGATTGAGAAAAACAGAGAGTAGTGCCCACGGACATCTCCGGCGCCGCGGGGAAGGGGAGGCGGCAGAGGTGGGGAGCAGGGGGACGGGAGAAGAGGGGAGGGGAGGTGAGGAGGGAGTGGGAAACCGGCGTTCAGATATGATGTAGAGAGGCAGGAGGGGCACAGGGATGGAGGGAAGGGGAGGAAAGGAGGGGATCAGCCGTTTAGAGGAGAAGGGAGGTGGGGGCAACCGGGATGGAGGGGATTTGAAGGGAGACGGGCGGGGCCCCAGAGCGGCGGGGAACTCAGGGGAGGCGGGAGGGGCACCGGGATGGAGGCAAAGGGAGGGAGCGAGGTGGGCGGGGTGAGCGGGAGGAGGGAGGCTGGGCGGGCGGACGCGCCGGGGGAGGGCGCTGGGCAGGAAGGGGAGGGGGAGCGCGAGCGCGAGAAATGCAGAGGCTGCAGCGGCAGCGGCGGCAGCAGTAGCGGCAGCGGCGACGGCGGCGGCGGCAGCGCTCCAACTCGCTCCTCGCTCCGGGCTCCGCCGTCGAGCCGGGGAGAGAGCCACCGCCAGCGGCCAGGCACCCGGCCGGACGACGCCAGCGACCCGGGCCCCTCCGCGGCACCGCGCTCACCCAGGGGCGGCACAGGCACCCAGATCCGGTAAGGAGGCGCGCCCCGGTGGCCCAGCTGCCGCCGCGGACCCGGGTTGCAGGCCACCGGGGGCCTCCGTTCCCGACTCTGCCCCCGCCCCACCCCCGAGGCCCTTTGTTCTCTCTCGGCGCCGCAGCCCGGGGCGGGGAGGGAGTGGTGCGGTCCCCACTAGACGGCGCGGGTCGTGCGGTCCCCCTCCGTGAGGCCTCCGTCGCGCTTCGGGCATCTGGGGTGATGGGGGGCCCCGAGGTGGGTGGTTTCGACCGCTCGCAGGGCGGGGAGGATGGGGGGTTGGTGAGCCTGATAAACGGAGTTGGGGGTGGGCGGTGGGAGGGAAGCTGCTAGTTAAGGAGGAAATTGCCAAATGTGAAACCCTTTAAATGAATTGCGTCCCGAAGAGACGGTTTTGGGAGGCCGAGGGGAGAGTATCTGCCACTGGCCCTGTCCAGAGCCGGGAAGAAAGCGCTTGGTGCGAGGGGCGCAGCAGCAGAAGATGGAGGGTGGGGTGCGGTGGGGCGGGGGGGAGGGAGGGGAGAAGGAATACGGGGAATCTGGTGTGATCCGAAGGGAGGAGGCGGCTTTTTGGTTCAGCAGATGGGTTTCCTTGACCTGTGGGACTCCTGAATCTTTGGCTTCGGGTGGCCAAGGAAACGCGAGGTTCACACGACAACGTGCCTCCAGAAGCACAGCTGAGCAGATCAGAGCCCCAGCCTCGGTCGTGGCTGAACTGCCTTCCCATGAACCCGTGGGCTACATCTGAGTATTTTATGTTTTCGAGTATTCGGTTCGGAGAATGCGCTGAGTGCCTCCTGTCGCGGGCCCGGCCGGGAGGGTGTGAGCTTGAACCTGACAGCGCGCGGCCCCTGACCGCCCAGCCCGGCTGTGAGCGAAGGTTTGGGGTTTAGCAGGTTTTGCTGAAAGCGCTAACACTGAAAGCCGACTCTCGGCCCTTGTTCGCCCTCCTCGCCCAATCGCCCCCGCCTACCCGCCCCCCACCCCAAGAATAAAAATTGCAGAATCCCTGGGTCCGCGCGCACACACACAAAGCGTGGCTACAAACCGCATTCTTTCATGAATATTCATCGAACGCTTGGCTGGCCTCCTGATCTGCTTCCTCGGAGACATGTCCGCCTTGAAACGGACTCAGTGAACAGTCTTTGCCTGTGTAATTTTCACTCTGCTTAAATTAGCACAGCGCACACGGGTGCATTTTTAGTACCTTGACCAGGATTGACACCACACCTCGGTCTGCCGCGAGGCCACTAGCACATCTGTGGCGGGTTAAAAATCAAACACTAGTCTAGAGGTGGTCTTCCTGCAATAGAGGTGTGGATCAACCTCCCAGGGATTACAGCCGGGGCCAGCAGATCCTCAGTACTGCGGGCAAAATGAATGAATCGGGACTGTAATTACCTATTCCTTTGTCTTGGCCTGGCGCATGCGCCGGAGAACAGGGAGTGGAGGGCCCAGGCAGCCCTATCTGATCTTTCCATCACCCACCCCCCCACTCCCTTCCCAAGCCCAGGAACAAAGGCGTTTGCCCTAAACGTTGCGTGAAACCGCTGGATACAGATGACAGTTTTTTCTTTCCCCCCTTGTGTGTGTATTTCTTCTTTTCCAGGCTATCTCATCTCTTGCTTTCTTAGCGATTTCAATTGATGAAAAATAAGATTAGCCTTGACGATGAGGGCAAACTGGGGATTAAATATTTTTGTAACCGAACACTGCTGTTTTCCTTTCTCGTGCTGTTCATTATTCTCTTTCCTGTAACGTATTGCGCTGCAGTGATGGTGGCTGTCTTCATGTGCATCAATTAACCGTTTGTCTGACAGATTTTTGCTGCTGGCCATTTGATTAAGGGACCTTGGTCTCAGAAATGACAGTGGGCATTGCCCCTAGTGTCACTCCTTGGGAAAAATTAAGACATTTTGGCGTTTATACGAACAAGATGGCCTACAAAACCCAGAGCTGAGAAAAAGGGTTACCTTGTCAGGATCCTAACGCTGTCTGTTTTCTCTTGATTCCTAGTACCTCATTGTTTCATTAGGAATCCCAAAGAGGAACCCCATGGAGATGGAAATCCACTGATAGGAGAGGAAGAAGCAGCTGGGGCTGCTGGGGTGAAGATGGTTGATTAAATTCTTCATTTTTGTGTGTCTAACAGAAGCCATGAGCCATTCTTTCTCCCTCTCTCTCTCTCTCTCTCTCTCTCTCTCTCTCTCTCTCTCTCTCTCTCTCTCTCTCTCTCTCTCACACACACACACACACACACACACACACACACACTTGATGGTTGATGACTGATTTTTTTTCCAGTGATGCAGTAACCAGATTATGGCCTCTTTTTGGGCTAGTTTGTTCTACCAACTAAAAGGAGACTTACTGTGTGTATAAAAAGGAGCTAAATATTAATAATATTTTCACAATGGTATGTCATGCTTGAGAGAATTTTATACCTAAGTATTCTCGGTACACCCTGGCAAGACAACACGTGGCAGGAAAATGTAAATCGTCTCTTTTGTTCCTTTTTAATAAAACTTGATATTGATCAAGTTTACTGTATCAGGACCTTTATTTGGTAGGGTGACTGCCTGCTACCCTCTCTACTCCTTAGTATTGAGTGTTTTTTTTTTTTTTTTATGGTTTAGAGGGCTAGATGTAGGGTTTTTTTGTTGTTTTTTTTCTTTTCCTTTAGGTTATGTTTTTGAGATGAGTCAATATAGACCACATGCAATAGCATATATATGCCAATATGTCCTCAATTCAATGAATCTTAGGTTTTTGAGGAAGATAATTCTTAAAGTGAATTATAAATGATCAGTTACCTTTTTCTTTTATCCAGCTAGCTTTCTGGCAAGCTTTAACAGGTAGAGAAAGGGAGTTGGGCCTTTTGACAAAATGCGCCAACAATGACTACACAGTATTATCAGTGGCGCCAGTGGCGCATCTCTCCTTAACTGGTGCTCACGCTGTGATTATGTGGGCACAGGAGGACCTTTCCTCCCCCACAGACCACCCTAATTTGAACATCTAATTTGAACCGAAGAGCCCTATGGGCTTTGGCTCCCTCTCTTTGGAGGCATCGTTACATCTTCCTGGATTTACTAGACCAAACCATATTATAATCTAAGATGTGACATATTCTGTCTCTTTAATTTTTGTCTTTTTTAAAAAAAATTCACATTAACAACAATTTTAAACCATTTTCATTCCGTGGTCAAGATAAGTGGAGTATGAAAAACTTAGGTTTGGAGGAGATTCGGTCACTGAACAATGGATGTCTGCAATAGTCACTGTAGTTTTGTAAAAAAATGGCAAAATCCGAAACCATTTTTAAAGCAAGTAAGGTGCCGTGTATATACTCATACACAATTTATACGTATTTACTCATGTTACGAAATAAAATTTTATTAATGATATGAAACTAGTCGGTGTAGGATATCATTTTACAGTGCTTCATAATGGTCTTCGGAAAGTAATCAATTTTCTGTTTTTCTCAGTATGTATATAGACGGGAGAACCTAGCTAGTCTACTGAGATGCTCATTTCCAATTTTTCCCCATGTACCCCTGAAACAAATGGGTTGCATTGAGCATCTGAAATTAACATGTTCATTTATGGGCTTAAACATTCACATAAAGCCCTTTAAAAGCTGTAATAAACAATGCTTCCTAAATAAAAGATTTATAATAAAGTTGCTTTGCCTTATTTTTGTTATCATTTGTAAAATTTTGTTCTGAAAAATATTCAGAAAAGGCGTGCTAACTATTTGTCCAAAGCAATTGCCTTTGGTGTCTGCTTCTGTTGCGAGCGATGCTCTGGTTTGCTTAGGTCTTTATCTTTCTAATAGGTAGTTTTTACCTACTCATTTTACACCCTGTTTATCAAAAGATTAACATCTTCTTAATGATTGTTTTAGCTGGTAAACTGGAAACCAGGTAACTGCTAAGGGAAAACCGAGCATGTGTATGGGTTGAAGTTCTGGGGATGGGGGGAATGGGTGCGGAATCTGTCGTTTTATCAAGTTTTCTCAGCTCACTGAATCCTTTGCATTTATTCTGCCTCTTAAGACTTTGGATAATACAATGCAGTGTGAACTTTACAGCTTAATTCTGGTGGATTAGTATCAGGAAATAACTGAGCTTGTGCACAGCCAGAATGTTTATTAAAGAGCAAATACTGTTGATGGAGAGGTTTCCTAGGATGTAGTTAGTGGAAAAGAGAGTCAGTTTGAAAAATCTCTAGGCACTGGCTCGGCCACTTTGGCCAAATTACTTCAAACCTCTTTGAATTTCACTTTATTCAATTGTATAATTGGAGTAATAATTCCTAATTTTAGGCTATAATGAGGACCACACATAATGTCTGAAAAGTGCATAAGTACAGTGGCTGGCTCTTAGGGGCCGGCCTAACCTCTCAGTCTGCATTTTCAGCACAGTCATCAGTGTGATTGACATCGGTAACTAATTTCTGTATATTGAGCTGTATTTTTGTTTCCACGCTGATTAAGACCTGAGGGTTTCGGTGTATTCAGTCAGAAATAGGATATTTCAAACCTCATGTAGATATTTGAAATTCTGTGAGATGCTGCATGGGAATTTGCCTCAAAGTGGATTGAATGAAGCTAGGATGGCCACCCTCACTGAATTTACCATGGCTGCTTATGTAACTCAAGAGATGGCATTTAAGTTCTTTTGAGAAAATACAGGGGTAGTCTTAAAACCAGTGGAGAGGTTCCCAGCCTGCCAAAGGAAGGTTTTTGTTAAATGCCATTCCCTCCGCTGCTATTAAGACAGACATCTAGGTAAGTGCCGTGTGAGAAGAAATGTCCAGGAAACCTTATCAAAAGTAAAAGGTAATCATTTAGGGAATCAAATTCTTACCAGGATATAGTGAAATTGTAATTTTGAAAAGACACAAGCCTAAGAAGCAATGAGGTTAGACCACAGCCTTTTTTTCTCTCTGGAACTCAGAAATGGGATGAGATGGATGCAGAGTCTCAGAGTGTGTTTTCCCTCTTCTGCACCCTGAGGGTTTAAGTAACTTTAAAAATCAGGCTTTCCAAAGGCAGTAGAAGTTTTGAACAAAAACAGGGAAAGCAGAGATTTTTTTGACTAGCGAAGGCAGTCAGTGAGGGAAGGTTGTGCTCGAGCATGCTTCGAAGTCTAGGAATAAATTCCTGAAAGCTTTAGAGACTTAGAAATGGAAGTCATCTGCAAGCACAACAGGGAACCAGGTCATAAGGAAACGTTTCAAGATAATATAAGAAAATGGTGTTCAGTGAGGAAGGCAAAATATTTACACAACATTTCCTTCTTATCTCTTAAACACTTTCTGAACCGGTTTTTGACTTGATTTTTTATTTTCTTGTTCATTTTGGATGAGGGAGGAAGGACTGGACTTCGTGGGTTTGTTCCTTGAACTTCACCTTGAAATATAGGGCTCAGCCACTGTACATTGTGTAGGAAGTATGATATTTAGAAAGCGTGACTTGGCGGGCTGGGTGTGGAGCCAGATTCACTGGGTTAAGAATCTCGTCTCAACCATTTACTAGCTGTGTGACCTTTGGCAAATTGCTTAGCTTCTCTGTGCTTCAATTCTCATCTATAAAATGGGGGTTATAATATAGAGTTATTGTAAGGATTAAGTGAAATAGTCAGAGACCTAGGACAATGCCTCACACTTTATAATGCACATACACTGTAAAGTTGTGAGAGGACCAGCTTTCTGTACTTCATCCTCTACATTTATAGCTGTTTATATGCTTATTTCAAAGATTATTATTGCAAGACAAGCTGGTGGTGGTACCCTGGACAGTTGGTAGAACATAGAAGTCTGTGGTTTGGAAAAATCCTCCAAGTATAGCTATGATACCTTGAATATGTTGCCAGGACACTTGTACTAGTTTTGAAAGTCCAAAATGGGTAGTCATAGAACCCCAGCCTCTGTATTGATTGGTATTACAGTATAAAACAATAATATGAAAGTCCTTGGAAATTGAGAGACCTTCAGAGAAAGGCTCACTGGTTTGTTCTGTTGAGATGGATAACCTTGGATGTAGACATAATTCATTCATATTCCTGAAGAGACTTGGCTTTGTTGTGCCCTGAATCTAGTGCATCATCAGCATATGAAAGGAGTGTTTTAGTCATTAGTGCAAAGATTGATATAAACCAG